>NC_044569.1:13624282-15068763 GCF_007565055.1 Rhinopithecus roxellana
TACTAGGGTTTTTTTGGTTTTAGGTCTAGCATTTAAGTCTCTAATCTATCTTGAATTAATTTTCGTATAAGGAGTAAGGAAAGGATCCAGTTTCAGCTTTCTACTTATGGCTAGCCAATTTTCCCAGCACCATTTATTAAATAGGGAATCCTTTCCCCATTTCTTGTTTTGGTCAGGTTTGTCAAAGATCAGATGGCTGTAGATGTGTGCTATTATTTCTGAGGGCTCTGTTCTGTTCCACTGGTCTATATCTCTGTTTTGGTACCAGTACCATGCTGTTTTGGTTACTGTAGCCTTGTAGTATAGTTTGAAGTCAGGTAGCGTGATGCCTCCAGCTTTGTTCTTTTGGCTTAGGGTTGTCTTGGCAATGCAGGCTCTTTTTTGGTTCCATATGAACTTTAGAGCAGTTTTTTCCAATTCTGTGAAGAAACTCATTGGTAGCTTAATGGGGATGGCATTGAATCTATAAATTGCCTTGGGCAGTATGACCATTTTCACAATATTGATTCTTCCTATCCATGAGTGTGCTATGTTCTTCCATTTGTTAATGTCCTCTTTTATTTCACTGAGCAGTGGTTTGTAGTTCTCCTTGAAGAGGTCCTTCACATCCCTTGTAAGTTGGATTCCTAGGTATTTTATTCTCTTTGAAGCTATTGTGAATGGGAGTTCATTCATGATTTGGCTCTCTGTTTGTCTGTTACTGGTGTATAAGAATGCATGTGATTTTTGCACATTCATTTTGTATCCTGAGACTTTGCTGAAGTTGCTCATCACCTTAAGGAGATTTTGGGCTGAGACGATGGGGTTTTCTAAATATACAATCATGTCATCTGCAAACAGGGACAATTTGACTTTTTCTTTTCCTAACTGAATACCCTTGATTTCTTTCTCTTGCCTGATTGCCTTAGCCAGAACTTCCAACACTGTGTTGAATAGCAGTGATGAGAGAAGGTATCCCTGTCTTGTTCCAGTTTTCAAAGGGAATGCTTCCAGTTTTTGCCCATTCAGTATGATATTGGCTGTGGGTTTGTCATAAACAGCTCTTATTATTTTGAGATATGTTCCATCAATATTGAATTTATTGAGAGTTTTTAGCATGAAGAGCTGTTGAATTTTGTCATAGGCCTTTGCTGCATCTATTGAGATAATCATGTGGTTTTTGTCTTTGGTTCTGTTTATATGTTGGATTATGTTTATTGATTTGCATATGTTGAACCGGTCTTTCATCTCAAGGATGAAGCCCACTTGATCATGGTGGATAAGCTTTTTAATGTGCTGCTGGATTCGATTTGCCAGTATTTTATTGAGGATTTTTGCATTGATGTTCATCCGGGATATTGGTCTAAAATTCTCTTTTTTTGTTGTGTCTCTGCCAGGTTTTGGTATCAGGATGATGCTGGCCTCGTAAAATGAGTTAGGGAGGATTCCCTCTTTTCCTATTGATTGGAATAGTTTCAGAAGGAATGGTACCAGCTCCTCTTTGTACCTCTGGTAGAATTGAGGTGTGAACCCATCTGGTCCTGGACTTTTATTTTGGTTGGTAGGCTATTAATTATTGCCTCAATTTCAGAGCCTGCTATTGGCCTATTCAGGGATTCAACTTCTTCCTGGTTTAGTCTTGGGGGAGTGTAAGTGTCCAGGGAATTATCCATTTCTTCTAGGTTTTCTAGTTTATTTGCATAGAGGTGTTTCTAGTATTCTGATGGTAGTTTGTATTTCTGAGGGATCAGTGGTGATATTCCCTTTATCATTTTTTATTGCATCTATTTGATTCTTCTCTCTTTTCTTCTTTATTAGTCTTGCCAGCAGTCTATCAATTTTGTTGATCCAGCTCCTGGATTCATTGATTTTTTGGAGGGTTTTTTGTGTCTCTGTCTCCTTCAGTTCTGCTCTGATCTTAGTTATTTCTGGCCTTCTGCTAGCTTGTGAATGTGTTTGCTCTTGCTTCTCTAGTTCTTTTAATTGTGACATTAGGGTGTCAATTTTAGATCTTTCCTGCTTTCTCTTGTGGGCATTTAGTGTTATAAATTTCCCTCTACACACTGCTTTAAATGTGTCCCAGAGATTCTGGTATGTTGTATCTTCATTCTCATTGGTTTCAAGGAACATGTTTGTTTCTGCCTTCATTTCTTTATGTACCCAGTAGTCATTCAGGAGCAGTTTGTTCATTTTCCATGTAATTGAGCAGTTTTGTTTGAGTTTCTTAGTCCTGAGTTCTAGTTGGATTGCACTGTGGTCTGAGAGACAGTTTGTTATAATTTCTGTTCTTTTACATTTGCTGAGGAGTGCTCTACTTCCAACTATGTGGTCAATTTTGGAATAAGTGTGATGTGGTGCTGAGAAGAATGTGTATTCTGTTGATTTGGGGTGGAGAGTTCTGCAGATGTCTATTAGGTCCATTTGGTGCAGAGTTGAGTTCAATTCCTTGATAACCTTGTTAACTTTCTGTCTCATTGATTTGTCTAATGTTGACAGTGGGGTGTTAAAGTCTCCCATTATTATTGTATGGGAGTCTAAGTCTCTTTGTAAGTCTCTAAGACTTGCTTTATGAATCTGGATGCTCCTGCATTGGGTGCATATATATTTAGGAGAGTTAGCTCTTCCTGTTGAATTGATCCCTTTACCATTATGTAATGGCCTTCTTTGTCTCTTTTGATCTTTGATGGTTTAAAGTCTGCTTTATCAGAGACTAGGATTGCAACCCCTGCTTTTTTGTTGTTGTTGTTTTGTTTTCCATTTGCTTGGTAGATCTTCCTCCATCCCTTTATTTTGAGCCTATGTGTGTCTCTGCATGTGAGATGGGTCTCCTGAATACAGCAAACTGATGGGTCTTGACTCTTTATCCAATTTGCCAGTCTATGTCTTTTAATTGGACCCTTTAGTCCATTTACATTTAAGGTTAATATTGTTATATGTGAACTTGATCCTGTCATTATGATATTAGCTGGTTATTTTGCTTGCTAGTTGATGCAGTTTCTTCCAAGCATCGATAGACTTTACATTTTGGCATGTTTTTGCAATGGCTGGTACTGGCTGTTCCTTTCCATGTTTAGTGCTTCCTTCAGGATCTCTTGTAGGGCAGGCCTGGTGGTGACAAAATCTCTAAGCATTTGCTTGTCTGTAAAGGATTTTATTTCTCCTTCACTTACAAAACTTAGTTTGGCTGGATATGAAATTCTGGGTTGAAAATTCTTTTCTTTAAAAATGTTGAATATTGGCCCACACTCTCTTCTGGCTTGGAGAGTTTCTGCCAAGAGATCTGCTGTTAGTCTGATGGGCTTCCCTTTGTGGGTAACCTGACCTTTCTCTCTGGCTGCCCTTAACATTTTTTCCTTCATTTCAACTTTGGTGAATCTGGCAATTATGTGTCTTGGAGTTGCTCTTCTCAAGGAGTATCTTTGTGGCATTCTCTGTATTTCCTGAATTTGGATGTTGGCCTGCCTTACTAGGTTGGGGAAGTTCTCCCGGATGATATCCTGCAGAGTGTTTTCCAACTTGTTTCCATTTTCCCCGTCACTTTCAGGCACACCAATCAGATGTAGATTTGGTCATTTCACATAATCCCATATTTCTTGGAGGCTTTGTTCATTTCTTTTACTCTTTTTTCTCTATACTTCTCTTCTCACTTTATTTCATTCATTTGATCTTCAATCACTGATACTCTTTCTTCCAGCTGATCGAGTCGGTTACTGAAGTTTGTGCATTTGTCACATAGTTCTTGTGTCATGGTTTTCATCTCCGTCAGTTTGTTTATGGTCTTCTCTGCATTGATTATTCTAGTTATCCATTCTTCCCTTCTTTTTTCAAGGTTTTTAGTTTCTTTGCGCTGGTTACGTAGTTCCTCCTTTAGCTCTGAGAAGTTTGATCGACTGAAGTCTTCTTCTCTCAACTCGTCAAAGTCATTCTCCATCCAGCTTTGTTCCATTGCTGGTGATGAGCTGCGTTCCTTTGGAGGGGGAGATGTGCTCTGACTTTTTGAATTTCCAGCTTTTCTGCCCTGCTTTTTCCCCATCTTAGTGGTTCTATCTGCCTTTGGTCTTTGATGACGGTGACGTACTGATGGGGTTTTGGTGTGGGTGTCCTTTCTCTTCGTAAGTTTTCCTTCTAACAGTCAGGACCCTCAGCTGCAGGTCTGTTGGAGTTTGCCTGAGGTCCACTCCAGACCCTTTTTGCCTGGGTATCAGCAGCGGAGGCTGCAGAAGATAGAATATTGCTGAACAATGAGTGTTACTGTCTGATTCTTGCTCTGGAAGCTTCGTCTCAGGGGTGTACCCAGCCGTATGAGGTGTGAGGTGTCGATCTGCACCTAGTAGGGGATATCTCCCAGTTAGGCTACTCAGGGGTCAGGCACCCACTCGAGCAGGCAGTCTGTCCATTCTCAGATCTCAACCTCCATGCTGGGAGAACCACTGCTATCTTGAAAGCTGTCAGACAGGGACATTTACATCTACAGAAGTTTCTGCTGCTTTTTATTTAGCTATGCCCTGTCCCCAGAGGTGGAGTCTACCCTAATCTTTTCTTTAACTTAATATAAGGTCATCATAAGAAAGAACATTTTTGTGTTCATTACAGCATCTGCTGCTGGTGGTCATTGTAGAGTGAACGGGTTTAGCGCAGTAGTCAGTTCCCAACCGTTTTGGCAACAGGGACCAATTTCATGGAAGACAGCTTTTCCATGGACAGGTGGGCAGGGGTGGGGGTGATGGTTTCAGGATGAAGCTGTTCCACCTTACATCATCAGGCATTAAATTCTCATAAACAGCATGCAACCTAGATCCCTCACATGCACAGTTCACAATAGGGTTCGTGCTCCTGTGGGAACCTAATGCTCTCGTCTGACAGGAGACAGAACTCAGGTGGTAATGTTTGTTTGCCCGCCACTCACCCTCCTGCTGTGTAGCCCAGTTCCTAACTCACCACAGGCCAGTACCAGTCTGCAGCCTGGGGTTTGGGGACCCCTGGTTTAGCAGAGACCAGAGCCCAGGTCTAGTCTTATCCCAAGCTATATCTCCTTAGCAAAGGGGGGTAACCTATGTGAGGTTCAGTTTCCTGACCTGTGAAATGGAAAAAAATAGTATCTAACCTCCATTTTCACAGGACTATTGTGTAGAACAAATCAGATAAATTAGACAGACATTTGAGACTTTTGCGATTGTAATGTATTGTTCAAATATGAAGCATTATCATTCAGCATGAAATGCATACCAGGTGACTAGATGTGCTTCATCATGAATATTTTAATATAAGTGTAAAAAATTTTTTAGTCAAAATAATAAATTTTGGAATAAACAGGCTATCTTGAAATAACATAAAATTCCCCACAACTCTAATATGAAAAATGAGTCAGTGGGTCTTGGTGAGTTTTAAAGATGCAGTATAAAATTGACATCTATAACAGGTATCCTAATTAATTTTGAATGAAAATAGCTAAAATTTTAGGAGTAGAACTAAATGAGATTCTATTCATATATATTAATTTTACTAAAGTATACTGATTTAAGTGTCCACCAACTTTCTGGCATTGAATAATAAAACTCAGTAACAAACAATATAATTTTGTTTGTTTTCTAAAAAGAGAGAGCTTGGGTATTTTCTTAGTAGCAACAATATGGAAGCTGAAGATGATACAGATACAACAGCACAATGCCAATTCTGAGATGTGTGAAGTGCTATGATCCCTGAACAAATCAAATAATAATTTACTTGCCTCACTGAGAGATCTGTAAGAAAGACAGGGAATAAAAAGACTGAATTAGGCCAGGCACAGTGGCTCACACCTGTAATCCCAGCATTTGGGGAGGCTGAGGCGGGCAGAACAGCTGAGTTCAGGGGTTTAAGACCAGCCTGGCCAATATGGTGAAACCCCATCTCTACTAAAAATACAAAAATTAGCTGGGCGTGGTGGCACATGCCTGTAATCTCAGCTACTTGGAAGGCTGAGGCGGGGGAATCTCTTGAACCCAGGAGACGGAGGTTGCAGTGAGTCGAGATTGCACCACTGTACACCAGCCTGGGTGACAGAGCGAGACTCCATCTCAAAGAAAAAAAAAAACAAGACTGAATTAGCTCTGCAGAGCCATATACCCAGTGGTCATAAAACACACAATGGAGACTTTTTCTTGGACAACAAAGAACTATAGTGATTACAGAAAATTATTTGTAATAAGAGAATTTAAAAAGTGTTCAACTTGGTTCATTTTTTTAACATAGTCATAGAACTAAGGACATGCCTCTATACTGAAAAAAATATTAATTGGAAGTGAAGTTACAGTTAAGCGAAATTAAAGTTAAAGTGAAGTTAAGTGAAATTATCTACGGATAAGATCAACCAGTGATAGGGCATGGATATAGCATGTGTGGGGTTTTTCATGTCCTCAAACAATAGTACGTGGTTCCTGTTTTTTACTACCCTGTGCAACAAATCAAAGGCAGAAACAGACATAACTCATTTTATTGTGCTTTGCTTTATGATGCTTCACAAATATTGTGGTTTTTAGAAACTGAAGGTTTGTAGCAACCCTGCATCAAGCAAGTCTATCAGTGCCATTTTTTCAAAGGTAGGTTCTCACTTTGGGTCTCTGTGTAACATTTTAGTAATTCTAGCAATATTTCAAAGTTTTAAATCATTGTTATATTTGTTATCAGGATCTTTAATGTTACTGTTGCAATTGTTTGCAATACCACAAACAGCATCCATGTAAGATGGCAAACTTAATAAATGTTGTATGTGCTCTGACTGCTCCACTGACCAGACAGTCCCCATATCTCTCTCTTTCCTCAGGTCTCCTTATTCCCTAAAACACCACAATATTGAAGTTATGCCAATGAATAATCCTAAATTGGTTTCTACGTGTTCAGGTGATGAGCTGCATGTCTCTCACTTTAAATCAAAAGCTAGAAATGACTGAGCTTAGTGAGGAAGGCATGCCAAAGCTGACAGGCCAAAGGTTAGGTCTTTGGTGCCAAATCGTTGGCCAAACTGTGGCAAAGGAAAAGTCCTTGAAGAAAATTAAAAGTGCTTATCCACTGAACATACAAATGATAAGAAAGCCAGACAGCCTTATTGCTGATATGGAGAAAGTTTGAGTGGTCTGAATAGAAGATCAAATCAGCCACAGCATTCCCTTAAACCAAGGCCTAATCCAGAGCAAGGCTTCAACTCTCTTCAATTCTGTGAAAGCTAAAAGAAGTGAGAAAGTTGCAGGAAAAAAATGAAGCTAGCAGAGATTAGTTCATGAGGTTAAAGGGAAGGAACTATCTTCATAACACAAAACTGCAAGGTGAAACAGCAAGTGCTGATGGATAAGCTGGAGCAAATTATCCGAAAGACCTACTTAAGGACACTGATGAAGGTGGCTACACTCTACAGTAGATTTTCAATGCAGACAAAACAGCCTTCTATTGGAAGAAGATGCCATTTAGGCCTTTCAGAGCTAAAGAAAAGTGAATGTCTGGCTTCAAAGGATAGGCTGACTTTCTTCTTAGGGTCCATATAGCTGGTGACTTTAAGTTGAAGCCAATGCTCACTTATTAATTCCAGAAATCCTAAGGCCCTTAAGAATTGTGCCAAAGCTACTCTGCCTGTGCTCTATAAATGGAAAAACAAAGCCTAGATGACATAACACTTGATTATAGCATGGTTTACTGAATATTTTAAGTTCACTCTTGAGACCTACTGCTAAGAAAGATTCCTTTCAAAATCTTACTTCTCATTCACAATGCACCTCTTTACCCAAGAGCACTGTTGGAGATGTACAATGAGATTCATGTTGTTTTCATGTCTGCTAACCCAACATCCACTTTGCAGCCCATGGATCAAGGAGTAATTTAAACTCTACGTCCTATTAAGAAATGCATTTTGTAAGCCTATAGCTGTCACACACAGTGATTCCTCTAATGAATGTGGGCAAAGACAGTTGAAAACCTGGAAGAGATTCACCAGTCTGAATGCCACTAAGAACGTTTGTGACTCATGGGAATTCAAAATCTCAACATGAATAGAAGTTTGGAAGAACTTAATGCCAATCTTCATGAAGGCTTTGTGGGTTTAGGACTTCGGCAGAGGAAGTAACTGTAGATGTGGTAGAAATAGCAAGAGAACTATAATTAGAAGTGGGGCTTGAAGACGTGACTGAATTGTTGCAATCTCATGATCAAACCTGAATGGATAAGAAGTGGCTTTTTATGGATGAACAAAGAAAGTCATTTCTTGGGACAGAATCTACTCCTGGTGAAGATTCTGTGAACATTGTTAAAACAACAACAAAAGATTTATACTGTTACCTAAATTTAATTCATAAAGTAACATCAAACAAAATTTGAGAAGGTCGACTCCAATTTTGAAAGAAGTTCTACTATGGGTAAAATGTATTAAATAGCATCACATGCTACAGAGAAATGTTTTTGTGAAAGGAAGAGTTAACTGATTGAAGAAGACAATCGAGTTTCATTGTTGTCTTATTTTAAGAAAATTGCCACAGCCACCCAACCTTCACCAACCACCACCCTGATCAGTCAGCAGCCGTCAATACTGTGGCAAGACCCTCAAGCAGAAAAGAGATTATGATTAACTGAAAGCTCAGATGACTGTTAGCATTTTTTAGCAATAAAGTATTTTTAAATTAAGATACGTATGCTGTTTTTAGACATAATCTATTGCACACGTAAACAACAGTATAGTGAAAATGTAACTGTTATAGATGCTAGGAAAAAAAGAAGTTCATGTGACTTGCCTTTTTGCAGTGATCTGGAAGTGAACTCACAATACATCCAAGGTGTGACTGTAATGACTGTGAAAACTAGTGGTATAGTTATACCTTCAGGTGTAACTTCCCTCCGGCATAATTTTACACTGGTCAGCAGTCTCCAGTGGCCTATTAAACGATTCTGTATCATTCTTTTGCAAAGTATAACCAATGACTTTGATGAAGATAGAACTTTTTTATCAAGTGCATGGTTTATAAGCTGTAAAGAATAATGAAAAAGTTAAGTGGCAGATCAATATATAGAATAAAGTTGATACTCCAGAATTATGACCTGAATTAAACAATAAAATTTGACAGTAGTAAAAGTGAAGTCCTCCACTAAAGTTATAAAAATTAGTGGCATTAAATAGGATGGGAAGCCTGGCTTAAGTACAGTTTTAGAATAGAAATTCCTTTCCTTTTGCTTTGTATTTCCATATGGGGAGAACTCCAATATGGTGACATTCCTCGTCTCATGTCATGACTTATTTGACTCCTGGATAACAATAATTAATTCATGAATTGATTGGAGTTAATCTTTTACACTTATTTATAAGTGTGTAAGTACTAACTAAAATGTCCCAACTGTTTCATGACTGCACTGTTCCAATGTCCAGGTTCATGGGAGCTGAGTATAAGTAGAGGCAAACCCATGGTGCCCCATACTTAAGCATATGCTCTAACAGAGATTGCATTTTCAATAAATTCCCATTCATGTGAATTTTGTCCCTCTTTCAATTTTTTTCCAATGTCATATGGGCAAAATTATTATTTATGGTGTTCCCTCAAACTTAAATGTTTTGTGCGCGATAACTTAAAGTATCAATACTTAGCCAAGAATATACAAGATTTAATGGTAGACAACAAGAGGAATTTAAAATATGTGAAGGACTCTCTTTTAGAACAGGGATTACTTTATCTAGACTCCAGAGGGAAATCAATTTTATAAAATATGGAAAAGACTTCCAGCAAAAGAGTGTATTCATTCATTTGAGAATCTAGCACATGCTAAGCACAGTGCAAAGTACTGAAGATACAACAGTGAATGTAACAAGCTTGAGCCCATTCCTCCACGGCATTTGCTATTTATAGGGAATAACAAACAAAAAATTATGGTACAGTGAGATAAGTACTGTTACAGGAAAAAACAAGGATGTTACTGGAATGCTTATAACAGGACATCTAAGTCTAGGGCATAAGAAAAAGATTCCAAGAGGAAAGAAATATTAAGTTGACAACTAAACATAACTAATAAAATTGCTCCAATTGCAGGAAGGGAAAATAGAACAGTGTTCCAGACAGTAGAAAAAACACATGGAAAAAAACTCAGAAGGAAGCAAAGATCTTTATCCTAAAGATAATGGGAAATCTCTAAGAGTAGAAGTGTACCAAAATCAAATTTGCAATTTTAAGATCATGCTAACTCTTCCATGAAGAATGGAGGGTAGCAGGGGGGAGGAGAGATACAAAGTGTGTGCAAGGAGACGGAGAGAGGTGCAGAGATTTGGGATATTCTTAGGAAATAGAAATAATGTCTTGTGAGGTGGTGAGCTCCCCATCACCCGAAAGTTTTGAGAAGACACTGAATGACCATGAAGTTGTCAAGGGTATTATATGTAAGCTTTATATATTGACTAAACATACAGTAATCTCTAAGGACATGGCTGTCTCTAGGTTTCTTCACCGCACTCATCAGCTAAACTGACTAGAAGTGGGTGAAAGTCCTTATTACTCATTGAGATTGGAAGTGTTTGCTAACGTCAGGTCTAATGAACTATGTTCTCTCCAACTAAGTACCCAAATCAGTGGTGAATTTCTGATGTGAAGGTGGCAAGGACTGAGTTACCTGTAACAAGATGATTGATGATTTTTTTGTTTTTTGACATTTCTATTTTCAAAATGATACCATAACTTGGAATTTAGCATTCCCTAGATAACTTTTAGAGACAGGATTGGTATAATCAGGGACCATTAGAGATAAGTGAAATCAATCTGCCTAATTATGACTGGTGGTTTTATTTTAATTTATCCTTTAGATGTTTAACTCTTATCAAAGTAAAATATGCATATAGTTTAGCAAATCAGATTAAACCCAAATATTTACAATGTGTAACATTTTACAATGAAAACCAGTGGTCTCCTGCCCATCCTCAAGTCCTGTTCACCAGAGGCTTTCACTTTCAGCTCTTCCAGCTATTTATTCTGGCATTTACGTCTCCTAATATTTATTCTGATACTTATTTATCTTTTAAAGAACTTATTCATAGGCTTCAATTACAACAGACACACATTTAAATTTATTTTTCTCTTCTAAGCTTTAATTGCTTTCTCCATAAAGTAGAAGAAAACAGTAGACATTCAACCAGTAGATCACTGTGGGGCTCAAATGAGATTACCGCCAAGATCTAGCACCACTACCACGTCCAATCTCCTTTTTATTCACAGAACAAGTTCTCATTAACCCTTTTAGCCATAAAAGCTCACCAAGTTTTAACAGGACACATGGCTGCCCAGGAGAGACCCCATTTTTGAAGTCTTATTGCAGCTAGGAGTGGCCATGTGACTAAGTTTTCACTAGTAGAATATGAATGGAAACAATTAGTGCCAGTTCCAATAAAAAAAAAAAAAAAGTATTACCACTCCAGATCTTCCCTTTCTTACTTCCTAAAAGCTGGAAAGCAGATATACTGATGTGAGACATCTTTGACCAGAACAAAGACCATACCTTAAAACACAACAAGGCAGCAGAAAGGGGGGACCCCAAGTCTCAGACGATCTGGTGAAGGAGAGTTGTTGTAGCCACCTCTATATCAGCAGTTCACCGCTGATTTGGGTAGCTAATTGAGAAAACACAAATTCATCTGTCTATTGTGTACTCTGATAACCTCTAGATTCTTATATGGAAAACGAATATTTCCATTAACTTAATTTGAACCACTATATTTTAAAGTATTTTTATTATACTAACTCAGTCTGTACACTTAATTGCACACATTTTGTAAACTATCAAGTTCTAGCTGATGTTCATTTACAACAGTTTGACTCAGTCACATATAGCTATTCACAATAGCTCTGCTCTTTCACCATGCCCTACCAAGTTCCCATCCCTTCTAAAAATTACAGCAAGTCGGCCATGCAAATTAGCACAGAAGTAGCAATTTGCCAAATAGATCCCAGGTGGTTTTATGGAGTTAATATAGCTTCTAAAAGTACCTAACCATTCCTGTTCAAAGATTAAACCCTGGAAGGATCTGACTCATTATAAACTAGAACTTTCAAGTTCTTAGATTTTGCTAGTAGTTTTATAACACATGGTTAGTTGGGTGAGAACAACTAAGGAACAACTAAGACAATTGACTGTTCAATTTAACAAACACTAATTGAATAACCAACATACTTACGGCATTGACTTAGAAAACCACTCCCATCTAAACTGGAAACAGTTCTGGAGCTAGATTGGAGAATGGAGACTTTTTGGTAACAGTGATTGCTGAGGCCTAAAATAAGTGGAAGCATTGTGGAATATAGAAAATAATAACATTAAACAGGCATCCAGATACATACTCTCAATTCCCATCCATGAACTAAAGGGAATACTTAGGGGGAAAATCCAGAAAACCAGTTGGTGGCACTCACCTTTGAAGAAAGACCTATTTTGTCTTGTACAGTGATGGTACTTCAATATTATAAGGAAAACAGCCTGGCATACGACAATTTGAAATTATCATGGCACAGACCTCTCATATACTTGATTGAGCTTCTCAAACAAACTTTTAAAACCGAAATAACTTATTTGTACTACTTTATTAAACTGCCTCAATTATTTTATAACTAAGCTAGTGAAAGTTTGCATTTTTGAATTTCAGCATCCAATGCCTCCATGGAAACAGAGTGATCATATTCTACAAGTGAAAAATTTGGACATGCTGCCTGTTGGGTTATGAATATATCGAGATGGTTAAACAGGCGATTTGAAATTGAGACAATTCCAGAAAAAAATCTTTGTATATGATTTGTCATTACAATTTTCAACTCATGCTGGTATCAAGCTATTGTCTACATAAACTCTACATGTGAATAAGATAAGCCTATCTGGAATTACAATTAATACAGTCTTTGCTTATCTTATTTTTAAAGCCAAAATTCAATCTCATAAGTATTTTGTAAAATCATATTTTATAAAGATAAGTGGTTTATTAATTGTTTCAACAAGATCTATTCTGCCAAACAGCATACAAAAGAGGGAATATTCTTCTTTTTTTTAATTAATGGACTGTACCCCATTAACATATACAGTTATTATTCTTTTTAATTTTTAATTTTTATGGATGCATATTATGGGAAATATGGTATTTTGATATAAGCATACAATGTGTAATGATCAAATCTGGGTAACTGGGGTATTCATCCCAAACACATCATTTCTTTGTGTTGGGAATATTCCCATTCTACTCTATTAGTTATTTTGAAATGTACCATAAATTATTGTTAACTATAATCGCCATATTGTGCTACCAAACACTAGATCTTATTCCTTCTAACTCTACCTCTGTGCCTATTAACCAACCCCTCATTATCCCCCCTTCTCCAGCAACTCAACATCAGCACTCCCATGCTTATTGCAGCACTATTCACAATAGCCCAGATATGATGCAGCGTAAGTGTCCATCCACAGATGAACGGATAAAGAAACTGTGATATATATACACAATGGAATACAACTGAGCCATAAAAAGAATGCAATCGGCCGGGCGCGGTGACTCACGCCTGTAACCCCAGCACTTTGGGAGGCCGAGGCGGGCAAATCATAAGGTCAGGAGATCGTGACCATCCGGGCTAACACGGTGAAACCCCGTGTCCACTAAAAATACAAAAAATCAGCCGGGTGCGGTGGCGGCGCCTGTAGTCCCAGTTACTCTGGAGGCTGAGGCAGGAGAATGGCGGGAACCCGGGAGGCCGAGCTTGCAGTGAGCCGAGATCGCGCCACTGCACTCCAGCCTGGGGGACAGAGTGAGACTCTGTCTCAAAAAAAAAAAAAAAAAAAAAAAAAGAATGAAATCTTTTCATTTGCAACAACATGGATGGAACTGGAGACTGGAGGACACTATGTTAAGTGAAATAGGCCAGGCACAGAAAGACAAATGTTTCATGTTCTCATTAGTGTGCTTAAAAATTGATCTCTTGGAGGCGGCGAATAGAATGATGGTTGTAATTATTATTCTTTTAAATACTAGTGTAACTGACGTGCTACTTGAGCACTGGCTTTGCAGAGGAATAATGTTGTGGAACAGGGAGTGTCATGAAGTGCCTTCAAAGGCTTTGTACATCATGAGCTTCCCCTGTGACCAAGGGACAGCCAGCGTTTCGCAAAATGAGTGAGAAGAATGATCAGCCTTCCAAAGACTTCAGTAGGAGAGATTTAATACTTAGTGAATGAGCTCTGACCAAGAGCACAAGCAAGTCTAAAGTTTAGTGATAAGGTTCCTAAACTGAAAAGAAGACATTTTGGTACAGACCAGACTGGATAATAAGAACAATATAAACTCCCAGAAGAGAATCCATCTTGGGCAAAACTTACTCCCTAAGCCCTGACAGGTTCAAGTTAATCATTACCACTAGAGAACAAGGCAGGAGGCAGAAGAGATTGAAATTAGAAACCACTGGGAGGCTGTTTATATTATTGCGAATGTGTATCACAGACTTCATTTCGGAGGTGGGCCCTTATTCTGAAGTGGGCCATTATAAAATTCTGGGGTAAAGAACACTTAAGTGTTAGTAATGAAAATATCTTAACAGGGAACACAGTACCTAACCACTAAATGCAAGATTCCAGTGCCCCGAGTGAATAAACACCACAGAAAATTCAATCCTTATGACACTTCTGATCACTTGCTTTTTCTTTTAGGAAAATTTTAGGGTCTTAAAAGAATGAATCAGTTTTTAAAATAACTTTATTTTAAAATAACTGGATATTCTAATAATCAGGCTCATTTAGCACTGTTGATTACTTTAAATTGGGAGTAAAAGTTTGAGTGTTTGTAGATCACTTTGCTGAGTCTGAGGACTATCTTCTGTGCATGTTTCAGGATAATGAATTCTGCAGTATTGCAAAGTATTTTCCTCTTTACTCTGGCGTGTCATAGTAATATGATGGGAGTGTGACTCTGCACCAGTGCCCTTTGGATTTTGAATCCATATCAAAATCTGTGCTAAACACAGTCGGGAATTACAACCAGTTAAATGGGTTAATGACATACTTCCTTTCCCAGAGTCTTCTTTTTATTTTTTAAAAGCATTGTTTAGAAATAATTCCTATATACGGCCAGGCGCGGTGGCTCAAGCCTGTAATCCCAGCACTTTGGGAGGCCGAGACAGGTGGATCACGAGGTCAGGAGATCGAGACCATCCTGGATAACACCGTGAAACCCCGTCTCTACTAAAAAATACAAAAAACTAGCCAGGCGAGGTGGCGGGCGCCTGTAGTCCCAGCTACTCGGGAGGCTGAGGCAGGAGAATGGCGTAAACCCGGGAGGCAGAGCTTGCAGTGAGCTGAGATCCGGCCACTGCACTCCAGCCTGGGCGACAGAGCGAGACTCCATCTCAAAAAAAAAAAAAAAAAAAAAAAAAATTCCTATATTCATGCAACTCACCCATTTAAAATATAAAATTCAGTGATTTTAAGTATTTTACAGAAATGTGCAATCATTATCATAATTTTAAATATGTTTGTCACCTCGATAGCAACCCCATACCCTTCAGCTATTATCCACCTACAGCCCTATCCTCCTCAGCTTTAAGAAGTTACCATTCATCTGTGTTCTGTCTGTATAGACTTGCCTGTTCAGGACGTTTCGTATGAATGGAGTCTTACAATAGTATGGCATTTTGGGACTGGTCTGTTTTACTTAGCGTAATGTTTTCAAAATTAATTCACATTGTGCCATGTATCGAACTTTATTCCTTTATATGGCCAAATACTATTTGATTGTATAGATATACCACATTTAGTTTGTTCATTCAGCCACTTGAGTTGTGCCTAATTTATGGCTATCATAAATAATGCTGCTGTGAACATTTCTTTACGTGTGAGTGTTTGGGTAAATGTGTCTTTTCTCTCCTCTTGGGAAAATGCATAGGAGTAGAATGGCTAGAACATAAGATAACTCTATGTTTTGTGAGGAACTGCCAGATTGTTTTTCAAAGCAGCTACACTATTTTACATTCTCATCAGCAGTTTAGGAGGGTTCCAATTTCTCCACTTTTTCACCAATACTTGATTTTATCTGACTTTTGGAATCTAGCCATCCTCGTAGGTAAGAGTAGTATCTCATGTGGTTTTGATTTGCATTTCCCTGGTGACTAATGATGCTGAGCATCCTTTCATGTGCTTATTGACCATTTGAATATATTTCTTAGTGATAAGACTATTTGGATCCTATGACCATTTTTGATTGGGTTATTTGTTTTTTTTTATTTCTCAAAAAGTGTTCTAATTCCATCTGATGTCTCATATTCCATGGACACACAGTTTTTCTTTCCTTTCATTAAAATATAGTTGAATTGTTTTTCTTCAAAGGCTAAAGCCTTTTTAGAGCACGAATTTCCATGCAGTAAGCTTCTGCTTTTCTGGAGAGCATCAGAGATTTTTATTGCCTTCCTTAAGGCTCCATAACATCACTAAATAAACCTGACACAATTCTTTTCTGCACTAGTAGAGTTTTCCAACCAGAACAGTTTTTATTGATCCCTAGGGGACCAGCTAACAGAGAGAATGACAATGAGTTGCAGAGCTAGGTAAGCTTCTAAAGTGACTGCCAAATTTTAGTATTTTTTCATATTCTTCCAATTCTAATGTATTTTTCACTGTGACCTTCAAATTGTACTTAGTATATTCTGGATTCAGACAAAAGGCAATTTCATTTACAAATCTTACAAACTTAATTTCATTATGAGTGAACATTCATTTTCCTGTGATTTCTATGTGGTTGGCATTTTAACAAAGATTACTCTTTATAATAAAGATATGTTTTGCATAAACTTTTATGTGCCAAATACGTTACGTCAATATATATCAATCAAAAAATAAGAGAAACGGAGAAGAACAACAGTAACAATAGGCTCTCCCCACTCTGGCAAAATAAAAGCAAAAGAAGCAAAATAAAAATAAACAAGCAGAAAAATGACAAGAGGATCTAATAGAAGAATGTGCTAGAATTGATAATTTAATCAAAAGCCAGCTGTTAATTGAAAGAGTAGTTATTTCATCAAGAATCTTTTTAAAAGATTCTTTGTAAAACATTAACCTAATAATTTTGTTCCCCTGTTTAAAACCCTCAGAAGGCTTCCTATTGCTGTTAGGATAGAACCACACATATTTCAAGAGGTGTAAGACAGAAGCCCTGAACAATCTGGGCCCACATGACCCCGTAAGCCTCATTGTTACCACTTTCTTCCCTGACTCTGAGTTTCATCCTTATTAGCCTTCATCCAGTTTTTACTCACTTTTAAAAGCCCCTATGCATTAGGCTTATCAGAACTTATGGTGAATTTGTATCTGTATTAAATGGTATTAGGGCCAGGGAACCTAGGAATAAGCAAATCCTACAGAGACTATTTCCAAAAGTTTCCAAGGGAGATACACAACAGGGAATAATAACACAGGAACAGAGAAGAATCACAGCACTTTTATGCAGATTTTGGTCCCAATCTAATTCAAACTTTAGGTAACCAAGCTAGAATAATGTGAGTTGGGCCAGTGAGCTGACTGGCCTCCTTATTTCCTAAGGCAAAACCCAACTTCTCGATTCGTTATACACTAACCAGTGCTATGGAAGAGAGAAAGCACAGAGTGAGAGCAAGTCACCCTGGTACAGAAATGAGCAGAAAAGAAAGAAGAGAACCAGCCACAAAAGAGTGCTAACGACAGAAAGCCGTGAGACGCTGCCCGCCTGCAAAATGGCTGCATCACTGTTCTGGACCCTGAGGAATGCCGCACAGCTCCTCCCCCAGGAGCCCCGAGAACAAGTTGTTGGTGATAGAGTTAGAAAAAATTCTTGAAATCCATCTCTAATGTCAACATGACTCTCTTTTCTAGGATTTCTTACCTTTCCGTTTTAAAATAAATAATAAGAGGCCGGGCGTGGTGGCTCATGCCTGGAATCCCAGAACTTTCAGAGGCCTAGGCAGGTGGATCCCTTGAGGTGAGAAGTTAGAGACCAGCCTGGCCAAAATAGTGAAACCCATCTCTACTGAAAATACAAAAATTAGCTGGGTGTGGTGGCGGGCATCTGTATTCTCAGCCACTCAGGAGGCTCAGGCAGGAGAACTGCTTGAACCCGGGAGGTGGAGGTTGCAGTGAGCAGAGATCACACCACTACACTCCAGCCTGGGCAACAGAGTGAGATTCTGTCTTAAAAAATAAAAATAAAGAAATAAAAATAAAATAGCAGTCTTAAAAAAGCAGAAAACCAAAACAGGTAATAGGTGAAAAGCCATGAAAGTTATTTTCCCCAACTAACATCTAGACTACTTTACTGAAAAAATATATATACATTTAAACACTGTGTGTTTTTTTGAGACAGAGTCTCGCTCTGTCGCCAAGCTGGAGTTCTGTGGCACGATCTCGAACCACTGTAACCTCCGCCTCCCGGGTACAAGTGATTCTTCGGCCTCTGCCTCCCAAGTAGCTGAGACTACAGGTGCGCACCACCACACCCAGGTAATTTTTGTATTTTTAGTAGAGATGGGGTTTTACCATGTTGACCAGGATGGTCTCAATCTGATCTCGTGATCTGCCCACCTCAGCCTCCCAAAGTGCTGGGATTACAGGTGTGAGCCACCCCACCGGGCCTATTTAAATACTTTTTAAAAAAATGTACTTCGTAGGTCTTTTAGGCAGTTTAAAGTGGAGAGCAACCAAAATAAAGCTTCTCAATTTACCTTCTTTATTAATGGTAAAAGTATTAATAAACCAAGTAGAGAAATTATAATAAATTCCATGGTTCACACTCCACTCACCAAGATAAATCCCAGGTAAACAAAGAGTTTCAAATTATTTTAAGTGCCTTCAAAGTACTGGAAGAAACATAGGTGAGTGTTACTATAAACTTAGGATGTGGACCTACACTTTCAAAATAACTAACAGAAAAGAAAGAGGCAATGGAATTGAATACATGAAAGTTTATGTTTCTCTAGGGACACGTCATCATAAATAACCTGAAAATAGAAACTGGGCAAACTATAATTATATAAATGACAAAGAATTAAAACAAATACATAAATCACTAAGATCCAAGTAAACGAATAGGTAAAGGAAATATATAGGCAATCCACAAATGTGAATTATAAATTTGGGAAAAATCACTTCTTGTAATGTAGGTAACGATTAAAATGAAAATATTTATAAAATTCAGTAAGAGAAGGAGCAAACACCCAAATCAACACATAGGTAGGGCTAATATAGAGATAATTAACAAATGTTTCATAAATAAATAAGAAAATGTGCATTCGAAAATATTGTATTGAGAAAAATTATTAATAACTCAGGGCTTTTTCCGATGTTTATTTCTCTTCTGAAACAAATAAATGAGGTCTTCTGTCCCCCTCCCCTCCTTTCAGGTCACTTCAGCAACGCGATGGGAAATGAAGATGGAAAAGGGAGGTGGAGAGCATGCCCTGGGGAGCTTTGGGGTTGTTTCTCTGCTGTATTTGGAGGAGGCAGATTCAGAAGCAGCTGTGGTATATGAAAGAAAGGATGAAGGGAAAAGAGAATTTTCTGAAGTATGATTGAAAACTGACGGAAGCCACAGGGAACTTATTTGATATCTTCTGCTGTTTTCATACACTGAGTTCTTTTGACTGCTGTGTTGCTCTTAGAATAAACAGTATTAGTCATGGCCTTACATGCTGTACACATAACCTTATAGATAAAGAATGCCTATCTGTATAAAGGTATATTTTCGGAAGGAAGGAAGGAAGGAAGGAAGGAAGGAAGGAAGGAAGGAAGGAAGGAAGGAAGGAAGGAAGGAAGGAAGGAAGGAAGGAAGGAAAGAAAGAAGGAAGGAAGGGGCCAAAAATTCTTTATGCTATCTTTGGGTAGATTAGGATAGCCAATGACTTCTGAAAATTTTCTCGTCTCTATTATATAAGTCACACATAAAAGTAAGGGAAAAATAGACATTCGACAAGTTTGGTTATACTATTTTTAAAAGGGATATTGTGAGTCAATATATGTTTTAAAAGCTATTTTTCTTAGAACATCCAAAAAAGTTGTCTGAATAAAAGAGAGGAAACATAGGTTTTTTTAAAAAGTGTAGTATTTTTATAGTATTAATATCTTAATCCATCTGATTCATATGCCATTTATTTTAGCTTTAGAATTTTGAAAAGGGGAATTAGAGTTTTCATTAAAAAAAAAAAAAGAAAGGGTAAATATTACTAAAATCTTTGGAATAAATCCAGGGAAGAAAGGACTTTTTCTATTGGCAAGTTTCAAAATATATTATTGACTTCCACCTTAATTATTTTCTGAATCAGTACAAAACCCTTTTCACTACAATTAGATACTTTTCACCTTCTCTACAGAATTGTGTTAGACTCCAACAATAAAAACGGGTAGCGCACATGTGCCTCAGCAATGCTTTTTCTAGTCCTCCTGCACTAAATGTCCATGCACCAATATTTTTCAACACATATATCTTTAATTCACTCAGTCTTCACAGCATATAGGGGGTATGCTAGAGATGCTGCCCAAGAAATCAAAATGAAACACAGAAAAGAAATGTAATATGTACTAGATATACAAATGGTTTAAGTCATGGCATCTATGGCACTTTATCATTATTCTACGTAGACGAGCTAAGACTATATCCAATCTATGGGCAATAATACCCTTCTCATTCCTGATGAAAATCCCAACTTTCTTAGCGGCCATGAAAAAACATCAAATTTTAAAAATCAGAAACAACGTTTTTGCATGAATTTTAACCTCACACAGACTGTACTAGCAGAACCATTTATTTTAAAACCTACAAGATTTCTGCCCATCTGCAAGATTTCATGAATGCTCTGTGCAAGAAGGAAGTTAGTGAAAGATCAGATCAATGACGGGTCCTCCATGTAGTGGTTGTTGCGGAGCACTGAAATAAGAGCATTCAGTGGAGTTTGGAAGCAGAACGAAACTATAAAGAAGACGTTACAAAACCTCTTAAACCGCAAGTTCATTTTGTAGATGTGGTGAAAGTCATTAAATATCTAAGATGCTTCAGGAATCTTCAGTGTTGCTTTTTAAAGTATACATAGCACTCAACCAATGCTAGATAAAGGAACATATAGTATTTTATGCTATGTTACTTAAATAACTCTATGAAAAGATATATTGTTCCATTAATTAGATATTAGTGGGAGCTCTTAGAAAGATTATTGCACTTAGTGACAGTCTGTTAAATAAATGGTTTGGAGCACGTAGCTCAACACTGAGCTCTGTAGAACGAGAAAAGCTATATAGTGACATCTCCTGGGAGATTCATGGTGCTCATTAACATGTCAAAGACTTTGAGAAGTCCTGCAGTGGAGACATCTTTTCAGTTTGTGTAGCCCACCGTTTCCCAAAATTACTTGACTATGAAATGTTTGTTTCATATGAAACAAACTAATGTTTCCATTGTTGTATATTCCAAAAATACACTTTAGGAAGATCAGATCAAGGGAAATGTCCTCATCCCAGTGTTAAATTATGTTGACATTGACTACCTACTTTCCTCAAACCACTTAAAAACACCACAATGATCCAGGCTCCAGCAGGGGAATGTGACCTGTGATCGCGAGCAGCTGATTCAACAGAAATTAGCATACACAAAACATGCACTCTTAATAGTCTAAGCTCAAAATACACATCCTGTTCTCTTATCTATTAGAATAAAGAACGTAAACAGAGACCCTAACACTATTCCAGGAAAGACGTCATAAAGCAACGAAAATTATCAATCCCAGGGCCAATTGTGGATGCTAGAAACCGTTTGCGTGCAGGCTCTATCTTAAGAGAGAAAAAGAAAACTGGATCAAACTCATGGAGTAGCAGAATCAAATCAAAACAGTTGTCCAGTCCATCACAAGTTCTCCCTAGGTCAAAGTTGAATTTTTATTTTGGCTATGGTCTTAATAAGAAACTGTGGATAAAATTAATTCAGTGAAATGTCATAGGATTAAATCAGCCAAGAGAGTGCCTGGAGAAACAAAAAGCATCCAGTAACTTTTTTGCAGATGGCAGATTTTCCAAGGCCTATATGAGGAAGAAGAAACTGAGAAAAAATGTTTCCCTAACTGAAATTTAAATGTGATAGTGAAAGGAAAAATCATAGCTAACTTTCTTTATAGAACTCACTTTCTTTCTTTCTTTTTTTAATTGTTCTTTAGCTGTATTTTTTATTCTTTTTGATTTCTGGACTATACCAGTCAAGGTTGAAACACATAAATAGAACCAGTAGGAGATGTATGCTAAGAGATTTATTGCAGGGACTTGGCTCCTGTAATTTGGGAGCTGGCTGGACAAGACAGAAATACATGGGGCAGGCATGAGGAAAGGCAAACTGGTCCTCTCCAGCAGGAGCTGACACTTCTGTCCCCAGGTGGAGTTTCTCCTCCATCAGAGGAGCCCGAATCTGCTTTTCAGGACTTTCAAGGACTGAATCAGATCACCCACATAGTCTAGGATTATCTAGGATAGCCTTCCTTATTAAAGTCAATGGATTACAGACTATTTACGTCTTCAAAATACCTGACAGCAACACCAACATTAGTGTTTCGTTGAATAACTGGTGATTATTGCCTCGCCAAGCTGACACGTAGAACTGACCACCCAGGGATATGTGAATTCATAGATATAGCATAGTTAGTAAGTTGTAAAAAGTGATTTGTGACTCTGAAAATGCATAGACTCTAGATATGTTTCTAACACACATACACATCAAATTTTATATCATAGTCTAAAACAATTACAGGATATTTGTTAGAATTAAGCTTGGCTTTATACAACAAAAACAAGGACAACAACGACAACATAACGTTGTTTTAGAACACAGAAGCCTGTTTCTCTTTCACATAAAAGCAGACTGGAGGTAGCCTATCCAGGGCTTGTGTGGTGGCTTTTCTGCATCTCAGTTTCATAACTGCTTGAAGGTCCTATTGTTGCTGTTCCTTTCTGCTTTGCTTTCTTGGGCAGATCTCTTCCCACACCAAGGTTAACCAATCATTCATGATAACGTCTAGAACTCCAACCTCCATTTCCGTTCTCTAAGAAGCGAAAGAGGCAATAGGGGGAAAAGATTTTTCTGTCCCCTTTAAAGACCTTGCTGGAATTCCCAGTTTTGCTTACAAGTTTTTGGCCAGAATGTGGTCACAGAGCCACAAAAAGCTGTAAGGTAAGATAAGAAATGTAGTCTCTGCTTCCAGAAAGCAGTATACTTAGCTAAAATGTGGGATTGTGTTACCAAGAATCAAAAGGAAAATGGATGTGAAAGTAGGTAGCTGGTATCCTCTGCCTCACCATGTGACCTTCAACTCCTCAAGAACATCTGGCCTCTCACAATTATGTAAGTGTGTATGGCCTTTGTGCAGTTGATTTCTAAGGGTGGGTTGAGAAGGCATGACGTGTATTTGTCAGGTATATTTGTGTTTTTTCAAGGCTCTTTCAGACTTTGCCTGTTAGCAACTTCTGCAAACTTCACTTTTTAATATACAAAGCCACTCTACCCAAAACTTCAGCCTTCACTTTGAAATCCTTATGTTAGAAAGGGTTTCAGATCCAAACTCTTTGGAACTGGCTTCAAGACAATTGAGTTTGGTTCTGATTTAGTGCTGATTCTGGCAGCTGATTTTCTGTCTTATTCCTAAGCATGGTTTCCACAGTATATCCAGATTTGGCCAATCCAGTTTGCGTGTGTATGTGTGTGTGCATGTGTGTGTGTGTGTGCATGTTGCTTTCTGTTTTTATTTTCCTCTCTCATTCATATCATAGACATTAAATTATCTAGGAGTGAGGAGAATAATAGTCCTGCCTTCCTTTCACCAGCATGATCTTAGGGTTTGGTATGTTTCTGATATTGCTAAAGTGACTCTTGTTTTTTCCCAGCTTTGATTTCTGAGAATTGTTTGAAAGCCTACATTACACAATATTTGCCACATCCATTTCTCATCATAACCCAGAGTAAAAGTTGTCTCCTTAAATATTGACATAAAATTATTACTCTTGTATTCAATAAAGGAGGCTTAAACATGAGAATAAAGAAATGCACTATGTAGTAAATGGCAATGATTTGAAGAGAAAATAGTTTACTTTTGGGCTATCAAAAATGCAAAGTTGGGGCAGAGAGAGAACACTATAAGCTCTTTGTGTGAAGAAATGCCTCATTTGTTCATTACTGATTTCTTTGGTTAATGTTGAAATGCCTTAACTGTGCAATCATGAGACTGAATACCACTTGCTTATTGCTGTAATTTGTAATCATTTACAAGATTGCTGAGTAATAATTTTATTATTGCTGTTAGAAGATGAGTCTATTAGGAAACAACAATTGCCAACTCTTTATCCTTTAGAGCACTGTGTAGAGAGAATTATGATACCAATCACTGCTTTCCACGAGACAGTGGTCTTTAATTGGTGATACCAGTGTACAGTAACGGCTAGCAGAGAACTGCTTAAAGCTATATTTTTTTCCCTGGATGGTCGTAAAGGGACCATTATCTTCTTACATTCTAAGTAGCACTTAGACCTACATTTTGTACTCTGCGATTTTGAACATTTTTATCTCTTTGTCTTGGCCTACTCCTTCTCTGGCACCATCATTGGAAAAAAAACTCTCCAACTGTTATACATTTCATTTTGCTTATAATATGTAAGCAATTCATAAACTTGGGCCACCATTTGGTTATTGTGTTGTTCAAGATATTTTTTCTGGGGGGCAGAGCAAGATGGCCAAATAGGAATAGCTCCAGTCTCCAGCTCACAGCGTGAGCGACACAGAAGACAGGTGATTTCTGCATTTTCTGGAGTCTCGCTCTGTCGCCCGGGCTGGAGTGCAGTGGCCGGATCTCAGCTCACTGCAAGCTCCGCCTCCCAGGTTTATGCCATTCTCTTGCCTCAGCCTCCCGAGTGCTGGGACAACAGGCGCCAGCCACCTCGCCCGGCTAGCTTTTTGTATTTTTTGGTAGAGATGGGGTTTCACCATGTTAGCCAGGATGGTCTCGAACTCCTGACCTCGTGATTCGCCCGTCTTGGCCTCCCAAAGTGCTGGGATTACAGGCTTGAGCCACCGTACCCGGCCTGCATTTTCAACTGAGGTACTGGGTACATCTCACTAGGCAGTTCCGGACAATCGGTGCTGGTCAGCTGCTGCAGCCTGACCAGCAAGAGCTGAAGCAGGGCGAGGCATCACCTCACCTGGGAAGTGCAAGGCGGAAGGGAATCCCTTTTCCTAGCCAGGGGAACTGAGACACACAACACCCGGAAAATCGGGTAACTCCTACCGCAATACTGCACTTTAACAAGGTTCTTAGCAAACGGGCACACCAGGAGATTATATCCCACACCCGGCCGGGAGGGTCCCACGCCCAAAGCCTCCCTCATTGCTAGCACAGCAGTCTGTGATCTAACGGCAAGACCGCAGCGAGGCTGGGGGAGGGGTGCCCGCCATTGCTGAGGCTTAAGTAGGTAAACACAGCCTCTGGGAAGCTGGAACTGGATGGAGCTCACAGCAGCTCAAAGAGGCCTGCCTGTCTCTGTAGACTCCACCTCTGGGGACAGGGCACAGCTAAACAACAACAACAACAACAACAACAAAAAAAAAGCAGCAGAAACCTCTGCAGACGCAAACGACTCTGTCTGACAGCTTTGAAGAGAGCAGTGGATCTCCCAACACGGAGGTTGAGATCTGAGAAGGGACAGACTGCCTGCTCAAGTGGGTCCCTGATCCCTGAGTAGCCTAACTGGGAGACATCCCCCACTAGGGGCAGACCGACACCCCACACCTCACAGGGTGGAGTACACCCCTGAGAGGAAGCTTCCAAAGTAAGAATCACACAGTAACATGCACTGTTCAGCAATATTCTATCTTCTGCAACCTCTGCTGCTGACACCCAGGCAAACAGGGTCTGGAGTGGACCTCAAGCAATCTCCAACAGACCTACAGCTGAGGGTCCTGACTGTTAGAAGGAAAACTAACAAACAGGAAGGACACCCACACCAAAACCCCATCAGTACGTCACCATCATCAACGACCAGAGGCAGATAAAACCACAAAGATGGGGAAAAAGCAGGGCAGAAAAGCTGGAAATTCAAAAAATAAGAGCACATCTCCCCCTCCAAAGGAACGCAGCTCATCGCCAGCAATGGATCAAAGCTGGTCAGAGAATGACTTTGACGAGATGAGAGAAGAAGGCTTCAGTCCCTCAAACTTCTCAGAGCTAAAGGAGGAATTACGTACCCAGTGCAGAGAAACTAAAAATCTTGAAAAAAGAGTGGAAGAATTCATAACTAGAATAATTAATGCAGAGAAGGCCATAAACGAAATGACAGAGATGAAAACCATGACACGAGAAAAACATGACAAATGCACAAGCTTCAGTAACCGACTCGATCAACTGTAAGAAAGAGTGTCAGCGATTGACGATCAAATGAATGAAATGAAGCGAGAAGAAAAAACTAAAGAAAAAAGAAGAAAAAGAAATGAACAACTGCCTGCAAGAAGTATGGGATTATGTAAAAAGACCAAATCTATGTCTGATTGGGGTGCCTGAAAGTGAGGGGGAAAATGGAACCAAGTTGGGAAACACTCTGCAGGATATCATCCAGGAGAACTTTCCCAACCTAGTAGGGCAGGCCAACATTCAAATTCAGGAAATACAGAGAATGCCACAAAGATACTCCTCCAGAAGAGCAACTCCAAGACACATAATTGCTAGATTCACCAAAGTTGAAATGAAGGAAAAAATCTTAAGGGCAGCCAGAGAGAAAGGTCGGGTTACCCACAAAGGGAAGCCCATCAGACTAACAGCAGATCTCTCGGCAGAAACTCTACAAGCCAGAAGAGAGTGGGGGCCAATATTCAACGTTCTTAGAGAAAAGAATTTTAAACCCAGAATTTCATATCCAGCCAAACTAAGTTTCATAAGTGAAAGAGAAATAAAATCCTTTACAGATAAGCAAATGCTTAGAGATTTTGTCACCACCAGGCCTGCCTTACAAGAGACCCTGAAGGCAGCACTAAACATGGAAAGGAACAACCGGTACCAGCCATTGCAAAAACATGCCAAAATGTAAAGACCATCAAGGCTAGGAAGAAACTGCATCATCTAACGAGCAAAATAACCAGTTAATATCATAATGGCAGGATCAAGTTCACACATAACAATATTAACCTTAAATGTATATGGACTAAATGCTCCAATTAAAAGACACAGACTGGCAAACTGGATAAAGAGTCAAGACCCATCAGTCTGCTGTATTCAGGAGACCCATCTCACATGCAGAGACATACACAGGCTCAAAATAAAGGGATGGAGGAAGATCTACCAGGCAAATGGAGAACAAAGAAAAGCAGGGGTTGCAATCCTAGTCTCTGATAAAACAGACTTTAAACCATCAAAGATCAAAAGAGACAAAGAAGGCCATTACATAATGGTAAAGGGATCAATTCAACGGGAAGAGCTAACTCTCCTCAATATATATGCACCCAATGCAGGAGCATCCAGATTCATAAAGCAAGTCCTTAAAGACTTACAAAGAGATTTAGACTCCCATACAATAATAATGGGAGACTTCAACACCCCATTGTCAACATTAGACAGATCAACGAGACAGAAAGTTAACAAGGATATCCAGGAATTGAACTCATCTCTGCACCAAGCAGGACCTAATAGACATCTACAGAACTCTCCACCCCAAATCAACAGAATATACATTCTTCTCAGCACCACATCACACTTATTCCAAAATTGACCACATAATTGGAAGTAAAGCACTCCTCAGCAAATATAAAAGAACAGAAATTATAACAAACTGTCTCTCAGACCACAGTGCAATCAAACTAGAACTCAGGATTAAGAAACTCAATCAAAACTGCTCAACTACATGGAAACTGAACAACTTGCTCCTGAATGACTACTGGGTACATAAGGAAATGAAGGCAGAAATAAAGATGTTCTTTGAAACCAATGAGAACAAAGATACAACATATCAGAATCTCTGGGACACGTTTAAAGCAGTGTGTAGAGGGAAATTTATAGCACTAAATGCCCACAAGAGAAAGCAGGAAAGATCTAAAATGGACACTCTAACATCACAATTAAAAGAACTAGAGAAGCAAGAGCAAACACATTCAAAAGCTAGCAGAAGGCAAGAAATAACTAAGACCAGAGCACAACTGAAAGAGATAGAGACACAAAAAACCCTCCAAAAAATCAATGAATCCAGGAGTTGGTTTTTTGAAAAGATCAACAAAATTGATAGACCGCTAGCAAGACTAATAAAGAAGAAAAGAGAGAAGAATCAAATAGATGCAATAAAAAATGATAAAGGGGATATCACCACCGACCCCAGAGAAATACAAACTACCATCAGAGAATACTATAAATGCCTCTATGCAAATCAAATAGAAAATCTAGAAGAAATGGATAATTTCCTGGATACTTACACTCTCCCAAGACTAAACCAGGAAGAAGCTGAATCCCTGAATAGACCAATAGCAGGCACTGAAATTGAGGCAATAATTAATAGCCTACCAACCAAAAAAAGTCCAGGACCAGATGGATTCACAGCTGAATTCTACCAGAGGTACAAGGAGGAGCTGGTACCATTCCTTCTGAAACTATTCCAATCAATAGAAAAAGAGGGAATCCTCCCTAACTCATTTTATGAGGCCAACATCATCCTGATACCAAAGCCTGGCAGAGACACAACAAAAAAAGAGAATTTTAGACCAATATCCCTGATGAACCTCAATGTAAAAATCCTCAATAAAATACTGGCAAACCGGATCCAGCAGCGCATCAAAAAGCTTATCCACCATGATCAAGTGGGCTTCATCCCTGGGATGCAAGGCTGGTTCAACATACGCAAATCAATAAACGTAATCCAGCATATAAACAGAACCAAAGACAAAAACCACATGATTATCTCAATAGATGCAGAAAAGGCCTTTGACAAAATTCAACAGCCCTTCATGCTAAAAATGCTCAATAAATTCGGTATTGATGGAACGTATCTCAAAATAATAAGAGCTATTTATGACAAACCCACAGCCAATATCATACTGAATGGGCAAAAACTGGAAAAATTCCCTTTGAAAACTGGCACAAGACAGGGATGCCCTCTCTCACCACTCCTATTCAACATAGTGGTGGAAGTTCTGGCTAGGGCAATCAGGCAAGAGAAAGAAATAAAGGGTATTCAATTAGGAAAAGAAGAAGTCAAATTGTCCCTGTTTGCAGATGACGTGATTATATATTTAGAAAACCCCATCGTCTCAGCCTAAAATCTCCTTAAGCTGATACAAAACTTCAGCAAAGTCTCAGGATATGAAATTAATGTGCAAAAATCACAAGCATTCTTATACACCAGTAACAGTCAAACAGAGAGCCAAATCATGAATGAACTTCCATTCACAATTGCTTCAAAGAGAATAAAATATCTAGGAATCCAACTTACAAGGGATGTCAAGGACCTCTTCAAGGAGAACTACAAAACACTGCTCAGTGAAATATAAGAGGACACAAACAAATGGAAGAACATACCATGCTCATGGATAGGAAGAATCAATATTGTGAAAATGGCCATACTGCCCAAGGTTATTTATAGATTCAATGCCATCCCCATCAAGCTACCAATGAGTTTCTTCACAGAATTGGAAAAAACTGCTTTAAAGTTCATATGGAACCAAAAAAGAGCCCGCATTGCCAAGACAATCCTAAGTCAAAAGAACAAAGCTGGAGGCATCACGCTACCTGACTTCAAACTATACTACAAGGCTACAGTAACCAAAACAGCATGGTACTGGTACCAAAACAGAGATATAGACCAATGGAACAGAACAGAGCCCTCAGAAATAATACCACACATCTACAGCCATCTGATCTTTGACAAACCTGAAAAAAACAAGAAATGGGGAAAAGATTCCCTATTTAATAAATGGTGCTGGGAAAATTGGCTAGCCATAAGTAGAAAGCTGAAACTGGATCCTTTCCTTACTCCTTATATGAAAATTAATTCAAGATAGATTAGAGACTTAAATGTTAGACCTACTACCATGAAAACCCTAGAAGAAAACCTAGGTAATACCATTCAGGACATAGGCATGGGCAAGGACTTCATGTCTAAAACACCTGAAAGCAATGACAACAAAAGCCAAAATTGACAAATGGGATCTAATTAAACTGAAGAGCTTCTGCACAGCAAAAGAAACTACCATCAGAGTGAACAGGCAACCCACAGAGTGGGAGAAAATTTTTGCAATCTGCTCATTAGACAAATAGCTAATATCCAACACCTACAAAGAACTCAAACAAATTTACAAGAAAAAAACAAACAACCCCATCAAAAAGTGGGCAAAGGATATGAACAGACTTTTCTCAAAAGAAGACATTCATACAGCCAACAGACACATGAAAAAATGCTCATCATCACTGGCCATCAGAGAAATGCAAATCAAAACCACAAGGAGATACCATCTCACACCAGTTAGAATGGTGATCATTAAAAAGTCAGGAAACAACAGGTGCTGGAGAGGATGTGGAAAAATAGGAACACTTTTACACTGTTGGTGGGATTGTAAACTAGTTCAACCATTATGGAAAACAGTATGGCAATTCCTCAAGGATCTAGAACTAGAAGTACCATATGACCCAGCCATCCCATTAGTGGGTATATACCCAAAGGATTATCAATCATGCTGCTATAAAGACACATGCACACGTATGTTTATTGCGGCACTATTCACAATAGCAAAGACTTGGAATCAACCCAAATGGCCATCAGTGACAGACTGGATTAAGAAAATGTGGTGCATATACACCATGGAATACTATGCAGCCATAAAAAAAGGATGAGTTAGTGTCCTTTGTAGGGACATGGATGCAGCTGGAAACCATCATTCTCAGCAAACTATCGCAAGAACAGAAAACCAAACACCGCATGTTCTCACTCATAGGTGGGAACTGAACAATGAGATCACTTGGACTTGGGAAGGGGAACATCACACACCGGGGCCTATCATGGGGAGGGGGAAAGGGGGAGGGATTGCATTGGGAGTTATACCTGATGTGAATGACGAGTTCATGGGTGCTGATGAGTTGATGGGTGCAGCACACCAACATGGCACAAGTATACATATGTAACAAACCTGCACGTTATGCACATGTACCCTAGAACTTAAAGTATAATAATAATAAAAGAAAAAAAGATATTTTTTCTTCATTCAAAAAGCAAATGAGTGATTTCAGCTCAGAAACAGAGAAAGCTGGAAAAAGCAGCACTTCCTACCTCTGCAACAACAACAAAAAATCTGGACAAACTGAAAATAAATGACGTATCTTAAATCCACCAAATCCACCAAAGAACCAAGGTAACAGAGCTAGATGTAAAAGGCCACATACTATATGATTCCATTTAAATGATATTCTGGAAAAAGCTAAACTGTAAAAATGGAAAACAGAGGGCAGGTTACCAGGAGTTGAGGTTTGGGGAAGGGGTTGACTACAGATGGCTATAGACAGGGAATTGTAGGATGCTAGAAGTAGGGTAGCCAACTATACATCCTAGTTTTCCAAGACTCTCAATTTTAAAACTCAGTGTCCTGAGTCCCAGTTATCCCTCTTTCTTCCAGGCAAATCAGGACTATTGGTGACACTGCATGGAAGTGTCCTGTATGATGCTGGTGGTAGATATGTGACTCCATGCGTTTGTTACAATTTGTGGAACTGGAAATCACAAAGGGTGGGCTTTACCATATGAAAAAAAATTTAATCAACTAATATATCACAGATCTCAGGACATAATGCAGGCTGTGATAAATATCTAACTATTAGAAATGAGTACTTGATAAAAAATTGGAATCTGGTCACAAGAGCAAATATGTTGAGCTTTGAGGAGCACATAGTAGACATCTGCAAACATGTGCAGGCTATCACGAAGAAAATGGATTGAACACTTTCGGGTCTAGCAGTATTATGTAACTAATACTCTTAGATTCGTGGAATGCACAACCTGAACAACTGGGTTTCGTGGCTCTGCATAATTTTGCATAATTAATAAATATCAGATCTTATTTTCTTCATTTATAAAATGAAGATGCTACAAAGATGATCTCTTTTGCGATTATCCATTGAGGCTGTGGGTTCTGGAATTGATCATATCTGCATTTAAATGCTGGCTCCAAAACTCTTTAGCTCTGTGGCTTTGGTTAAATTATTCAACCTGTCTGCACTCTGATTTTGTCTTCTTAGAATAAATATTATAATGGCACCTGTCTCCATTGCTGGGATAAAGGTAAGTGAGATCACATATATAAGAAATAACACAATAGATGGCACATGATAAATATGGATAATATATCTTCTAAGTGAATTGCTAGCACTCTCATTTGCCTTTACTAGTTTTTGGACTTATGTAACAAAAATATATTAACTAAAATGGCAAAATGGACATTTTAGTTTCAAAAAGTAAATCAGAGTTGCAATTCTTGTAAATTTAACTTTATGACCACATACAAGAAATGAGTTGACAAGAACATAGAAGAGTGTTACAGGCAAGGAATAGTTACATAACAGAAAAACAAGTACAAAAAGACTGAGAAATTTTTTAAAATCTGACCTTGAATCAGACCCTTTATGCCATAGCCTTGACACTTGCTCTATTAACTACATGTCAGAATTAAAGGGCTAGAATACTTCTTTCTAACTGACTGCTACAAATCTATTGAGAGTCACCATAGACCGTTGTGCAATTAATGATCTGTTAGCCAGGCATGATGGCTCACGCCTGTATTCCCAGCGCTTTGGGAGGCCGAGGTGGGCAGATCACCTGAGGTTAGGAGTTCGAGACCAACCTGACCAACATGGAGAAAACCGTCTCTACTAAAAATGCAAAATTAGCCGGGCATGGTGGCGTATACCTGTAATCCCAGCTACACGGGAGGCTGAGGCAAGAGAATCACTTGAACCCGGGAGGCAGAGGTTGCAGTGAGCCAAGATCACACCACTGCACTCTAGCCTGGGCAGCAAGAGCAAAACTCCATTTCAAAAAAAAAAAAAAAATTATGTTAAGAAAGTGAGAAAGAAAGGCAAGGCAATCTTCTGGTTGATTGCCACTTATTGGCAAAATATATATTGCACACTGTAGTGGTCATGCATGGTGCTAGTGTTAGAATTTACAAAAATAAATAGAGATAGACATATAAATCAATGGAATAGGATTCAGAGTCCAAAAATTAGGCCTCACATATATGATCAATTAAATTTTGACAAGAGTGCCAAGACAATTCAGTTAAAGAAAGTCTTCTCCAACAAATTATTCTGGAACAACTGGATATCCACATACACCTAAAACTAAACTGCATCCCTAATTAAAGACAAAATTAATTCAAAATAGATCAAATATAAATCTTGAGGTAAGATCAAAATAGATCTTTCCTAAATGTAAGAGCTAAAACCATGTAGAATTCTTAGGAAAAAGCCGGCATAACTCTTTATGACCTTGGATTAGGCAATAATTTCTTAGGTATGACGCCAAGAGCACCAATAAATAAGAAAAAAAAATAATGAATTGGGTTTCATCAAAATTTAAAACTTTTGTACCGCAAAGGACACCATCAAGAAAGCAAAAAGGTATTTTCACAGAATGAGATAAAATATTTGCAAATAATACCTGATAAAGACTTGTATCTACAGTGTACAAAGAACGCTTACAACCACAGTAATATAAAAGGCAAGTAGTCCAATTTAAATATGAGCAAGTGTCTATGATGGTTAGAAAATCTCTTTATATAAAACAAGCAAAGGAAGATCAGGAAAGATTAGAATTATAAGGAGAATTTAGGAGTCTCTAGTCCAAATATCTTTTAAAAATTGAAATTGCATTATCATATCTTTATTACCTATTATCCATATGCTTGAATATCTTCACTGATAAGAAGCTCACTCCTTTATTGGGCTGCCTGTCTCAACACTGGCCAGTCCGTATCATTTGGAAATTTTCTTCAGAATCAACATTTCTAAAAAAAAAAAGTTATATGAATGGTCAAAAAGCACATTAAAAGATACTCAACATCATTAGTCATCAGGAAAATATAAATCAAAACCAGAATGAGATGCCACTTCACACCATACTAGGATGGCTAGAAAAAATAGATCATAAGTGTTGATGAGAATATGGTGACTATTTCTCACAGCATTTGTCATAATATCCAAAAAGTAGAAACAACTCAAATGTCCATCAACTGATAAACAAAATATAACAAATCCATACAATGGAATAATATTTAGCAATAAAAAGGAATGAAGTACTGATACATGCTGCAATATGGACAAATGTTGAAAATATGCTGAGTGAAAGAAGCCAGTCACAGAAGGCCACATATTACATAAAACCATTCATAGTAAATGTCCAGAATGGGAAAAATCTATAAAGACAGAATGTAAATTAGTGGTTTTCTAGGGTTGAGGAGAAGAGGTGGTGGGAGAATGAAAGGATGGGTGCAAATAGTATGGGGTTTATTTTAGGGGTGATGAAAATATTCAAAATTAGATTTTAGTGATTCAAAATTAGATGCTGTGATGATGATTGTAGTGATGACTGCACAACTAAAAAAACCCATTAAATTGTACACTTTAAGTGGGTGAATCATATGGTACATAAATTCTATCTCAATGAGGCTGCTGTTTTAAAAAGCCCTGTCATTGAACAGTTCCTAATTCAACCAGTGTAGAATGGCAACTGAATGCACAGTTACTTGATAGTAGAAGAATACGTAAAGCACCCTTCGAGCAGGGTATGGAGAGGACACACGTTACTACGCTTTTCTGTATGTGTGCTTTTCTCTCGTAATGTTAAGGAATCGGGTTTGTAAACTGAACACCTCAGAAGCATCTGCATACGAAATTTACCCCAGATAACAAGTATATACTTAAAACTGAAATATAGATAAGAACCTTGTATTTCCTTCTTCATAAAAATTGAAAAGAACAAATGTGCACAAAATAATATCGTGACAAATTATTATTATTATTTATTATACTTTAAGTTCTAGGGTACTTGTGCACAACATGCAGGTTTGTTACATATGTATACATGTGCCATGTTGGTGTGTTGCACCCATTAACTCGTCATTTACATTAGGCATATCTCTCAATGGTATCCCTCTCCCCTCCCGCCACCTCACAACAGGCCCGATGTGTGATGTTCCCCACCCTGTGTCCAAGTGTTCTCACTGTTCAATTCCCACCTAGTGAGTGAGAACATGTGTGTTTGGTTTTCTGTTCTTGTGATAGTTTTCTCAGAATGATGGTTTCCAGCTTCATCCATGTCCCTGCAATGGACATGAACTCATCCTTTTTAATGGCTGCATAGTATTTTACGGTGTATACGTGTCACATTTTCTTTATCCAATCTATCATTGATGGGCATTTTGGGTTGGTCCCAAGTCTTTGCTATTGTGAATAGTGCCGCAATAAACATACGTGTGCATGTGTCTTTATAGCAGCATGATTTATAGTCCTTTGGGTATACACCCAGTAATGGGATGGCTGGGTCAAATGGTATTTCTAGTTCTAGACCCTTGAGGAATCACCACACTGTCTTCCACAATCAGTTGAACTAGTTTACAGTCCCACCAACAGTGTAAAAGCACTCCTATTTCCTCCACATCCTTTCCAGCACCTGTTGTTTCCTGACTTTTTAATGATCACCATTCTAACTGGTGTGAGATGGTATCTCATTGTGGTTTTGATTTGCATTTCTCTGATGGCCAGTGACGATGAGCATTTTTTCATGTGTCTGCTGGCTGCATAAACGTGACAAATTATTTTGCAAGTGCATGCAATATACCATATGCATTTTTATACATCCATTATTAATGTCATTATGCTAATTTTTATTTTCTAAGTTAACATCACACACATATTTTGATATGTTAACATATTTTATATACATATAAATTTAAGAACTCCATGTATTTGTATAGTTTATAGGGAGACAAGATAGTTTTATCATAGCATATGTTAAATAATATAATATACACAGAAAGTAAACCATAAAACCAGACCAGAAAATCTCTTTATATAAAATAGGCAAAAGAAAATCAGGACATACTAGAATTATAAGGAGAATTTAGGAGCTTCTAGTTTGAGTATTTTTTAAAAATAGAAATTCCATTTACTGTATCTTTGTTACCTATTATCTGCATGCTTGAATATCTTCACTGATGAGAAGCTTAATCCTTTATTAGGCTGCCTGTTCCAACACTGGCCAGCCCATATCACTTGGAAAGTTTATTCAGAATTTGTGTCTTTGCAATGATCCAATGATTTAAGACTTGCCATTTGCAGCAGTAGAAAATAGGCCATACTTATACATATGTCATTCTTTGCTACTTTTTCAAGCTGTTTCATGTACATTACTGCATTTTGTTCATAGGACCATCCTGTAAGATTTTCAGATGTATGATATTTTTCAGTTTTGTTGATAAACACCTGAGGCCTGTGTTATACTTGTTCATAAAGGAAGACAATAGAATTCCATTTAAGTGGGGAAATTATATTTGCTTACTTGTTTCTTTGCGTGTTGAGATATTAGATAGCTCTCAGAATCTTTGGCTACTTTGAAAGGACAGGATCTGCATTAAACCACCTGTAATAACTCCAGAACCATGGCTCAGAGCTATTCTGCAAGCCACTGAGTCCAGACAATGTGGCCTCCTTGTCCACTCCCCCAAATCAATGCCTTCCCCTTAGGCAGTTCAGTTTCTAACCTGTCTCATGAGGATGCATCCAATGGATAGACTATATCCATGTCTGATGTTAGTGACAGGGGAAGGTAGGAAATGTAGTCTTGGGGATGGCAAGATATATGATACAAGAAAATATCAAAATGTAGAGAGTGATTATTTTGAACTTTCAAAAATGGCAGATGCCCACTATGGCTTTCTAATTCATTTTTCTAATGCCTGACTTGCCCTCTCAAGTCATCTTCTAGGGTTTTCTGTTCTTTATCTATACATTCCTAAACTTGCACATAGAACTTTACCTCTATGTCTGTTTAACTAGAGTTTGCTAGCTTGGGCTTAGTGCTTCCACCTCTTCAGATCATGTTGAAACCTGCTTGGTCTTTCATTGTAAGAGCAGTCCAACCCAGTTTTAATGAACACCCTTGATACTTGTTATTTCTAATTTTTTTTTTTTTTCTTGAGATGGAGTTTCGCTCTTGCTGCCCAGGCTGGAGTGCAGTGGCACGATCTCGGCTCACTGCAACTTCTGCCTCCTGGGTTCAAGCGATTCTCCTGCCTCAACCTCCCAAGTAGGTGGGATTAAAGGTGCCCGCCACCACACCTGGCTAATTTTTTTGTATTTTTTAGTAGAGATGGGGTTTTGCCATGTTGGGCAGGCTGGTCTTGAACTCCTGACCTCCCAAGTAGGTGGGATTAAAGGTGCCCGCCACCACACCTGGCTAATTTTTTTGTATTTTTTAGTAGAGATGGGGTTTTGCCATGTTGGGCAGGCTGGTCTTGAACTCCTGACCTCAGGTGATCCACCCAGCTCAGCCTCCCAAAGTGTTGGGATTACAGGCATGAGCCACCATGCCCGGCCTGTTATTTCCAATTCTGTGGGGGCATATTAGCATCTCTCTTGGGTGGTGATGATGGTTTGACAATGTTACTGAGGATGCTCTGATACATTCTGTGCTTTAGAATCAGTTTTGTTGTACGGTTATCTGAGCTTCTATGAATTAACCTATCTTCATGTCACTTTACCTTGTCCTCAAGAATGTCATGAGATGTCAGGTCATCTTTATCTGATGCCTTGCTTAAATCAAGATAACCAGTGGCTGTGGCCATCCTTTGCTCTATTAGTTTAGTAAACTTAATGAAAAATAAATAGTCTTAGTTTGGTATTACTTTTTAAAAATTATTCTGTGTCCATTCCATCCATTCCTAGGGATCATTTCTTCCTTTCCTTAGGGTTCTACTTCTCACAGACTTTTTCCAGAGTTTTAGTAGGGATACAAGGTTTAACGATCTTTTTGTGAGTGAGTTCACAGCCAGATCATGTCTTCTCCTCCCTTTGCTTCTGGGTTCTCTGGAGCAGAAAAAAATTAAAAGACATGCAACATCAGAATCTCCAGTTTTACTACCTCACTGTTAGGTCTTCACACCCACCTGCAGTAGGCACTCCTCCCAATATTGTTTTTATTCCTGCCCGGAACATCTTACATTCTAGTTGTTAAGCGTGTTTTAATGAACACACACAAAGTGTTAAGAGGGGAAACTTCCAGTATTGTAGAAATTATTTTATTGATTGGTTGACTCATTCATTCATTTATTTAAGAACTATTGATTGAGTGCTATGAGGGATGTCTTTTCCTTGGAGAAATGGGCCACTCCTGCCCCATGGGCTGAAGGTTTCTGTCCTTGTACCCTCCTGTAATCCTCAGACAGAGTTGTGGATGAGGCCCAGGTTGAGGCCTCTAGAGGCATTTTCTGGGATTAATATGTGGACAACTTGCCACATGCTTGGAACTGGTTGCAGAGTAAAGCTCACCAGCGACAAGCGGAATCAAGGCACTGGAGAAAGAGAAAACCCTGAGGTCACCAGCTGAGTGCCTGGATATTTATGTATAGAAAGCCAGTGCCTGCTTTAGACTTTGCAGTTTTATGATCCGATAAATTCCAGTTTTGCTTAATCTAGTTTGTGTTCCATTTCTGTCACTCACAACAGAAAGGACAGCAAAAGGACACTAAAAATGTTCTACTGTCAGTCTTACTTTTAGGTGTATTTGCCGTTTTTTTCTCTTCTTTCTTCAAAAATATATATAGGAAATGCAAAGAGGCTATGCCAGGGGCTATACTACTCTCTGTTACACAGGAATGAAATTAATTAAAGAATACATGGTCTAACGGATGAAGGTGATAGCAGTATGTTTAAAGTACTGTAAGGGCACCGAGGAAAAATGACTAAATACAATAATATCAGACCCACCATGTTTCCTCCACTGGCCCCCATCACCGACCCCCCTATTCAGTGCCCTTGGCCTGAGACCCACCATGTTTCCTCCACTGGCCCCCATCACCGACCCCCCTATTCAGTGCCCTTGGCCTGAGACCCACCATGTTTCCTCCACTGGCCCCCATCACCGACCCCCCTATTCAGTGCCCTTGGCCTGAGACCCACCATGTTTCCTCCACTGGCCACCATCACCGACCCCCCCTATTCAGCGCCCTTGGCCTGAGACCTGTTTTAGTCTCAGAGCCTTGACGGGTACCTGCTCCTGCTCTCAGACTATGCTCCTAAATGAGCTTCAGTTTCCTCTTGGCACTGCGTTAGAGTCACTGGCAAATTTATTTCTCCTTTTTCAGAATTTTTTAAATGTAGTGATTTTGTTTTATTAGGTAGCGTTTTTATGGTGCCTTTTACAATGTTTTGTCTTCCTGGTTAGCCAATGAGCTTATGTTAATTTCAGTGAAAGCTGGTTATTATTATTTTTTTTAACCTTCACTTGAGTCACTTATCATACACTTGGTTGGTTTGTTTTTCTCTCCTATTGACCTTGGACGCGTAGGTCCTACTGCCTGGGCAGTTCACCTTGTGCACTCAGGAGAAGTGAGTAGGGAGGAATTAACCTTTAGCATAGACATAGTGATCAGAAAACAGCGACTGCGTTTGGAGAAGTCTTGATCGCCTTTTCCGTCGGTTAAATGGCTGTAAGTCATAAATATTGAGCTTTTAGAAAGTGGCAGTGTTTCCCTCTGATTCGTCAGCCTGATTGTTCCTTTGCTTGTAAAGAATAGAAGTTTCTGCTTTTTACTTAACTTAGCTGTATTATTTATGCAGAATTTAACACCCTTTTCTCTGACCTGCAGTTCTTGCCAATGGCTAAAATTCTCAAATGCTCAGTGGAAGTTGCCTTCAAAGACTAGCTCAGAGAGTAATGCCATTGATGAATTGATTTCTTTGAAGATAACAGATTAATTTGCTGCCCACAATTTGTGAAACCCAACAGGACCATCATTGTATCTTAGTGATGTTTTATCCCTCAAGCAACTAGCACAGTTTCTAGCACATAAGATCAGCCAAATAAAAGTTTATACATGAATAAATAAATAAGTGGATAAATCGTATACATTTGAAAAAGAATATATTGAGTAAATAATTCTCTATAAACTATGTAATATTCACTTAGGCTTAAAGAAATATGTTGAGGGCTCTTTTAAGGTGGATAAGGATGAAAAAATAACCGAAGTCTTTTTTAAAATTAATAGAATTTTTTCACTTAGGGTATGTTTCTCCTGCAGCAGGTGTTTTCAAAGCTTTTTCTTTAACACTCTTTATAAGAAATCTCCCCATGCCTTACAGCTATACCTGCCATTTTGCCGTCTGTTCCCAATGAGTCCACTTATGGTAGCTAAAATATTACTTGCAAATCATTTCCCACAATCTTAACAAGAAAGCAAGCTAGGCTGGGCCCAGTGGCTCACGCCTGTAATCGCAGCACTTTGGGAGGCCGAGATGGGCGGATCATGAGGTCAGGAGATCGAAACCAAAATTAGCTGGACGTAGTGATGGGCGCCTGTAGTCCCAGCTACACAGGAGGCTGAGGCAGAAGAATGGCATGAACCCAGGAGGCAGAGCTTTCAGTGAGCCGAGATGGCACCACTGCACTCCAGCCTGGGCAACAGAGCGAGACTCTGTCTCAAAGAAAAAAGAAAGAAAGAAAGAAAGCTAAAGTTATCTCACTTAATAATCAACATAATTTTAAGGCATTATGTGAAGATACCTTGTTATATCAGAGAACAAAAAAAAGACATTCAGAGAAAACATCTCTGAGTAAACTAAAAAGTAGTTTCAGAAAATGTATCTTCTTATGTACTATTAAGATGGACTGATTCATTTTCATTTTTTTAATCCACTTTATTATTATTAGAATGGGAATTGAATCCTCATAGGACATATTAAGTGGTAAATCAGTAAACGAATCTCACATATGTAAGAGACAAAAATATGTGTGTATTTTCAAAACAATAATATCTTTAATAAAAATATTAAACATTTCTGAAAGTGACTGTATTTATTATTGTATTTAAACATCCTTTTTCCTTTGTTTCATCTCTTCAGAACCAAATTGTCAACCTGCATGAGGAAGGTCACGGCTTACTCACATCTGATTAAAGAGCTATTTATTTTATTATCATGCACCTCTCCTCTGTAAGGTTCAGATTACACCTTTATGTGCAAAAATTTTCAAGGTAGGCTGTACAAGCAAGAACTTGGACTCTGGAAACAAACTGGTGTATGCAAATGTTAATTCTGCCTTGTGGACAGGTTAACATTATCTCAATAAACTCTAATTTTCTTATGTGAAATGTAGAAATAATCACAATATTGTTTTCATAAGAGGCAAATGAGATAATACATTTTAAAGTGCTTAATATGGTATATGTCATAGTTTAGTGATTAGTTATAAGCATAATAATTATTATTACCATAGAACATAGATGAAATTTTATAGGCCAAGGGTCAGTGGTAGTGTCTGTCTTCTGAAAATGTTTACAAAAAATTAAGATTATGATATTAAAGCATAATGAATAATATATTTACTCAGAAAATTACCTTTTTTCCGATTTCTTACTCTGAGAAAGTTCCAACATTAAAAAAAAACTTCCCAGAATAGTTCAATGAACAGCATACATCCACCGTGAGTCACCAACTGCTCCCTTCTTGCCACACAAGCTGGATCTCTCCCTCTTTATGTTTCAAGACATCTGCACGAATGTCCTAAAACAAGGATGTTCTCCCACAAATCCTCAGTATAAAGATTACGTTCGAGAAATTTAACATTGGTCCTCCTACTATGTAATGTATAGGTTGTACTCACATTTCCTCAACTGTCCTAATAATGTTCTTTAGAGCAATTTTATTTGTGTTTTCATTTTGCTCCAGGACCCAAACAAGAAGCATTGTTTGCATTTTGTTGTCATGTTTCTTTTCGCTTTCTTCACTCAGAAAAATCCCCAGACATTTTTTCTTTTCTTTCACGATATTGATTTGAAGAGTCAAGGTCAATTGTCTCCCGATTATCCCTTAATTTGAATTCGTCTGATTGTTTCCTCAGTCCTAGACTCAGGGGTTCAGCTTCTCAGCAAGATACTGTGATCACTGGCGCTGCGTTCTTCTCAGTACAGCAAGGCACGAGGCCATGATGTCACCTTCTGTCATGTTAAGTGGGATCTGTTGGTATGTCCACCAGATTACATCATGTAGAAGCTTCCCTGTTTCTCTTCTAATTAATAAATAACCTAGGAAGTGACACTTTGAGATCAGATGTATCCTATTCTCCAACAGCTTGTTACCTAATGGTTTCAGCATCAAATTATTATTCTTGTCTGAATCAGTTATTACAACACTGGTTGCAAAACAGTGACTTTTCTAGTTACAACATTGCTTCTACGTTTATTAGTTGTCATTCTTCTGTAAAGAAGAGCTTCCCCCACCGCATTTTAGAATCATTATGGACTCATAGATTTTTTAAATAAGTTTTAAATATTAGAACACATCTAATATGTACAAGATATGTATGCAAAATATTTTTCAGTTCTAGAACATAAGAACTGTGAATTATCCTTGTAGAGCACAATTGTTCATTCACAACTAGTAGCAAAAGGTCCAGTGTACAAGAGATTCTTTGTAAAGACTTTAAATCTGATAAGATTTTAAGTATAAATTTATGATTCAATGATAATATTTGGGGGATTTTGTAGCACTACTGCTCTCTACATGGATAGAGGCTTGACTACATTAGTTTTTAAACATAAATTTCCACCAATTATAATATTGTTTAGGATATTAAAAAAGTATTATTTTTAAATGATATATACTTTTTTAAAAAGTATATAAAATAATACTTTTTATCCTATAAAAAAATACTTTTTTTATATCCTAGAAAACACAAAGGAACTGAACTAATGCCAGAGCACAGAGATCTCCATTTGTTTCTCCTAAACACATAAAATGGCATATTAAATAGACATGTATTATTATTACATGTTTCAGGAGTCTTCTTTGGAATAATTATTTGTTCTGGTCAGAAAAAAACAATAGGTTTTTGACCCAAGGGTAGAGTTCTGTATTGAGCTTCCATTTGCAGAACTATTCTGTTACCGAAGAGTTACTGCCCTAGGAAACTTACCAATTCTACTTATTTCCCTAGCTTCATATTTTGTTGTGAAGGGTTATTATGAAGTTTTATCTGAAAATATAGCTATTTTCTTGTAAGTAATATGGGGTGTTTTTTTTTTTCCTGATTAGTTTTAAGATTTTCTCCTTGCTTTGCTCTTGTCAAGTTTCACCAGGAGGTATCCAGTTGTGAGATTACTTGTATTTATTCTTCTGTTTCCCTTTCTCTTTATTCTTTCTTCTAAAGCTTTTTAGTAGACATAGATCTTTTTTATTGTATCCTTTATGTCACTGATTTGCTTGCATTTTCTACCTCTTCATCTCTGTATACAATATTTCATGTATTTTTTCCTATGCCCTCCTTATTTATTTCTTCATCTATGTCTAACCTAATTACCTATATTTTTCTTTACCTGAATTTCCATTTAGATCTTTTCAAATCTCTTTATATTTCTTGGTACCTTTTTTTCTTTTTTAAAGAATAGACATTCTTTCTTTTAGGTCTGAAATTATTTTTAAACATTTCTTTTATATTCTTTCTTTGTAGTATCATTTTTTTTCCTTAAATTCTGGAGATTTTTTTTGTAATCAAAGGGTATCATTTCCTTAAGTGTATATAACTTTATAATTGTGAGATCATCCTCGGTTGGGCTTCTCTTGCTGTGAGAAACCACACTGGTCAGAGCTGTGGAAGTAGCCCAGAGAGCAATTTGCTTTTGTTACACCCATGGTCCTAGGTATATCTCCATGTAGAGACTAATTTTTATATTAAATTTTTTGGCTTTAACTTTTTGGAACCAGAATTTTTGTGAATTTGTACTTCTGTGAGGCCAAGATCAGACTGTCAGGAGAAACCTTTTTTGCAAAGATCAAAAGGAAACAAAACCTTTATCATCTCCTTCTGAAATGAAGAACATTTTCAAACAACGTTGAATTGAGAGCACCACCATTTGAAGGTCCCACTTTAATGTGGGTTTCTCAAACCTGCACACTTTGCCTGTTGGCAACCCATAGTCAGTGTCCTATCCTCATGGGCATTTAGTCACATATCACCAAATTATGACGTTGGTACCTATCCCTACCCTCTCCCCATCCCACAGAGCACCAGTATTGCAGCATGTTGCTCCAATTTCTGGATCAATCTTCATGTTCAGCATCTAGGTGTTTTCTTCTCAACAGTGGAGCTTAGTATGCAGAAGACTGTTTGTTATTAGATTTTCACAGAATTTCTAGGTGCTTTTTAAAAAAGTTTTTAAAGTATACTTTAAGTTCTGGGATACATGTGCAGAACAGGCAGGTGTGTTACATAGGTATTCACGTGCCATGGTGGTTTGCTGCACCTATCAACCTGTCATCTACATTAGGTATTTCCCCTAATGCTATCCCTCCTCTAGCACCCCCCACAGGCCCCAGTGTGTGATGTTCCTCTCCCTGTGTTCATGTGTTCTCATTGCTAAACTCCCACTAATGAGTGAGAACATGTGGTGTTTGGTTTTCTGTTCTTGTGTTAGTTTGCAGAGAATGATGGTATCCAGCTTCATCCATGTCCCTGCATAGAACAGGAACTCATCTCTTTTTATGGCTGCATAGTATTCCATGGTGTATATGTGTCACATTTTCTTTATCCAGTCTATCATTGATGGGCATTTGGGTTGGTTCCAAGTTTTTGCTATTGTGAACAGTGCCACAGTAAAGATGCTTGTGCATGTGTCTTTATAGTAGAATGATTTATAATCCTTTGGGTATATATCCAGTAATGGGATTGCTGGGTCAAGTGGTATTTCTGATTCTAGATCTTTAAGAAATTGCCACACTGTCTTCCACAATGGTTGAACTAATTTACACTCCCACCAACTGTGTAAAAGCATTCCTATTTCTCCACATCCTCTCCAGCATCTGTTGTTTCTTGACTTTAATGATTGCCTTTCTAACTTCCGTGAGATGCTATCTCATTGTGGTTTTGATTTGCATTTCTCTAATGACCAGTGATGATGAGCTTTTTTTCATATGCTTGTTGGCTGCATAAATGTCTTCTTTTGAGAAGTGTCTGTTCATATCGTTAGCCCACTTTTTGATGCGGTTGTTTGTTTTTTCTTGTAAATTTGTTTAAGTTATTTGTAGATTCTAGATATTAGCCCTTTGTCAGATGGATAGATTGCAACAATTTTCTCCCATTCTGTAGGTCTCCTGTTCACTCTGATGGTAGTTTCTTTTGCTGTGCAGAAGCTCTTTAGTTTAATTAGATCCCATTTGTCAGTTTTGGCTATTGTTGCCACTGCTCTAGGTGCTTTTTTAAAGAAGGTTTTTAAATGATCAAGTCAGACATATTCTTGTAACGGGAAATCTACGATAACTAATCTTTACTTCTTAAATATTCTGTAAGATTATTTTTAGTGACATAATTATGCCATTTAACCTTGTTTAGGACAAGGAAATGTAAATGGAATTCTGCTGGGTGAAGCTTCCTTCACTTTCCTGATGAAAAGAAGAGGAATTTTCCCTCTCTTTCTGCCTGGAACTCTCACCAATGCCTACAGGCAACACAGCCATCTTGTAGCCACATTCTACAGATCTTTCAACAGGACAGAGCAGCCTGATTCCTTGAACGGGGCCTTAACTCTGGACTCCAGCACTGAGATTTCTTGTTCTATGACCAAAGTAAAGCATTCACCTAGTTTAAACCATTGTTTTTCAGTCTTTGGTAAATGCAGTCCTGATTGATACTCTAAATGGTAGCTTCAAATAAGTAATTCTATTGTAATAATAAATATATATATTTAAAAAAATATGCAACTTCAAATCTTTTGTATCTAAACTGCAAAGACAGAAATATGAGACTAGCTATTGCATTTAGCAGGATTCCAAGAAAAAAAACTGCAGACTTGGGACTTGGAACACATCATGTTCTGACATATGAAAAAAATACTATTCTCTGAAAACACGTGCTTTTGCATGTTCTCATTCTTTGTCACCTGCTGTTCTCCCACCTGAACGCTCCTTTGTACCCTCTGCTTATCATATTATTTTATAATCATAGTTTATTGATATATCTTCCTAACAAGACTATGACTTTTTTGAAGGTAGAAAATGTATCCCTTGTATGTAAAACAGTGTCCAGTATCACTAATGTATGTACTTCCTTATTAATCCTCTAAATTTGCAAACGTTGTAGTTTTTCAGTGATAACTACTAAGTGCCAGGCGCTCTTCTTGGTACTGGTGCAGTGATCAAAATAGACACAGGTCTTTGCCCCTGAGGCAATTATGCAATGTATACCCTCGTTGATCTTGGTTAAATGAAAAAAATACACATACTGGAAACTTTTCCACATTTGTGAATACACAAAATGTGATGGAATTATGTTGGAATGAAGTCTAGGAAAAATAATCATTTTCTCAAAATATATTTTGGTCTTCTTTATTATTTCACTTTTTATGTTGTCTGGAGGGTGTTTATTAACACATCATTTTCAGCACATGTTGATAAGTCCCAAAGCAATTCTTTCCAGCACAAAACCTTCTCTGGAGACTCACAGCCATAACTTCAGTCTTCTTGTAGAAAATTGAACACCACAAAGATATCCATAAATTTGACACAAAGAAGGTCAAATCCCTTTTTTTCTCATCCAGAAACCTATTTGTCTTCCTATATGACCTACCTCATAAAAACACCACTACCCATATATTCATTAACTGGACCATGTTATTGTTTTCCTTCATAGGAGCCCCATGACTTCCACCTAAAACTCACTCCTCAGCAAGGCAGAAAATACAGCAACTCCAGGCTCTCTTCCTCAGTATCCTTTGCTCTCCCCAGAAACGACCAATAGAATCACTGGCTATGGCAGACACATACCACTCTTTTTTTCTCTTTGTTTTTACTCGCTTTGTTCTTCTGGAATGCTCTGGCCCTTCACTCAGGCTAACTCTTCCTGGAGCATTGCCTTTACTTACAGCTTACCCCACGCTATCCGCGTCAGGCCGTTCCATGCCCACCTTCTGGGTTTATAACTCTTACAGCACATGGGAATATACATTTTAAACATTTACATTTCCAAAGAGACACTTTAAAAAAATCAATTTAACAATAGTATGTGTTAAACCTATGTAGGAAGAAAAACAAAAGCCAAAAATCTCTCCAAAGAGCCTTTTGCCTTCCCCTCCAAAACAAAGCCATTTTCCTTGTCTTACAAAAATGTTATTAGATTTTTCTTATTTTCAAGTTTTCAACCTAACTTTGTGAAACTAGAAAAATCTAAGAAATCCAATATTCCATAAATAGAGGGACCTTATAATATTTAAAGTAAAATCTCATATTTAAAAGTAAATTAAATTAGCAAATTTTACATTTTCTGAGTAAAATTTGCTTCTGTACTTAGTAAGCTAAACTTGGTAATAAAATTAGTAGATCAAATTGTATAAATTGCATCTTTTATGTTCTTCACTAAAAAACAGTCTGTAAAAAACTGTGTGTCACAAAAGCATGTACTACTTTCTTTACCATACAAATACAAATGTGAACAATACCATAGAAAACAGAGGTCTGAAAGGAAAACATGCGCATCAAGATTGCACCATATTATCTCCTACAAAATTTAACAGCTCTTAAAGTTATGAAGTAACTTCAGGTCAGTTTTGGGAGAAAAGTTAACACTAAAAATCCTTGCTTATTTCCTACTTTTCTGCAGTATTCCTTAAATTTTATTTATATTTTCTCTTCATGTATCTCAAACATTTAAGACTGTGAGGGGAAAAAATGGAATCAAATAGAAGCCTCTTAACTTCTCCCTAATCCTCAATAGGAGTGGCAATGGAAATCTTTGCAGATGTCTATGTCCTAATTTATTTAATTCTTATATATATCCCTCTGTGACTTTTAAAATTTTAGTATATGTTGAACATTCATATTTCTTGACATTCCCAATAGCATTGCATTCAGTATGATGTATATAAAAACTGGAAACTCCTAAATTTTTCACTTTCTAGGGATTTAGAGCTATACCAAACATGTGCAATCATGGAGTGAGCTAGAAAATGGAATTGAGGGCCTCTCACAGAATAGACCATGGTTCGCAAAGATATGGGCTTCTCCTCACACAGTCTGGGAGCACCATAAAGAAAAAAACTGTTGTTGTGTGCTTGTGTGCATTGTGTTATATCAGTCTATATTTCTACATCCATTTCTTTATATCTTTGTACATATCTATGTCTAAATCTTTCCATCTGTCTGCCTACCTACATATCTATCTATCTATATCTTCTCATGCCCAGCTCCTAGCAACATAAGATGTGCCTAAGAAACATATGTGAAATAAGCAATAAGCAAAGAATGCTTCACAGTCATGAGTTTTGTTTATGTCACCTGGAAAAGTTCAGCCTATGCATGAGGTCACCTCCGGCAGCCAGGAAAATGTAAGTAAACTTCACCACAAAATCTTGTCTTCATTTGTTTCCTGAATTTTGGCTGAGCTCTTCTTAGGGCCTCTTTGTAGCTTTTGTTAAAAAACATGTTCAACGAGGGTGACAAGTTGTACTGCACTTAATGTGCAGTAATCAATGTCTTAGAAAAGAGCCTGCCTTAGAGAGTAAATAGGAATGATGTCTCCTTCAGCCTAAGAAAACTGTCTCTGTAAGAATCCATCTTTTTATTACCCAACAACCACCTTTCTATAACAGTAAACTCTTTCAAAATTGTGCACCTTCACCCAAATTCTCCTCCATTTTTCCATCCTACCTCATTTTGTTGTTCTTAGTATAGCAACCACTGTAACCTATCTTTCCAGCCCACAAACAGTTATGAGTTAATGTTACTTTCCATCAGAGTAGTGAATGTTAAGTGGCATAAAACCCTAATCGTGCCATCAAGTTTTGATCAACAATTTAGTTATTTTTGCTACTACTGTCAGAATGAACATTAAGCTGAGTACACTATGCCACCTGCTTCAAAGTGGAGTCTAACTGGCTGCAAGTGATAGAGTAACAGCAGTGGTACCAAGGAAGGTCACGAATCAACGGGGCCACAAACACATTGACCCATCTATATATTAAAAGGTGAGATCACAATAGTCAGCAGTTCTACAGAAACACCAGTTTGAAGGGATACCAACTGAGTAGTGTATCTGTGGGTTTCTAGAAATTCTATGGGCCATTACAGTGATTTGCTGATAACTGGGCAGTAATTGTGGCCGACGTATTTGATAATATTTAAAATTATTTAATTTCTTCAAGTGTCCACCAATATTCTTAGGATTGAAAAGACAATTATAAACTCCAAAAGTTGAAAACTATTGTGTCTGTGAATAAACAAAGCTGTTAAGGAAGGTTAATTTTTTTTTTGTATAAAAGGGAACAACTAGCCCTAAACTAGGGCTCGTTATACTAATAAAGACTTTAATAGTTTGTGATACCTATTGCTGCATAATGAACCACCCAAAATTTAGTGACTGAAATCCATGACAACATTTAGTTTTCTCATAAATCTGTAACTTGAGCAGTCCTCAGTGGGGACAACTTATTTCTCCCACTTCAGTATCCGGTAGAACAGATCAAAGGCTAGAGGCAAGAAAGGCTCTTTCATTCACACATCTGGTCTAGATACTGACTGTAGGCTTGAATCTTAGCTGTAACTGTCAACCACAACAACCAATGCGGTCTGTGCATTTGATCTGGGTTTCCTTAAGACAAGGTTCCAAGGGCAAGTGTCCCGAGAGAGATGCAGATGAAAGCTATATTACTTTATTGATCCAGCATTAAAACCATGCATTTTGTTTTGTTTTGTTTTGTTTTGCTTTGTTTCCAAAATGACAGAATAGAGGCTTTGCCAGGATGCCTAACCTACTTGGAAATAGCAGAATAGTGCATAGATATTCACACTGTGAACTTCTCTCCAAGAAGGAACACAAAAGTTCAACATAAAAGCAAAAGAAAACTTTGTATATGGGGACAAAAAAAGGTGACTAACAGCCTGCATAGCAGGGTCCAGTGGAAAACCACGAGTGAATCCTCAGTACAGGAGATGAGGAGGAGTCTCTTTATGATACACATTCCCACTGAGGAGGCAGGCATCCAAGCCATATGAGCCTACCAAGCCTTGGATACATTTGACTTGGGGAGCAGTTGGGTGACTATGCATACTCCCAGACCTAGGCACCAATAGAAGGTAGTCATTCCTTATCATAGAGGGCTGCACAGAAACTGCCAGCTGGCAGCATGGCAATCACTGGTTTGGAGAGTCTTTGACCAGCATTTGGTGTCCTGGTCTAGAAGAGAGGTGTGCCCACAGCCAGAACTGTGAGACAAGTATGGTATGGGCCCCAGCTGTAGATGCTAGGTTGGAGCACATCCCTTACCCCTTCCTGGGACCAGAGCAAGAGGAGATTTACCTGGGAATGGTGACATTGGCCTGGGTGGTGAGTTTTATGGCCTGGGGCAGTTTCATGGACTGAGGAAAAACCATGTGTGACTTGGCTAATTGTTATAACTCACTGCCAAGGCTGGGCCATTATGGAGAACCCTGCTGGGTCTGAAGCAAGTTCCAATGATGTTTGCTAGGCTGTGGAGTTGAAACTTCTCCTCTTTCCCTGTGTTGGGTCTTTGGCACAGCAATGGTTGCTCCACTCCTCATAAGGGCATTTCTATGGGAGTCTGGAAACTAATTTCTGACCCTCATTAAGGGCGCCATTAAGGGGCCCGAGTGCAGACTTGCCTGGCTGAGCCCCATCTGGCTTTCCCACTCACGTAACTCAAAGGCAGAGTTTGGGATCCAGACCTTTGAGCATTCCTTGGCCTAACCCATCACTAAGAAACCTGAGTACTTCTCCTGGTTAACAAAGATCAAGCATAAATCCTACTGCCACCACCACAGCTGGCTCACAGTAAGCTCCACCTACTGACCTACAGGTAGACTTGTAAAACCTAGTACAACATCTGCTGACCTAAGTGCATACACAGCATGCAGGAAGGAAACAAGCTTCTCTCTACTTCTGCTGCCACCATTTCCATGCCATCCTGGCCACCCAGGAAGCCATGAGCCTGGCCACCTGCCCAATACACTGCCACTACAACCAGCAATTGAGACAGCCACCACACTATGGCTACTTATAATTAAGGAAATCATACAGAGTGTTTGCCACTAAATGTACCCAGAAACAAATCCAAATGGCCCAACTCAACATATATTATAGACACATTCTCAAAAAAAAAAAAAAAGTCATGCCACAATGAAGATAAATTCAAAAACAAGTGACTGCTTTTCCAGATGCAAATAAATTGACATAATAATATCAACTTGTATGAATAAGAAGGGTGTTATGACACCCACAAAGGAACACAATAATTCTTTAGCAATAGAGTTGCAAATGAAATTTACCGAATGCCAGATAAATAACTCAAAATACTGATTTTGAAGAAGCTCAATGAGATCCAAGAGAAAGCTGAAAACCAATAACCAATACAATTCAGGATATAAACAAGAACTTTACCAAGGAGATAAGAAAAACAAAAACCAAAACACTTCTGGAAATGAAAAATTTCTTGAAGAAACTACAAAATACAGCTGAAAACTTTAGCAATAGATTACACCAGCAGAAGAGAAAAATCTCAGAATGTGAAGCTAGGTCTTTTTAATTAATTTGGCAAAACAAAAATAAAGCAAAAAGGATAAAAAATAAAGCTTTTTTGTAGTATAACACTCCATAAAGCAACAAAACGTGAATAATAGTATTCCTGAGGGAGAAAAAAAGAAACAAAAAGTTTAGAAAACCTATTTAGGGAAATAATTAATGAAAACTTCCTTAAACTAGCAAGAGACTTAAACATCTAGGTATAAGAGGCCCAACAAACTCCAGCAAAATACATTGCAAGGTGACCTTTGCCATGACATATTAGACTGTCTAAAATTACCATGAAAAAAAATTTTTGAACATAGCAAGAAAAATCATACTGACACCTATGAAGGAAACTACATGAGACTAACAGTGTACTTCTCAGCAGAAACCTTACAAGCCAGAAGAGATTGGAATCCTATTTCCAGATTGCTAAAGAAAAACTCTGTTAACTAAAAATTTTATAATCTGCCAGCATGTGCTACATAAGTGAAAGATAAATAGTCTTTCTCAGACAAGAAAACACTAAGGGCGTTCATCAACAACTCTGGTGCTAAAAGAAACAAAGGGTCGATTTCTTCCATTATAAAAACCAAGGAAAGCATAAAACTCTGGGTCTTACTAAAAAATTACACGAAGGAGGAACAGAAATAAAATAAAACGGCAACACAACAGGACTCCACCAAACTAAAAAGACAAACTTAGAAAAATAAGAAAAATAAAAGAATCTGCAAAACAACTACATAACAATTAACATTATGACAAGAACAAAACCTCACATATCAATATTTATCTTGAGTGTGAATGAATCAAATGCTCCACTTAAAAAGTAAAGATTAGCAGACGGATTTTTTAAAGTATGACCCAATCACATGCTGCGAGATAGTCACTTTATCGATAAAGACACTTGAAGACTGAAGAGCAAGGGGTGGAAAAAGATATTCCATGTGAAAAGAAACCAAAAACCAGCAGGAGTAGCTATTCTTGTATCTGATAAAACAGATTTTAAATCAAAAATCATGTAAAAAGATAAAGGTCAATATATAAGGATAAAACAATTCAACAACAAGATATAATAATCTTAAATACATATGCACCCAACTTTGGAGCATCCAGATTCATAAAACAAATATAGTATAACTCAAGAGAGATATAGACAGCAATGCAACAATTGTTTGAGACTTCACAACACCCTACTGACAGATCATCAAGGCAGAAACTCAACATAGAAACTCTGCACTTAAACTGGACTCTAAACCAAATGGATCTAACAAAATATTCTATGCAACAACTGTACAACATACATTCTTATCAACATAAGGAACATTCTCTAAGATAGACCATATATTAGGTTACAAAACAAATCTCAATAGATTTTTAAAAAATCTAAATCATATCAATTATCTTTTCAAACCACAATAGAATAAAACTAGAAATCAATACAAAAGGAACTCTTGAAACTACATACATACATGGAAATTAAACAACATGTTCCTAAACAATCTTTGGGTCAATAAAGCATTTAAGATAAACATTAAAAATGTTTTTGAAATAAATAAAAATCAAGATAAAACATACCAAAACCTCTGTGATACAGCCAAAGCATTGCTAAGATTGAAGTTTGTCCTGTAATCTTAGCACTTTGGGAGGCAAAGGTGGGTGGATCACAAAGTCAGGAGTTCGAGATCAGCCTGACCAACATAGTGAAAGCCTGTCTCTACTAAAAATGCAAAAATTAGCCAAGTGTGGTGGCACACACCTGTAATCTCAGGTACTCAGGAGGCTGAGGCAGGAGAATCACTTGAACCTGGGAGATGGAGGTTGCAGTGAACCAAAATTGTGCCACTGCACTCCAGCATGGGTGACAGAGTAAGACTCCAGCTCAAAAAAAAAAAAAAAAAGAAAAGAAAAGAAAAGAAAAAAGATTGACGTTTGTAGCATTAAATGCCTACATCAAAAAATGGAAAATGGAAAGATTACATATTAATACCCTAATGTTGCACATCAAGGAATTAAAAAATAAAAAACAAAACAAATACAAAGCTAACAGAAGAAAAGAAATAACAAAGATCAGAGCCAGAGCAGAACTAAATAAAAGTGTGACAAAAAAAATCTCAACAATACAAAAGGATCAACAAAACAAAAACTTGTTTTTTAAAAATGATAATTATATTACTCCATTTTCACACTGCTATGAAGAACTACCTGACACTGGGTAATTTAAAGGAAAGAGGTTTAATTGATTCACAGTTATGCATCATTGACGACACCTCAGGAGACTTACAATCATGTCAACAGGAGAGAGAGACAACAAAGGGGGAAGTGCTACACACTTTCAAACCATTCAATCTCATGGGAATTCACTCACTATCATGAGAACAGCATGGGGGAAATCACCCCCATGATCCAATCACCTCCTACCAAGTCTCTCCCCTGACACGTGGGGATTACAATTCAAGATAAGATTTGGGTGGGGACATGGAGCCAAGCCATATCATCCCACTCCTAGCCCCTCTCAAATCTCATGACCTTATCACATTTCAAAACACAATCATTCCTTCCCAACAGTCCCCCAAAGTCTTAACCCATTCCAACATTAACTCAAAAGTCCAAGTCCAAAGTCTCATCTAATATGAGGCAAGTCCCTTCTTCCTATGAATCTGTAGAATTAAAAACAAGTTAGTTACTTCTAAGATACGATATGGGCACAGAAATTGGGCAAATATCCCATTACAAAAGCAAAAGATTGGCCAAAATAAAGGGTCTACAGACCTCATGCAATCTGAAATCCAGCAGAGCAGCCATTAAATCCTAAAGCTCTGAAATAATATCCTTTGACTCCATGTCTTATATCCAAAGCATGCTGATGCAAGGAGTAGGCTCACACAGCCTTGGGCAGATTTGTGCCTGTGGCTCTGCAGGGTTCAGAACCTGCAACTGTTTCAGAAGCTGGCATTGAGTGCCTGCAACTTTTCCAGGCACATGGTACAAACTGTCGGTAGATCTACCATTCCAGGGTATGGAGGACAGTAGCCCTCTTCTCACAGCTCCACTAGGCAGTGCCCCACTGGGGACTCTGTGTGGGTTCTCCAACTCCATATTTCCCTTTTGCCTTGCTGTAGAAGAGGATCTCCATGAGGGCTCTGTCTCTGCAGCAGACTTCTGCCTGGACATCCAGGTGTTACATACATGCTCTGAAATCCATATGGAGGTTCCCAAACTCTTGCCTTCTGTGCATGCGCAGGCCTAACACCACGTGGAAGATGCCAAGGCTTGGGGCTTGCACACTCTGAAGTAACAGCCCAAGCTGTATCTTGGCCCCAGTTAGCCACAGCTGGAGCTGTAATGGCTGGGATGTATAGCACCATGTCTCAAGGCTACACATAGCAGCAGGGTCCAAGGCCTGGCCCATGAAACCATTTTTCCCTCCTAGGCCTCTGGGCCTATGATGGGAGGAGTTGTCATGAAGATCACTGAAATGCCCTGGAGAACTTTTCCCCATTGTCTTGGCTATTAACATTCAGCTCTTCTTTACTTACGCAAATTTTTGCAGCTTGAATTTCTCCCCAGAAAATGTGTTTTTCTTTTTTCCCACATGATCAAGCTGCAAATTTTCCAAACTATTATGCTCTGCTTCCCTTTTAAACATAAGTTCCAATTTCAGACCATCTTTTTGTGAACACCTATGACTGTACACTTCAGAAAAAGCCAGGTCACCTCTTGAATGAATGCTTTGCTCGTTAGAATCTCTTTGGCCAGATGCTCAAATCATCTTTCTCCAGTTCATTGTTCCATGGATCAATAGGGCAGGGACAAAATGCTGCTATTCTCTTTGCTAAGGCATAGCAAGAATGACCTTTGCTCCTGTTCCCAATAAGTTCCTCATCTCCATCTGAGACCACCTCAGTCTAGACTTCATTGTCAACATAATTATCAGCATTTTGGTCAAAACCATTCAACAAGTCTCTAGGCAGTTCCAAACTTTCCCACATCTTCCTGTCTTCTTCTGGGCCCTCCAAACTGTTTCAACCTCTGCTTGTTACCCAGTTTCAAAATCACTTCCACATTTTCAGGTATCTTTATAGCAGTGCTCCAGTCCTGGTACCAATTTTCTGTATTTGCTTATTATCACATTGCAATAAAGGACTACCTGAGACTGGGTAATTTACAAAGGATAGAGGTTTTATTTGACTTACAATTCTGCATGGTTAGGGGGGCCTCAGGAAACTTACAATCATTGTGGCAGGAGAGAGAGAAAGAGCAAAGGTGGAAGTGCTATACACACTTTTAAACCATCAGATCTTATGAGGATTTACTCACTATCACAAGAACAGCATGGGCGAAACTACTCCCATGATCCCACCACCTCCCACCAGGTCTCTCCCCTGACATGTGGAGATTACAATTTGAGATGAGATTTTGGCGGGGACAAAACGCCAAATGATATCAATAAACAATATTGATACACCACTAGCTAGACTAAGAAAAGAGAGAATATCAAGATAAACAAACAGAAATGAAGAAGTAGACATTACAACAGATAGCACAGAAATGTAAAAGATCATCAGAGACTACTATAAACAACTCTGCACTCACAAACTAGAAGACCTAGAGTAAATGAATAAATTCCTGTAAACATACAACCTTCCAAATTGAACCAGGAAGAAATTGACATCCTAAACAGACGAATAACAAGTAGTGAGATTGAATCAGTAATTAAAATCTTCCAACAGAAATCCCAAGGACCAGATAGATTCACAACCTAAGTGCACCAGATGTACAAAGAAAAACTGGTACTAATCCTCCTGAAACTTTCAAAAAATCAAGAAGGGAATTCTCCCTAACTCATTCTCAAAGCAAGAATCACCCTGATACTGAAGCCAGACAAGGACACAACAGAAAAAGAAAACGACAGGCTAATATCCCTGATGAACATAGATTCAAAAATACTCAACAAAATGCTAGCAAACCAGAGTCAACAGCACATGAAAAAGAATACAACATGATCAAGTGGGTTTTATTCTAGGTATGCAAAGATGTTTCAACATAAGTAAATCAATAAATGTTATTTATCATATAAACAGAATTAAGGATGAAAACCATATGATCATCTCAATAGAATTAGAAAAATCAATCAATAAAATTCAGCATCTCTTTGGGATGAAAACTGTCATCAAACTAGGAATAGAAAATAAAGGCCATATATAACAAACACACTACCAATATCGTATTGAACAGAGAAAAGTTGAAAACAATCCTTCTAAGAACTAGAACAAGACACAGAGGCCCACTTTTATCACTCCTATTCAACATAGTACTGGAAGTCCTAGACACAGCAATCAGGCAAGAGAAAGGGATAAAAATTATCCAAATCAGAAAATAGAAAGTAAAATAATCTTTGTTCATTGATGATATAATCTTATACCTAGAAAACTCAAAGCACTCCTCCAAAAAAACCTCTTAGTTTTGATACACGAATTCAGTAATGTTCCAGGATGCAAATCATTGTACAAAAATCACTATCATTTCTATACACCAATAACAGTCAACCAGGGAACCAAATCAAAAGGTAGTCTCATTTATAATAATTACCAAAAAATTAAATATCTAGGAATACATTTAACTTAGGAGGTGAAAAATCTTTATAAGGAATACTACAGAACACTGCTGAAAGAAATTGTAGATGACACAAACAAATGGAAAAACATCCCATGCTCATGGGTCAGAAGAATGAATATCATTAAAATGGCCATACTTGTCAAAGCAATCTATAGATTCCTTGCAATCCCTCTCATAATACCAATGTCATTTTTTTTCACAGAATAAGAAAAAAAATCCTAAAATGTATATGAAACCAAAACAAAGCCCAAATAGCCAAAGCAATCCTAAGCAACAAGAACAAATCTGTGTGCATCACATTACCTGACTTCAAATTTTACTACAAGGCTATAGTAACCTATACAGCATGGTACTGGTATAAAAATAGAAACAGATTAATGGAACAGGATAGATAACCCAGATATAAAGCCATATATCTGTAGCTAACTAATCTTTGACAAAGCTGACAAAGACACACACTGGGGAAACGACACCACCCTTTTCAATAAAGGGTACAGGGAAAATCAGATTGCCAAATGCAGAATGAAACTGGACCCCTATCTCTCAGCATATACAGAAAACAACTCAAGACAGATTAAAGACTTACTGAAAAGTAACAACTGATGCTATAAAAATACTAGAAGTAATCTAAGGGAAATTCTTCTGGACATTGGTCTAGGAATAAAGTTCATAACTAAGACCTCAAAAGCATGAGCAACAAAAACAACAATAGATAAATAAGACTTAATTAAACTAAAAAGCTTTTGCACGGCATAAGAAATAATCAATAGAGTGAAGAGATGACCTGCAGAATCGAAGAAAATATTTGCAAACTATTCATTCAACAAGGCACTAATATCCAGAATATACAAGGAATTTAAACAGCTCAACAAAAACAAAAAAATACCTCCATTAAAAACCAGGCAAGGCACATAAATAGACATTTTTCAAAAGAAGACATACAAATAGCAAACCTATGGGAAAATGCTCGACATCATTAATTATCAGAAAAATGCAAATTAAAACCACAATGAGACATCATCTTACATAAGTCAGAATGGCATCTACTAAAAAGTCAAAAAATGACAGACATTGTGAGGATGTGGAGAAAAGGAAATGTTTATATACTATTGATGGTAATGTAAATTAGAACAACCTGTATAGAAAACAGTATGCAGATTTCTCAAAGAACTGAAAACGGAATTACCATGCAAACCAGAAATCCCAGTACTGGTTATCTACCCAAAAGAAAAATAAATTATATAAAAAGGATACCTGCATTCATATGTTTATCACAGCACTATTCACAATAGCAAAGATATGGAATCAAGGTAAGTGCCTATCAACAGATGGTTGTATAAGGCAAATATCACATATACACAAAATGGAAAACAAATAAAAAATAATGAAATCTTGTATTTTACAGCAAAATGGATAGAACTGGAGGCCATTATTTTCAGTTAAACAACTCTGAAACAGAAAGCCAAATACCACATGCTCTCACTTATAATTGGGAACTAATTAATATGGATGCATAGACATAGAGTGTGGAATGATAGTCATTTATATTCAGAACGGGAGGTGGGAGGAGAGCGAGGGATGAGAAATTAATTAATGGGTAGATGTGCATTATTCAGGTGATGGTTAAACCAAAATCCAGACTTTACCACTACACAATATATCCACATCACAAAACTGCTCTTGTACCCCTTAAATCTATATAAATTTTTAAAAAGCTTTAAAAAAGTAATGCATTGTGATGCCCTCCACATATTATTTGTTAAAGTAATCTCATAGGCTCATTCAATTTCAAGAAAAAGAGAAATGGATTTCACTTCTTAGTAAGATAGTGTCCAGGTTCTGGAAGAGGGCATCAGGCCAGAAATACTGCTGTGGCTATTGTAAGAAAATATAATTTGCTTCAGACTGCCCTTTGGCCACAATAACTGACATTCCTCCCACATGCAAAGTGCATTTTAGCGAATGTTCTATATGTGATATTTTTTCTTGTATTAATAAGTTTACTTCTTTGATTTTTAAAAGTAATTGAGTTGTTTACTTTTGATTTTTAAATTCCACTTTTCCTCTACGGTTTTAGAAGTTAGGCATATAATTCATGATTTTTTAAAAATATTATCCTAGATATTTTTACATATATGCTAACCTAAAAAATCTTAAAACTAGACAAAGCTTTATATGTGTCCTAAGCAATGCAAGGGTCTTACACTTTAACTCTAATTATCACCTCTTACCTGAATATGTGTGTTAGCTCAGGCTGCTACAACAAAATGCTGTTACCTGGGTAACTATTATGGATCAAATATTTGTCTCTTCCCAAAATTCATATGTTAAAGCTTTACCTTCCAATTTGATTATATTAAAAATTGGGGCATCTGGAAGATAATGAAAGATTAGATGAGATCATGAGGACAGAGCCCTCATGAATGGGATCAGTACCCTTATAAAAGTTTTGAGAGAGCTTGCTTTACTCTGCGGTCTTCCATGTAAAGATACAATGAGGTCAGGCATCTGCCACCAGGAAGATGTCTCTCACCAGGATCTGACTACTCTGGCACCCTGATCTTGGACTTCTAGCCTCCAGAACTGTCAGAAACAGATTTCCATGTTTATACGTCATCCAGGCTATGGTAATTTGTTATAACAGCCCAAACTAAGACTGTAGCTTAATTAACAGACATTTATTTCTCACAGTTCTAGAGACTGGAAAGTCTAAGATCAAGGTGCTGGCCAGTTCAGTGTCTGGTGAGGGCCCTCTCTCTGGTTTTCTGGAGGCCACCTTCTTGATGTATTTCCACATGGAGAAGAGAGGGGTTCTGGTATCTTCTTCAGCCTGTAAGGATACTTATCCCATCATGGGCACTCCATGACCTCATCTAAACCTCTCAAAGGCCCCACCTACAAATACCATCACACTGGGGATGAGAACTTCAACATATGAATTTTGGGAAGACGCACACATTCAGTCCATAGCAATATGCTATTACTTTCTAGTATTTTAGACGTGGCTCATTTTTCCACCAAACATTTGATACTATTATTTTCTTAAAAAGCAGGGTAAAATGTAGTTGATTATTGCTACCTCAACCCATATTTTTACCAAGTTTTTATTAATCACTTTTAAAGTTGGGATATAATTCACATATAAAAAATTCACATATAAAAAATTCACTATTTTAAAGTGTACAATTCAGTAGGTATTAGTATATCCATAACATTGTGCAACCATCACCAACACCTACTCTCAATACATTTTCATCACACTCCCAAATGAAGCTCATGTTGCTTAGCAATTATTGCCCAGGTCCCACTCTCCTCAGCTACTGGCAATGTCTCATCTGCTTTCTGTCTCTTAGATTTGCCTATTCTGGACATTTAATATAAACAGAATCATAAAAGACGGGGCCTTTGGTTTTTGGTTCCTCTCACTTAGCATAGATTTTCAAGTTTCATCCATGTTTTAGCATGCATTGTTGCCTCATTCTTTTTCATGAATGAACAATATTTTATTGTATGGATATACCTTATTTTGTTTCTCCATCATCAGTCGATGAACATTTTGCTTGTTGCTTTCACTTTCTAGCTATTGTAGATAATATTGCTATGAATGCCAAAAAGCTTTTCACAGTGCTAGCCCTATCAATACATGACGGTTCCAATTCCTCCACATTTTGAACAGCACTTGTTATTTTTCTGGGTTTTATTTTTTGGTTTTATTCCTGTTTTGCTTGTTTTAAATATAGAAATCCTAATGGATGTTAAGCGGTATTTCATTTTGTTTTGGTTTACAAATACCTAATGACTAATGATATTGAGTATCTTTAAATATCCTGGCTATTTGTGTATCTACCTTGCAGAAATGCCTATCCAAATATTTTGCCCATTTTTAATTATGTTGCCTTTTCATTATGGTATGTAAGAGCTCTTTACATGTTCTGGATATTAGATCCTAAATGGATATATGATATGCTAATATTTTCTTCCATTCTGTCAGTTATCTTTTTACTTTTTGATAGTATCTTTTGAATCACAAGTTTTTTATTTTGGTGAAGTCCAATTTATTTATTTTTTTTAATTGCTTGTGCTTTGGCTGTCATATATAAGAAACCATTGCCTAACGCTAAGTAATGAATATTTGTACCTATGTTTTCTTTGAAGAGTTTTATCTCTTACATTTACATTTTTGATCTATTTTAAATTAATTTTTATCATGTTATGTTATGGGCATCTAACTTTATCCTTTTGTATATGTATATATCCAATTGTTTTAGCATCATTTGTTGATAAGACAGATTTTCCCCAATGAATAATCTTGGCACCCTTATCAAACTTAATTGGCTCAGATGTTCAAGTGTATTTCTAGCTCTTTTTACACCATTGATCTATGTATCTATCCTGTGCTAGTTCCACACTGTTTAATGACTTGCTTCACAGAAGTTTTCTGAGATTAGAATGTTTGACAGCTCTAACCTTGGTCTCCTTTTTCAAGATTGTTTTGCTTGTTATGGTTTCCTTGCATTTCCATATTAATTTTAGGATCAATTTGTCATTTCTATGAATAAGAAAGTTGAAATGTTGATAGGGATTGTATTGAATCTGTAGTTCAAATACAAAGTTTGGGGAATACTGCCCTCTTAACAATGACTGTCTTCCAGTTCATGTACAAAAGTTATCTCAAATTTTCAATTTATTTTAATAATGTTTTATAGTTTTCTCTGTACGAGTCCTCATAACTTCCTACATCTTGGGTGTTCCATCTGGAATACTTATCCTTTTGTTTAAAGAATAGTTTTTAGAATTTTCATGCTTGAGGATCTGTTAAATTCAGTTTTTCCTTGTTTGAAGATGTCTTTTTTGTTGTTCTTATTGTTGAAAGACATTTTTGCTTATTATTGAATTGTAGGCTGATATTTTCTCTGAATATAGTGTTTTGTGGTATTTTGGTTTCAATTATTCTTGCTGCTGTCAGTCTAATTGCCATCCTTTCTATGTGAGCTTGAGCCTTTACTGTTCCCTACACAATTTAAAATTAATTTTTCAAGTTAAAAGAAAACCCTGTTTTTGGAATATTGTTTAGAGTCGCAATGAATTTATAGCTCAGCCTGAAGAAAAGTAGCATATTTACTATATTAAGTATTCCTGTCAATGAATGTGGAATACTTGGCCGTAATATCTTTTATTAAAGTTCTATGATTGTACGTATGTTGTTTTGTTTATATTTTATCCTCAGATATTTATAATTTTAATGCTATTATAATTGCTTTTAAATTACATTTTCACTTGGCTTTTGCTGATGCATGAAAGTACAATTGACTTTTATATTCCTCTTATATTCAGAAACTTGCTATATTCTCTAATTATTATTTATCTGTATATCTCAAGAGGAATTTTTATATAGTCACCCTATCATCTAAAAACAATAATTAATAATTTTATTTCCTTTATTCCAGTCTATATACATTCATTTTTGTTATATTTCTTATTATGTTTGTTAGGAATTTTAGTACAATTTTTAAGAGAATTTATAAAATTAGGCATTTTTGTAGTGTATCTGAGTTTAAAGAAACTCATAGTCTTCAACATTTCTTCTTTAAGTTCCTGTTTCTGTAATACTTATTTAATCTCCATTTTGTGCTTGATGAGATGTTATGGCATCCAAATGGTAAACAAATTATTTTATATCATTCATTGTCCCATGTCAGACTTAGGAATGGGATCTACAATTTTAAAATCGTGTCTTTAAACTCAACATGTTTAGCCTCATGATGTTTAACCTCATCAACATTTCCCTGTCTGTAGAAAGCTAAACCATATATTTTCTGATTTATTTTAAATATTTTAGGCCTGGAATGAACTGCATTCTTAATGACTATCAAGATTGTTAGGTAACTCAGAATTTGTGCTTTTTTTCTGATGAAACCATGAATGAATAGCTGTGAATCTATGTTATTTTTAATATAGTATAAATATTTTAAGAACATCATCAGCTACAAAGTAATATTTATCTTCCTTTCAGAGAATTAAAAGGGTGCATTTTTGGAAATCTCCAAGTTTCATTATCACTCTAGCAAGATCTTAAGTAAAGATCATCTATACTGTTGAAAGTATAAGTTAAAAATACAGCTGAATGCAAATTAAAAATATTATTCCTAGAAAAAAATAACCCCAATCTGTTTAAATGGGAGTTAATTTTATGATAAAGAGCAACTTAGGGACATGTAATCAGTATTTGAATATTTTCCTTGTACAAAATATTCAGTATAAAATAACAAAACAAAGCTAAGAGGCTTAATTTATTATAGTGGCATAACTTGATGAAATTTTAAATTAATCCTTTTTTACCTTCAAGTATAAAGCACATAACGCATTTTTTTTTCAACAGCTGTTTCCACCAACTCATTTATCATGTGCATGCAAGCAGGCTCTAAGGAGGTATGCTAAAACTTGGAGATAATCCTTTATAGATTCCCATGGTCTCTGTAGCTCAGTCTTAGATAGCAACCCAGTTTGCCGATGGCCTCTCAGCTTTGACTAAAGGCCACTTGGGAAACTACGGAGAACTTCAATTGATGCCTGAATATGCTTGGGTATCACTCAAATTTCTGAGCTTTCTACACTACATTGTTGTAATTGCCACATTCACACAGTTGCAGAGCTGTTTACATTTATAGAGCAAAGCAAGTGATGTACTTGCCAAAAGAGAAAACACACTTATCTTCAACTGAAAAACTACAATAGTCATGTTCTCAATCACTGAGTGCCATCCAGAGACAGCTTGGATGGTGGTTATGCCTAGGTCAATCTATTCTAAGACAGGGATTTAGCTTACTGGAATTCCATTTTTTCCATATTCTTTCAGACCATTAAGAACTAGCAATAAAAGGTATGTATTCTTTCAACCTATTTAGGTAGATGAGAATTGTAACTCAACACCAGTTTTAGTCTGACATATGTCACAAGTAGCCTGCTGTGATCCAGAAATGCTCATTTCAAATGACAAAATGTGGTATGCATTAAGTCAAAGGACTCCATTGGAACTATAGTGATCCTGGTGGTTGGAGAGTCAGAAAAGTTTACATTGGATGTCCTATCATGAACCTACCTAAGTAAGAGAGCTGCACATCTGAGTCACTGTTTATTCCTCTTATGTTTCAGAAGACCCCAAATTATAGGAGATAAATGCATTTTTCTGCCATCTTAATATATTTGTGCAGCACAAGTCAATAATCACTTCCCTTGCAAGGCAGTACTTTGAGCACAGTTGCTAGCTTCAGTCTTCTTATTAATGACCTGCTACTAATGTCAACGTGAATGCTACCTCCATATACCTGCCTCATCTATTATACTTTCTCAGGGTGATCTGGAGTTATGCTTCCTATCCCAGTCTCAAGGAAGGAAGTCGCAAAAGCCCAATGTACTTGCTCTATTTTGGCATGTCAAACCGTCAATAATGGCTGCCCCAAAGACTAAATCCTATGCTCTAGAATATATAATTTCTAAGAGGTTTGCTGATATTGATGTCAGTTTTTCAGTCTAGGTAGAAGGAACAACTTCATGCTTATTTGGAAGATTTGCTAAGACTTAGTGGCCATGACTTATTATTCTCTAGAAACTAAACTACTCCCCAACTAGTTCTTCTCTTCAAACACTATTTCTGTAATCCTGAAAATCCTTTTGTCAAAATGCTGTCTGCCTAGGATAAGAGGGAATGAATGCAAAGAAATTGAGGTTGGAGCATTAATATGCAATGTGACCCAGGGTGAGTATGCAGAGAAATCTCTGAATTAATGCTTCCTATTACTATTCTTCTGAGCATTGACGGTTGGTTCTAAATCAATAAGAAAAAGAATGCTATGGGTGAGGAAAGGAGATCTAATTTCAAAAACAATACATTTAGGCTAATAAGAAGACCAAAGGATGAATCAATAACTATAACACCAGAAACTATTGCCAAAGAATTCACTATTAACTACAGGATTCCCAAATAGTTAACAGTTAATTCTTTGGCAATAAAATTAGGCACCAAAATTATGGAAAAGGCACCCAAATTATGAACAAAGGTTTCTGTGCTATTGATGACAAGACTACTGATTGTTTTAGATCACTGATATTTTTAGGCTTCTCAAAATATTACAGAGTGTGGAGGATGAATAGAAAGAATATGCTTTGTAAGCATATTTTTTGGTATATAGCCAGTGATAGGGTTAGTGTGAGAGTACTCAGCTTGGCTTGTTGGCATTGTAGGGAATGTTGATGGATAAAGCTGTTAGGTTGACTCTGAGAGGCTAAAACCCTTTATAGGACAGCACGCCCCGACCTTATGGTATATATAACAAATATTTTTGAAAAAAGTTTATTTTCTCAATTTTTTTAGATATCTCTCTCTCTTGTTCTGTTGTCACCAGAAGAACTACCTGGACAGGAAGTCACAATAATCATCTCTGAGGCCAGACCTTGTCTCTTTCTAAAATCAATCTAAGGAGCCACTTGTTTACATCAGAGTAGGGTATCCAAAGTGAGGAGAAATACACTTTATTCTACTTTCTGGTGCCTGAAAAGATGCATTGATGAGGTGGACTAAAATTGTGGGTAAGTATTGTGATGGGTAAAAGAATGCAATGAGTCGTTTATTTCCTGAAATTAAACAATGAAACTCATTGGTATATCAAAATAGTAAAAGTTATAGAATCTTAAAATAGCAAGGACTTTAAAATCATATATTCAAACCTGTTAATTTTATAGATTGAATTTACCTTTACTTATTTGGCAAAAATTTATTCAATATATTCTGTATACAAGATATTCAAGAAACAAATAAAAAGACAATCTCTTTCCTTAATATTGGCACAGACAATAAATAACATCAAACAAAAATAATCCTATGTGTATGTTTATTGCAGCACAGTTCACATTAACAAACATGGAATCAACCTAAGTGTCCATCAATGGATGATTTCATAAAGAAATGTGATTTGAAAAAGAAATTACACACATTATAATACTACTGAACCATCAAAAAGAATGAAATCATGTCTTTTGAAGCAACATTGACATAACCAGAAGCCATTATATTCAGTTAAACAACTCAGAAACAGAAAGTCAAATACCACATGTTTTCACTTACAAGTGGAAGCTCAATAATGTGTACACACGGACATAGAATATGGAATAATACACCCTGGAGATGGCAAGTGGAAAGGCAGAAAGTGAGTGAGAGGATGAGAAATTATGTAATGGGTGCAATGTACCTTATGTGGGTGATGGTAACACTAAAACCTCAGACTTCACCACTATGCAATACATCCACGTAACAAAAATGCTCTTTTACCCCTTCATTGTATACAGATTAAAATGTATTTGAAAAATATTTTAAGCAACCACAGTTTTTTGCCTGAATTAAAGAGCCCAGCATGACAGGGCTGAGATTCATTGCAGAGCAACTTCTTTAAGGTTAAGTTGTATACAGTGGGCCCTGAGGATAGGGCTTCTGGTCAGAACATTATGGGAAGATAATTTTAAGTCTGCCCTTCTGGTAGCAAACATGGACATAAAAATTTGCAATGAATTAGAGATATCTATGCCAATAATTAGCACTCACACTTCTCTAGTCTTCTCACTCAATGACAGTTCACGGGAAGCCATGCACTTTCCTCTCCTGGGACTCAGCTCACCATTTGCTGTCATTGTATCAGTTGGGGAGGTCTACCAGCTAGCAGCTATTTCTCCACCAAGAGAACTATCATCAAAAGATTGGGTCTTCTTTATTAGTCTAGCTAGCAGTATATCTATTTTGTTATTTTTTTCGAAAACCAGCTCCTAGATTCATTGATTTTTTGAAGGGTTTTTCATGTCTCTATCGCCTTCAGTTCTGCTCTGATCTTAGTTATTTCTCATATTCTGCTAGCTTTTGAATTTGTTTGCTCTTGCTTTTCTAGCTCTTTTAATTGTGATATTAGGGTGTCAGCCTGAGATGTTTCCAGTGTTCTGATTTGGTCATTTAGTGCTATAGATTTCCCTCTTAACACTGCTTTAGCTGTGTCCCAGATATTCTGGTGTGTTATCTTTGTTCTTATTGGTTTCAAAGACCTTCTTGATTTCTGCCTTAATTTCATTATTTCCCAGGAGTCATTCAGCAGCAGATTGTTCAATTTCCATGTAGTCAGGTGGTTTTGAGTGAGTTTCTTAATCCTGAGTTCTAATTTAATTGCACTGTGGTATGAGACACTGTTATGATTTCCATTCTTTGGCATTTGCTGAGGAATATTTTTGCTTCCAATTATGTGGTCAATTTTAGAATAAGTGCCAAGTGGCACTGAGAAGAATATATATTCTGTTGATCTGGAGTGGAGAGTTCTGTAGATGTCTATTAGGTCCACTTGATCCAGGGCTGAGTTCAAGTCCTGAATATCCTTGTTAATTTTCTGTCTCATTGATCTGTCTAATATTGACATTACCCATCTGACAAAGGTCTAATATCCAGAGTCTACAAGGAACTTAAACAAATGTACAAGAAAAAACAAATGACCCCATCAAAAAGTGGGCAAAGATATGAACACTTCTCAAAAGAAGACATTTATGCGACCAACAAACTTATGAAAAAAAGCTCATTATCACTGATCATTAGAGAAATGCAAATCAAAGCCACAATGAGATATCATCTCATGCCAGTCACAATGGTGATTATTAAAATGTCAGGAAATAACCGATGGTGCCAAGACTGTGGAGAAATAGGAACGCTTTTACACTGTTGGTGGGAATGTGAATTAGTTCAACTATTGTGGAAGACTGTGTGGTGATTCCTCAAGGATCTAGAACCAGAAATACCATTTGACCCAGCAATCACATTGCTGGGTATATACCCAAAGGATTATAAATCATTCTACTATAAAAACACATGCACACGTATGTTTATTGCAGCACTATTTACAATAGCAAAGACTTGGAACCAACCCAAATGCCCATCAATGATAGACTGGATAAAGAAAATGTGGCACATATATACCATGGTATACTATGCAGCCATAAAAAATAATGAGTTCATGTTCTTTGTAGGGACATGGATGAAGCTAGAAACTATCGTCCTCAGCAAAGTAACACAGGAACAGGAAACCAAACACCACATGTTCTCACTCATAAGTGGGACTTGAACAATGAGAACACACAGACACAGGGAAGGGAACAACACACACTGGTGTCTGTCAGGGTTGGAAGCAAGGGGAGGGAGAGCATTAGGACAAATACCTAATGCATGTGGGGCTTAAAACCTAGATGATATGTTGATAAGTGCAGTAAACCACCATAGCACATGTATACCTGTGTAACAAACCTGCACATTCTGCACATGTATCCTGGAGCTTAAAGCGAAAGAAAAAACACAGGAGATCAAGACGAGAACCCCCGTCTCTATTAAAAATACAAAAAATTAGCCAGGCACTGTGGCGGGCGCCTGTAGTCCCAGCTAATCGGGAGGCTGAGGCAGGAGAATGGCGTGAACCCGGCAGCTTGCAGTGAGCCGAGATTGCGCCACTGCACTCCAGCCTGGGGGACAGAGCGAGACTCTGTCTCAAAACAAAAAAAGATTTGCTCTGCCATGTCCTTCCTTTGTTACGTAAGAAAAGACAAGAATCCCTCTGAGATTCACTTTTTGCAAATCAGGATAGTTATGTTTACCTTAGGTTGCCCCTCAAGTGTATAATAACACCATAATATCTGAGGGATGAATCTTATCAAAGCTTACTTGCTGTTAGGATGAGAACTTCTGGCCTGGGAGATCTTTAAATCTGTCATCTTAGCATACCAATACCTACAAGACATAGGAGGTTCCTGTCTGCCTCTTAGTGAGAAGATGTGTTACTAGTTGGCTAATGCTGTGTAACTCATTACCCCACAAGTTAGTGACTTAAAACCCAATAGCCATGTATTATTTCTTATGAGACTACAGGGTAGCTAGGTGGTTCTGCTGTCTGGATGTGGCTCAGCTGATCTTACCTGGACTCTAATGCACTGTTGTCAGCAAGGCTTTGCCTGGAGTCTAGCTGATCTGGGATGGCCAGGCCTGGAAGTCCTGTGACTCAAACTTTTTTACATGTATCTCACAATCCTCCAGCAGGCCAGCCCAGAATTTCCTGATTCTTCAACAGATGTGTGTGAGAAAGATCAGTTGTACAAGAAAGCGAGTAGAAATATGCACGTGCTTTCCAAGCGTCACCTTTTGTAACCTCTCTGTTATGGACTAAATATGTGTGTTGCTTCCCACCCCATTTATATCTTATCTTATAAGGAGGTAAGAGATATCAGAGTTTTCTCTCTCTTTGCCATGTAAGAAGGTGGCTGTTTACAAGCCAGGAGGAGAGTCCTCACCAAGAGCCAAATTTGCCAGCACCTTGATCTCAGGTTTCCCAGCCTCTGGAACTATGAGAAATAAATGTCTGTTGTTTAAACTCCTGGTCTATGGTATTTCGTTATGGCAACTATTGCTGACAAAGACACCTTCCATTGACCAAAACAAATCATTTTCTGAGTCCAGAATAAAAATAGAGTTACAAATTGGAGGGCAAAGGACATGCATATAGGGCAGTCATTATGGGGAGATATTAAATCAATCAATATACCACTTTCTACTTTCACATAGAAATCCTACATTTTGTGGTAATCTTAGGACTTGCCCTTCAGCAATTGTTATCTAAGCATACATAGCATACAATCAACAGTTAGTAGCCATTGTTATCTCTCTTGCACAACACTGCTTGGTTTACCTTCCAATGGTACTTCATTTCCTTTTCCTCTTTTTATTTTTTGTTTTAAAAGTGGGACATGGAATAGCAAGAATGCAACAACAAATTCTAGCCATGAAGCATCTTTAAAAAGTAAAGAATTTGTGATTCAAAGTCATTTTTTAATGTTTAATTTGTCATTATGTATGCAATATAGTCATTGTAGGAAGAAAAAAGAAATAACAGTTAAAATAAGCCATAATGTTTCCATATAGAAATAACTACTATTAACATTTGGCAAAATATTTCAAGATTCTTTTCTAGGTGTGTGTGTTTGCACATGAGTGTGTGCCTGTGTGCATGCATAAATTTATATGTTTTCCTAAAATATGTTATCTTATTGCTTAACTCCCTTCCAGGAAGACTGAAACAAGGTACTTCTGCAATACATTGTAGAGAAGATAATTTTTTCCCAATCTATTAAACCTAAGTATTATAACCCACAAATATTTGCCAATCTACTAAGTGGAAGTGAAAATTCATTATTCTTTGAATTTACATATACTATGTAATTAGTGACATTAACTTTTTACATATGTCCATGGGCCATTTATTTTCTTCTTTCGAATTTGTCTTTATGGCTTACTAATTGTCCCATGGGCACATTTCCAATTTTCCTTTAATTTATTGATTCATTTTAAATTTAAAAATCTTTATTTATTATATTATTATGTAGGAATACATGAAATACTATCCTATGAATCATTATTTACCTTTAAGTTAGTTTAGGATATTTATGATGAGAAGCAAAATTTTACCTAGATCTCTCTATGACTGCAACCCTAGAAAAAATCTAATAAATAAATAATAAAGTAAAAAAAACTTCTCAGAGTGTACAAATTCACAATTCTTCTTACCATCTGATTTTTACTTTCTAAGAGTAAGTAAAAATGTATCTACTTACAGAGAGTAGAGTAAATAATTCTCTTACAAAGTCATTTCTAGGGGACAGGATAAATAGAAATAATTGCTTTCCCCTTGTAGTAATGATGCAGTATAATGAAAAGGAATGTTATGTCACTAAGCACAAAGCAGTATTCAGATTGGTGCGTTTTGGAGTAGACACACTGGAAAATGACACTTCCACATGAAGATGGCCACAATACTTAAATTCACTTACATCTTTAGATTTCTTGAATATTTGGTCCTGAAGGATAGAGCTTCCTGGAAAATTATGGTGGATTCATATAAATAACCTCATATTTAAAGATTTTGCAAGCCAGATACATGCCTGTCATCCCAACTACTCAGAAGGCTGAGATGAAAATATCTCTTGAGGCCAGGCACGGTGGCTCACACCTGTAATCCTAGCACTTTGGGAGGCCAAGGCGGGCAGATCACGAGGTCAGGAGATCAAGACCATCCTGGCTAACACGGTGAAACTCCGTCTCTACTAAATATACAAAAAAAAAAAAATTAGCCAGGCGTGGCAGCGGGCTTCTGTAGTCCCAGCTACTCGGGAGGCTAAGGCAGGAGAATGGCGTGAGCCCGGGAGGCAGAGCTTGCAGTGAGTCAAGATCGCACCACTGTACTCCAGCCTGGACGACAGAGCAAGATTCTGTCTCAAAAAAAAAAGAAAATATCTCTTGAACCCAGGAATATGTCTTGGGCAACATAGAGAGACCCCATCTGTAAAAAATAAATGAATAAAAAGTGTATACTCAATCCTACCAAAGATTCTGATGCTTTATCTGTTTGTGTTCCTAGAAAGAAGACAACATAGAAAGAAAAAAAAACTCTTTATAAAACAATTTTCATGAAAATAATAGTAATATAATAAATGTTTGTTCATGCCACTGGTGTAATTTTGTTAACCCAACCAAGTCTATTGAAAGTAAGCTAAAGATATATATAAAATCCATCAAAATGTCTTGAGCACCAACTATTGTCCTCTTCCTGATTTCATGGAGATCGTACCCTCAATCTATGCTGGGTGACAGGCCATACAAAGACACATACATGAACAGGAAAAATTTCAATGGTGATAAGTGCTATGAAAATAATTAAAATACAGTGATGTGACAAAAAGTGACAGAGCTGGTTGGATCATCAGGGAAAGTCTCTGAGTAAGTGGCATTTAATCTGAGATCTGGACAACGGGATTATCATTTCTCCTTCTCTAATGACCAGTTAAGAACTTACTTTTCCTGTAACTCAATAACACAGAATTACCATATAAGGATTATTAAAATACTGGGGATTACTGAAAGAATATATGTTAACTGGGGACGTTTATTTTCTATTGTGTTTTCCATTTAACCATATCAGAATTATTTATTATTATATTAACAAACCTTCAGTTCCTGTTTATCCTTGGTAAATTTATGAAATTTTTAATAAAGGCCTATATAAAATATAAAATTAAAATAAATATTAAATATCAAAATTATGGGAGTTTAGGGAAGAGTCATGCTTATGTATCTGTCATGTTTATAAGGAATTTACACATAGATCCTCATAATTTTAGGAAATTAGCATATGTGAAAAATATGTAAGTATGACCCTTAGGTTAACAACTATGACCATTAAAAGCATAGAATGCATGATTTTAAAAATCATCAAAACTCAGTCAGTATAAACAAAAATAGGAAAAGAGAAAAAAGGATAATAAATAGAAAACATGATCTAATAAAGTAAAAATGAGTCCTAAATTATTAGTAATGAATATATGTAAGCAGGTTAAACTCACCAACCAGAGACTCTAAGATCAGATTTTTAAAAATTGAACAATATAGTTCATGTAAACAGCATTCCTTTTAAAAGTTATCACAGATACAGAAAGAGATACAAACAAAATGGTTGTTTTAACATTATTTGGAGGGATTAGATGTTAGAAGCAATTTAAGGTGTATCCTTGGAGGAGTATATAGGAGTATATGGTGGATGGACTTTATGGACATTATGCAGCATTATACAGTATGGCATGCTTCAATCATAGTGTGAAGGGAACACAGTAAGAAGAGAATGAGAGCACGATATAATTTCTTTAAATAAACATCTACATAAACAAAACAATACACATGGACAAATAAAAAGATAATGTTAAACATACTAAAATTGTTTTTCTACTAAATTTGACAGTTTAAAATAAATGGACAAATTCCTTGAAACTGCAAACTACCACAACTAAATGAATATTAAAACAGATAATCTAGAGAGTTCCATAAGCATTAAAGAAATGTAATTTGTAATTAAAAGAGGTCAAAAAAGAAAATTCTATGCCAATATGGTTATATTGGAGAATTTTACCAAGCATTTAAAGAATCAATACCAATTTTACATCATCTCTTCCAGAAAATGTAAAAGGTGGTCCCAGCTCCTTCTAATATTTCCCAGCTAATCTTCTGAGGCCAATATTATTCTGATACCCAAATCAGAAGATGACAGTACAAAGCAAAAAACTAGTGACCAGTAACTCTCATGAACTGAGATGCAAAATTCCCCAACAATATTGTATTAATATTTTAATGCTAAAAATATTTAAAATCAAATCCAGTGATGTATAAAAAGAATTTTACAGTCAAGTAAAATGTATTCCAAATATGTAAATTTGGCTCAACATTTAAAATTTAATTAATATAATTCACCAAATTAACAGGCTAAGGAAGAATAATCATCTGATCTTACCAATTGATGCAAATAGTACATTTGGCAAAAAGTAACACATTCATGATAAAAGCTCTCTGCAAACTAGAAACAGAAAAATCTTTCTAATCTTGATTTTTAAAAAAATCTACAGAGAAAAAAATACCATATGCAATGATGCAAGACTGAATATTTCCCCTATAAGACTGTATGCAAGGCACGAATGTCTACTCTCACTACCTTCATTCAACATAGCCTGGAAGTTCTATTCAGCACAATACAATAAGACAATAAAAATAAATAAAGGCATACAGACAGTAAATAGTTCCCGAAGTACAGAATTTTTAATGATTTTAACATTAAACAAACACTGGCATCTGCAAAGAAAAAAGTAAATATCCTAGAATAAAGCAAGTGGAATGTATGATCTTGCTGTATACAAGATCAGCACACAAAAATCAAGTACATTTCTACATAAAAACACTGAGCATGTGGAAACCAAAACTAAACTCATAATACCATTTATAAACACTCAAAAGTAAGTGAAATACATATGTATTAGTATTTCAAAACGTATAAAATTTGTATGCTTAAAATTACAAAATGATTATTTTACTGATCAAAAAAGTGATAAATAATTGAAGAGATTTACCAGGTACCTGGATTGGAAAACTCAACACAGTAAAGATATCAATGCTCCTGAAATTTATCTGTTGATTTAATGTAGTTCCTATCAAAATCCCAGCATGTGTTTTGTTGTTGTTGTTGTTGTTGTTGTTGTTGTTTTGGTAGACTTACACTTATTCTAAAATTTATATGAAAAGACCAAGGATCTAAAAAAATTAAGACAACTTTTTCAAAGAATAAAATGGAAGCAATTCCTCTTTCTGATGTTAAGTTACAGTAAGTTGCTGTAAGGATAAATATATATGTCAATGGAGCACAATACAGAACCCAAAATAGACCCACACAAATACACCCAAACCTTTTAACAAGGTATCCATAAGCAAAAAAAAAAAAAAAAGAAAAAAAAAGCTCCCACGTGAACTTCATACCTTATCAAAAAAATTAATGAAACATAAATCATGAACTTAAATGCAAAACATTAAACTTATTTAAAAATTAATTGGAGTAAATCTTCAGGAGTCAATACTAAATGGGCAATTATTATACTTGATACCAAAATTATGATGCATTAAAATCAATAAATTAAATCTGATCAAAATTACATCTTTTGTTCTGTGAAAGATCTTATTAAGAGGGTAAAAACCCAGCTACAGAATGGGAAAATATTTGCTAACTATATATTATAAAAAGGACGAAAACCTAGAGTATATTAAGAACGATCTGATTGTACCCCAGCCTGGGTGATGGAACGAGACTCCGTCTCAAAAAAAAAAAAAAAAAAAAAGAATGATCTGGCTGGGCGTGGTGGCTCACGCCTGCAATCTCAGCACTTTGGGAGGCTGAGATGTATGCATCACTTGAGCTCAGGAGTTTGAGAACAGCCTGGGCAACATGGCAAAACCGTATCTCTTCAAAAAATACAAAAATTAGGCGGGTGTGGTGGCTCAGGCCCATAGTCCCTGTTACTCCAGGGGCTGAGGTGGGAGGATTGCTTGTGCCTGGGAGGTCGAGGCTATAGTGAGGTCAAGGATGTAGTGAGTCAAGATTGCACCACTGAATTCCAGGTTGGGCAACAGAGTGAGATCCTGTCTCAAGAAAAAAAAAAAAGAACTATACAAGCCCAACATTTAAAGAAATCCAATTAGAAGATGAACCAAAAAAGGAACATTTTACCAGAGAGAATAAATGGCAAATACGCATATAAAAATATGTTTAACATTAGCAAAATGCAAATTCAAATCACAATGAAATAACACCACACCCATCAGATTGGCTAAAATAAAATGTAATTGCAAGAACAAATGCTGGTGAAGATGCAGAGAAATTGGATCACACATATGTTGCTGGTGGGAATAAAACGGTTCTGAACTCTGTAAAATGATTTGTCAGATTTTTCTTTAAAACAGGTATTTGTTTCCAATGTAACACAGAAATTGCACTCTTGGGCATTTATTACAGAAAAAAAATGAAATCTTTTGCTAATGTAAAACATGTACACAAATGTCTATATCAGCCCTATTCATGAGTAAAAAAACCTGGAAACAGCCCAAATATCCTTCAATGGGTTTATCCACTGAACTTTCAACTTTGGCTTATCCTTTCCGTGGATTCAACAATGACCAAAAAGGAATGAGCTAGTGATGCATGCAACAACTTGAATGGATTTCAAAAGAATTATTGAGTGAAAAAAAAGTCCATCTCAAAAGTTTACAAAGTGTATGATGCCATTACATAACATTCTTGAAATAACAGATTTGTAGAGATGAAGAACAGATTAAAGTGAAAGATTCAGAGGAGAAAGAGAAGGACCATAAAGCAATAGCATGAGGGGGACTGTGGTGATGGGAGAGTTCAGTACTTTGAGTGTGGTGGTGGTTACCCAAAGTTACACAAATAAAATCTCAGAGAATTATATACACATACAATTATGGGCTTGTAAAACTGATGAAAGCTGAATAAGCCAGGCAATGCCGTTGCCACTGGGGTGAGGTAGGTGAAGTATGTATGGAACCTTCCTGGACGTTTATTTTATTTTTTTTCCTTGCAACAGCATTGACTGCTGACACCAGCTACATGGAGTTAGACCAAACCTCACAGATAATTGCCCAGTCCTCCACAAGACTGCCCTCACTTCAGTCACCAGCTGCAAATTCAAGGGTGCCCAGGCCACCTTCAGTTCTGAAAAACTGGCTACAACATGGGGATTTCCACTATCCCACTACCTCTACCATAATTTGCTATAATGATTCACAAAACTCAGGAAAGCACTGTTCTTACCATTACAGTTTTATTACAGCAAAGGAGTACAAAATTAGAAGCAGCCTAAGGGAGAAACACATGGAGTGAGGTCTGGAATGGTCCGCAAAGTGAAACTTCTGTTATCCTTTCCCTCTAAAGTCAGAATGTGCCTTTTTGATGTGTCACAATAGGCAGAGCACGGCCAACCAGGAAAGCTCCCTTCAGTTTCAGTGTCCAGAGAGTTTACTGGGGCTTCATCATGCAGGTGTAATTAATGGAATCATTGGTCATGTGACTTTATTTCCAGCCCCATCTCTACTTCCCAGAGGCCAGGTTGATAGCATGTGGCTCAAAGCCCCAGTCCTCTAATCACATGCTTGGTCTATCTGGCATGGCCAGCCCCCATCCCAAAACACTTCATTAGCCTAAACCATTTAGGGGTCCATGAGAAATCTCTTCATCGGTATGAACTGTCAGGGCCTACAGTGAATAACAAGATACTCCTATCACTCAGGAAATCCCAAGAATTTAGAGGTTACCTCCCAGGAGCTGGGCTTGGAAGCCACCCAGCTATTTTATTACACAGCAAATTCTTGTGAATTTATAATTAATTGAAAAGTTTAAAGTTTTTAAATTGTTGCCCATGTTGGTGATGAAACGAGTGTTGGGAAACGAGCTGTAAATTCAACAAACAAATAAAAAAATCCACCTAGACAGAAGAGTCGTTTTGCATGAATGACAGCTGTAACGATAAGTGTGTACACATATGCACACACGTGTTCGAACTTGCACACAAATGAATGAATGAATGAATAAAACGAAAGTCCTAGTAGAAAAAATTGGGATGAAAATCTGTAAAACCATTAAACAAAATCTAAGCACCCTAAAAGCAGATTGACAGCAATAACAAACACCATTCACAAAGTTAAAGACAAACAGAAAAAACGTAAGACATATAGAGTATAGTAGTAATGGATCGATGATCCTGAAATGCAAGTAGTCCCTATACATCCAGAAGAAAATAAAACCCAAAGGAAATGTTAGCATGGGTATAAATAGGCAAATTCAGAAGAAATAATTTCCCCAGTAAACATCTGTAGAGAGTCTCAGTATCACCAAAAAAAGTGCAAAGTAAAATACGGAGATACCACGTTTCATCAGTCGGCTTCCCAAAATTTACAAGATGATAGCATCTAGTACTGCTGATGCTTCCATCACCAGATGCCTCCTCACGCATGGAGGGAGTATAAACAGTTTAGATTTTCTCTGAGGAGAGCACATTGTAAGGAAAACCCCCAAAAGAGGCTCTTCACATTTTATGTTGGTTGCATTTACTGATCTTCGTTGGCACGTATTAGTGCACATTTACTTCAGTTATTAACTTAAAGACCACAAAAAATGTTACTTTCCCTGAAGCAAAATCAAGTTTTTGAAAAACAGTAACACCTGTATACAGTCCCAGCTACTCGGGAGGCTGAGGCAGGAGAATGGCGTGAACCCGGGAGGCCGAGCTTGCAGTGATTATATTATAATCACATATAATATAAATAATAGATGTAATATATATTATAAACAATATTATTATAATATAAAAAGTAATATTATTATATTATAATATAAATATTATTATATTATATTATTTATATAATAATATAATAAATTAATATTATTTATATAATATAATAAATATTATATTATAATATATTTATAATATATATTAGATATTATATAATGTTATTTATGATTATAATGTTATATGTTATATACAATATAATATATTAAATGTTATATATTATATTTATAAATATAAATATAATTTATTATAATATATATTATTATATTATATATAATATATATTATACATTATATAATTACATATTATTATATATAATATAATAATATATAATATATATTACATATATAATTATATAATGTATAATATATAATACATATTATATAATATATTATATATTATATTATATATGTAATAATTTCTTATTATTATTATTCGGGAAAGATGTTTTTTAAAGGTATTGTTTATTGTTAAATTAGCTTTAAGGTTTTACGTGAAAACAATCGTAAGCTCAATTTGAAAAGTGGATTGATCCAAGTGTTTTTTTCCCATAAAAGTTCAATTCCTAAATATCCCACCTAGTTACATTACTGTCATGTTTCAAGATTAATATATGCTGAGCATGAAGGAACATCTTTGGCCATTTTTAAATCATAGATGAACAGAAATCCTTGAGGATTATGTTTAAATCTCTACCCACGTTTGTTGGGAGTGATTAGTGTTTTGGGAATGCTTTGAACTTACACTGCACTGCTTTCATTAAGTATATCCTATCCTGGGACATGAAAAATTCAAGGAAACTAATGGGAAGAGGTAATATAAAAAATTGTTACTACACAGAAAATTATCTTTTGATAAAGTGATGTTTCTTTTCTTAATATTTTATAAAGCTATCTCTCATTCCAAAGATTAAAAATGAGAACCCCAAATCTTCTTTTATGCTATAAAGTGTTCTATACCAAAATATTTGTTTTTCAAAAGATTTTTTAGAAATGCTATGACTAGGCAATGATTTACTTTTGGTCAATGTGCTACATTTTATGGAAAAAGGAATTCAGTCATACAAGTAAATAAAAATGTCATCAGATGGCACAAATTGCTATTCAAGATTACTCAAGATCAATAATGGAATTAGAGGTATCATATCTCAATATAATTATTCAGCCAAATTCTGAATTTGGGTTAGGAACTACAAACACAGCAGGCCTTCTCACTTTCTTTATCCCTCCGTAGATTCTCTCCCTAAAAAGCATTGTCTTTGAATTGGTGAGGCACCTGAAATATGTTCAAGTGTGGTATATTAGCACATCTGTCTGAATTTAGAGTGTAGAAGATACATGTCAGAGTCACTAGAGAGGCCAGATAGCAGCTGGCCAAAGCTGAAGGAATTGTCATCTCCAGTTTAAATTGCCCCATGAGTGGGGAATGAGACAATTGCCTGATAAGAATGACCTCACTTATATTTTGGGAAACACATCTGGTTAATGGGACTGCCACAAATTTCTGGAGATGCACAGTGAGGATGAAAATTGGCTTCATTTTCATTCCAAAGGAGATGATAATAGAAAAAAATCCTAAAAGGATACTCTAACATTTTAGTTCTGTAAGATGCTTGTGGCCAAGATCTAGGAAAATGAGAATTGATTGTGATCCAATTCTCATAAGATATTTAAGTGTAGGAAAAATGAATAAATTTAAACTACATAAAACAATATAGAAAAGTTTGTAAAAACCTATTGGCAAGGATAAAAAGCAAGTTGCCAAAGGATGATGCAATTTCTGTACAGTTCAAAATTATGTAATAATTATGGGTTTAAAAATATGGAGGGAAATATATATATATATGAATGATAATTTGAAAGATCAAATTAATTTAACCACTGTTTGATTTTCCACAGTATCAATATACACCAACATAAAAATGCTCTTGTTGATAGACATTTGGAATACTTAAATTTTCACTATTATAAAAAGTTCTACAAAACCATTACTGCAGATGTTTGCCTGTGAGTTTCCCTACAGGATATATATATATATACCTATATATAAATATCTTTGATATGGTAGAGAGGTATGTATATTCCATTGATATAGATAAATATTCAATGGCATCTTCTAATTTATTAATGATATACAACAGTTTTTTATGATATGAGCTGTAACTACTTTTCTCCAATTTTCATTTGTCTTTTTACTTTGTGATGTTATTAGATTTGTAGGATTTAAAATTTTATCCAATTAACTTTGTCAGTCTTTTCCTTTATTATTTCTGGGTTTTGAGTTAAAATTACAAAAGCATTTCTTGCTCTAAGATAATTACAAGGAATAAAAAGTCCCCATGTTTTCTTTTTCTGCATTTTGTTTTCAATCTTCTGACTCATTTTGTTTTAGATGATTCATGTTTAAGCATCACAGAATGAATTTTAAGATACAATTTGTCGGCTGGGCATGGTGGCTCATGCCTGTAATCCCAGTACTTTGGGAGGCCGAGGCGGGTGGATAATGAAATCAGGAGTCCAGACCATCCTGGCCCACATGGTGAAACCCTGTCTCTACTAAAAATACAAAAAATATCAGCTGGGCGTGGTGGCACACACCTGTAATGCCAGCTACTTGGGAGACTGAGGCAGGAAAGTTGCTTGAACCAGGGAGTCAGAGGTTGCAGTGAGCTGAGATGGCTCCACTGCACTCCAGCGTGGTGACAAAGCAAGACTCCGTCTCAAAAACAAAAAACAAACAAACAAAAAACAACAACAACAAAACAGTTTGTCTTTCAATATCTATGCATAATTTTTATCCTTACTGTGATTTCTGAGTATTTGGGCTTATGTCAATTATCACTTTTTTCTATTTGCCATCTTCTATTGTACTTTGAATGTCTCATTTTTTTTCCTTCTTGGCATCTATTATACTTTGAACTTTCTCAAAAAAAATACTCTTTTCATTACACTTTTTTTGATTAAATATTATAAATACTATTGAACACTTCTACTCTTACGTTTTTGTCTTTTAAAAATCTCTACTTGTATACTATTATCTCCCCTACCAGCTCGAAAAGATGCTTATTACTCTTTAACACTCCTCTCCCATCATCTCATTCCTCTATAGGCTTTAAGTTTTAAATCTTTATTTTTAAATATAAGTTTTTGCATCAGGTCAATAGTTAATGAAATGTCCTAGCACTTAATCAATTTTGGACTGCCCATTTGTTTGTTGAATCCCACAGCTTCCTTCTTTGTTCAGCTTTCTTCATGCTGAAGTATACGCACTTAATAGTTCTTTTAATGAGACTCTGTGTGGGTGGTAAATTCTCCTGGTAATTGTAAGCATAAACATTATTTTTTTCTTCACTCACAGATAATAGTTTATCTGTGTACATGGTTTACAGTTACTTTCCTTTGGCACTTTAAATATATTATTCCATTGTCTTCTAGCATCTGTTGTTGCCAATGCCTCTTGTTAGTTTAAGTGGTCATTAGATGGTTGGTGATACATTGGTTCTCTTTAGTGCTTTTTAAGATTTTTCTTTTTATTCTAATGTTCTACAATTTCATGATGATATAACTACGCGTTCATTTTAATTTATTCTGCTGGGTACCTGGAGTATACTTTTGATGTGGAAAATTTTCAGCAATTACTTCTTCAAGTTTTATTGCTCTGACATTTGCTACATTCTGCTTTTATCAAACTCTTATTCCATGAGGGTTGGAGGCTCACTATGTATTTATACTGTTTTTCAGGTGATTTTTTAAAACTTTTGTTTCTTTTGGTTTACCATAGTCTTTCTGTGGCACATTCTGGTCAACTTTCTCAATATTGTTTTTTAATCGACCAACCCGTTCTTAGACTCTGTTCAGTATAGAGTGCACATAGCACACTGCCATTTTTTGGCTACTTTCTGGAAAACCCAGTGATTTTGCCTCATTCATTTTTAGATATTTTCATTCCGATCATATTCAGAAGATATTTATCTTTTTAAATCTAAAAATAATCCTTTTGGCTTAAACATTGAATATACTTTTGGTTATTGCTTTGTGTTTAAAGCAGAGGGAATGATTAGAGAATGAACTAAGTACATCAGTTTGTCTATACATCTCATAATTGTTTTTTAAAATCATATGCTATAAAAACTTGGTTAAATATTAGCATTCTACAGTATAAATGTGCATTATCTACATATCCTTGCCTACAAGAGCCAAAACAGGTTATTTTAAATGCCTAGATAAATATTGAATGTAAGGGCACAAACATCTTAAAACATATGGAGATAAAGTTATTAAAATACTTAATCTGTTCATTTCAACAGATGTCATAATGAGTCATTACAGTAAATATCACAGTAAAAATGAGTACTTAATTTTGTATTTTGTTCACATTATTTTTTCTTTTTCTTTTTTTTTATTATACTTTAAGTTCTAGGGTACATGTGCATAACATGCAGGTTTGTTACATATGTATACTTGTGCCATGTTAAATCATGCTGCTATAAAGACACATGCACACGTTTGTTTATTGTGGCACTATTCACAATAGCAAAGACTTGGAATCAACCCAAATGTCCATCAGTGACAGACTGGATTAAGAAAATGTGGCACATATACACCATGGAATATTATGCAGCCATAAAAAAGGATGAGTTTGTGTCCTTTGTAGGGACATGGATGCAGGTGGAAACCATCATTCTTAGCAAACTATCGCATTATTTTTTATAATATTAGAAACATCCAGAAAACAAGACTAAGTTTCTAGAATGTAACAATTACTTCTAAAATTGCTTTAGTGCCTATAGATTGTTGTCTCTCCTCTCTATCACACTTCATTATAGAATAACTTGTTATTTTTCAGGGGGCATCTTTCGGTATATGTAAGTTATTACAAATCCATTGTTTCTTCGAAAATTGAAGCTCCATCATTGTAACTTTTCACTAATGATTGCTGCCTGACAATGTAAAACTGACAACTTTATTTTTTAACAGTGGAGGTTGTTATTTATTTGCACTGCATCACATAGTTACTGGCAAGAACAAGACAATTTGTTAAATGACCTATCAAGTCAAGGAAGAGAAGCTATTGAAGTACAAAACTTTGCTTATTGATATTTAAATTTCAATAAAATTTTATCATTAACATTACTTTCAGTTTTTATAGTAAATCATTCTGAATTAGGAAAGGGAAAAGAAAGAACGTTAACAAATCCTTAAAACTCTTTGCTTCATACAGTTGAGAAAAATCACTGGTAATCCCCTAACTGGCAATAAGCAATGGCAATCTTACTTTAGAGTTACCACCTTGATGAGCAATATGTGGCCCTTAGAACAGGTTAGTAGTTCAGCAAAAATCATGTTGTCAGCCATAAATGGTCATTTATTCATTACATATATCTATTGGGTGGTGATTACATACCCAGCACTGTGCTGAGTACTAGGAACTACAAGGGTGAACAGAACAGACTCCAAATTTCTTCCCTCACAAAGGTTACAAGCCAGTAGGAGAAACACATTAGATAAGTTATCTCATAAATGATTATGCAGTTAGTATTGATATGAGCAATGATGGAATAAATATATAGGGAGTAACTAAGGGAGGCTTTCACATCCTTGAGGACTTGAACTAGATAGGATGAAATGAGACAAGTAATAGCCAGGGAAAGGAGTAAGAGAGCCAATGGTAGCATTACAAGGAGAAGTCTGAGATCAACAAAAGCCATGGGGTGACAGGTGCTGGGTGCAATGGATATCAGAGGTATGTAAGGGGCAGGGGCCTTAGAAAGGAGGCCAAAACAGCTTGAGGCTGGAGACACACCAGGTTGCATAGATCTCCATGGTTCATTTTAATGATTTTGAACTTATTCCATATACCATGTTATGGAATGGGCTGTCAATCACAGCCTCCCATGCCAGTACAGCAGTTTCCCTTTAATCTAATGGGATACATGTGCCATGTTGGTGTGCTGCACCCATTAATTCATCATTTACATTAGGTATATCTCCTAATGCTATCCCTCCCCCCAACCCCTTCCCCACACCAACATGGCACATGTATACATATGTAACAAACCTGCACATTGTGCACATGTACCCTAGGACTTAAAGTATAATTTTTAAAAAAACCTAATGGGATATACCCAAGGTTCCTAGTGAATGCCTGAAACCATGAATAGAACCAAATTCTATACAATAAGTCCTCAACATAAAGTCATTGATATGTTTTGGGAAACTGCAATTTTAAGCAAAATGAGGTATTATGAAACCAATTTTATCATGGGCCAATTAATATAAACAAGAGTTAAGTTCCTAGGTCATATTTCTGGTTACAAAAACATCACCAAACTTCTAAATAAAGAGCAAAACACTTCTAATATTAAACACTGAAGTAACTGACTATACTTACATTTCAGAAAAACTAATAAAAACAAGCTGGGCATGATGGCACATGTCTGTGGTCCCAGCAACTGCAGTGGCTGAGATGGGAGCATCCCTTGAGCCCAGGAAGTCAAAGCTTCAGTAAACTATGATTGTGCTGACAGAGTGAGACTCCATCTCTAAGATAATAATAATAATAACAACTACGAAAATTACCCAATTTTTGTTGAACCAGTGAGTGACACTGGTCGTGATGGTGGGATAAATCAAGGAAGAATTGTTTGCAGAGTGAAAATTGCAAGGAGCCCCTCCTTCTACCATGCATTTCAAAAACAAACGCTAACACATACAGCCAGTTCAAGGAGAGCTTTCCTACTGCATTGTTTATTGTCCTGCGTTTGTATGATTATTGTAGATGAGGAATTTTTATCTTACAATAATTTGTATTCATCCATTCATTTCCAACCTGCTTTTCCCAGTTAGTGTCTCCATGTGGCTGGAGTCTGTCCCGGGAGCTCAGGGCACAAGGAAGGAGCCAGCCCTGGACAGGATGCCATCCCATCACAGGGCACACTCACGCCTATACTCACTCACATGAGGGCCATGTAGACATGTCAGTGAACCCGATGGACACAGCTCTGGGATATGGAAGGGAGTTAGACTACCCAGAAAACCCATGCAGATGTGGGGAGAAAGGCTGGGGAGTGTAGACAGCATGGGTAGGCTGGACAAAGGATGATTCACATCCCAGTAGGACACAGCAGGATGGCACAAGATTGCATCACGCTACTCAGAGCTGCAAGGCAGTTGAAAACTTATGAATGGTTTACTTCTGGAATTTTTCATTTAATGTTTTTGGACTGCTATTGACCTTGGGTAACTAAAACCACAGAAAGTGAAACCGTGGATAATGGGAAGTTATAGTTCCCAATCCTGACCAATCATACAAATCACTTGTGGATTCCTCAACTGTATGCATTTCAGAACCCAGAATAAATTCATCCTGAAATAAGAGAGAGCTTTCTGACTCAGAGGTTCTGCATGTTTTTTCTTTTGCCAAATTCAGCATCCACTTGTGAGTGCTGCAGTCCACTACCTTGCTCTCTTCCATATTCTTGGTTACTAAGCAACCCAAGGAATAAGATGCTTCTTCAGTTAACAGTAACTTCTCCATCACATTTTTAATACTTAGCATCTTCTAATATACAACATTTCCGTTTCACTATTTGCTTTCCAGTCCTGTTTTAAACAGTATGCTTGAAAATTCTTACCACTTGCTAATTACATACATAATTTCATTTTTTACTGATGTATATGCAAAAAATAAGAGCTGTCTTCTGTAAAGGAGTTATATATAGTGGAGTAGAACTTGGATTCTGAAGACAAACTGCCAGTGCTCAAAGTATTGAGACCATGAGCAAGTTCCTGAATCATATAATGCCAGCTTCTTTATCTATAAAATAGGAATACTAATGGTACAAACTCACTGAGATGTTGAAATGATTTAGTAAGTTATATGTGCTTAGAACTACATCTTGTATGTAAAAACTGCATATAGATACATTTTCTATACTTGTAAAATTTGTAGGTATAAACATGCATTTAAAATATGTTATTTTTCTTTTGTTACCAACACTAATATGAATTGCTAGTTATAAAATGCTCAAGCTGCTGTATGGAAAATGATACTGAAGTGAGAAAAGTGGACATATGATAAATATCCTGGGCAGAATTTATGAAGTTGTACATCTTAAATGTTTACAGCATGTTAAAAAATAAGGAATGAACAAGCAGTACTAGAAAACATAATATTCTTTAAAAAGCAAACTAAATTTTGGGTTAAAGTGAAAATCATTTATCGTATTTCTTTGCTTTTCATTTGTCAATTTTTTTTAAAGTTGAATGTAGATCTCTTAGGACACTTTCAATGAAACCTCTATGTTAATTCACAACTTCTCAAAGACAAACTTCATTATCAGCAAAGCTTAAAAGGAATCAACTTCAAATATACAATTTAACTTTTATGTATTTTTTTCTACTTTTCATTAAAGGTACTGAAGATTATTTCATTTCAGTGTCATACAATTTTTACATCATATCTTTTGTATCATAAGTATACTAGGTTATTTAAATATAAATTTGTGAAAGTAATAATTAATAGCAATATATTTTGATGTATAACAAAATAGACATAGTTATTGAAAAATCTGAATTCATTTGGCAACATACATTTAACAGATTTTTATTTGAATAAAAAGTTTTAAGCCAACAGAAATGTGAAAACATTTTTTACGCCTCTAGTCATATTAGCAAATTGTAAGATGTACCAGCAACTTCATAGCAGTTTTACATGGAGAGAAAGATTCATATACTATATGTATGCTTTCAGATTTCAGAAAAGATAGCAGATGACAAGAAAATGTATAGTTTTGAATTGAAGAAATCTGGCCCATCACATTCTACCATGATTTGTATTTCTCTCATCACGATTGTTTTTATGTAATACAGAGTGCTTATTGTGTGGCAAGTATTCTAAGTACTTTAGAAACGTATATTTATTTAGACTATATTAGCATATATTTGTATTTCCTCAAATTTAGGCAGATAGCTATATATAATATAGCTTATTATATATAGTAAATAAATATGTTTCTGTTATACTCATGTATAAATTATATATTATTTTAAGCTACACTAACTAAACAATATAACCACATAACTCACCAGCCTGACCCCAGAAAAGCCAGTTAGTTCACAGTGGGTAATTGTGGGCTACCAGAAGCTTAACTAAGTTGGATTCCCAGTTACAGATGCTGTGGCAGATGTAATCTCCAAAGCAGATGGACACGGCCTCTGAAACTTCTCATATGTGGCTACTGATGTTGTAAATGCATTCTTTTCAATTCATGACCAGAAAGAGGATTAGAAGCAGTTTGCATTCCCATGGAATAAATGAAAATATGTGGTCCTTGTATTGCCCAGGGCCTTATATTACCTAAGTGACTCCTGTTCTCTGTCCCAGGAGAGTCTAAAGAGAGCTAATTTTCTGGACATTCTGCAGACTATTCCATTTATTCACTGTATTAACTGACCTTGGAGTCATAGAGGGGTTCTTAAATAAGACCCAAAAATGTACAAATAAATAAACACACTGATGCATTTAAAAACAATAAACTAAAAATTAAAGAGCAAGAAAATAATGGCTGTCTGTAATTTTAGGATCCAGATCATCTGATGTAGAGGAATGAAAGGAAGCCTCAAAAGTCAACGCCTCAATAGTCCTGGTTAGGATCTATTTCTTAAGTAGAATGGTTGGCAAATGGATGTTTTACTATCTTTGTTACTGCATAAACTTAGCATTTACATGTTAAATCATCATTTTATGTATGATATGTTGCACAATATGCTTTTAATGAGCTGGTAGAGATCTTTTAAAAGAAATGAAGATAAAATTAAACCATTATAGAAATGAATAATGAATCAAATACATAGAAATCAGCATAAACATTATTGGAAACAGAGAAAGTTGAAGGATAGGCTTGAAACACTCATGAAAAATTAAATGGAAAAGAACATAACGTTTAAAATGTTAAGAGAAATAAATGGAACTATGGACAAAGCTGTGGAGCTTCAGACAAGTCAGCATCTGCTGTCATTAAAGAAAATAGAAACGATAGAAAATAAATACACTTTTAAATGTAAAGGAAAATTTCCCTGATATAGAGGAAAAGAGAAAAAGTGTACAGTAATACAAAACAATACATATCAGTAGGCAGTTTAGTAAAGTTTTGGTTAACAATAAAGAAATAATTGCATGGGCATCTGAACAAAAGATTTCCCATACAATTGACAGAGTTACTACCATATTCAATAATGCGATAATAAAAAAGTCTAAAATTGTAATGAAAGATAGTTTTACCCAGCAAGTTACTATTCAAAGATGAAGACACACATACTCTCAAATATTCAGTAGTTAAAAATTTATAGTATCTATGAATATATTTCTTGAAAAACACTCATTGAGAATAAATGCCAATCAACACAAGATTTGACTGGCAAAGCTATGATAAAGAGATGGATTTTAGCATTAAATCATTTTCATATGAAACCAAAGCTAACAACCGTGAAAATTATTGTCAAAGAACAGAATAAAATATTATAAATCTATATATTATAATAATGATGGTAATATAACTAACTGCATGAATCAGTAGGGGAATAATAGTAGGCAATCTCACTTTTTTTTCTCTCTCTTTTTTTTTTTTTTTTTTTGAGACGACATCTTGCTCTTTCACCAGGCTGGAATGCAACGGCCCAATCTCGGCTCACTGCAACCTCTGCCACCCGGGTTCAAGCGATTCTCCTGCCTCAGACTCCCAAGTAACTGGGACTACAGGCGTATGCCACCACGCCTGGCTAACTTTTTGTATTTTTAGTAGAGATGGGATTTCACTGTGTTAGCCAGGATGGTCTCGAACTCCTGACCTTGTGATCCTCCCACCTTGGCGTCCCAGAGTGCTGGAAATTTTACTTTTAATAAAATAATGTTTATAACTATGAGGACAGGGAAATAAAGATTATTTAAATTTATTCAGTGGTCGCTAGTTCTGCAGTGTACCAGTTAGAAAATATTTTCTTTAGACATTTCATACCTTGTAAAAATTTTTTCAAATATTGTTTTTCCACCCTAAATAAATATGTATTTATGTAGCTATTATCTTTTCAAACATTTTATTAAAGTATGTAATACCTACAGAAAAACCACAAAGGGTAACTGTGCAAATAGATGAATTATAACCGTGAAAATATCAGTGTTAGTACCACCAGGAATAGAGCAATAGCAGAATGTTAAAAGTCCCTTTTGCATCCACTCCCAATCACATTCCCCATCTCCTTCCCAGATGTAACAATTAACCTGATTTCCAACATTACAAAGTTTGTGAAGTTTATATAAGTAAAAAATACTGCTAGCTTCTTTTGCCCAAAGATTTGTTCTCAGTCCTTTTCAATTCAGCTGTTGTGACTTGAATTAGCAATTCCCTGATGACTCATGAAGTTTCTCAACTCTTCATGTCTATTGGCTATTTGGACATCTTTTGTGAACTCTTCATATTTTTTCCACTTTATTCATTATCTAAGTTTTTTTCTTGGTTTGCAGAAGTTATTTACATTTTCAAGATACGAGTCTTTTATGGGTTTTATTTATTTCAAATATCTTCTCCCATCAGTTTCTTCCCTTCTGGCTTTCAAAATAGTCTTTTGATTACGTTTAGTTTTAAATTAGTACAATTTTTCAATCTTTCTGTTACAGTCAGTGATTTTTGTCTTTTGTTGAAGAAAACTTTGGCTATTCTAAAATTTTTAAGATACTCTCCTATATTCTTCTAAAAGCTTTACTCTTTCGCCTTTTGCATTCAGTTTGAGCATCTTATTTGAGCAGAGATTTGTGAAAGAGGTATTGAAGTGGGAGTTTAAAGACTGTAAGGGGTGGTATTTCTAAATATAGTTAGTATTCATTTCTATTTAGCCACATATTTACTCTAGCCATTGCTATTTGTTCCTTCTTATATCACCATACTTCCATCTGGGGTAATTTTCTGTCTGCCTTAAAATTAATTATTATATTATTTTCATTAACATGGGTTGGCTGGTAACAAATCTTTCAGCATTCCCTTGCCTAAAAAGATCTTTAACTTTCTCAATTTTTATTGGTGATTTTTCTGGGTTAAATTTAGATTTTAGTTTGGCACTTTTTTCTTTCAGCATTTGAGGATGTAATTCAATTGTTCTGTGGTCTCTCTCTCTTTCTCTTTTTAGTTAATAAATCAGTCCTATTTTTGCTCCTTTGAAGGGAAAGATGCTTTTACTCTCTTGTTTCTTTTATTATTTTTCTTTGACTTTGATTTTTAATGGTGTTATGATGTACCTTAAAATTTTATTCATTTCTAGCATGTTTGGGATACATTTTCACTCTTAAATATGAAATTGATATCTTTTATCAGTTTCTCATTTATCATTTCACCCACTGTCTGTTTAAAACTATGTTTGCTCTATTCCTTCTGTCTTGCCTTTTGTAAAATCTAGCTACATGTATGTTAGAACTTTTCACTGTCACATAGTTCTCAAACACTTTTTAAATATTTCTTGTTCTTTCATCTTTATAAATGTGAGTGGGCATGTTATTCTGGCCTATTTTCCATTCTGCTAATTCTTTCTTCAACTATATCTAATATGCTACTGAACATAATCTTGAATTTTTAAGGAGAGATATACAACTTCTATTTAATCCATTTTATAGTGTTTTGTTCTCTGCTATATTTTCTATCCTGTCATCCAATTTCTGAATATATTAATCACACTTATGAAACTTATTTTACAGTCTGTTTTAGTTCATTCTCACATTACTATAAAGAAATATCTAAGACTGGGTAATTTGTAAAGAAAAGAGGTTTAATTGGCTCATGGTTATTCAGGCTGTACAGGAAGCATGGTCCTGGCATCTGCCCCACTTCTGGGGAGGCCTCAGGAAACAATCATGGTGGAAGGTGAAGGGGGAGCAGGCACATCACATGGTAGAGCAAGAGCAAGAGAGAGTAAGGGGGGAAGTGCCCCACACTCTTAAACAACCCAATCTCACAAGAACTCACTCACTATCGTGAGGACAGTACCAAGAACAATGGTGCTAAACTATTCATGAGAAATTCGCCTCCATGATCAAATTACCTGTTACCAGGCCCCACTTCCCCCATTGGGGATTACAATTCAAGATGAGATTTGATGGGGACACAGATCCAAACCACATCACAGTCTGTTTCAGATAAGTCTAATGTCTGAATTTCCTGTGATTCAGTCTCTTGCTGTCCCTCTTTCTCCCTCTGTGTCCCTTTGTTTTTTGGTCAAGTGGTCTTATTTCCTGATATCCCTGCTAATGTTTGATTGCATGCTGGACATTGTGTATGAAAAATTTTACAGATTATCGCGGATACTGATAATTTTAGGCTCTGGCTGATGTTATCTTCTTCTGGAGAGAGTTTATCTTTACTTCTTGCAAGCAGTTATGCAGGGGAAGATCATCTTCATACAATCAGAGATTGAGTTTAACTTCATGGCATGCTTCAAGGTTTCTAGAAAAGAGATTTAGCTGTGGTTCACTTCTATCTCTGGAGTGTAGCCAGCTCTTCCAAGGTTCTAATGAAAAAACGCTTTTCATTGATGGACTCTACACTTCAACTTTTATACATCAGGATATTACAACTTTGGAATCATGGTCAGATTTTTAGCCTCTCTGTGATTTGGCAAATGGCCTGGTTAATACCTAAGTCAGAATGTGTTTCTCCTTTCTCTCTGAGACCTTTACACCTCAAGTCCTTGCTGTCTTGTTAACTCTTTGATTATAGCACTTACGTTTTTTATTTCCAGCAATTATAGTTGATCTCAGTTAGAGAACTCATCAGCAGGAAGCCAGTCTTCCTTTATTGGAAATGTAAACACTCTAATTATATTTTTTAAGCCATTTTAAATTTAAGAAGATTTAAGGAAAGTTTTTTTTTTTTTTTTTTTTTTTTTTTTTTTTTTTTTTTTTTTGAGACGGAGTCTCGCTCTGTTGCCTGGGCTGGAGTGCAGTGGCCGGATCTCAGTTCACTGCAAGCTCCGCCTCCTGGGTTTATGCCATTCTCCTGCCTCAGCCTCCCGAGTAGCAGGGACGACAGGCGCCCGCCACCTCGCCCGGCTAGTTTTTTGTATTTTTTAGTAGAGACGGGGTTTCACCATGTTAGCCAGGATGGTCTCGATATCCTGACCTCGTGATCCCCCCGTCTCGGCCTCCAAAAGTGCTGGGATTACAGGCTTGAGCCACCATGCCCGGCTTGTTTTGAATAGCAATTAGGAGTATGGAGAGGTACATTTTAACCTTTGCTAGTTGCAAAACCAGTAAATTTTTAGCCTAGTGTTTGAAGAAGACACTTGAGCAGAAAACAAAAAACAAACAAAAAAAGCAATTGTTAGGGCTCCTGACTTTACTCATGCTCTAATTTTGACTCTGTGTTACATTTATGTTCCACGAATTGTTTCAGACTCCCGATTATTTGTGTGGACTAACAGAACCATAAAATAAGAGTTCAACTTAGACTTCATCTCTAATGTTTTATTAAATCCTCTACTTCCATTTTGTCAGTGTGTACTAATGTTTCTTCTTTCTAGGGCTTTTAAATTTACTCTCTATTTCCATTATCACTACCTTTACCATCTTTGGTATAAAATACATGAATAATCTACATATTTAGTCTTTCAAACTATAGACTTCCCTCCATGTAATCCATCTGACATTTTTGGTTAGCTACTCTTCCTACAACCTTTTAGCACATCATTCCTTTACTGAAAATCTAAAAAGTGCCCTAACTTTATTGAATAAATTTCAATAAATTGAAATGCTCAGTACTTCAGTCAGACTGCCTAAACAGACTTCCTTATACTGCTATCCAATATCTCTCTGCTCAAGACAAGTGTTCATTCTCCTTGATCTCTTTCACTGGGCTTTCTTTTTCTAACCTGCTTTTAGTGTTGATTTCCTCATCTCCTTTAAATGTTTAGCCTGCCCTTCTAATCTCCTTCACTCTGCACAGGTTATGCCCTGTATTTCTAAAGGAAATGTTTAAATATGCCAGCTTTTCCCCCTGTAATGCATGAAACTAGTAGACTTTTTACTTCACAGATATTTTTCAAGAGCACCATACCCTACATAAGACAAGAGTGCTGGCAAGGGAACTGGGAGAATGTCTCCAAGGAAACAATCAGGTTACAGAGGCTAAAGCTCCAGTTTCTACCTGCTGTTCCATTTGTAGGAAATTTCTATTTATTTTCAGTGAACTTAATACTGTTAAGTGAGGTGACTCATTCTTTACAGTTGATACTTAAATAATTTTCCAACTAATCTCACTGTTTTCAAATTCATCTTTCTAGTACCTGCTCAACTGAGCTATTTAAAACACACATGTGAAAATATTAATATATTATAGTAATATTTTAATATATATTAATATTCTTCTTCAAATCTTTCATTAGTTCCCTATCATTTAAATATAAAGTCCAAGTTCCTTGTGCTTTTTATGATTTGACTCATACATATATTATCAATCTACCTACATCTAAATGTTTCACCTTATGTATATATTATGCCATTGCAGCCATAATACAGATCTTCTTTAAGCACATGTGATTACATGTATGTAATTAAGTTTATGGGATTATGTTACATTATGTCTTGCAAAAAGACTACCTTTTTTGCTGCCTCTATAAAGTAAGCAGGCATGTTCGGGGAGCCCGTATCTCAAAAAACTGTTGAGACCTCTAGGAAATGAAGGAACCTCCAACCAACAGCCAGACACAACTAGTGTCTTCAGGTCTATAGTACCAAGTGAATGAATTATTCCAACAACCTGAGTGAGCTTGGAAGTGAATCTTTCCCTCATGCAAGCTTTTGACAAGATAGCAGTTCATGCTGACATTTGGATTGCAAGACTGAGACCCTGAAGCAGGGAACTCAGCTAAACCATTCCTAGACTCCTGTCCCACCAGTGAGCCAATAAATAAGTGATACTTTAGACTGTTACATTTATGATGATATTGTCACATAGCAATAGATAACTAATACTCACATCTTGCTGTTTCTCACCTTCATACTTCTACATTTGTAATTCTCTTAAGCTTGACACTGTCACCTACTAGCCTTTGTTCAGTTAACAAACTATTATTTGTCCTTGATGACAAATTTCATCATTTCTACAAAGCCTGTTCATTCTTTTCTAATTCTGTCCTTTTATAAAATACAAATAACCATTCATCTTGCTGCTTAACATAATTAATTTTAAACTTCAATTTTTGTACATTTCACACTATATTAGGTATGTTTATTTTCCATTTACTAAACTTGAAGACAGAGACGATATCATATTTATCTTTGTGCCCTGGGGCTCTAATAAACTTGAAAGGCAGTCTAGGCCACAAGGACTGCAACTTTTAAGTGAGTCCTAGTGCTGAACTTGGCCCAGCACTAGGGGACTGGGGGACACACAACCTACCAAAACACCAGTTGGGGCAGCTAACGGGGTGCTGACATTACCCCTCCCCTAATCCCAGGCTGCACAGCTCGTAGCTCCGTAAGAGACCCTTTCCTTCTGCTTGAGGAGTGGAGAGTAAAGAGTGGGGAGGACTTTGTCTTGTATCTTGGATATTAGCTCAGCCACAGCGGGATAAGGCACTGGTCAGAGTTGAAGGCCCTCTTAACTCCAGGATGACATGTATAGGCATGCCCTGGGCCAGAAGGGGACCCGATGCCTTGAAGGCAATGACCCAGTCCTGGGAAGACTCATTACCTGCTATCTGAAGAGTGCCTGGGCCTTGAATAACCAGCAGTGAAACACAGGTACTACATTGAGGCCTTGATTGAGGCTCTGAGACTTCCTGGCTTCAGGGGAGATTCAGTACATTCCCAGTTGTGGTGTCACAGGGCTAGACTCCTGCTAGAGAAAAGCAGAGGGAACTTTATCTTGCATCTTAGGTACCAGCTCAGCCACAGGTAGGTAGAGCACTAATCAGGCCCTTGGAATTCCTGATTTCAGAACTTGGCTCTTGGATGGCACTTCAGGACCAGCTTTGGGCCAGGGAGGAGCCCACTGCCATGAAGGGTGGGTTTCAGGCCAGGCAGAATTTACCACCAGCTGACTGAAGAGCCATTGGGCCTTAAGGGAACATTGGCAGCAGTCTGGCAGTACTCCCTGTGGATCTGTAATGGCAGTGGCCACAGAGTGAGGCTCCTCTGCCTTTGGAAAGAGGAAGGAAGAGTAGAGGATTGTGTCTTGTGGTTTTTAGTGCCAGCTCAGCCTCAGTACAATAGAACACCAGGTAGACTTCTAAGGTTTTTGACTCTTCTCCCTGGCTCCCAGACACCACATCTAGATACATCTGGGAACTGCCCTAAAGGAAAGGACACAGGCCTGGCAGGCTTTGCACCTCCTGATTGTAGTGCCTCAGGCCTTTGAGTGAAAATAGGCAGTAGCCAGTGAGTAGTTACAGCATGCCTTGGGAAATACTCAGTGCTGTACTAGATTCAGGTTTGACCCAGCACAGTCACAGTGATGGTGGCAACAAGGGTGTTTCCGTCATTCCACCCCCAGCTTCAGGATACTAAAAACAGAGAGACTCCATTTGTTTGGGAAAAAGTAAAGGAGGAGAACAAGAGGCTCTGCTAGTAATCCAGACAATTCTCCCAGATGTTGTCCAGGACAATCAAGGTGGTACCTGTGCAAGTCTGTGAGAATCACAGTGTTACTGGGCTTAAGGTGTGATATGGTTTGGCTGTGTCCCCATCTAAATCTCATTTTGAACTGTAGTTCCCATAATTCTCACGTGTCAAGGGAGGGACCCCATGGGAGGTCATTGAATCTTGGGAGTGGGTCTTTTGCTGTTCTCATGATAGTGAATAAGTCTCATGAGATCTGAGGGTTTTATAAAGGGGAGTTCCCCTGCATAAGCTCTCTTGCCTTCCACCCTGTAAGATGTGCCTTTTCTTCTCCTTTGCTTTCCACCACAATTGTGATGCCTCCCCAGCCATGTGGAACTGTGAACCCATTAAATCTCTTTTCTTTACAAATTACCCAGTCTTGGGTATGTCTTTACCAGCAGCATGAGAACAGACTAATACAGTAAATTGGTACTGGATAGTGGAGCGCTGCTCTAAAGATATCCAAAAATGTAGAAGCAACTTTGGAACTGGGTAACAGGCAGAGGGTGGAACAGTTTGGAGGGCTCAAAAGAAGAGAGGAAAAGGTGGAAATTTTGGAACTTCCTAGAGACTTGGAGGACTCAGAAGATAGGATGATGTGGAAAAGTTTTTAACTTCCTCGAGACTTGTTGAATGGCTTTGGCCAAAATGCTGATAGAGATATGGACAACAAGGTACAGGCTGAGGTGGTCTCAGATGGAAATGAGGAACTTGTTGGGAACTGGAAAAGATAACTCTTGCTATGCAAAAAGACTAGCAGCATTTTGCCACTGCCCTGGAGAACTGTGGAACATTGAACTTGAGAAAGATGATTTAGTGTATCTGGCAGAAGAGATTCTAAGCAGCAAAGCATTCAAGAGGAAGCAGAAGATAAAAGTGTGGAAAATTTGCAGCCTGACAATGTGATAGAAAAGAAAACACATTTTCTGGAGAGAAATTCAAGCCAGCTGAAGAAATTTACATAAGTAATGAGGAGCCTAATGTTAATCACCAAGATAATGGCAAAATGTCTCCAGGACATGTCAGAGACCTTCAAGGCAGCCCCTTCTATCACAGGCTCAGAGGCCTAGGAGGAAAAAATGGGTCTCTGGCCTGGCTCAGGGCCCCACTTCTCTGTGCAGCCTTGGGACATGGTCCTTTGTGTCAAGCTGCTTCAGCTCCAGCCAAGGCTAAAAGACACCAAGGTGCAGCTGAACCCATTGCTTCAGAGGGTGCAAGCCCCAAGCCTTGGCAGTTTCCATGTGGTGTTGAGCCTGCAGGTGTACAAAAGTCAAGAATTGAGGCTTAGAAACCTCTGTCTAGATTTCAGAGGATGTATGGAGATGCCTGGATGTCCAGGCAGAAGTTTCTTGCAGCGGCAGGGCTCTCATGGAGAACCTCTGCTAGGCAGTGTGGAAGGGAAGTATGGGGTGTAAGTCTCCACACAGAGTCCCCACTGGGGCACTGCCTATTGGAGCTGTGAAAATAGGGCCACCATCCTCCAGACCCCAGAATGGTAGACCTACTGACAGCTCACACCGTGCACCTGAAAAGACTGCAGACACTCAATGTTAGCCATGAAAGCAGTCAGAAAGGGTGCTCTATCCTTCAAAGCCACAGGGGTTGAGCTGCTCAAGGCTGTGGGAGACTGCCTTTTTCATCAGTATGACTTGGATATGAGAAATGAAGTCAAAAGAGATCATTTTGAAACTTTAAGATTTAATGACTACTATATTGGATTTTGAACTTCCATGGGTCCTGTAGCTCCTTTGTTTTGGCCAATTTCTCCCAATTGGAATGGGTGTATTTACCCAATGCCTGTATCCCCATTGTATCTAGGATCGACTAACTTGCTTTTGATTTTACAGAAGGGAGTTTCCTTTTGATTTTGCAAAATTTGCTTTTGATTTTGCAAAAGGGAATTTCCTTGTCTCAGATGAGACTTTGAACTGTGGACTTTTGAGTTAATGTTGAAATGAATTAAGACTTTGGGGGACTGTTGGGAAGGCTTGATTGGTTTTGAAATGTTAGGACATGAGATTTTGGAGGGGCAAAGGGCAGAATGATGTGGTTTGGCTGTGTCCCCACCCAAATCTCATCTTCAGCTGTAGCTCCCACAATTCCCATTGGTCATGAGAGGTACCTGGTGCGAGGCAATTGAACCATGGCATCATATCTTTCCCTTGCTGTTCTCATGATACTGAATAAGTCTCACAAGATCAGATAGTTTTACAAAGGAGAGCTTCCCTGCACATGCTTTCTTGCCTTCCACGATGTAAGACGTGCCTTTGCTTCTTCTTTGCCTTTCAACATGATTGTGAAGCCTCACAAACCATGCAGTACTATGAATACATTAAACCTTTTCCCTTTATAAATTACCCAGCCTTGGATATGTCTTTATTAGCAGTGTGAGAAGACCTAATACAGGGTGCTCTCTAAAGTAGATACAACTTAAATCACAGCACCCAAATCCTTTCAAATAAATGGAAAGCCTTCTCAAGAAGGATAGGTACAAACAAACACAGACAGTGACAACTACAATAAATACCTAACTCTTAAATGTCCAAACACAAATGAACATCTACAACTATCAAGATATCCCAGGGAAAAATGATCTCACCAAAGGAACTAAATAAGGCACCAAGTAACAATCCTGGAGAAACAGACATACATGACCTTTCAGATAGATAATTCAAAATAGTGATGTTGAAGAAACACAAAGAAATTCCAGATAACACAGAGAAGGAATTCAGAATTCTATCAGATAAATTTAACAAAGATTAAAATAATTAAAAAGAATCAAGCAGAAATTCTGGAGCTGAAAATGCATCTGGCATGCTGAAGAATGCATTAATATCTTTTAATTGCGGAACTGATCAAGCGAAAGAATTGTGAGCTTGAAGGCAGGTTGTTTGAAAATATACAATCAAAGGAGACAAAGAAAAAAGGCTAAAAAACAATGAAGCGCAGCACAGAATCTAGAAAATAGCCTCAAAGAGGCAAATCTAAGAGTTATTGAACTTAAAGAGGAGGTGGAGGAACAGATAGGGCTGGGAAGTTTATTCAAAAAAATGAGAGAGAACTTCCCAAACCTAGAGAAAGATATCAATATCCAAGTCTAAGAAAGTTATAGAATACAAGTGAATTTAACACAAAGAAGACTACTACCTCAAGGCATTTAACAATCAAACAACCAAAGATCAAGGGTAAAGATACGATCCTAAAAGCAGCAAGAAGAAAAAAACAAATAACATACAATGGAACTCTAGCAGACTCTTCAGTGAAAACCTTACAGGCCAGGAGAGAGTGGTATGGCATATTTAAAGTGCTGAAGGGGGGAAAAAAAAGAAAACTTTTAACCTAGAATACTATAGCTGATGAAAATATACTTCAAAATGAAGGAGAAATAAAGATTTTAGGAGACAAACAAAAGCTGAGTTATTGCATCAACACTACACCTGTCTTCCAAGAAATGCTAAAAGGAGTGCTTCAATAAGGAAGAAGAGGATGACTGGCTGGGCATGGTGGCTCACACCTATAATCCTAGCACTTTGGTAGTCTGAGGCAGGCAGATCATTTGAGGTCAGGAGTTCGAGACCAGTCTGGTCAACATGGTGAAATCTTGTCTCTACTGAAAATTACAAAAATTAGCCAGGTGTGGTGGTGCGTGCCTGTAATCCCAGCTTCTCAGGATGCTGAAACATGAGAATCACTTGAACTCAGGAGGCAGAGGTTGCAGTCAGCCAAACTCATGCCACTGCAATCCAGCTTGGGTGATAACAGTGAGGCACCATCTCAAAAAAAAAAAAAAAAAAAAAAAAGAAAAGAAAAGAAAAAGAAAGAAAAAAAAGGAAAAGAATGTTACTGAGTAATCAGTAATCACCTGAAGATACAAAATTCACGGGTAATGGCAGGTACACAGAAAAACACAGAATATGATTACACTGTAACTGTGATATGTAAGCTACTCTTATCCTAAGTACAAAGAATAAATGATGAAGAAATAAAAAAATCGAACTACAATAACTTTTCTTTTTTTTTTTTTTTTTTTTTTTTTTGAGGCGGAGTCTCGCTCTGTCACCCGGCCTGGAGTGCAGTGGCCAGATCTCAGCTCACTGCAAGCTCCGCCTCCCGGGTTCACGCCATTCTCCTGCCTCAGCCTCCCGAGTAGCTGGGACTACAGGCGCCCACCACCTCGCCCGGCTAGTTTTTGTATTTTTAGTAGAGACGGGGTTTCACTGTGTTAGCCAGGATGGTCTCGATCTCCTGACCTCGTGATCCGCCCGTCTCGGCCTCCCAAAGTGCTGGGATTACAGGCTTGAGCCACCGCGCCCGGCCTATAACTTTTCAAGATAGACAGTAAAATAAGATATAAATAGAAACAACCAAAAGTTTAAAAGCAGGGTGATGAAGTTTAGGCATAAAGTTTTTATTCATTTTCTTTTGTTTTTGGTTGTTTATGCAAACAGTGTGAAGTGATTATAAGCTTAAAATAATGGTTTATGATAGTATTTCCATGTGTCATAGTAACCTGAAACCAAAAAACATACAACAGATACACAAAAAATAAAAAAGCAAGAAACTAAGTCTTACTCCCAGATAGTCACCTTCACTAAGGAAAAACGGGAAGAAAACAAAGAAGGAAGAGACGATCACAAAACAACCAGTAAACAAATAACAAAATGGCAGAAAAGTTCTTACTTATCAATAATAACATTGAATATGAATAGTCTAAACTCTCCAATCAAAAGACATGGTGTGGCTGAATAGATAAGAAAAAGAGACCCATAATATGTTGCCTATAAGAAACATACTTCACTTATAAAGATACATATAAACTGAAAATAAAGGGATAGAAAAAATATTCCATGCCATTGGAAATCAACAAAGAGCAGGAGTAGCTATACTTATATTACACAAAATACATTTCAAGACAAAATCTATAGGAAGAAAAAAGAATGTCACTATATAATGATAAAGGAGTCAATTCACCAAGAGGTTATAACAGTCTTAAATATATATGAACCCCAAATTTAGATCTCATAGCTATATAAAGAAAATACTATTAGAGCTTAAGAGAAAGGCCCCATTATAATAATAACTGGAGACTTCAACACCCCACATCAGCATTGGACAGATCTTCCAGGCAGAAAATTAACACAGAAACATCAGACTTAATCTGCACTGTAGACCAAATGAATCTGATATTTACAGAACATTTCATCCAACAGCTTCAGAATACACATTCTTATCCTCAACACATGGATTATTCTCAAGGATAAACCATATGTTTATGGTTTGTGACCACAAAACAATCTTTAAAACATTCAAAAAATTGATGTAATTTCCAGCATTTTCTCTGACCACAATGGAATAAAACTAGAAATCAATAACGAGAGGAATTTTGGAAACTTTGCAAACTCGTGGAAATTAAACAATATGCTCCAGAATAATCAGTAGGTCAATAAGGAAATAATAAAATTGAAAAATTTCTCAAAACACATGATAATGGAAACACAACATACAACAACCTATGGAAGAGAGCAAAAGCAGCACTAAAAAGGAAGTTTATAGCTATAAATGCCTACATTAATAAAGAGGAAAAACTTCAAATAAACAATCTAGTGATGCATCCTAAAGAATGAGAAAACCGAGAGCAAAACAAACCAAAAAATTAGCAGAAGAAAGTAAAATAAAAATCAGAGTAGAAGAAAATAAAATAGAAATCAGAGTAGAAACAAATAAAATAAAGAAAACAATACAAAAGATTAAAGTAACAAAAAGTTTGTTTTCTTGAAAAGTTAAAAAAAGTGATAAACCTTTAGCCAGACTAGCTCAGCGAAAAAGAAAGAAGAACCAAATAAAATCACAGATGAAAAAGAAGCATCACAACTGATACCACAGAAATTCAAAGTATCATTAGTGACTACTATGACCAACTATATACCAGTTCACAGAAAAATTTAGAAGAAATGGGCAATTCCTAGACACATAGAACCTACCACAATTGAACCAGAAAGAAAAGCAAAACTTGGATAAGTTGGGGGGCGGAGCAAGATGGCCGAATAGGAACAACTCCAGTCTCCAACTCCCAGCGCGAGCGACACAGAAGACAGGTGATTTCTGCATTTTCAACTGAGGTACTGGGGTCATCTCACTAGGGAGTGCCGGACAATCGGTGCTGGTCAGCTGCTGCAGCCTGACCAGCGAGAGCTGAAGCAGGGCGAGGCATCGCCTCACCTGGAAGCGCAAGGGGGAAGGGGATCCGTTTTCCTAGCCAGGGGAACTGAGACACACAACACCTGGAAAATCGGGTAACTCCCACCCCAATACTGCGCTGTAAGCATACAGGCATTCCAGGAGAATATATCCCACACCTGGCCGGGAGGGTCCCACGCCCACGAAGCCTCCCTCACTGCTAACACAGCAGTCTGCCGCGATCTATCCGCAAGGCAGCAGCGAGGCTGGGGGAGGGGCGCCCGCCATTGCTGAGGCTTAAGTTGGTAAACAAACCCGCTGGGAAGCTCGAACTGGGTGGAGCTCACAGCAGCTCAAGGAAGCCTGCCTGTCTCTGTAGTCTCCACCTCTGGGGACAGCGCACAGCTGAAGACCAACAGGGGAAGTAGCGGGAGCCGGTGCAGACGCGAACGACTCTGTCTGACAGCTTTGGGGAGAGCCGCGGATCTCCCAACGCGGAGGTTGAGATCTGAGAACGGACAGACTGCCTGCTCAGGTGTGTCCCTGACCCCTGAGTAGCCTAGCTGGGAGAAATCCCCCACTAGGGGCAGTCTGACACCCCACACCTCACAGGGTGGAGTACACCCCTGAGAGGACACTTCCAAAGGAAGAATCAGACAGGTACACTCGCTGTTCAGCAATATTCTATCTTCGGCAACCTCTGCTGCTGATACCCAGGCAAACAGGGTCTGGAGTGGACCTCAAGCAATCTCCAACAGACCAACAGAGAGTCCTTCTGACTGTCAGAAGGAAAACTATCAAACAGGAAGGACACCTATACCAAAACCCCATCAGTTCGTCACCACCATCAAAGACCAGAGACAGATAAAACCACAAAGATGGGGAAGAAGCAGGGCAGAAAAGCTGGAAATTCAAAAAATAAGAGCGCATCTCCCCCTGCAAAGGAGCGCAGCCCATCACCAGCAACGGATCAAAGCTGGTCAGAGAATGACTTGGACGAGAGGAGAGAAGAAGGCTTCAGTCCATCAAACTTATCAGAGCTAAAGGAGGAATTACGTACCCAGCGCAAAGAAACTAAAAATCTTGAAAAAAGAGTGGAAGAATTGACAGCTAGACTCATTAATGCAGAGAAGATCATAAACGAAATGACAGAGATGAAAACCATGACACGAGAAATACGTGACAAATGCACAAGCTTCAGTAACCGACTCGATCAACTGGAAGAAAGAGTATCAGCGACTGAAGATCAAATGAATGAAATGAAGCGAGAAGAGAAACCAAAACAAAAAAGAAGAAAAAGAAATGAGCAAAGCCTGCAAGAAGTATGGGATTACGTAAAAAGACCAAATCTACGTCTGATTGGGGTGCCTGAAAGTGAGGGGGAAAATGGAACCAAGTTGGAAAACACTCTTCAGGATATCATCCAGGAGAACTTCCCCAACCTAGTAGGGCAGGCCAACATTCAAATTCAGGAAATACAGAGAACACCACAAAGATACTCCTCGAGAAGAGCAACTCCAAGACACATAATTGCCAGATTCACCAAAGTTGAAATGAAGGAAAAAATCTTAAGGGCAGCCAGAGAGAAAGGTCGGGTCACCCACAAAGGGAAGCCCATCAGACTAACAGCAGATCTCTCGGCAGAAACTCTACAAGCCAGAAGAGAGTGGGGGCCAATATTCAACGTTCTTAAAGAAAAGAATTTTCAACCCAGAATTTCATATCCAGCCAAACTAAGTTTCATAAGTGAAGGAGAAATAAAATCCTTTACAGATAAGCAAATGCTTAGAGATTTTGTCACCACCAGGCCTGCCTTACAAGAGACCCTGAAGGAAGCCCTAAACATGGAAAGGAACAACCGGTACCAGCCATCGCAAAAACTTGGCAAAATGTAAAGACCATCGAGGCTAGGAAGAAACTGCATCAACTAACGAGCAAAATAACCAGTTAATATCATAATGGCAGGATCAAGTTCACACATAACAATATTAACCTTAAATGTTAATGGACTAAATGCTCCAATTAAAAGACACAGACTGGCAAACTGGATAAAGAGTCAAGACCCATCAGTCTGCTGTATTCAGGAGACCCATCTCACATGCAGAGACATACATAGGCTCAAAATAAAGGGATGGAGGAAGATCTACCAAACAAATGGAGAACAAAAAAAAGCAGGGGTTGCAATCCTAGTCTCTGATAAAACAGACTTTAAACCATCAAAGATCAAAAGAGACAAAGAAGGCCATTACATAATGGTAAAGGGATCAATTCAACAGGAAGAGCTAACTCTCCTAAATATATATGCACCCAATACAGGAGCACCCAGATTCATAAAGCAAGTCCTTAGAGACTTACAAAGAGACTTAGACTCCCATACAATAATAATGGGGGACTTCAACACTCCGCTGTCAACATTAGACAGATCAACGAGACAGAAAGTTAACAAGGATATCCAGGAATTGAACTCATCTCTGCACCAAGCGGACCTAATAGACATCTATAGAACTCTCCACCCCAAATCAACAGAATATACATTCTTCTCAGCACCACATCGCACTTATTCCAAAATTGACCACATAATTGGAAGTAAAGCACTCCTCAGCAAATGTAAAAGAACAGAAATTATAACAAACTGTCTCTCAGACCACAGTGCAATCAAACTAGAACTCAGGACTAAGAAACTCAATCAAAACCGCTCAACTACATGGAAACTGAACAACCTGCTCCTGAATGACTACTGGGTACATAACGAAATGAAAGCGGAAATAAAGATGTTCTTTGAAACCAATGAGAACAAAGATACAACATACCAGAATCTCTGGGACACATTTAAAGCAGTGTGTAGAGGGAAATTTATAGCACTAAATGCCCACAAGAGAAAGCAGGAAAGATCTAAAATTGACACTCTAACATCACAATTAAAAGAACTAGAGAGGCAAGAGCAATCACATTCAAAAGCTAGCAGAAGGCAAGAAATAACTAAGATCAGAGCAGAACTGAAGGAGATAGAGACACAAAAAACCCTCCAAAAAATCAATGAATCCAGGAGTTGGTTTTTTGAAAAGATCAACAAAATTGACAGACCGCTAGCAAGGCTAATAAAGAAAAAAAGAGAGAGGAATCAAATAGATGCAATAAAAAATGATAAAGGGGATATCACCACTGACCCCACAGAAATACAAACTACCATCAGAGAATACTATAAACGCCTCTACGCAAATCAACTAGAAAATCTAGAAGAAATGGATAATTTCCTGGACACTTACACTCTCCCAAGGCTAAACCAGGAAGAAGTTGAATCCCTGAATAGACCAATAGCAGGCTCTGAAATTGAGGCAACAATTAATAGCCTACCCACCAAAAAAAGTCCAGGACCAGATGGATTCACAGCTGAATTCTACCAGAGGTACAAGGAGGAGCTGGTACCATTCCTTCTGAAACTATTCCAATCAATAGAAAAAGAGGGAATCCTCCCTAACTCATTTTATGAGGCCAACATCATCCTGATACCAAAGCCTGGCAGAGACACAACAAAAAAAGAGAATTTTAGACCAATATCCCTGATGAACATTGATGCAAAAATCCTCAATAAAATACTGGCAAACCGGAATCAGCAGCACATCAAAAAGCTTATCCACCATGATCAAGTGGGCTTCATCCCTGGGATGCAAGGCTGGTTCAACATTCGCAAATCAATAAACGTAATCCAGCATATAAACAGAACCAAAGACAAGAACCACATGATTGTCTCAATAGATGCAGAAAAGGCTTTTGACAAAATTCAACAGCCCTTCATGCTAAAAACGCTCAATAAATTCGGTATTGATGGAACGTACCTCAAAATAATAAGAGCTATTTATGACAAACCCACAGCTAATATCATACTGAATGGGCAAAAACTGGAAAAATTCCCTTTGAAAACTGGCACAAGACAGGGATGCCCTCTCTCACCACTCCTATTCAACATAGTGTTGGAAGTTCTGGCTAGGGCAATCAGGCAAGAGAAAGAAATCAAGGGTATCCAGTTAGGAAAAGAAGAAGTCAAATTGTCCCTGTTTGCAGATGACATGATTGTATATTTAGAAAACCCCATCGTCTCAGCCCAAAATCTCCTTAAGCTGATAAGCAACTTCAGCAAAGTCTCAGGATACAAAATTAATGTGCAAAAATCACAAGCATTCTTATACACCAGCAACAGACAAGCAGAGAGCCAAATCAGGAATGAACTTCCATTCACAATTGCTTCAAAGAGAATAAAATACCTAGGAATCCAGCTTACAAGGGATGTAAAGGACCTCTTCAAGGAGAACTACAAACCACTGCTCAGTGAAATCAAAGAGGACACAAACAAATGGAAGAACATACCATGCTCATGGATAGGAAGAATCAATATCGTGAAAATGGCCATACTCCCCAAGGTTATTTATAGATTCAATGCCATCCCCATCAAGCTACCAATGAGTTTCTTCACAGAATTGGAAAAAACTGCTTTAAAGTTCATATGGAACCAAAAAAGAGCCCGCATTGCCAAGACAATCCTAAGTCAAAAGGACAAAGCTGGAGGCGTCACGCTACCTGACTTCAAACTATACTACAAGGCTACAGTAACCAAAACAGCATGGTACTGGTACCAAAACAGAGATATAGACCAATGGAACAGAACAGAGTCCTCAGAAATAATACCGCACATCTACAGCCATCTGATCTTTGACAAACCTGAGAGAAACAAGAAATGGGGAAAGGATTCCCTATTTAATAAATGGTGCTGGGAAAATTGGCTAGCCATAAGTAGAAAGCTGAAACTGGATCCTTTCCTTACCCCTTATACGAAGATTAATTCAAGATGGATTAGAGACTTAAATGTTAGACCTAATACCATAAAAACCCTAGAAGAAAATCTAGGTAGTACCATTCAGGACATAGGCATGGGCAAGGACTTCATGTCTAAAACACCAAAAGCAACGGCAGCAAAAGCCATAATTGACAAATGGGATCTAATTAAACTAAAGAGCTTTTGCACAGCAAAAGAAACTACCATCAGAGTGAACAGGCAACCTACAGAATGGGAGAAAATTTTTGCAACCTACTCATCTGACAAAGGGCTAATATCCAGAATCTACAAAGAACTCAAACAAATATACGAGAAAAAAACAAACAACCCCATCAAAAAGTGGGGAAAGGATATGAACAGACATTTCTCAAAAGAAGATATTCATACAGCCAACAGACACATGAAAAAATGCTCATCATCACTGGCCATCAGAGAAATGCAAATCAAAACCACAATGAGATACCATCTCACACCAGTTAGAATGGCAATCATTAAGAAGTCAGGAAACAACAGGTGTTGGAGAGGATGTGGAGAAATAGGAACACTTTTACACTGTTGGTGGGATTGTAAACTAGTTCAACCATTATGGAAAAGAGTATGGCAATTCCTCAAGGATCTAGAACTAGATGTACCATATGACCCAGCCATCCCACTACTGGGTATATACCCAAAGGATTATAAATTAGTCTACTACAAAGACACATGTACACGTATGTTTATTGCGGCACTATTCACAATAGCAAAGACTTGGAATCAACCCAAATGTCCATCTGTGACAGACTGGATTAAGAAAATGTGGCACATATACACCATGGAATACTATGCAGCCATAAAAAAGGATGAGTTTGCGTCCTTTGTAGGGACATGGATGCAGCTGGAAACCATCATTCTTAGCAAACTATCACAAGAAGAGAAAACCAAACACCGCATGTTCTCACTCATAGGTGGGAACTGAACAATGAGATCACTTGGACTCGGGAAGGGGAACATCACACACTGGGGTCTATCATGGGGAGGGGGGAGGGGGGAGGGGGGAGGAGGGAGGGATTGCATTGGGGAGTTATACATGATATAAATGATGAATTGATGGGTGCTGACGAGTTGATGGGTGCAGCACACCAACATGGCATAAGTATACATATGTAACAAACCTGCACGTTATGCACATGTACCCTAGAACTTAAAGTATAATAAAAAAAAAAAAAAAAAAAAAAAAGAAACCATAAGTTATAAAAACAAAAAAAAAAAAAAAAAAAGAAAAGCAAAACTTGAACAGATCAATACTATGTAACAAGATCAAAGCCATAATCAAAAGTCTCCTTGTAAAGAAAAGCTCAGGACCCAATGGCTTTACTGCTGAATTCTATCAAACATTTAAAGAAGAACTAATATCAATACTACTCAAACTCTTCTGAAAAACACAGGGGAAAGGAATACTTCCAAACTCAATCTGTGAGGTAAGTGTTACCCTGATACAAAATCAGACAAAGACAATTCAAATAAAGAAAACTATAGGTCAATATTTCTGATGAATATTTATGCAAAAATCCTCAAAAAAACACTAGCAAACTGAATTCAACAACATATTAAAAAGATCATTCGTCATTGTGGGAGTTTCTGGGGTGCCAGTTGAGTTGGTCTCCCCTGTGTAAGACACCCATGGGAAGCCATGGGCGGCCTCTGAGGAGAAAAGTCTCATTGCTTTCATGTCTTTATGCCCTGAAAGCAAAACCCGCTCATGTCTTTATGCCCCGAGAGCATAACCGCTTAGCGCCATTCCACAGGTTGCTCAGGGAGATAACACTCCCTTGAAGCAGTGGAGTATAATCAAACATCTTGGCTCCTCCTGAAACCCACTCCCACCCGTTTCAGTCCCAATAAGTTAAAGATCTTAAGTAGTTTAGACACACGCCTTTCTTTGCTCCAGGAAATTCACAGAAACCGCCATTGCTATACATCTTATTGAATGACTAAGGACCTCTCCTTTACTGATTAATCATTTTCCTCATCCCTTCCTCCCCCTTCCATCTGCCTTAAGAAGGAAGAGCATGTAAACCAATAAATTGGGTGGAGCCTGAGAGCTCTGGGCTGTGAGCAAGCCTCCCATGCTCCCCTCCCCTGGACCCGCCTTTTAAATGGTTATTCTGTCTCTAACTCCTTTGTTTCCGACCGACTCAGGGTACCCGCTGGGTGGTGTAGGGCTGGTTTCCCCAACAGTCATCACCAAGTGTGATTCATCCCCAGGATGCAAGAATACTTTAACATATGCAAATCAATCATCACATCAACAGAATGAAGGACAGAAGCCACATGAGCATTTCAACTGATGCTGAAAAAGTGTTTGGTAAAATTCAACATTCCTTCATAATTAAAAAAAGCTCAAAAAACTAAGTATAGAAAAAGCATACCTCAACACAATAAAAGTCATATATGACAGATTCACAGCTAGTATCATAGTATTCAGTATCATACTGAATGGGGAAAAACTGAAAGCCTTTCCTCTAAGATCTTTAAGTGACAAGGGTGCCCAGTTTCACCACTGTTATTCAACATAGTACTTGAAGTCCTAGCTAGAGCAATCATAATAGACAAAAATAAAAAGCATCCAAACTGGAATGGGTTAAGTCAAATTATTCTTGTTTGCAGATTATATGATCTTACATTTGAAAAAACCTAAGGACTCCACCAAAAAATCTGTTAGAACTGATAAACAAATTCAGTAAATTTGCAGGGTACAAAATCAACATACAACACTTGGTAGCATTTCTATATGCCAACAATGAACAATCTGAAAAAGAAATTTAAAAAGCAGTCTCATTTACAATAGTCACAAACAAAATTAAATACTAGAAATTTACTTAACCAAGGAAGTGAAAGTTCTCTGTAATAAAATCTATGAAAGACTGATGAAACAAATTGAAGAGGACACCAAAAACTGGAAAGATATTCTATGTTCATGAATTGAAAGAATCAACATTGTTAAAATGTCCATACTATCTAAAGCAACCTACAGATTCAATGAAATCCCTATCAAACTGCCAGCGACCTTCTTCACAGAAAAAGAAAAAAAATCGTAAAATTTATATGAAACCATAAAAGACCCATAATAGTCAAAACTATCCTAAGCAAAAAGAACAAAACTGGAGGAATCATCTTACCTGACTTCAAATTATACTATAGAGCTATAGTAATCAAAACAGCATGGTACTGGCATAAAAACAGACACACTGATCAATGGAACTAAAAGAAGAACCCAGAAACAAATTCACATACCTACAGTGGGCCCATTGTTGACAAAGGTGCCAAGAACATACACTGGAGGAAAAGAGAGTCTCTTCAATAAATGGTTCTGGGAAAGCTGAATATTCACATGCAGAATTATGAAACTGGTCCCCTATCTCTCACTGTATACCAAAACCAAATCAAAATGGATTAAAGACTTAAATCTAAGACCTCAGACTATGAAACTACTACAAGAAAACATTAGGGAAACTCTTCAGGACATTGGTCTGGGCAAAAATGTCCTGAGTAATACTCTACGAGCATAGGCAACCAAATCAAAAATGGACGAATGGGATCACATCAAATTACAAAGCTTCTGCACAGCAAAGGAAACAATCAACAAAGTGAAGAGATAACCCACAGAATGGGAGAGAATATTTGCAAACAACCCATCTGACAAGGGATTAATAACCAGAATATATAAAGAGCTCCAACAACTTAGGGGAAAAAAATTGAATAATCCAATTGAAAAAGAGGCAAAAGATCTGAATAGACATTTCTTTAAAGAAGACATACAAATGGCAAACAGACATGTGAAAAGGTGCTCAATATCATTGCTCATCAGAGAAATGCACATTAAAATTGCAACAAGATATCATCTTACCCTAGTTAAAATGGCTTATATCCAAAAGACAAGCAATAACAAATGCTGGCAATAATGTGGATGAAAGGGAATGCTCATACACTGTTGGTGGAAATGTAAGTTAACACAATCACCGTGGAGAACAGTTTGGAGAGTACTCAAAAAACTTAAAATGGAGCTACCAGATGATCCAGCAGTCCCACTGCTGGGTATATACCCAAGAGAAAGGAAATCAGCATATCAAAGAAATATCTGCACTTCTATGTGTTTTGCAGTAGTGTTCACAATCACCAAGATATGGAAACAGTCTAAGTGTCTATCAACAGATGAATGGATAAAGAAAATATAGTACATATACACAATGGAGTACTATTCTACCATATAAAAAAAAAAAAATGTCCTGTCATTTGTAACAACATGGATGGAACTGGAGATCATTTTGTTAAGTGAAATAAGCCAGGCACAGAAAGACAAACATCGCATGTTCTCACTTATTTGTGGGATTTAAAAATCAAAACAATTGAACTCATGGAGATAGAGATTAGAAAAATATTTTCCATAGGCTGGAAAGGGTAGTGATAGGGTAGAAGGGAGATGGGAATTGTGAATGGGTACAAAAAATTAGAAAGAATAAGACCTACTATTTGATAGCACAACAGGGTGACTACAGTCAATAATAACTGAGTTGTACATTTTTAAATAACTAAACGAGTGTACTTGGATTTGTCAATAGTAACTGAGTTGTACATTTTTAAATAACTAAATGAGTATACTTGGATTGTTTGCAACACAAAAGATAAATCCTTGAAGGGATAGATAACCCATTTTCCATGATGTTATTATTATGCATTGCATGCCTGTATCAAAACATTTTATGTACTCCATAAATACATTCACTTACTATGTACCCACAAAAATTAATAATTAAATTTAAAAATTTTCTGTGTCTTTACTGTACTCTAAACCTCCTGTGTTTAACCTTTTACATCTTTGAGAGGAATCAAAAAGATGATTGTTTTTGTTTGATAGTTTTCTAGACCAAAGAAAGTTTGCAACAAATGACAAACAAGTGGTTTTGTTACTAGAGAAAAAAAGTATATACTTTGATAAGACAATTTCAAATATACCAGTGAATAATAAATAAAGTACCTATGCAATTTACACAAAAAATTAATTTTGGCTATTAATTATTGTATATGCTCTGTTTCCGCTGTAGATCTAAAATGCTTTACATACATGTACCTTCTCATGTAAGTCTTCCAACAGTCCTGTGGGACAGCGTAGCCTAGGGGTTAACAGTATACATATTGAGATAATAACAATGCCTTTTTCTCCATGATGGTGTTGTGGAGATTACCTGAATTAATGTATAAGGGTACTCTTAGAAGAGTTCCTGGCCTTTAGGAGGTGCTGCTATTCTTACAGGAGGAATTGAGGCTTAGAGTGGTTAAGTTACTGGCTAAAGAAACATCGCTATTAGATGGAGCTGCGGAAGTTTAAATCCAATCTGTCTGACCCCGAAATCCGATGAATAGAACCACTATACTATATTGTATGATAATCGTTTTTTTAAAATTTACTTCAGTTAAAGAAATACAAATTAAAACAATGATCTTTCTCATTCAAATTAGCAAATATTATACAAAATGTGGAGGTAAATCTCAAAGTTTCCATGCAGAAGTGAGAGAACTGATAGTAGCATCTCTTATATTGGTGACAGGAATTTAAATGGTTAGACCTTGATATAAACTAACTTTATATGTAACCTACTATTTAATTATTCCCATTTTATAAATGTATCCTAAGTGAAGAAAACAAAATAATAAACTGGGCACAAAGATATTGATTATTGCATTATTTATCATGCCCTTAAATGTTCGAGAATAGTACAATGGTTAAAATAATAGTACAAATTGTATATTCTTTGTACTACTAAATATTTTGTTTGTATGTATTTATATTATTTAATAATACACTGCTATTAAATTCATGTTTTTAAATAATTCTGTTACAAAGAAAGATGTTATTTGAAAATTATAACAAAATGGAGTATTTTGATCAATTTTATGAAAGAATTACCTAAGAAAGAAATTTTATATACACAATAAAATCTACAGAGAAATAATATCATAAGGAAAACAATGCTTATCTATGGCTGGGTAAATGAGTAATATTTTAATTTTTATTTGAATGTTTATTTACCATGAAAATCTCTGTGATGAGCAGGCATTAAACCTAAAATCAGAAAAAGAACAATAAGTATGATTTTAAAGTAAACTAAAAGTCTACTACCAGTTTATGGGTTGTTGGAGAAAAAAATAAAGGGGTGTGAATATATTCAAAATGTGAAGATTTTATAAGATTATAAAAGCAATATTGACTATAGATAATGCACCAACTGATATAATAATGTTATACTTTTGCTGCCCAAAGATGACTGTTCCAGTGTTACAGGTGTTGTGACTTGGTATGAGTTCTACTACATTTCTATTTCATGATTCTGTGAATGACCAATGGATACTACCAGAGAGAAGAAAAACAAAACATGCACTTCAGCCCATGTGCCACACTGCTCCCCATCTCCTCCCACCTCCCTGTGGTGATGGATAATGATGAGCCATGGCCAAGCATGTCCCTTCACAATCTTTGCAAGAACCTCATAGTGCATAAGCTCATATCAATTGGGAACCCTTTATAAATCTCTATGTTTAGCATAGATCATAGTTGAGGCTTTTCACTTTAGCAACAATGCTACCCAGGAGAAAAGGAGATGCAAAATATTCATGTCTTCCCAAAATGTCAGTTAACAGCATGTGCATATTGCATCTCCCTAATGGCTTGGTTTGTAAATGAGCCGAAAACATCACCTTGTTACTGTGACACAGTAAATACTCTGAATCAAAGCCTGACCTTTTGCGTTCCCTCCACAGTAAGCCTGGCTGTGTGTCTCCTTTATGGCAGCATTATGAACATATTTCAGTATTTCTAATAATTACAAATACCCTTCCCAGAAGTAACAAACCCCTTTAATGTATCTTCACTGTCCAACTTCTTGAACGGTTGCTGTCCTAGTTTTTTTATTTCCCTTTCTTTCACTAAAGAAAAATGATTATGGTGAATTCCACCCTCATCACTCTACTAAAAAAGACTCTTGGACTTTACCAACAGTGTTCCTATTGCTATACTAGATGGCTACCTTCATGCCATTGTTTAACTTGATCTTAGCGTAGCATTTGACACTGAAGACCACTTTCCTCAGAGCAATTTCAATTTTCTTGGCTTGTATGACACACTGCTCCTACTTTAATTCCTTTTTAGGAATGCTTTTTCTCTGTCTTGTCTGCAAATGTTCCTTCCTCCATTCCATGTCTGCCACATTGCTGTCTTGGGCTCTGCCTTCTCACTCTCCATGCATAGTGGCTTTCATTCCCCTGGCTCCACAACTGAAAATTATATAGCCTTCCTCCCAGTTTCAAAATTTGAAAAGGTTTATTTCTTACTTTGGCATCTCTACTTTGAGCTTGTACTGGGACCTCAAACTCAAAATATTTAAACCTAGTAAAAAAAAAAAATAGGTGAGTCTTTGGGTTTGAGTTTCACTTTCCCCAGTGTACTAGCTTTGTGACATTGAACATGTTATTTAACACACTTTGAGGCTCAGTTTCTTTATTCGGTTGGTTGGGAAAATTGATAAGATAATGTGTGAAAAGCCAGCGCAGTATATTTTGAGGCACATAGTAGGTGTTCAGTTGTGTTCCTTTCTTGTGACTCCGTTCTCAGTGCACGATCTGCTGATACACTCGCTTGTCCAACTCAGTAACTTGAGTATCAACGTTTACTCTCCTTTTGGCCTCACATTCCACCTTCAGTCACCTAGTTTTATGGATGTTCCTATTTAAATATCTCTCAAATATATTCCTTTCTTTAGATGTCCACTGGCGTTTCTCTAGTTGAGGTCATCAACACCTTTGCCTGTTTCCCAGATCTTACCATTATCCTCAAAATCCACTAGTTTTTTCATCTTTGACCTCATTCACTTCAAGTGCACAAACCCCAAAGTCACCCAATAAAGCTCTGTGACATTAGCCTAATTTACTCTTCTTAGCTATTAATTATCCCTTTCAGTGTAAATCCCAGGTTCTTTAATTAAACATGGAAAGGCTTTGGAGATATCTCCCCTGCCTTATGTATATTCATTTCTTGACATTCACTTTATTATTTCCTCTAACCATACTGGGCAGTGGTCCTCTCTTGATTTTAGTATATTATTGCACACTTGCATATGACAAACCTTTTTTAATGTATGCTTTTCTTTCATGATTTAGAAATTAAAAAACACAAAAATATTGTTTTGTCCACTTTAAAGATCATATGCAATTATCAAAGGGAGAGTACAGAAAATATTCTGCATCATTTTTCAATTACAAAACCAGACTGAGAAAGTAGGCCATAAAATACTGTGATAACTTAAAAAAATACCAACGAGGAACTGCCAGCAATTATGAGCTTATCAGGATTAGCTAAAAAATTTAACACTTGGGTACAGAACATAAACCATGGGGGACAACAGGCTTTAGGAGAAGCATAACAACTCAAGACTATTTGCAGATTGACTGAATATTCAAGTGACACTCGATTAGAGGGCTTCATTAGGGGAATTAATTTCAATTCATTGCATGTTTTTGATAGATGTCTCTAAAGCACAGATGTATTTCCTTCATGCGTTTTACCTGATCCAGGACTCTTAGTGAGACCTTGTCTGTGACAACCATGATTTGTGTTCCGTGATATATTTCTAGAATGCAACCCTTTCAGTGGGTAGTGATTGCTGTTCCTAGAACATGTTATTTTCTTTTTCAATTCCTCTCATTTCATACAATGCTTTCTTGCTTTAAATGTTCTTTCCTACTCTCAAATTCTTTTCTTTCTTTTTTGTTTTCTTTTTCTTTTTTTGAGACGAAGTCTCGCTCTTGTCCCCCAGTCTGGAGGGCAATGGCGCGATCTTGGCTCACTGCAACCTCCGCCTCCCAGGGTCAAGCAATTCTCCTGCCTCAGTCTCCTGAGTAGCTGGAATGACAGGTACATACCACCACACCCAGTTAGTTTTTTGCATTTTAAGTAGAGACGGGGTTTCACCATGTTGGCCAGGCTGGTCTCGAACCCCTGACCTCTTGTGATCAAATTATTTTCTTTAGCTAAATTCTACCCACGCTTCACATCATATATGTGACCTCCTCCAGAAAGTCTAACCTGAAGCCTCAATACTTTGTCAGATTTCCCTCCTGTGTTTTGTCCTACTATTGCACTTCTCGCCCCTGATGTGCAAGCACTTCGTTTTACAGATATGCCCCCATTATACTGTCATCTTTTTAAAGTGCTTGGCCTTAACTTCTTCACCCCAGTACAGCTTGCCTATAAGCTAGCGAAGCGCCTGCCTCTTAGGAAGAGCTCAAACCACATCTGGAATCAGACATTTAATACTTTTAACTGTGAAAGTAAAGAATCCATGATAAAAATCATCTGCTTTCCTATAGAATTATTTTCTAAAATAAAAAAAGATTTTCTATTTGTATAATTTTCTCTACTGCTAGTAAATGCTCTATTTTAATATTAGACCTAATGGCTTCAATTTCATGAACCTGTGCCGTGTACTCTCAGAAGGCTGTCAGCAAAGTCCTCTGATAAGGAAGTTTTCTTTCCTAATATTGGGACCGTTGCTTGTATCTTGGTGTTTCTTTGCTTATTCAATGTTTCTCACTTTTTAATTTTATTTTAATTTTATTTATTTATCCTCTTGTAATCACCAAAGGGTTTATTTTCTTTTTGCTGTTGTTTCCAGAGGGAAGAAAACTGACCTTCTTGTTAGCACTTATCTGATGCCTGACACAGCAAAGTCACTTCTACCAGAGATCTCTCTGACAGCTCTGGGCCAATCATTATAAACAGAATGATGCTGAAGTTTTATGTGCAAGACCATGAAAGTGGTTTATCATTCCAAATAACTGATGTATGTTTTTAGACAATGAAAAATATCTGTTAAGTTTCTTGCAACTTCTTGAAGCGTTTACAGTTATAATTATTTGCTTAAAAGTTACTGCCAAGAAAAGCATTTGATTATAATTTACTAAAGTTATCTTCTTATAATGAGATTTTATTCTCTGTGTTGTTACAAAAAGTAAAAGAGCAATATTGGTGTTCCAAATAGCTGTAGAGTGACAAAGTACAAAGAGCAACAGAAAATACAAATTGACACGAGAAAAAGCAAAAGTAAGATGTTTTATTGCCTTAAGGGATTTCCAGTGTGCTGGAAAAAACAGATACAAATAGACTGAAATAAGTAGAGTATATTTACTTGTGGACCATAGCAGAGATGGACATGGTTTGGAGATTCAGAGAAGGAGAATGATCCTAGACATCTAGATTCATATTTCTGTTCCACTAATAATTTAGCATCATAGACTTATGTAAGTTTTTTAACCTCTCTAAGCCTTGATTTCCTCATCTGTAAAACTGGGTTATTAATAGACTTGACCTCACAGGAAATGTATGAGGATTAAATGAAACAACATATATGCCTGTTGCATGACAAATGTTCAATGCTTGGTAACTACTCTTATAATTTATAAAAGGCTAAAAGAAGACAGAGAAGAAGTTTCTAGTCATTCCAAGAAAGGAAAACTGAGGCGCAAGAGTGGGCCAAAAGGGAGATCCTTGTGCTGTTTTCAAGGCAGAAGGTGAGCAGCCGCCATTTTGTAGTTCCCACATATTGTTGCCAATGTGTTGACTCATCTCGTTGGCAAGAAGTAGCAGCTGAGCCTGCAATTGTTTTCACCTTTCCTTGGAGCCTCCTTTAGCATTTCTGACTCCTGGGCTTCAATTTAGATTCATGACAATAGGCATGGCTTCTGCAGGATGCACTTGGTACCAAGGGTAGAGGCAAGAAGATAATGCTCAGTCCTTCCAGATTGGTTTCTGGCTCATGCTTATGGAATCCATCCTGCCTTTGGTCTTCCTCATTTTACGTCTATTTTCTTTTCGGCCCACACACCCTGTGAACTTCAAGATTCAGGACTCTATGAGGAGACAGCAGCCTTACCGAGACTGCTTAACCACCTCCCACAATTGTGAAAGCCAATCCCCCAATACCCTGTAACAACCTTCTCTCTCTCTCTGGCTGTCTCTCTCTTTCTGTCACACATACACACACACCCTAACCCTTACTGATTCTTTTCTCTGGCTGAACCCTGACTAATACATGGCCTTTTGTACTGCTGTTGCAATTTTTCCTTATAAGGAAGTGCTCAATGGTCTTATTTTTCATTGCATACACACATCAAGTCCAGGACAAAAATGTAAAAATATCCCCATCATTATTTCCAAATACAACAACAAATTTGTGACTACAATGAGAGTGAAAATACATTACATACGTTTATTTCAGAACTTTATCACTTCATATCATAATCTATGAAATAAGTGAAAATGTAAACATGAGTGAATGAATGAATGAATGAAATATTTGAAAGTAGAACTGACTGACCAGTTGAAATCATTTATTTAAGAGCAAGGTTGTAGTATTAGTATTTCTACCACAAGAGATGTTACCTGTAGTATTAAATGGGCAAACCAGTCAGAAGATTGTTTATCAAAGACAGCCCATGTATTTTCTAATTCCTTTTGTAAACATTAAACGTTTTTACAAATTGACCAAACAAAAGATCAAAATAGGACACAACAGCAATGCTGTTTAAATCAGACTCTTTCTTTTCTGCTTCTAACAGAGAGCCTTTGACATTAACGAAGATCAGTAGAGTCTGAAACAAAGGAAAAGCTCAGTAAAAAGAAAATCACAAGTAAATGACTGTCTTTCTGAAATGTATACTTTATGTAGAGAAATTATTCTTGGTTCTCATAATTTTCTTTTTCTCCCACTCATGATTTGTGGTACTGCTCTGGTGTCCATGGAAACATCCATAGCTAATGAGTGGATTACTACCAGTGTCCTGCCACTGTCAATCACTATGTTCTTAAAGACAACGAAATTTCTCTCCAATCGAGTGGTTTTCTTACCGTCTCTCTGCCAATAAGCAAGACCTGAATCTTCACCAAGAATCCATGGCACCAACACAAGATTATCTGTTGCTTTATCTATTATACCACATTGGAACGTTTAGTCAAGATGCTAACATTTATTCACAAACACTTGGACAGATTGAAAAACCTCTTTGTTCTCTTTATGTAATGAACAAGAAAATAGTAGATTAACATATGTCAAATTATTCATAGGAGGCACTGTGCCTTATGTACCATTTTGATGAGCAGTTCTCAATGTTTTTTTGTATTAAATGGCTGTAACAATGAGAGCAGAAGACAATCATACAATATAATTTAAGAGAATGCATCCAAGTTTATGCCAGCTAAATGTAGACTACCTTTGACTTTGATAATAGTACAAAAAGTTAGGGAGTGCTAGAGCTAGATTGTTTTTACACACAATGCTTTTCATGACTGCTTCTTGAAATCACCTTGGTTAGTCATGGTCAGCCTTCTTTTATGACACAAAAGAAAACAGAATGGAACAGACGAATCAGAATGCATCATGGTGTGGTAAGAGTTATTTTGCGACAAATGTAAATTGAAATGCAAAATGTATTTTTCACCATTGTCCTTTTGTCATACAATACTGAAGGAATAGTATGAAACTTTCTCTACATTCTAGTCTTTTTAAATTTTGTCCTGTGAGATTATAGTCTGGTTACTAACTGAATATGTATGTGTTTTGACTTTTATCTAGTGGCTTAGAGTCTAAATCTATTCTTCTAAAGGAGTCAGAGGTCAGAATTCTTCATAATCACCAAACTCCCTGTATTCATTTCCTAGGGATGCCATAAAAATTATCACAAACTAAGTGGCTTGAAACAACATAAACTTAAATTCTTTCAGTTCTGGGGTCAATAAGTCCAAAATCAAGGTGTCAGGAGAGTCATCCTCTCTCTCCTAGCTTCTGGTGGTTGCCAGCAATCCTTGGTGTTGGATCTGCATAACTCCAATATATATGGAGGGAGAGGGAGAGGGAGAGGGAGAGGGAGAGGGAGAGGGAGAGGGAGAGGGAGAGGGAGAGAGATGGTATCTCGCTCTATCGTCCAGGCTGGAGTACAGTGACACGATCTCAACTCACTACAAGGTCCACCCCCCAGGTTCATGCCATTATCCTGCCTCAGTCTCCCAGCCCACCAAAATGTTTTACAGAAATTCTTTGGCCCTGTTTCCGGAGCAAGCTACCTGGAGAGATTGAAAATTTTCAAATAATCAAGTTCTGGTTTCTTTCTGCTTAAGAGTTTCTTTGTCAATTTATTTTCTTTTGCATTTTACTGTATGTGGCAAGAAGAAACAAGGTCACATCTTTCACACGTTGCTTGGAAATCTACTCAGCTATGTAACCAAGTTCATCATCTAAAGTTATATTTTACACCCAACAGCAGAAGACAATTAGGCAAGTCTCTACCATTTTATAATGATGATCATCTTTGCTCTGATTTCCTTGTTTGCATCTGACACCTTGCAAGAATTAACTTTAATGTTCATATTTCTAGCAACATTCTGTTCATGTTGATGAATGTACTCTCTAAGATAAAAGAAGCTTTATCATTTCTGAGCATTCACCAAAATTGCCTTTAACATTCATATTTCTACCAACGATCTCTTTAAGGCTGAGTTTTTCTAACATATACCATAAAATTCTTCCTGCTACTACCCATTATCCCATTTCAGAGCTACTACCACATTTTTTAAGTATTTATTACAGCAACATCCCACTCCTGGTAGTAAAATTTGTATTATTTTCCTTGGGCTGACATAGCAAAGTATTACAAATTGTGTGGTTTAGAAAATAACAGAAATTGTTGTTTTTGTTGAAGGGTTGGTTCCCCAAGGAAGAATCTGTCCCTTAGCTTCTGCAAATCTTCTATATATATTTGCTTATAGATACATTATTCTAATCTATGCCTCCACCCTCCATGATGTGCTCCCCTGTGTGTCTGTGTCTGCATTATTGTGTTCTGTCCTGATAAGGACATCAATAATGTTGGATTAGGACACATTTTAATGAAATGTGAACTCATCTTAACTTGGTTACATCTGCAAAGATCCCTCTTCCAAATAAGATCACACTCAAAGGTAGCAGAGTTTCAGCCTTTAACATATCTTTCTGGGGGACACAATATGACCCACAAAACCCTCATATAAAGATACGTAGACTGTGTTTTACTCATTTTTTGTCCACCACAGTATTTGGCAGTATTTGGGACATTACTATATACAAAGTAGAAAAATCAGTAGATATACTGAAATTAATTGAATTGAATTATATTGAATATTGGTTCTCTATCCAAGAAAAGATGATTCAATTTTAGAATTTTATGATGTGCTTGAAAAGGCAATAAATCTAAAGATAAATGTATTCTATACCCAAATACCATACTGGCCTTTTAAAAATCAATAAAGAGAACAAGAGGGCACCATGGGAATGTAATTTTGGGCAATACTTAAGCTTCTCAGGTATTCTTTTTATCATATATAAACAAAATAACATTAACGTTGTTGGTGAAGTATCTTTAAGTCCTAGAATGTTATAGTTAAATAGAACTACATTCATTAACTCTTCACATAACATTCATGAACACATATTCTAATCTGGATACTTTTCTAGGTTCTGGGAATGCCAGTCAAGAAAACACAGTGCTTGGACTCAGAATGGTAGTGATAGAAGTGACAAGTAGTCATATTCTAGATATATTTTAAAGAAACTGTCAACAGAACCTGCTAAGAAATGGAAGTGGAGTTTCACAGATAGGGAGGACTCAGGATAACTCCATACATTGTGGCCCAGTAACTAAAATAATGAATTTATACTATCCTGAGATGGAGTAAGCTGGGAGAGAAGGGGAAATTTTAGTGATTTTTTAAAACATGTTCTTACACAGATGCTTCACAGACATTCAAATGAATATGTCAAGTAAGGAGATGGATATGGGTCTGAATTTCAGGAAACAAGTATAAGTACATTTGGGACTCACAAGCATGTAGGAGATATTTATCACCACAGGAATGAATGAGATGATCTGGAGAAGATAATGAATGTATATGACGAGAGGAGGTTCAAAACTAAACCTAGGGGTATCGTACTACATGGAAATAAAAATGATCCAATGAAGGAGACTAAACAACAATAACAAATGAGGTAGGAGAGAAATCAAAAAAAGGTAATGTTCCAGAAGCCAAATGACGAAAGCATTTTAACCAGTCAATTGACACTGATAGGTTAAGAAAAATCGATTCCTAGCATTGGTCATTAGATTTGGTAATTAAGCCAAGTCTCTAACTAAAATTAGTATAGAAAATAAAACTAAATACCTTTTTTTAAAAGTCTAAGGAAAAATTATAAAAACTCATAACCAAAAAGACAATATCACAATAAACATTATTATAATAAAAGGAGAGAAGATAACATGTAGAGATTTTTAAAAGTAAGAAAAATCATGAACACTTACTATTTCAATATACTTAATATTTTCAGATGAAATAGATCATTCCCTAGAGGAAAAGTAAATTACTCCAACTAATTCAAGAAGAAATAAGAAACCTTAATCAATATCCAGCCATTAAGCTAATTTCAACTGTATCCAAATTTCTTTCTTTTCACTCCAACTATGCACTCTCATACCTTCCCCATACACATACACACACAGCCCAAACTTTAAAAAGCGGATGATCAAAAACTATAAGGAAATTATTATAGAAACTATAGTGAGAGAAAAAGCCACTCAACTAATTATAAAATAATAATACAACTTGATGCGAATACCAGGAAGGCATTATTTTTAAAAAGTGAGTGTAGATCTAAAAATACGGAATGATTAGTTAATTTGAATTTATCAGTGAATATAAAAATAATATATTATTATCAAGTCTAACTTATTCTAGAAATTTAGAAAGTGTTCAGGATTAGAAAAATAGTTACTATAATATAGTGTGCTGCATTATCAAATTAAAGTGAAAAATCAAACATTTCTCCTAATATATAGAAGACATTCAGAAAATGTCAATATTGAATATGGTTTATAAAACACAAAAAATGTACAAGAAAAATTTAATATCTCATTAAAAATGTCACCAGGGCCAAAAGGAATTTATGAGGTGGAGGATAATTCAGTATTTCAAAATGGATTAATTTACCATATCAATACATGTAAACGGAAAAAAAATGCAACATGATTATCTTCATGGATGTTTAAAAGGCCTTCAGTAGTTCAACAAGCATTCTAAAGAAAAACACTCAAAACGTAAAGCAGCATCTTACTTGATACAGAAGCAGCAAAGGCATTTCCACTAAGATCAGCAAAAAAATAAAGACATCTGTATCTTTACTGTAATTTGACATTGTTTTGGAGGCATGAGCCAATGTAATCAGACAAAAGAAAAATAATCGAGACACAATACTAGAAAAGGACATGTAAATCTATCCTATTTACTGATAATATAAAACTATTCATGTAAAACAGTGACACAATTCATTAAATATAAAAAAGTACAGAAATCAAAGTCTTTATACATACTACCCATGTTAAAAATAGAATGGAAGAGAATATTCCATTTTTTGTTCTAGTATGAGCTCAGCTTAACTAAGATAACATTCCAGTTTTAATGACAACAGAATAGAATGCTTAGAAAAAAATAACAAAAATTGCACAACTTATAGAAAGAAAACCTTAAAACACTCTTAAAAGACATAAAATAAAACCCATCAAAAAGAATATAGCTGTTCTCTTTGTCTTGAGCTACTCAAAATCATACTGATGCCAATTAACCTCAAGGTAGATGTAAATACAAACAAAAAAAATTATTCTGGGAACATCACAATTCGATGTAAAAGTTTTTAAAGAAGAAATAAACATTCAAGAATAACAATGAAAATCTTGAAAAAGGGCCAGGCGCGGTGGCTCATGCCTGTAATCCCAGCACTTTGGGAGGCCTAGGCAGGAGGATCACTTAAGATCAGGAGTTTGAGACCAGCCTGACCAACATGGTGAAACTCCCTCTCTACTAAAAATACACAAATTAGCCAGGAGTGGTGATGTGCGCCTGTAATCCCAGTTACTCGGAAAGCTATGGCAGGAGAATCGCTTGAACTCGGGAGGCGGAGGTTGCAGTGGGCCGAGATTGCCCCACTGCACTCCAGCCTGGACAACAGAGTGAGACTCCATCTCAAAGAAGAGAAGAAGGAGAAGGAGAAGGAAAAGGAGAAGGGGAAGGGCAACGGGAGGTGGAGGTGGAGGAGGAGGAGGAGGAAGAACAAGAAGAGGAGGAGGAGGAGGAAGGAGGAGGAGGAGGAGGAGGAGGAGGAGGAGGAGGAGGAGGAGAAGAAGAAAGAAAATCCTGAAAATGAAAGGTAGCAACCCTTCCAGATACTGAAATATAACCTTAAAACTATAACTTAAAAATTTGATTCTGGTGGAAGAACAGATAGAATGATGATGAAAACAAAACAGCTAGCAACAGATCCCAGTACACATGGAGACTGAGTACATGATAAACTGTAATATCAAATCACTACGGGAAAAATTGTATTGGTAATAAAAGGTAATGGCCACTTTATCGCCTGCACTTTCAAAGAAATACCAGAGAAAAATTCTCAAAGCCGTGTTTTCCACTGCGACGCGGAACCTCTGCCTTTAGAAGTCCCCTATTCTTAACGCCTGCTTCCCCTGGACTTGAGCTAGACTTCTTGAAAAGTGGGCATTTGGAGAGATGCTAGGGATACGGATGCTGGGGGAGGGGCGGGGGGGCACACAGCATAGTCGGGAGGGTTTGAAATGAAGACGGGATGTGTATGGAGCAGGGAAGTGCCCTGAGATAGTTCTGTTGGGGGCGCTCCCGACATCTTGTCATCATGATGGATGTGCTGGAGGAGGAGGTACCCCAGTGAGTCACCCCAAATTCATAACTTTGCCCTTGCCTTGGGAAGCTCCACAGTGCTTCTCTTGACTGCATCTTAAGGAGGGTCCTAACAAGGCTGATGGTTTTGACAGAACCAAGAGAATAAGTAAGTTCCAGGTGTCCCCTGGAGTCAGTAGGTGGGAGCTTCTGTCCCGGCCAAACCTGCTCCAGCTCCCGTGTCCAGCGGGGCCAGTGGGAGAACTGGGAAGGAGGCTGCCCCTCCGCTTCACGGTGGCTAATGTTTGCTAGGCCAGTTATGGTGAACCAATGACATACAGTGTGTTCCCTCTTATGTTTTACTTTCCCCTTTCCAGGGTTTCCAGAGAATTTTCTTGTAGTTGTTTTTCTTCCTCTCTTATTGGGGTTTGAGGATTGTGGTCGGGGGAGCCCTGGCTTTTGCTGAAGGAACCCCGTGGTTTCCGTGGAAGAGGTTCTCACTCCCACTTAAATGAGGGTGAACGTTGTCAGGTCACTGTTTGACATATTCATCCCCCCACCCTCACCACGACACCACCACACCACGCCACCACCCCCACGGAGGTTGCTTTAAAGATCAATTCTTGTTCAGAGAAGGATTTGCTAGGTTTGCGGTTGGGTGTTCGCATCACGACCCACGAGGACCCTGCCCACCTATGCGTCCCACAGGGCACCTTGACTCTTCAAACCAAAATTTCTTAAAAGGGCACAGCCCAGCCTTGTCTGAAACCTCAGGGGCCTAGGATTTCTGTGGCACTTCCTGAACTCTAGGTTGCCACAGACAGTGGAGTCTGAGGCTAATCAGAAGGAAGGGCTCTTCCCACAGAGACAGGTTGGTCTCTGTCTAGGCCCTTCCCTCCAGCCCAGCCAGGTGGGTGGCATCCCAAGCAGTGAACCGAGCTCATGGACTGACCCGGGGCTGGGCCTGGCCAGTCAGGAGAACGAGAGCCACACTGCGGGGCTGGCCCAGGTAGCTCCTCCAGGGCCATTCAGATTCCAAGCATCAGGAAGTCACAGAGATACTTTCATGAAAAAGACTTTTAAAAATATATTTATATCTATAGTCTTGGTAGGATAGAGTGCGTTGCATTTGATTTGGGGTGGGTGCAGTAGTATAGTATCCCTATGATTTCTTTGCCTATAATCAGCATCAGTGGCATATGTAAGTTTCTCAGTGGCTTAGCCTACAGATATTACTGGAGGTTGTGGTGAGGCTTTTTTAGCCACAGGGGCATGAAGTGTGCCAGTCCTCAGGCACAAGTACTGGTATAGTGACAGGACACCATGAAGAGCTATAGATCTCTGGTTATAAAACAGATTGTGAGACCAGCAGAAGTGACATCCAGCTGAGTGAGCACCAGTCAACTCTTGAATCATGAGAAATAGCAACTTTTAAAAATATACTTAGCTTGGGGGTAGTTTATTGCACTGCAATAGATAACCAGAACAGAAATTAGTACCAGACGTAGGTACGGCCATAACAAAAGATGTGGTATGGGTTTTGTTAGCAAGTAGCAGGCAGAGACTAGAAGCACTGAGGGTATTGTTAATGAAACCTGGCACCAGGAATAGCAAGTCTTGTTGGGTTGGTCCTCAGGCCTCTAACTGATATGTTCAGATGCCAGTAGTAGCAACAGTGTGTCAGGCAGCTTGGCCCTTGGGACCCTGGGTGGTATATGTGGCACTGGTAGTGGTAGTAGCAGTGACCAGTCAAACATCAGCCTCCCAAGTCATTTTAGGCACCATTGAAAACATTAGCAAGCTAAGTGGTCTATCTCCTGACTCCAAGACAGTGCAGATAGTATTGGGTTTTTTTGTCAGCTAAAACCTGCTCATTTGATACATTTAAATTTACGTTTATTATGAAATTTCAAATGCTGTGGTCAATAATGTCAATAGCAGATCAACAAAAGGATTGCGTTTTGCAACAGTAATAGTTTACTTAACACCTCTATTTACAAAAAATAAATATTTTTGATGAAACTTAATTTATGTGTTTTTAAGACATGTTACAAATACTAACATTAAATTACCTGGCATATTTGTATGTTCTGTAAAGCTTATTTTTAAGTGATATTTTATTTCATGGAGCATAATTAATGGCCTTCAGGCAATTTTATACCTATAATGTAGCTGTGTAATGAAGCATATTATTTTGTTATAAATATTTAAATTAAGGTTGTTACATACTGTCTACTCTATTTTTATCCAATAAATATCACTTTTCTAGCTCCTTAGATTAATAAGTGCCCCTGAACTCTCCTGAAGAAAGTTCTGACAAGCTGTCTAGTCATTTTTTATGGCATTGCTTGCAGCAAACTATTTTCACTAGAATATGAAATGTCTGTGATACATTAAGTAAAAAGAAGAGAAAACCAATTTATGAACATCTGAGAAATCATCGCAATGGTAGTTAAATACACATGCTATGTTGTACAATGCAACATATATGTAAAGTTTGCTTTGGTGATTCTAGAGAAATATATAACACAATGTTAACACAGCTAAGCCAGTGTTTTCCAAAAAGCAAGTCACACACTACTAATGGAATAAAATATTATTTTAGCTAATACATAGCATAACACTAACAACCAATATTTATATTAACATGTGTGGTAAGTGGACTTCAAAAATAGTCCACAATGAATCATGAATCATTTCTTTCTATTTTCACATCATTATTTAGTCCCTTATCCCATTGAATCTAGACTAGTCTTGTGACTAATCAATGGAATGTGGCACAGTGATGCTGTGCCATTTCCAGACCTAATCTTTAAAAAAGCTCTCTCTTTTCTACTTTCTGTGATTTAGAAGCTCTAAGTTACCTATTGAAAAATATGGCTCCCCTGTTAGAAAGACTATGTGGATAAACCACATGGAAAAGCCATGTGAAGAGAGAAGCCCTGGGACCACAGGGATAGAGAGAAAGCTCTAGCATCCCAGTGTCCCAGCTGAGCCCAGAGGTTCAGCTTTTCCTACCCAGGCACCAGTGGCACAAATAAAAATCTCTAAAAACAAAAAAAGATTTCAACTTCAGCACCATCTAACTGCAGGGACAAAGCAGGTTGTAACTGAGACCAGCAGAAGTACCAGCCAGCTGAGCACCAGTCAACTCTTGAATCATGAGAGCTAAATTATCCTTTAATACACATATTTTGGGGATAGCTTATTGCACTGCAATAAATATTCAGAACAGAAATTGATATCCAAAGTAGTTACTGCCATGGAAAAAAAAAATATGGTATGAGTTTTGTTAACACGTAGCAGACAGAGACTAGAAGCACTGAGGGTGTTGTTAATAAAGGCTGCCTGATAAGACAGCCTGGAAATCATGATGGGCAGATGGAGAAAACAGAACTCAAGTTACATAATGTTAAAAAATTAATAAAACATCTTCCAAGATCACGTAGAAGATAGAAGAGACACCTAAGGAACTTCTGATTTGAGCTAAGCAGATACACAGACAGAAAGTTGAATGTGCCAATTGCCTTACTTGGGCCACCTTTGATAAAGTACGGGAGATGTTAGACAAGCTAAAGAGGTAACTGCTTGGTTTTCAAACAGCATTTAGAAGGAATATAATGCAGTCAGGGCTTGTTAAATATGAAAATACAACTGTTTCTGGTACCAATACTCTTTCGGAAAAAGACTCACAAAATAATAATTGGCTTTAGTGCGGATGTTACATTCTTGGTAAAATGTGGCCTCAGGTAAAGATCTGGGTTGCATCTGTAAGACTTTTTTTAAAAAGTAAGAAAAATGTAAGTCTAGGTGTGGAGACCATCATATATATATAGGTATATATATATGCCTTCTATGAACATAAGGTCATTCCTCATGCACCCTCACTGATAGGTAGTAAGATGTCTAAAAGAGCTTTTAAGAATATTTTAAGGATATCATTCTATGCTAAGTTGATCCATGACCCAAAGTAAAGACAGACCTGTACTGAAGAAATATTGAAGAGATATGTGCCTGTGGCTTCTATTTAATGAATATTTATTTATTTATTTATTTTTTTTTTTATTTTTATTTTTTTTATTTTTATTTTTTTTTTTTTTTTGAGGCGGAGTCTCGCTCTGTCGCCCGGACTGGAGTGCAGTGGCGGGATCTCAGCTCACTGCAAGCTCCGCCTCCCGGGTTTGCGCCATTCTCCCGCCTCAGCCTCCCGAGTAGCTGGGACTACAGGCGCCCGCCACCTCGCCCGGCTAGTTTTTGTATTTTTAGTAGAGACGGGGTTTCACTGTCTTAGCCAGGATGGTCTCGATCTCCTGACCTCGTGATCCGCCCGTCTCGGCCTCCCAAAGTGCTGGGATTACAGGCTTGAGCCACCGCGCCCGGCTGAATATTTATATTTTTATAATTTATAATTTAATACATAGTTTTAAAAGTTCACTTAAGACCCATACTAGCTCAGACTAAAGGATACACAGAAAATTCAGAAAGAAACAAGGCTTCTGAGTCCTCTGTCTCCAAAGACAGAGGCATACTGAGAAATAACCTTACACTGCACATGCAGGCCATTTCTCATTCAAAAGGAAGAATAAACTCAGTTATCAGAACCAAAAGTCTAGAAGACAGAGCTAAGAAATTAGAAGAATCACCCATGGAGTGCAGATCTGAGTCTACAAGGGTATGCATTTCTTGCTCAGAATTAGGGCAAGTGTCAACATGTATTTGTCTGAATTCAGGACTGCTATGGACCAGTGTCTGTTATATGCCTTCCCAACTCCTCTTCTGAAATATATTGACTATTACTATTGCATTGTTCCCCTTTCTGTCTCACCTTTGTAATGTTTTGCCAATTCCAGGCCTAAAATTAAAAAGTTCTGGCATCTTCTGGTTTTGGTCTTTTGTAGCTCACCTTGAACCACTATATGAGACCACCACATAAGACTGCCTTGACCCACGACATAAGATATTAAGCTACCTCACTGAGAGGACCATGCAGGGAGACTACATAGAGAGACCTCATGGAGAGGAAGAGGCCCCAAAACTACATTGCGGGGGGAGTAAGCCATACCATTGCCAAAGGTGAGCTCTGCTTTCCAGAACCATCCACATCAGGTCACCAGATGTGTCAGTGAAGCCATCATGGACATTCCAGCCCCAATCACCTATAATTGCTGCTGTATGAAAGGCTTTAACTGAGAAGAGCAAACGATCTATCCAGCTAAGTCAAATCATAGGATTCTGAAAATAATTAAATGGTGATTGTTTTAAGATACTAAGTTTTGGAGTGGCTTGTTATAAAGCAACAAAACAATATGTTTTAGACACAAACATAACTATTATGTAACACGTATGATCCACCAGATATTACTGCAATGGAGAAGGTATCCATAGTGACTTAACCACTTCGTGGATTCATCCTGGAATTTTTTTTTTCTTTTTTTTTTTTTTTTTTTTTTTGAGATGGAGTCTTGCTCTGTCAGCCAGGCTGGAGTGCAGTGGCACCATCTCGCGTCACTGCAACCTCTGCCTCCCAGGTTCAAGCTATCTGCTGCCTCAGCCTCGTGAGTAGCTGGGATTACAGGCATGTGCCACCACGTCCGGCTAATTTTTTGTATTTTTAGTAGAGATGGGTTTTCACTGTGTTAGCCAGGATGGTCTCTATCTCCTGACCTCGTGATCCGCCCGCCTCAGCCTCCCAAAGTTCTGGGATTACAGGTGTGAACCACCGTGCCCAGCCCATCCTGGAATTTCAAACCTACCCCCTTGATGCCTCAAACCTATAGAAACTGACACATGCATCAGCGTTTTTTAAAGGGATGCAAAGTTTAAATAATGTGGATTTCAACTGAGGATTATTAAATATTGAATTTGCAACCACGTTGATGCATTTTTTTTTTTCAACTGCACTTTGTCATTTCTGGAGGTTGACAGTCATTAATTATAAAAAATATTTTAATTATACATAATTGTGAATTGGAATCAAACTTATCATTGATATTTTTGTTGGTTTTATGTTTTATTTTGCTGCTGGTTAATCCCATCATGGATGAATGACTTTAAAGAGAATGAATTTTTAAAACATGAAGGCAAAGAGAGTGATGGAAATAAATGTGAGTAGTAGTACTGGTGGTGATTAAATCAGTCGTATATCTTCAAAGAGTTATGAGGATTAAGTAAATCAGTTACTCTTGTTTTTTTTATAAGTATCATCTATAAATAAAACTAAAATGTCATTAAAATATATAGAAATATTTTATGTTTCTAACTTTCATAATCTAGCAATGTGATTTACTGTATTCTGTTTTGAATCATGTATTTAGAAACACAAATTCATCCATCTCAAGTACAATTTTAAAGTACCCAAAGAATACTAAGGAAAATCTATCAAACTATTTGGAATTAAGTGTAAAAAAATTCAATGGACTGAATAAGTTTTCCCCAATAAAGGAAGAAATGCAAAAATCATTAGAATACATACATACAGTGTCACTTTAAAACATACAAGCTAGAAAATCTGTAATAGTGACAGAATCTTTAGTAAACTTGCTATGAAATAAAATGATAAAAATTATATTTGGACACAGAAAAAGTAAAATGATTAATAAAGTTATTTCATCCAAGAGGGTGAGTTTATTTCAGTATTACAGATATTGACAGAAACCAAAGAAATGTCTACTTTCTTAAGTATAGCAACGTAATATTTATTAACAGTTGTTTTTCAAATATGAGTGAATAAAGAATTATATGAAGACAATTTTAGGCAAACATTGAAAATATCTATGACTACAGAATAGATTTTGCATTGACAGCTTCAGCTCAAATAGTAACACAGACTAAAAACGATATCCTGGGTTAAGCACTGACACTATGGACACCTCTGGTATGCTAAGAAAACCTGTTTCAGGCATTTAAGCTGTTACAACAGAAGAAAAATATATTCTGGGTTGAAAACATAAGGAAGTTTTTATCCCATGTGGTATGCACAATTTTTTTAGGAGAAGTATTTTTAAATCTGTTAAAATGATCATTTATATCAAGGGAAGACCTCCAAATACTTAACTAATGCTCAGCTTTGTGAAGAGATGGAGAATGTTTACAAATAACTACTATTCCAGACTGAAGAATGTTGACTTTTCACTCAGAAAGTCTTCAGTGTTATGTTAGGTAATGCAAACTTCATATTCCTCTGAAAGAAATATTTAATCAGTAATATTTATGAGCACAAATTTGCAAATTAAATTTTGCAAATATATCTGCTCATTTGAGAAATCTAAATGTGTATGCATTAGTCAGAATGGGCTATGTGTGTTAAGCTTTGCCAGTAACCAATTCTCAGTTGTCTTTGACTTAGAAAACATGATATATGACCTTCTTAGTTTGACCAGGGTTCTGTTTAGCAATGGTGGCCTTCATTTTAGAACCCCACGTGCCAGATTGTCATCATCAGAACATTGCCAATTGCCAGGGGAAAGGGAAGAAAATATAAAGAATTGTGCCCTGGCTCTTTATAGTTTCAGTGCGGGAGTAACCCATTTCATTTCACTCACCAAAACAAGTCACATGGCTTAACTTCAAGGGAGGTGGAAGCCTACTTCATGTGAAAAAATTCTGAGAACCAGAGTATTAGGGATCTCACTAACTATCGGGTATAGTTTTCTTAGAAGTCAAGTCTGTCTCTGTATAAAGCCAACATGATATAATCACATACTTCGGAATATACATACATCCCCGATCAGACTGAGTTGGAATCTTTTGGTTGTTCCAACCGTTTATAAACTTTTTTGAAGAGTTTGCTTTAAAATCGTTTGGATTCTTATAAAAAGGGACTGGAAAGATTTGGAAAAAAAAAGTCTTCCTAACATTTTCCAAGTCAGAAGACACTGGTGAGTAGTAGATAAGCAACTTTTTCTTATCATGCGGGGGTAAAGGTAACATATTTTTAAGGAATTAAAATGTCTTAATGTATCAGAGACTAAGTAGTTACCCTTAGGTAATAAAGGGTAACATTATTACCCTGTATGAGCCAATACTTAAAGTTTTGATTCTGTAGTTAACATAAAAACTCTAAAAAAGCAAAAATGCTTTTTCCAAGAACCACATCTTCACATCGTGTGAAACCAAATGTGACTTTATTGTTGAATTAATCAAAAAATTATCATCATTTTTCTCATTCAGTAATGTTATTTTAGGTATGCATTGCAAATTGATTAGATTTAGCATTACTTACATAAAAACTTAATTGTGATTATGTTTACCTTATAGTTACTTTCTACTTATGACAAGTGAGATGTTTTTAAATGCCTGGCAGTGATATAAAGTTATTTAAAATATACTCATTTTTAAAAACTGTAACAAAATGTGCAGTAAACAAATGGATACATGAGACACACATACAGCTAAAAATTGTATGAGGGTCATCAAAATACTGCTATCTGGAAAACAGTAATCTAATGAATAAATTAAAAATGTTTGTTATGAATGAAAACGGAAAAAATAATTACCCTAAATTTGTTCTGAGTTAAAGTTATGCTATTTTAATTAGGATTTTTAATCATGAACAAATTTTAGAAATGCTAAAGATTTTAAGAACCACTTCCAATTAAAAGAAACTGATTTTCTAAGGCTCCTTGCTAATAAATGAATTAAAAATCATCAGAAGTGTAAAAAAAAGTGCATAAAATTATTTGAATATGCATATATTGATGCTACTTTTTATAATAAAATACTTGCCATTATCTCAATAAGTAAATCATTTTCAGACTTACTATTAAATTGTGACTTTTTCCATCATTCTAAATTGCTTTTGCAGGTTACACCAGAAGAGTGAGCATCTTTTACCAAATAATTTAGTGTCAAGAAAGTTCACTCTAAGCCACAACTGGCCTTAAGATAGGACAGGTAAATGGTCCCATGAGAGATGTTGAAAAGTCCTCAAACTTCTACACAATTATAGCAAAAGTTTTGCTTTTAGTTTTTGTAGAAGTTTAACAAGGAGCCTTAGAAAAAGCACATGAAAAGATGCTCAACATCTTTTGTCATTAGGAAAATGTTAATTAAAATAACAATGAGAGACAGGGCGTGGTGGCTCAGGCCTGTAATCCCAGCACTTTGGGATGCCAAGGCAGGTGGATCACTTGAGGTCAGGAGTTCAAGACCAGCTTGCCAACATGGTGAAACCTCATCTTTACTAAAAATACAAAAATTAGCCAAGCATGCTGGCACACAGTTGGTTGAGGCAGGAGGATTTCTTGAACCCAGGAGGCAGAGGTTGCAGTGAGCAGAGATTACACCACTGTATTTCAGCCTGGGTGACAGAGCAAGACTCCATCTCAAAAATAAAATAAATAACAATGAGATACCACAGCATAGTTATTTTACAATGTCTAAAAAAAAAATAAAATATATTGATAATAGTAATTGTTGGTAAAGATGTGGAGCAACAAGAAGTAGTGGGAATGCAGAGTTACAACTACTCTAGAAGCCAATTTGGCAGTTTCATACAAAGCCAAATATACCTTCAACATACAATCTAGCAACTGTGTACCTTGGTATTTAACCACCTGATTCCATCAACCAAAATGTCCTTTAATAGATGAACTGATAAACAAACTATGGTATGCCAATGTAATGGAATGCCATTCAGCAATAGAAATAATCAGTTATCAAGCCACCCAAACATTTATGTGAACCTTAAATGCATATTGCTAAATCTTTTACTTAGCTTATCTGAGAAATGCAAATCAAAACCACAATGAGACACCTCTCACACCATATAGAATGGCAATCATTAAAAAGTCAGGAAACAACAGGTGCTGGAGAGGATGTGGAGAAATAGAAACACTTTTACACTGTTGGTGGGATTGTAAACTAGTTCAACCATTGTGGAAGACAGTGTGGCAATTCCTCAAGGATCTAGAAGTAGAAACACCATTTGACCCAGCCATCCCATTACTGGGTATATACCCAAGGGATTATAAATCATGCTGCTATAGAGACACATGCACACATATGTTTATTGTGGCACTATTCACAATAGCAAAGACTTGGAACCAACCCAAATGTCCATCAAGACAGACTGGATTAAGAAAATGTGGCACATATACACCATGGAATACTATGCAAACATAATTAAAAAAGATGAGTTCATGTCCTTAGTAGGGACATGGATGCAGTTGGAAACCATCATTCTCAGTAAACTATCACAAGAACAGAAAACTAAACACCGCATCTTCTCACTTATACATGGGAATTGAGCAATGAGAACACTTGGACACACGAAGGGGCACATCACACACGGGGCCTGTCATGTGGTGGAGGTAGACAGAGGGATAGCATTAGGAGATATACCTAATATAAATGATGAATTAATGGGTGTAGCTCATCAACATGGCACATGTATACATATGTAACAAACCTGCACGTTGTGCACATGTACCCTAGAACTTAAAGTATAATAAATTTTAAAAAACACTTTATTTTAATCATGAATTATGGATTAGGAATTTGAGAAGGACTTATTTTGGAAGTTCTTCCTTTTTGGTTTCTCAGACAGTTAGCATTAGATATTGGTGGAGGCCACTGTCATCTGAAGGCTTGACGGGGTTGGACATCCAACATGGTGCACTCACAAGGTTTACAGCGGATGCTGGCCACTGGCTAGGACCTGTGCTGAATTGTTTACCAGAGTACCAATTTTGTCTTTCTAGCCTTGTAGCCCCAGAATAGTGAGATTTCTTATGTCCATCAAAAAAAAGCACAAGGTACAACATATTTTGTCATCTGACTTTCAAAGTCACAGAATATCACTTTTGCCTCTGTTAGTTTCAGATAAGTCTAAAGTTACAGGCCAGTTTATGTTGGGATACACCGAGCCAGTGTCCTTTAGCCAATTTAGATTGGGAGCCTCAACAAATAAAGATGGTTGATATCTCTTGATCACTCTATCAAGTTGTTGTTACTATTTAATTCCTAAGATGGAAACCAGCCCTTATCTGAGAAATGGATTTTTTGTGCTGTTGACCATAGAATGTAAAGTAATAAAAATAATTTATAAAACAAGAAACTAATTTTATTTTTTAGTCATAAAAAGACAATGGTAAAATGACATTGTTGCACTCACTCGTACAAATAGAACTCTGTCAAATTTTATTTAACCGTTTTGCAGATGTGCTAAACTTGATAATCTATTGGCTGAGCGGGAAAAGATGTAGTATTGAACAGTCACTGAAATTTGTCATGATTACAAAGACATGTGGCACTATTTATAAATAAAAATAGTTTTCTTATCTATTTTAAGGAAATCTATCCTCAAAATAATCAAAAATTTGGGCAAAAAAAAAATATATATATAAATACACACACACACATACACACATATACATATATAGTCATGGAACATTATTCATATTTGTGAAAGATTAGAAACATCTTAAATTTCCAAAGTTAGAGATCCATAAATGAATGCAGCAAACAATAAGTATGCTTATGAGGAACTTAAATCACATGGGCGATCATACGGGAAAATACTTATAAGAGTGCTTATGGGAAAAGTCAGAATGTAGAATTATATATGCTATATGACTTTAAATAGCTAAATGGAAAAATAATAGAAAAAAGCAGAAAATTTGTAAACTGCTAATAAACAAGCTATATAGAGCTTTTAAAAATCTGTTTTATTTCTGCAGTGTACACATCTTCCTTTTATGATCGAGAAGGCATAAAGCAATCTTTTTACTATAGAATGCTAAAAATAGAATATGTTTTCATACATGTATACATACTCACACAGAAAATAAAGACTTACTATTTCCTTCCTTCATTTATTTGTCTTACTACATCATAATCTAGCTTATTTTCTGGTGATCCCAAGGCTCACATCAAATATTACTTCTTTTTCTGCTATATCCAGACAGAACTATTTGCTTCTAAAATTGTGCTCACATAGGACATTTTAAAACATTGAAATATAATTCTCAATCATAAAATTTACCTTTTATAGTATACAATTAGGAAGTTTTATATATTAACAAAGTTGCACAACCAGGACAACTATCTGATTCCACAATATTTTCATCACCTCAAGAAAAAGTCCTATACCTATTAGGAGTCACACCTCATTCCCTGAAGCCCCCAGCCCCTAACAATCACTAATCCACATTCTCTCTCTATGGATTTGCCTACTATGGATATTTCATATGAATGAAATCATTTATGAGGCCTTTGCTGCCTGTCTTCTTCCACTGAGCATAATATTATCAAGATCCATCCATGTTGTATCATATATCAGTACCTCATTCCTTTTAATGGTTGAATAATATTCCACTGTATGAATATAATACATTTTATCTTTACATCAGTCAGCAGACTTTTGGGTTATTTTTACTTTTTTTGGCTATTTTGAATAATGCTGCTATGTACATTCATATGCCAGCTTTTGTGTGAACAAATGTCTTCAAGCCTCAGGAATATGTAACTAGGATTGGATTTCCTGGATCATATAGTAACTTTCTGAGGAAATGTCAAACGATCTTTCAAAGTGACAGCATCACTTTACATTGCCACCAGCAATGAACAATGGTTCTAATACTCTACATCCTTTCAACACCTGTTATAATCTGCCTTTTCAATTATAGCCATTCTAGTAGGTATGAAGTGGTATCTCATAGTGATTTTTGTTTACATTTTCCCGATGACTAATGAATTGAGCAGCTTTTCATGTGCTCATTGACCATTCATGTACCTTATTGGGATAAATGTCTACTAAAATCCTTTCCCCTTTTTAAAATTGTGTTGTCTTTTTATTGTTGAGTTGTTAGAGTATTTATACATTCTGGATACTGGACACTTATCAGATGTGTTGTTTGCAACCATTTTCTCTGATTCCATGGGTTGTCATTTTACTTTCTTGATATTGTCTTTTGAAGCACAAAAGTTTTGGATTTTTTTTTTTTTTTTTTTTTTTTTTTTTTTGAGACGGAGTCTCACTCTGTCGCCCGGGCTGGAGTGCAGTGGCCGGATCTCAGCTCACTGCAAGCTCCGCCTCCCGGGTTTACGCCATTCTCCTGCCTCAGCCTCCCGAGGAGCTGGGACTACAGGCGCCCGCCTCGTCGCTCGGCTAGTTTTTTGTATTTTTAAGTAGAGACGGGGTTTCACCGTATTAGCCAGGATGGTCTCGATCTCCTGACCTCGTGATCCGCCCGTCTCGGCCTCCCAAAGTGCTGGGATTACAGGCTTGAGCCACCGCGCCCGGCCTAAAGTTTTGAATTTTGATGAAGTCCAATGTATCTATTTTTTCTGTGGTTGTTTTGCTTTTGGTGTAATCTCTAAGAAACCGTTGCCTAATCCAAACTCACAAAGATTTATATATATGTTTTTTTCTAAAAGTTGCATAGTTTTAGCTCTTACGTGTCGATCTTCAATTCATTGTGTATTAGTTTGCTATTGGTGCACACAGGAGTTTATACAGATCTTTGAATTGCACTTCACACTGCATCGTTCTTTTCTAAATATATTTTTTACTCTCTTCTAGATTTTGGTCTCCTGAAATAATTCACATAGTGGATAGCACCAAAAAATTATTATTTCTTAAAAATTGAATTATTCAACAATAAACAATGGCATTAATGTGTCATCTAAAATTTGTTAACTTTTTTCACCAAAATAACTCTGATATATTTGCCAATAATTGTTACTTTCAACTTTAAATTTGCCTTATTGTGATCATTGCTTTGTGAATGAGGTCATACAAAACTCATCTGAGCTGAGACAATGCTATATTCTTTCTAGTTTAGGGGGTTTTACTTGTTTTGTTTTTTCAGTTGTTTCCTAGCTTCCAATTTCTCCTTCATCCCCAGAGAAAATTCTAAACAATGCAAAAAAAGCTAATTAATATTAGTTTATTATAATTATTTTATTTTAATAACTGAAACTAGTCTTTATTAGTTTAACATTATTAAGTCATATAAGTTAACATTAGGGTGAGAAATTGACTATTTTACTTGAACCTTCATCATGGTGGAACAAGAGCCTGAAAATTAGAAAGCCTTCTGCTGGGGCCATAGGATGGAATCTAAAGCTTCTCTGTATCTTCAGTTTTGAAAAATCAGAAGAAAGACTTTGAAAGCACTAAGAATTTTACATCAAACAATGAGTCTTGTCTGATGCATCTACCAAACCTTTGCCTGACAGTCATGACACTGTTTTCTGTTAATTAAATTTGATAATAAAAATTTTCATGACTTCGTGTAATCCTAGTCATTTGGTATCAGAAACACTAAATAAACTACAAACTTGCCATTCATTCCTCTCGATAGACAAGGAACTTGGTTGTAAAGTGCAGATGCAAAATGAGCTACTGGAATATAAAGTCTGATGAAGTGAGAGACTCCGTGTAGACGCACATGGTCTTCCATGTGCGAAAGAGGAGACGCCCAGAGGGGGAAAGCAGGAAGAAGCCAGAGTGAAGGTCTCTAAGCAGTGATCCAAGTAACAACCTAGACTAGAAGAAAGAGAAAATCTTCTCTAGGCAGAAAAAACAGTGTAATAGGGAAGTGCTTATTGGCAATTAATACTGTCAATAAAAGGCTGGTATAGGAGTGTCGGGTATTGTAAAAAGAATCTGGGGCCAAACACATATGAGAAAGAATCTAAGCAAAATGTGTAAAAGTAAGCGTTTAGACAATGGAGCGCACTGTAATTCAGTTTACAAAGCATGTCTGACTTGTATGTACAACTTTTGTTTTTTGGTTTCTTTCAAATGCCAACTCTGATCAGGAATATTAAGCTGCTTACATATAAAAGGGGTAAAACTTAATGGGTGTGTGTGTCTTTATATTAATGAGGGTATTTTTATAAAATAAAAAAGAATGAAGTTGTTTGCAATGCAAACTAAATCATGAACCAACTGTAGAAAACAGTACTCACTTTATGGTGTCATCAGTTACATGTGTGGATCCTAACAATTTGGCTACTTACACTTAAATAAACTTAGAAAAATAAATACACCCATGTAGACATTGTGTGTATCAGGGGACTAAAAAACAAAGAGAAAATATCATATTTAAATTAAGAAGTGTATCACTTTGGAATAAATTTAGTTTGTAAATTAATCATACAATATATTCAATGGCAGTAAATGTTGTTACTAAGAAAAGCCTATATTGTTGCTGCTTATTAATAGTGAAAACTCACAGGAGAAAGGATAAGAGTATCACTTTATTAATTGCCTTTTATTTTCTGTTAATGAAGTAAAATTTAACATCTATTCTACCACTGACTGTTTTCTAATATGTACTGTTGCAATCTTAAAGAAATATGTTTTTCATTGAAATATTAATTTAATCATATTTTAAAAGTGCAGATTATATGACAGGCACAAGTCTATCATCTAATGCTGTGACTGTCAACTACAGCACCAGGGAATCTAGATGAAACTTGATAAAAACACAGTTTAGGTTCTTTTGATCTTCTAAGTATTTATTCACATACATACTGAGATATATTTGCTTATAGAGCCTGACCTAGCTAGAAAACCTCAGACTAAATCATAGTTTATGAAAGATACAGAGTGGCAGAGATTACTTAATGTGAAGGCACTGGGTAAAGATGAAGAAACTTGCCGAAAATCACTCAGTTAACTGATAATAGTAAGCATTGCATAGATTTCCTCAGTGACTTTGCAGAGCAGCCCCAATGGGACAATTATCCTCAAGCTGTGGCAGTGGTGGTGAAAGGGACATCCAGCTGTCCCTTGGCTTTTCCTCCCAGGTGTCTAACTGAAATTGAAAAACAGGAGAGTCCAAGTGAGCTTCTGTACCCCTACTGCACAGGTCTCTTCTCTGGCATTGGCAGTCTTGGTCAGTGACAACATGAATCACCTTGTTACAGAATCTAGAAACTTAGAGTTTAAAGCAGACTGTGTGCTTTAACTTCTCATTGTAATAAGCCTCTATACCTGGTAGAGTCAACCTCTTTTTTTAAGTTTATTTTTAATTTTAATTTTTATTTTTTGAGACGGAGTCTCACTCTGTCGCCCAGGCTGGAGTGCAGTGGTGCGATCTCAGCTCACTGCAAGCTCCACCTCCTGGGTTCAAGCGATTCTTCTGCCTCAGCCTCCCAAGCAGCTGGGATTACAGGCGTGCACCCCCACACCCGGTTAATTTTTATTTTTTTATTTTTTTAAATAGATACAGGGTTTCACCATGTTGGCCAGGCTGGTTTCAAACTCCCGACCTCAAGTGAGCCACTTGCATCAGCCTCCCAAAGTGCTGGGATTAGAGGCGTGAGCCACTGTGCCCAGGCAACCACTTTAATGTTCCAATCATCCATTTCTTTTGTTTGACCTCCAATATGACAACCTTGATCTTCCCAAAGCTAGACCGGAACCATGGCTCCTAGTTGACACTTCAACTTCCAGGCTTCAGAGCCTTCATAGAATCTATTACAAGGGGACTCATAAAACTACAAAATCCTCAGATACTGTCTTGCTTATAAGGCACCATAGCTCCTCAATGTCTGTGGAGTGAAATTTCAATGTCTTAGCTGCTTAGAAAACATTTAAGGCCTTACTTAATCAAATGTCTTCTTACTTTTCCAATTGTATTTCTGACTTCTCCCTTTTGTGCTCCAACAATGTCAAAGGATATATCTTTTCACAAAGGTATCAGGTTTCATACTCCGGGAACTCCTCTCTAACAGGACTTCTCTCATTCTCCATACCTGCCTTGCTAAGTCTTATGCACCCTATAATCCTTCTGTTTTCTATTCATATATATCTTTCTCTATGAACGCTTCCCTGCCTCACGACGAGGAAAATGTTCACTTTCTTCCTTGTCCACTTCTCTCTCTTGCACTATCTTTGTTATATCATATGACATACGCTTAGCTAGATAATTGGTTTATGATTGCTTCTTTCTATCATAGTGTGAACATATGTGATTTAATCCTAGTACTCCTAAAATATAAACTACTGTTCTTCATGTATTAAGTTCTCAGTATGTGTTTATGGAATTAAAGCTTTATGTAAGCTTTAATGCATGTTGAATATGGTCATGTGTAATGGGCAATGGTGGTATTCGTTGGGGTCATATTGTGAAAGGTTTTGTATGACACATGTAAGAGTCACTCAAAGTAATCTAGAAAATGAGAACCTGACTTTGGCAGTAGCAAATTGGAGGGGGTTTCACAAGCATTTCTGAGGACAGGCCTAGTGCCTGTATTGATATGTGAAGTGAAGGAGGAAGAATAGTGGAAGATTCCTCTGTGGTTTCAGCTGAAGAGACTGGATAGATAGTGACACCATTGTTTGAGATAAAGAATAGAGCAGATTGGCCAAAATTAGCAGACACTATTTTCCTAATATGGAATCTCAGATGAGCGAAGAATACAGACCATGGCAATTATTTGCATACAGATGAAGGTTGTGTTTGTTGGAGCTTTACTATCACTGAGATAATTTCAGTTTAGAACTGGATGACTGACTTCCACACAAAGGTTAGGGTAAATTCCCTGTAGACCAGAAGGCATTTTCAAGAGAGTAGTGTGCTGCCACCTCTGCCCTAATATCACCCTTCTTTGCCTTCTTTAAAAAAAAAAAAGCCAAAATAAACAAACAGATAAAAATATGATCCCAAACACAGCTGAAATATATCACCTCTCCTTTGCGTATCCTCAGAGCACCTGAAAAACAGTGAGAACTTTACTGTTGGGCCAAGGTTTGTACTTAATAAGAGGAATAATAAAATTAACATGCCTTTGTGACTACATCTGGGGATCACTTGGAATAGAGTGATTGTTACCAAGTAGTTATCTGAAGGGTATATACATCAAACAAAGTAATAAAATCCAAGTACCAAATAAGTGCCTTTATTGTAGTTGAAGGTCAATCGGATAAGTTAATTCTGAATAATACTATGTGAATGAGGTACGACTGTTTCTTCGTGATGTCACTTATCCAGAAAGTTTACCCACTGAGATCACTGAAAAACTAAGCTTTTTGGTGACTCACTTTCAAGCGTCCAGAAACAAAGGCAAAGTTTGAGCCATCACAAAGGATAGATCTTAATTCAAGACAAAGAGTAAAAAACCATTAAAGTGCCATATTTATATGTTTTTAAAAAGACCTTTTTTATCTTAGAAGAATATAATAGGTCTCGGGTATACCTTTGTTTTACACACAACACGTTTTCTCTTTTCATACGCATCTGTGACTCCTCTACTAGGCACTAATAATACAAGATGAACAACTCCCGCCTCTTCTGCGCTATCTGTTCTCTATGCTTTCAACTGTTTCTCATGTTTGATGGATTCCAGTTCCTGCATCACTCTGCTTGTCCCACTCTGACCAGATTCCAGTTTCATACCAATCCACTTAGTACAATTAGCAATTGGATTCACACTGCAGCCATTGACAAGGATAAGCTGTAAACAGTAGAAAGCTCAATTCTCCAAATCAGAGAACTATATATCTTCTGCTGAAGCTAAATCTTACATTAACTTTTAAGGTAGTCGTGCTTACTTTTGGCTTACATTGAACTTACAGTAAGTTTGTATTTTTTTACATAAGCTGTTAGTAATCTTCCCCATCTACTTCATCAAGTGATCTTTTAAAAATTGGTGGGAAGACATTTTAAGAGGAAGCCATAAAGTTTATTCCTATTGAGTTTCATGTCATTTCAGCTCATTGCCTGAATGTATTAGGATCTTTATGAGCAGCTGTTTGCTTTTCTAATATGATGACTTTGCTGATTCTTTTTTCAACCCAGGTGAAAATTGTAAAACAGGCATGGGGAAACCCTGTTGGGTGCTACTATTGATTTTTCTAATTTTCCTCCTCAGTGACTGACATATTGCATCAATCAACACTCTTTGGATATAATTGTTCAAGTAAATATGATTTCAACTAATTGACCTATAATACAGCCAACACTTTTCAATCTTATCCATAGGATATGTGCGATGTACTTGCATGCGTTGTTGAATATTAACATGCTCTTTGTGTATTTGTAAGCTTCTCTTGGTCTAGTCAATAATCCTATTTTGTTACAAATTATCCCATGATTATTTTTTATGCATCTATATTGTTTCTATTGATGACCAGTTTCTTTGTTTAAGAATGATCTATTTTATAATCTTTTGTAGAGTTTTTCTGAGAACTGATATAAAATTTGATAGTATTTATAATAATGTAAGGATTTTTTCTTTATTCTCTTTTGAAAAATATTATGGTGATATTGGTACAGCTAAAGTCACCTAACTCTTCCATCCATATCTATGATTTTTTTAAAAAAATTAACAATATTTCTTCAATTGTATCTGCAAACTTATTCAATATATTTAACCTCAGCATCTTTTAAGTACCCAAGGCTGTCTTACTATTTCTCACCTTCACTGGACTTTAAATCTCTCTTAATAAAGTTTTTTTAAATTTTCTTTTCTATATTGCAAATTTTTCTCTTTGATTAAAAGAAGAACAAAAAAGGAAAATAAGTTGAGTAGTTTTGTCTCATTAAACCATCTGCCCAAAGGATTGTATTTAGGCCATCTTTAGTCTTGTTCTAATTTTGTTTTATAATACCCTATTTTTTTCCGTGTATAATACTCATAAGAATTGAAACTGAATCATGTTTCCATAGGCATCCTTGGTTCTGTGTTTCTCTTTCAATACTTGAAATTATGATTTCCAAAATCTGAGCTCAACAGAAAGCTTCTTTTGAAACTCTTTTTTTTTATAGAAACCTGCTCTTTTCCATCAATTTAAGGTAGCTTGCGATTGTATTAATTTTAGAAAGTCTCATCCCTGTTGAATATTACTCTATTTAAGAGTTTCTCTCTGTTGTATCATTATATCTGTTTTCTCTGTGAATTTGAAAGTAAGGGAGTCAGATTTGATGATACCCCAGTATCTTTCCTATTGTTGTAATTTCTTCCCTCTGTCATTTTTACTTAACACTTTCCAATTTTTGTTTAGTGTTTCTCTTATTTTTATCAAAGTGAATCGGGCAAATAGTAAAAATTAAGCAGTATTAAAGATTTTATAATATGTCATCTCATTCCTCATCATCTCCAATCCTGCTACTGAGAAGCAAGCAGTTTTAGTAGTTCTCATCATGATTCTTCTGTTGGTTTCATCTATAACACTAAATAACATACCAGTATTTCTTGATTTAGCAAATTTTCTGTTCTCTGAATACAAGTTACCACTTTCAGATGCCTTCATGTAGCCATCCATTATGCTCTTAATTTTATTACTTACGTTATTATTTTAGTTTAGTCATTGCTTGATTTTTGCTTTCAATAGAATTATCTATATATCTTGATCCATCAACTTCAGATGGTCACTTCTTTTATTTTATTAATTAATTTATTAATTTATTTTTGAGATAGAGTCTCCCTCTGTCACCCACCCTGGAGTGTAGTGGTGCCATCTCAGCTCACTACAACTTCTGCCTCCCGGGTTCAGGCAACCCTCCTGCCTCACCCTCCCAAGTAGCGGAGACTACAGGCGTGAATCACCATATCCAGCTAATGTTTGTATTTTTAGTAGAGACAGGGTTTCACCATGTTGGCCAGGGTGGTCTAGAGCTCCTGACCCCCTGCTCGTGATCCTCCCACCTCAGCCTCCCAAAGTGCTCAGATTATAGGCATGAGCACCGCACCTGGCCCCAGACAGTCACTTCTTCAGTTGAAGATTCTAACATTCCAATTTCTTTCTTAACATTCACCTTCTAAATTCTGTCAAGGATAGCTTTATCTTGACAATGACAACACCAATAACATTTTATGTTCCGCTTGTAACCATGACTAAGTATAACCTGATACCTGAAACCCAAAAAACAGCATAGACCTGATTGCCATTGTGTAACTATTGCCCAGTGAAGAGCAACATGCTGGTCAAGGACACCATTTTAATCTCCACATATCCCAGGTCACATACACAGGACCACCTGAGAATAATATTGCTTAAACACTAAAGAAATGTACTTTTAATATATCTTCAATTGTCTGAAATCATGCCATTTTTAAATTTTGTTTCATAAATTAACCATGGCTCTTTAGTACAGCTCTTTATTTTTCCCACAATTTCTCAGTGTCCCTACATTTACCTGGCTGAGAGAATAAACATGTGCCTTCTTCAACATAATACTAAGAAGCCCTGGTTTCCTATTTATTTCAACTACTAATTAGAAATTATCTCATTCTTTTTAAAGACATTCTTCTTAGGGTTCACTGACTTTAGGATTTAATTTGGACCAATAACTTTTTAGGCTTCCACAGACAAGTCATTCTGGCATTTGTTTCACTGCGTTCCTGACCCAGTTGCACAGTGTCTCTTTCACGACTTTTACCTTTATTTTGCTGGATTACAACCTCAAAAAATTTCCTCATAGAGGATATATGAAAAGTGAACTTCTTGGCTAGGCATGGTGGCTCACATCTATAATCCCAGCACTTTGGGAGACCAAGGCAAGCAGATCACCTGAGATCAGGAGTTCAGAACCAACCTGGTCAACATGGTGAAACCATGCCTCTATTAAAAAAAAAAAAAAAAAAAAAAATAGCCAGGTGTGGTGGCATGTGCCTGTAATCCCAGCTACTTAGGAGGCTGAAGCAGGAGAGTCGCTTGAGGCAGAGGCTGCAATGAGCCAAGACCTCGCCATTGCACTCCAGCCTGGACAAGAAAAAAACTCCGTCTCAAAAAAAAAAAAAAAAAGAACTTCTCCATTGCTGCAAGAATTACATCATCTTTATTGCATCCACAATTGAGTATCACTTTGATCATGTATGGATTTGTAGGTTAACTGTCTATAAATCCACTGTCAGTGGGATTTTGATTGCTTTGTAAGATTTATATTCTCTCTCTCTGTCTCTCTCAGATTTTAGGGTATTTATTCTCAGTGCTATAAAATTTCAAAGAGATGTGCATATGTATGGGATTTTTATACCCCTCTTTCTATGCATTCTGGGAATCCTTTTTATTTTGCTTGTACTTTTTTTAACCAACCAAACTATGGCCTTTCTTATCATGCTTTTCATTATTTTAGCTTTCGCTCTTTAAATCAGCATACACAATTCACTGTGGTATATAGTTCTATGAGTTTTGAGAACAGTATAAACAAGACAAACAAGATATAAAACTGCTCTGTTGTTACAAATGTTTCCTGTGCTGCTTCTTTGTAAGTTAACTCCTCCACCTATCTGCAACTTCTGACAACCTGTGATGTGTTCCCCATTCCTACAAATTTATCATAGAAATATAATCACACAATATATAGGCATTTGAGTTAAGCATCATTCACTTAATGTGATGCCATTGGGATTCACCTGTGTTTTGTGTGTCAAGAGCTTGTCTTACATTATTACTGACTGGTACTCCACTGTACGAAGGTACTAGTTTTTGTAATCCCTTCACCAATTAAAGGACATTATTTTTAGTTTTGAAAAATCGTGAATAACGCTGCTTATAAACATTCATGTATGTGTGTTTGTACAAATACAGGTTTTCATTTCATTGGAGAAATACCTAGAAGATTTGTTCTTTATATGGTAAGTATATGTTTAAATATGTATGAAACTGATACACTCTTCTAAAGTGCTGTAACATTTTGCATTCTTACCAGCCATGCATGCAAACACCTGCCACTCTACCTCCTCACTAGCATTTGGAATTGTGCCCTGTTATTAATCTAAAGTATTCTGTGGATATCACATTATATTTTTAACATTCATTTCTCTAATGACTAATGACGTTGAACTTTTAGTCATGGACTAATATGCCATCTGTGTATATTCTTTAGTGAAGTATCTGTTGATATGTTTTATCTAGCTTGTAACTGGATAGTTTCTTTTCTTAATATTGAGTTTGGAGAGTTTTTCATGTATTCTAAATACAGTTTTTTTTTTCAGCTATGTGTTATGCAAAAGTTCCTCCTAGACTGTCTGTGCCTTAGGTTTTCATTCACTTATTGTGTCTTTCATGGTGCAAAAGTTTTTCATTAAGATAAAGTCCAATTTTTTTTATGGATTGCATTTTTGGTGTTAAAACTAAGAACTCTTCACCCAACCCAACATTCCATTGATTTTATCCTATATTTTTGTCTAGAATTTATACAGTTTTAAGTATATATTTAGTTCTATGATCCATTTTGAGTTCATATTTGTATATGGTATGAAGCATAAATCAAAATTCTTTTTGTTTTATATACAGATATCCAGATCAAATCCTTAAATAGCATTTATTTGAGGGTCAATGCTGCATTGTTTCTTAAAAGGTTGCCATTTTAGAATGGTAATACCATTATTAGGCTAAGGCATGTGTATTTTTTTCTCCAGAGAATACTGGATTTTCTCTTTTTCTTTCTTTCTTTCCTTTTTTTTATGGAATTTCACTCTGTCGCCCAGGCTGAAGTGCAGTGGCATGATCTTGGCTCACTGCAACCTCCACCTCCCGGGTTCAAGCAATTCTCCTGTCTCAGCCTACCAAATAGCTGGGATTATAGGCATGTGCCACCATGCCTGGCTAATTTTCGTACTTTTAGTAGAGACAGGGTTTCACCATGTTGGCCAAGCTGGTCTTGAACTCCTGACCTCAAGTGATCCACCCGCCTTGGCCTCCCAAAGTGCTAGGATTACAGGCATGAGCCGCTGTGCCCAGCCTGGATTCTCTCTTTAATGGTGGTATATTAAAATTTTATGATGACGTACATGAGTGTGAGACTCTTTTACTCAATGTGCACTCTACTTGTTGGGCATATCAATAGATAAGACATTTCAGCAAAGCAATGTTGGCAGATGAAATGGATTCCAGGGAGCTCTGGCACAGCATATGCAATGCACTAGTAGGAGCAAAAAGGAAGAAGAAACAAATAGAGGAGAAGAAAATAAGATAAATGATCCCAGCACTTTGGGAGGCCGAGACGGGCGGATCACAAGGTCAGGAAATCGAGACCATCCTGGCTAACACAGTGAAACCCCGTCTCTACTAAAAATACAAAAAACTAGCCGGGCGAGGTGGCGGGCGCCTGTAGTCCCAGCTACTCGGGAGGCTGAGGCAGGAGAATGGCGTGAACCCGGGAGGCGGAGCTTGCAGTGAGCTGAGATCTGGCCACTGCACTCCAGCCCGGGCGACAGAGCAAGACTCCGTCTCAAAAAAAAAAAAAAAAAAAAAAAAAAAGAAAATAAGATAAATGAAAAGTCTGATACTCAGAAGAGCTGCATTAGATGATAAGCTGCCCAAAAGAAATGTCTTAAGCTCTTTTCTAAAGAAATTGAGCCACATTCTGTAGGAGAACTGGAGCGGCTTGTCTCCATGTTAGTGGCCCAGAGCACATCACTCTTCATTTTCGCTCTCAGCAAGAATAGGAAGTAGAGGAGAGGATTGAACACAACCTATTGGTCAGTTCCTGACTGTCCTAAGCTCTAGTCAACAAGGGATGTAGTTGAGGTAGGATGAGGAAAGAATAGTAGACTAGGTAAATATGGTGGAAAGCTGGACAGCAGTAAGGACCAACTGTCCTTAGTGATCATTGATTTAAAGTGAGTTAGGGCAGCATGGCTGTGTGCTCATGTCTAGCCTCACGCATCTGCACATCGTTGGTGCAAAGTAGGTAGAAGGTGGGAATTTTGCCCACTGCCATTTCATCTATTAACTTGTGAAATCTCAAATCATCCATTGCAATCACCTACTTAGTTCTTGTCACAGAACTTTTATTCCAACTGTTATTTAATCTTTACTTTATAATTTCTCCAAAGACAGTGTTTTTCAAAGACAAGGATCTAGGACTCTCCACAAATGAATAGCCCATGTATCTGTCTGTGTTCTCCTATGTCATCTTTCATTTCATTATCTTTTACATGTCATGGAGGCTTTTCTGAGGAAACAGAAAAATAATAAGGTAAATGACTACTGGCTCGGGGGAAGGCATCCCCCGAGCCATATCACCAGCGGTGTTTAAAACACAGCAGCAGGAATGCAGGAGAGCTGCGTGCTGGAAGGAGCCAAATCAATCTCTATCCTGCACAGAAGGGCACTGAGATTAACAGACTGCTCATCTTAGGAGGGGCAAGGGGAAGCCTGGTGGGTTATAAACAGAGTCATCAAATACCTTACTGTATTCCTCAAATGGCCTGAGTGCCATTTGAAGAGTACTAAAAGCAGAAATAGACCAGTGCCTGGATGACCTTCCAAAGTGTGTGGTGTCCTTTGCATTTTAGTGGATCACTTGGTCAACAGTATGTATGTGACTTAACTCTCGACCCTTGGCTGTCTTTACCAGCTTTTCTAAGAAGTTTGTAGATTGTAGCTGGGCTGCAAAATGTTTGTTGCTGATCTGTGGGGAAATAAGTACAAATAATAAGAGTAAGCACTTAAAAACTCTTAGAGGAATTTGGCATTGCTCTGGTATTCCAGCATGTAAATTTTGAATTTTATACATTTATTAATGATTGACTGATTAGGATTTTTATTATACTTTAAGTTCTAGGGTACATGTACACAACATGCAGGTTTGTTACATACGTATATATGTGCCATGTTGGTGTGCTGCACCCATTAACTTGTCATTTACATTAGGTGTATCTCCTAATGCTATCACCCCCCGCAACAATGGGCCCCGAAGTGTGATATTCCCCTTCCTGTGTCCAAGTGATCTCATTGTTTAATTCCCACCTATCAGTGAGAACATCTGGTGTTTGGTTTTCTGTTCTTGCAATAGTTTGCTGAGAATGATGGTTTCCAGCTGTATCCATGTTCCTACAAAGGAAACAAATTCATCCTTTTTTATGGCTGCATAGTATTCCATGGTATATATGTGCCACATTTTCTTAATCCAGTCTGTCACTGATGGACATTTGGGTTGATTCCAAGTCTTTGCTATTGTGAATAGTGCTGCAATAAACATACGTGCTCATGTGTCTTTATAGCAGCATGATTTATCATCCTTAGGGTATATATTCAGTAATGGGATGGTTGGGTCAAATGGTATTTCTAGTTCTAGATCCTTGAGGAATCGCCACACTGTCTTCCACAATGGTTGAACTAGTATACATTCCCACCAACAGTGTAAAAGTGTTCCTATTTCTCCACATCCTCTCCAGCACCTGTTGTTTCCTGACTTTTTAATGATTGCCATCCTAACTGGTGTGGGATGGTATCTCATTGTGGTTTTGATTTGCATTTCTCTGATGGCGAGTGATGATGAGCATTTTTTCATGTGTCTGTTGGCTGTATGAATGTCTTCTTTTGAGAAGTGTCTGTTCATATCCTTTGCCCACTTTTTGATGGAGTTGTTTTTTTCCTGTAAATTTGTTTGAGTTCTTTGTAGGTTCTGGATATTAGCCCTTTGTCAGACGAGTAGATTGCAAAAATGTTCTCCCATTCTGTAGGTTGCCTGTTCACTCTGATGGTAGTTTCTTTTGCTGTGCAGAAGCTCTTTAGTTTAATTGGAAGACTTCTGATTAGGATTTTTAAGTTAAATCTGATCCATCAGAAGGTAGTCATGGTGGCCTACAACTGTGATCCTAGCACTTTGGGAGATCAAGGTGAGAGGATCACTTAAGCCCAGTAGTTCAAGACTAGCCTGGGCAAAGTAGTGAAACCATGTCTCTTAAAAAAAAAAAAGAAAGAAAGAAAAAGAGAAAGAAAGGAAGATGAAAAAGAAAAAATTAGCTTGGCATAAAGGCACACCCCTGTTATCCCCAACTACTCAGGAGACTGAAGCAGGAGGATTGCCTGAGCCCAGAATCCAAGGCTGCACTGAGCTATGATCACCACTGCACTCCAGCCTGGGTGACACAGTGAGTCCCTGTCTAAAAAAAATTAACTAATTAATTACCTTATTTAAAAAATAGTACCTTTATTGACCTATTTTAAAATTAGAAATTATGCTTTTAATATTTTTAAGTAGGATTTTAATGATTTCCCCACCAAACCACCTCAGCATCCCCCACAAAAAAAAGGAAAAAAGAGAAAAATATTCTGCTAAAATGTTTTAAAGTCATTGTTATAATCACCAAATCCATTTGGTTTTTCCTTAAGCTAAGGACAGCTCAGGTACGACTTTAGGTGAGAAATGTATTTGCCTCTTGGTTGGTGGCTTGTTTCAGTCTTACTAGGCTCACCTCAGGAGTGAAAAATATCTTCCAAAATCCCCCTTTTCTTCATTTTTTCTTCTAATTTTTCATTTTCTATATCTCTGCATTTTCTTGTTACTGACTTAAAGACCAAGCAAGTCAAACATTTTGCAGAACTTTATGTGAATGGAAATGAGCCCTAAAGAATGCTGCTTTTTAAAGATTCTATGTCTCTCTTCTTTTGTTAGCACCTCAATGACAGCTGTTTTTTTTTTTTTTCTTTTCTTTTCTTTTTTTTCAGTGTTCCTCATCCTTGACTAGAACACCTCAGAGGCTCCCTGTTGCTAACTCCATCAAAGCTACATGCATCTTGCTGAAGGAGCTGGTGTGGTTTCCCCACGATGCGGTGAATGTGTGTATGTGAACAACGGGAACAGATAGCACATTTACACTTCAACCATTTGACCCTCTCGTTTCCCAGGAGTGGTGAGGAGAGCTGAGCACTGCATTGGTGAGCAGAGTCAAAGGTGTTCGATTGTGAAATAAAACTTCAAAAGCCAAGCTTCTGAAACATAAAACATTCAGACTTCTACCTGAAATATCTTTCCAGCTGCCTGTACAGTATTGGAACGTCTAACACAAGAATTGCGCATAAGTCTAAATTCTTTGAGGTACTCTTTGTGGCTACCTCACTTTTCCTAACTTAGATGTTATCCACTAGAAAGAAGGAAAAGAAATTGACTGAAATGTCAGGAGACTTTATTTTAATTTAATACTTTCGAATAATTGCTCAGAGCATAAAACTATGCTATTGGTTCCAGACCTAACTGGTGTCTGAGATTCCAAATCTAAATAGTCGAGGGGACAGGGAAACACCTGAAGCAGATGGGATGCCCCTCTTCAAAGGGTAAAGTACTTTACTTCATTAGTCTTTTTAAGAAGAATCTTTTCCATGGGGGAAAATTCCTTCATTTATCACAGGACTAATTAAATGAAAATTATCAAATTTCCAATAAACTAGCAACATTTCTTTAGAGGCTGCTTCATACAGATTATCATTCTAGCACTCAGCAGAAGGTATCTCTATTAAATTTAATTACTCCTTTTTGCCAAAGCAATGCTTCTGTAGGCTTCACATAAGTACAATTACATCTTGTATCATAGTTAGCTGTTTCTCCCTCTCCCTCTCCCTCTAGACTGCAAATTCCTTGAAGGCAAAGATTAAGTTTTACACATCTATGTATCCCCTTCAAGTACCTAGTATAATATAGTTTTTTACATATAAGATGCTCAAAGAATTCTAGCTAAAATAAAATACTGGAGGAATAATAGGCTGCTTACCCCCATATGTGGGGTTTATATGGGAGAAATGACCACAGTTTAGTTATTAACTAACTCTTTTGGTCATTACAAAAATATTTATTTTGTACCTACTACGTGTCAGTAGTTTGTAAGGTGCTAGGGATATAGCTGCAAAAAAAAATGTGGATCTCGTAGTCAATGCCCTCATGGAGTATACACACTCAATGTTGGATCCAAGACTGGATTGCTTGACTTCTGCTTCTGCACATGATATGACAGAGTCATGGGGAGTGTCAATAAATTTCAAAGAATTTGATTTACGGGCCGGGCGCGGTGGCTCAAGCCTGTAATCCCAGCACTTTGGGAGGCCGAGACGGGCGGATCACGAGGTCAGGAGATCAAGACTATCCTGGCTAACACGGTGAAACCCCGTCTCTACTAAAAAAATACAAAAAACTAGCCGGGCGAGGTGGCGGCGCCTGTAGTCCCAGCTACTCTGGAGGCTGGGGCAGGAGAATGGCGGGAACCCGGGAGGCGGAGCTTGCAGTGAGCTGAGATCCGGCCACCGCACTCCAGCCTGGGCGACAGAGCAAGACTCCGTCTCAAAAAAAAAAAAAAAAAAAAAAAAGGAATTTGATTTAGACCATGTTAAGATGATATGATTTATACTACATTCATTTTTCACTTGGAGATAAATTAGAAATCAATAACAGAAATATATCTTGAAAATCCCCAATTATGTAAAATCTAAATAACACAATTTTAAATGATGCATAGGTAAAAGAAGCAATCAAAAAGAAAATTAGGAAGCATGTTGAACTAAAGAAAAATGAGAGAAAATATATGAAATTTGTGGGAGACAAATAAAGTAGTACTAAGATTTTTATTGCAATGCATAATATTAGAAAAGAAGATTCAAAATCAATGACCCAGCTTTCACAATAAGAAACTAAATATAAGACAAAACAAAAAAACAAATGAACAATAAAATGAGCAAGACAGAAAATAGTAAATATCAGGATACAAGTCAGCAGAATTGAAAATAGAAGAGCAATAGAAGAAAACTCAGTAAAACCGGAAGCTGCATCTTTGAGATCACTAAAATTGATAAACATCTAAACAGACTGACCAAAAGCGAAGGGAAAAGACACAACTTACCAATATCAGGAATGAAGGTGGGGACCAGTGTAGATTCTACAGATAATAACAGCTTAGCAAAAAAAATACTATAACCATTTTATTTCAATAAAGTTGACAAGTTAGATAAACTGAAAAATAGACATTACCAAAAATCAGTCTAAAATATACAGATTACCTGAGTAGTTCCATAGTTCCTGGAGTAGTGGAAATTTTATTTTAAAAGCTCCTATAAAGAAATCTTCAGACCCAGAAGACTTTACTGCTAAGTTCTGCCATACATTTAGGGAAGAAATAGTATCAATTCTACACAAACTTTCAGATAGTTGAAACAAACTCAGTCTATGAGGTTGATATTTCCCTGATATCATAACCAAAAATGATATGTAAAGAAAAAAATTACAGCTCAACATGCTTCGTGAATGGAATTTTTAAAATTTTAGCAAATATTTAGTACATTGAATTTTAAAATATAGGAAAAGGATAATACATCATGATCAGGTGTGGTTTATCAAAGGAAGAAGAATTGGTTTACCATTCCAAAATCCATCAGAGTAATTTACCATTAACAGATTTAATAAAGAAGAAGAAAACCCATATGATCAGTATCAATATATGTAGAGAAAGCATTTGACAAAATGCAACATCCATTGCTGGAAAAAAAACCAAACAAACAAACAAAAAAACGTTGAGCAAGCTAACAATTACAGGAAACGTCTAAAAACAGATCTTTTGATAGAAAACAATAAAGAGGTGATGCAGACACCATGGCTGAAGGGTGAGGAAGCTGGGAAGCCTGTACCAAGTTGCCGAGTGCCAGAATCAGCTCCTGGTCCTGAACAGGTCCTAAAGAAGGGGCAAGTGAAGAAACTTCCATGCACCACCCTCCCAGGCCAGACCTTTGGGATCCCAGCTAAGAGATCCCATGACCCCCATGGACATCTGATTTGGCAGCAGGAACTGCCCAGAGATCAGGCAGAGGCAAAACTCAAACCTGTGTGGAGCCCAGTAGGTTTTCTGGCGCATGGTGCAGCTGCAGCAAAACGTGACCATAGGAGCCCATTTCCCCAAGGCTCTCCACTTGCTCTAAGGGACTGTATCTCCTACTGTCTGTTGGCCTGGGAGAGAGTAGGGCTGCCTTTCTTGTGAGACAGGAGAACCATGCAATCTCTGGTCCACTGGCCCCTCCCAAGACCACCTGTCTGCCAACTTCCACAGAAGGTACCCACAGCACAGCCTCCACTATCCTGCCTGAGTGTTTTCCTGGCAAATGGTAGCAGTTTGGATTCCCTAGCACAGCCAGCGCTCAACCCCAAGGGGCCAAAGGACAAAACTATGGGCGCTGTCTCAACACCCCAGGATTTGAGTACACCACCCGGGGTATCAAGGTAAGAGATCTGCAGCCTGAGCTAGAGTTGGTGAGGAGCCCCCACTCTCAGAACACAGAGGAGAGTGTGGTGTGGGTTTGTGTGCTGACACAGGAGCTGGGTGTCCCTCCCTCCAAAGGACTGGTCTGGGAAGAGAGTAGCTTTTAGCCAAGTGCAGCTTCTTCCCCAGGGAGCTCCACAGCCCATGATATCTGGAATAATCTAATGATTTGGGAGCAGAAAACTTGGGACAAGCCTGACAAGTTGAGTCTGCTCCCGGGACAGACACTGAAAGGACAGACATATAATTCAGATGGCAAGAAAACTTAATTGGATTCAAGAAAAAGTTAAAAATCCCATCCAAGGAAGCCATTAAAACAATTCAAGACTTGAACGATGACATAGCCATATTATGAAAGAACCAAACTGAACTCCTGGAATTGAAAAATGTACTACAGAAATTGCAAAATACAACAGAGAAAGCATAATAACAGACTTGACCAAACTAAGGAAAGAATTTCAGAGCTCAAAGATGGCTTACTTGAATCAACCCAGTCAGACAAAAATAAAGAAAATATTCAAAGCAATGAACAAAGCCTGTGAGAAATGTGGGATTACGTAAAGAGACCAAACCTAAGAGTCATTGGCATTCCATGAGAGAGTAAGAAACTTGAAAAGCATATTTGATTATATAATTCACAAAAAGGTTTTCCAATTGTGCTGGAAGTTGACATGGAAATTCAAGAAATTCAGAGAACCTCTGCACAATATTATACAAGAAAACCATCCCCAAGACACATGATTTTCCAAGATCAATATGAAAGAAAATCTCTTAAAGGTAGATAGAGAAAAGGGTCATATCACTTACAAAGAGAACCCCATCAAGCTAACAGAAGACATCTCAGCAGAAACTGTACAATCCAGGAGAGATTGGGTGCTTATTTATAGCATTCGTAGAGAAAAGAAATTCCAAACAAAAAGTTCCTATCCTTCCCAAATAAGATTCATGTGTGGAGGAGAAATAAAATACTTTTTGGACAAGCAAGTGCTAAAGGAATTTGTTACCATTACACTAGCCTCACAGGAGGTCCTTAAGAAAATGTTAACCATAGAAACGAAAGAACAAATACCTGCTACCATAAAAACACAAGCGTTTAGCTCACAGACACTAATAAAGCAACTACACAGCTGAGACTACAAAGCAACCAGCTAACACCATCACAACAGAATCAAAGCTTCAGATATCAAAATTAACCTGGAATGTACACAGTCTAAAAGCCCCACTTAAAAGGTACAGAGTGGCAAGTTGAATAATAAAATAAGACCCAGTCTTCTGTTGTCTTCAAGACCCATCTCACATGTAATGGTATCCATAGGCTCAAAGTAAAGAGATGGAGAAAGATCTATCATGAAAATAGAAAACAAAAGAGAGCAGGGGTCACTATTTTTGTATTTGCTAAAATAGACTTTAAACCAAGAACAATCTAAAAGGGCAAAGAAGGTCATTACATAATGATTAAGGTTTCAATTCAACAAGAAGACTTAACAACATAAATATGTATTTTTTGTGTATATATACACACAAATACATATTTATATATACACACACATAATATATACAGAGAGAGAGGAAGAGAGAGAGTATATGTATAGTAACACCCATATTCATGAAATCTGGAAAAAAATCAGGAAAGAAATCTATCAACAGAGTAAACAGACAAGCTGTAGAATGAGAAAATGTTTGCAAACTATGCATCTGACAACAGTGTAATATCCAGAATCTGTAGGGAACTTTAACAATTGAACAAGCAAAATAAATAAATAAATAAATAACCCCATTAAAAAGTGGGCAAAGGATGCAAATGGACACTTCTCAAAAGAAGGTATACAGGTGGCCAACAAACATATGAACATATGTTCCATATCACTAATCATCAGAGAAATGTCAAACAAAACCACAATGAGATACTATCTCACACCAGTCAGAATACCTATTATTAGAAAGTCAAAAATAACAGATGTTGGTGAAGCTGTGGAGAAGAGAAAATACTTATATGCTGTTGATGGGAATGTAAATTAGTTTACTCACTGTGGAAAGCACTTTGAAGATTTCTCAAAGAACTAAAAATAGAACTATCATTAAACCCAGCAATCCCATTATGGGGCATATATCCAAAAGAAAATGGATTGTTCTACTGAAAAGAAGACCCATGTGCTCACATGTTGATGCAGCACTGTTCACAATTGCAAAGACATGGTATTAATCTAGGTGCCCATCAAGAGTGGATTGGATAAGGAAAATGTGGCATATATACACCGTACAACACTATGCAGCCATAAAAAGAACAAAATCATGTCCTTTTTAGCAACATGGATGCAGCTGGAAACCTTTATCCTAAGCAAATTAATGAAGAAACAGAAAACAAAATACCATTCTCATTTATAACTGGGAGCTAAACTTTGGGTATACATAGAAATAAAGGTGAGAATGATAGGCACTGGAGACTACAAGCAGGGAGAGGGAGGGAGGAGGGCAAAGGCTGAAAAACCACCCATTGGGTACAATGCTCACTACCTAGGTAATGGGTTCATTCATACACCAAACCTCAGCATCACACAATATACCCTTGTAACAAACCTGCACATGTATCCCCTGAATCTAAAATAAGAGTTGAAATTTTCAAAAAGGAAAATTTCTCAACCTGATAAAGTGCATCTTTGAAAGTACTATAATATCATAATCATGTTGAAAGTATAAATGTATCCCTGCTAAGTTCCAAAACATGTCAAGGATGACTTCTGGCATCACTTCTGTTCAATACTGCACTAGAGTTTCTAGCCAAGAACATAGGCAAGAAAAATAAAATAAAAGGCATCAAAGGTATAAAAGTGAAGCCATCTTTATTTACAGATGACATTGTTGTCTATTTAGGAAATCCTGTGATATGCACAAAAAAGTAGTAAGATGAATAAGATTAGAAAATTTGATAAAAGTACACAAATATCATTTTCCCATGTACTTTTAGTGAACAATTAGAAATTGATTGAAATAATACTATTTATAATAGCATCACAAATATAAAATTATTCAGATAACTCTCACAATAGTTGTGCAGAATTAGTGTACTGAAAACTATAATACATTGCTGAGATAAACACATAAAAATGGCAAAATATGCCATGTTTATGTTAAGTATCCTTTCTCTCCAAGTTGATCTTTAGATTCCAAGGAATTCCAAGTGAAATCTCCCAGTCTTTTATTTATTTAATTTTAGAAATTAAAACTGTGACTCTAAAATCCATATGAAAATGCAGAAGACCAAGAATATCAAAGTCTCTTTGAAAAAAAATGAACAAAATTGGAAGAATTTATGCAACCTGACTTCAAGACTTATTGTAAAGGCACAGTAATCAAAACAGTGTGGTATTGACATAAAGAGATACAAAGAATTCAAGGCCGGGTGCAGTGGCTTACACCTGTAATCCCAGCACTTTGGGAGGCTGAGGCGGGCGGATCAGGAGGTCAAGAGATCAAGACCATCCTGGCCAACATGGTGAAATCCTGTCTCTACTAAAAATACAAAAATTAGTTGGGCGTGGTGGCACACACCTGTAATCCCAGCTACTTGGGAGACTGAGGCAGCAGAATCACTGGAACCCGGGAGGCAGAGGTTACAGTGAGCCAAGATTGGGCCATTGTACTCTAGCCTGGGGAACAAGAGTGAAATTCCATCTCAAAAAAAAAAAAAAAAATTCAATGGGACAGACAGAATACAGAGTCCAGATAGACTCACACATATACAGTCAATTGATTTTTTTTTTAAGTTGCAAAGATAATCCAGTGGAAAAAGATCATATGTACAACAAATAGTGCTGAAACAATTACATGCCTATATGCAAAAAATAAAATTTGATCCTCACATGACATATAAAAATAAACTCAAAACAGATCATAGATATAAATATGAAATCTAAAACTGTAAGACTTATTGAAAATAAGTATTATTTTCAATAATAATAAAAAAGAGGAAAACCTTTGTGACCTTCATTTAAGCAAATATTTATTAGATATGAAACACAAATGTATAATCTATAAATAAAGAAAATAACACATTGGATTTCATAGAAAATAAGGACTTCTGCTCTTAGATACTGTTTAGAGAATGAGAAGACAAGCCACAGTCTGCGAGAAACTATTTGCAAGTATCTAATAAAGGACTTGTATTCAATATACAAAATACCCTCAAAACTGAATAAAAAGAAAACAGCTCATTAAAAACAGGCAAAAATTTCAAATAGATACTTCACTAAAGATGCATGAGTGGCAAACAGGCACACAAAAACATGCCCATCATCATTAGTCATTAGGTAAATGCAAATTAAAATGACAAGGATACCTGTACACACTTATTAGAATGTCTAAAATTAAAATGACTGAGCATAGCAAGTATTAGTGAGGATATGGAGAAACCTGAATTGTCATACACTCACTGTGGGACTCTAAACTGGTCAAAATACATTAGAAATATGGCAGTTTCTTAAAAATTCAAAACACACCGTATGACTGAGCAATCACTCTCCTGGGTATTTGTCTTAGAGAAATAAAAACAGATCTCCGTAAAAAGACTTACACCCAAACGCTCATGAAAAGTGTATTTTCTAATAGCCAACAACTGGAAAATGACTCAGCAACCAAAAGAGTTGAACTATCAATTTCAATACACACAGCAACATGGATGACCCTTGCGTCAAGTTGAGTGAAATAGGCTAGAGGGAAAAATAGTACTTACTGTATGATACCATTTATACAAACGTTTCATAAAATAATCTGATGTGACAAGAGGCAGAATGGAGTTTGCAGGGAAAGAGAGGGTTTGGCAAATGGTAAGAGGGAGGTAACCAGGGAGAGGGAAATTTAGGAGGTAATAGATGTGCTCATTATCTTTATTGCAGTAATGGTTCCATCAGTGTGCATTCATGCCTGTGTGTATACACATGCATATATATATATACACCCACCTATATATATGCACATGTATCAAATATATATATTTATTTACATACATACATATATATCATAATTTATATTGTACAATTTAATTCATTCGGTTTATTGTACATCAATATTTCAACAAAACTGTTTAATGAAATTGCACAATTCTCTGCCATTTAAACATTGCACACAAACAAAATTGTCTTTTTCTTACTAATGCAAGATTATTATTAAGTATGTTAACCACATTTTAGGGCCATAATGTACAGATAATGTCAGCATCTCTAAAGTTAATTAGCACTGCTTACCCACACAAATGCCTCTGGGCTTCTATTCTATGGTTTGTGCAACTTTGTTTCAGCTTTTTATGATTTATCTGTTGTCTATTACTTCCAATATCAAAATATCTATCAAATTATTGCTATAAAACTGTCATAGAAATAGAACTCTTATTCAGTTGTTAAGTCAACCAAAGATTAGAGAAAGATGTGTTGTGAAAATACAAGCTCTGAGGCCAAACTCAGGTTCAAATTTCGACTCTGCTACTCACCGGCTGTGGATCCCAGAAAACTTATTTAACTCAAGCATTAGTTTCCTCATCCTTAAGTCAAACTATCAATGGCTAGTTCAAAGGTTTGGTTGAGAGGATGAATAAAATATTGTATACAAAAGGTCTAGTACACAGTAGACACTCCAAATTTTTTTTCATTTACTTCTTCATTGTATTAGATAAATTGACACTAGCTCTGTGCTGACAAACCCCAAAATCTCAATCAATAAATGAAACAGATAATAATGAAGTATCCACCTGGGAGGCTGTATGTTTTTTGGGTTTCTGCCATTTCCAATACAAGACACACTCCAGAGAGCCATGTGGAGAGAGGTAATGGAGGGTGTTATAAGAGGTTTCTATGGCAGACTTGGAAGTGACAGACATAATTTCTACCTATATTCACTTCACTGGAACACAATCCTATGGTCATAACTGTAGGGTAGTTTGAGAAAGCAGATTAGCTCTGTGCACTGGCAGTAGAAATTAAATTTTGGTGCACAGCTAGCATGCTTCTGCCACATTCCCTGTGTAAATTAAGAACGAAGGTCTAAGGAACACTCAGATGAGCTTCAGTGTATAGCCTTAGTAAAATCTATATGTTGTGTAGAGCCTATATTAGGGTTGTATTCCAGAGAGTTTGGAGCTGCTGGCATATGAATTATTATAATGTGATATGTCATCACTCTAAATACTAATGCTTACAAGGCTATAGTAATCATCATCATTGTGAACATCATCATCAGCTACCATTTATTGAATGCCAACTTTCCTACAAGATTGGAACTATGCATTTCACCAATATTATTTCATTAATTTATACTTTCAAGTGGAGAATTCTTAGGGACAGAAGTCGTTCCTTACTTGTTTGTTAGTCTGTCTGTTTGTTTTCCTGCAAGTTTTTTAGTAGCAAATATAGCATAAGCAGATTATGATTAATTCAAAAGAATGAATATTAGAAACAGAATGTCTTAAATAACCCTAGGAAATCCGTCTCAGTCTTTCTAGAGTCCCAAACAAAAATATATACACACCTTTTTAAAAAATGTATCTTAAAATGTATTAATATGGGCTTATCAATATCAGTAATACATGTCTGGCAGCTATGCTTCTCAGGATTGAATAAATTACATCTTCCGACAAATTTGCATCTTAAGAATCTGATTCTTAGAAGACAGTGGCTTATTCACAGAATTATTTGTGTGTAACTCATCAGTTATTCATGCAGCCACTGGATATTCACTGCTGATTCTCCCTGAACTACACATTCTTTTACTGAAAAAGGAAGGTGTTTTCCTTTTAAATCTGCTGTACACAATAATGAAAACAAAATAAGATTCTACACAAATGTGCATGCTAATTGCTGGTTAAGCTACTGGTTTATGTTAATTCAGGTCATTCCAGTATTGTGAATGTTTCTTTAATCTAGATTCTCTTTAATGAGAGTCATGTTTAAAATGGCATTTCTCCCTGACAGATCCAGAATATGTCTATCTTATATAAAAAACTTAAATGTGAACTGGATTTTAAAAGGATGGGCAGTCAAATATAGTGCAATATGAAAGAAGATTAATAAAAACAACTAAAAGTATTCTTTCACCTGCCTAGATATTTTGCCTGTGAAATTAAAGGTCAAATCCTAATCTTGTTATTTCTTTCAAAACAATTCTACTTAATGTAGTCTGTCAAGAACATTTATGTATCTGGAGAAATTAGAATACTACATAATTACCAGAAATTTCTTGAAAGGGTAAAATGTCTTGAAGGGTAAAATTAAAATGCTTAAAGGTAAACTCTTAAATATGATATTTCTAGACATAAATATCTGGAGTATGTCTCTCCTCAAAACTTATACAATAATATGTTAATTTTTGTTAGTTATTAGGATATTCTGATTCTCCCCCTTTTACCTCTATGCTGGTAGATAGTTGACCCAGGTTGATGTACTATCATTAGTTCCTACTGTATACAGATGTATATATTTTCTTTTTTGCACTTACTACTCTTGAATTCCTTCATACTTGTTTTTCACTACAAATAGTTATTTCCAACCTGTTACAATTATTTCAATACAGTTTTTAACCAAGTATTGAAAAATATGAAAAGTCACTCCACTCAAATGAATTAATTTGATAATTTAATGAAGAAAAAGGTTATGAATGGCTTACATGTCATACTTATTGTTTTCAATTTTACCTTGAAGACAGAGAGGATCTTCTGAAAACAATTTAAGCAGCGGAGTAAAATAGATACCTTATCGTTTTAGGAGTTTGATAAAACGTAGGGGCTAGACGTAGTGACAATGTGGAAGAAAGAGATACAGAGTGACTTTCATATTAATATTTCTGTCTTCAGTATCTGGGTATGTGGTGGAATCAACAATCACCAGTGGAAAGACTGACTGGATGGAAGATGGCCTGTTTGGTTTGTGATGGTGAATTTGTGAGTGCTATATGTATCTTTCTGGTGGAGACATTATTCGTGCAAAAATGTTGGTATAAAATTCAGCATCAACCAGTCTCATCTCCTGAAATTCTCCCCTTCCCTGGTTTTTGTACCACTGTTTCCCTGGGTTTCCTTCCACCTGCCTGTTGGGGCTCTTCCTCACTGACCACTAGTAGGCATGGTAGACTAGATTCCCGGGTTCCTGACTGCAGGCCCTTTCTCTTCAGAGATGTCATCACCTCAGCTACCAGCTTGGGGGCATGAAATTCGCAACTTAGGAGGGGTAGTAAGAAAACCTCGGGGCAGAGAAGTAGAAAACAAACAGGCTAGAGTGAAGTTATGGAAGTTTCTGGTGAAATTTTTAAAAAATCAGTTGTCAATAGCTAAAAATTTTATTTAGAGATCAAGGAAATAGGAATTACAAAGTGTCTTTTTGTTGAGAAAATTAGACGTCTTTTATCAGAACAAAGCCAAATTGCAATGTGCAAGGCTCAAGCCATATGACAATGGGTAGAAGAACAAACGAGGAAGAGGGGATGAAGATGAGAAGAGGAAACAGCATGTGTAGATTAATAAATAAACAAGTTTTGGTGCTTTATTGCACAGTAGGATGAGTATGGCTAACAATATTATATTTTATATTTACAAACAGCTACAAGAGAGGATTTTGAATGGTCTCACCATAAAAAAATGATAAATGTATGAGGCGATAGATATGCTAAATACTCTGACTTGATAATTATACAATGTATATACACGTACTAAAACATCACACCATACTCCATAAATATATGGAATTATCATGTATCAGTTTAAAAATTAATTTTTAAAAGAATGCCAGGGAATAAAAGAAGGGGGTAAAATAGAAGCTAAATCCATTGTATTCCAATATTTGCATCTTTAATGAAAACTGTTAAATAAAACATAAAGCAAAACTTTCAGTGAAAAGAATTTAAGGTTAAGACCCTTTCATTTTAATGGATTGGCTATTATAAAGAGAAATGAGTCAGGGTGTTCTCAAACATCTTTCATCAGTTTTTTCATTTGCTTTTGTTTAGCATGAAAAAGAAAGCTCCCCATTTATTAAACCTGATGACGGATGGGTTTTAAAATTTGGATACAAGTTATATTATATCATACACATTTTTATTAAATAATAGGGTATATCCTGACACCACAATATATTCTCAGAGCAGTTCAGGTCAATCGAGTTTCGTAAATATATATTGATGATCTATTGAGAGACAATTTTTATGCTAGGTATGGGGGATTGGTGATCCAAACAGGGATAGCTAAAGTCTCAAAAACATAACCTACATAATCTGAAAATTGTAATAGAATGGGGCAGTAACTAAGATAGTGGTAGGTGCAGTGAGCATTGGCAACACTTAATCCAGCCTAATGATTTAGGCAAGAGATATACTGAAGCCCACCTTGAAGGATCAATAAATATTAGCCAGAACAAGCAGAGAGAGGGAAATGAAGACAAAGAATAAAGTAGGAAAAAGTTACAAATCTATTACACAGCATGATACATAAATGGCATTATATAAACAGCACTTTGATTTACTGAGGCATAATGTACAAATAATGGGAGGAATGGCTGAAGAAGGTGAAACCATGTTTATGAAGAACCTTGTATGTCATTATAAGCCAATAAACTTTATATGGTAAATAATGGTCATTATTAAAGATTTTAAAGCACCAAAGTAGCATGGTCAGAGTTGCATTTTTAGAATACCGCTCCTGCTGCAATGAAGAGAAGGTAAAACTGAGGAAATGGAAAGAAGTTAGGAAGATAGTATAATAACCTGGAGATGAGATGATGAAGGCCTGATGGAGCCATATAATAGAAACGGAAACAGACAAAGGATTCAAGACCTCCTCAGATAGCTGAAGAAGTCAATGGCATTTGGTGATGGATTGAAGGTGACTGGTGAGTGCAGAAGTCTAAGAAAACTCACAGGTGTCTGGTGTTAGTGACTTGGTAGATCATAGTGCCATGAATCCATATAGTGTAACAGGAAATGAAATAAATTTGAATGGAGGTGAAAGGCAAATAATGGTAAATTTAATGCAGACCCATTAAGTTTGAGATAACTGTGGACATTTCGAGAAGATTTATCTAGTGGGCCTTTGGATTTACAAATGTTAAACTGATCTTAAACTGATCTGAGAGGTCAAGGCTGAAGATAAGGATTTAGAAGTTATCACCATTTTAATGTTAATCAAAACCATAAGACTGGATAAGGATGCACTATTAATACAGAATAAATTTATGTCTTTCGCCTTTACCATTCAAAATGCGCTTTGAGGTCTTTCTTCTTTCACAACTGTGCTTCATTTTAAAATGCACGCATACTTTTGATAGCACATGTGAAAGTATCTCTCCAAAATTGACCTCATTGGTTTCGTTCTCAGCAAATTCACCTGGGCCACTCAACGTGGCTTTTATAGTGCGTGATGTTAATGCATGCTCTCTTTTTACAATAAATTCATGGCCATCAGATGATATCAATTTGACGTACATGGCCCCACGGCCTTCACAGCCACCACAGGTTTTCTCCTCTCCATCCATTTTGTTCTTAGGAAATTCTACTTTGCTTCCCCAGGAATTCTAGTAGTTGCTCACCAGTCCCGCAGTCATTGCAGCCAGGTCCCCGTGGACCGCCGCAACCCTTATTCCAGGGCTGCCCCGCACCACCCTCTATGCTCCATTTAATGGGGTTTTACCCGTCTGACAATTTTGTGGTCTCGAAGGAATGCCGCCATTTTGATGTCAATCTATTTCACACAAAGTTCTAAGTTTTCCTGGTGTCATAGTAACCCCATAGTCTCCATTAAATCCCTTCTTAAAATTTTTTAACATAGTTCCTAGCGGAGTGGGCTCACTTTGTGTCTGACCCATGTTTCCTACGAGACAAAACACTACGCTCACACCACACGCACACCACAAAACAAAGAACAGGTAAAAAGGGCGCACACACCTTTACAGTTTATATCAAACCAGAATCAGAGTATCCAGAAATCCGAGCCAGGTCCAAACCAAAACCAAAGTATCAAACAATTCAAGTCAAGTCAAAAACAAAAACCAAAGTGCCGGTACAGGCACACCGTGGGTGATCAGGCCACGCTTCCACTGAAATGGAGTGGGCAAGTTCCAAAGACTAGCCTTACCAAGTTTCAGATGTCCGGACTTAAAGTGCCTGTTCCTTCCTGGTGTTCAGCCACTGTGTTGATCCTCCGTGGGGGCCTGCTGTGCACTGCCCTGACGAGGCGTTTCACCGGGGCAATTGCCTACCCCAGAGCGCTCTCAGGATCCGCATCGCTCAAGCTTGCCAAAGTCCCCCACAGGGATGCTCTAAAGGGCAGGCATAAGCTGCCTAAGGGGCTGCCTCGACCGTCCACTAATCACCTCGCTTCCCGGTCAGGGAACCAATAGTTTGCTCCAAACTATTATCCAGACCCATAACCCCACTTGGGCTAATTGCCACCGGTTGCTCATGTTCCTCTTTAACGCAGATGAAAGGCGAGAGTGCTCCAAGCAGCAACCAAGTGGCTAGAGGAACATGTACCAGCTGATTACCAAAACCCCCAAGAGTGTGTAAGGATCCAGTTACCAGGAACCGACCCCCGGTGGGACCCAAATGAAAGAGAGAGTGTGCAAAGGCTGAACCGATACAGGGAAGCTCTCCTGGAAGGATTAAAGAGGGGAGCCCAAAAGGCCACAAATGTTAACAAGGTCTCTGAGGTCATTCAGGGAAAAGAAGAAAGTCCAGCACAATTCTAGGAGAGACTGTGTGAGGCCTATCCTATGTGTATTCCCTTTGATCCCCATAGCCCTGAAAATCAGCGCATGATTAACATGGCTTTAGTTAGTCAAAGCGCAGACGACGTTAGAAGAAAACTGCAGAAACAGGCTGGGTTTGCAGGGATGAATGCATCACAGTCCTTAGAAATAGCTAACCAGGTGTTCATAAACAGGGATGCAGTAAGCCGTAAGGAAAATCGCAAAGAGAATGAACGCCAGGCCCGGCGAAATGCCGACCTGTTGGCTGTTGCAATTAGAGGGGTCCCCCCAAAGAGGCAAGGGAAGGGCGGCCCCGGAAAAGAAACTTAAGGAAGCGAGTCTGCCGACACTCCCGGCAGAATAAAAAACCTCTTCCTTCTTTAATCCGGTGTCTGAGGAGTTTTGTCTGCGGCTTGTCCTGCTACAAGATGCTATCACTTTGACATACATGGCACCAGGGCCTTCACAGCCACCACAGGTTTTCTCCTCTCCATCCATTGTGTTCTTAGGAAATTCTACTTTGCTTCCCCAGGAATTCTAGTAGTTGCTCACCAGTCCCGCAGTCATTGCAGCCAGGTCCCCGTGGACCGCCGCAACCCTTATTCCAGGGCTGCCCCGCACCACCCTCTATGCTTCATTTTAATGGGATTTTACCTGACAATTTTGTGGTCTCGAAGGAATGCCACCATTTTGATGTAACTAGAGAATCGGAAACTCTTGGATAGGAACCCTATCTGTCCCTGGTTTCCAATTTCCTGTTCTCACCAACATGTTTGCTAACTTAACCAGCTTTGAGTTAGCTTCTCCAAAAGTAGGTATACTTTTCTGTGCTTCTTCTATAGTAACGACTACCATGCCACCCACTACCAATAGGGTGCTTTTGAAAGCGTGCTCTCAAGGGCTGGGTAAGTTGTCTGTACTAGTTTCCTGTGGCTGCTGATACAAATTACTACAGACTTGATGGCTTAAAACAACACAAATGTTTTAATCTTATAGCTCTGGAGGTCAGTCTAAAACCAGTTTAACTGGGCTAAAATCAAGATTTTAGCAGACCAGTGTTCCATTTGGAAGACTCTAGAGGAGAATCCTTTTCTTACTTTTTCTAGTTTCCAGAGACCACCTATATTCTTCTGTTGATGACCCCCTTCCTCCATCTTCAAAGTGCCTGATTTCAGTCTCTGTTTCCATCATTCCATCTTTTTCTACTGCCTTTGACTTTCTTGACTGCTTCCTATAAGTACCTTATGTTTACAATTGGGCCAGCTGGGGTAACCCGGAAACCAAGGGTAACCTTCCCACTTCAAGATCCTTTATTATATCTGCAAAGTTCCTTTTGCCAGGTAAGGTACCAATCACTGGTTTCAAGTATTAGAACTCGGACATCTTTTCATGACCATTATTCAGTGATCAAATTAGCACAGCTGACACGCTCTGGCTTGCAGTAGTGCTTACAGGTGCTATGAGAATACAAATAAGGTAACCAGCCATAGGATATTTAAACAACATTTTAAAATCTCTTAACTAAAAACAAGCATATGAATAACAACAGTGAAAAGAAGTGCTATCAGTTTTTCTCAGATAATAGCTTTTGTTTTCGAGTAACTATAAGAATTAGAATATAAATTTCATAGCCAAAGTACCAGACATTTATCATTTAAAAAAAATCTCCACATCAAATCCTCCTTATTCATCACTCCCTGATTTATTTTGAGGAATCACCTGTCTTCAATTATGTATTCTTGTAGAAGTGTCATAAATCCAGGTGCCCGCCCTCCATCCTAAAAGTCAAGAAACCAAATGTTTCTTCTTTTTGTCCTGTATAAATAGCCAGGGAGTCAGTGCCTCTATGAAGTTTGGCCAAGCAAATAAATACTCAGCCCTGTGATTTTGAATCTTGATTCAGTAATGGAAGGTGAGAAAAATCTGGCATTTGCTCAAGTTGACTGTGCAGCACCGAACCAAACTGCTGTCTTTCCTGCTTCCTAACCCATCGGTATTGCCTCAAATCCTGCCTGTTTCCAAGACTGCTTTCCAGTCCTGTCTTTAATTCTGGAAGCTTTCAATATTTTTCTAATAAATTATTTTCACTTAAGTTAGCCAAATTTGGTTTCTGTCACCTACAGTCAGAAAACCCTAACAATAGTAGTGTTACGTCGATATTATTGTTGCTGGGTTAAATCTACCATAACAATTTTGTAAGAAAATTGATTTTCCACTTGAAGTAATTTTATTCACTGAATTCATCTGATTTGAGTTAGGGCTTGACAATTATACTGCCCTTATTTATGCGATGTCATTGGAAAAATCTATGGGTTAAATGTGGATAGACACCAGGAATAAGCTCTAGTATTCCATAGTACAGTAGGGAAACTATATAGTTTAATTTATTGTATATTTCAAAACAGCTAGAAGAGAAGAATTCCTGCCAACATGAAGAAAAGATAAATGTTTGAGGTGAGGGATATCCCAATTACCCTGATTTGATCATTATGTATTGTATATATGTATCAAATTATTGCATATACCTGCAAAATATGTGCAACTATGATTTATCAATTTAAAAATTAGAAAAGAAAATCTATTAATTAAACATATTTACAGATCTGGAAAGGCAAATTTTCCAAATTATGAGGGCTATTATCACATATCAGTATTTTGCCTTTTCAGGGAATCCGATTTGAAGTGTCGCTATAATTCTTTTTTTTTTTTTTTTTTTTTTTTGAGACAGAGTCTCGCTCTGTCACCCAGGCTGGAGTGCAGTGGTGTGATCTCGGCTCACTGCAATCTCCGCCTCCCAGGTTCAAGTGATTCTCCTGTCTTAGCCTCCACAGTAGCTGGGATTACAGGTGTCCATTACCAACCCAGCTAATTTTTGAATTTTTAGTAGAGACAGGTTTTCACCATGTTGTCCAGGCTGGTCTTGAACTCCTGACCTCAAGTGATCCACGTGCCTCGGCCTCCCAAAGTGCTGGGGTTAGAGGTATGAGTCACCGAGCCAGGCCCCTATAGTAATTCTTGAATTGGGGGAGAATATCTTTTAGATCATTGTTAAAGCGTTGGTGCTCATGGTATTACAATGCTGAGAATTTACCTCCATTTAGTGGTTTCAGTTAATTGTTATTTTCTTTAATGGAAAATCACTCAGTGAAATTGCAGGAAAGAGGTTATTTATCTGAGTCATATTTTTATGAAAACTGTTTTTCACTTCCTTGCATTTTTAGGAGTGTTGTCTTTAAAAGGATATTCTGTTAATATTTATAATTAGACATCACACAAAACAGATGCTAAATCTTATGCTATAACTTCTGGATAAAATTACATAAAGATTATATACTTTTTGTCATAATGTTCCCTCAGGGAGCTGTAGAACAAAGGGCATTCTCCATGAAGATGCCATTTCTTTTTTGAATAAAAGGAAATAAGACAGTGATTAACCACGATTATTTTAACTATTGTAACGTTCGCAATTAAGTGGGCAGTGCAGGAGCTCAATAAATACTTAACTGATTTACTTTTTTCTCTCCTTGACCCACATCGCAATTCACCCACTCACGCCACCATCCCTATTCTGATTTTGAAACCAAATGGATTGTCCGTTTTCAGTTTGTGGAAGCGTGATGTTCAGCCTGTATGGAAGGGCCTGGCTTCCAAGTGTACCTGGGGTGGATCTTGGGGAGTTCACCGAGGGCACAGGTCAGCAGATGAGATTCGTTTCGCTTTTTGAATTACCTCTTGGCCAGTACCAAGATGAACTGGTGGAATATATATTGTGTCATCCAACCCGGGAAAGTTGGTGTGGAGGTGAGGAAACAGTTCTGAGGGATAACAGTTTGAAAGTAGCGGCGCTGGGTACGAACATGGGTCCCTGCGAGTCTGAGACTTTCTATTGCCCCATCTCCTTGCTAACGATTACTTCTTCAAAAATTCTCCTAGGGACCCTGAGGAGGGACGGCAGAGGTCAGCAAACCTTCTGCCCGCCAACTTGATTTCGTGCGATACAAAGTGTCATGAGTTCTACTTTCCTCCCTTAAAAAGACAAGATTAGGAACAACGGCTGGCAAGAGAGGAGGAGAAAGCTTAATTCTCCAACGATGCTGCGCAAAGGAACCAATGGGTCACGCCCACTCGCGGGTGGCCGCCTCTCTGTTCCACCCCGGGGATGCTGGGCTTTCCCCTCGGTCCGGGGTGAGCGCACTTCCCACCCGGACACTGAGCGCGCAGCACGCGCAGGCTCGCGGGGCGTTCCGGGAGGTGCCGGCGCCTCCTCGCGGCCTGGGCGCAGGTGCCTGGGCTGGGGCTGGGGCCGGAGCCGGCGGTCGCGCCGCGCAGTAGTAGCTTGGGCGGGTGTGAGCGGCTGGCTCCGGGCCGCGGCCGCCGCCCGCCCGCCGGCTCCGGTGGTTGGGCGGAGGAAGCGCGGGACTCCTCCTCCCCACCGTATTAACATGCACCCAGGGGCGGGTGACCAGCCCAGCTTTGCCGCCCCAGCCCGCCGCGTCCTGGCGCTCAGCCTCCGCTCCAGAGGCGAGCGCTGCGCTTCGGGCGCCGCAATCTCGAGGACACGGCCTCGCGGACACCTTCCGCCCCGGGGAATCGGCAGCACCGGCGGCGCGAGCGGCTGCAGCCGCCTCGGCTCCTGTCTCGAGTTCTTTCCGTCACCTCGCTGAGAGCCAGTCCCGGTCGCGGGGACATCTCTCTCGTCCTTCCTCCGAGGCTCGTGGGACCAACGGACGGACGCAGCCAGCGAGGACCGGACTGCGGGACGCGGCCAGGTAACGCCGGGCTGCGCCGCGGGGCTGAGGCGTGCGCAGCGGCGGCGGCGGCGGCGGCGGTCGCGGCGCTCTGGGTGGCTCCTGGCTGCTGCTTGCCGCGTGGTCGCCGCTTTCCTCGCCCGCGGAGGGGCTGCAGGCTGGGCTCCCCGGGCCGCCGGCTCGAGAGTCCGCGCTCCCTACCCTTCCAGCCGCCCGGGGTGCACTCTCGGGCCTTCCGGGTAACCCGGGATCTCGGGGGCGAGCGCGTTCTCTCCGGCCGTGCGGTCCTCGCGGCTCCCCACGGGGACCCAGGCAGGGGAAGGATTTATAATTGCGACAGGGTCCCGGAAGGGGGAGGGGAGGAGAACACCGGTCCCCTGTCCCCGTCATGTCCACCGGTCAAATTCACACCCTCACCCCACCCCGGATTCACCTTGCAGGGGAGGAGGGGGTTGCTCCCCGCAGGGAATTTCTCGGCAGGCTCCTGGGTGGTTTGCAAAGCAAGTTGTTGCACTTGCTTTTTGGGTGACATTTTGGCATTGTGGAAAAGGACCAACTCCCCCGTGCGTTTGTAAGAGAAAGCCAAAGAAACAGACACAAAGAGAGGCAGAGAGAGGGAGAGAGAAAGAGAGAAATGGGGTCCAAGGAGGAGGTCACTGGAGAGTCGCCCCCTGCCCGCGGCCGAGGCCAGTTCCCGGAGAAACGCGGGGCAGGCGGGGAGACCCTACATTCAGCGAATTGAATGCACCGGGTTGGAACCAAGGCTAAACAGGGACCTCTCCTCGAGGCTGGGCGAGATAACAAATTGCACTTTCATTGAGGGGCGGCTGCAGCTGCGAGAGGCACCTTCGGAGGGCCTGCCGCGATGAAGACCCTGCATTCAGGACTTGGGCTGCTGCGCTCTTTGCGGAAGACGCGCTGTCCCCGCCTCGCTGGGTGGCACCGGGAGGCCGTGGGAAGGGGTGGCCCGGCTCGGCTGCTGGCGCCGGAGACACTGGGTGCCTGTGTCCGAGTGCCGCGCTCGCCCGCGGTTGCAGGGGTTGCCTCCAGCCCGACCGTAGCGCTGCGGAATTTTCTGCTAGAGAAGGGGAGGATGTGCGGAGGGGAAGGGGTTGAAGGTAGCCAGGCGGCAAGGAGTGGGACGCGGGGTGGGAGACGTTACGTCTTTTGTGGCTCCAGGCGAGACTCTTCACTCCTTACTCCTGACACAGTGAGGCTGACTCCCGGTCGTGGGAGGTGAATGCTCCCTGCCTCCTTCCATAACACGTGAAGTTAGGGAATTACGAGGAAAGACATATAATAAAAGTACCAATTAAAGACAGATCTTTAGCTTTTATGGTCTTCGTGAATGGCTTCGTAGAAGGTGAGGATAGATCAGTCTAAGACGTAGACACTGAGATGAGAAATGCTTAGAACTAGGAAAGCGATTTTAGGACCTGAGGCAAACATCCTGCAAATTGTTTTTTACCCTGAAAGAGCTGTTCTAAAAGGAACAGCCTTTTGACTGTTATTTATAGCGCAATTTCAGTTCAGGAAGCGACCTTCTATTGGCCTAGGTCACTTTGCATATAAAGCAATACTTTTTATTCCTTGAATAAAACTTGAATGGAAATGACATGGAGGCAAGGAATTTTACAAGTATCCTAATTTATCTCATGCCAGAAGAATAAAGTTTTCTTTAAATGTTTAAAAGAAACTCAAGCCTATAAAGAAATAATATGTCTATGCAAAATGCATGATTTTAAAAAATTTAAGTTATAAAAGCTACCCTTGGTTCAGAAAATTCATACTCTGGCATGAAACAAGAAAGTTCATAGAAATCAGGTGTCAATAGCCCTGTTCTTAATTTCCTTTGGATTTGGTACTTAAAGTTGTTTCAGTGGTTAGTGCCTTGAAATATCCCTAGTTCCAGATCTAAAATTCTGTGAATTTAAAAAAAATTAATTTACTTAAGAGAAAATGTTAGTTACCTTGTGGGAGTAAAGAAGAATGTAATTGCATACAAAGATATTTTTTACTTTATAGCTATCTATTTCTCTCTGTATTTCATTCTAAGATTAGTTTGCAAATATAATAGTTTATCTCAAACATTACAGGCAACATAAATATGGACAAAATGAATGGGTTAACATTCTTTTAAATATGTCAAGATAAATTTCTGACAAAGCTTCTTAAATATCACACAAGCAATTGTGCTTTGAGGAAATAATGAGTATATGAGATTTCCCTAGGAGGGAATTTTCATGGTTTAGCATCTTTAATTTCTCCATCAACATAAACGTTGTTCTGCCAGGACTAAAAACTCAATAAAAGCGTATTAGTGATTAGTGAAAGCAAATGGAGACAAGACCTTCCTTCCAAAATATTGTGTAACCCATATAGAGAAATAGCCTAAAACTAATTGTAGTGTTCTACTTTTTAAATCCTTCTAAGCTTAAGTGTCCTATTCAACCCAATTTGGGAATAGAAACTGCATGCACTTTGAGTTAACTCTATTAAATATGTGTGCCTTTGTTCCATATAGCCATTTAGATTGATTTTTTAAAATATAAAATTAAAACTTGGAGGAGGGGAACTTGTTTTACAGTGTACTCATTTTAGTGAATATGAGCAATATTCACTAATATGCAGCAAAGTAATAGTTTACAGCTTAATTGAGATGAATACCATATTATTTGAATATCAACTCTTTTAGAAACAAAGAATTCAGTGTTTTGATTTTGATCTTATTTCAAATTCAGAAATAATAGTAAAATGGTATCTAATGTGTATTTCTATAGTGAAATTTCTTGATCAATTCAAATTCATGTTACCTTCATGATCATTCCCACAAATTGTTCCACTGTTTATCAGAGGAGAGGGAATTGTTTTCCTCTTAGGAAACATCCAATTAAAATCTACTTTTATGTAGATTTCATCTCTATAGAAATCACACTTCTCTTTTCTTAAATTAAGAAAACGATACAATTGTAGGTTCTTTTGTTCCTTTTCTCTTTTTCCATTGGTAATTATATTTCCCCTGCTACAGGAACACCATTGAAATAAGACTAAAAAGTCTCTTGAAAAACCTAAACACGTTTCCCCAATCCTCACTTCTCATATTTATAATCTATGCCTATGTCTGTGGTGTGCTGGTCTTTTTGTACACTTTTTTATTTTAAAGAACAGCTATCACAAAAAGATGCTTTACTAGCATTGTAGAAAAATCTTTATGTTGCTGTTGAAACAAACACTTGAATGTTTCAAAAACATCTCATGTCTTGAGCTGTTTTATTTCCTAAGATCCTAAGTGCTACTAGTTCTCTATTTTCAGAGAGTAATGACTACAGTGTCCCTCAAAAGATGTTTTTCCTTTTTTTAAAATTTTAATCATGAGAATTTGTAGCTTGATTCTTGTTACTGCCCAATGAAGGTGACTTTCTCTAGTTGTGTTGTCTATCAGGAACTGCCAAAGATGTTCCTAGGAAGATCTAAAACGTTGCATTGCCACAGAGGAGGAGTTAGAAATAGTCTTCTGACATTCATTTTAATCTATTAGACACCCACAGATAATCGATTGCATGAGATACCAGGTAGCAGTTCTTTTGCTTCTAAGATATATCTATTTAGCTTATATGATACTGTATACTGTATATTTGCTACACCTTTCCCTGTAACCCTGCAAAGCACACACCTACAGAGCAAAACATGTGATTGAGAACGAGAAAAAATGGGGTGTGACTATAAGGCAGTTAAAAAGGTGAATGACATCCCTTTGAGGTCTTCTGTTCTTTAGTCTGATTGTACAGAGGTTGGTATTGTATAGGAGATGTGTTGACCCAACCCATTTCCCATCGTTCTGTCTAGTAAACGGTAGGGTTTACTAGGCAGATAGCTGTTGTATAAGTGATAAACAGGGTTATCTTCATCCATTATTGACTTAAGATTTTTCCTGGTTGCTTTATTATTTTCTCCCTCCTGTAGGGGTTAATGATTACTAACAAGTAACATCCCACTTAGGAAAACCAGCTCATGCAAGAGGAAGCCCTAAGGATCTATATCCACAGATTTTTGACTCAGATCCTTGAACTTTTTCTTCAATAGACAATCAGCATAGCTGGGATGTGATTGTCCCATTGGATGTCTAATTGTGAACTAGATATCAATGTTCTGAATATTTTATGAAGATGTAAACCACCTTCCTCCCTCTCCCTAGGATTTGCCAGAAACCAAACTCTTCATTTTCATATTAACTTATCATGGTTTGCTCGTCTGTGGCCATTGACAATTTCTCTATCTTCTCTCAGTGCTTTCTTGTCAGATTTGTAAGCAACAGCACAACAGCAAACCACAAAGTGTGTGATTTGGAACTGCTTACTCTTGCCAGGTTTTCTTAGTATTCAGCAGAGGTGGTCTTGCTGAAGCCATGGATAAGCATTTGGATGAGGAGACATTGTGCTGTGACTTGCTTATCTCCCTAGCCTTGCATCTGAATCTCTGCACTAGGAGGGCTCAGATACATATAAATGGCTCCCTCAGGCAGCTTGTGGGAAGGTCTCTCTGGGCACATTTCCAGCTTTGCTGCTTTACTCTGGTGACACGGTTTTAGCTAATTTGAAAACATCTGCGAGAGTAACTTGCTGTTTTAATTCTACTACTGGAGAGTATTTATGAGTATGTGATAGGAGACTGGCACTAACCCTCATTCTAACCTCATGATTATATCCTTTCCCTGGATACCCCTTCTTTCTTGGTTTCAATTTCAGTAGAAACCAGTGTGAAGTCTATTTCTGGACTGCAAATTTCCCTGCTAGATATCACTAAGATTTCTTTACAAAACACATGCTGCAGTTTCAGAGGAAAATGGCATTTTGATCTTGTCTCAGACTTTGCAAACAACTATTCTTTGATATGATTCATCATACTATACTAGCAAAAAGACAAGGCACATTCACTCCCTTCAAAGCTGTTTTCGTGTAGGCATTAACCCAGAAGGCAAAGTCACCTTTTCATCCTTTCAAATGAGGATGTGCTTTCCATTTAGAGTTTGGGAGGGTCAGCAGGGGAATCTTTAAGTGGTAGTGCATTTGGAAGTCTTTCCTGTGAATCCTCCCTAGGAAGTTCAGATAAGACTCATTTGATTCTAGAGCTTCAGTGGAGCAGGCTAAGAAATCTTTCCCCCTCTTCTTGGAATGCTGTTTCTTTCATTGTTCCCTCTTTCCTAGACGTCAGCTGAAAAGTCATTTAATCGGGGAAGCTCTCCAGGTGAATGCTGTTATAGCACTTTATTCCTTTTTCATGGTCCTTTTACGGTCAATAATGATGTGTTGACTTGTGAGTGTTAGATTGCTTTCCCGACTGAACTGTGCATTCCATGAGATCCAGAACTAAATATAGAGTGTTCACCAAATATCACTGATGCCTAGCACAGCACCTGGCACTTAATAAATGGTGGGTAAACATTGGTTGAGTGAATGAATGAACAAGTGAATGCACATCTGTATTCTTAGTGTATAAGGGCCATAACTCGGAGGATGGTGTCACATAGCTTTTGCATGGCACTCCTTTGCAATGTCAGATGCTGTGTTCTTTGGTCCTAAGTTTACTCTGTTAATACCTGGTAAACACTGGGCTGATCCCAGCCTGAACATAATGTGATGGGCTACGCAGTGCTACATTTCCCAACTAGGCAACATGCAGTCTGCTGGCAAGCAGAGGTAAGGTTTTGACATAAAATAAGGATTTCGAAAAAGAAGGAAACAAAAAATAAACTCCTGTTCCCTCTTCCTCCTCCTTCTTATTCAAAATTAACATATTAGTAGATTAATTGCCTTACTTTATTCCAACCCTTTAAGGCTTAGCATAAACTTCTTTCCTAACCCTCACCTCTTACATTGAGTACTCCTTTCTGTGCCTCCACTGAGTCTGATACATATTGATAACTTAGTTTCATTTTCCATTTGCTGTGTATATGCCTGTCTCCCTCTAGGAGATCAGAAGCTCAAGGGAGACCAGAGACAGTGGCCCCTATATGGTTTGTAAGTGGAAGAAAGCAAAAGTTCACCGAACACTCAAAGAAGAAATCAGATCACAGGGATGAGGGGGAAAGTGTCCTGGGAAGCAGAGAAGCAGCTACAACTGCCTTTCTTGCTTGAGGCTGATCTCTATGTAGGTAGGTAGATGTGGAGTGGCTCTCACAGGGGAGACTGGAATCTAACATCTTTACTGATGTGGAATCACAGCCTTCTAGGTATTTTCATGAATTTTTTATACTAGTTTTGTTTCTGGCGAGACATGTAGTGTATTCTGTTCTACTATCTGCTTCTGAACTACTCGAATGGTGTAGTGAGGTGGGCCAGCCTTGGGGATACGCTAACCTTCCATGTGGCACCCTGCTATAGATACCACATCTACTGTTCAGCTTTGAATGGCCTGTGAGGAATGGTGAGATGGAACGTCAGCATGAACCATGTTTTTATAAACTATGGTGCACAATAATTTCTCTAGATTAGCATGTGTTTTACAGATAATTTAAAACACTGCTTTGATGGTATGAATCCTAAGGGATCTTGATGATAGGTGTCAGGTATTTTGGTATGTACATATCCAGCCTTTCCAAGTATGGGCAAACAAAAAATATTTGTAACATCTCCTGGGTACTCATTACTGTGGAGAATATAGAAATGCAAGACCTAGTTCAACTCCTTGGGCAACTTGAAATGTAACAAAAAGAATAAGATTAAAATGTAGGAAATAATTAGTAATAGTGGGTTACAGAATGAAACTGGTGCTCAAATGTACTTATTTTGGGCTTTTCTGTAGGAATAGGGGCTCAACAGAGAATGAGATCATTGTGGAATGCTTCCGAAAGGGAAGATCTGAAGCTAGATCTTCATGGATTGGTAAGACTTACATAGGAGGAAGGACCGGCTTTCAGATAGAGAAAACATTTGCACAGACATGGAGGTGCAAATGAACTTGGCATGTTCCTGGTCCAGAAAATGGTTCTCTCCTCCAGTTCCTCCACTTTAATTAGACCTGCAGATGAATTTGATTGAGAGGGTCATTAATGGCTATACAAGAATGTTTAGATATGATAGGAACCACTGACAGATTCTGAATAGGCAGTGACAGGAAGAAGTGGCCTCTTGGACTGATAGGAGAGATGAGTCTAACACCAGGCTGGGACAGACAGAAGCATGAAGAGGCTGTTTTAGTGAGACTTACATTGGGAATCAAGTCCAGGGAAGTAGAAAATGGGAATAAGTATTTTGAAAAGTTTTCAAGCAATGTTTGACTCTTTCCTTTCTCGTTTACTCTGTAATGGTGTCACACGTTCTTTTTAATTCTTTATTATTCATTAAAAATTCCTGTGAAATATTTCAGTGACACCAAACAATTAAATAATATTATAAACTCCTTTGTGTCCACCACCCAGATGGTGAAATAAATCATTGCACACACTGTTGAGACTTCAGTGTACTCTTCATGTCTTCCCTCAGAGGGACTTTGCCCACTGAGCTTTGTGTCTGTTATTCTCACGCATGCACTTCCTTATTCTTTGCTATGTATGTATGTATGTGTACCTGAGCAATTAGTCTTGTTTTGCTGTTTTTAGACTATAAGTAGTAACAATACTCTTTGTAGTCTTCTTTACCTTACTGTAATTGTTCAGTATTTTGTTGACATGTAGATCCGATTTATCCATTTTTACTGATACATGATATTCCCTTGTAGAACTGTATCATGATGAAGGTATCAATCTTTGTTTTTGGACATTTAAGATGTTTCCAAATAAGACTGCTGTGAACATTCATGTGTACATCTCCTTGTGCTAACGAAGGGGACTCTGATTAGGGTGTCTCCTAAGGAGGGGGATTGCAGTAGGGTAATATTTGTATCTTCACATCTAGCAGGTAATGCAGATTACCAAAATTGGTTGTACCTATTTATGATCCCAACAGCAATCTATAGGAACACCTTTTGTTTTATATCCTTGTCAACACTTGGTGATACATTTTATTTTTGGCCAGTCTTATGGATATGAAATGATGTCTCATTTTAGTTTTAATTTGTTGTTCCATGTCTCCCGGTAATATTGATGATTTATTCCCTCTATTAATATTCTAGTTGCTGTGGATTCCTTATTCATACATGTTCCCCACTCTCCTACTTCTTTTTGTTAAACTCATTGATTTGTAAGAGCTATTTATATATTCTGGATACCAGACTTTTGTTCTGTAATATGTGTTTCAGTTATCTTCACCCAGTTGGTGGCTTGTCTTCTCATTTTTATGATGTCTCTGGGTGAAAAGATTGTGTTTAAATTTTAAAATAGTTGCTTTTTAAATTATCTTTGTGGTACCAATAAGGTGTTTGAGAAACATTTTCTAATTCTGAAATGATAAAGATACTATCATTTAGTTCTTCAAGACTTTTATATCCATAGTTATTTTATCAAGCCTTTAATTACATTCAAAATTTAGGCAAAACACCCATCTCCTCTTAGTCTTAATTTCTTATTCATTACAGTAGAGTGCAAGGTGGTTGTACTGTATGAGTTCTGCTGCTGCTGCTGCTTGACTTAAGGACTTCATCATTTTATGCCTGGAATACATAGCAGCCTCTTAATGGGACTTCTAGAATCTGATTAAACTCATGTCAAAATGTACTTTTCTAAAATGCTCTTCAAGTCATCGTGAAACTCCTCAAACTCTGTCCTGGAACCCCCCATAAGAGGAACAGTCCCATTTGCTAGTATTCCCCTGCCTACTCCAGATCCGAGTATGCCTAGAACTTGGTTGGCCTTCAGATGTGTCAGTGGGACAAGTGTATGAAGGCACAATTGGCTCTTATCATTGCTTAGCCTCATTTCCTAATGATCTCTTGCATCAGCCTCCAACATGACCACTCCCATTTGTCAGGGCTCTGCTATTCCAGCCATTTTTCCTCTTTGTTTATTTTCATGTACTCAAGTTCCGTCTACTTGATGAATTGTTAACAGTGGATGCTCCCAGAGACTAGGACAAGGAACCTCAGGGGTTTTCTTTCCCTTTCTGTCCTTCTATCTAGTTGATTGTTTTACCAGGAGCAAGGATTTCTTTTAAAATAATTGTTTTAAAGCCCTTTGTAGCCTTCAAGGCCCAGCCAAATCTCACCTCTCACAGCACACATTTTATGACTACTCAGCTGAGGGTAAACTCTTCTCTGAATTCCAGTTGCATTTATCTGGATTACTTACTTCATTATAATATTCACATTTTTAACATTTTATGTGAATATTCTGATACTTTAAGCTCCTTTAAGTTGTGAATTAGCTCATGTTTTTTGCATGTCTCATAGGCCTGTGCCCAGTAGCTAGCAGAGTGACTTTTCAAGGGGTAGCAGATGCTTTCTTGATGAATGGTAATTAGTTATTAGAGAGGGAATAGGGTGAATAGAGATTTGGAGTGTAAAGATATTGGGAATAGTGACATTACTGGAACATCTAAGTGCTTGGAATAGGAAACTGATTTGTAGTAATTGAGCTATATTTTGGTTATATTGATTTTTGAGATGATATTGGACATAGCCCATAAGCAACTTGGAAAATATTAAACCCAAATTTATGAAATGATACCATTTGAGGTGCTAATTAAGGAGTTACCTGTTGGAAGATAGTCAACAGATTCATGATACTAGTAGTCGTTTCTGTGTTCCAGATAGGAAGTGTTACCGCCTTCACAAAATAGATTCTACTATCGTGATTCATCTAACTAGCTAGACGACTTTGGACAAATTAATTTTACTGAGTCCAGTTTTCTCATCTGAAAAATGAGAATAATTTGCCTTACATATGAAAGTTTTTGAAAGGCTTAAATGAGTCACCTTATGTGAAGTATCTAGTTCAAAGTTGGGTTCATAGTGAGCAATTAGTAAGTGCTATTAACCATACTGTATATTTTTTTCTGCAAAAACCAATCTGCCAACCATCTTTTACATCAAAGTACTACCAAGTAAAAAATTTAAAATTTACTTGTCTAGTCATGATATATTTTTCTTCTCCTGCTGAAAAATCCCTGTCTTATTATTTCATGTTCCTTTATCATTCATTTGATGACACTGACAGCAACTTGCTGAACAAGTTTAAGAATAGCTGATATTTACTGAGCAACCTGGTCTTTGTACTCATGCAGGATACAGCTCTCAGTATTACATTGCATGTAGGCTCTATGTACTCTTCCTATAGCGAATAGAGGCTCATAGTCCCTCAGCCCAGTCCTGCCTGATATGGCACCATATGCTGTTAGGAGATTACAAAAGAAATCAAAATCATGACTCTCTCCCCAAGGAAGATTAAATTGTGTTGATGAGAAGATATTCTCATGAAGCAATTCAGTGCATCTATAGCAGCATTCAAAATGTAAGTTTTAATTTATTCTGCTCAGAATACATATTTCTTAAGGTGAGGTGGAATATAGGAAAAAAATATGAAGACAGAACACAGAAAAGCAGTCATGCCTTGATCCTTAAAGAGGAGCATCTCCCTCATGGTCACAGTGGGCTCTAAGTTAGCTGCACACCGGCAGGTGGAGCACACCTGTCTTCCAATTACATTCACCTTCTCTGCCATCTGGGGCTTATCTTCTGCCTCTCTATTGTGTGTGTTTAGTTAACCCAGTTTCTTTCCTTAGAAAAAGGATCAGTAGCTGAGCACATGTGCAAAACATAACTTGATTGATTAGGTGGGAACATTCCACTGGTTTAACTAAGAGAAAGATTTCTGGGCAGTTATATCCAGGTTATTTGGATTTTGTAGTTTTCTTAATCTGTTACAGTAACACGTATTTCACATCTTTGTGGTTTAGGTTTAAAACCTAGAATAAAAAACAAAAAGCTTTTTCTCGTATCTTTATTTTCTCATGGATCCCTTTTGGGTAGACATATTGACATATCTAAAGTGACTTGAGTTGCTCCAAAGAGAGCTGATAAGCACATATTTAATACAATTTAAATATTGGCAATACCAACTTACAGATAGGTTGTGTTCCAGAGGTGTATTTGTAAGCTGAATGTGTTTGGACACTGAATAGTATTTTCCCATGGAAATTGTGCTACACGGCAGTGACTGGCTTCTAACTTAATGACTTCTAGAGTCTTTTGACCCATTTTCTACAAACCAAATAGTATTACTCTAATGAAAACCATGTTTAGGACCCTCTGTTTATGAAAAAAATGAATTCTAAATTTTAACCAGGAACACATGCCACCCCTTCTGCTGCAGAAATAGAACTCCCTGGCTCTGCCAATGGTTGGTGCTAGATGATGCTGGGCCATCAGCAGCTCCTACTGCACGGGTGTGCTTTGATCCAGGAACAGAACCGGTGAGGGGATGTAGGAGCAAACAGAGCTTATTCATGGCCAGTAATAATTGCTAAATAGCTACATTTATGTAAACTTCCCTTTATTTGACTACTGGAACAAAGGAAGGGAAGGATAGTTCAGTTGTCTTTATGTTCAGTTATCCTTATGTTCTGCATTGAGAACCAAGATATGTAGACTATTTATAAATCAGATTTCAGTAAGTTAGGAGTTACAGGCAGAAATATATTCTTTTCAACTTTGGCAGTTTTTGCCAAACTTTTCTATGTATTTCACATTCTGAAGATGTTCACTATTGGAGAATGGCCATTATCAATTCATTCATTCATTCCTTCACTTACTTGTTCAACCAAAACCAATTTATTGAATGACTACTATGTGTCAGGCACTATTCTACGTGCTTTGAGTTCAGCCCCGAGCAAGAACATCAACAAAAGACAAAGGCGTGCCCTTGTGGAACCATGGAGTCTATGTTCTGATGGGAGAAAACAGAGATAATAAACATAGTGCATTTCTTTTAGAGTGTTAGAAAGGAATAACAGCTATAAACAAAAATCGAACCGGATTAGGAGGATTGGATTACTGTGTTCTGATAGATTCCTGGTATATGAGGACTTTAGCTTTTTTTTCTTTTTAAATTCAGACCTTCAGCAGAGATGTTCTAGCTTTAGGTTTTGAAAAGAGGTGTGAAGCTACTTTTACCACTTTCTCATTCTTTTGTTCTTTCTGTTTTAATAGTAGTCAATATATCTAGTCTATATATCTAGTAGTCTACACATCTGTGTAGCCCCAGGTAATCTACTCCATTGCATTATAGATACCTGTTTCTGTATTTTGAGCTCCCATTAGGTTATTAATTGTAGCAGAGGGCGTATTTTCTACAAACTTGTATTTCTGTAATAATGATGCTAGTAGTAATAAATAATAGTGAGTATATTTTATTGAGTGCTTAGTATGCACTAAGCACATTATGTAAGTAATCTCATTTTATGCTCTTGCCCATCCTATGTAGAAAGTGATATCAGGGCTGGGCAAAGTGGCTCACGCCTGTAATCCCAGCACTTTGGGAGGCCGAGGCGGGTAGATCATGAGGTCAGGAGTTCGAGACCAGCCTGGCCAATATGGTGAAACCCTCTTGAGCTGAGATCCGGCAGCTGCACTCCAGCTTGGGCGACAGAGCGAGACTCTGTCTCAAAAAAAAAAAAAAAATATAATAATAAATATCTGGGCATGGTGGCATGCACCTGTAATCCCAGCTACTTGGGAAGCTGAGGCAAAAGAATTGCTTGAACCTAGGAAACGGAGATTGCAGTGAGCCAAGATTGCACCACTGCATTCCAGCCTGGGCAACAGAGTGAGACTCTGTCTCAAACAAAGAAAAGGAAAAAAGAAGTGATATCATGCTTTACAGAATATATTCTCAGACCACAGACCTACAGTGGGTGGAGCTGATAATTGAACCAAGGTCTGTTAGCACTAGACTCGATATTCTGTTGATGCCTAACCCAGTGCCTGACAATTGGTTGGCATTCCAGAAACGTAGAATGAATTGGAAATCAAATAAACTGTTGTATTGCAGAATTTATAACTGTCAGAAATGTATCTCTAGTAGTGTGCAAGATATACCCTCCTCTAGTTTTATTTCCCTTCACAGCCTAACTGGCGCAGAAGGTGGTTATTTGGAAATTCTTGAAGTGTCACTTCTCTTACTTTTTCCTTAATTTTTTCCTACTGTTTCCATACGTCTCACATGTGGAGATGCAGTAGAAATAAAATTGCTTCTGCTAAAATCACAACCTTTTAGTCTGAAGGCAAAGCTACTTTGTCCTAGAATGCCTGCGGTATTACGAAATCACCATGTGTCCTTTTACTTTTGAGTTTTACCATGATTTTTACTAGTGCCTGCTTCAGTGAGTTCTTCCAGGATGCAGGCTACTTCGATGACATCTTAAACAAAGGGGATAAAAATTGTCTTTGACTTACCTTCCTTTTTCCACCTTTCTCTTCCCACTTGTCAGAGAAATTTTGCATGACAGAGGTGAATCTCTGTGGAATCTTCTAGGGGTGTGACCATCTGCTTGCCCTGGAGAGAATCAGTCTCCTCTTTCCAAGAAACGATCTGTCACTGCTAGAGAAACCTCAGCTCCCTGCTGCCCATTGAGTAATCTATTTGAAAGCATAAATGAATACATACCTCAAAGAGAAAGAAGCACAAACACAGATGAGGTGTGCAATAAGGACACAATTTAGAAAACACAGTGAACAAACCTGGCTTTGGTGCCGCTCAGACAAGAACTTTAATAGCAAGGGGTAAAGAAAGATGTTAGAATATCCTTGTAAAATATACCTGAAAGAAAGTTCTCATTGCCTCTTATAATTCTTTGCATTTTAGGCCGATGAAAGTAAAACCTTCAGTCTATTTAAGTAGACATTGGTAAATCAACATTGTTGTACCCTTAGCTCAAAGCAAGATAATTCAGTCAGTCCACTGGAGTATTAATTAACTCCAGTCCACTGGAGTCAGTAATACTGGAGTATTACTATGTTTTTGGTTTTAACTTTAATTGTTCAAGAAAGAGGCACATTAAATATGTAAGCATGCCTGCCTTATGTCAGTAAATATTGGTTGAGGATATTTGGTTCATGTAAACTAACAAAAGCTGAAATGAAGATAGACACATGTAAAGCTGATTGAACAGCGAGTATCCTTTATAATGTCCTAGCTGTCACACAGATGACACATTTTAGAAGTGAAATGGCTTGTATTTTTCTTCTCGTGTTTCTATATAGGTTATTTCTGGCACTTTTGTTTGGTTCTGAATTACCTTATGTTCTTGACCTCCCCCCAAATTTGAATGTTTAATTGACTTAGGAAGGATATAAACTTAGTGAAAGTTCTAGACAGATACCAGTAAAAGTAATGTACCGATAGTAAAGTATTAATTAGTCAAAGATAGGAAATAGATGGCCAAAGGTTTAACCACTATTAAATTCACAAATGTCCCATACTGAAAATCAAATTCAATTTATTTATATTGGACATAAAAAATTAATTTTTATATACATGTATTGAATGTGAGTCAAAATATTCTATTAGTCATTCCATAATTGAAATTGAGTACCCCACATCACAATCATATAAGATGTAGTGGTAAGTAATATTTTCTAAAATATTGTATTCCATCTGCCTGGAATTTTGGTCCCTTGTAACTCCCCAGTCCTCTTGACATAAATGATTCTTTCTTATTACTGGCACTTTTTTTCTCTCTTTTTATTCTTTATTTTATTTTATTTTTTGAGACGGAGTCTCGCTCTGTCACCCAGGCTGGAGTGCAGTGGCGCAATCTCGGCTCACTGCAAGCTCTGCCTCCTGGGTTCACGCCATTCTCCTGCCTCAGCCTCCTGAGTAGCTGGGACTACAAGCACCTGCCACCATGCCTGGCTAATTTTTTGTATTTTTAGTAGAGCTACGAGGTTTCACCATGTTAGCCAGGATGGTCTCGATCTCCTGACTTCGTGATCCGCCCGCCTTGGTCTCCCAAAGTGCTGGGATTACAGGCGTGAGCCACTGCGCCCAGCCATATTTTTCTTTTTTAAAAATTTTTTACAGACACAGTCTCACTCCATCTCCCAGGCTGGAATGCAGTGATGTGATCATGGCTCACCATAACCTTGAACTGTTTTCCTCAAGCAATCCTCCTGCCTCAGCCTCCTGAGTAGTTTGGAACTACAGGCATGTACCACCATGCCTGGCTAATTTATTTTTATTTTTTGTGGAGACAAGGTCATACTATGTTGCCCAGGCTGGTCTTGAACTCCTGGCCTCTAGCAATCCTCCTGCCTTGACCTGCCAAAATGCTAGGATTACAGGCATGAGCCACCGCACCCAGTGTAATGCTGCTCTTGATCACCCTTTGTAAAGGAATTCAACCTGTCCCCATTATCTCTTTAGCATAGAACTTCTTAATATTTGTCTAAAGAATGGATATGAGATAACAAAGCTCAGGGGTTTAATTTCTTGCTTATAATAACAGCTAGGCATGTTTTAACTTAAATTTTAAAATAATTATTTGTTGAAGAAGCTGGATTTAAAGGTTTGAAGTGTGAGTTCTACAAATATATCATCTCCTGAAAAGGGCTTGGAACTTACTAATAGAAACGGCAAAATCCCCATGACAGGGAACTCATGGACAAGTGAGAAAGGATGGGTAGGATTCAACCCAGGGGGGCAGCAGGATGCTGAGAGGCCACGGGGTGCTGTGGTGGGCCTGAGCAGTTGACACACCTCACTTAGCAGGTCACTCTTTCCTTTGGGGTGGGGACCAGTCGTGTCAAAGGAACATCAAGGCAGGAAGGAGGCATTCGGTGAATTGTAGCCAGTTTGCACAAAGCTCCTCCTCTTCCTAACATGACATTGCTAGCAATAGTGTTTTATGGCATATAATGTGCTCCTCCCTCAGGGCCTCAGTTTACCTGTACATCCGTTGACGGGGTGATCATGTGATTTTGTGCTTCCTTTAAAACACTAATATTCTTTGAACTATAGTTTCCCATGAGAGAGGTGTTTCATGGAGATTTCAGCAATATATGAAATAAAACTGGAGTTGAATGACTTTATACATGTTATGTCTGTGATGATGAGCAAGCTAGGAATCAGGTAAATTTCAAAATGCTGGGAAGCCTGTCAAGGAGGCTTGAGTGTGTTTTTGTAACCTACATTAAGGAGTAAGTGTAACAAATGAAACTGAAGATAAACTGCGTTTCTCAGGGGGACTAGGAATATGCTCTTGGGGAGGGTGGTTAATGAAAGTAATGAAGATATGAATGGGAATACGGGAGTGGGGCTGGGGTACATGATGAAACTCTAGGAGGGTGCATGAGAGATTTAAACAATTGCTTGCAGTTGAAAAATGTGGGCATATGAGATGAGATTTTTTTTTTTTTTTTCTGAGATGGAGTCTTGCTCTGTAGCCCAGGCTGGAGTGCAGTGGCGTCATCTTGGCTCACTGCAAGCTCCGCCCCCTTGGTTCATGCCATTCTCCTGCCTCAGCCTCCCAAGTAGCTGGGACTACAGGCGCCCGCCACCACGCCCGGCTAGTTTTTTGTATTTTTAGTAGAGACGGAGTTTCACCGCGTTAGCCAGGATTGTCTCAATCTCTTGACCTCGTGATCCACCCGCCTTGGCCTCCCAAAGTGCTAGGATTACAGACGTGAGCCACCGCACCCGGCCGAGATTTCTAAGAAGGATCTGTAGAAGTTTTTAATACAAACTTGTCATATGCCTGGCATTTGTCATATGCCAGGTATAAATCTGCAATAAAATTTGCATTATTCTTCAAATTCCTGGAATCAGTTTTTTAAAAATCTATTAGCTGACAGAATCAATCATCAAGTAATCTGATATATATGTAAGATACATATGAGATATATAAGATATATATGAGTTATATGAGGTATATATAAGGTACGTATGAGATATATATGAGACATATAAGATATATATACAAGATATATATGAGATATGTGATATATACATGTGAGATATATATGATATATATAAGAATGAATAAATAAAGGTTAGGTATACTTGTGAGCATCAGTGGACTGAAATGTGGCATAGCCAAATGATTTTTCAAAAAGTTAAAACAATGTAGGACCTATCAGATGATAACATCCGTCTAGTACTTCAAAACATTTATTGATTCTTTATTCGCCATGCACTGTTTGATCCTGGGTCATGGAAGGACCAGTATGTAAGCAAAATTTGGCAATATGTCCTAATAAGTATACAAGTGACACCACTGGGCCCCAGGAGAGACATTATATAAATCTTCCAAAGCTCTGTGGAGGCCCTAAAGTTTTTCTCATGTGTACAGTCCATTTTTGATGACAAAATTAGCCCTAGTGTAAAGAATAAATGCCTTTTCTATGTTAATTCCTATTTCTCTACCTTAACGTAACTTCCAACTATTTTAAGTGGACAATTCAAAGATTATAAGAAGCAAGTAGAAATGCCAGTTTTGCATATAATCTTTTAAACCATATTTACTAAGTAAGTTAATTCCTGTATATATTAATACTCTTTGTATGTTAATTCCTTTTCTACCTTAACATAACCTCCAACTATATTAAGTGGACAATTCAGAGATTATAAGAAGCAAGTAGAAATGCCAGGTTTGCATATAATCTTTTAAACCATATTTACTATACAAGAGAAAGATTAGTAAACAAAACCAAGATTATACCAGCATAATGTACAGTCAGCCTTCTGCATCCATGGTTTCTGCATCCATAGATTCAGCCATCCACAAATGGAAATATTCAAAAACAAATTTGCATCTGTACTGAACACATACAAACTTTTTTTCTTGTCATCATTCCCTAAACAATGCAGTATAACAACCATTTAGATAGCATTTACGTTGTATTGGGTATTGTAATTAGCCTGGAGATGATTTAAAGTATAAGTTATATGCAGATACCATACCATTTTATACCAGAGACTTGGGCATCCTCGAGTTTTGGTATCTCCAGGAGGTCCTAGAACCAATCCCTTATGGATATTGAGGGACAACTGTATTTCATTCATTATTGTTAATTGATCAATTATTTAACAATTCCGAAAAATGCAAAAAAGATCAGAACATCATGCCTGCATTCAGGTGTTCCACTTGGCTAGTATGTTGCGAGGCACTTGATTATTTTTCTTATCTCTAAAGTTGCATTAAAAATCTTTGTCAATGTTTCAGTCAGGCAATATTCTTCATAAAATTTCAGAGATGAATCAACCCATCTGTTCCTGGAGTGCTGTCATTCCTCAGAAACTTTATTGGATTTTCCTCGTGGCTGCTTTATTGTTGTTTTGGGAAAATTGTTTTTCTTCTAAGTCCTGGCAGCCATGGATGGAGAAAACCAAAGTCTTCCTTCTAGTGTTAGAGAATTCTTCTTTGTTTCTTCAAGGTAAATTAAACCTTCTAGGAAAATGTATAAATCATCAGTGATATTACCCAAATACTTTATTGGCATAAATAGGATTTTGTTTGAGTCTAGCTTAGCAGGAGCTATAAGTAATGTGTCTTTGATAAGCATAATCACTGTTAAACACCTATGAAAAATATTAACCCATAGGTTTCGAGAGAAAAGGTGGTTTACCTTCAGAAAGATGTCTTGCTGAATCCGAGAAAGAATTTACCCATCAACATTTAACATCAGTTCTATATGTATCAATAATCTGAACTTCAGCTGTGTATTGAATCATCTAGAGAACTTTAAAAAAGTGTAGATCTCAGACCCCTTTCTAGACCACCTCAATCTCCATCTCTAGAGTGTGCTCAGGCATGAATGTGTTTACAAAGCACATTTTAGTGTCCATTTAGGGACACTGTGATTTTAGTGTCCATTTAGGGATAAGAACCAATGACTAATGTGGTTCTCAAAGTATGTGGGTTCTGGACCAGCAACATCACATCACCTGGAAATTTGTTTGAAATGCGTATTCTCAGGTCCCAGTTTAGAAATACTGAATCAGAAACTCCAGGGGTGGAGGCCCAGAAATAGAGTTTTAACAAGGCTTCAGGTGATTAAGACATGCACTAAAGTTTCAGAACCACTGGCTTTTAGGTTCCTGTCTCCAGACAGGCACTTACATTTATACATCTTTGCCTGCTGGTCCCAGGAAATCATGGTTTGGAATTGGTTCTTTGCATGAGAGAGAAAAAAAAAAAAAAGAGGAAGAAGGAAGAAGAAACAACATAAAAGATCACTGCCTAAAGCAAAAAATCGTTACCTGTATCTCCCTAACATGATCTGCTTTCCAGATCGCTTCCCTGGATATTTTCTAACCTTCCCTACCTTTGAAACTGTTTCTCTGAGCTTCTAACTTTCTCCTTACCAGCAAAACCATCTTGCATATTTTGAGCTTCTTCACTGATAGTTCTCATCACTTTCCCTGTGGTCTGTTGTCCTTTAACCACCTACTTGTCTAATTTGTGACACCCGTGTGCGCATCTGCTTAGGTTTGAGTCTCTGAGTCCGCCTCAGTTCTCTGTTCATTTACAGCCTGTTGTCTCTTTCCAGGTCCCATCCAACTCCTAGGTGTGTGACATGCTAATAACCTGGCTTTGAGTGTTTTGCAGTTTAAACTTTTCATATGTTGGAAGAGGGAAGCGAAAGAAAGAATTCAAAAGTTGGGCAACTTTTTATCTCTCCAGAATTACATTTTTGCAGAGTGGTTTTATGACTGTGATTAAAGAGTTATGAGTTTGTAGAACATCTGGAGCAATTGCATTCAAATATACCAAAACTCTTTGCAAAGTTAAATTATGGATGCAGCTAAATCATGGTGATTTTACACCAGTGCCCTCCCTCCATCGGTGCGGAGATTGAGGTACAACTGAATGCTGCTGCCTCCTTTGTTACCATTTTCATTTTCTATTTCTGTTTCCCCCTCTTCCTCCTTCTGTATTGTTTTCTGCGATTCTAGGAATTGCCTTACTTGACTACTCTTCGTTTTCTTTTCGTCTTTCCATAATACCTTTCCATTACTCAGAATTCAATGTCAGTATTTTTATCTTGACTATATTTTCTGTTTCATGTACATTATCCTTGTAGTTGCTCAAGCAAGAAACTTAAAAGGCAGCTTACCCTTTTACTTCTTTGTATCAATCCATCAGATTTTACTGACTAACTGCCTACCTTTCTCTCAAATAAGCTTCTTGTCCACAGCTCAGGATTCTCTGGTACTTGATAACTGCGTTGTCTCTTTTCCCTGCAAATCCAGGAGCCTCCTTACTCCTCATTCCATGTTCAGTTTTATCCTCCTCCAAACTGTTCTCTGAAGTTAAATTATATAAATCATTTTGAAAGGTTTAATTTTGCTAAGTTCCCAAATTAAATCATTTCATGTCTAGACCTCCATGACCTATCAGATGAAGTTTCAAGTTTGTAGTATGCCATTTAAAGTCTGTTGTGACCTGGTCAAGTATAATTTTCCAGCCTTAACTCTTAATACGCCTCTACATCATGAAGTTTTATGCTTCAGTCCGCGTTGTTTGCCATTTTCCTAAATAGCACCGTGTTTTATGATGTTTCTCTCTCTGTCTTGTCGCTCTTGTGTCCTTTCCTTGGGACATCCTTACTTCCTTTTCTGCATGGCGGACCTCTAAACGTTGTTCAAGAACAGCTTGAGGGCTCCTACAGTTTCCCTGAGAAGATTTACGTACCACCTTCTCCGGGTTCCAGCAATATCTCATGGGTACTCCTTACAACATATTGCAACATTTTGCCACCATGCTGATCTCTCTGTGACTCAGTTGAGAAGAACCAGCCTCTGGCAGGACCAGCAGAGGAAGCATTCCTCCTCCAGAGGAGTTGAGAGTTAGGAACACAAGAAGGTAATGCTAGAACCAACAGGAAATATGTGAGACTCACAGTGTACAAACTAGGTGCTGGCAGCCTTGCAGAACAAGGGAAGAAAGAGAGTAACGTGCAGGCTGTTTTTAGAATTTGAGCAGATTCAAGGAGAACCAGTGTTTAGGGAAGAAAGTTCAGAAAACAGAGGGTAGAGGCTAAAAAATAAGGCAAGAGGAAGGAGACGTTAGTGTATCAGTTATCTTTTTGTTGCATAACCAATCACTTAACCAATCATTGCAATACTTAGAGATCACTACAACACATTTCATTATGCTCCAAGATGCTATGGTCAAGAATTCAGATGGGGAATGACATTTTTTTAGGGGAGACATACGTAGATGAGAATCTATGATATAAAGCAGTGAAAAAAATGCTGTTGTTGAGGGATGCAATGCTTTGGGCGTAAGGAAGAGGTTTTAATTCGTAAAATAGAAAACAGGATGGAGAGGTCTTGATGAAAGGGATAGCTTTTGGGTTGGCTTTCGAAGGAGAAGTTTATACCCAGGTTCAAGCTGAAGGGCTAAGTGAGTAACTGAAAGGGCTGAGCTGTTTAGATTACCATGAGGAATTTGTGATGGCTGGAATGGAGGGTGTGTGACCAGATGTGAATCACAGAGGAGCTTCAGCACATAAAGAGTTTGATTTTATTCCTTATGCAGCAATGAATCACTGATTTTTTAGCAGAACTTTTTCTGTTAGAGCCTATTCACGTTGTGATACTAGCATATTCTGGAAATGACTGAAGAATAAATAGATGACAGTCATATATATTTGCATAGGGGTTATGGCCTGAAATCTCTAACAGGTAAAATGCATTAAGGTTCTGGTGATGAGATTAGAGAGTAAATGAGTCAAAGTGATAAGCATGTCTTTGCTCTCAACCCCTCTTAAGTCTTTCAGGATAGGTTCTCTTTATTTATGCAAGAGTGTGAGCTCCATGAGGGCAGCTATGTCTACACTGACTGTAACAGTGCCTACTGCGTTAATATTAGATGAACAACTGAATTAGAGGATTTTTAAATGTGTATCCATCAGTGTATGGACACACTCCCTCTAATTTCTTCAAAAACCAAATATTCCTGGTGGAGCTAAGTTGTTTTTAGAAGTTTGGTTTTGGTAACTGATTTCTATGAGATAACTGAGCACTTTTTAAAATAGTTGATCATTATGTCAAACAGGCCTCAAGTGCAAACTTAAATTAGGTAGAATTATGGTATGCTGGAAGAGAAAATGTTCCCTTTCTGGCACCTTATTACAGATGAATAAATTGAGGCTCAGAGAAATTAAATGATTTAGCCCCAGTCATCCAACTAACTCCTTAAGGTTGAGGCCAGGATTAGGAATAGGCTTCTAGTATTCAGTCCCATATTATTTTGATTGTGTAATGCCACGTGCCACTTTCATTTTAAAGTCAAATATTGACTTGAACTGTATGGGAAAAAAAAATCTCCATCTGGCTCTGCTGAATCCCCAGAGGGGCTCTCCACCTTATGTGGCTGCTGAAAAATTTATATCCTAGGGTGGCAGAACTCAGGAAAGGAAAGGAAATTAATGTTGTGGCATAGTTAAATAAGGTTAGTGTTTTTTTAAATAAAACCTATGTGAACTGATTGTACATTTAAATAACTTCTCAAGGGCATGTTAGGGAGAATTGAATTCAAGTAGACTGGACTTTGTCTATGGAAGAAGGCTCAGATCTTTATAGAATTATAAGAATATTCTTTAGAGCCAGTAAGGGGCATAGAGAGGGGAGTGCAATAGGGAGGTGTAGATCAAGAGTACAAGGATTCAGTTCGGCAGGATGAATAAGTTCTGGAAATTTATTGTACAGCATTGTGACTATAGTTATTAATATATGCTTTAAGAAAGTAGATCTTAAATATTCTTGTCACACACACACTATGTGAGGTGATGGATATTTTAGCTTGACTGTGGTAATCATTTTACAATGGACACATATATCAAAACATCAGCTTGTGCACTGTAAATATATATAATTTTTAAATAAAAAATCAAATTTATTACAATATCTAGTTTCCTTTTAAAATTAGAGCTATCGGACAGTTTTCTGGAATTTAAAATTTAATATCAGAGGTGGGGAAAGTATCAGATAATGCCAGGGAATAAGATAACTGGATGATGCAGTTATAAAACCTATGTTTAATAGTAAAACATTTCAGTTACACTACTTAACTGAAGGAAATGTCCTTCAGCTCCTTACTTCTAATAATTGCACATTCTCATTTCAACATAATTTACCCATTTTAGCCAATTACTACCATGCCCAACAAAATTCTTGCAAAGTTTAAGCTTTTCTTCACCACTTATAAAGTATGACTTGACTATTGCCCTTTAAGAGTTTTCTCAAAGAAATTTGAAATGTTAACTTTCACCTTGAATCTAGTTGATCAAAAAGTATAAGACATCACCACCACATGAGTTAAGACAAAGACTGGAATAAGAAAATGGAAGTTTTATCTATACAATCAGCAAATTGTTATTTAAACTATTTCACATTTCTATTTAGCAGAAGAATAAAACACTGGTTCTAAAACACTGCAGTGCCTGACATCTTTACTGCAAGTGGCACTCTTCTCAACAAGTCATCTCTAAGAAAATGGCAGTGTTCATCAATACAAGAATTGTTAAATCCAGCAGGTGGGATTCTACATAGCCAAGCTAATAAGAGGAGTCTTTGTAAAACTAGGTTTAAAATTCAGAATGTCTTGGTCATTACCAGTAATCTCAAAGGCAAAAATCAGAAAAGGTACAGAAAATAGAAGTGCTCATTAATTAATGAGTTGCTTTGAGAAAGCCAGAATGATTCTATTCCAAAAAATAAGTAATAATGATAAAATGTGTGATTAATACATGGTATCTTGTAAGTCAAAGCATATTTTTCACCTCAAAGTGGACGGTTTTGAGTTTTACATTCTTAATTGCCTTTGCCCAGAAGAGGATCCCATTTTAAACCATTATTTGAATAGAGTTTCTTAACTGATCTCATTTTTTTACCTGCAGGATATTTTGATTTCAGTACATAAGATGCAAAATTGGAAATGACTAAGTCAGTTGTAAAATCTTTGTAGGATAATAAATGCTAATTTACAATAACTTCCAACAGACACCAACAAGTGTTTATACCCAAGTCGAAAAGTTACTGCAGTACTAAGGTCAGAACCAATATAAGTTTCCCATATGGCCAGATTTGGTTTATTAGATGACAGCACTGTATCGTGAAATCCAAAGAAGAGGTCTTAGTGGGTCCTTCCAAAACTGCAGAATTTTCCAAATGCTTTGTCTCATGTTACAGAGCCTTTCATTCCATTTGTTCTTTTTGAATCATTTAGCTTTGGCAATATTTTCTTAACATTTTATTTCTCCTTTTGCACCTTTTTCCTAGCCTCAATCATCTTGGCCAATTTCCAGGACAACAGGGCACATGTTAGGAACCAGGAAGTAGGAGACAAAGTTGCTGTTGTAGGAAGTCTCACTGGTCCTTCGCAGTCCATTCCACAACATACTCAGCCTAAGCCTGCAGAGCAAACGCCTTCATGGGGGCCGTAGGAAAACATGCTTGAGCAATGAGCTCTGTCATTGACCTGGGATTGTTAATGAGCCAGTCACAATTTCAGATGACTCTTGGTTGTTTCTCTTCTTTAGTTCTGCTGTACACTTCTGAGAGTAGGTTTAAATTCCTAATGGCAGCTGGTCACAGGGGGTCACATTCACCCCAGTCCCTCAGCCTTGGCAAGTACTGGTCCCAGGAATCCAGTCTTGGCCACACCACAACAGTTGCCATCAGCCTCCCCTACATGAAGTGGAGGACCGGCAACTCAGACCCTTACTCTCACATAAATGTAAACAGGTTTTATTGGTGAATTATGCCTCAATAAAACTACGGAAAAAGAAAAGAAAACAATCAAACAAAAGAAAATATTTGAAACACACACACACACACACACGCAAGAATATTTACCAAAAAAGACCTAAGGGATTGCCTATCAAAGAATCTGTATTTTCAGACTGGAAAAAGAATATCCCCAGAGAGATTAAGTAACATGTCCAAGGTCACAAAACTATTAATGACTGTATAAGAACTGGGACCTAGAACTTTTAATTTGGGGGAAGTGATTATTGCTTTTTAGCTATAAACTACACATCCTTAAAGGTAATATTTAAGTTTAGAGTGATGCATTTAAAAAATATATTAAACTTCCATGTCTACTTATGATAGAAGATACAACAACTCAACAAATAGCCTCACCACACCATCCATCTGCAGGTAGAACATCATCAGCAACACTGAAATACCCCATGTGCTCTCTGCTTCCTTATCTCAGCCCCCTCCTGTCCTCCATAATGAACGCTTCTCTTGAAATTTACTTTGTTGTCTTTCTCTCACTTTCTGTGTCCTTTTACCATGACATGCGTTATTCCTAAAGTCTCTCTTTTTTTTTTTTTTTTGGATTTTGCTTGCTTTCAAAATTTTTTTAAATGGCAGCAAAATGTTTATATTCTTCTGCCACTTGCTTTTTTTTCATTTAATAGTGTTTTGAAGATCCATGCATACTGATGCACACTGATGGTATTTTCAGTGTTGTACTAATTACAGTTTATGACTATTCCAGAATTTGTTCATCCATTTATTCCCTCATTTTTGTGTATTTGGTTTGTTTGAGGGTTGTTTCCGGTTTTTGTTTTTTCTATTATCAACTGGGCTGCCACATATGTCTTTATGCCTGTTTCATGATAAATATGTGCAGGCTATGCAAAGTGCCAGCTTTACAAGATCATGACCAGCTGTTTTGCTAAGTGGTATTGCCAATTTAGACTCACACAAGTGGTAAAGAAGTGTCCCCAGTGTCCTAAATCCTTGAATCCTTGCCAACACTTAGTGTCACCAGGCTTCTTAGTTTTTACCAGTCTGGCCAGTGCATATTAGCATTGAAAAGTTATTTTTATTGTGATTTGGAGTCCAATATTTTTTCTGTAAGAAATGCATGTACAGTATTATAAGAAGATGCAAAAATAAAAATGTTTTATAAATGTTCACTTTATAAAAAATGAATGAGGAAAACATGATGCATTGTACATAAAGAAAATCCATAATGCCTTTGTTATTTGCTGGGTATTTTCGTATCTTCCAAGTGGTGGCTGTTGATAAATTCAGCAATAATACCTTTATTTTTATTAATATTTAATGATAATGTTAAATTAATTAAATGAAGTTCAATTTATTCATAGTTATTCATTATATCCATTATATCCTGCTGTTCTAACTCATCCTGGAAGAGAATAGAGTGAAAGAGAAATTATCTTTATATTTAAATGGCTCATAGAATTTCATATATTGACCTAAATAGACTACATTGCAAAGGTATATAGAGGTAATAACACAATAACTCTTAGGACTGTTTTGAGATTTTCACAATTTGAAAAATCCTTTTAGATCCTTGGTTGACAGATGCCCTGGCTGTGCTAATTATATGACATTTCCTGACACTAGTGATGTGGCATTGCCTCTCCTGGCTTACGTTATAGATTGTTTTCTGCCCCCATGGGATCTGATTTGTTAAGGCTAACTTTCTATTTTAATGTGGTGGAAGAATTTTAGAAACCCTAGAACCCCACTTTCACCCTCCACTTAAACAAATAGGAGCAGTGTATTAGTTTTCTCACTGTTATAAATACCCGAGACTGGGTAATTTATAAAGAAAAGAGGTTGAATTGGCTCATGGTTCCATAGGCTGTACAGGAAGCATGGCAGCATCTGCCTCTGGGGAGGCCTCAGGGAACTTTTACTCATGGTGGGAGGCAAAGTGGGAGCAGGTGTCTTATGTGACAAAAGCAGGACCAAGAGAGAGACAGGGGAGGTGCTACACACTATTGTTAAAAACGGAGTCTCACTCTGTCCCCCAGGCTGGAGTGCAGTGGTGCGATCTCGGCTTGCTGCAACCTTCACCTCCCAGGCTCAAGCATTTCTCGTGGCTCAGCCTCCCAAGTAGCTGGAATTACAGGTGCGCGCTACCATGCCCAGCTAATTTTTGTATTTTTAGTAGAGATGGGGTTTTGCCATATAGGCCATAGCTGGTCTCGAACTCCTGGCCTCAAGTGATCTGTCCGCCTCGGCCTCCCAAAGTGCTGGGATTACAGGCATGAGCCGCTATGCTTGGCCCCAGCTACACATTTTTAAACACTAGACCTCTGATAATGCATTATCGCGATGACAAGACCAAGGTGGATGCTGTTAAACCATTCAGGAGAAACTGCCCCCATGATCTACTCACCTTCCACTAGACCCCACCACCAACATTGGAGATTACAATTTAACATGAGATCTGGATTGCGGGGGGACCCAGATTTAAACTGTATCATGAGCTTTGCTATAAAATCTTGTTACCAAAAATAGATAATAAACTCAGAGAAGTGGAACATTTTTTGGTAAAGATCCAGTGAGTGCCCAAAGTTAAGTGAAATTTAATACATAACTTCTTTGATCAGAGATCTGAAAAATTTACATCCAGGTTTGACAGTAAAGACCATCTTTGTATTCTGAAATGATTTTGTAATAAGGCAGTGAGCATTGACACAATGAGGTCACTTCGAGCATTACAATTCCCATAAAAACTGTGAGCTCTGGGCAGTCACCTCTCAGTAATCAAAAATAATAACATTTGGCAACCACGTTTATCTTGTGATCTACTCAGATCCAAGCATTTTCTCCATGACTTCCAATTCAAACCTGTGGCCATCCCAGAGTATCTCAAAATAATGGATGACAGACGGCAAATGGTTTTCTGTCTGAGGCTGGATTGACCAAGCCTGGGCACTGCCTTTGTTGATTGTCTCCCCTACTTCCTACCGTCTTTGAGGAAGTTCTACTATCTTTGATGGCAGCAAGGGACTCAATCTAAATTTCACACTGTGAGATTTGCTAGTTGTTGTCATGCCAATTTACAAAACCCCCCTGAAGAATAAGCTCTTCCAATCTAAGGTTCCTTCCTTGCATTAAGAGGCCCGGTAGAGAACTGAGAAGATGTGGATTCCCAAGCTTCTGTTTTACTATTGCTGGTGAATTTGCATAATTCAAGATCCCAGGCTCACATATTCAGTAGAGCTAAGGGTATGCCTCCAAGTCCCACACTTTGTTTGTTGCATAACTCCCCTCCCAACTCCACCTCCAACCTTCTCCCAAGATGGACTTTCGCCATCTGCTAGGTTGCTCTGTCCCCATTTATTCTTTACTTCTGCATGTGGCTATGCTCAATATGATATCACTACCGCACGGGAACAGTCTCTCTGCTCCATTTGGTTAATTAATCTCCGACTGTGTCTGTGGCTCACCTTGTTTTTGTGTTTACAAGATGATAAAACTCTGAAAGTTTTCTTTCTTAGTTTTCATGCATCTTCATATATCACACCAAACAAACTACAGTTTCCAAAATCCATTATGGCAAGGCACTCTATTTCTACTAATTCAAAATCTATAATGCCTCTAACATTAGTAAGTTCATAGTTATATCTCATTAGTTGATCTTCTTAACCAAAGTCACTTCATATGTTTATTATTTAACCTAATATTTTTCTCTTTCATTACAATTGTCTCCCTTCAAACCATTTTTACCTGGTATTCTTGAAGGGACCCAGTTGCATTTTATTGGTTTTACATGATTTCAGATCTAATTGAGATAGTTCATTTATAAGAGGAAAACAATAATTTAATAATATCTAGCATTTGCTGAGATCGTATTTCATTCTAGGCAGATATTACTTTGTGTGTTAGATGTATTTTCACTTACCTCTTAGAATAGCCTATAGTGTAGTAATATTCTTATCCCCATTTTATGGAAACTGAGGCACAGAATTGTCATATTCACACAGAGAGTAGCTTGTGGAACAAATAGCAAGATGATGTAAATGCAAAATGTCTGGCTCCTGACCCACCATTCTTAACACTATTATCTACCTCCTTATCAATATGACACGTGTTTTATCCTCTTGAAATCCTTTCTGAACAAGATAGACCTTCTAAATCAATAAATCTGGTAGTATAAGAATTCAAAGGCACAAGGAATCATTTGTATTTAAGAGAAGACATTCTGGACTTTAATTCAGAGCATGAATAAGACAATGCTTTATCAAGACCATTTGGGGAGAACTTTTTAAGGGGAAGATATCTTCTCCTTCCATCATGACCTCAAATCAGGCCATACTGATTTTCTACATGCACTAAGGGTGTGGAGATGGGGGTTCAGGCAGCAGGGCTAAAGAAAGGATCAGTAGTTCTTATGCACATGGAATGTCTGTGAACACTGATACAGAACTACTTCACTACCACACAGCCACTCTGCTCTATGGAGAATTTTTATCTTTTGCCTTTTACTGTGTCTTCATAGTGTTCTGGGTGTCATTACTTCCTTTTGCTATTGCTTTTCCTAGAAGTGATGTGACTTTATCCATTTTGCAGAAAAATTGCGTGCACAATGTGAATCACTAGGCAACTGGCTGTTAGAAGAGGATGTACCACTTTTTATGCTATAGGATTCCTGCCCTCAAGGAATTTACTATCATGCAATCAAATTCAGTGGGAAGAGAGAAACTTGAATGAATGGCTTTATGAAAGTAACTCTAAAACCATTAAGATATGGTCATATTGGGGGAGTTGCAGAGGGAGAGAAGTAGGGAGTAGGGTTGTCCTCTTTCTTTCTAACCTCCCCTCCGTCTATCCTGTAGTTTAAATTCCATGAAGGTGTTGGCCATGTCTATTTTGATCACTGCATTGTCCTTAGCATGTATCATAATGTCTAGACAATAGCAGATATTCAATAAATGTTGGAATGCGTGAATGAATAAGAATTTCAGGCTGAAGAAGAGAGGGAAGTTGTTTTCTGCATTCTTGAAATCAATGTCATGTACCTGTCCAGGGAACTGACTAAACTCTGGGTCTTTGGGCAGATATGGAAGGGTCTTTGGCACAGATTCAGTTTCATTTGCAGGTTTGTGTTCAGTGTGCCCTGTCATCATGACTGTACCACTACGCCAGTCCCTGGGAAGTGGACCTGGCACCTTCCTTTACCCTCACATCAAAAGGAGGACAGTAGGAGCCTGAGTTCAAGTTCACCTCAAATAAAAGCATGAACATGGTTAGTCACCAGTATCCAACTTTAGACCAAAGGGGGCAAATATTAAAGAGTTAGTTTTATGGTTGGGTTTCAAAATAATGTAAAGTATGTTGCTTTGCTGAAATATGAGTCAGCTAAACTCTTATAGTGATGACTTGCAGAACCATTTTATAACAATTTTTTTTGGTTTTGAAATATTTTTCCTAGATTTTGAGCTTGAAGAAATGACAACAATGAAAAAGAAAAGAAAATGAAAATCAAAATTTAGTCCCCCCCGCCCCCCCGCCCCAAGGAATGCATGGTTATGTTTCATCTCCCTGGATTCTTACAAAGATTTTTGTATATACTAGGCAGTAAATATGTGTTGGAGTAAATGGATAGGTGGAAGTAATTATATTTTAGGTTTAAAAGAAGTTTCTTTCAGTGGAATAAACAATGCAGTAAATGTTAGATGCACGCTGCTAGGGAAATCTAGCAATAAATTGGCTTTGTGAAGTAAATGAAGAATAAGGTGCAAATTTAGTAGTCATTTTGACCATCCCTTGTATTTGCTATTTCCTCTCCCCTCAAAAACAAAAAGAAAAAAATCATGTCTAAGAAATAAGTACTTAAACCAAACTACTGCTTTCATCTCTTACAATTTGTGATTAATAACTTATTTCTTTCGGATATGCCGTGAATTAAATCAGAATCCCACAGAGAACAGTTTGGTCACAGTTTGAAGGCATTCCCAGATGGTTTTAAAGAAAAACTAATTTTAAGAGAATGCGATATAAATAACTAATTTTATCCTTGAAACTATTAATGATTCCTTTATCTCAATGACTGGCCAGCTTGTATTATCTTTACATCAAATATACATAAATTTAAACTTATATTAAAAGATTTTCTTAATAATAAAACTAGGAGGATGGTGTAAAAATCAGAAATAGAGGAGGTGAATTCTGGAAAATGTAAATCTTTTTAGCTTTCTGCAAATTGGAATTAAGAATTTGCATGCTGTTAACATAGTTGCTTATCAGGAGTCAAGTAAACTAAAAAGGAGAAAAGTTTGCTTAATTCCCTATTTGATATTCAAAGATCCGACTGCATCCTTTTAGGACTCTCCGCCAACTTCCTCCATGCCTAGTAAATTTATATGACTTCTTGTTCTTTGCCCTATACTTCCCCAGGAATTGCTAAGAATTTTCTTTTTTTTTTTTAAGATGGAGTCTCACTCTGTTGCCCAGGCTAAAGTGCAGTGCATGATCTCGGCTCACTGCAGCCTCTGCCTCCGGGTTCAAGTGAGTCTCCTGCCTCAGCCTCCTGAGTAGCTGGGATTACAGGTGCATGCCACCATGCCCGACTAATTTTTGTATTTTTAGTAGAGATGGAGCTTCACCATGTAGTTCAGGCTGGTCTTGAACTCCTGACCTCTTGATCTACCCGCCTAAGCCTCCCAAAGTGCTGGGATTACAGGCACGAGCCACCGTGCCTGACTTTTTTTTCTTTTTTTTCTTTTTTTTTAATTCCTGGGCACTTTCCACTTAAATAGTGTCTCATGCTCCCAGGGTCTGGGAGGTGTATCACCCTTTCCAGGATATCTGTATATGTTGTCCTGGGGTAGGCAAACTTTAAAGAAATCTATGAGTTGGCAGAATTGAAACAGCTCTCTCATAATTAGATTCTGTGTTAGAAGAGGCTCATTTATGGAGTACTGCATTCTCTCAGTGATAGGTATTAGTGACATGTCAACCCTAGTTTTCTATCAGATGTTAGAATAATCTAGCAAATTCTGTTGATAAAACATAAATCTTGAAAAATTTCTTTTAGATTATTTATAATTCTAACAAAGTTGAATCATTTACTATACTTTGTTGTCAAATGTTGACAATTCCAAACTACAACAACCGTTTAGGAAAACTATTTCTGTAATTTGATGTGAAATGCCTTGCACTTAGTAGGCAGAGAGAGAGTCATAGAGTGAATTACCAAAATTTTAACAACCAAATCAATTCCATAGTTGTTAAATTAATTGTGTGCCGTTTCTCACCTTAATATTAATGCAGATGTTCTGCCAGTGAACACTGCACAATTTTCATTATTTGTTTTATGAAGAGCTACATAAAATTCTCCATAAAACTCTAACAGGACATTTTTTGATTAATCCATTTTCCAGGTGAGGAAGCAAATACCAGAGAAACCGAATATTTATTGCTTTGGGAAGAACTGGTAGATCCCATTTAATGATAGCAAAATAACAATTTCATGGGATTTTTTTTTAGGTTTGAACCACAAAAGGTACTTTGTACTAGTAGTATATAAAATGTCATTATTTTGTGAGTTATATATAAATAAAAATATCTTGGAAGATGCATTTTGTGGACAACAGCACTAATCATTATGCTAATCATTATGCTAATCATTACGCTAAGATTAGTGCCTCTTCCAGAAACATTTAAATTCTATAATTTATGTGTATAATTTGCGTTTGTAGATGTGATTCATTCATGGTCTCATTTACTTTACCAAGCACGCATAATTGGCTTTTAAATGGCTCATAGAGTATACTGACAACTATAGGCTAACTTTTTCTTAAATAATGAAAGTTTGTTACATTCAGGAATAAAAGATTTTCTCCCATTTGTTAGGACAATACATGGATAATGCTACTATTAATATTTTTGCTAAGGTAGTTCACATTTCTTTGATGTTTGGACTTTGTGATATTTAGAAAATAAATATTTGGGTTTTTTTCAAATATATTTTTATAATTTCTATATAGTTTTTTTATCAGAAGATAATTCATATCTAAATTACAGTGAACTGTCTGAAATTTTAAGAATTATAAATGTACTTTGAAGGAAAATTAATATGTGTTTAACAAATATATTCACTTTTTAGTTATTTTAAAATATAGTAAATAAACTCCCTGCAAAGCATTTAAACCCATAGGTAAAAATAAGTTGGATACAATTCCAGTATTAATATTTTGGGGATCAATTTATCCAGATTGTTTTAAATGCATATTTTTACTAAAATATTATTATACTACACACAACATTTTATAAACTTTTTTTGACAATATTGTGAATTATTTTATATGTCAGTAAATATGGAATTATATTGCCAAATTTAATGGCTATACATCATATCATTGTATAAATATATATATATGTACATCTATTTATATATGTGTTTATATATATATGGTAAATTAAACCTCAGGTAAGCCCCTATTATTGGGCGTTTTAGACTAATTCAACCTTTGTTTTAAAGTAAAAAAAGACTGGTGAACATACTTGCACATTCACATATGAACTAAATATTTTTATGCTAGAGTTCTGAAATTGTCATTGCTGTACTAAAGGCAATATGCAGGCCGGGCGCAGTGGCTCACGCCTATAATCCTAGCACTTTGGGAGGCTGACACAGGCAGATCACTTGAGGTCAGGAGTTTGAAACCAGCCTGGCCAACATGGTGAAATCCTGTTTCTACTAAAACTACAAAAATATTAGCTGAGTGTGATGGCAGCGGGCACCTGTAATCCCAGCTACTCAGAAGGTTGAGGCAGGATTGTTGCTTGAGCCTAGGAGGCGGAGGTTGCAGTGAGCCAAGATCCTGCCACTGCACTCTGGCCTGGGTGACAGAGTGAGACTCCATCCCCGCAAAAATAAAAGTAAAAACTAAAATGTTATAAAGGCAATGTGCACATTTTTTTCCAAGACTTTTGCTTATTGCCAAATGTTCTCTGAAGAGATCATGCTAATGTAATTTTTTTCAAATGTGTATGAATCCTCTTTAACTCCATAGTCTTGTGAACTGTGAGTCTTTTTCTTTTTTTTTTTTTTTTTGAGACGGAGTCTCGCTCTGTCGCCCGGGCTGGAGTGCAGTGGCCGGTTCTCAGCTCACTGCAACCTCCGCCTCCCGGGTTTATGCCATTCTCCTGCCTCAGCCTCCGAGTAGCTGGGACTACAGGCGCCCGCCACCCCGCCCGGCTAGTTTTTTTTTTTTTGTATTTTTTAGTAGAGACGGGGTTTCACCGTGTTAGCCAGGATGGTCTCGATCTCCTGACCTCGTGATCCGCCCGTCTCGGCCTCCCAAAGTGCTGGGATTACAGGCTTGAGCCACCGCGCCCGGCCGTCTTATTTTAAATATTTGACAGTGCTTGTAGTAGGCTAAACGGTTATCCCCTAAAAGACATGTTCATGTCCTAATTCTGGAACCTGTCAATATCAACTCATACGGCAAGAGTGAACATTACCTTGTATGGCAAAGAGGTGATTAAATTAATGATCTTGAAAAGGGGTTTACACTGAATTATACTAGATTTTCTGTGTGGGCCCTAAGTGTAATCACATGTATCCTTAGAGATGAAAGATAGCGGGAGTTTTGAGGTAGATGCATAGAGGAGAAGGTAATGTGAAGACAGAGCAGAGAGAAAGAGAGATGTGGCTACAAGCCAAGGAATTCTGATAGCCACCAGAGCTGGAAAAGGCAAGGAAAGGATTCTCTCCAAAAGCCTTCAGAGGGAGTGTGGTTCTACCAACACCTTGGTTCAGACTTCTGGCCTCAGAATGGGGACAGTATACATTTCTGCTATTTTAAGACACCTAGTTTGTGATAATTTGTTAAAGCAGCTCCAGGAATTTCATACAGTGCTATATACACTTCAGTTTTTGAAGATACTAATAATAGTTTCAAGGGAAAAATCTCTGAACCAAATTCTCAAGAATCATCAGGACTTAGTCAAGTTCCTACTTTATCTTTCATTTCTATTTATAGTTCTCTCTTATCACCTCAGTGGTCAGTCAACAGATCCCAGAGCATTGGGCCACGTTGTTGGCTCTGTCCTCACCTAAGTTTTCTCCCTAGGAAGACCTCATCCATACCCAAGGATTTAGTTATTGCTATGTACTAGTAAATCTCTCAGATTCATAATTTTGCCTAATATCACACTACTGGACTGTTGACTACTAGACAGTTGCTCTCTGGATAGCTTACTGGCACCTCAAACCCCACATATCTAATGCTAAATTCCACATCTTGTTCTACTTCTTTAATTACCTACGTGGTGATTCGTATTTCCCACCTTTAAGGTATTTAAGCCAGAATTGTACATCTTCTCATTTATCACCTCCACACGAAAATTTTTCACCTCAACATGATAAAAAGCCGTCATGTATCACATTCACATCTGTAACAGCTGCTTCATTGTGCACCGCCCTGCTCCCACATCCCCAGCTACCTATCAAACATCATCTACAGTGCAGCCAAGACTTCTTTTTAACAAAAATTGATTGCATCACTTTGTCACTCAACATTTCGTTACAAAATAAGACCTAAGTACTCAGATATAACAAATGAAGGCTTTGCCTCTCTTATTGCTGCCTGTACACCTTCCTGCCATTCTGTCTTTGCAAAATTTTGCTCTAGTAATTTGAACCAACTTCAACTTCTAAATTTGCATGTGTCCTCACAACTCCTTTGCTCAGACCATTCTCCCGCCTGGAATATCTTCCTTTATCTTAGGTAACTACTAGTACTTTAAACCTTAATGCAAGGTTTAAGAGTCTCTGAGAAACTTGCTTCATTCCCCCAGTTTGGCACCAATAGCATTTCCATGTGGTCCCAATTTTATATTGAGTAGTAATTTTTACAAATCTGCTTGTCTCCCCATTCGACTGTGAGGTTCTTGAGGATAAGGATTGTGTGCTATCCTTATCTCTAGTTCCTGCCAAAGTGGTTACTAATTGTTAGAAATTCACCAATTATTAGCTGATGTTTATTAAACACTATTTGCTAGACACTTTGCTAAGAGTTCTACATAGTACATCAGATCTAATTGTTACAATGCCTCTAGGAAGTAGGAATTATTATTACATTCATTTTGGAGGTGAAGGATTTTATTACTAAGAAGTTTAGGAAATTTCCCAAGGACATACATTGAGGAAAGAGTTGGCCCAAATTTGAATATTGACAGTCTGGCTTCAGAGTCATTGTTTTTCTAGTACTACTCTAATACTATACATTTTCCTCTAAGCATTGCTTTAGCAGCACCCTACACAATTTGATATATTGTATTTTGTTTGCCACTTGGTTCAAAATGTTTTTAATATTCCTTTGAGACTTCCTATTTGCCTCATAGGTTGTTTAGAGAGCAGACTTTACATTATTTTAAAATGTTAAGAGATTTTTATAAGCCAGAATATAGTCAGTCTATGTTGGTGAATGTTTCACGTCCAGTGGAAAAGATTGTGTATTCTGCTGTTGTTGGGAGGAGTGTTCTATAAATGTGAATTATGCTGAGTTGGTTGATAATACTGCTCAGGTGTTCTATATCCTTACTGATTTATTTACTATGTACTTTTTCTGTCAGTTATGAGGGAAAAGTGTTAAAGTCTGTAACTATAAATTCAGATTTATTTCTGTTTTCATTTTTATCAGATTTTGCTTTACATCTTTTAAAACTCTAAGGTATATATTTAGAATTGTTATGTCTTCTTAGAGAATTGACTCTTTTATCAAGACATAGTATCCTTATTTATCACTGACAATATTTCTCCCCCCCGAAGTCTACTGTACCTGTTAGCATAGCTACACTGGCTTTCTTGGGTTAGTGTTTCCATGCCTTAACTTCTTCCATCTACTTACTTTTAAGCTATCTGTATCTGTTTAACCTGTCTGTACATATGTAAAGTATGCTTCTTATGTATAGCATATATTTGGGTTTTGATATTTTTTGCCATCTATGTTAACCGTTTTCTATTTGTCTTACCTGTTCTTTTTTACTTCTTGTATAAATTTAGAATTTTTATGTTTCTGTTTTCCCCTATATTACTTATTTACTCAATTTTGTTAAATTTTTAGTGTTTGCTCTGTGATTTGCAATAAATATCAAGTCGAGTCTACTTGCAAATATTATAATCCCACTGCATGCATTATGTAAGGACCTTAAATAATATATTCTGAACTTCTCCATCACATCCTTTATCTTATTATTTTCATAAATTTAACTTTTAAATATGCTACAAACATACAAAATGTTTGTACCATTTTGGCTTTAGATAGTTCTATTTTAGAGCAATTAAAACAAGAAAAAAATTTATTTTACATTCATTGATTCTATTTTCAGCACTCTTTATTTCTTTGTGTAGATTGAAGTTCCTGTTTGCTATCATATTCTTTCTGCCTGTAGAACTTCCTTTACCACTTTTTGAAGGGTAGGTCTGCTGGCGATTAATTATTTCAGTTTTTCTTTGTTATTATGATACAGTTGGGCACTGTGTCCCCACCTAAATCTCATCTTGTAGCTCCCATAATTCCCACGTGTTGTGGGAGGGACCCAGTGGGAGACGATTGAATCATGGGGGTGGGTCTTCCCTATGCTGTTCTCATGATAGTGAATGGGTCTCATGAGATCTGATGGTTTCAAAAAGGGGAGTTTCCCTGCACAAGCTCCCTCTTTGCCTGCTGCCATCCACGTAAGATGTGACTTGCCCCTTTTTGCCTCTGCCTTGATTGTGAGGCCTCCGCAGCCATGTGGAACTGTAAGTCCAATAAAATTCTTTCTTTTGTAAATTGCCCAGTCTTGGGTGTGTCTTTATAAACAGCATGGAAACGGACTAATACATATTACTTCTTCATTTTTGAAAAACACTTTGAAATATTTTCTGAATTCACATTTCTTTTATTTTCAGCACTCTATTGTCTTTTAGCTACAAATCTGCTGAAACTTTCAACCTGATCTTTTATTATATCCTTCTTTTCAGTTAAATCCTTTAATATTTTTCATCATAGTTATTTTTAATTCCTTATTAGGCACTTCCAACATCTGTGTCATAGTTGAGTCTGGTTTTGCTGCTTGCTTTGTCTGTTGGGAGTGTGTTGGTGGTTTCTATTTTTTCACTTTTTGCCTTTTTAGATACTTTATGTTTTTATTGCTGTTGAAAATTGGACACCTTCTGTAGTTCAATGGAAACTGAAGTTAACAGTTTTTTATGCCTAGAAATGGACATGCCTTTCCCTGTGCTGGGTCTTTAGTGCAGGGGTTTGAGTAAAACTACTTAGGAGTTGGGTTAGGTGTGAACTGTGTTATAACTGTGATTTCACTCATTATACCATAGGTTTCAAATTCCTCTAGTAACATATTGTTTGTAGGATTGAGGCTGGGTTGTCAAACGTGTTTTGCTTTGTTTCCTCTCAGTGCTTGCTCTATCCTCAGCTTTAAGTCTTTCCTTTACACTGAACCTTAGAGAAGGTCTCCTGCCATGCTTTGGTTTCTCTCCAAGCAGCGTTGTGGATTACTTAAGATATCTTAGCTTGGCAGTGAGAAGTGGCAGCAGCAGAGGGTTCTCTGTCATTCTCATGTCACCACACTGTTAGACAGTGTACCCCTCGATATTGGAGTGTGGCTGCCTTCGTTGTCCTGCCCCTGCTGCTCTGTAGTTCTCAGCCCGGAATCTGCCTCTCTCTATTCCCCAGGGTAAAGTTACTTTGTTTTGTTTTCTGTTTGCTTTGCTCAGCTGAAATTGGTTTTCTCCTGTGTCCAAGAGAGGCAGTGTTAGTTGCCCTTCTCCCTGGACACTTTACTTAAACTTTCTTCGATAGGTTTATGATATTTTTCAGTTTCTCCAGCTTTTCATTGTAAGTGAGGGAACGATCTCTTCACAGCTTTCTTTATCTTCGAGTAAAAACTAGAAGTCTCTAGAACTCTTATTTTTTACTAAATCAGTACACTAAAGACAGCAGTAAGCACACATTTCCATCTCAGGACCTCTTTACGCTCTTAACAATTATTGAAAACTCCATATTTACAGTATTAGAAATACAACTGAAATATTTAAAATAATTGATCGATTCATTTTAAAATAAGAATAATAAACCCATTATATACTAACAAAACGTTTTTTGAACATTAAATCTATTTCTAGGACAAAATATATTTAGTGATAAATATTTTAGTGATTGTTTTATAATTTTCCAAATCTATTTACTGCCTGGTTGAAGAGACCACACAGCTGGATTCTCAAGTTGCTTTCTGCAGCCAGTGGGTTGCCGTGTCACAGTCACACATCATAAAACCTCTGGAAAATCCCACTGCAAGCTCATGAGGGAGAGTGAAAAATGGAAATGACATCTTAGTAATATTACGAAAATAGTTTTGATCTTACAGACTCCCTGAACAACACCAGGATTGACTTCCCCCAATGGATATAGAATGACTGCAATAAGGAATAAACACACTATGCTCCTGACTTCTGACCCTCACACTAATGAATATATATATCAAGCCCCAGAGTGATAGAAAGTTCAGTTTAGTTTTGTTATACTTCATTTTGTAGGCCTTAAGAAAGAGAAAAATAAAAGAGGGAAAGTGAACCTAGTCAGTTTCTGAACTTGTGTTTGAACCCAGGTCTTCTGACTGCAGAGCCTGTGTTCTTTCTCCCATGCCATTCTGTCTCTGATGGGTTGGAAAACAGGCAAGCCAAAGAGCACTTTTTGATTCATGCGTATTTCCTATAGCATCTCATATTGGTCTTCCGAAAACTGATAACAACATCTCTTAGCCTCTTTGGCAGTAAACAAATATTAAGAAGATTATTGGATCTTATGGAAAGTTAGATGAGCCTTGGCTTTGGGCATTTAGAGTTGTAGAGGTTTGTATATACACAGGCAGTTCATAGACTTCTGACTCTCTCATTAACCAAACATCTTTAATACTTTTTAAGAGCTCATGGTGTATGTTGTTCTAAAATGTCTTATGGTGCAAGTCTTACTTGAACTAGAAAATGGTTGATGTCAACCTGTAATTCCTTTATTTTTCATGAATAAAAGGAATTCAAAATGTAACATTTGTTATTAATAAAATGTGCGAATTTTGATAATCCCTTCTAATGTAGGCATAAGTCAATAGCAGCCTATTATCATCTGACCTTGGTACAAGCTCATCTATGGAATTTGAAACTACTATAATTGATCCACAAAGGACACTATTGTCAGGATGCTTGAAAATAAATAATGACAGGATAGATAATATTGTATGATCAAGTGTGAACATATTCTTTGTTCTTCCTTAAAGGCCACTGAATCTTTGTTGAATTTCATGATGTATTAATATGTCACTACACATTTAGGTTCTGAAGTATACAATATATTCCAGCCAGAATGCTTGCCAAGATACTAGTGCCAGAATTGAAATACTGCAATGTGTTTATTGAACAGCATAAACATAATAAATAGGACTGCAGGTTTGTATTTTACTGTGAAACCTCAAAGTGATCAAATGAGAGGGAGAGAGAGAAAGAGGACTCACAAGTTCTGAAAAACTAAAACCAATTCTCAGGCACTTACCAATATAATTAATAATGCAAATATCATGATATAAACACGCTGTCTTTACTGAATTCCAATTGTATTTCAGTGTGTTAGATTCTCTCCTGACATTGTTTCTATTCTTTACAATGGCTTTCTGAGACACGTGATAATCCCATTTTACAGATGAAAACACTAAGGTTCAGAGAGTAAAGAAACTTAGCCCAAGACACAAAGTTAGTGAATGACAGAGCTGATTTTTGAATCTCTATCAGCTGAAGTACAAAACCTATACCATTTACATTCCACAAAGCTGATATATTAACAGTAGAAAATAAGAGAACGAAATTTATACTAAAAAATTAATATTTGTTTTTAGAAACTTGAGTTGAATCCACTGTTAAAAGGCAATTCAGTACATGGAATTGTGTTCTAATGAACTTTACAGATCTGTAACCTGATTCATTGCGTGCAAGTCTTACCAAGTTAACAATTTTTCATTTTGTCAATGTTTATTTTATAAGGCAAGTAATAAGTTTAAATATTACAAACCCCATAATATTTTTGTAGCTTTTATTTTATAAACATTGTCGTATCACATGTGCCAAATCAATTCAATAACTCAAATTGTAAGATACTAATTAAGAAAGTTGTCCAGAACATGATACTTTTCATGTTTCATTTGTGGATTACATTTTCATACAATTTGTGTCTCATCCATCAAAAACACTAACTGATGATATATTATACAAGTCTCTATTCTGGGTGCTAAGGTTTATAGAGTATGAGAAACAGTATTTGATTTAAATTCACTTTGTAAACTACTCATTGATTATAGATTGTTCCTCTAATATCAGCAGCCATTTTATATATATATATACACACACACACACACACACACACATATATATTTCAATTGACCCAATGTTTTAAACACAATGTTGTTTTGTATAACATCACAGAAATTCCTGTAGAATGAGCACATCATCTTCCTTCAGAAATTAAGGACTGAAGATTCAAAAGATAAGTACCTTATGCAAATTGACACTGCTAGTAATTGGCAAAGTCAGAATTCAAATATAAGAATATCAAATTTTATAAACCATGTTCATTTGACAATATGAAGGTGCCACCTATTCTGACTTTGCTGAGAGAGAATGTAGTCTCTATATTACTACATTACTTAGCATGATTCTTTTTTTTTTTTCTTTTTTTTGACAGAGTCTTGCTCTGTTGCCCAGGCTGGAGTTCAGTGGCATGATCTCGGCTCACTGCAGCCTCTGCCTGTCAGGTTCCAGTGATGCTCCTACCTTAGCCTCCTGAGTAGCTGGGATTACAGGTGTGTGCCACTATGCCTGGCAAATTTTTGTATTTATTTAGTAGAGATTGGGTTTCACCATGTTGGCCAGGCTGATCTCCAACTCCTGACTTCAAGTGATCCACCCATCTTAGCCTCCCAAAGTGCTGGGATTACAGTCAAGAACCACCATGCCCGGCCCTTATCATGATTCTTAGTCTAAATTACATCATAATGACATTGCTTATTTATATGCTAAGCATCATATAAATACAATTATTCTATGTACACCAAATCTGAACTATCAGGTAACTTTTATTTATTGTTATGTGTAAAACAAAACAAACTATTTCATCTTTATTTTGCAAAACAGTTCCAAGACATTTCATATAAATAGTTTAAATTTACTTTTATCTCTATCTTATTTTCCTGATGCAGGTAGTTGTCATATTATGGAATAATGTTTATATTCTATTTTAGCAATGTTATATGTTCTTTAAATGGATTATCTTATTCAGTAATCACTTTTCATTCACATTAGAGATGAAGAAACTAGGTTCACTGAATTGAAGATTTGACCAGCTTCACATAGTCAGTTTCTCAGTCTGGCATTGAACGCAGCCTGTTGGATTCAGAGCCTAAGGATAAAGGATGGTCATTCATATTTAATTTGATGACCTCGTGTCACCTCAAAGTGAAATTATTTCTGAATTGTTAAGAAGGAATGTGAAATATAGGTTTCCAAAAACCATTTTCTTGAAATATAGAATATATAAATAAAGTGTGGCAATGCTGTAATCATGATGGCCCAACTTGATAAATTTTCAGAATTTATATCCTTGTCAATAACCCCCAGATAAGAAACAGAACATTATTTCTCCGGAAGCCCTTTTATCTTCCCTTTGAGCCACTGCCTTCCTACAAGGAAACTCCTGTCCTGATACCTAACACTAGATTTTATTTCTACCTATGTGTGAGCTTTATGGAAATATGATTATACTGTGTGTGTCCTCTTGTGTTCGGTTTCTGACTAAGATTAACTTTCCTAGAATTCAATCCTGAGATGCAGATTGACAAATAAGAAGTTGACTTGGAAGACCTTGTGGCAGAATGGCCCATAAGGGAGTAGGGTAGGGAGGTTCTCTCAGAAGGAGGAGTTGAATGGAGATGTAGTTTCGCCCAGAGTCCTTATCTGGGCCCACACAGGACTTCAGAGCTTCATGGCACAAATGAGCAAGAGGGCCAGGCCTTGGCCATCTCAGTCTTGAAAGGGGTTGGAGGAGGTGCACTTGCATCTGCTGTAGTCCACCTGCCGGGCTGCTGGAATCCACATGCTTCGGTTAATCTCATGGGGAAGAGTTCCTCCAGGGAGTGGAATGAAGCCCTAGCTGCAGTAGCTGGTGTCCTGGCTGCACTGCAGCTTCTCATGTCCTTTCTCTCCTGCCAATACTAGATTCCCCACATCCTCTGTTAGCATCTCTGTCTAGATGGATAACCAGGTAAAGTGATCCAGATCTCCATCTGAACACCATGCCTTCTCAGGCTGCAGCACTTCCCCATACTCCATCACTGTTGGGCAAAGTGTATCAGAAACACCCAGTGAATTACCTGATGCCAGACATGTCCTTCCCTGCCTCCTTGTGAATATCATAGGCTTGTCGCTCTGTAATAGCATCTCCTCCAATCTGCTGTCACCTAAAAAGGCAGCACCACTGAGCATCGTAACATTGCCTGTGCATGTCTAGGCAGTGCATTTCTTAGGACTTTGGTAAATCATGTATTATCCAGGACAGCGTGTGCGGACCTGGTGGGTTTTCTGGCCTTTTTATGTCCTGGAATCTAGACTCTATCATGTTCACTTCTCTGTATGTTTTTTTTTTTCTATTGTTGGCCTTGTTTTGGACCATTGCCACCTCCAAATTTCAGAGAGTCATCTTAGCAGCAAGACTTCTGTCTTCAGGTATCCTTTTAAAGATATAAATCCTATATAATTGGTTGTTCCATATCAATAAGGTGTTCCTTATTAAACTTTGTTTCTCCACACTTGGGTGTAGACCCTGAACCCATCGTCTCAGCTCTAGCCATGCATGTTGGGTAGGTGCCACAGCCCCTTCAGTGTAGACACCCTTCTCTGTTAGCAGAGCTAGCACTTACCCAACTGGATTATGTTGTTACCTGACGTAGTTATTTGTCTGGCAGCCTGAAGAAGAAGCCGATTATATCTCAATGAGGGCACTTGCTATCTTGCCAAGGCAGAGCCCTCTGCATCATGTTTATGCCAGGCAGAGATGATAGCCTTAACAGAGTGGAGTGGGTCACTTCTTTAGGCCCAGGAGGTTCTGGGGAATCTAGTGATTAGAGATTTTCAAGTGCATCAATTGAGATAATCCAAATCTCAAGGTCCCCCTCTTTGCTAACACAGGACCAGGCCTTGGCACAGCTGACTTGCTGGGGCTGGCTGAGGTGTCCAATTTCCCTTATCTTTAAGCCCTGAGCCTTATCATCAGCCTGTTCTGCATCGGACTACAGGAAATGAGTCTCTTTACACAATACCAAGGAGACTGTAGTAGTTAGTCTTGCAAGATGAGGATGCACTTCCCCACTTTAACTCCCCTGACATTCTCCCTATATAAGCATGTCTCCTCGAGAAACTGAGCTTATTTTTTTGCTCCCCTTGAACCTGGGCTGGACTTTTGACAGGATGTGACCAATCAAATATGGCAGAAGTGATAGTTATGTTCTTGGACTTCCAAACCCATTAAAGGACTGGCAACTTTCTCTTTCTCCTCTTGGAACCCAGCCATCATGCTGTGAGGTGCCCAAGCAACATGAAGAGTTCACAATGAGGAGGACTGGGTGCTCCAGTCAAAATCCTAAGCTGATATCCTAGCCTAGGGCCAGAATCCAATGCCAGCCGCATGAGTGAACCATATTGGATGTTGCAGAAAGTGGAGACTTCAGATGACTCCAGCCCATCTCACATGGAGAAGAAAAGCTGCCTCGCTGAGCCCAGTCAACCTACAGATTATGAAAGATAATAAAATGGTCATTACTTTAAGACAAAATTTTGGGGGTGATTTGTTATGCAGCAATGGAAAACAGAAATCGACTCCCTGTGGTCTGTTCACTTTGCTGTAAATTGCTGCTTTCAGTTTTTCATTGACTTTCTCTGATATACCCTAAACAAGAGCCATCTGATCCCATTACCATAGTTACGAATCCACCCAAACCTTGCAAACAGCCATGATGTTGTATCCTCCAGTGTATTCTTTTCTGCTATTAAAAGTTTTAATAACTGTACCATTATCTCATACCAGGGGCTATCAGTTCTCTACTGATGATGGGTCTCCCTTGTTAGCTGTATAGTGGGTGATGCTTGGACTATTCCTTGTACCAACCCTCTTTTCTTGAGTTCTCCAGGAAACAGACTCTGAAACTCAGAGAGTTGCATGAAAAAAAAATTTACTGAAGAGCCCTCTTGGCAACACCATCTCCAAGGGTCTGAGAGAAGTAGGTTGGGCAGAGGGAGAATTTGAACTCAGATGCAGTTGCACCAAAGGCCTCAGCCAAACCCATGAGGTGCTCTGGAGTAAGGACTGTTCTCCATAGATGTCCCATATTGAGGCAAAGGGCAGGCCCATATCAGCCACTTACTGGATGAGGGTTGTTCCTTTTGCCAGAGAAGTCAGGCATGAGCCTTCAGCAGGCAAAACTCCTGGAGCTGGGAAAACGATTACCTCAAGTTGAAGTGGGGATTCTCTGTGGCACACCACGTCATGCAGGACAGCATCTTTTGTTGGTTATAATTGTGAGATCCATCGATGTTGTTGTGCATAGCAATAGTTTCTTCTCATTGTGTCACTATCTTAAACTTTTTTGATTGCTTCTATTGCTATGAATGTTTCTGATTCTGTCTTTTGATTATATATATATATGTGTGTGTGTGCATGTGTGTGTGTGTATATATATACACACACACGCACACACACACACAAATACATATATATATATTTGGGCGGAGTTGTATGTCTGAAAATAAAATTGCTGGATCAGAGGATACTGTATATGTAATTCCACTTATAGCAAACACAGTTTTCCAAAATGTTTTAAGCAATTTATACTTCCATCAGCAATGTATGAGAGTTCTGTTATATATGGTTTCATACTTTCGTATTCCATTTTAATGTTTGGAAATGGGATACTTAATATATGCATATATACTTTACATGTATATACCTATATGATGTTTCTGTTAATTCTCAGAATGCTATATTATTTGGAATTATTTAGAATCTACTTTAAAAAATGGAAGTTTATTTTATTGTTTTGACTATTTTAGTATTGAAAATCTAGCTAGACTTACTGAATTTTTCTACCTTTTTCTCAATTTTTCCATAAGTTATTGGGGTACATGTGGTACTTGGTTACATGACTAAGTTCTTCAGTGGAGATTTATGAGAACCTGGTACACCCATCACCTGAGCAGTATACACTGCACCATGTTTGTTGTCTTTTATCCCTTGCCCCCCTCCCACTCTTTCCAAACCCCCAAAGTCTATTGTATCATTCTTATGCCTTTGCATCCTCATAGCTTACCTCCCACATATCAGTGAGAACATACCATGTTTGTTTTTCCATTCCTGAGTTATTTCACTTGGAATAATAGTCTCTAATCTCTTCCAGGTCATTGCAAAGGCTGTTAATTCATTCCTTTTTATGGCTGAGTAGTGTTCCATTGTATACATATACCAGAGTTTTTTATCCACTCGTTGATTGTTGGTCATTGGTTTGGTTCCACAATTTTGCTATTGTGAATTGTGCTGCTACAAACTTGTGTGTGCAAGTATCTTTTTTCAAATAATGACTTCTTTTCCTCTGGGTAGATACCCAGTAGAGGGTCAAACAAATCAGTAAGAAAAAAAACAATCAATCCCATCAAAAAGTGGGTTAAGGGCATGAATAGAGAATTCTCAAAAGAAGATGTACAAATGGCCAACAAACAAATGAAAAAATGCTCCACATCACTCACCATCACTAATGATCAGGGAAATCCAAATCAAAACCACAATGTGATACCATCTTACTCCTGTAAGAATGGCGATAAGCAAAGAGCCAGTTAAACTTTAACCTGCGTAAAGCTTTAACATAAATAACTAAAGACATTGTCTTTCATTGATATTAATTTTATATAATTTGAAGATAGCAAATCTTCAGAAGGAAAAATGTATTGATTTTATTTTCAAGATTTGTGAATTCTGTGATAGAGATAGGAAGACAAACCGTTGCTATTTCTCAACATCACATTATCTGTAAGATACCCAAATTTGCAGATAGCATATTACTGCTTACTGCCTTCCACGTAGGAAGTTTTCCAAATATTTTAATCTACTTGGAAAAAAAGAATTATTGACACTGCAAAAGAGGGAAATAAATAACAAAAATTAACTGTAGTCACATGTATCATTCTCTTTTCAGCATCTTTTTTATATAACTTAGACAACATGGAATACTGTCAGTAACCACCCTTTCTTGCCTAATATTTTACATTGGCTGGTTTCTTTATCAAAAAACAAAACCCTAAGTTACCATTTTTAAAATTATTTTATACTTTCCATATGGTAGATATATCATATTATAATTTATTTAAATAAGCTATTGCTGGAAATTTGGGTTGTTTTTATTTTTTGGCTTCTATAAAATACAGTGTGTGTGTGTGTGTGTGTGTGTATACTGCTTTCATTTGCTAATTGAGCTTAAAATCTAGAGGGAATTGCTAGTCTAGGTTAGAGCATTTTCCTAGATGTTGTCAAATTAACCCCAGAAATATTCTTATTTGACAATGATATACCTACCTCTGCTTTTGAGTATATGATTTTTCTACACTTTGGCTGATATAGTTTTAACAATGAATCACCTTTGCCAATCTACTATATGAATATTACTTGAATTTTTATTTCTTCCTTAGTAATGAGACTGAGTTTTTTTTGCAAGCTTATACTGGACATATTATTAATTTTGTACATTTTGTTTTACTTGTTTTTAATTGGTTTGCTCATCTTTTATCAATTTCTATCAACTATAAACCTTTTGCTGTCCAAATGCCAGTATGTCTCGTATGCCATATCCCTTATACTAAAGTCATGTTTATATCTCGCCATTGTTTTTCAACTCTTATTGTAATTTTGACATATTTTTTTGGTTGTTTTTGTTGTTTTTTGTTTGTTTGCTTGTTTGTTTATGGTTTCTGGTTTGGCCTTATGCTTATAAAAAACCTTTTCAATCCCTGTTTCTTCTGCTGATTTTAGTCACCAGTTGGATGTAGTAGCAATAGTGAATTGCCTACTGTTTTAGTTCTGTGCTTTTTATGGTATTTTCTATGGCTGGCATAGCACCTCTGTTCCCCCACGCCCTGCCACACACACGAATACGCACACCATTATAACCACTACCGTGAATATGCACCTGATAAATATCGACCCTTTTGGGAAGACTCTGATCAAGAATGACTTTTCTTTGGAGCTTTCCTGACTCGCCTCACTTTCTCCTCTCTGTGAAGTTGACTGTTCTTTTCTTCATCTTTCCTTCTACCACCTCAAAGGGATCTATCACAACACCTCAAATACTTTAAGACCCAAACTTGATTACAGATTGGTATGATCTTACTCAACTCTAAATTCTTTGACAAAACTCGTGTTCATCTCCATACCCCCAGAGTGTATGATAGCACCTGCTGCAGGAGAGTTGCACAATAAATGTCTGTTGAGTGCCTGTCAGATGCTTTTCTTATTTATTTATTTATTTAGAGACTGAGTCTCACTCTGGCGTAATCTCGGCTCACTGCAACCTCCCCCTCTTGGATTCAAGCAATTCTCCTGCCTCAGCCTCCCAAGTAGCTGGGATTACAGACACATGCCACCACTCCCAGCTGAGTTTTTGTTTTTTGGTTTTTTTTTTTTTTTTTTTTTTTTTTTTTTTTTGTATTTTTGGTAGAGACTGGGTATCACCATGTTGGCCAGGCTGGTCTTGAATTCCTGAAGTGATCCTCCCGCCTCAGCCTCCCAAAGTGCTGGGATTACAGGCGTGAGCCACAGCGCCTGGCCTGTTAGATACTTTTAGATACATGATCGAGGGAAGGGATTTGCCAGACCCGGAGAGCTCCTAGGAAGCACAGCAAGGCCTAATGCCAAAGCTAGGTTCTGTTGACTGCTCTGCGTTACTGCTACTCTACTTGCAGGTGGAGTCAGTAATGAGGATCAGTAAGCATATCCTTTGTACAGATAACTAAATCCAGAAAGTTTACATTGAGATTCCCTCTTTCATTACCTAGCTAGAACTTACTTAATTGACCTGTGTAAAGATGACATCTCTCTCTAAAGGGAAAAACTTAGGCATCCCAATAGTACTTTTGGTGGCTAGAATTAAAAGTCCTCCCACCCTCAATTTTCTTGGTTTTTTTTTTTTTTTTTTACAGCAAATGCTACTTTTTTCCCCTTTAACTAAATTGTGTTTTGCCCATTATTTTTTCTGGTTGGTAAAATTTGCATTGCTAAAGTGGGATTAAACTTAACTGTTTCTGTTTTGTGGCTAGAGTTGCATGGAGTAAGCCACCTTCTTACATAAAGTAAATAGGTTTCATGGTTCAGCAACTAACAAAAATCTAACTTAATGTGACAGGAGAGTGCAATTTGAAAAGTATAGCTCCCAATGATCGTAAAATCATCAACTTCTTTTGAGTGAGAAGAGACCACAGAAATTGCTTTTTATTCAAACTGCCAACCAAAGTCAACATTGCAGAAATATATTTATCCAGCTTTTGACTAAATTGTCTCAGTCTGCACTTTCTCATAAGGCCTCTAATTTTATATTTTATATAGTTCTCATGCTTATAAGATTTCTCCCTATTTCAAGATCAATTCATCCTTCTTTCTCTCCATTTACTATTGCAGGACTCTTCTAACTGGCTTGCTGGTTGTCCTCTAATTCATTCCCTGCCACAACCACTTCCAATATCCTACTTGAATTCAGTGTATAGAGAGAATTAGAGGCTAAAAAAGGACATCTACTTATGTGCTGCCTCTCTTCCCACCTGGCAAAAAGAGACTTGTCTTTTCCCAGCAGTGTGAACTTGGACATTCACAAACCTCTGTTAATCTCAGTTTTCTCAGTTATAAAGCATGATAATACCTTCCCCACCTCACAGAGTTGTTTCACAGATTAAAATGTGTGCACAAAAGCATCCTTAAAACTAACATAAAGCAAGACTTTATGTTAAATTCTCTTGAGACAGGAGAATAGGGTGTGGAGGCAGGGAACCTAAGGCTGATTCATGCTGACTTCCTAGAGCTAAATCAAAAGGAAAACCCCAACTTTCCATGCCCAAGTAACAATTGGACCAGGGGTTACTGCCTTTGCAAACTCCCCTCCCTTTCTGCATCACAGATGAAAAATGGAAACTACCTCTGATTGGTCCCCTCCCACAACCAATCGGACTGGTGGTGCACCTAGTCTTCATCTGCATAGGGTTATAACTTTGTGACCACTTCAGCTTCTGATTGGTCCCCTCTCACAACCAATCAGACATTTGCATAGGGTGCAACTTTGTAACTTCACTTAAGTCTCTGGTTGGTTGCAGAAGGCTTGCAGTAGGTTGCCTTCTGCAACCAATCAGACTGGTTGCAGGCCACGCCTTCACTTTACATAGGGCATAAACCAAGTAATTAATGGGAATCCGCTAAGGTTTAAATACCCCAGAAAATTCCATAACCAGGGCTCTTGAGCTGAGCCTGCTCCCACACTGTGGAGTGTACTTTCACATCGATAGATCTGTGCTTTCATTCCTTCATTCTTTAGTTGCTTTGTACTTTTTGTCCAATTCTTTGTTCAAAATGCCAAGAACCTGGACAACTGGTAGTCACAACCTTCCCCCGGTAACAAGTCTATTCTCTAAAGCTAGTTTGGAGCCCCTCTTTGTGACACCAGTGATTCTAGTGTTTTAAGTGAACTCCCTGGACCCATCTTTGTCTTGAAATAGTCTTCTAAGCACACAAGATAAGTCAGTTAGGTGAGAAACAGTGAAAGCCACTTTGTATTAAGTGTAAGAGTGTAAAATGTCAATCTTCAGAACAATAGGGACCTATTGTGTCCCCTATCACTGTCTCTTTTTATCATTATACATATTATTTATATTTTAATTCTCAGAAAGTGGCAAACTTGCTGAGAAAGAAAAAAAGTGGCACTTTGAAAACATGTTCATTGTGTTGTTCTTTGAATAATTCCTGACGCAGTGCTGGACTTAAGGAAATATGGTTTTTTCTTCCTTCCTTTCACTTGCAGTTAATTACGAATGTTTCAAAGTAATGTCTGATCTATTCACAATAGCAAAGACTTGGAACCAACCCAAATGTCCATCAATGACAGACTGGATTAAAAATGTGGCACATATACACCATGGAATACTCATAAAAAAGGATGAGTTCATGTCCTTTGTTAGGGACATGGAAGCAGCTGGAAACCATTGTTCTCAGCAAACTATTGCAAGAACGGGAAACCAAACACCGCATGTTCTCACTCATAGGTGGGAACTGAACAAAGAGAACAGTTGGACCCAGGAAGGGGAACATCACACACCGGGGCCTGTTGTGGGTGGGGGTAGGAAGGAGGGATAGCATTAGGATAGCATTAGAATGTAAATGACGAGTTAATGGGTGCAGCACACCAACATGGCACATGTATACATACATAACAAATCTGCACGTTGTGCACGTGTACCCTAGAACATAAAGTGTGTGTGTGTGTATATATATATGTGTATATATATGTGTGTGTGTATATATATGTGTATATATGTGTATATATATATGTGTGTATATGTGTGTGTGTGTGTATATATATATATATATAAAGTAGTGTCTGAATTCCAGAAACTATCCAGATAAAATGACATAGGAGGTATTGTAAATCTGTCCTCTATGTTGTGTTGATATACGCTTTTTCCACCAGTGGAAAATGGACCACCATGTTGCCCTCTGATTTGATTGCCTTGAGGGATGAGGGATACCTATGGCATTAATACTCCTGCTTTGGCACAGGTGTTCTAGGTGCTGATGTAAACCCAATTTTGAGTTATAGTTTATAATTGCAGGAAAAATCCCTCTTCTTTTTCAACCACTCACTGAAGTACTGAAACCTCACTTATGAATGTGAATACTTTTCCAACTATGTGTAATTGAGTGCACTTAAATTTAAGTAGTTGCTTATGTTCTTGTTCTTTCCGCATACAATGAAGGTACCATTCTTCACCACGTTTATTCTCTTAGTTCTATTTTTCTCAAAGAACTAGTAGGATATAGTTGCTTCTATTTTTAGCATGTATTTCAAGATCATAGGAAGGCATGGGGAGAAGCCTTTTTTGTTATTATTTTTGTTTTAAAATCAAACTATTAGGTGCCTTATATAATTGGCCCATGTCTAGCATATGGGGATTATTTTACTGTCCTGTGACTTTGCTGCATTCGTCAGTCCTTTATGCTTTTTCCTCGTATTATATTAATACCTGATTTCATAGGATTTCCTTTTAAACTGACATTTTCCTTTGAAAGAATTTGAAAAAAGATACAGAAAAAAATATGTAGAATAAGAAAATACAGACTCCATTCAAATTCATTAGATTTATTTTAACCCTCAAAGCTATTTCCCAGTAATATATGTAAGAGTAAATTAGGTTTTGTCTTTATGTAATATTATATGTTTTTGTCAACTCATGATAGCTATGCTTAGATTGTCTACCTTGTGTATTATTACCTGTGGCATTTATATTTTGTTGTTGTTTAAGCTTTATTCCAACTTCTTCCTTGCCGTGTTTTCTTACGGTCTCCAGAATAGCCAGAGCGTGCTCAGCAAATGTAAACTCAGCTAAATCATTATTAGGAAGGAAAACTGACTTCACAGGAAAAAAATCAAAATGTATTTCAGACTCAGCTAGAACTGAATTTCGAGTTATCTAATGCTATTGAATGAGATTTCACTTGCTCTCATTCATTAATTAATATCCTAAAGAGTTATCTATTCTTTCCAAGTCAAATATAGTGAAATACTCATATGCTTATCAAAACGAGAAACTGTTGCATAAGGAACATTTTTATCACCATCTTCCCTTCACTACACCTTTTGCACTTTCCTCCCTCAAAAGTCCTGTGACTTTAGTGTCTGGCATGTGGTATCTCTACAGGCACTGATCCTGAGAGCAGTTTGGCAGAGGAGTTTTGACTGGGACTGGGAAGCTTAAAGGTCGATGACCAGGTAGTTTGGGAAGGAACTCCCTTCCCACACTATCTAAGCGAGTGGGAAAAAGGGCTGCAGAAGGGAGCCGGGGAGAAAAAATAAAAGTGAGACCCAATTCTTCTTTTTCATATTTCATAACCTAATTACTTAAGTGTGGAACCTTCTCCAGAATATCAAATAGATCTTGCAAATAACCCATGGACACTCAACTAGAGTTTGGCAAGAAAAAAAATAATAGAAAGGAAGAAAAAGCTATTTCCGTTCCAAGGTACAATCTCCGCCTTTTTAATAACTATTTAAAAATTTGCATGCACACAGGAACACATTTTTCCATTTTAAAATGTAACAAGACTTTGATTTGCATTATTAAAACATTTCTTAAAATATAATTTATAATTTGGCGGGAATATAATCAATGGAGGAGGAAACTTTGTCATCAGAATTTTTGTGTGTATTTTAAAGCATACATGGTGACATATTTCATATCATTTAAAAATTGTTAAGAGAATTTTTCGCAAAAACCTTTTATTTTCTTTTCAAGCATAGATAACATTAAGCATTATTATTGTAATACCGAGTTTTAAAAATGAAAATTAAATAACTAGAATTGTCGTTATCTGGATAAAATTACATTATATTTTCTCAATTTTAAAAATTCACCCTATATATTCCAGGTATATTTTAGTTGATCATAGAGAAGTGGACTTTTTGGCAGAACTTTAGTACTTGGTTTATAGATCAGGTAAGCATTATATGCTTTCAATCCACATTAATGAGCAACCACTCACACATTACCATGGACACTTTTAAACAGCAGTAGGGTCTATAACATATCAACTTTAAATTTTGCCAACATTTCCAAATCATAACTAATAATACCTACCATTAATTAATGTAGAAAATATGCCTTTAGTTTGCGACATTATTCAGAAGAAAAAGAAATGGTAAGAATATCTTTAAACCTAGCATTAGTCATGGTCAGAGTTCTACCATCATTCATATATTGAGCCATTATCTTTTGCAATCTTAAGTGGAGATTTCAAAGTGTGCAATATTGTTGGAGATAAGAACATCTATAAATCTGTACAGTCTCTTTTAAGGCTGGCTTGACCTGTAAGCATTCCAAATAATTGCTTTGGGAGACAGAGAGATTTTGGTGAGGGATGTGGTGAAAAAAATAAGCCAGACTCCATTTGCTACTGGCTACAGACATCATTATGGACTCTAACGGTCCTTTTGACTGTCTTCTTTCTACTTCCTCTAAGTTTTCTTTTTGCAAAGCAACTTTTTACCAATTCGTGCTTTTTGATAATTAAAAAAGCAATACTCTACAATGGTAAAATCCTAATGTTAAAAAAAAAAAAGGGCTTTGAGATCCGATTCTGATGTTCATGGGTCAGATAACCTTGAAAATGTCATTTCACCCTGTCTGAGTCGTTCGCATCTGTAAAATAGAATTAACCATGTCTTCCCAGACTGCTTCCCATAGTTTTCTTGAAGAGCAAATAAGGCATTTTCTTTGTTATTTTGAAAATGATGCTGCTAAGTGAATGTGTGAGATTATTATATTTTAGTTCCTAACATTAATGATATAAATAGAGATATCTGTTTCTGATAAATCTGTTTTGTTTACCAATTTAAAAGTAATTTCCTCAAATTTAGTGGATTAAATGAAACATTTTAAATAATATAGTTGTGAGTTTAACTATGACCTCTTATACATCTTAATGTCCTAAAAGAGTGTTAATATTATAGCTAGATGACATGAAGACATTGACTTCTGATTAGGTACTTATTGGCCAAAGAGTGGCGAAGTTCAGTTATTGCCACAAGGGATGATAAATTGTAGTGTTCTCTGAAAGCTGTAATCAGTAGCCCCCTGCTATTGGATTGTGTAAGTGATGAGGCTACTTTCTCTCAAGAAACCCTGGCACTTTACTCTCCCTGTCTGTGTCCCCTCAGTGTGGTGCTTAAATCACCTCATGCTTGTTAAAATATAAATTACTGGGCCCTTGCTGCCTGAAGCCTTAAAACATAGTTTAGAATTTGGCAGGAATATAGTCAACGGGGTAGGGAAACTTTGTCATCAGAATTTTTGTATGTATTTTAAAGCAGGCATTATTACCTATCATTTAAAAATTGTTTTGTTAAGGTAAATTTTAAGCTAAAAACATGTCTTTTATTTTCTTTTCAAACATAGATAACAGTAAGCATTATTATTGTAATGCCAACTTTAAAAAATGAAAATTAAATAATTAGATGTGTCATTATCTGGGTCAAATTACATTATATTTTCTGAATTTTAAAAGTTCAACCTACATTTTCCAAGTATATTTTAGTCAATCATAGGGAAGTGGATCAAATTCCCTATGATCAATGGGATTATGCTTTTTAAAGAAGATTTCCAGATGCTGTTGACACACACTAATGATTAAATATCACTAGTTCTTGGTCACTAAATTCTCAGTCTGACAAATCAATACGTGTAATTCTTCCAAATTTTATAAACAGAAAACTCAGGGGAAAAAAAAAAAAAACACTTTCTCATGCCTAGTATAGTGTCTGGTACTTTTGTTCTGGATCTGTTTTTACTGGCAGTTGTGACTTTTTTGTTCCATCCGGAACAAGCAGCATGGTTTTTGCAAAGAAAGTAATTTTAAGAATGCAAAGATGAGCTTGTGATGGCAGGTGCCTATAGTCCCAGCTACTCAGGAGGCTGAGGCAGGAGAATGCCATGAACCTGGGAGGCGGAGCTTGCAGTGCGCTGAGATCGCACCACTGCACTCCAGGCTGGGTGACAGAGCAAGACTCTGTCTCAAAAAAAAAAAAAGGATTTAAGGTTCTTTCACATCTTTCATCCAACCAGGGTCTGTGATTATTAACTGAAAAATCGTATAACCCGTTTTGACAAAGGAGTTTTGTATTGTGAGCTATAATAGGAATTGGTTTGGCTTCACCTCCAACAGAAATAAATGAAACTTTGGATCTGATCATTAACCATTTTGGAATGCCTCTGCTGACATTAGTAATAGTGTGTCACTTGATTTCCTGTTTCCTACATGATTTACCCAACCTGTTACCCTTTGGCTGATATTTAGACTTATAAGTAATTTGGAAGATTTTGACATATTTTAACTACCCAAGGAAGAGTTGACTTGTGTTTGAGTGTGAAAATAAGGACCTCCAGTGTATTTACAAATAGTAAACTTCAATAGGGAGGATAGGCTGAATTCAGGGAAAGGAAATCTTTGAAACTTTGAAGCCAAAGTAGATTGCTCTATAGCAGGAGTTCTTAAAGTGTGATCCCCAGCCATCAGGTTCAGTACACAGTGGAGGTTGTTATACGTGCACATTTTCAGGCACCACCACAGATTAGTTTTCTTGCCTGGTGAATTAGCCATGATATGATGCCATCAGCTCTTGAATTGATTTTCTCAACTTCTGACTTTGTCCAAAGAGTCTTAACATCTTGGCCTCCTCGGTCATATAGGTTGAGCGGTTGAGCCTTAGTTTCAGCTGCTGTATCTACCGGTTGCTCCCCCGAGGGCCTCCCAAAGGACATTCTGTCCTACAGTCTTTATTTCATGTCCTTTACACTTAGTGACATATATCCATGAAAATATACATGGGACACAGGAAAGAGCCAACCTGACAATTTCCTTCTCTGGATTGGCCCCAGTGGCCCAGGCATCATCTGCCCATTAGCAGATGCTGTAGCAGCAGGTTGGAAAACTCAGCCTCTCCTTTTTCTGTTCCGAACAACAGCAGGAGAGGAATTGTCCTTTATAAGACATACTAGGTCAAAACTTGAATGTTTTCACAGAATTATTCCGGTCACCTTGTCCCTCAGAGAAAATCAACCTGATCAGCCACCTGTTAACATCTTGTCACAATCTTTGATTGTTTCCTCTAAACACTAGCACCATGCTTGGCTGCTGGGGGGATGGGGAGTGCGGGCAGATGCTCAGGGGCATGCTGCAGGTGGATGTCCTGAGTAGTGGTTCAGGAGGAAGCCCCCGGGTTGTGGTGCAGGTGGATGCCTGGCAGGGGTAGGGGAACACGCGGTGCAGGAAGCTGCCTTTGAGAGTGGTGCAGGTGTCACTGCAGATCCTCGATTTGTTGGCATCCCTATACTTTTTCTATTCAAGGCTTTATTAATGATGCTCTCAGGGCCCTTATGAAACTAGACATACCTAGCTTTTTACCCTAGTCAAGTTGCTGCTTAGTAAGCATAGCGATGAGCCAGTGCTTTACAGGTATTTATGCATGGAAGGAGAGAAGGCAGGTCTTGGGAAATACAGGGCACTTACAGAATACGTTCTTTAGCTCCCTGTGAAGTGAAGGATACTCTTCTTCATTTTTTTCCAATAGATGTCTCTCTCTATATCTCTTGCTTCTCTGCCTGCCTCTCTGGAGAAAGCCAGCCTCTGCACCTGTAATTGAAAAGTAGTAAGCATCACATCCTGTGGGATTAATTGTGCTGAATCAGAGTGCTGGCTTTATCCCCAACAGTCTCAACAAAGGATTTCTGAGGAAAGATGGAGAAAAAACTATCCTAAGACGTTGTAAAATAGTGAAAAATAACAATTGCCATCAGCTGCTGCTATGTTTATATTTTTATTTCTCTATTCATTAGCTCTTTAATTTTGGACAAATAAACTTTCTGACGCTCCGTTTCATCACCTGTAAGAAGGGATTCGAATAATACTTATTTTACAAGGATTTTAAAAATAAATGTAATTAAGATAAGGTAAATGCAGATAAATAGACCCTGAAAAACTAGTAGCTATAGTTTGGTACTCTTGTTTTTTTAAGGAATTCTTGTTGGTAGTAGTAGATTAAGCATTTCCAGTGTAAAAAAAGATAATCCCGTTTGGTGTCAATAGTTTTTTAAACATACAAGTAAATCCTTTCTTTTTAACAATTTGACATTGAAGTGAGTTATCAAAAAGATATTTTGAAATCACCTTTTGTAATGATGTTTAAAATGAGTCACTCTAGGCCACCTGCGGTGGCTCACGCCTGTAATCCCAGCACTTTGGGAGGCCGAGGCAGGCGGATCACGAGGTCAGGAGATTGTGACCATCCTGGTCAACATGGTGAAAACCCGTCTCTTCTAAAATAAAAAAATATTAACCGGGCGTAGTGGTGCGCGCTTGTAGTCCCAGCTACTTGGGAGGCTGAGGCAGGGGAATCTCTTGGACCCTGGAGGCGGAGGTTGCAGTGAGCCGAGATCATGCCACGGCACTCCAGCCTGGCGACAGAGTGAGACACCGTCTCAAAAAAACAACACAAAAAAACGGCACTCTCGATCTGGAATAGCCTGGCTTGTGTTACACGGCTAAACTCTAAAACTTCTTCCAGGTTTGTGATTTAATGAATTACCCCTGGCTTAATGGACATATAGAGTATTGATTTAAGTAACACAGATGAAAGCAAAGGGGCAACAGTTTCTCTCCATTTACCAATTTCCAGTGTTTCTGAAGTGGCTCCTATATTTATCTTTTCATAGCAGCAATAGTGCCTTCAACGTCCATCCCCACAATCATCTTCCATCAGTTTCAAAACATTTTCTGTAATAGCTATTAAGTTAATAGACATTGCGGGTCTGCTACACTGAGAGTCGGTAAACAGTTTTTCCAGGATCAAGCAGGGCCAGGCATGTGTAATTTCAGTTGGTATGTCCGTAGCATATCCACTAACTGTAATGCAGTTTTCCCTTTCACTGTATTTGACTTCAATTTCTAAGGTCACTGGAGAAAGTGAACAGTCACATTTCCAGTAATGAAAAAAAAAAATTTGCTGCATTAAAGTCTGTTTTTTTGTGTATTCCTGCAGAAAAGCAATGGGGACAAACTGGGATTTTCAAGAATGCCTGTTAGATGTTTAGCTATTTGTACTTAAAATGCTTAAACAGATGCTGTTCTTTTTCACTGTTTGCTTTTCGTAGATATGCCTTATCTCCTCATATAATTTTATGTGACCTAAACACATGTGGTCACATAATGTGGCTCGGAACACATACAAAGATTTTATGAATATTTATGGACATTAATTTTGATATACATTGGTATTTCTAAAAAAATAAATTGCAGAAACAATACACATCTGAGTACACACCCCTTAACTAACAGATCATATTGTATCCTCCATTCTCTATTTAGAATTATGCCTTAGGAAGTCATTACATCTTAAAAATAGAAGCACACACTAAATTAGAATAACATATTGATGAATGATCTATAAAACAGCATTTTTTCGCTCATAAACCCTGCTCTTAATAGCCAGATAAAAATGTCCTACAAAAGATGATTTAAGAAATCTTTACCTCTGGCTGACTAATTTAAATTGTAAATACCACTGACTCCTAATATATGGTAAGATTGATCTATAAAAATTAACAATTTATCTTTATGTATCTTAAAATTTTATCAACTAGAAACATAATAATGGTTGAAATTTACTTATTTCAGCTCAAATGATTCCAGATTCAGGACAGGTTTACTCCATTAGCTTGTGGCTTGTACTGCTTATGAAAAAAAAAAAAAATACTTGTTATCTCTGTAAGTTGCAATAAAGAGTAAGGAGCATATCTGAGGAAAAAAATACTTGAGGACTTTTGCATTTCTGTTACAATATAAAAAAGCATGCTGATAATTTCAAGTGAATATAATCAGTTCAAAGAAGGTGAACATAGGATCCAAGAAGTGCTTTGATATAAAGTGTGGTTTCAAAGTACATAGAAATAACAAATCAGATGTTTAAAATATTATTTAAAAATATTACCTAGACTTTACTGATTTAAAATGATCTATTTTAGAACTTACTCTGACTTTGATATCAGTTACAAATAACCAAAATCAGTTTTCTGAAGCCAGGCTAAGGAAATATAGCCTTCTAATGACATAGTAAGTCATGGTTGTTGAGGAAACCAGTACCAATAATAATGACTACAACAACTTATTATACATGCTACACACTAGGTATTATGCAAAGGACTTTAAGTGACTTATTTTATTTACTTCTGGCAACTACCCTCCATGGAGATACTTTGTCATGCCCATTTGACAGGTAAAGGCGTGGAACCTCAGAGTTTAAACACCCTGCCTTGGTTGTATAGCTAGTGAGTAACCCTGGGATCCAAACTCAGGTGTGTCTGGCTCCAGAGCCCATGTTGTTACCTTTTGGCTCTGGCATCTTCATTCCATGGCAGCTTTACCCGTTTGTTTTGTTCTTTCTCCACTGTGATTTTATTGTACAAATGATATTCTAATTAGCTTAGAGAGCAAATTTGTGCACATTATGCAATATGGGTTTGGGAAACCATCAGCAAAACCCAGCCAAGGGCTCTTCATTCAGTGAACCACAGACACTGCCCTCCAGCATGCTCTCCCTCTCCATCTGTCTGGGAGACTCATCCCTCCTGGCTCATGTGGTAAAAAGATATAGGAGGTTTCTCTTTCTTGCTCTTCCTTTTGTACTTCTTTTGGTCACCCAAGCCCCAGCATGAGTTTCTACCTTTCCAAGTGAACTAACCAAATTTTTCTCGAGAGGGAAGAACATGTGGCTTCCTCTCAGAGACCCCCAGTACCCAGCACTATTCAGCTCCACGTGGCTATGGGAAACGTTCCTCGTACTTTGATTCCTGGGAAAGTCTTTTTCCTTCCTCTCTGTTGGACTTTAGAGTAGCAGAAGATCATAGTTCTTGAGAATAACCCAATCTCTTTCTTTAATTTTGCTCTTTTGGATAAACTCTGGGTCCTCATCATCATGAAGGACACTTCTACTGCAAAGTGGCTACTGTCCATGTCGTTGGAGTGGCTGTGGAGTTCCATGCTGGATTTCCTGGTGGTCATATTCTTTTACAAAGTGGGGCTAATGAACCTTTTGGAATCATGGTCTTTGTGTCTTTGTTGAACATCCTTTGGATGTGAAAGCTTCATCCATTTGCTGTCTCTGCCTTTCTTTACGTTTTTCTTCCTCGGACTGGGGATTGAATGTTAAATCTGTATTTGCTCTTACTAAGTCATAGAGGCAAATCCATCTAGAAAAGACTAACAGTATCTTTGAAACATCTACAGCCAATTACTCTAGCATTCCCCGTGCCCGCAGCCGGTGGAGTGAGAATGTCTGTCAGCAGATGCTCCTTCAAATGTTTGTATCCTACAGAGTGCATATTTCTTGGGTTGAGGAGGCCCTGGGTCGTCTTCAGGTAGACTCTGTCACTTTTCCCATGGTCGGAATGTAAGTGATCTTGAATTTGTCTTTATTGTGGGGTTTAGGAACATGTTAACTCCAGCTCCCACATTCAGTGTTTCTTGGGCATTTGATTATGAATGTTTTTGTAATCTTTTCTGGTATTCCAGCAAGGCTATATAGCATGTCTCCTCTCTCTCACAAATTAGAAGTTTTATTATTTAATGGGTATTGACTTAAGTAGATTCTGTTATAAACTCGTGTATTCAAAAATCATTAGGTTGGAAAAATGTTACTTGGCTCTCAAAAGATATATATTGTGTTTATTTAAATTTACCGGAAAACACCATTTCATCTTCCCTTCACCTGTCTCCACCCCTCCATGTTAATGAATGGCAGATCTTTACAGAGAACCAGCTGCATGACCAGCAGGTCTCCCAGGTTAGGAGACCATCAGTCTCTGGTTACAGGTAATGCACGGAGCCCTCATACTGAGGTAGATGCTAGAAATAATAATTTTAAAAATAAGGCAAAATCTTGATTTTACTTTATACCTCCTACTTGATTTTGAATAAGTTTATCTTGATTTCTTTTGACCCAGAGAAAAGCAATACTTACCTCCCCAATTTTTTAGAGATAGTAACAGGGATATAAAAATGAAAAAGAAAGTATTACATAAAAGTTAATACCCATTTGGAATGTTATTTTCTCTTTCTTTTGTATGTTGACAGGGGAAAATGTGAACTTAGATAAGGAATTCCTAATGCAATGTGCTGTTTCTTTTACATCTTGTGTTTTGTGTTGGAACACTTCAAAATTAGGCATAAAATTCAAATGAAGTCTGAAAAATCAGAAACTGGAAAATTAACGTTGAAATATCTGGGTAATTTTTAAAGACTGTGACTTGTTTCCTTTGTGCAAACACCATTATCCGACTATTCTGAGCAAGATTTTATTTCTGGGTAGCTACTAACTTTCAGTACCAAATGGCTTAATTCAGCACAATAGGGCTGAATGAAGGTATTCCTGGCCTGTCTCATGTTCACTTGTGCAGGCTGAACATGCTGCACAAAACATACATAAAACTGAAACTCTGTAAAGCAATTTATGAAATTCTTTAAGAGAAAAGAGATCTAAAAATATCACCATTGGCATAAGAACCTTACTAATTTCCGTGATCATCAAAATCTTGATTTCTAAAAATAGATTTATTCCCACCTATTTAAAATTAATTATCTGATACACTGGCAGAGGAATTTGTATTACAAAGAAGATGTATTTTAACAATAAACTGTAGTTTTCATTTAAAACCTACATTTTCATAAATAACTAAGCTAGGTATTCCAAAAATCAATTAAACCCAGTCATTAGAGGCATTCCATTTTGGGGATTTTTTTCCCCCAAATTCTTCTCCAAGGGAATCCTTCCATGTAGATGTGCATTTTTCTGGATTTTTATGTTATTGTTTAAATATTGTCACCTGAACAATTACTTAGTTTGAAGTAAGTTCTTTCAAAATGCCAGTGAAATAGTGAATAAAGCAAAAGGACATTTATTCTTAAATTCTTATCTCCCGCACCTTCAATAGCTTCTTGTTTCTTCCTGATTAAAGAACAGTAGACATTTGATCATGGATACTGATTAGAATTGTGCACACTTATTGGCAAAAGCAAAATCCATGTCATCTAGTGAATGAATACATTTTTTTTTTTTTTTGAAGCTTGTGGAACTCATGGTCATCCTTGCAGTGGCTTTCTTCTTTTTCTATTTGTCTTCACATATGCAGAAACTGTCTTGTCACCTTATTATGTTTAGCCATATAGCTACTTTTGTGTTCATTTATTCAATAAATATTTATTGCGCACCTTCTATGTATTGGTTGTTCTAGAGCAGGGATCCCCAACCATCACACCATGGACCAGTACCAGTCCCTGGCCGGTTAGGAACCAGGTGACACAGCAGGAAGGAGGTGAGCCACGGGTGAGTGAGCATTACCACCTGAGCCCTGCCTCTGGTTGGATCAGCAGCAGCATTAGATTCTCACAGGAGCACAAACCCTGTTGTGAACTGCACGTGTGAGGGATCCAGGTTGCACACTTCTTATGAGAATCTAATGCCTGATGTTCTGAGGTGGAACAGTTTCATCCCAAAACCACCCCTGCCCCGAGTCTGTGGAAAAACTGTCCTCCATGAAACCAGTCCCTGGTGCCGAAAGGGGTGGGGACTGCTGTTCTAGAGAAGGGAGACTCCAGGTGAGTATAAGAGTAAAACAGATGTAGAGTTCATGTGCCAGGAGGAGAGACAAAAGCAATCAGACAAATACAAACGAAAATTCCATTACAAATTGTGGTGTAGCTACATCAACAAACTATGGTTGAGATCCAGAATAATGGGAAGAAAGGTTGCCATTTTAAATAGATTGGTCAAGGAATGCCTCTTGAAGAAAGTAGCATTTGACATGGGACCCAAATGTGACAAAGAATCAGTCCTCTGCAAAAAATAGAGGTAGAGTCCATTCCAGGTAGAGTGCAGAATGTGTGAAAAGGCTCTTGCATGGGGAGGAGACTGGCATGTTCACCAAATGGGAAAACATAAAAAGATGGCTGTGGCTGAAGCATAGTTAGAGAAGAGCATGGAGTAAGATAGGAGTCTAGGTATGCAAATAAACAGGGGTCTTGGTAGACAGAGTTTTCACAGACTGCAGTAAGGAGATAGGATTTTAAGTGTTTTATTTTATTTATTCTATTTTAAGGCAATCAACAAAATTGTTCAAGTATGCAAGTTACAAAATCAAATTTATGTCTTAAGAAGATCATTTATTTTACTGGAAGGGAACCAACTATAGGAATTTGACAACCATGTGAGGGCTACTGTAAGTGGTAGATGATGAAAGTCTAGTTCAAATTGATGGCAGAGGATGTATATAAATTCCTTATGCATTTTGGAGATAGAGTACACATGGCTTGCTGATGGATTAGGTATAAGGCATGAGAGTGAGGGAGAGAGAGGAAACAAAGGTAACTTTTATGTTTCTGGTTGGAATAGTTGGCTGGGAGTGCCATATCCTAAAAAGGAGAAGGCTGGTTTTGGGAGCAATTGAACATCAGGACTCAAGTGTTTTATTTTGCTCATTCTAAGTTTGCAGCATCTTTGAGACACCCAGGTGAAAATGCCAGGTAGGCAGTTTGAAATGAGAGGCTAGATCTCAGAAGTAAGACTTGGCCTAGGGATATAAAATGATGTTTAAATCCATGGGCCTACAATCACTGTAGACTATACAGTTATTACAGGGACTAGTAGATTATAAAGTTTCCTGTCTTACATGAACCTTTAAAATTTGAGTAGGTGGATCAGCCAAGGGAAGAGACCTAGCAGCACTCTCTTTTAACTAGTTGTCCTCAAGAAGGCATTTTTTAAAGTGTGTTATGACATAAGATCAAATTCCCTTTTTACTTGGAGCATCTGAAACTTGGATACAGCCTCAGAATAAATAATACATTATTAAATGGTCTATAATGAGGACCCCTCGAACTTTGTTAGCCTTTCATGAGAAAATTCTGGTGTATTTTCACTCAGCATTTCAGGGCCCAATCAAACAATCAGTGAAAAGATCATGCCGCTTCCTAAGGGAAGGCAAAGAAGTCCCACCTGGATGTGAGCAGGTCCTCCACTAACTCCACAAGTCCCACCTGGATGTGAGCAGCTCCTCCACTAACTCCACAAGTCCCACCTGGATGTGAGCATAATGATGTGAGGCGGGAGGTCTCTATCCATGAATCTCAGGCTGTGCTGCCTACCAGCTGCCTCTCAACAGGTTTTGGGCTACCCATCTGGGTTGCTGGTGGCGATTGCTGGCTCTGGAATCCATTTTTGCATGACATAGTACTCAGGAGAAAACCGGCTTCATTTCCCTTGACCCACTTTCGTCAGGGGAAATTGAACTTTTGGTTCGTGAAAAGAGAACCAGCAGCTGAATTTCTCCTTGTAAGGGTTTCTAACCAAAACAAATGACAACAAGAAATCAGTAACTGGTTAAAAACCAACTATCTCAATTGCCTTTGTCGTGTGACTTTTTTTCTTTAAAAATATTTTTAGACCAAATAAAGAGGGTACGGTATTAAACCCGTGTGTAGATGTGGAGGCAGTGAGGCTAGACTGCTTCTACTGTTCTGGAGACGTTCAGAAACTCCTTTGGCTCCCATGAGGTAAATGTTTAGCCCAAGAACATGTGTTTCTGGGAGCATACCTTAACAAAGGGTGTAGATCTGGCTGACCAAGAGGCAAAATAAAAGTCAGTATTTCTACTTGAGCAATCCTGAAGGCTTACGCTTCTAGGAAGGACCAGGTTATTTAAATTGCAAGCTGGAATTCAAAAGGGATGCTATGGGCTATGTAGTCACTTCTTCAGTTTCCTTCAAGCTAAGGGGATCTTCACCAATCAGTACCACAGAAGTCACTGAATATAGGTGTCAACCAGCTATGGGTTGGGGTGAATATTACTCAGCATTTGAGGTAGCAAAGAAATAACCACTGAGTGAACACTAGAGGATGGTGAAATAGGTAAATAGGACTATTTCTTGAGCAAGAAATTGAGATGCTAGAAAGTAAGAAACCCTACTGTGGGTCAAACTGGCCAAAGGCAAAAGCAGGATGAAGAAAGCAAACTTTCTGGGCACATCTTCTGCAACTGGACCCTGCCATTTTTCTTAAATTAAGGAAGGGTGGGAAAAGTGACCCAGTTGAGTTTCCCTAGTTGCAGAGGCCTCCTGCTCAGTGCTGTTGAAACACAAATGCTCGCATTTGAGAAAGTGAGTGCAGGAGGAGCATCTTCCTTGGGAAATATGTATGTCTGTTTTGTGGCATAGATACGCTCTTCTGGGAGATTATGTTTATCTGGCTTACAGCAAATTTATATCAAAAGGATACACTGGACTTGATCATATGTGTCAGTCGGGATAGGCTAAGTTAAATTCAGGGAACAGTGTGGTTAAGGTATATGACCATTCAGTACTACTGACCATACCAAGCTTCTTTCTTCCAAGACGAGTGCAGGTTGATGGACCAGGCCCGAGAGGAGCACTTCCAGTTGCAGGTCAGAGACAAAAGAGAACATGGAGGAACCATGGAAAGCAGTCTTAAAGATCTCAAAGCTTTGCCCAAAGGGGCCTCTACACTGCCCATGATTTTTATAGAAACTTTATTCATAATTGCCAAAAACTGGGAGGCAACCAAGATGTCTTCCAGCAGTGGATGGATAAACTGTGGTACATCCAGACAGTGGAATGTTATTCAGCTATCAAGCCACCAAAAGACATGAAGGAAACTAAATCCATACTAAGTGCAGTAAAACAATCTGAAAAGCCTATGTACTATATGACTCCAACTCTATGACATTCTAGAAAGGTCAGAACAATGGAGATAGTAAAAAGATTTGTGGTCACTAGGGGTTCGGAGGAGTGGAAGGATGAATAGTTTGGGCAGAGAGAATTTTAGGGCAGTGGAACTATTCTGTATGATACTACAATGGTGGACACATGTCATTATACATTTTTCAAAGTCCATAGAATGTACAACACCAAGAATGAGCCCTGATGTAGAAAACTGTGGACTTTGGGTGATAATGACGTGTCAATAGATGTTCATCAATTACAACAGATGTACCCCTGTGATATGGGATGTCAATAGTGTTGTGAACATGTGGGGACAGGAGTGCATGGGACCTCTGTCCTTTGCTTTCAATTTTCCTGTGACCCTAAAACTGCTACAAAAACATAAGATTTATTAATTAAGAGAAAAGGGGGAGGAATACATCATTTTTTTCACACAATTTGGCATGGGCCAACATGGTATGGGAACATATATTCTTTCCATAAGGAAGGGTAGAGAATATTTGGAGAACAATACAATATACCATAAGAATGTATTTCTTAAGATCAAAAACTGTACCTGATTTAGCCCTGTAGCCACTTCAGGGACTAACACAGTGCCCTACATGTAGTTAGTGTTCAGTTAAATTAATTAATCTTGAAGTTGAAGTATCTTAGAAACATGAAGGAAATAGACATCTAATGAAGACTATTCACCAGTAATATTTAAATTATGCATTATTAATTGCAGGTTATAGTAATTGATGTGCATTTTAATAGACATCATTGTGTGCCAACAGCAGACTCGTGACACAGAATATAACAGAATAATGCAGTTGCTCTAAAAGCCCATTGGAGATGTACATCAATTTGCACATAATAGGTAGTGTGAACTAGTTCATTGGAATAACTTCTATTTTGACTGTAAAAGGTACACATCCCATTGTAGTAATTTTGGATAATTCATGAAGATAAAGAAGAAAATAAAAATCATTGAATTTAACTAATCATAGAAAATCATTCTGCAATCAGTTTTTGCTGTCACCATTCAGTTGCTTTATACAATTTTCCACTGTAGTAAATTACACAGAACGTTAAGTTTACCATGTCAGCCATTTTTAAGTGTATAGTTCAGTAGTGTTAAGTACATTCGTATTATTGTACAGTCTTCAGAAATTTTTCCTCTTACAAACCTGAAACTCTATGCTCATTAAACAACAACTCCCCATTTTCCCCTACCTGTACCCCTTGGCAGCCATCATTCTACTTTATTTCTGTTGCTGTCAATTTGACTATTCTAGACACTTCGTTTAAGTAGAATCATAAAGTATTCATCTTTTTGTGACTGGCTTATTATAATGTTCTCAAGGTTCATCCATGCTGTAGCGTGTGTCAGAATGTCCTTTTTTAAGGATGAATAATAATTCATAGTTTGTATATATCACATTTTGTTCATCCATTCATCCATTGATGATCAGTTGTGTTACTTCCACTTTTTGGCTATGGTAAATAGTGCTACTATGAACATAACTGTACAAGTATCACTTCAAGACATTGCTTTCAATTTTTTTGGACTTATACCCAGAAGTGGAACTGCTGGATCTTATGACAACTCAATTTTTAATATTTTGAGGAACTGCCAAACTTTTTCAGAGTGGCTGTACTAGTTTACACTCCCATCAACAGTAGACAAGGGTTCCAGTTTCTCCACATCCTCACCTACACTTGTTATTTTCTTTTTTTGGTTTTGTTTTGATAGTAGCCAACCTGGTGGGTGTGAGGTGATATCTCACTGTGATTGTTAGTTTTCTGATACATATATGAGATAATTCTTAAAATTATATTACATACTTTACAGTTAAGATGTCTTTGGCTGTAAGTGATAGCCAGGGGATGGGGGAGTAACTTTTTCCTTCCTAATATGAAGTCTGAAGTTAGAAAAGAATGTGATTAAGAAAAGTTTGGGCATCTTAGCTGCAATAGTTTGAGTACAGCATGATTCCTTCTTCACCGATTTCTCTCCGCCTTTACGCACTCCTTAAATGCCATTGTCCCAGTGGTTCTGTTCCTGAACTATATGTACCCGCTAGGCAAGCTCACCCTTTACCGCAGCTCCAATGGCTGTCTTCACTAATGATCCCTAGCGCTGTTGTCTCCAGGTGAAGGAATCTCTCCTGTGTTCCAAGCTGCATATCCATCTACCTCCTACATATTTCCCTATGAATGTGCCACAACCAATGTGCAAAACTGAAACCATTTTTTCCTTCGAAACCATCTCCTTCTTGGTCATTAGCTTCGCCATCCTCTAATCAGAAACTTCAGTGTCATTCTTGAATTTCCCTTCTCCGTGTTTTACTTTACCTTGTCCTGTCTGCTGTATTTCTTAGTGCTCTTTAACATTGCCCTTACCCTAATTCAGAGCCTCATTTCTCTCTTGAAATATTGGAAAGATTTAAATATGAATTTAGCTCGCTGTTCATACCTAGCTTCCAATCCATCCTCAACACTGCCGACCCCGATTCTTCCCCACGAGGCACTCGGTTCCTGTAGAGAACAGTCCAATTTCCTGAGCTTGGCAAAAGAAACACTTCATTATCTGGGGGCCGTGTGTGTGTGTGTGTGTGTGTGTGTGTGTGTGTGTGTGTGTGTGTGTGTGTGACGCAGTCTCTCTCTGTCACCTAGGCTGGAGTGCAATGGTGTGATCTCAACTCGCTGCAACCTCCACCTCCCGGGTTCAAGTGATTCTCCTGCCTCAGCCTCCTAAGTAGCTGGGACTAGAGGCACACACTACCATGCCCAACTAATTTTTGTGTTTTTGGTAGAGATGGGGTTTCACCATGCTGGCCAGGCTGGTCTCGAACCCCTGACCTCGCGATCTGCCTGCCTCGGCCTCCCAAACCTGGGCCTTTCTTTACTTAACTTCCTTAGCTTCATTTCTTCTTCATTCTCCCCTTCTGTGTATGTGCATTTATTCTAGATAGCTTAGTTTTCCCCCAAAATGTCATAGAGAAAGCACTGAATTTAGAGATAGTGCAGAAGACAACTTGTTCTTATGAGCAAGAGACATCATAATTAGAAGTGTGCCGTAGAATAAGCAGCATAATATTTATGAAATTAATTTAAAATAAAGTGTATTTATTTCCGTTTACGCAATATACTTCCATCACAATTACTTATAATAACATTTTAACATCATCATCTGGTCAAATATATGGCCCAGCTTAAATCTTTATTATATTAATTACTTACATAAAGCCTTATGTGGTTTATTTTCACTCAAATGTGGCTTATTTCCCAATTAGACTATTAAATTCTTTTTTTACTCCCCGAAGAATCTAGCAAAATGCTGTGCAGGCGTGTTTGTTATAGAGGCTTAATAAATGCCTCTTGACTGATGGATATTGCCTACCTTTTCACTCCACCTTGGTCCCTCATTTCTTCATCCTACCCTTTTCATCCAGTCCCATGGTTTTTTTTACAATTCCAATGAGGGTTTAGGTATTTAGAACACAGTGGGTAGAATATCAGCATCATCCCCATACTAACTTAGATCTTGTTTCATTTGCAATCGACTTGGAAAGGTCGTTTACTCTTATTTATGTGAGAATATTACAGAGGCCACATTTCTCTTTCACCCCAAACACTCGTGCTCCACAGATTTTATACCCTAATTATCCCTATTGTGCAACTTGATGCTCTCCTGTCTTTCTTTCTTTGCCTCATTTCTTTGTTTTAACTGGCATTTTCTCCTTTCTAAACATAGCCTTACTTTCTGTTTGCTTATTTTCATTCTCACTTACCTAGGCCTGAGAGTGTTGTTCTCCCAGACGGTCAGCTTATAATGGTCTCTAAAATAGTTGCTGCCCGTAACCCTATTTCCTTGTAAATACTCTGCCTATGTGATCTTTCTCATTACTCTAAGGACCTGAGAAAACTCATGCCCATATTTTCCCGTTATCACCTATATTAACTCTCAGCCAGCTCTTTGACCTTGGACAGGTCAATTGGCTATACAATTACAGTTCATTTAAAACTGTTCCATCACTGTCACTCTTGCTTCTACATATAGCTAATGTGACATTAATCATGATGAACTATAGTTATATTTAATAATTTGCCATATCCAGTGGACTATAATCTCCTGAAGGAATGTTTCAGTCCCCAATGTCAGTTAATGGAAAATTTGGGGTTGCTCATATTTACTAGGCCAGTGAATAAGATAGTCACATTTTTGTTTGTCTTCTAATAATAAAAAGAAATAGAATATTATTCTGAGAAGACACTGCCTGTGAAATTACAGGATCTAGCCTGCAGATAGGCTAGGTCGTCTTTCTCGATCTGGTCGGCATTCTGACCTTTTCGATTGTCAAAATGATAAATGAGGATAGGGTAAATTCAGCTATATTAGTATGAGGAAATAAGAATAAGTCATGGCTATCATTTTAGCCACCCTTCCCCAGCCCCCAGCAATCCCTTGTCACAAACTCATTCAAATGTTTGTTGAGGAAATGACCGTTAAATGTGACACTTCATTTAGCCCACACCAGTCCACTTTCTAAGTCCTCAAGGCAGCTTCTTAAAGTCCCAGTTCTCGTTCCATATATTTCCCTGTGCTTTTCTGAGCTTGAAAAGCTTCCATAAGCTTTCCTTTAAATACCTACAGAAAGTTCATATTCTCTACGAAAATGATTTCAACAACAGCATAACATTAGTGTCAATTTACGGGCATGTTTACTCTAACTGGATTCCACATGGTTCCACCACTACTATGAAATTATTCATAGCTAAAGCGATGAGAGTGAAATGTAAAAAAAATTTACTTACCAATTTATTACATTTATGTGTATTTGTATTACGCATCTTGCTTGAGAAGTCTCTGGATGGTGACAGCCCTGAAATCCGTAGATTTCTTTTCCTGGAACAGCCTGTCAACTGGATGCTACCCTGTGGTTTCTGTGAGGTGCCTACTGCTCATTCCCATGGCTCTTGTTTTATTTATTTATATAATGTGACACATTATTCCTGGCAGCAACCAGCAATCTGCATCTCTCAAATCAGATGTGATCAACAACAGCGTTTTCTACTAAGGTATGGAAAAAATGAAAGTATTGTGATGATGTAACTAAAAAAGAATGAAAAACAAATATCCAATCTAATACCATTTTGACCCAGATTTCAGGGGGTCTGAGGAGGGCATTTTGAGAGCTGACTTTTCCCGAACATAGAGGTTGTGCACTAGCTATGATCTCAAATTATTATACAACAAGTTTCATTGTCTCACTGCTACTTTGGCATTTTATTTATTCAAAATCTATATGCTACCTGCGATCATCAGACAGTATGTGAAAAGGAGAGTGAAAATGAAAGAGGAATCTAGTGATCTAAGACTACATTAAGGGAGTAGTTATTAGTGTCAGTAAGTCTGGGTTCTATTTCTGAGTCTACCCTCCCTCCCTGGCTACTGTACAGCCTGCCTAAGCTTTCATTATTACTTATTGTATTGTATTGTATTGTTTTTTAAAGTGATTATTTCCATGGCAACAAGGCACTGTTCCAGGCATTAGGAGGCATGACAGCCACAGTGGAGTTGGGAATCAGTATAGAAGATAAAGGGAGGGGAGAGAAAAGGAGCGGGTGTCGGAAAAACTTTGAAAGCAAAGATGTAGGATGAATCCAACAAAACATCAAAGATATTCTAATTTCTAATGTCAGTTAATGGAAAATTTAGGGTTAGTCATGTTTACTAGGTCAGTGAATAAGATAGTCAGATTTTTGTTTGTTTGTTTTCTAATAATAAAAAGCAGTAGAATACTATTCTGAGAAGACATTGCCTGTGAAATTCCTGGGTCTAGCCTTCAGATAGGCTAGGTAGTCTTTCTTGATTGGTCAGCATTCTGACCTTTTAATTGTCGAAATGATAAATGAGGATAGGGTAAATTCAGCTATATTAGTATGAGGAAATACAGAGAGAGTGTTTGATCTAGAGTTAGCCCTGATGTTAAAAAATAACAAAGGAAAACTCACAATATTGCTGTTAAAAGATTCAACCTGTTTCCCAAAGATGAAAAATAAAATTCCTTTGATGAATAAGATATGGTGTATGAAAATGGACTAACCCCTGTTATTACATTCTGTCATCAACGTGGACTGGATGGTTCCACATGAACACAAAGATAGTTATCAGATCAGTAATAATAATAATTATAAGGATCTCAACTTGCTGAGCGCTTACTAAGATCCAGGTGCTAGTCTAATAAATTTCCATATGTTAACTTAGTAACTTCTCTGAGAAGAGAGAGATGTTTTGAAATCAGACTTAGTGTGTGCATTTGCCTTGACAATGAAAATTTAGCTCTACAAGTGTCCTCACTGGACCCTAAGACACTTGGATAGAGCTGATATTAGGTAGGTTAAACGTTTACTTTTCATTATCTATCACATATCATACTCAGTCATATCTTCGAGTCTGTCATTAGCACTCAACTTAGGAGTAAGTCTCGTTACTGTTGACCAAAGTTATTTGAGAGGATGCAAATTGCTTGTTGTCGATTGGCACAATTTACCATTTTATGACATTACCATCGTGTGTGGAAGCTGTTTTGACTTTTGTACATCTTATTAGAAGAGTGAAAGGGTGTGTTACACTAATCTTTTCCATTTCCCTGAGTCTGGACAATTGATCCAGAGTTATTTATTTGGTAGGAGCCATTGAAATGGTTGCACTTAATCTCATCCTCAGACTTGTGGATTAGATGTACTGGTAGAGTAGGTTCAAATGGAGATGGAATAATTCTGCTTCTTTCCTTCAATATCATGGTATTTGTGTTTTCTCCATTTGGTTACTTAAGACAGTCACATGGGTCATATTATGTCGGTTATGAAAAGGAAGTATAATCATCTATGATATTTAATCACTTTGCATTCTACATAGCATAGTCAGAAAGCCATTCTACTTGATTCTCATAAATAAACATTCCTTTTTTATGAGCAAGGATACTTTGTTTTGTCTAAGTGCATACCACAGAGCTTGTTCAGTAACTGATAGGCTTAAAACCCAGGTGTCTTATCTCCCTGTCTAATGCTGTTTCTGGTACAAGCTCCTGGCTGTAAACTAGAGGGAGATACCTTACATGCCAATTTTATTAGGATTATATTTTCAAAATTTAATTATGTAAGGAAAAGGAAAATTAACACTAATGAAAACCATGAAAATCCCATTAATGTACTAAATATTTTGAGTTTAAGTACATACTATTTTACTCATTAATAAATATGCTTGCACAGTAGTTGAATTTTAAAAGTCAAAACTCTAGAGATGATGACCTTTCAGTTAGATGAATATTAGAACATTATTCCCCAGGTAATGTTTTAATGTTTTGTTTGTGCTTTTGTTCTCTCTGGATAATGATGTGGTAATTCTTAGGACATTTAGCTTTTGTAAAAAGGAGTGAAGGTAATTAACCTCTGATTTCTTTGCTAAACTCTGTTAGCAGGCAGATTAGTCATTTGGCCTCTATTAGGCAAGATAATGTAATGGAAAGACATGGCTGGTTATCCTCTATGAATTCTAAATACAGTTACTGATATACTGGCTGACCCTATACACATTCTTTGGTTTCCAAGGTTCTTAGTTGCCCTGGCTTGCAAGTAATCCAATGTGTGGCCATTTAACCTATGTTGCTGAACTGTAGGATCAAATTCGTCATTGATTTAAACAACTTCAGGAGACCCATTTAATAAATTTTTATTAAATCCTTTTTATGCCTAAAGTAGTATACTGAAGTGAGAATTGTTTACATGTGAGATAGCATGAAATATAAAACAAAGGATACAGGTTTCATTTTTCATATAGCCTTTTCAAAAAATGAATTAGCATTCCTATCTTTTAGAGTTAGCAAGTAAATATTCTATTTAAACCCAGGAGCTAAAGACCCGAAATATGCAAATGATAGGTTTTTTACATTGCAAAGTAATTGATTCTCCTCCAAATTTGTTCCAGTGGTTTTTATTAGTTACAGAGTAAGGAACTTTCCAAAACAGTTTCATATCAAGAAGTAATACTTAAAAAAAAAAAAGCACAATGCTGTTTTTATTGGCCCCAGAGTTATTTTTTTTTTCTCATGGTCAATTAGTAGATTTTTCTAAGAGAAAAAATTTCAAAATATAGAAATAAGTGCTGACAACCGTAAAGCATAATTTTAAAATATCTAATAATGGCTAAGTTTATTGAATACTTAATATTTTGAAAGTGCTGCAAGGTAACTCTTACAATTATCCTCATTATTTATATGAAGAAGTTAAAGTTTAGTGAGGTGTGCTGGGAATGGGACTCCAGCTGCATCTGATTGCAGTGTCTGACTCTTAGTCACTCCACTCTACTGGGTTACATAAGAACAATTAGATAAACAGAAGAGATATGGCTTGGCTGTGCTCCCACCCAAATCTCGTCTTGAATTGTAATTCCCATAATTCCCACACATTGTGGGAGGGACCTAGTGGGAAATAATTGAATCACAGGGACAAGTCTTTCTTAAGCTATTCTTGTGGTAGAGAATAAGTCTCATGAGATCTCATGGTTTTATAAGAAGTTTCTCCTTTCACATGGCTCTCATTCTCTCTTGTCTGCCGCCAAGTAAGACGCGTCTTTTGCCTTCTGCCATAATTGTGAGGCCTCCACAGCCACGTGGAACTGTGAGTCCTAAACCTCATTTTCTTTATAAATTACCCAGTCTCGGGTATGTCTTGATCAGCAGCATGAAAACAGACTAATACAATAAGCAAGTGCCTGGAACCTTAGAGTGGAAAGAGAGCCTATCAGTATGAAGAAATCAAGAAAGATTGTCTAAAAATAGTGATGTTTTAGTTGGGCTTTGAAGGATGAATAGGACTTGAACAAACATATTAGAGAAAGAGAGGAAGGTTAAATGTCAAAGGAGTAGGAAATGGGGGACTCCTTTGTCAGATTCTTAATCTGCTGGAACATGGAATTAACAGGAAGGAAAAGCAGGACAGAATGTTAGAAAGGAGGTGAGAAACACATCTTAAGTATGAAATAACAGAAAGCATAATTAGTGACACCCATCTAGAGACTTTTACTTTATTCCATAGAAGATTATTTTTGAAGATTTTGGGGTAAGTATAAGATTCATCAGTATTACCTGAGGACTGATTCTTTTGGAATATACTCCCTGTAGCTTTTATCAATTGGGCACCACTGTGCTTATATTATATGATGTAAATGCACTGCACTGTTGAATGTTTATCAGATTGTTCATTTTTTATATCTATCTATTTGTCTATCATGCAATCATCTCTGAAAACAATTGTAGGCCCACTCCAATAGGTAGAAGAATGGCCATGCAAAGTCAAACTTCTAAGCCCTGGGGAGCAAAAGCACAATAATTTTAACATGGGGAAGTCTTTTAAATCATCTCTGTGTCAACCATTTTGAATCATTAACTATAAAATATATAGTGTTAACCACCTGGGAGATACTATGTATGATAAGCCAGTTGGAAATTAATGATTGGTTGGTTGGAAATAAATTAAATGAGTATTCTTGATAGTTGGCTAAAGCTCCTCAAATGTGAAAATAGGGTGTACCTCATACTGTAATACATCTGCTTTAATCAGGTCAATAGGGAGGGAAGTCACATGTATGTACTAGTGAGGAACTGAATTGGCAGCTGCATCATTAAGCTGCCTTCTGGAACATATCTCAAGAGAGGCTGAGTCCTGATGCTGGAACAGTGGATCAAATGCCAAAGATGTATCTCATCAATGCTGTGTCTGAGTGAAGGAGATGAGGTTCATTTATTAGTATACAAGCCGAGAGTTAAGATTCTGGGAAACATTAATGATATGGCAAAGCCTGAATGGGGTGGACAAATAGGAAGTCATAGTTTGGTAAAGATTAAAAGGGAGTTTATGGTGAATATCTGCTAGAATAGATTCTTTTCTCCATTATATCCCTTAAGTGCTCAGCTTGGTGTGCTTCTTGAGACTGGGAGCATGTGTAGAAGTAACCAACCTTCACATAGAACATCTTTAGTAAAGGGGGAGAGGGAGTGATTTGTGAGAAGAAATCAAAGGAAAAATGTGTTAATATCTGACTCCCTTTCTTCTATGACTCTTTACCCTCCATTTTTATTTATTGGTAGACTTATGTTCCGCAGTCAAGGGCAAATGCCCAGGACTCTCCTCTACTCCTTGTTAAATTGGTAACTTCTTAAAGGTCATTGTAATTTTGAAGAGGTGGTGATTTTTCTTATGTTTTAGTGGAAACTGTTAACAAGAATAATTTTCAAAAAGTAATGATATTCGTTTTATTTTCCAGTGAGTAATATTTGGGAAATCATCAAGAAGTGTGTGTTTGTGATATTATTCCTCACTATTAAAATCCTTAAACTACAAGTCCTATTCATAGTCATGAGTATAATTTTCCTTGACTTTTTCATCTGTCTAATTTATTCTTTTCCTGGAAGGACATTTGTGTGTAAGGAGTATGACACATTAACAATAATATTTCACTTGCGTTATTTAATTTCTCCATGAGATTGCATCTGAGTTTTGAACATGGGATTAATTCCTGCCACATGTACTTTAAATATACAAGTAATGTATACTGGTTTATTCATTTTTCAAAATTGGCTTAAATTTTCTAATACAAAACATCTTTTTAAGGATCTCTTCTTTCATTTAAATATTCTTGTTAGATCTCAATGCCTTATATTAGAATCTATACTTAATTACCTTTTTCAGTTGAGTGAGATTCAGTTATATTTTTGGAACATGGGCTCAGCAACTTAATTAACATATTTCGGGAATGCCTACTGGAGTGCTCCAATTATAGAAACTATTGAAGAAATACAACACTTTACCTCTGCCCTGAGAAAGGTTCAGTCTAGTAAGTTATAGTCTGTCAAAGGCATTGTTTCACAAATGAAAGTTGCTCCCATCTAAGCTTAAATTGTGAGGCACAGATTTTGTGTGATGTATTCAGGGATGATTGGTATGAGCTGGCAGCATGTCCTTATCTTTTCATGTGATTCAAGAAAAAGGAAGAATTTGGGTGGGCCTTGAAAGATGTAGAATTGATATAGGGACAGTTAAAAGGGAAGTTCCCCGTCAGGTATCTAAGACACAGAAAGCCTGTCAAATTAGCTTCTCTAAGAAAATATTTATTAAAAGATGGCAGTAGTATTCAGGAGAACCAAAGAAAATGAAGACACACTGGGTTTCCTTGGGAGTAGAGCTAAAAAGCCCTGAGGAACAAGGCAACTACTCCTGTCCCATCTTCTCTACTCTTCTTTTCTCCTCTCTTGTTCTGTCATCACCTGGTTCCTATTTCTGCTTTTAAATGTGTGCAACCCGACTCTCTCTGCTAAATAATTAGTACACATAACCCCTGGGGCTTCCAGAGCTTCCAATTCTATGTGATTTTCCAGCTCCAAGAACTACTAGTAATTGACTCTGTTAGTTAAATTATTAAGAGAGAAGATCTGAGCTGTTTAGATCATAAGTAAAGGATCAACCCTTGGTCCTGTCAACTGTGGTGACACAGCACAGGAGATCACATGCTGTGAACATGGATCAGCAGGGACTCAGTCTCTATGGAGAGGAGTGATGGGTGTGTAGTTGTCAAAGAACTCCCAGGAGAGAGGATGTCAGCTGAAAAGGAACCCCAAGTTTATTCAATGCAGAGCTAAATAGTAAGAATGAATGAGGTTCATGAAATGGTGTTTATGGAATTGCGACACAACCAAGCTGTTAGGAGGGAAGATCAATTTAGGAAAGAGTCGGAAATAAAAACAGATAAAATGGGTTCAGATTAGGCAGTGAGTGAAAGTTCTCATGAGGACAAGATATGTGCACTGATGCAGTACCTATTAGGTACGGAGCATCTTAGGTGCTTTCCAATTGTGTAGTGTGCCTCCCCACCACCAATTCTTAAGCACTCTAAGAGCTTGATTTTGTTTGTTGATCTGGGTTTTAATGATAATTCAGTTTGTAGATTCATCGATGATAGATCTTGATATTTTGTCTCAAGGTATCAAACCTACTTACCAATAGGACTATCAAACCTACCTCAATTTGGGTGTTGATTCTGTTTTTTGACCATACTCTTCAGATGTTTAATTATACTGAATGATTTTGTCGTTAAAAAGTTATAACGTATTGCATTGGTCCTGTTAACATACGTTCTAACTTTTTAATTGAAAAGTGATAGAGTTACATGTTGAATGTAAATAACACAAAACTAAATGTGAAAAATAAAATGAAAAATGTGAAGACCTTTTTTCTTACCTCTTTCCTGGCTTCCCCATTCCACACCTCCCCCATTCAGTAGTCTTCCCTGTGGATAACCATAGTTTGTAGTATCTTTGAGGACTTTTTTCTAATATATATAATATAAATTTTATATACAGTACTTCTAATATGTGCTATATATTAGAAAAAAGATTGAAAAATGATATATATATTTTATAATATGTTCATATAAACACACAGACAAAAATAGATTTCATATCATTCTGTAATATGTATTTAATTTGGCCATACTCCAAAGTACATGCTCAGTAAAGGTTAAGTAATTATGCTATTATTAATGTAACAAACATTCTTAAACATAGTTTTCTGCGTGTATGATTATACTTATAAATGATGGATTCCAAATTGTAGAATTTGAAAATCAAAGGGTACGTACTCTTTATTAATACAGTCAAGTTGTCTTCCAAAAAGGCTGTATGGATTTACACTGCCACCAACAGTGTATGAGATAAGCTATTTTCCACTCGCGCACCATTTTTATTAAGAATTTTTTTGACGTCTTTTCAAAGTGAATCATGACTATGTGTGTATTACTCAATAGTGTGGATTATGTATTTTATAAGAAAGTAATAATTTACATGTCACAATATAAGGACAGTAAGATTTTTTTTGTAAGTGATTGAAGATTAAGTTAATTTAAAATTTCTAAGGAGTGTAAGCTCTTCAATAAAACTTGTTTATCCTTTAAAAGGAAATGTTTATTATTCATCTCAGTGAGATCAAAATATACTCCATGTTTTGTCAAACAAACCAACCCATGGCCAATCACTAAAGTTCATTTTAGAGTTTTTATAAATACTTGACATTTTTAAGCAATGTATTTTCATGAGAAAATTAGCTCAGAATCTGGGAATCGTGAATTTAGAGGAATATGATTATGATAGTTCTTTTCTATTCAGAACTTGATTCTCTTCTTGAGTGGATGAGAATGGTAGTAAATGCTCTCTCCAGTTTGCAAAAGGCAGGGTGCATCACTCGTCATTTCTTATTCTCGTGTGCATCCAATTCTAGAGGGAGCATCATCCACAAATGTAGCCATTATGCCTGAACTCTGTGTGTGCAAGCGTGTATGTGTGTGTTTGAGAATAGGAAATGCATAACAGTGACCTCTGAGCCCCTGGAAATGCCTGGGTTGTATGGCAGTCACAGACCTTTGAAGGTTTAATATGTTGGGAAGTGAACAATTCTTTCTATTCAAACACTGGGTGGATTCAGAATTTATGAAGTCAGAAAGTTCTGCCAAAGTTGTACTCACACCAATGACCTAATCTATAAGTAATCTAGATAACCATTGTCAAGGAAATTTTATTTTAAGTGTACTTTGGATGGTTTTTGGTTAATATTTTAGTGCCCCGATGCACAATGCCAACTTCAAACACCTGAAAACCCAGGGCTCTGCTCTGTGTCCAATAAGTGCCTGGTAACTCTGTTAAATAAAATTAATTCCACCTCTACCAAGGATTAACAGAGAGAAACACAATCCATTAAGAATCACTGACCAAGTGCTCAGAATCATTCTTGAAATACACCCTGACTTTCTTACAAGACCGTTCTTTTAAGACTGAAGGCCAGTTGTTCTTCTGATATAGAAAGTTTCCTCTTGACATTAGTTATCTTTGGTCTAAAACTATTACATCCTAAATTAATGGATATTCCTTCTTAAGAAATGATAAAGACCACAGACTTGAGATAGGAGCACTAGGATTCCTATTATCTAAGGTTGCAGTAAAGATTGATCACTTCTATTTCCACTGAAATTCAAATAACCATTAATAACAGTATGGGGTATGTGAGATAAAGTAAAGGGAAGAAGAACACAGAATTCAGTGATTTCTATGTGGATTCCACAAAGGGAGTCGTGCTTTTACATCATGGAAAAAGTAATCAGATTGAAAGCTCTTGAGATAGACGAGAACAGGTTACGGAACTGGAGTATATGCTAAAAGTAATTACTGAATATACTCAAAAATAATTTTGTAAGTTGCATAGCAGAGCCCAATGACATTAACAGCTGGTTGGTGCCTTGGCCCACATACTGCATTTGAAATAACGCCATTATAGATGCCAAGCATTAAGTTCATGATGGCTTTAGGTACCTATTTGACACTTTCTATCAAGTATAATTCAGTGTTTTCAGTTTGTTTTCAAGCTCTTCTGAAAGGTTCTTCTCCTTGTATAATCTATAGAATTACCTTTTATATTGATATATCAAATAGAGGTGCATTATAAATTAAAACCATCTGTGTTTGCCAAATGTCTATATATCACAGTTATAAATTGTGAGTTTAAACTGATGAAGAGAAAAACAGTTGTTTTTGCATATCTGTAAGCAATGAGCTTGATGTATGGATAGTCTTAAATATTAACTGGAAATAAGGATGTACTCTGAAGAAAACATTTAGTATGATAAATTCAACTCTCAAATCATAATTTAATTGAAAGAATTTTATTCTATTGCTTCTTACTTACCAGGCTTTTGCACAGATACATCTTTAGCCTTGCCATAGTATGTACAGAGTAGTATGATGTTTAAAACTCATAGTGATGAGAGTGAAATAACGTTCTTCCACTGCTTCTTCATTGTACTGTTGAAATCAAAACGACCTAAGAGGCTCTGATAGATCAAATAAAGCTTAGAAAATCATTTGCTTTAGAAAGAAGAACATAGCTTTGGTTTCAGGTTGGTTGGTCTCAGTTTTGAAAACCTAAATCTATTTATCACAAAGTAGACAACTGGCTTTTGGAGCTATATATTGTTGTGGTACACTGCTGAGCAAATAAAAGACAGAATATATTTGGTTGCTTAATATATAATTGAATGCTAACAATAAAACTTCTATTCCTGTTGAAGCTCAAATTGGGTGAAAAGTATTAACAGGACCAACATTTTTGGATTAATTTAATTCAACGAATCCAAATACTGCTGTGTGATCTTTGACTGTCATTCTGTAGCTTCATTCCTCATCAGCGTGCATTTATTAATATTTCACTGAAAAACACATTTGTAACTCTTAGGTGAAAACTACCAAATCAGTCGAAAGTGCTATGGTAAAGTGATAAAATTGCATCTAATAAAAGTTAGAAGAAAGAAGAGATCGCAATCATAGCGTGCTCAATTACAATTTAATTTCTGGACTTTCTTCCAAAATTATGTGGATCAAATTTATTTTTGTGAATTATGCATTAATTATTTGTTTGAAAAGTAATAAATCCTCTAAAGAACTAGAAGAGAAGTGGTATTTTACTTTTTTCTTGTCAGTTTTTCTATTACTGTAGTTAAATTTGTCCATTTCCTTTTCTTTATTTCCAATCTAGTAGATATATTTAAACTACAAATTAACATATTACCCATACTTATATCTCATTGGGACAGTATTTTTTTCACTCCCTAACGTGGTCAGTGTTGAAATCACTGTATTTCCTCACTTCTTAACTATTTGTCACACCACATGATTGTATTTCTTAACATTTACCTTTTTACTGGTAAATTGTATTGGTATTTTACTGGTAAATTATTTCTTAACATTTACTTTTTTACTGGTAAACACACTGAAAACCGTCATTGTGTGATTTATTGGATTTAAATGCTATGTCATCTCAAGATTTAAAGAAGACAAATGAGAATCTTTAAACTATATGTCATTTTTTTACTCTTTTTCAACTTTTCTTGTAGTATCTGCCTTCTCTTGTATAGCCATAATCCTGCATTTGCCCTTAGTTATGCCATTGAATAGATTTAGTACCCCTGCCAATCTTGAGCTATAGTTTTTTCATTCATCTCTGGGTAGCTCTAGTACTTTTAATAATAAATTAGTACTCATGGACAATATATTACTTAATGTTTTTGTATTTTTTAAAACGTTAGTATGTTGCTTTTTTTACCTCCATGCCATCTTGGCATAGTATAAAATTCTTACATTTTTCATTCCTTTCCTTATGTGTGTCTGTGTTTTCTTACGAATTTTGGAAGCATTGTTCCACAGTCCTCTAGACAGTGGTATGTGGTCAGTGGCAAGCCTGGTCATGCGTTCTCCATATAAATAGTCTTTTAACCTGGCTCCCCAAATACTTTCTTCTTTAGTTGTACAGACAAGTAACTTTGTTAGATTATAAGTTAGTATTGATCATTTCTGTGATTAGTTTTCCCAGAAAACCATGTCCCTTTACATCTTTAGAGTGAAATATTATTTTCATTGTCTTTATAGTGTCCTTGAAGTATATTGTTAAATGCTTTCAGGTTCTTTTTTCTTTTCTTTTCTTTTCTTTTTTTTTCAGTGACTCCAATTGTTGCCTACTTACAACAATGTATCCAAAACAGAAATACTTATCTTTCCTAGCAAACTTGCTCCTTTCTATCTACATTTATTAGACAGGATAAATATGTTGTACTAAGTGTTTACACCAACTACGGTCCAGATTCCTGATAAATGCAAGTCTAGGGAGGACCCTTTCTTTGGCTGAGTGGGGAATGAGAGACGAATTAAAGAAAATAAATAAGGGCTAATAAATACTCTATGTGATAAAGATGTAAATTGAAAGTTCCAGAGTGTGTATGTTGCAGAGGTGAGAGGAAGAAAAAGAAGAGATGCAAACGTGAGGAAGGGATCACGAAATTGTGTGATTGTTCGTGTGTGTATGTGCATCTGTACATGTGTGCTTATGAGTGTTCAGATGCATGTGTTGATCTAGCTAACCTAGAGGTGGGCACCACGTGCAAACAGTGCTGGCATGAGATGGCCGAGTTACATTTCACTCATCTTTGGATTCCCTTTCCTCCATGTTGGAATCCTAGGAGCTTCCTTTGATGCCTCCCACTTCCTCACTTGCTTATTTTCTCACCTCCATTGCTCAGTGTTTAAAGCCTCCACTTCCTATGGATTCTGCTTCTGTAATATCTCCTGAGTCTGGCCCTTCCTGTCCACCCCTCCTGCTTGTCTTCAGTTTCTGCCTTACTCAGGCCTTCATTACTTCCTCTTAGATTATTACTGTAGCTGTTTTATTTCCTCCTGCCTGTAATCCATTGTTGACACCATCATTATTACAGTGATCTTGCCAAAATTCAAATGTGCCTTTCTCTTGATTAAATGTACTCAGTGGCTGCCCCTTGTCTACACTAAGCAGAATAAAGGCTGAACTTTTCAGTGTAAGCTGACTCTAGGCTTTTTGTTGACCATCTCCCATGCACTCCCAGTGCCTCAGCTGTACACAGTTGTGTGGGTTATTTTCCTTTATTTTGTTTATTCGTTTTGTCTTTGATCTGTACCTTTTCTTTTTTTATTTTCTTTTTTTCTTTTTTTTTGAGATGGAGTCTTGCTCTGTGGCACAGGCTGGAGTACAGTGGCTTGATCTCAGCTCACTGCAACCTCCGCCTCCTGGGTTCAAGTGATTCTCCTGCCTCAGCCTCCCGAGTAGCTGGGATTACAAGTGTGCACCAACACCCCTGACTAATTTTTTGTATTTTTAGTAGAGGTGGGGTTTCACCATGTTGACCAGGCTGGTCTCAAACCCCTGACCTCAAGTGATCCGCCTGCCTCACCCTCCCAAAGTGCTGGGATTACAAGTGTGAGCACCTGCGCCTGTCCTGATCTGTACCTTTTCAAATTTGTTTTTTCAAGACTCTGATTTGTTTCTTCAAGACTCAACTCCAGCCACAGTAAGACTTGCTTTTCTGTTAGCCCATAAAGCTGTACCCCTTCCTCTACCACCAGGACTTCCAATCAGGAGTAGTGACACTCTTCTATTCCTCTTTATGTGCTGTGGGTATCTCCAGCACATGCTATTTTGAACTTATAAATTTAGCACATATTTATTGAGTATTCACCATCATGTCATCACTCAACTGAATCCCTCACAAGGCCATATCCTGGATGTCCACTGCCCTGACTTCCATAGTGCCTGTAAGCGGTAAACACAAGGTAAAGTCTTGTTGAATGAATGAAGTAGTAATAAAGAAACACTAGCATTTATTTGTATGATATGAATTCCTCAAGACATAAACCATGTATTGCATTTCTCTTCAATTACATCTACATCTTAGAACATTTTCTATGTATTAAGTACACTTGAAATTACATGGCTTTTAAGAGTATATTTGGTACGCAGCTTGACTGCTGATAGAAGCATGTGCTGCAGTGTAATTTAAAGGAAGAGATGATTTTCTCTGGTGCCGAGAACAGCAACCTGATCTTAATATTCTATGTTTGGAGAGACACAGTGCTTTAGGTTAAGCATTAACACCTGGTTCTTTGTCCTTCTTTGTGGTTGGAAACTAAAACAGCAGCACCTTGATATGAATTAGGACATGAAGGTGCTGGGACAGAATTAAGTACCACAGCAAAAGGGCTTGCTGAAGGGAGGATCAAAAAGGAGGATGATATATTCAGAAAGCTGACTTTGCCTTTTTCACCATTTTGTCTCACTAATCCCAAATATAAAATATTTACTCTGTGTGAAAACTTCATACACTTGTAATCTTCCTGCATTTTTATTCCTAATAGACTCAGATACATAAAGCTCAATTTTAATAGGCAATGATTAAAGATTCAATAATTAAAAACAGAAGTTATAAGGGTGACCCAAAAGCTTAGGGCAGTCGTAAATAGAGCAGGAGAGCACATAACATTTGAAGTGAAGTAGGGTTTGAGTCATCTGATCCTTTGCAGGTTAAGAGGGTTATCTGTTGAAATCACAAATGCACGTGATGCAGTCTGCTCTAACAAATATTTTATGGAAAGCAAACAAAATGCAAGTTCTAAAACCAAGATTCTTGAAGGCAAGATTTCTCAATGCCATGCAGTTGCATAGGAGAGGAATGTACTTCTTTCTCTTCCATTGCTTTTCTCTCTCAGCCCCGTGCTAAGCCACATATATTTGACTTCTTTACAAAGTCTGTTGTAATCATCTATTTATTTATTTATTTTTATTCATTTGTCTATTTTTTGGCTAGACTGTGAAGTCCTTGAGGATACTGGCAGTCTTATGTACACTTATGTCTCAGACACCTGTAAATGTACTTAAGACAACAAATCTTTGTCAAATGAATAAATACAACAACTGCTCTTCTCTACTGGTCATGCTACTTCTGATGTCTCCTGAATCTTTTTGTTTTGTTATTGACTTTGATGGCATGCATCTGTGTGCATGCGTGCATGCTTGCACTATCTTCTTGTTGTTATGTTGTTAGTTTTAACTAAAGGATAGGAGAGGTATGTACTTCCCATCCTAGTGTACAACACTAGGCCCACTATTGTGGAATGATATGTTATTGAAAATATAATTGGCTGGTTACTTCAGATGGGGGAGGAAGTGACGAATATTTCATTTGTATTTTTGTATTGTTTTACATGAATATCACAAACATGTCTTATTTTTGAAGAAAAACCCCACATATGCGTACATATACAGTAGAATTTGGGAATGGAGAAGCAGAGTAGAGAAATGGAATAAAAAGCTTTCACTTAGAAGCACTTCTTCCTCTCTCTTCAGAACCCATAGCAACTCAACCTGCCACATTCCCCTGCAGGAGAAGAGGATGCAAGTTCACTCATTTGTCTTCTGGGAAGAAGAGACAGTACTTAGTTGTTGGTACCATTAAGTCCTAATCAAGATTAGGAAAAGTTGATGAGAAGTGATCCCAGTTTAACAATGGGCTTTGCCCAAGTGATCTCAGTCATTACTGTAGTTTTAACTACTCGTATACTGCTGGTCCTCAAATCTCTATTTCCACCTTAACTTCTTTCATGAGCTTCAAACCCCCATATTCAATGGATTAGTGAACATCTCCCACAGAATGTTCCACAGGAACTTTGCGTTCGTGGTGTTATCATCTCTTTCCTACGTTTCCCTTGCTCTGATGTGGTTCTGTTTTCCTGTCTACATTTTCTAGCTCAGCTAAGATCTTTGGATTTTTCTTCTCTCTTGCTTCTCCTTCTCATCCAATTCTAAACATTCAGCAGGACCTGAATTTTTTGCTTCCTAAGTAGTTTTTCAAATTCACCCCTCTCCTATAGTCTTATTACCTGTGTCCTAACACCGGAGTCTTTGCCTTTTTTCTCTCCCAGTCTAAAGCTCTAGCTTCCTAATTAGTTTACCGGCCTTCATTCTTGCTCCCTACTTCTCCTTCTATAAGAGCAGTCATGACAGCAATGCGATCATAACCATATCACACCCTTCTCCAGGCTGCTCCAGCTGGATGCCCTTCCTGGCTGGCCCTTTGTCCATAGTCCTGATGTGCTTTAGTTTTATCACGCAGATCACTTTTCTCTCTCCCCCACCCCCTCCTTTTTTTTTTTTTTTTTTACTAAGACTTTCTCCTTTCAACCTTTAAGATTTATACTAGGTTTTATTACCTCTATGAATTTCTCCCCAAACACATTCACCAATCCCCCAGCCACATTCACACACACTCATTCCCTTTCACTCTGGGCAAATTTCTGTCCTCTGTATTCCCCAAGAGCCTGGGCCCACCTGTCTGTCAAACACTGACTATAGCATTGAAGTGAGTCATTGCCTCTGTTCCACATTGTGTACCTGACTATTCAGTAGGTATTTTAATTTAGGTGCAGGAAGAATACAACAAGGTCCTTAAATTGATGTTCTAATTCGAGGGCAAACAGATAAATTATTTAAATTTTTTAAAAAGAAATAAAAGTTGTGGGTAACTAAGGCATTAGATAATGATTCTAGTTATTGATTACAATTATAACCCGAAGATAAGATTTGGGAGCTCTTGTCATCAGGAGACAAGGCAAGAGAACAAACATATATTGTTAGCCAGGTACAGGATTTTTTACTGAAATACACACATACTCACACTCATATGCATATATACACAAATATATATGCCCATATGTGCACACATGTTTATATTCATACACATACAAATTAGAGAACATACAACTAGGAAAAGTTATTCCAACTGAAGAGTGTATCTCAGATATAAGGAGAGGCAGCTCTACTTCTGGCTCTTCCATCAGATGGTTTTGTGACCTTAGAGATCCGTCTTTGTTTATCTGATCATGTTTCCTTCCCTGATAAAAAGAACTGCATATCCCTAATGCAGTGTAGGATACTGGTTAGTTGTGTTGGTTAAACTTGCCTGCAGTCTTTAACCTACTTTGCTCCACAGTTACTGCTCATCGATATTTGCCATAGGAAAATAGAGGGAATGGGAGAAATATTGCTTGCTCTACTCTCCTGTCTGTCTGTCCATCTATGCATCTAGCATCTCTTTTTATCTACATAGAGAGAACCATGAATTTTAATAATTTTTGTATTTCAATATTATATTGGGTGTTATTAATGTTTACCTTATTTAAAGCCTTTAGTAGTAGTATGCCATCTTTAAAATTAAAAAATATAAATCTATAGTAGTCATGGTTTTTTAGAGAAACAGAACCAGTAGGATGTCTGTGTGTGTGTCTGCATGTCTGTGTGTGTGTGTGTGTGTGTGTGTGTGTGTATATATATATATACTACACACACACACACACACGCACACAGAGAGAGAGATTTAAAGAATTGGTTCATACGAATTTGGAGGCGGGCAAGTCTAAATCTGCATGGTCAAGGTAGGCAGCAGGCTGGAGACCCAGGAATAGTTGATGTGAGTCTGAAGGCCATCTGCTGGTGGAATTCCTTCGCTCTTGGGATAGGTCCTTCTTTTTCTTAAGACCTTCTACTGATTCAATGAGGTGTGCCCACATTTTGGAGAGTAATCTGCTTTACTCAACGTGTACTGATTTAAACTTTAATCTGAACTTAACAAAGCCTAGCTTCACAAAAACATCCAGATGTTTTAAATAAAATATCTGCTTACAGGTGGTCCAGCCAAGGTGACATTTCAAATTATCCATCACAATATCTAAATCATAAAAATTCAATGCCATTGGCTAAAGTGAGAGAGAAAATTGTGGCAGGTAGACAGTATAGATTTGTTAGAAATTTCTTAAAATTTTAGAACAAAATTTCGTCAAGATGCTGCCTTTGATTGACCATCATTAAAACTTTTTAAATTGTATTTAAATTGTTTTTTCCCTTAGAATCATAAATATAGTCTAATGCGTTACCCTTTGTTTTAAAGGTCATTAAAAATGTGTGCATTGCATATGTGTAAAATGTTTATACTTCTTTATACAAATGAAATGTTGATAAAACAAGATTCATTAAATTGTTGATTCATCAAGATTCATCAAATTTTGAAAACTGTTGAGAAAATATGTGGCCAACTAAATACTAAAGTAGTAATTTCTTTAAAAATTTTTAGGTTTCTTGAAGAAGCTGATTTACTATTTCTGAATGTGCCCCCTATTCCTATATATATATATTTTTGGAATAATATTTGGTAGAACTGCCAAATTTTTAAAGAGTAACTTTATTCTTTATACTGAAAGAAGTAGATACATTGAATTCCGTTAGGAAGCTTTGCAATTGTTTTATTGTAAAAGAAAACTTACTTGGTAAGATGGAGTAAAAGCAACTCAGGATAAAATTAGGAAAGGGATGATGGATACATCTTTGAACTCTAAAAGTGATGAATCAAATCAAACTAAGATTTGACATTAGCTAGTTTATTTTTCAAATAATTCTGAAAACGATATGTGCACTAACTGTTCCGAAGTTATACTATGCAAGTTCTTTTAATGCATCTATGTTGCTACTTTTGAATAACTATATTACGTACTAGATGTAATTAGTGTTTAAAATTAGTTTCCTTGATGGTCTTGAAGTCAGTCCTTTATAATTTAGGTCAGCAAAGAAAATGCCAGTGTACTAAATTAGCACAGTTTTCACTGTTTTTATTCAGCAGCTGCAGGGTAAGAAAAGTACAAGATTTATTTATTTATTTATTTATTTATTTTTGCCAATGACAGAGCTGTATCCTGGATTTTTACATGGAATTTACATATTATGAAATTAAAAAAAGATCAATTTTTCTGTGAGATAACTTTGTAATTTGCTATGTGTAATTATTGTGTTCATTTGATTTATGGCTCAAAGATGAGAAACATTATTGATTTTTTGGAGATAGCCTCTAGATATGCTCTAGAAATGTTTCTTGCATTCTTAATGTCATTTCACTTTATCAAGTAGAAAGAGTTCAGTTTTGTAAAGGTAACCCACAGGTTCTCACCTATAGTGAGATTTTTTTTTAATGGAGGTTGGGAGGTAGAGCCAAATAAATTGATATATCTGTAGAAGTGTCTTCTATACCAGTGTTTCTAAGCATTTTTAAAATTTGTCTCCCCACTAAGGATTCTTTTCAGACTTTTGTTTTTCCTGAATATTCCCCAATGACACTTTAATATCACAGGTATACTGTATTCGGTTTATGTACTCTGGCCTAGGAAGGCCACAGATCATGACAGTATCTAAGATTTTTCATTCCCTACAAGAAATAATTCTTGTATTAACAGTGCATGACATGCTCTTTTTAGTTCTTATGTTTTCCATCAGATTTAGAAATGAATGGGCTTTTAAATTAAAATAATCTAAATTATTTTTTCTCAGAACCCTAATTTTCCAAGAAAACTTCAATTCCCCAGCTTCCCTTAATATGGGAAATTCAAAATTTCCCATTCCAAATGGTTTGATTTAACATAGATTTATTTATGCCTAAAAACATTTAAAAAAGATTTTTCAGTATTTAGGACCCAGATGAATTCTTTTCAGGGTTTCAGGATGGTATAAATCCATTTTATGCTGAAATTTTGGCCAATGGAATTCAGATTTATATCAGCTTTATTGCAGAATGTTGCCCTGACTTTATCAGATGAAAATATATCAGTCATTTTGACAATACATATACAGCATGTCTATAAATCATTCACCAAAATTACTGTGACTTACTTCAACCTTAATGTAATTCCACTTGAAATCAGTGTATCTTGCTAAAGAGGTGAGACAAGACAAATTTACACTGATAACATTTTAAAAACTTATGAGTAATTGCATCATCATAGAAATACATCATCTGTTTACATCACCACAGAAATACAGAGCCAGCTTTTGACTCAATACCTTAGGGATAAATAACATTTAGTTATTAAATAAAACTTTTAATTTCAAAAGTTGTCAATAGCCAAATATTATATTTAAGTATTTTATTTTTAATGGGTAAAATTAGAAGAGGATATTTTATCGACTACACAATTTTAGGAAACAGGATTCAATAACTTTCTTTCTCATTTTCAAATTCATCCTGTGCTTAACACAGAATAGCTCAATTTAAGAATACTGAATTTCTTTAATTTGTGTTACATACACATATCCATATGCATATTTTCCACTGTCAATTGGGTCATTATATTTTAATAGTTTGGTTGAGGTATAAATTGCATACAGTTAAATTCATTCATTTTAGTTGTGTAATTCAATGATTTTATGTACATTTATAGGGTTACATAATCATTCCAATTTAGTTTCAAAACACTTTCTATCACTTCAAAAGAACATTTTCTATCACTGTAAATCCTTTAACCTGTTTACAGTCAGTCTTCCTCCCCACCCCAAGCCCTAGGCAACCAGTAATCTGTTTTCTGTCGCAATAAATTTGCCTTTTCTGAAACTTTTCATAATAAAATCTGTTGGCTTTGGGTTTAGTTTGTCCTTCTGTTTCCAGTTTTTTAAGGTGGAAGCTTAGGGTACTGATTTCAGATTCTTCTTTTCTAATATTGTTGTGTAAAACTGTTCAATTTTCTTCTTAGCGTTGCTTTACCTGCATCCCACAAGGTTTGTGCATTTATTTTCATTCAGTTTGAAATCTAGGCTATTCACAAGGAATATTATTATTAATATTCACAAGGAAGATTAATTCCTTACGATTTCTTCCTTGACCCATGGAGGGTTTTGCTTATGCAAAAGAAGTAAAATCCTAACAACAAATCTCTTGAACCATAGCACAATCAAATGAGAAATCAAGACTAAGAAATTCACTCAAAACCATACAGTTACATGGAAATTGAATAACTTGCTCCTGAATGACTTTTGGGTAAATAATGAAATTAAGGCAGAAATCAAGAAGTTCTTTGAAATGAGTGAGAACAAAGATACAATGTACCAGAATCACTGGGACACAGCTAAGGCAGTGTTAAGAGGGAAATGTGTAGCCCTACATGCCCATATCAAAAAGATAACATGTTAACAACCTAACATCACAACAAAAATAACTAGAAAACCAACAGCAAACAAATCCCAAAGCTAGCAGAAGACATGAAGTATCCAAAATCAGAGTTGAACTGAAGGGGATTGAGACACGAAAAACCATTCAAAAGATCAACAAATCCAGGAGCTGGATTTTTTTTTTAAACTACACATTTTAAGTAATATATGGCAGCAACTCGATTCTGAGTGCTCCCTCCCATGTTTTATTGCCATTACTGTTTGTTTCATTTCTTGTCTGAACTAATTCTATGAAGTCTGTATCCCCTGCAGTATATACATATTGATGACTGTGCGTCTTTAAAGATCTTAAGTCTGGTTTCCTGGAAGTTACCCTGTGTTACGATAACTTAGTTATCCTGTGAATTATTACAGTGTATGTTTAAACACCTTGAGCCAATGAGGCTTCCACCTTTTCCCAGGGATCCCTGTGGAGTTTGGGTAACATCAAGTTTAGTGACATTCTGCCCCAGCTTTTTTTTTTTTTTTGTATTTCTTTAGTAGAGACGGGGTTTCACCGTGTTAGCCAGGATGGTCTCGATCTCCTGACCTCGTGATCCGCCCGTCTCGGCCTCCCAAAGTGCTGGGATTACAGGCTTGAGCCACCGCGCCCTGCCCCAGCTTTTTATTTCCTGTGTCTCCCCGGTGTATGTGCAAGCACTCACATGCAATCAGGGATGTGTAAATAGCCCTGGTCCTTCTTTGTCTTCCCTGTGTGCATGCAGCCTTGCCCATGTGTGCATATTTCCAGGCTTACATTTACATGTTTGATCCCCACAAGGAATACCAGGGAGCTTATCAAGTCCACCATGGCCATTTCATTTCCTGAATCTCCCTGTAAATCTTAGGTCACTCTGCCAAGTCTGTTGCTTGCTCCAGCTAGAATTGCAAACTCGGGCTAGCTGTGATGTTGGCTTTTCTGTTTTGTTTGCTATAGACATTGCCTCCAGTAATGCCAAGGGGATTGGGGTTTTCCTTGCTCCTCTCCAAGTCAAGTTGGCCCTCCAGCAGTGAAACTGCTGTTTCTAATGGCTTGCCAGAGACTCCTGCTGTTCTTAGTCAACGTTCAGTATTTTCTCTTGATCAAATGCCTTTCAATTGCTTGTATGTCTGCTTGATTTACAGAGTCCTGAAATGATTATTTTTGAACATTTTCATCCAGTGTTTTTCATTATGGTAAAATGCACACAACATATAATTTACTATCTTAAACATTTTTACCATTTACAGTTCAATGGCATTGAGTACATTCACACTATTGTGCAACCATCACCACCATCCATCTCTACGGCTTTTTGCATCTTGCAAAACTGAAACTCTGTACCCATTAAACAGTAACTTTCCATTTCCCATATCTCCCCAGCCCCTGGACTCCACCATTCTACTTTCTGTCTCTGTGATTTTGAATACTCTAAGTACATCATAGTAGTGGAATCATACAGCATTTGTCTTTTTTGTGACTGGCTTATTTCACTTAGTGTAATATCCTCAAGGTCCATTCATGTTGTCAGAATTTTATTTCTTTTTAAGGCCGAATAATATTCCATCATATCTATCCCACAGTTTGTTTATCCATCGGTGGAGACTTGGTTTACTTCCACATTTTAGCTATTGTGAATAATTCTGCTGTGAACATTGGTGTTACAAATATCACTTCAAGACCCTGCAACCAGTGCTTTTGAGTATATGCCCAGAGGTTGGCTTGCTGGATCATAAAGGAATTCTATTTTTAATATTTTGAAGAACTACTACACTACTTTTTTCCATTTTACATTCCCACCAACAGTATACAAGTGTTCCACTTTCTCTACATCCTCACCAACACCTCTTATTTTATGTTATTTTATATAGCCATCTTAATAGATGTGACATGGTATCTCACTGTAATTTTGATTTGAATTTCCCTGCTGATTAGTGATGTTGACCATCTTTTCATCTGCCTTTTGATCATATGTATATCTTCTTTGGAGAAATGTCTATCTAAGTCCTTCGGATATTTTTAAATTGGGTCTTTTGGTTATTAGCTGTTGAATTTTAGGAGTTCTCTATACATTTCAGATATTAATCCCTTATAAATATATGATTTGTAAATGTTTTCTCCTGTTCTGTGTGTTGCCATTTTTTTCTCTGCTGTTACTGTCTTTTGACACACAATTTTTAAAACATTTTATCAATTTTTTTGTTGCCTGTGCCTTTTGTGTTAATCAAAAAAGTAGTTGCCAAATTAAGTGTTTTGAAGCTTTTGTTTTATCGTTAAGGGTTTTATAATTTTAGATCTTACATTTACATCTTTGATCCATTTTGAATTAATTTTTGGATGTAGCATTAGGTGAGGGTACACTTGCATTCTTTTGGTTTGTGGAAATCCATTTTTCCCAGAAGCATTTGTTGAAAAGACAGTCCAGTTTTCACTGAATGGTCTTGGCACCCTTGTCAAAAATCATTTGACCATTAATGTAAAGATTTATTTCTGAACTGTCTATTCTGTTCCATTGGCCTGTCTTCTGTCTTTATGCCAGTACCACAATGTTTTGATTACCGTAGCTTTACGGTGTTGAAATCAGGAAATGTGAGTTCTCCATATTTTTCTTCTTTGTAGATACTGTTTTGGCTATTCAGGGTTTCTTGAAAATTATTATTTTCTGCACAATGTGTTTTACTTCAAAGAAGATAATTTAATATTTTAGTCCATTTGCACATATCAATAAAATATATTGTTATTTCATAGAAACATTATTATTAAATTATTAATTTCTTAGACACTCCTTGAAGCCCTCTTCTGAAATTTTCTTCAGAAAGTTTCTTCCACAATCTTGACAGAAAAACTATAATTTCTGTTGATTTCTTCTATAAAGAATGTATCTTTAGGTAAGGTTCAGGTTTATCTTTGTCTCATCTTTTGACTCTTTTCATCAATAATAGGTAAGTATAAACACACTTTTTTTTTTTTTTTTTTGAGATGAAATTTCACTTTTGTTGCCCTAGGCTGAAGTGCAAGGGCTACCTCTTGGGTTCAAGCGATTCTCCTGCTTCAGCCTCCTGAGTAGCTGAGATTACAGGTGCCTGCCACCAAGCCTGGCTAATTTTTTGTATTTTTAGTAGAGACACGGTTTTGCCATGTTGGCTAGGCTGGTCTTGAACTCCTGACCTTAGGTGATCCACCCGCTTCAGCCTCGCAGAGTTCTGGGATTACAGGCTTGAGCCACTGCGCCCAGCCTAAACACAATTTTTGATTCTCCTTTCATTCCATCAACATTCTGTGTTCCTTTTTACTCCCTGCAGCAAATTGTTTTGAGTACACAGTGCTGTATTCATAACACTGTATTATAGACTTCACTCTTCTCACCAGCCTTTCCAAACTGGCTTTATTTATCTATGTTTATCATCATTTATCTGTGTGTGAAAATATTCCATTTGCATAACTCCACTGAAGATGAAAGTCTTCACTTTTACTTTTGTGAGTTCCACCTTTTGATTCACATTTCTCTTCTATCTCCATTTGCTCTCACATCTTAGTTACTTAGCTTCGGCTGTGTGAGTCTGTTCTAGACACTCCTTTTGCTTTGTCTCACTTTTGTCCTTTTTCTAATATAACTATAAAATGAAATACATTAATTCCTGTTTTATAATTTTCTATTTTAATTTGCCCCCAAGTACACATATCCCATTCCACCCTAATGCCACAAAATTAAACTTTAGCACTTCTTGGATCTCTGTTCTCAGCCATCTTCTTTTTTCTGTCTATATTCTTCCCCTAAGTAATTTCATGGTGCCTACTGGATTTAAACACCATCTGAAAACTCCCGAATGTATATTCTTTTCCCAGACTTCTCTGCTAGGCTCCATCATTGTCTACACAACTCTTTACCTGAGAACCACACTTGGATAAGTCACTATTCTTACCTACAGCTGCTCAAGACAGACCCTAGAAGTCATATTTTATGATCCCTACATCAGGTTTATAAATCCCTTCAGTTGACCTGTTTGTTTGCATGTATATTGTTTGCTTTCCTCCAACTTTCAAATATAGACTACATGGAATCAAGATTATTGACTCTTTTGTTGCCTACTTTGTCTGCAGTGTCTAGAACAGGGCCTGCTTCCAGGGCCTGCTTGAATGTATATTTTTTTTTTTTTTTTTTTTTTTTGAGACGGAGTCTCGATCTGTCGCCCAGGCTGGAGTGCAGTGGCTGGATCTCAGCTCAATGCAAGCTCCGCCTCCCGGGTTTACGCCATTGTCCTGCCTCAGCCTCCCAAGTGGCTGGGACTACAGGCGCCCGCCACTTCTCTATCTACCATTATCAATCCTAGTCCAAGGCACCATCGTATCTGTCCTAAATAACAATAGTAGTCTCGTTCAGAGGTATTCTGCTGCTTTATCTTTTCCCCACCAATTGCTAGGTTCATGGCTGAAGCCCTTACAACAAAAGACATTAGCAAAAGAAAGGCATACACATTTATTTAATGTAAGTTTTATGTGACACGGGAGCCTTCAGAAATGAATATTTAAAGAAACAGGAAAGCCTGTGTACTTGTATGGTAAGTTTGATGAAGAGGTGTATAGTTGTGAAGAAGCATGACTGGAAAAAGGGGGTATGAGCTAATGAAGGGAATGTAAAAGGCCTGTTTGTTTGGATTCTTCTCCATGTCCCTGTATCTTCAGCGATAAAGATGTTCCTTTCCTCCAGGCATAGAAAGGCCACCTGAGGGTCTTGTGACCTACTCCAGAGGAAGATCAGAAAATTATTTCTAGGTTTTATGAGCTAGTTCAGAGGAGAAGGAAGGAGAAGTCAGAGAGATCATCCCACTTCTGCATTGTTTTCAAATACTGAGGTGCCATATTTTAGGAGAGCATGTCCTGAACCCCATCACTTCTCACTAATATCTTTGCTTTTCATTTCCCTCTGTCTGTAATTCAGTCCCTAAATAAAAGCTAGAGTGATCTTTTTAAAACATAAATTAGATCACTGTATTTATTCTTCAAAAAAGAAAAACATACAAGCTTCCTTTTGGAGTTTGAGAGGGAAGGCTGTTAATTATAATTCCCTCCTCACCACCAGCATTTTAAAGCAGTAGACAAAGGAGTTAAACACATGGAGAATGGAGTGTCAGGTCTATTACTAACACAGCTCTTGGAGAATGTGGCAGAGTGAGTGCCAGCCCTCGGCTTCCTGCTGCTGCACCAGAATTAGATGAACTGACCCAGAAGTCACAGGCAACACGGAATACCTGCACAGCAGGTGCTACAGAGATAAGCTGTGGCCACAAAGTTCAGCCCTAGGCCCAAAGCAGACAAGAGCCTTGCTCTCTGCAGGCAAGAGGAAGGGGCTGAGTCTTTCATGCCCAGCTCTTCCTACTAAACTCACCAATCAAAGGCGTGAGAACAGAGGGAGGCCCTAGGCTTCCCTTTGCATGAAGAAAACAATGGAGAGTGAGTATTCTGCAGTCACGTCTGTAATGCCTTTGCATTCGGAATAAAGCATGAACTCCTTGCTTGAGGTCACTGGGATTGTCTACTTCTCTATCTTCATCTTTTCTAACTCCCTGAGCGGCACACACACTGGTCTTCTTTCTTTGTTTCTCAAACATGCCATGCTAGTCCCAGAAGGCCTTTTAACTTTCTTTTCCTTCTTTAAGGACCATTCTGCCCTCAGGACTAAGTATTTTTCATTATTCACATTTGTGCTCAAATGTCACCTCAGCGTAATAAGATGATCACCCAATTTCAAAGAAATCTTTCAGTCATTTATCATCTTATTTTATTAGATTCACTGAACCAATCATTATCTGAAATTGTATTGTTCATCCATTTGTTTGCGTGTATATTATTTGCTTCCTGCCAACTCTCAAATATCGACTTCACGGAATCACGATTACTGACTGTTTTGTTCCCTGCTTTATCTCCAGTGTCTAGAACAGGGCCTGCTTCCAGTAGGCCTTTTGTAAAGATTTGTTGAGTGAACGGTTTATGCTCTCTGTTACTCCATCTGATCCTTCCAACAGGCAAAGCTTGAGTTTCAAGCTCCAGCCTTGGGCAAGCGCAGATGTAAATATTTATAATCTACGAACTCACAGTGCTGACTACACTGGGGCTCATATTTCAGATTTTCTGAGAAGCAGTGAGGAGCATAGGTAACTACCTTCCTGCCAGCTGCATTTCTTACTGCCATAGGGCTGTGGAATCCCTAAGACTAAGGTGGTACATGGGCCCTGTCCTCCAAAGGCGTCTGTTTGTTATTCAGTGGAGAGGCACTGCGAAGCACTGGCCCACTGACTGGCAGACCTTACAGCAATGAGACGGTGTCAGCTGCTCTTGCCAGAGATGTCAGTCAATGGAGCAGATGGGCTACTGTGGGTTTTCAGAATTCTCGGGGTGTAGGCTACTCCAGCTACACCAACTCTTCTCTTATTTGGAAATAGAAAATTACTTGCGTAATTGGTTAAATAATTCATTCAGGCCACAGTGACATATTGACTTATCTTCTGTGTTCCAGGCAAGATTTAGACACTGGGAATACAGAGTGAAAACAAAAAAACAGACAAAAATCCTGTCCTATGAAGCTTACTTTTGAGTAGGAATCCACAGATAATAAAGAAATAAATGGTGGGAGTCCGAGGCGGGTGGATCATTTGAGGTCAGGAGTTCGAGACCAGTCTAATTAACATGGTGAAACCCCATCTCTACTAGAAATACAAAAATTAGTCAGGTGTGGTGGCACACACCTATCTATCATCCCAGCTACTTGGGAGGCTGAGACAGGAGAATCGGTTGAACCTGGGAGGCGGAGGTTGCAGTGACAGACAGACAGATGATGAGTCCTGTGGAGAACAGCAAGGCATGGAAAGATCAGAATCCATCTATAAAGGTGTCATGTGGCACCTGAATGGGGAAGGGAGAGTGTTATCCTTGTGACTACCCATGCTGGAGGAACAACAAAGGCTAAGGGCCTGTGACGTGTATGTGGCACGTCCTAGAAAGAGCAAGGAGGCCAGTGGACTAGAGCAGAGCAACCAAGGTGATAATAGGAAGGGATGAGGTTGGAAAAGTAACAAACAACAAAATGTGTGGGATCTTTTTGGACAGAGGAATGTCATGCTCTAACTTGTGATTTAAGAGGAACACTTGGGTTACTGCACGGAGCAGGCATGTAGGGAGTGAGGGCAGAGTAGCAACATAGAAAACTATTTCAAAAATCCAGTCAAGAGATAATAGTGGACAAGAACAGGATGATAATAGTAAAGGTGGTGGGAAATGCTCAGATTCAGGATGTATTTTGAAAGTAGAGCCAACAGGATTTTCTGATGGATTGGACATGATGCCTGAGAGGAGAAATTCATGACACCAATATTTTTGACTTGTGTTGCTAGAAATATAATATTATCCATCGTTGACAGAGGAAAAAACTGGGACAGGCAGGTTTGTTGGGGTATCTGGAGCTCAGTTTTGGTCATGTAAATTTTAAGGTGCCTACTGGTAATCTGTGTAGAGATTTGCAGTGGCTGTTAGATACAAGTCTAAGATTCAGGGAAGAGACTGGACTAGAGATATAAAATTGGGAGTTGTCAGTGTGTGGATAACTGTTTAAGCCTAGGGGTCTGGATAAGTTTACCAAGGGAATGGGCCTCTGGGAAGAAGAGAAGAACCTCCACATGAGACCATGAAGGAGCCACTCATAAGGAAAAAAAAAAAAAACAAAAACCAGGAGAGTCCATGAAGTGTAGACGGAATCCTCCTAAAGACAGAGTCCAACTGACTACGGTGCACTTCCTGCTGTCAGGGCAGTATTGGGCCTGGAGTGACAGATGTGCAATGGAGATGAACAGCTGACCTCTAGACAGGAACATAGATGTCATTGGTGATTTTGACAAGGGCAGTTTCCTGGGAGCTGATGAAAGAATCAGAGCTATGATTGGAGCAGATGCAAGGTAGCATAGGAGAGGTATTAAAGGCAGCAAACAGATAAATGTTGAGAAGTTTTCTGTAAAAAAAGGAGAAGAGGAAGCAGAGAGCAGCAGCTAGTTTAGTATGGGAGACTCAAGATTTCTCTTTTTTATTTTTATACTTCTTATTTTGAAATTATAGATTCACAAAAAAATTGCAAAAAAAAAAAAAAAAAAAAAGATCCTGGATAGTCCCATGTAACTTTAACCCAGTTTTCTTCAATGATAACTTGTATAACTATAGTACAATATCACAATCAGGAAATGGATGTGGGCACCATCCACAGAAGTCACTACAGTTTCACCAATGACACATGCACTTGTGTGTATGTGAGTGTGGGTGAAACAGTGTGTATTACATTTCATTTTATCACGTATGTAGATCTGCGTAACCACCAGCATAATCAAGATCCAGAACCTTCCATAACTACATGGTACCCTTGTTCTATTCCTTTAAAGTCACACATCCTTTATTCTTAACCCCTGGTGCCCACTAATCTCTTCTCCGTCTCTATAATTTTGATATTCCAATATTACATAAATGGAATCACACAATATGTAACCTTTGAAGGGATGACTTTTAACACTCAGTATAATTGCCTTGAGATTCATTCAAGCTGTTGTGTGTATCAACAGCTTCCTTTTATGGCTAGGTAGTAGTCCATGGTATGGATGGACCCGTTCAGGGACATCTGGACTGTTTCCAGTTTTTGGCTATTATGAGTAAAGCTGCCATGAACATTTGTGTACAGATTCTTGTGGGAACATAAATTTTCATTTCCCTGGGACAAATGCCCAAGAGTGTCATTGCTGAGTTATATGTCAAGAGTATGTTTAGTTTTAAAAGACACTGCCAAACTGTTTCCCAGTACGGCTGTACAATTTTATATTTTCACTAGCAATGTGTGAATGACCCAGGTTCTCTGCATCCTGGCGAGCATTTTGTGTTGTCATTATCTTTTGTTTTAGCCATTCTGATGTGTGTGTAGAGAGGATTTTTTTTTTTTTTTTAGATGAGAGTAATTGTGGAAAAAGCCAGGAGGCTGCCTGTACCTCTAGTTTCTTCTTAGGTAGCTTGAATATTGTTAAAAATCCAGTCCATATTTAACAATATTGAGTGGCTGTTGAGACATGTATATACAAAGATGCGTATTGTGTACCTTAGATATGGATGTGTGGAGATCATCTTGACCCATGAAGATGAGGAGCAGTGTAGGGGCAAAAAACATGTGATACCTTTCCTCCCTATCATGAGGCTCAGAGCTTACACCCCTACAACAAAAGGCAGGTTAAAAAGAGAAAAGCATAGGGGCAAAAAACATGTGATACCTTTCCTCCCTATCATGAGGCTCAGAGCTTATACCCCTACAACAAAAGGCAGGTTAAAAAGAGAAAAGCATAGCAAATTCATTTAATCAAAGTTTTGCGTGATGTGGGAGCCTTCAGAACATGAAGAGGCAAAGACTTAAGGAAACCTGTCTATTTTTATGCTTAGGTTCAATGAAGAATGTATAGCTGTGTAGAAATAGAATCGGACAAAAAGATATTCACCTAAGGGTAATAAACTAGGGTCTGTCCAGATTCTTCTGGTCCTTCTGTGTGGCATTCCCTCCTCATGGGTTTGGGCAGGGACCTCCTGGAAGGAGATAGGTCAGATTTCTCTATGACTATCTTCCACTCAGCAAGGTAGAGGAAGGTTAGAGTAATCGTTCTAGGTTTTATGATTGGCTTTCGAGGAGAGGGGTTCTAGTTTCTGTGACTTACCTTGGGGAAGAGAAACTCTAGTTTCTATGGTCTGCCTTGTGGGAAAAAGGGAAGTAGGAGAAAGAAGAGCAGGAGAAGACCAGAAAGAGGCTTTGCTTTTGAGGCCCCTTCAGTGTCCTACAGTTCCAAGTACTGAGCATGGCAAAGTGCCATAATTCAGGGAGTCATTTTCCAAACCCCAACAGCAGCAAGCATGTGCGAGTCATAGAGACTCCATACCTGCCAACGGCGGTAGCAACAGCCAGTTCATACTGCTGTTTTGCCTCAGTCTGAAGTCTCATCCATCTCAGTTGTACACGTTTACCCACAAAACCTACTCAGCTGCTAGGGTGAAATTTACAGTAGCTCACAGCAACTTAGGCATTATAAATTTGAGTTCTTATGTTTATCTATTGATTTTTCAGAGGGACAGTGATTTCAAAGTGCCTAAAAGTTGATATAACTGAGTAGCCCAACACTAAACTTCAGGATTAAGAGAACCTTTGAAAAACAGAGTGGAGGAAAAATATATATTTAAACATATATTAATATGTACATAAATTATATATTTATATATCATGTGTATATGTTATATATCATATATATTTAAATATAACATTTTAAATATCTTACACTAGTTTCATGGTTTTAAGATGTAGAATCCTTTTCCTTCTCAGTCTGAAAATGTTTTCTCTAAGCCAAATTTGCTCATTATAAAAAAGAGCCAAAAAGCAAAAGGCTGCAGAAAGCTTTTTACAATGAGGAGAAAATTATCCTGTGATAGAGAAAGCCAGACCTTAAAACTGCCACTCACACAGAGGTTGCAATCTCTTGGGAACGGGATGGAGCCGGTCTTATGGTTGTTTGCTCAGAATGTGGCTCACTTTCGAAGCTCCTTGTAATAACTTGACTGAACAGATGTAGCTACTTCAGGTCATTTGAAACATGTCAGCTTGGGGTGGGTGATCGTCAAGGAATTGTGACTCGCTGCCCCGTGCTCAGTGGGAAGCCTTTTCTGAGCCCATTTATCCCCTGGGACCTAGAAGAAAAAGAAAAAGAAAAACAGGAGATAAGCAGCCAAGTGTTCTGAAGGCAGAGAGTGAACAGTTGAAGACAGATAAGCTTTGGTGTGTGAGGGCTTGTGTTTTAAATGCTATAAATTCTGGACTTATGATAGATCTTTTCAAACAGAAGAGTTTGCTGAGCCAGGATTGTTGCCCAATTGTGGGCTTTCTTGCAGTTGGTAACTGTACTTAACTATAGCCTTTTGCCATGCAGTTCTGCCCAGAAGACTTTTCGGGAGTGAGGACCATCTGTAATCCAGGTGGATCGTTGTCATACTCACCAAGGGCTCCAGCGCTTAAACGTGCTCAGTGCTCCACAAGTTACAAGCAGTTCCTCCTCCCACATTTACAAAAGTAATGGAGATTCACATACAGAAAATCATTTGTAGAGAAGCATCAAGTCAGATAAGCATAAAGACTGAGACATTGCCATGAAATACTGGTCGTGAGTGCGTGTTTTAAGGGCGTAAGGCAAGAGTGAGTACAGAATTCTGTGTTGTGGTTGTCCTGGGTGGGGAAATTAGTTTTTCTTAATTCAAACAGAAACATTATGAAAAAGACATGTTGTCAAGTGTGGGTAAGTGGGTGAGAGATTGTTTGACTGCTAGAAGATGAAGGAAATTCAGGCATTAGGGGCTACTTTATATAACAAACAAATAAAGAGGACATTTATGTTTGTTTACCGAAAGCCACTTCATGTCCTATTTATACCTGTATCCCCCACAACGAGCGGAACAGTGACTTTCATTGAGCAGGTGCTAAGTAAATGTTATTAGCTTGATCGATAGCACATTAAGAAGGCAGAGGGTTGCCTTACCAAGCCATGGTTAGAGAAAGCAATATTAATGAGAATGCCACCTACAGACATGAGGGGCAAGGTGCTGAGGAGAGGGAGAGATCTGAGAGCATTTTTCTCTGAAGGCTGGAGTTCTTGGCATCTATAATGAAATGTAGAAGCCAGATATGACGCTTCTATTTTAGGTTGCATGAGACAACAAAGTAAGGGAAGAAAGAAAACTAGCAGGAGATAGAAAGATGTGCCCTTGTTTTGATAAAGTTGGCAAATGCCTCTGAGTGATCCAAACAGGTGGCTTGATGCCATTTTGAAAGTTTGTGTGAACTTTTCTGGAAATAGTGCTGTGAATATTTTTCTTCCATGATGATCTTACTCTGTTGAACCTCATGGTTTTATTCCAGATTTGTAAATTAAGTGTGATAAGGCAATCAGTGAGGGACCATTCTTATGGAAAAAACTACATGTTGCTTTTAACAGAAAGAAAAAAAAACACATTTGAGTGTTTGGAATATACCTAAACAAGTTTCTTACTAGACTACGGTTATTAATTTTAAATCTTAGCATAGTGCAAACAAAATGTATAGAATAAAATGAATTTGAGCCTATTATGACTTTGATTAATGATTCAATTTGTAGCACCACATTTGTACAACAAATCTAAGCTATTCATGATGAAATTCATACTTTGATAACTGATAACTGACTAAGCTATTCAGATTTATCTGTGTTGGAAAGGAATCAGAAGAAACTGAAACAGAAATGCATGGTTTTAGATATTGATTTTTTGCAGTTTATTTTCACGTGCTGTGGTTTCAAAAACATTTTATTGTCCCATGTATGTATGTATATTTTAAATTAGAAACAGAAATTAAGTCACCTAAGAGACCATTAGCTAGATTTCGAGTCAGAATAATCTAAGATTTTAGCATATGTACTAAAAAATTAAATTATTTATCTCAGGGCTACTAATAACTTACAAATATGACCCAAGAATAGATAAGTGTAGCTATTTTTATAAATTCTTACAAACTAGAAAACTCCTCTTCCAGATATGTCAAGCTTAATTTTCTGCTCTGTGGAGCACAGCTAGTGAGGCAGCAAAGCCCAGTGACATTTTCCACAGTGTGAGTTGCCAACCACTAGAAGCCTGTGGCAGTGTTTAAATCTACAGCAAACACGCTAACAATTGGTTCAAGAAAGGATTATGTAATTCCACCTTGATATTCGTTTCTGCGGTGCTTACATCAGTGTCAAAGGATCATAAAGACCGAACTGGGTGAATGCTAAGGTAGCGTTTTCTCAGTTATGAGCCAATTTAATCTTTATGCTTTCTGGAGATTACTTTAGCCAATCTCTCCATTTTCACTAAACTCCTAAAGAAATGAATCTTCTTTGACTGTGGCTATTTCAGCGTATGCTGGGGCTCTCATTTCAGTGGTCACTCTTTCTGCAGAGTGGCCTATATTAATTCCAAAGTCTCCTAGAGAGCATTAACTAGTAAAATAATGGCGTTTCTCTACCTAGATTCTAACAATGTTTTAGGAATTAAATCAAACCTACTATTTGAAAAATTGGTACTGGCAGAAGAAAGAGTTAAATTCCGAGGACCTGGAAAGCTTCATTATATGAATAGAATAGAATAAAAGTCAAAAGAAGACCTCTACAATGTAATGGAACAAAAATTTTTGTATGTCATGAAATTCTTTTAAAGTTCTAGGGGAAATATGATTATCCAAGTTGTCCTACTGCAGCACCCCAGCTTTGTTACCAGATCTGTAAATGACTTTACTTGGCAATATTGGTGAACAGAAGAGTCATAAATAAGTAAATTTTCCAGATAACTAGAACATATTCTCACTGCTAAGCTTAATTTATTATTTTTAAGTGTTTGGATATATATTTATTTCTCAGCCTTCTTTTAACAGAAGATGTTGATCATATGTTTTTTTTCCTTAAAGGTATTACCTTTTATAAATTAAAAAAACATTTATGTTAACATCTGACTACATTCAAGACATGTATTAAAGGCCCTAATAGAGATATTGAATATCTCACATTCTATTGGCAGAAACCAATACTTGTGTGATTAGTATTCACATTTCATATGTTAATTACAGATGTAGTTAAATTGTAATTATCTGTCTTCCCCAATAGAATGTAAAATGCTCAAGTAAAGGGACTGTATGTTACTTATTTGCTTAAAAGTGGTACTTTCAGGAAGAAACTCATGGATGGCGTATGTTTAAGAGATTTCAAATCAATTAATGTTGGCTAATTTGGAGTTAATGCAGATGAAAAATTGTGGAAATTTTAAAATTAAGAGAAAATTATATTGACTTTTAGTGTTGAGGAAAATTGAAATGCTTTATTTTGCATTGGCACCTTTATATAGCTAGAGACATTTTGATAGTTTAGGAAAATATAATATCTCATTTAAAATTTGTTTTTTCTTTAAAAACAACCAGTTTTGGTACACATAGGCTAAAAATATTTCCCTAAGATATCTCAGGGTACTGAACTTTATTGTATCCAATAACTAATATTTCCCTCCATTTTTCAAGAAGAAATAAACACTTTGAACAGATAGACTAATTAGCATTTATAGCAAAAACCAGTATATTTTCTTTTCTCATCATCAAAAGTGAAAAACAGATATCTAAACCATATCTTTTCAACTCCTTCAGCAAAGAAGGAAACAATTCTGCTTTTCTTCTGTTGTTTTATAAAGAAGTGCAATCTCAGAAGTTAATACATAGTTTTAATTGCATCCTTTAGAAAGTTCTGTCTGATAAAATGGCACAATTAAACCATGAAAACTGAGGCAAAAGAATATATTCAATAAATGTTTTTTCATAGTTTTCCACTAATTAAAACCTACCTATGATAAAGTACCTGGATCTTAAATGTACAGCTTGGTGAGTGTTATGGATTAATACGCATGTGTAAGCCTCACAAATAGAAAGATACAGTGTATTATCATCCACCTAAAGGCTTTTCCTGTTACTTGTCCTAATTAATACCCCCAGAAGTACTCAATAGAATACATTTTTTTCACTATAAATTCTTGTTATCAGTTTTTTAAGTTTCATATAAATGGAATGGCACACTATGCTCTCTTTTGATTTTCTTCCTCCATATCATCTCTGTGGGGCTGAGCCATGTTGTATAATTCGTATAACAGTTTGATCTGCTTTCCTGATGTACAGCAGTAAATTTTGTAAATATACCGTAGTTGTTTTTTTTTTTTTTTTCATTTGTATTCTTTTACTTTTACCCTTTGACTAACATCTCCCCTTTCTTCTATCCCTCAGATCCTTGTAGCCACCATTCTACCTTCCGTTACTGTGAGTTTGTGCCACAAATGTCATTTTTCTGTATTAAGATCCACTCCAGGATCACAGACTGCATTTACTTGTTACGTCTCTTTACTCTTTTTCAATTTGGGGTACTTCTTAGACTTTCCTTGTTTATTATGACTTTGACAATTTTGAAGACTGTTGGCCAGTCATTTTGGAGAATGTCCTTCAGTTCTGGTTTGTCTGATGTTTCTTCATGATTAAATTCAGGTTTTTAAAATTTTTTGCATGAATACTGCAAAGGCTACACTGTGACCTTCTCAGTATGTCATATCAGGAGATACGTGATGTCAACACATCTCATTCCTGGTTATGTTAATTTTGATCACTTGACTGAGGTGGAGTCTGTCAGTTTTCTCCACTATAAATTTATATTTTTTCCCTTGTAGCTAATAAGGATCTTATGGGGAGAGAGTTTGAGACTATGCCAATGTCCTGTTTTCTCATAAACTTTTGCTCACAAATTTTAGCTTCCATCAATGATTCTTACCACTGTGTTTGTGACATGATGATTTTCTATGTCCATCATTCTTTTTGTATTTTGAATTTGAATTTCACTCTAAGGATTTTGTCCTTACCTATTGATTCAGTTACTTATTGGTGGTATGGACTCAAGGATCTTTTTTTTATTCCATGAGATAGACTTCTTTATTATTATCATTTAGTTTGTTGGTCTCATTCTAGAATTGGCCATTGGGGGCTCCTTCAGGGTGACTCTGATGCCGTGAAATTTTGAGCACATGCTTACTCTGGCATTACAAGATCTTGCAGGCTTATCTTGCTCCATTTCCTCATCTTGCTAATCTCTACCCATTCCCAAAATCAACCCTTTAGTGAAGGATATTTGACTCTTTTTCTTAGCGAAAGGTATTTGGAAAACAAAATCTGAGTGCTAGATGTGCTCATTGCTCTTCTGCCATTGCTTCTAGATCACCTGACAGACCTAGGAAATATGTGTACATATACATCCACATATGTGCACACGTCTCTCCTTTATGTCAGTTTGTACACACACACACACACACACACACACACTCCTGAGTTCATGCTGAGGCACCTGATTGCAGTCCAGCACTGCAGGGTTCATTCTAGCCAAATGCCTTCCATTACTTGTAACTCCTCTTTCTATCATTGAGAAACTTCACTCTCAGTATCATCAATTTATTTAATTATTTGCTTAATCTTCATATACGCACAATGTAGTCTCACAGTCGCAATTTCATACCACTCTGAGAAACAAACCTCTAACCGGAGTACAATATGTATGGATACTTTTCCTTGTGTTTAGGCTTGCAGTAAGCAGTCAAAACACTGTTTTCCAAAAGTTATTTAGCTTAGTTCTATTCTTTCCCATCCCCTTCACTGTGGTTATTTATTTATAATGCAATGTATGTGAAGGATTAATAATTTATGAATATTAATTTCATATCCTGTTGCCTTATTAAATTATTTTATAATTTGGGGAATAATAATATTAATTATTATTGATTCTTAAGTGTTTTTCAGGTATCGTATCATCTATAAGTAGGGATACTTTTACCTCTTCTGTACCAGTTCTAAAACCTTTAATAGATTTGTTTTGTCTAATTGCATTTGTTAACACTTTCAGTGAAATAATAAATAGTAATGGAGATAACTAGTATCTTCCCCTTGTTCTTGATGTGAATAGGACTGCTTCTAGTGCTGTCCAATTAAGATACCGATTTTAGCATTGAGAAATATATATTTTTAATATGTTAAAAATCACATTCATTTTCTTGAATATTCTTATAATGAGTGAATGTTGAGTTTCATTACGGCCTTTCAGCATATATGGAAAAATCATATTGCATATGATAATAATAGATTTCCTAGTAGGAACCAACCTTGAATTTCTATAATCAATCCCACTTAGTTGTATTCATTATTTTCTTAATATGATGTATAATACTATGCTCGCCAAAATTTATTTTAGTACTTTTGCATTGATATTCATGGACAATATAGGTCTATAGATTTATTTTCTTTTGAACAAAGTTTTTTAGGTTTAGGTATCCATGTTATTCTGGCTCAGTAAAAGGAAACATTGTCTCTTTCATTTCCAATGTTTTGCCACAATTTGTAGAGTCCTGAGACTACTTGATCTTCAAATGTTTTGTAGATTTTTACTATGACACTATCTGGGCCTGTTTTTTTTTTTCTTTTTTTTATGATATTCGTCCTTAATAATGTTCTCTATTTCTTGTATGGAAATTGGTCTCTTTAAACTTTCTCCATTAATGGAGTCAATTTTAGTACACATGATTCCCTGGAAAATTGTCTCTTTTATCTATATTTTCAAACTTGTATACATAGATATCTGTAGTCACTTAGGCTACTTATTTCATTTTATCTTTTTTCAATAGCTAATTCTTCATGTTATTTCTTATTTTGTGTAGTTTTACCTTCTCTTTTGTTTTCTGATCAAGGTTACCAATGGTTTGTTTATTTTGTTAGAGTTTTTAAAAACTGAAGGTATTTATTTATAGCGTTACTGTTTTCTGATTCTCTGAGCATTAATTTTTACGTTAATCTTTATTATTTCCTCCTATATGCAATTATTTAGTTATTTAGCTGGAAATGTATTTTATTTTAATTCTTTCATTTCTCCTGACAAAAGCATTTAAATGATATACAGAAATAATGCAATGCTATTGTATCACAAACAATGGTTTTGTGAAAATTAGCCAACTGATTCTAAACTTTACTATATTCTCCTCAAATGTGAAAAAGGCCAGAAGATCAGACAGACATGTCTTAAGTTCCAAATCCACTGTTTCCTTGTCTGACTTCAGCAAATCTCTCATTCCCCAATTATCAGTTTCCTCATTTGTAAAACAGAAATGATAACATCTCATCTGAAAAATTAAATGAGATAATTTCTGGAAAACATCAACTCAGTGCTTAATATTGTGTACTCCATAAACGGGCCCTCTCTCTCTCTATCTTTCTGAGTTAGGGATAAAATAACTGCTCTTATTGAGCATTGTTAGAAGCATTTTGTTAGTAATACCCTATTTCTTTTTTTCCACGTCCTTCTGCAGAGGATGTGTATAGCCTGCTCTTAAATACAAGTTGGTGACCAAATTTTGACATGAAGTCCATCCATCTGACTTAGATCTCAGGCTCTTTAAAAAAAAATTTTGACGTACTTTTATTTACTTATTTTAATTAACAAAGTTCATACTCTTGATGACTATGCTAGCCTGCCTCTGAACTGTAAGTTAAAAGATTAAGACTGCTATTCATAAGGTTTAACATGTATGAGTAACATTGCAAAAGTAATCATTAAGCTCCATTAACAGACTTGCCTTCCCTCTTTGTCGCCTTCTACATTTCAGCACATCGTGAGTGGTGCTCTTGAGTCCCTTCAAGTGATTACTACTTAGATCTTCCCCTGGGATACCTTCTTGAAAGGACCAGCGTGCATCCACTTTGCTTAGATATAATCCCAGATTAGTGGAGTTGTTGCAAAGCAGACTTCACTTGTCTCACTAACACTGGGTAAGTGTTTGAAAACTATATTTACTGTTTGCAGATGGTATTTGATGTCATGACCTGATCTGAAATATTTCTGCTTTCTTCTAAATTGGAAAGCTATATCAACTGACTAGACATATAGCAGAAGGGAAAAAGTAGGCTAACACAAAAAGGCATTGCACATCAATTGAGGTGTTTATGATTAGCTAAGCAGATGCTCACGTATTTGAAGATATTTTTCATACTTATGTGAAGTAGAGGAAGTTAACATTTACTGCAAGTGGAATTTCATGACAAGCATTCTTATTTTTGAATATAACTGAAATACAGTTTTATGAAACCTATAATTGCTACAATTTGTGTTGTTTCTGCTAGTGAAAAACCAATACCTATAAAATGGAGACACTCCTTGAAACTGGTTATGATAAAGGTGTGCCTATTGTGATTATCTACATGCAAATCTTTCCCTAACTGTAAAGTTCCCTTACATGTACTGCTAGTGCATATAAGTTTACTTCCATGTATCTTTTCCTCAAACTTAAAAGTCTTCTGTTCCAAGATATTACATTGCCAGTTTTACTCTAGTCAGGATTATTATCAAAACAGAGTTGGAGCTGAGAAAAGACAATAGAGTTGAATCAAATGGCAGAATAGGAATAGTTAGTGTAGGGAATCCTTCAGAGAGATAAAGAAAAATGGGGGGAGCTATGAGACTGAGAAGACTTTATGTGTCTTAGAAGTGCATTCCAGTGACTTCTATAAGAGCAGATGCTAAGGGATGTAAATTGGCACCTGGGTCATGACACAGACTTATCTTGGGTGGACAGATGTTGAGAAATAAAGGTCATCCAAAGTTTTTCCCTCTCAAGCACACAGGTTATACTGCATCTCAAAGTCCTGAGATTCAAGAATGAGTCAGTATCTCTGAGACATAAATCAGAGAGATATTGAATATTAACATGGAGGACTAGGTCTCTTGAAATGCACATTTGTCTAAAATGTGTAACAACTTCTGCCGTGTTTTGTGTCCTGTGTAGGAAAAGGGTATCTCAAAAATGTCCTAGTAAACAAGACTTGGTAAATGAAAACTGGGAAGACTGAAGGTATATAAATGCCCCAGGTCATAACACGATGGCTGAGAACATGGGCTCTGGGGACAGATTGGTCTCTCTGGTCTGAATCCTGACTTTGCCACCTTTTGGCCATGACTCTTGCAGTAGTTGGAAAAATTAGATATCTAATTTATAGAGTGCTTAATACCAGACCTGGCGCATAATATGTGTTCAATAAATAGGTATTTTATGTTAAGTGATTGAACAAATATTTTAAAAGCTTTGTAGTCTCACCAGTGACCTTGACCTGAATACTTTTCTCTGTTTGCTCTATGAGGACTTAAATTTATCATCTGTAAACTCTTCTACTATGTTGAATTTTCCTTAATCTCACATAGCAAATTATAGTTGAGATGACATTACTATTATTTTCAAGAGTAGATTTTTTTGTCTTTAAGTCTGGCATGTTATATTTCTGAAAATAGTTGATATTTTAAATTTTATCATCTCAAATCTGCCATTTTCTAGCATCATGATATTGGGCAAATTACCTAATTTTTCTCAATCTCCTCATCTTTGAAATGGGAAGAATAGAGTATCTGTCAGAATCATTGTGGAGATTAAATAATATAATGCATAGTGCATGACAAAAAGTACCCAATACATGTTAGCTACTACTAACATTGTTGCTACTGTCATCATTATAATTATTCTTCTTAAATGCATTCTTAACTACCTCTGGTATGATTGCTGATGTTGTCTGTCTTTAAATTGTGGAATTTGAAAAAGGACGCTTTATAGAATTTTAAATAAAATATTAATATATTCAAAATCTCAGGACACCTTTTTGCTTTTGAAACCACAATTCATCATCATCCTTTTGTACCCGTATAATACAGTTTATTTAGCTTAAGCACAAATCTCATGCCATGAGCTTACTAAATTATCTCCAAGAACAACTTCTTTTATAAACTTCCCAGACTTGATCCTTTCCAGAGAAAATTTTACTACTTCCATTTTAATTTGAAATGAATTTTAATTTAAAAAGGGAAGTAACTTTAAAAAATTTATTAATACTTTAAGTTCTGGGATACATGTGCAGAACGTGCAGGTTTGTTACATAGGTATACATGTGCCATGGTGGTTTGTTGCACCCATCAACTTGTCATCTACATTAGGTATTTCTCCTAATGCTCTCCCTTCCTTAGCCCCCCAACCCCCAACAGGCCCCAGTGTGTGATATTTCCTTTCTAAAAAGGGAAGTAACATTTTAATTTAGAAAGGAAAGTCACACTTATTTAGTGCTCACCGTATGTCAAACTTTATACTTTGATGATTCTTAATGTCAGAGTTTGGCCATTTTACCCTTATTTATAACTTTAAACTGCTGACCCAACCTAATAACTCTTAAAATTTATAAAATAAATATTAAGTAATCAGGATACTACCACTATCGACGACTCACTCTGTATAACTTGTCTGGATTTGTACTCAGGCTTATCTCCATGGTTCTGCATGCTTAGAACCAAGTTCCATGATCCAAACTTAATGTTCAACTCTGATTTAGATTGTATTTATCCCAGTACAATCCTGGAGCTGAAATAATCTGTGAGTTTTAGGAAACCAAACATTTTGGCTCAGCCTCTCATATTCAGATCTGATATTGTTTATGCAAAGCTATTTACTAGGGTTGATAATAATGTTCTCTATGAATTGTCGTAAACAATTAAATCGAAACATTTTTAAAGATTTTCTCTCTTAAATATTCTTCATTTTGGGGGGTGTATGTCCAGTGTCTGTTAAAATAACTTAATTGCATCAGCAAGCAGGTATAAGAATGGTATGTCAAATCTTTCAACATACATCTAGAGATGTGTGGCAAATATAGTATTAACCAACACCAAAACAAATACATTTTCAATAGAGCTAATTTACCTCTTTATGTAATCTCAGCCCAAGCCAGATTCCTGGAAAGAATGATATAATTAAATTATTTCACAGAAGCATTTACAAGTAAATGCACCATATGGTCTTTCAAAGTGGGCAATGAAGTAACATTAGACCATTTGATCAAAGTTAGAAATGACTTTTATTTAAAAGAAAGCAAAGTTTTAAAACCATTTAGTCTTAGTAGTGCAAGATATTTCTTTTCCAATTTTTAAAATGTAAGATATTTGGGAGTGTTTACCCATTTAACATATTCTATTTATATTCGTAAGTATAATATTTTATAGTTCAAAAATACAAATAACATCTAATTGAAATATTCTTGCCTACCATTAAAATGCAAGCAGAATCAAGTTCAGGGGCTCTGTGGTAGGTGATCCCAGTGTTACCATTTCTAGAAACACCCTACTGCCAAACTAGGTGTTGGAAGAGACTACCACTTTGAGTCTACTGCATATTGCCAGGTATTGAATCTTGTGTCTTTTAAAATTCTATGGACTTGGGAAGGGAAGTAACATTTATTTAGTGCTCACCACATGCCAAGTACTTTATCCGCTCAGAAATTCTGAAGATGATACTGTGTGGCAGGTTCAGCTATTCATTTTTACTTATGGATAAAATGAGATTCAAGGAATTCAGTAATTTGCTCAAAGTCACGCCACCAAGAAATACAGAGAAAGAGAGAGAGAGAGATCAGTTTAATTCACATCAGTTTAATTTCAAAGCTACCTTTCATCATTTTGTCATGCTTTTCACTTCACTATTCTTTCAAAGACTCTTTGAGAACAAAAAATTCTTCCAAGTAAGAGCTAAAATGAATCCCTTGTATGTTTGATGTCTGACAAAAAATATGCAATATCCAGTATATCAAATACTATTTTTTAAAAATTCTAGACTGTTATTCCTATTTCTTGATAGTCTGTAAGGACTGTTTTTCTTGTTTCTTGGGAAAGGCAGGTGTAGGGTGGGGATAGGTTTATAGAAGCGGGAGACTTAAAAAGAAACCCCAGATGTCTGAGAATACTCTTAGTGTACCCCAGGGCAGCTCCTGGGAAGAAATATTCTATCACTTCTCCACTGTTCTGAAGGAAATTAACTATTTGGTATTCATATTAGGGGTTAATGAAAATTTAAGGTCCACTGAAACATTATGTCCTTTCATTAGATCATTACCTAGTCATTTTGGTATTGATTACTATGGTGTTCATTGATAATCCAATTGTTTTGTTTTATTAATTTGTTAAGAGGTGTTAGGAAGGCTTCAGAGACAAAAATTTCTTAGTACATAAGCGATTTTTGTTTTCTAAAGTGCATGATGTATTATTAGTACGTCATATTTCTGCTGAATCCTGTTTTTGCTTCATAAGAAAATAGATACTTTACCCCCTTCTTCACATTTTTCTTTTTTTAATATTCCTCTATTCTTAAAGCAGATAGATAAAATAGCAGTAATTCATAGTTCTCAGTGTGAATTGAGAGGAAAGACTATGGAATTTCACTCAGGTCTAGTATTAGGTAGATTACATTTGTGAGATACTTAAGGGCTCCTTAACTCTTAAATAATATCAAAACCCACATTATTTTATATGTAATCTCTTACTTAAGTTTCTTTCTATAACATAATTGAAAAGATTATGGTCTCATGAATTTTCCTTATTTTTTTTTTGTAAAAGTCTATTATTTAGTAATAGAAGTATTTTTAGTGCATTTCTTGGCAGATTTACTGAGAGAGAGCTGCTTAGGTGTGTCAAAACCTGAAAGTGAACATTCATCATGTTGAAGCAGGGATGGCTGTCAAGCAAAGAGGACTAAATTGGATGCACAAATATCTTCCACATTCTTATATTCACCCTAAAACTAAATCTGTTTGTAAGAGAGAAAGGGTGCTGGACTTAAGGGCAGAGAACCAAGTTACTAACTGATTTTAGGCAACTCAATTTCTTGGTCTCTTCAATTATAGTTTTTTGGTTTTTTTTTTTTTTTTCTTAACAACAACTTACTGGGATGTTGTGGACGTTAAATGAGATCGTGTTTGTGGAAGTGTTTTTGAACTTTAAGTCTTATAAAAATAATGCGTGTGAATGTTGCTGTTACTAAGGATATACAGCAATCCCCTTATCCATGGTTTCATTTTCCATGATTTCAGTTACCCATGGTAAATCACAGTCTGAAAATATGAAATGGAAAATTCCAGAAATAAATCCTAAGTTTTAAAGTGCATGCTGTTTTGAGTAGCATGATGAAATCTCACTCTGTCCTGCTTTGTCCTTCTGGGATGTAAATCATCCCTGCGTCTAGCATCTTCACAGGGTCTACACTCCCCGCTCATTTGTCCCTCAGTTGCCATCTTGGTTATCATATCTACTATCAAGATATCACAATGCTTGTGCTCATTATATGAGCACCCTTCTTTTATACTATGTCATTAACAATATTCAACTAATAACTTACTAGTTGTTGTTAATATCTTATTGTACCTATTTTATAAATTAAACTTTACTAAAAGTATGTATGCATAGGAAAAACATTGTATATATAGGGTTTGGTACTATACATGGTTTCAGGCATCAGCTGGGGGTCTTGGAAGATATCCCCCATTGATAAGAGAGGACCGATGTAACATAAAACTTTGTTATGAGAGAGTTAAAGGTTTAAATATGTAAGTCTAAAATCTTGTAATTTAAAGAATTGCAAACTTAAGCATCTTCAGTAGACTTGACATTGTAAATGTTATATCCTATGCCAAAGCATAATACCTTCTTTCACTTTTTGAGCAAGAATTTGTGCTTTTTCATTGGCAGGACTTGTACAGTTAGGGTAAATGATAAGTATTGACATTCAATATTGTAATTTTGTTAAATATTAAATCCATCTTGGATAACTGAGTCTGGAACATTCAGAGTTCCTTGGCATTGGTTCCAGAGAAATTTTAAGTAAGGAATAATAGAATCTATACTTTTAGGGATTCTGATGAGGTCTATTAAATTCATGAATATTTCATAATATAATTGGAAACTAGAGTGAGCTCATTATTTTGTGATCAGGAAATACAAATAATTGATAGGTGGCATCAGTTTGTATAAGCTGTATTTTTTACATTTAATTTAATTCTATTTTATTTTATTCTAAGTTCCAGGATACATGTGCAGGATGTGCAGGTTTGTTACATAGGTAAACATGTGCCATAGTGGTTTGCTGCACACATCAGCACATCACCTAGGTGTTAGGACTCGCATGCATTAACTATCTGTCTTGATGCTCTCCCTCCCACTGCCTTCCCAACAGGCCCCAGCGTGTGTTATTCTCTGTGTCCATGTGTTCTCATCGTTCAGCTCCCACTTATAAGTGAGAACATGCAGTGTTTGGTTTTCTGATGAACTGTATTTTTTGACACCAGCAGAAAGTTTTTACGTATGGATGAAAACTTGCTCCTGACTTAGCTCGGTAGACTGAAAGAGTCAATAATTCATGGGAATGGAGTCAAAACCCAGTTTTGTGTGAGTCTAAAGTCAGGACTCTAGCTCTTAACTAACCTTCTACATACATATTCTAAATGAAATCATTGATCTGAAGTGTGTTAAATAACTATTTTGTCTCCATCAGTTGAACACAGTCTCAAAGCTATATAAATTGTAAAGTACTCATATAATAAGTTATTTTCAATGAAATTTTTAATATATGAGCAAATAAGGTATTTTTGAAGGTCCACTCTAATAATAGGCCATTTACATTGAATAAATGACTCTTTCAATGTCCTGATCAGTGCCTTGGTGGCCTATGAAATTATTCATAGATGATCACATAGGGGAAATAGATTATTTGCATAATGGAATCTGCAATTATACTTCTCAATCTATGTATTAAGAAACAAGCAGCTCCTTGCTGTAAATTTATTTAATGTCTTATTCATTCACCTTCTGTGTATTTATCATCTTGCCATACAAAGAATGTACACTCCTCTGTTTACCTTTTCATCGTGAACTCCTAGAGAGAACTGTCTGTAATCTATTCATCTTGGTATACTTTCTCTGAGCTGCAGTTCATGATAAATAATAGGTACTCAGTAAATATTTAGGAAATGAATGCCTGCAGGATCAATATAATCAGGTACATGCCCAGGGTCATTTAACAAACCTGTGTTACAACGGATAATAAAAGACCTTTTAAAATTTCCCAACTAGGGATACTTGCTATGATTGATTTATTTACTCCAGAAATATTTTTGGACGTGTACTGTGTACTCAACGCTTTTCTGGATTTTGGAACTATCTCAATAAACGAAACTGACAAAAATCTTCTACTTTTAGGGATCTTACTTTCCAGCTGATAACACTGTAGCTGGCCAGACTTTTAAATCCTTTAAAAATAAAAATGTAATTTTTTTCCAAGAAATTATTTGTGATCATGATTTGAAAATGGATTGCCTTGACAATGAAAAATAGATGTACAGTTCACAAAATACTCAAAGATCTACAAACTGAGACTGATTGGAAGTTTTTAATGGATGCTAAAATTAGTGGTAAGATTAGTTTCTACTCAACATCCATTATGATCTTAAACACAGCAGAGAGTTAAAAACTATGATTCACTCTGTTTTAAAATATGTGGTGTTTGAAATGCCACTGATAAGTTTTTAAAAGCGAAACACAGAAGTGAAGGGAAATGTTGAGACAATATGGAAAAAAAATGACCACTGACAAAGACTTCTATGAAAAGAACATTGTAAAATACAACACTGAAATAAAATGTCAGCTACGAAAGTATGAAATAAAAAAACTAAAATGGCTGCAGTGTAAGAGTAGCAGTTTGATTCAAGTATTCCAATACTGCCAGTAGTGTTCTCAGTGATGTTTATGAGAAAATTATGACTTCATATATGTATCTATGTATTTTTTGGTTTGGACTGGTCAAGTATTCTTATTCATCAGAATTGACAGTTGACTCCCAACACACAACTCTTGAGGAGATTTGTATGATTTTTATAGAATACTAGAGCTAAAACATTTCTCTCTAAAATGTCACACGTATTTAAATTGTTCTTAACAGACTCTTTTAAGAATATGAACTATAATTGTTTTAAAAAGCCATCTCTTTGCCAGGCACAGTGGCTTACACCTGTAATCCTAGCACTTTGAAAGGCTGAGGCAGGTGAATCATTTAAGATCAGTTCCAGACCAGCCTAAGCAGCATGGCAACCCCGTCTCAAGTACGAAAAATTAGTTGGGCGTGGCAGCATGCACCTGTAGTCCAAGCTACTCTGCAAGCTGAGGTGGGAGGATCACCTGAACCTGGGAGGCAGGGGTTACAGTAAGCCAAGATTGCACCACTGCACTCCAACTTGGGTGACAAAAAAAAAAAAAAAAAAAAAAAGGCCAACTCTTGGCCTGTCTATCAATGTATCAACTGACCTACTACTACTTTTGCTCTTTTTTTTTTTTTTTTTTGAGATGGAGTCTCTCTCTGTTGCCCAGGCTGCAGTGGCACAATCTCAGCTCACTGCAAGCTCTGCCTCCCGGGTTCCCGCCATTCTCCTGCCTCAGCCTCCCAAGTAGCTGGGACTACAGGCACACACCACCACGCCTGGCTAAATTTTTTTGTACTTTTAGTAGAGACGGAGTTTCACCATGTTAGCCAGGATGGTCTCTGTCTCCTGACCTCGTGATCCACCCACCTCTAGATACCATGATGCTAACATGAACTAGATTAGATCTTATCCTCAAGGAGTTTATACTCTAATAGGAGAGAGACTCAATTCTATAAGCCTCTACAAAAAAACTAGAAAAGTTTTATTCACTGAAGCTCATTTGTTCGATACATGTCCATATCAACTATTAATATTAAAATGCCATCTATTAAAGTAGAATGGATGTTAGGCTTTGAATTAGCCACTGACCCAGCCCCTTACATGAGATAAGATTAGATGTCATAGGACCATTTTGATAGAAGGAACAGCAGCTTTGGTGAAGGGCACTTACTGGATGACACACTAGTATATTATGTAGGTATGTCACAGGAGTTCATCCTGGCCTAGAAGTAGCCATCACTCTCCTTGGTTGCCAGCATCTGTGGGCCTCATTGCCTCTCTTTTATTCTTTCTGTGAATTCACTCATCTTTATTTTCTACCTTCAGACCAGCTTCCTCCACAGTTGTATGTGGCCAGCACAGTGATCCTCAAAGTGTTGTTTCCACGAATTTTCCAGATCAGCTGTCTAGAGTTAACAGAGGCCATCTCTGTGGACCATATTAGATTTCTGGAAAAAATATGATTGGTCAACCTCAAATTATTCACTTATAGCCCAATAAGCAGTAGTTAGAAGAATGGAGTTGTATGGTGCATATATAACTTTTTCTGTGCCAATGGGCAGCAACAGTACCTACGAATGGTGTGTGGGTCAGGAGGGCATCATTGGCACCTGCATTGTAATAGACATATTACAGTGCGCTAATAGTGATAACAGGCAGATTGGCATTGATAGTATATTTTGTGGCTTCTTGTGTAACAAATTGAAGCTTATATTTTGATATATCAATTTGTGCCCCAAGTGACAATGGAAATCAACCAATAATCTTGTATTTCTAAATCATAAAAATGTCACAAATAATTCATGGCATGTATTTCATATGCACACTTTAAATATCTGAATATGATAAATTGCTGATAGAATTTTCTATCTCAAAAGCCCAGTAGAGTGCACACTTTTTTTCTAACAGTCTTTCATTTCTGTGACATTGTTGATTGCTCCTTTAAAATACATTTTGCACCAAACATTTTAGAATATTTGATTCCTGAGGACTTAAAACAGGACATATGTGATTTTACTTTTCTTTTTTTACATTCTCAGGTTTAGTGCATAAGCTTGGGTGTGAAGGCCTGGAGTTAGCCTGTACATTGCTTTGAAAGAGGACCTTGTTTCCTCCAGACAATACTGTCTTATGTTTCCTCCCTTTTCCAGAGCCAGGTGAAACCGCAGGACTTTCCATTGCAATTGAAGTAATCTGAATTTTCAGCTGACTGGTCAACCTAAAAAGTCAAGTCCTGATAAAACAAGCTTAAGCAGTATGATGAGGCTTCTTGGCTTTTTGAACTATTAAATTATGTATTCATCAATTTTTATTACAGATATTGTGCAAGGCACTGAGTGAATTCCAGAGGACCTAGGAATGATCCTTGTCTTTTCTCTCTTGTAGTAGGTCACGCTGTGGAAGGTGGGAGGGGAGATAAAAACAGCTTTATGATTGGCTATACTTTTATCATTTAGTCCACTGTTTCTGCTATTCTTTGGGATGGCTTTGATGCCAGCCACATAAATGTCTTTATTTCTGTTCTGGACATTCTTGCCCATAAGAAATATGCTCCTATTGGGATAATTTGTTTATTGCTCAGTCAGCTGTTTTTTAATTGTGATGAATTAACTGCTCACTGCCTTATTGTGTCTTTCTGCAGCCATTTGACCTATAATTCATAAAGAGAGAGATTCTTGAACCAACAATTTGTTTTTAATAGTATTAGTGTCACAATGCAGCTATTGCATGAAATGATGTATACATTCACATTAAATGTTAACAATTGTTCAAAGCCAAATGTAAACACTACTAAGCTTGTTAAGATTTCTCTTGGCTTCCTTCACTGTACCTTTTATTTTCTCCAAAGACTTGAAGAACCATCAGGGTATATTACTATAGTCATGATTTCTCTAATTTAAATAAAGTCAAACTCAAAGGAATATATTGCTTCTATTTAAAATCATTCTTAAAACAGATGCAGGTGGAGGCAGGTTTGAGGTTGAGGAGTGGTATTAGTATAGGAGTAGCCACTGTTGTTTCAAACCTCTTCCCACCCTGCCCTAAGAAGATTGGAAACCTCTCCTCTCTCTTGCATTTTGTGTTCCTGTGCAGTTGGTCCGTCAGTAGAATGCAAAAGTTCATTTACATGACATGTAGTTGCTGAAGACACATGACCCATCCCTAAACTCAGACTAGGACATTTTTACAAACACTTTTGCAAATTGAAGTCAGGAATCTTTCAGCCATCATTAGGGCTGTAGGATTTCAGTCTGCTATGGCAATAGAGAGATACTTCTGCAGGACCAGGAAGGATATTCATAGTAATTTACAGATTTCATGTTGCCCTATTAAGAAGTTGAGTCATCCCATTTCTTTTGACCAATGTGTATGCAAATGACACTAAAGTATTAACCACAAAAAAAGTCGAAGTACTTACTTTGTCAGAGAGACTAGACTAACATGAAATAAACTGAGGTGAGGGTTTTTTGTTTCTGTTTTTGTTTTTGTTTTGTTTTGTTTTGTTTTGTTTTGTTTTGTTTTGTTTTGTTTTGTTTTGACGGAGTTTCACTCTTGTTGCCCAGGCTGGAGTGCAATGGTGCAATCTCGGCTCACTGCAACCTCCACCTCCCGGGTTCAAGCGATTCTCCTGCCTCAACTTCCCACATACCTGGGATTACAGGCATGTGCCACCACCACCAGCTAATTTTGTGTTTTTATTAGAGACAGGATTTCCCCATGTTGGTCAGGCTGGTCTCAAACTCCTGGCCTCAGGTGATCCACCTGCCTTGGCCTCCCAAAGTGCTGGGATTACAAGCGTGAGCCACCGTGCCTGGCCTGAGGTAAGGGTCTTTTATCCGCCTGTTCATTTAGTTAAGCATTCAGTTAAAAATGTATTTTGAGTGCCTTTCATACATGGATGGTACAGATATAGGTTTCCAAAGAAAATGCTTCTTTTTTTTTTTAATCTAAAGATATGGTCCATTATAAAAAATTACCACGAATTAATTCTCTATCTGTATTGATAGTGACATTATAGGTCTTCCTATCCAAAAGTGGCTTGCTTTGGTCACTGAGACAGTTGCAGAAATGATTTGAGTAGAATCGTAAAAAGCACTTGTATAGTAGAGCTTACCCTCTGGATGCTTTTAGTACCCAGTACCCATAGGAAGAAGCACAGGCTAACCTGCTAGATGATGAACAGAGCATGACCCAGTCACCAGCCAACTGCCAAACCTGTGAGTGAGGCCATCTGGGATGAGCAGCCCCTGGCTGACTCTCAAACTGACTTCAAATGCGTAAGCTGACCTAGCCGAGATCAGCAGAACCCAACCAGGCCAGACAAACTGCTCAGCAGAATGCTGAGCTAAGTAAATGGTCAGTTTTTAGCCATTGAATTTTGGAGTCATTTATTAAACATCAATGGCTAACTGATTTGAGAGATGCAAGTAGCACACCCATAAAACAGTTACACAGGAAAGCAGGATAATATGTAGCTATCACCAAGATTAGATTAGCAGAACTTGCGGACAAAGAAACTTTTATAAAGATGAGAATTGAGGGAGAAGAGTTTAGTTTTAAGCTCGGTTTTTTAAAGTAAATAGAATTTGCATAAATACAGGTAGGCAGAAATAACATTTATAGGTAAAGAAGACATTAATTAATTTCAGCATAGCTGAGAGGCCAGAAGGAAAATGGAGCTTAAATGTAAAATCACACTTGGAAGTAAATTTGGAGGAATATGTCAAGTGATGTGAAGTATGGCACCATTTGGTACATTAGATGACTAACTTGACCTCCAACCCAGGCCATCTGAGGTAGCCCCAGAAACAAATGTGAAATATTCAAATGTCTCTGCCCTTTATATTGGTCCATTCTGCCTCTAATTTTAAGTCCACATCAAAAGAAGAGTTGAATTCTTTTGGCATCTTTGGATGAGGCCTAAGGAATGCAGTTTTGGAAATGCAAATATTTCTTGTTTTTACTAATCTTTACTATCATTAGCATGTGTTTTTTTTAACTAAATTTACTAGTTAGGAATCAGTTTATTTAAAAAAAATACCTTGTTATTACTCTTTTAAAAAATCTTTTCTATCTCATAATGCACAAAATATTATTCTTTACTGAAATAATAAACCCATAATTTTACTTTCAGATGATATGACAAGATTGAGGCAAATTGAGGCTGTTGTAACTAATTACTAATCATGATTTGCCTGATCAAAATTGTCATACCGTATCTTGTTAACCGTACATGTATATGAACTAAAGTTTCAATTAATATGATTTTCCTCACCACTGAATTCACAGTATGCTGGTTAACTCCTACTCCCCTTTCCAATCGTGGTCAAAGAATCCATCCTCAAGAAAGCCTTATTTCCAGCCTCAGTTGATTTCCTTTTTATTATTGGTTTCCATAGAGCTGAGCTCTTTCTTTATATGACTTCTTTTAGTGCATATTTGCACTTTTCTGGAGTGATGCCTGTCTTCCCCACTGAATTGTAAACTCCTTGAGAGCAAGGACCAAATACCTTTAGGCTCACCATTTCATTCTCAGCATGAAGCTTAGTGTCTGACATCTTGTATGCATTGAACAAATAATTGTTGAGAGAATGAATGAATGAAGTGATAACACTTTTGCATGTTTGCAGTCTCAGTTTAAATGCTAATAATGGAAAGTACTCAGGTGAATTTATTCCAGGCAGAGGCAATAGCTGAGGCTCTAGATGAGGAAGAATTTAATAGAATCAAGAAACCGAAAGACCAGGAAGAACCAAAGTGTGGTGGTCCACGAGGAGAAAGGGACTGAGAGAGGAAATAGGGCACCAGTCATCTAGGGCCTTCTTGGTCATGGGAAGGAATTTACGTTTTATTCCAAGTGCAATGGGAAGGGACCAGAGGACTTAAAGCAGGGTGATAATGTCATATATGTTAAGATCATCCTTGCTGCTGGTACAAGAAATGGCATGGAGGTGGGTTACAGAGGGAGCTAGGAGGTAGGTCAAGAGCTCTAGAGTCATGAAGATCTTGACCTCTTTTAGGTTTGTACTGTGGACATGGGGACAAGTAAACAGTTTTTTGTGTTTTCTGAAGAATCATTAGGATCCCTTTGATGGGTGGGAGAAAAGAGGAATGGAGGTATTTCCTAAGTTTCTGTCCTGAACGCTGAGTGTCTTGTGTCCCATTCACTGACACATAGAGAGCTTGAGAATGGGAATGATGCACACTGGTGGAGGGGTGGAGAAAGCATAGTCCTGTGATACATTTAAGCAAGACATTAAAAGTAAAAAGATGAAAATGGGTGTGCCACACAAGCAGTAATCAAAAGAGAGCTAGAATGGCTTTGCTAATGTCAAATGAAGTAGATCTTAGACAAGGAGTATTACTGGGGGAAATAGGGACATTTTGTAATAATAAAGAGATCACTTTATCAAGAGGACATTACAGTCCTAAACGTGCCTGCACTTAATGACAGAGCCTCACACAATAAGAAGCAAAACTTGAAGCAAAACTTGATAGAGCTACAAAGAAAAAGAGACAAGTCCACAACTACAGTTAGATATTTCAACACTCTACTTCCAGTAACTGATAGAACAAGTAGAGAAAATTGGAAAGAGTATAGAAGACTTGAACAAACTATGATGTAACATGATTTACTTGAATATTTCTCTCATCAACAGAAAATATATACCAAGAACATAACCCAGAAGAGACCACATGCTGAGCCATAAGACAAATCTTAATGAATTAAAGAGGATTGAAATCATGGGAAGTATAATCTCTGACCACAAAGAAATTAAACTATAAATCAATAACGAAAGAGTATATTGAAATTTGGCAACTATTTAAAAACAAAAGAAGACATTTATATGTAGCCCACATTTCAAAGAAGAAATCATGAGAGAAATTAGAAAATATTTTGAACTGACTGAAAATGAAGTTAGCACGGAACAAAATGGGTGAAAAACAGCTAAACAATAATTAGAGAAATATTTTTGCACTAATGGCTTATATTAGAAAAGAAGAAAGTATCAAATCAATGGTCTAGGTTCCTACCTAAAGAGACTATATGGCAAGAAAAGAAAATTCAAAGCAAACAGAAAAAAGGAAATAGTATAAGTCAAGGATTTAATTAAATAGAAACAGAAGAACAGTAAAAAATAAATTTAAAGAAAACAAAAGGCAGCTCTTGGAAAACATTAATAAAATTGACAAATCCTTAGCCAGTCCAATCAGAAAATGAAAAGAGAATACAAATTAATAATATCAAGAAAATTATGTGAGTATCACTACAGATTCTACAGAAATGAAAAGATGGTAAAGAAGATGAGCATCTTTAAGCCAATAAAATTGACAACTAAGATGAAATGCAAAATTTTTTTGAAAAACACAAACTATCAAAGTTCTGTCAACAAGGAAGTGGTAAATGTCAAAAAGCGCAATGTCTATCAAAGATTTGAATCTATTGTTTAAAATATCCACCCCTCCTCAAAAAAAATTCAAACCCAGATAGCTTCACTGATGATTTCTATGAAACACTCAGGCAAAAAATATTTCCAATTCTATAGGAACCCTTCCAGAAAATAGAAGAGGTAATTCTCCGAACCTCATTTTATGGGGTCAACAATATCCTGCTACCAAAACCAAAGACATTATAACAAAAGAAAACTAAAGACCAATAACTCTTATGAACATGAATTGCATTTCTCTATACTAACACCAGTCACTAAAAATTGAAATTTTAACAATGCAATTTATAATAGCATAAAAGCATTAAAGACAGAAATAAATGTAACTCATGTTTTCAAAATCTATAGACTGAAAACATAACCGAGAAATTTAAAAATAACTCAATGATGGAGAGATACTCCCTTTTCACAGATTAGATAACTCAATCATGTTGAGATATTATTTTCAAAGTGATTGATAGTTTCAATGTAATCCTAGTGAAATCCTATAAAATATTTTAGTAGATTGACCACTTAATTCTGGAAAGTACACAAGACTACAAAAAACAGAGTAATTAAACAAAATTTTAAACAGAAAACAAAGCTGGAGAACTTACAATATTTGATTTCAAGACATACTCTACTGCTAAAATAGTTAAGACAGTGTGATACTGAAATAAGAATACATATTAGATCGTTAGAAAAAATAAAAAATTCGGGAATATGGTTAATTGGCTTTTAACAAAGGACCCAAGGCAATTCAATGTAGAAATGCTCTGTTTTTCAACAAATGATGCTGGAACAATTGGAAATCTTTGTGGAAAAAATAAACCCCAACTTCACATCTTTCATACAAAACAATTCAAACTGGTTTATAGAGCTATAAACTGTATAGAGAGCAATGAACTATACAATGAAGAAGAAAAAAATGAGAATATCTTTGTGACTTTTGGTGAGGCAAAAAGCACAAGTCATAAAAGAAAATGTTGATACATTAGACATTTTAAAGTTAAAATATTTGTTCTTCACAATACACTACTCACAAAATTAAAAGACAAGCTGCAGACTGGGAGAATGTATTTGAAGAGCATGTATGATAAGAAATTTATATCTAGTAGATACAAGAACTCTTATGACTTAATAAGACAACCTGATTTTTTATTAAAAATACGTGCACTTTATTTGAAGAGAGACTTCACGAGAGAAGATAAATGAATGCCAAATAAGTACCTAAGTAGATGCTCAACATCGTTAGTAATTAGAGAAATGCAAATGGAAATCACAATGAGACACCACTTCACACTCACTGGGGTGGCTAGAGAGATCTGGCAATAATCAATGATGGTGAGGATGCAAAGCAATTGGAAATATACATTATTGGTAGAAATGCACAATGGTACAACTTGTTGGAAAATAATTTTACAGTTTCTTAATAAGGAAAGTAGACCCTATGTGGCCCAGTAATCTCACTGCTAGATATCTCTCCAAGAGAAATGAAAACATACGTTTATGCAAAGACTTGTTTTCAAATGTTCTTGCAAGCTTTGTTTATAACAGTCAAAAACTAGAAACAACTCTAAGTGCCCATCAACTGATGAATAGGCAAGCAAATTATGGAATACAGATACAATGGCACGCATCCATTATGAAAAGGGACAGATTATAGACTCATACGACAACATGGATGCATTTCAAAATCGTTTTACTAAGTGAAAAAAGATGTAGGGAAGGAAAAAATTTTCTTTTTTCTTTAGTTCATTGGCTGAGCCCCTGTAAATTAGACTGACAAAACACAGCTTAAAGAGAGAGGGGGGGCGGGAAGAAAACCAAGCTTATTAACATATGCGTTACTCATATACTTGGGAGTTCTCAGTGACGAGTAACTCAAGAGGTGATTGAATTTGGGGTCTAAATATCTAACTTAGTAGGGGAAGCTGGGGAGGAGAGAAAGGGCACTTTTGGAAAAGAAAAGAATTTTGGAAAGATAAATGAGCTCTTAAGAAAATAGATAAGAGAGATGGTAGTTGCTCTGGGATAGGGGATTTATGACAATTCAGGCTTTTCGTGTTGTATTAGGAGGCTCTGCTTTAAGGCAGATAAGGGATTTCAGGAACTCAGATGTCTTCAGCTCACAATAATTTTTATGCTAATATGACGCATGTCAGCGTGGTATATACTGATTCTCATCAAAGCAAAACACGAACATTGCATTCCTGTACGATTCTATTGATGTGAAATTCTAGAAAAGGAAAACTGGAGTGACAGAAAGCATAACAATGGTTTTCAGGAGCTGGAAGTGGGGTGAGACTATTGAATACTAATGGATGCAAGACAGCTTTCTGGGGTACAAAAATATTCTATGTTCTGAGTATAAAACCTGAGTACATCCGGAGTATACCTATTATGCGAGAGTATATATTACAAATTAAGATGTATGTGCACAATTGATAAATTTTATTGTGTGCAACATACATTTCAATAGAAGAATAAGTTTATATAATTCATATAGAAATATTTGATCTTCTACAGAGACCTCAAAGCTTGATCCATTATACTTCAATATTGAATAATTTCTAGTTCCACTAAAATTGACTTTTTAAATTCTAGAGTCTAAAAGCTCCAGATTACTTATAACTTCATTAAGTGAAAAACATTGAGCAAGTTTAATCACTTCTTTTAAATTTAATTTTTTATTTTAATTGGCACATAATCGATATATGTGATGTTTTGATATATGTGTACCTTGTGTAATGATTAAGTTAAGCTAATTAACATATCCATTGCCTCACATACTATCTTTTTTTTTGTAATGAGAACATTTAAAATCTACCATTTTGGCATGTTTTGAAATACACAATACATTATTATTAATTATGGTCAACATGCTGTGCAGTACATCTCAAGAACTTATTTCTATGTCTAACTGAAAATTTGTATTCTTTAATTAACATTTTTTCATTCCTTCATTCCCACCTGCATGCCTTTGGTGACCACCATTCTATTCTATTTCTATAAATGTGACTTTAGGTTCAGGGGTACATGTGCAGCTTTGTCATATAGGTAAACTGTGCACCACGGGAGTTTGATGTATGGATAATTTTGTCAGGTGGGTAATAAGTATAGTACTCAATAGGTGTTTTTTCTGATCCTCTCCTTTCTCCTACCCTCCACCCACAAGTAGGCCCACTGTTTGTTGTTCTCCTCCTAGTAACCATGTATTCTCATTGTTTAGCTCCCATTTATATGTGAGAACATGCAGTATTTGGTTTTCTGTCCCTATGTTAGTTTGCTTGGGATAATGGCCTCCCATTGATGCAATGCCATCCTTGCTGCAAAGGACATGAATTCATTCTTTTTTATGGCTGCATGGTAGTCCATCGTGTCTATGTACCACATTTTCCTTATCCAGTCAACTGTTGATGGACATTTAGTTTGATTCCATGCCTTTGCTATTGTGAATATTTCTGCAATGAACATATGTGTGCATGTGTCTTTATGGTAGAACGTTTTACATTCCTCTGGGTATACTCAATAATGGGATTTCTGTGTTGAATGCTAATTCTGTGTTCAGTTCTTTCAGGATATGCCACACTGCTTTCCACAATGACTGAACTAATTTACCTTCCTTGTATATAAGTGTATAAGTGTTCCTTTTTCTCCATAACCTTGCCAGGATCTGTTACTTTTATTGTCTTTTTAATAGTAGACATTCTGACATCTGCGAGACAGTATCTCATCGTGGTTTTGATTTGCACTTGTGTAATGATGAATGATGTTAGCATTTTTTTCATGTTTATTGGCTGCACGTGTGTCTTTTGTAAAGTGTTTGTTCTTATTCTTTGCCCACTTTTTAGTGGGGTTGCTTGTTTTTTGCTTATAAATTTGTTGGTTTCTTATAGATTCTGGATATTAGATCTTTGTGGGATCCATAGTTTGCAAATATTTTCTCCCATTCTGTAGGTTGTCTGTTTACTGTATTGATAGTTTCTTTGTAATGTAGAAACTGTTTAGTTTAATTAAATCCCATTTATCAGTTTTTGTTTTTGTTGCAGTTGCTTTTGTCATCTTCATCATGAAATCTTTACCAAGTTCTATGTCTGGAATGGTGTTTCCTAGGTTATCTTTCAGGGTTTTTATAGTTTTAGGTTTTACATTTAAGTCTTTAATCCATCTTGCATTTATTTTTGTATGTGGTATAAGGTAGGGGCTCAGTTTCAATCTAATGCATATGGTTAGCCAGTTATCCTAACACTTTGTTGGATGGAAGATCCTTTCCCCATTGCTTGTTTTTGTTAGCTTTCTCAAAGATCAGATATTTATAGGGGTGTGGCATTCTTTCTGTGCTCCCCATTATGTTCCATTGGTCTACGTGTCTGTTTTTGTACCAATACCATGCTGTTTTGGTTATTCTAGCCCTGTAGTATAGTTTGAAGTTGGGTAGTATGATACCTCCAGCTTTGTTTGTTTTGCTTAGGATTGCCTTGGCTATTTGGGCTTTTTGTTTGTTTGTTTCATATTAATTTTTATAGTTTTTTTTTCTGGTTCTATGAGGAATGTCATTGGTAGTTTGATAAGAATAGCATTGAATCTGCAAATTGCTTTTGGCCATATGGCCATTATAATGATACTGATTCTTCCTATCCATGAGCCATGGGATGTTTTTTCATTTGTTTGTATCATCTTTTATTTTTTTCAGCAGTATTTTGTAGTTATAATTGTATAGATCTTTCACCTCCGTGGTTAAGTGTATTACCAGGTATTTGATTCATTTTGCGACAATTATAAAAGGGATTGTGTTCCTGATTTGGCTCTCAGCTTGGCTGTCGGTGTATACAAATGCTAGTGATTTTTATAGATGGATTTAGTTTCCTGAAACTTTGCTAAAGTTGTATATCAGATTAAGGAACTTTCGGGCCAAGACTGTGGGTTTTTCTAGATATAGAATCATGTTATCTGCAAACAGGGATAGTTTGACTTTCTCTCTTCGTAATTGGATTTCTTTTCTCTTGCCTGATTGAGCTTGCCAGGACTTCCATTACCATGTTGAATAGGAGTAGTAAGAAAGGGCATCCTTGCCTTGTGCCAGTATTCAAAGAGAATGCTTCCAGCTTTTGCCCATTCAGTATGATATTGTCTGTGGGTATGTCATAGATGGCTCTTAATATTTTGAAATACGGTCCTTCAATGCCTAGTTTGTTGATGGTTTTAACATGAAAGTATGTTGAATTTTATCAAAAGCCTTTTCTGTATCAATTAAGATAATCATGTGTTTTTTGTTTTTAGTTGTTAATGTGATTAATCACATTTATTGATTTGTGTGAACCAACCTTGCTTCCCAGGGATAAAGCTTACTTGATTACAGGGGAATTAGCTTTTTGATGTGCTACCGGATTTGGTTTGACAGTATTTTGTTGAGGATTTTTACACCTATGTTCATCAAGGTTATTGCCTGAAGTGTTTTTGTTGTTGTTGTGTCTCTGCCAGGTTTTGGTATCTAGATGATACTGGCCTGATAGAATGAGTTGGGGAGGAGTCCCTGCTCCTCAATTTTTTGGAATAGCTTTAATGGGAATGGCATCAGCTCCTCTTTATACATCGGACAGAATTTGGCTGTGAATCCATCTGGCCTTGGACTTTTTTTTGGTTGGTAGGCTTTTTATGACTGATTTAATTTCAGAACTCATTATTGGTCTATTCAAGGATTCCATTTTCTCATGGTTCAGTCATACAAGGTTCTATGTGTCCAAGAATTTATCCATTTCTTCTAAATTTTCTAGTTGCGGTGCATAAAGGTGTTTATAGTAGTCTCTGATTGTTGGTTGTATTTCTGTGCAGTCAGTGTTAGCATCTTGTTTGTCATTTCTAATTGTGTTTACTTGGATCTTATCTCTTTTTCTTTATATGTCTAATAGTGGTCTATCTTACTAATTTTTTTCAAAGAACCAACTCATGAATTCATTGATCTTTTGTATGGTTTTTCAATCTTAATTTCCTTCAGTTTCATTCTGATTTTGCATTTATTGTCTTCTGCTTCCTTTGGGGTTGGTTTGCTCTTGCTTCTCTAGTTCTTCCAGTTGTTATGTTAGGTTGTTAATTTCAGATCTGTCTACTTTTTGAGGTGAATGTTAGGTGATACAAACTTCACTGTTAATACTGCCTTAGTTGTGTCCCAGAGATTCTGGTATGTTGTATCTTTCTTCTCATTAGATTCAAAAATTTTCTTGATTCCTGCCTTAATTTTATTGTTAACCCAAAAGTCATTCAGGTGCAACTTGTTCAATTTCCATGTAATTTTATGGTTTGAGTGATTTTTTAAGTATTGGTTTCTATTTTTATTTTGCCATGGTCGAAAAGTGTGGTTGGTATGATTTGTTTTTGTTTTTTTTAATTTGCTGAGTCCTGTTTTATATCTGATTGTATGGTTGATTTCAGAGTATGAGCCATGAACCACATTTTCTCTATTAATTTATTTGTTGATGGACAATAAAGTTGTTTCCTGATTCTCTACCTTAGCTATTGTAAATAATGCTGCAAAGAACATGAGGATACAAATGCCTCTTCAGCACACTGATTTCGATTCCTTTAGATATATAGCCAGAAGTAGGAATGTTGGATTATATATTAATTCTATTTTTATCTTTTAAGAAACCTACATACTGGTTTCCATAATAGCTGTGCTAATTTTTATTCTAATCGTGTACAGGGTTCCCTTTCCTTCATGTTATTTCTCACATTTATATTTGTCTTTTAGATAATACCCATTTTTACATGTATAAGGTGATATCTCACTGTAGTTTTATTAGCCTCTTCCTGATGAAAGTGATGATGAGCATTTCTTCATATATCTGTTGACTATAGGAATATCTTCTTTTGACAATTGTCCCTTCAGATCCTTTGCTCACTTTTTAATCAGATTATTTGTTTTCATGCTATTGAGTTGTTCAAGTTCCTTATGTATTTTGGATATAAACCTTTCATCAGATGTGTGGTTTGCAAATATTTTCTCCCAATCTGTGAGTTGTTTCTGCAGTCTCTTGTTTCCTTTTCTATGCAGTAGTTTTTTACTTTATACAGTGCTATTTGTCTGTTTTTATTTTTGTTGCTTGAAATTTCAGATAGTGATATCCAAAAATAATTGCCCAGATTACTGTTGTGGTGCTTTCCCCCTGTGTTTTCTTCTAGCAGTTCTACAGTTTCGGGTCCTATGTTTAAGTATTTAATCCATTTTAGTTTATTTTTGCGTATGGCAAGAGATAAAGAGTCCAGTTTTATTCTTCTGCATGTGGATATCTACTTGGGTTCCCAACATCATTAAGTGAAAAGACTGACCTTTTTTCATTATGTATTCTTGGCACCCTTGTTGGAAAGCAATTAACTGTAAATGTGTGAGTTTATTTCTGGCCTCTCCTATTCTGCTCCATTTGTTGATGGTTCTCTTTTTATGCCACTACTAGGCTGTTTTTATTATTATAGTTTGGTAATTCTTTTCCCTTTTTCTTTCTTTCTTTTTTTTTTTTTTTTTTTTTTTTTTTTCTGAGATGGAGCTTTGCTGTGTTGCCCAGGCTGGAGTGCAAAGGCATGGTCTTGGTTCACTGCAACCTCAGCCTCCCAGGTTCAAGCCATTCTCGTGCCTCAGCCTCCCATGTAGCTGGGATTACTGGTTCCTGCCACCACACCTGGATCAATTTTGTATTTTTAGTAGAGACAGGGTTTCACCACGTTGACCAGGCTGGTCTCAAACTCCTGACCTTATGTGATCCACCTCCCTAGCTGTTTATTCCATTTTATGATCAGGATGAGCATCAGACTCAAACTACACATTAATCGGAGCACTACGAGCAGTTGCCCAAACAATTTCATACGAAGTAACTCTCGCCATCATTATGCTATCAGTTCTACTAACAAGCGGCTCATTCAACCTCCATGCACTTATGACAACACAAGAGCACCTCTGACTTCTCTTGCCATCATGACCTCTAGCCATAATATGATTCACTTCCACACTGGCAAACTGCTGAGTTTACAGGGGTGAGCCACCTGCACCCAGCCTGTAATATATTTTGAAGTCAGGTAGTAGGATGCCACCAGTTTTGTTCTTTTTGCTTGAGACAACATTGGGCCTCATGCAAAAAGAAAATATTTGTAATAATTGTTTCAAGGTGTACACTTAATTTACCTCTCCTGCCTCATTTTATTACATGATCCCTAGAAACGAGAAATGTCTTAACTGATGAAATATAGTAAGTTCGTGTAACCATTTCTAAATTCTTATTATTTTATATTATTTAACCAAATTGGTTTAGTATTTGTTTCAGATGGTCTGCTCTGAATTTTCTAGGAGTGTTCAAAGGCTGTTTTCAGTATCTGTATGGATACTTCAAGTATGGAAATCATTGGTGTCCTTATAGTTGGATTTTAATGTGAATGGGATCTGTGGGGTGGGGACTACTTTTAAGTTGGAAGTTGCTAGAGATAAACTCTCCAGTAATATGTGGAGCCACGCTGGTGTTTTTCACTCTAGTAGAGAATAAATGACAAACTACCCTCATGCTCAGACTTGAAGCTGTTGAGTAATTTTCTGTAGTAACATTCTTTGTCAATGATTGAGTACTTTCACTATGATCATAAAATCTAGTAACAGGTAAAATAATAATGATGATGTATCATAATACTTGTAATTAATGTTTTATGACTAATTCAGATTGGTTCTGTATAAATCATTTTTACTAACTTATTTTATGTTAACATTAATCTTATATATTTATAAATTTATAGTGAATATTAGGTGCTGACAATATCCAGGAGTCTCTCCTGTCAGTCTGCATATAGAAAATGATGTTTTTGTTATCTGCAGGAGAATGCAGAGTCCTCAAACTAAGAGATGAGAAAAAGGGGATTAATAACAGTGCTTTTCAAAATATTTTTCTTTTATGAATGATGACAAAGTTAATAAGTGTTTTTCACCTGTACTTAGAGATATTTACTCAAACATGTCTATTTTTCCATCCTGAAATTTTGGAATTAAAAGTGTTATGAAGGTTCTTTTAATGTCAGCACCCCGAAAGGCTTTATTAAATTTCACAACACACAATAAATACTAGGGCAGCATTGGCCTTCAGTAATTTTTCATTTTCATTAAACAGCTCAGAATTGTGAATTATTCTTTTTTAATCTTATGGGCTTTCTTTTTGCATTGGTATTGTGTATGTGTGTGTGTGTGTGTGTGTGTGTGTGTAAGTAAAATTGTAATTAGGGTTTCCACCACAGATGTTTTAAAGCTTGGAAAGGGCAACTGTAATTCCTTATGCATGAGGGCAAGAACGAATGAAAATCAGCCCTTTTGATTGTGTGGGGGGGAGAGTGAATGAGGGGACTAAGGCACATTGATTATACAGTTCCACATTTCACATCTTGCCTGTTGGCTTTCTGTATTTGCCTCCTACTCAATTTTGCTACTGCTTTGGCTAAGAAGAGTCACAGTGTACTGTGGGGGTGTGTTAAAGAGAACAAGAGATTATAACTCATGAGACAATGACAGAATAGATCATTTATGGAGCTATAATAAAAAAATAAATATATTTAATTCAAATAACTTTAAACAGTAACTCCAATTTACCTTTTCAGCTTGAATGCATCTAAAAACGAAAAGGGAACTCATCAAATAGGCATCTCTTTCCGTATTTGGAGTTGTTAGGGTCACTTCCCTTAGCCCACCAGCTAAAATGACGCAAGCAGCCGTGAAAATCGTGGGAGGAAGAAACAGGGATGAGCAGTTAAACAGTATCTCACTCTGTCTTTCTCATAATTGCCTCCTTTCAGAGCATGAGGTTTAGGGGGAAATGCCCCTAGGACCTTCTACTCTGCTCTCATTACCTTTCTGAATGGAATTCTTCTGAAATTGAATTAATATTGGATTATTAAATTCTCACAAGAAGGTTATAACAGCAAAGACCTGGTTGGAGGGAGAACGGAGGGGAGACCAGTGATGGACGGAGTTCCCTCTCAGAGTAGGAGGGCTGAGACCCCAAAATGAGCAGATGGAGAGGCCTCAGAATTGAGGAGAGAAAAGGCAAATGTGTATATGAAGGAAAGAGGGAGACTGGAATTTCCTCTAAATATTGCTGAGTTCTATTCCCAAAATTCAAATGTGATTTTCCTGTTTAGAAACGTCCAATGACTATTGCCTAAGCCAAATGGGGATTTAATGACACGAAATGCCAATCAGTCTCATCTCTTATTAGTTTTTCATTCTCACTTTAGTACTGTCCCTTGAAATGCTGAATCCTGGGCACAGTAAGTAGATTTGAGACTTTTCAGCAGTCACCTTCTGTGCCTCTGTTCTTGTCAATTTTTATGAAAATCTTCTGGACCCACTTAAAATGTCTCCACCTTTCTATATTATTCTACAATAATCATCTTCAAGAATTAAAGTTAATTTCTCCTCCTAGGATCCCCCTTCAAATGATTAATGTGACGCTAATGCAGCTTGTCTTATATACTAGTTTTATTTGTTTGGTCCCAAAACTAGACTGAGTACGCCTTTGTTCAGCCCTCATGTTGTTTAGCATAATTAGACATCCACTAAATGTTTAAATTAGGATATACAGAAGAAAATAATTTAGGACAATATAATCATCACGTTAAAAACCACAAAAAGCATGAAGGGCTACATAAGATAGTGTTACTATCCTTTTGTTCCAGAGATGATACATTTATACATTTTTAAACTGTTACCACAAAGGTAGCTGTTAGTAAAACAAGCAGATGCTAGAAATTTTGTTTTAAAAAAGCCACAGATATATCGTTTTAAACTAATTTATTTTTTACCTCGCAGGTAACAGTTGTATTTCTTCATGGTGTGAAACATGATGCTTTGCTATATGTATACATTGTGGAATGCTAAATCAAACCAATGAAAATATCCATTACCTCACATTGTTATAATTTTTTGTGTTATGAAAATATTTACAAATCCACTCTCATAGCAACATTTAGGTAGATAATACATTGTTATGAACCATGGTCACCTTGTTGTACAGTAGATCTTTTGAACATATTCCTCCTATCCAACTGAAAGTTTGTGTCTTTAGATGAAAACATCTACATTACCTTAATCAGAAGCCCTGTAAAATGTTTTTAATATTCATAATGATAAACATAAGACAACTTCAGTACCTGGATCTAAAAGATTATCTTCAGTGTAATGCCCTTATTTAGACAGATGAGTACAGAGTTTTTTTTAACTGAAATATGGTAACATATGACACACGTTCTTAATGAAGGTGCAAATAGAAAATGACATTTTCTGAAAAATAGATAAAGGAGACCTTGCTATTCCAGATTTTCTTTTTCTCAAGATAGAACTCCTGCATCGTCTCCAGAAAAGCTTTTGTGTGTATATCCTACCAATACTTACCCCGACCTATTCTTTCGTGCATTAAAAGGGATTCTAAGCAGGTCCACATTGTAAGCAAAGGCCTAATGCATTGTTCTAGATTCAGCCTGCACTTGAATTGGTCTTTGATTTTTATATCATGTTATAACTTTCAGATTTCCTACCATTTTTCAAGCAGGGCAGTTTCATGGTTCAACAGCTCACATCTTAGTAATTCTTATTCTCTATATGTATTTGTAAATTTTGCTGTGTCAAGCAGTAGAAATGCACTGAAGTTTCTTTCAAGTTATGAATAGTAAAGCCACAGAGGAATGTTTTAATGATGTTGGAAATAAAAAGTTTCCTGGGAAGTATTTGAGCCATTTGCCATATTTAGGTATTATGGTATGTCTTTCTTTTTTAATATCTCTTTCTCATAGCTGGGAAATATTTCTTTTAAAAGGAAAGCTTTTATGGCTGGGCGCCATAGCTCATGCCTGTAATCCCAGCACTTTGAGAGGCTGAGGCAGGCCTGGCCAACATAGTGAAACCCTGTCTCTTCTAAAAATACAAAAATTAGCTGGGCGTGGTGACACGTACCTGTAATCCCAGCTCCTCGGGAGGCTGACGCAGGAGAATTGTTTGAACCCACGAGGCAGAGTTTGCAGTGAGCCGAGATCATACCACTGCACTCCAGTCTGGGTGACAGAGTGAGATTCCATTTCAAAAAGAGAGAGAAATAATAGGAAAGCTTTTAGCTCTTTTTTTATATTTTACTTGTTGTTCTATACCTGTCCAGTGGCAACAGCTGTTAAGGTTTGTGTTTGATCATCTTGGGGATCAATTTCCAATTATGCTTCAGCTCTGTTTCCTTCTTCCCCATCCTGTATTTCATCTGCACTTGAGATTCGAGAGGAAAACAAAAGAGATACTTAAATAGAAACAAGTTTCTGGGTGAATAGGGAGTACGCAAACTTTTTAATATCAGTGAATTCAGTGAAAGAGTTATTCGTGAAAGAGTGACTGTACAGCCCTGGAAAACATATTTTTCCTTCAATCCTTTCACTGCCAACTTCAGAAACAGAAAATAGAGCAAGAAGTAGACTCCTTTATTGTGACAGTGTACAAGAAACTACATAGAATTTCAAAGGTAGTTCTATGTCATGATACCTTAAAATGATCATGGATCTGATTTTTTTCTATGTCATGGCGTGTCAGGTGGTACTAGGGCAGCAAACATGTTATAAGTACAGCTCAGTGAGCAGAACATATCATTTGAAAAAGATGGTAATAGATGAAGAATTATATTAGCTGGTGAATGTGTCAGTAACAAGGATGTGACAGCACGAACATGAATAGGTGTCCCAACAGGTGGTAAAGCCATGCAGTGAGGAATCTAAGGTCATCAGTAGGACTATGAACATGGATGTGAAATAGGAAGGCATATGGTGCTCTCCTTTCTTACCTGCATTTTCAAATTTTGCATGGAAATGTTAAAACCTGGCCTGATTTCAGACTAGGCAAGTGACATCTTTGCTGACGGTATCTCGTATCTAGGGTGTCTCCAGCAGGGACCTCACCAGTAGACCTGGGTCATGAGGGAAGGAGGGCAGAAGTAGAGGAGGGACTGCTGGTAGAAAAAGCCAGCAAAGCCCCTAAATTCCTGCAAGGCAGGGGGCAACCGCAAATTGATGACCCTATCCTAAATAAGCTGGAGAGCTCAGCAGGGATATGGACATGGGAAAAAAATTATAAATCTAGTGGCCAAATTGTGGCATGAGGTCAGTAACCAGACTCAGGAAGAGATGGATCCTACTAATTTAATCATATCGGGGCACAGTGCAGTGTGAAAATAAAGCATCAAGTGTTCAACTCGAGGGCCTTAAATCCTCCCTGCACATAGTCAGGATATGGCTACAACCGTGCAGAGAGAGCATGTGCAGTGGCAGGAAACTGTACAGAGTACAACACTGTTCTCAGAGGCCTCCATCATTGATGTCTTCTGTACTTGGGGTCCCCTCTACTCTTACATGTCTCTCCAGGGCACACGTGGAGCTGTAGGAGAGGACTGTGGTTTTCTGGGATATCTCTGAGTAAGACTGGGTCAGAGTGGCAGTTTCATTGCAGCAGCTTGCTAACTACAGCTGTGCCACCCGACCCTGCCTGATTCCCATCTTCCCCAACAAACGTGTGACAGCACTTCGCTACAGGATGGAGAGTAGCGGTAGAGCCACTTGTTTTCTATAGTGTACGCCTGTGCATGGCAACAAGAACTTGTGGTGTTTTCATATCCAATATAGAGTTTAAACAGTTAATAGGCTATTACTCTCATTATTACTTTCAGCCTACACGGTGCCATGTAACACATGGAGAAATAGGCATTAGCCGCTCAAAGTTAATGAGAGAGATTTAGGGAAGAATTTTACGATGGATCCAGCTGGGCTTAAGAAATATGCTTCCGATTTCCCTTTTAATCCATCATGTTTTCAGTTGGTAGTTAAAGAAGGCATAGATAGCAATGAAACCAGATCGTAAAAAATTTATTCATTCTTCTATGAGTTCTGTTTGTGTTTATACCTTGTTTTTCTTTGTGTTTATAGCAAAAAGCTGTGGTACAGTTTTTGATAGCATTTTTAATAGTGATAAAACACAGCCATCCTATGAACTCCTTAGGCCATCTCATTGGAAATACCATCAGTTCAGCCATTCATTCAGTCGGTATTTTTTGAGCACTTACTATGTGCTGAATATTGTGCTTTTTCACTCATTTCTGCTTCAGAGTTAAAAAATTACTGTGATGTATCATGCAAATGTTAGAAGGCAAATAATCTGAATATTCAGGAAGTCTATTTCAAAGGTTTGTGTAATTTTACCAGTTTTTAAAATATCTGATACCTGGGCTGAATTAGCTCTCATTAGTTTAAGTTTGCAAAACACTTTATTTTCAAATTAATTGACCTTCAGACTAATTTAGAAGGGATAATTGTAATGAATTTGGTAATTATAAGCATAATAAATTGCATTCAATGTATAATACTTAAAAGGTTGTAACTTTTTACTTGTCTACTTCTAGAAAGCAATTGAGGTAATTTAGAGTTTTAAAAGTTGTATAAGTCAGTATAATTAGATCATGGTTAAAATATAAATCAAAAGCTAATTAGCAGGAGAAAGAGAATTGCCAGGTACCCAGGGATGTTTGCTGTGGCAAGCAAGCATTTAATTCTTTCCAAAATGTCTAGGTAATAACATGGCTGCCTGTGTAGTCCATAGTACCAGTGAAAAGTGTGTAGATAGTAAATAACAATAATAATCAATTTACATCCCACCTGCCACATGCTAGGCACTGTTATAAACACTTTAAATATATTATACAACCACCTTCTTTCAACCCTAGGGCTCACTTAGCAGTTGCTATCCCAGTTTGGCAGATGAGGAAATTGAGGTTAAGCATCTTCCTCACCTAGTGAGGGACAGAAACGGGAGGCTACCCTAGCAGTTTGACTCCAGGGTCTGTGCTCACAAACCTTCCCTTAAATTATAAGTTAATACCTACGTTATAGGTAATGTTTTAAATATTCTAGATAATTTCATAAGTTCCAAAGTTTAATTTTGGGGAAAAACATAGATATTCTTTAGATAAATGTTTCTCATATTGTCCCTTGGTAACCCTGGGAGCAATAACAGTGCTTTACATTATGGAAGTCAGCACATATTCTCTATATCTGTAGACTCTGGGGATTTCATTTCTCTCTTCTTGTCAACTGCCTTTCTACCAATTAGACTTTTTTTTCTTACTCTTCACCACACCCTTATGCACCATCCTATGAAAATAACTGAGTACATTTTATGTCATAATCCCTCCCAAGGTCCTGTTTTTTGGATGTCTTCACTGATTATTTAGAGGAATGTTTATTGTGTGACTCCTTCAGGCACTGGGCTAGGTGTTAGGGAAACAAGCAACAGTAAGACCAACAAACCTGGTTCTTACCTTTTTATAAAACATGTTTTAGAGAGATACATGCCGTCAATCACTATTAGAGAATTAATTATATAATATTCTATTATAAAATTGTTCAATATAATTGTAATTATATTTTAATTACCATTGTAGAAATCCTATGAGATTGCAAAGCCAGGCAAGTTGACATAGTAGGGGATTTGAGAAGGCTTCTTTGAGGAAGTAATATTTGAGTCAAGGAATAAATAAGAATAATAAAAATTACAAATTTGTGATTAGGGAAATTACAGAGGTTCATAAAATCTTATTGAGTCTTCAGAGCAGTTATTGCTTGGTTTATACTTCCAGACTTCCTTTCTCAGATCATGGGGCATTAAGAAGTAGCAGCTGGTGTCCTCCAGTCGAAGTTCCTAGACTTCAGAATATGCTTACCCAGCTCTGAATCAATGTGCTGCCAAGTTGCTCAGAATATAGATAAAGCTCAATCATTTGGAAAATGGGCTTCCAAATTTTTTTTTTTCCTAGATACAAGTCCCTTGGCTTTACCCCATTTACATCTGCATGAGGAAGGGAGTCTTTCTTTAGCTCACAAAGATGCCTCTCCTCTCTCCACTGTTGTGGGGCTTCAATATTTGCAGTCAAAGGTCTCTGATTTTTGCTTCTGAAACTCCTGTGCTTATCCTTGTCCCCATGGCAAAGGAGGATAGTTCTCCATATGGCCTGCAGACATTTCCCCTGGACTGCATTTAGCTAAGAGTCTCAGCTTTATCCATCCAAGTCTTGTTGAGCACTGATCTGGGTCAGTTCTAGTCATTTCTTTGTTAACAATTTCTTTATTCATTGCTTCTGCAGCATGCTTACTAGCCATTTGTTAGATCCTAATCTTTAGTGAACTTCAACTTGTTATCTCTTCTTTTTCAACGTATCACAATAGTAAGCACCATCATTTCAGAAGGTTCTCTTTTTATTCAGAGGATGTCCAGGGGAATTTTCATTTATCCCAGGAATGCTGCTAAGCCAGAGCCTATTTGCAGGACAGAAACAATGAATGTCCTGTGTTTGTTCATTGTCAATGTAGCCCTTTACAGCTCATTTTCACCCTCAATGAACTGTCAAAGTTTTATCTAACACCACATTTGGGTCTTCCTATTCACAAGAATAAGCATTTGAAAGCAGTTTTGAGTAATAAAAATATTCTTGACTGACTAGGTTGCACTCCCCTCATATAGCTGCATGGCTAACTCCATCTCTTTCTTCTCTTCTCCTTGCACAGCTAGCCATTTCTCAACAGTACCAACCAGGATCACCCTATTTAAGGATACAACTATCTCTACTCCCATTACCCAGGTCTCTCCATCCACCCAACCCACATCTACTTTTTCTTTATTCCATAGCACGTATCACTTTCTAACCTACTATAAAAGTTCCTTATTTAGTGCTTCTATTATTTATTGTCTTCATGCCCGGACATTTTTCTGTTTGTTTCCCGATATATGCCAAGCACCATAAACATTGTAAGCAGTAAACATTTGTTGGATGACTGAATATGACTGGCAGAAAACATTACAAGCATAATTTTTTTAGGAGAGGAAAATGTGGGTCACTTTCTGCTATTCTTAATAAGGTTAAGAAGTAAGTAAAATGAAGACACAATATGGAAAAGCAAAGCTTAAATGAGTTTGTGTGTGCATGTACTGGCACACATGTTTGCAACATTAACGCTAAGATATTACCATAGAGAGTTAATAAATGACTTTCAGTTTCCCTAAACAAATTTTCTAAGGCTATGATTGTATTTTAAAGTCATTTAAATTATACTAAAACTTAGGAATAACAAAAATCTGTTATTTCTGTACTTTGGCACAGAAATGATTATATCATAAAATTATTCAATAAATATATTAGAAATAAAATATGTTAAAATAAAGCTGACAGATAAATGTAATGCTAAAATGCTACAATTATGTTTAATAGTTTTTGTCAGAAATTTTATGATTCAAGTCAATGTTTCCAAATTGAAGTACAGATGCCCCTCATCTTGCAGTGAGGTCACATCCCAATAAATCACTGTAAGTCAAAAATATCAATCAAAAAGACATTTCATACCTTGACAAACTTATAGTAAAGTCAAAAATTATAAGTTGAATTGTTGTTAGTTCAGATGCTCTTCCACTTATGATGGAGTTCTGTCCTGATAAACTCATCATAAAATTGAAAAATTGTAAGTGGAACCATCGTAAATTGGGGACCATCTGTACCACCTTGTTTAGTATTGTATAATCTTGGTGTAGGATGTAGTGGTAAGACCGTGTTCGAATTCTAGACCTGTGTATAAATCGTAGGCATTGCTTCTTGGTTGTGAGACACTGAATAAGTTTTAAGATACCTTTCAATTTTTGTGTATATATAATCACTGAGAACAGTGTATGGGCAGCTCTTATTACTGAATTATCCCTTAGAAAAATTTTAATGAAATTATTGGCATTGTGCCAGGTGCAGTGGCTCATGCCTGTAGTCCCAGCACTTTGGACGGCCGAGGTGAGCAGATCACTTGAGGCCAGGAGTTTGAGACCAGCCTGGCCAACATGGTGAAATCCCGTCTCTACCACAAATAGAAAACTTAGCCAGGAGTGTTGGCTCACATCTGTAATCCCAAGACCTTGGGAGGCTGAGGCTGGTGGATCACTTGAGGTCAGGAGTTTGAGACCAGCCTGGCCAACATGGTGAAACCTTGTCTCTACTAAAAATGCAAAAATTAGCCTGTCGTGGTGGCAGGCACCTGTAATCTCAGCTACTCAGGAGGCTGAGACAGGAGAATTACTTGAACCCGGGAAGTGGAGGTTGCAGTGAGCCGAGATTGCACCACTGCACTCCAGCCTGGGCGACAGAGCAAGATGCTGTCTCTCTCTCTCTCTCTCTCTCTCTCTCTAGGTTTGTGTGTGTGTGTATATGTATATATAATTTATATTTATATATATTATTAAATCTATCTATATATAATTTATATATATTATTAAATATATATAAATTTATACATATATATAATTGGCATTGGATCTAGGGGAGCACATATCTAGATTAAATTTAGAATTAAGTATCATAGTGCACTACTGAAAATGTTCAAGAAGAGAAAATGCTCAATGATCCACTAATGGCCTTTAATTTCTAGCATTGGAATCAATATAAAAATCTCGAGAAGAAAATAAATAAAACTTGACTCCAATATAGCCTCTAGACAATTCAGAAGGATTTGTTACTAAAAGATAATAAAAACCTGGTATTAACATTTCACAAATGTTATTCTCATATATCGTATTCAGTGCTAAAGATAGAAACTGCTAAGGCATCCCTGGCCTTTGAGCTTATTATCTAAATAAAGCCGACATGAGTGAAACAACCACTGTAATTATCCCAGTGGGCACTCTTAAAAAGTAAGTCTGATGAGTAAATGACGAGGCCTTATGAATTAGAGGGTAAAAAGATTTTGCCTTTGTCAAAGTCAAGCTGTCTGCAATAAAATGTTTATAGTTGTGTTCAAGTCAGTATCCAGTAGCACTGATAACAGATGAATTTTGCCCTAATGGAGAGCACATCTTATCAAGTAGGCCTAAGGTGTTGGAAATGGACTTTGACTATTACCTGGGCTTCCTTTGTATAATGCCGCAGAATTGTTTTAGTTGTTTTCTCTTTAGACCTAGGCTTTGAAAGGAAAAATAAGTCAGCATCCTTTACATGCAAGCATAGAGTAAATGTGTGTTTAGTGGGCTAACAATTTGAAAGAATCAAACCCAGCAGAGAGAATTACTAAGGTGTTCTGTAAGGCCTTCTAAACAATCGGACAATTGCTAAGATGATTAAAGAACTGGGCTAGGGAGGTTGTGTCTTATATATGAGAATGATGTGAAGAAGCATTGAAGCAAGAATGAATGAACCTTCTGGCATACAGAATAATGTTTACTATTTAAATGGAAAGGGACAGGGTGACATTTCTGTTGCTTCTAAATGAGTATCTTGTGTTCTTACCAACTGAGTGCATTGTTACATACCAGACAACTAAACACAGGATACAAAGAGGAATAAGAGAGTTCTTTTTCCCAAAGAACTCACAGCCTAGAGTCAGAAAATGTATGTAATCCTATACAGTATGACAAAGCACAGTGCTAAAGATGTGTTCAAAGTTGTAGGAAGTCACATAAAAGGGGTACCTAACCTAACAGGAGGAGAGGAGCAAATCAGGAAAGCAGTGGATGATTCCAGCCTTCTTGAAGAAGTGGAAATTGAACTCACCTTAAAAGATGAAGTGGGAAAGTTCCTGAGGAAGATGGCCATTGGAATTTTATTGTAGATTTTTAACTTTTTCAAAACACCAGTTGTTTTGTGTTTCAAAACAACATACGCATGCATTGAGCATATGCACACACGCAAGCTGACTAATGTTAACAGTAAAAACAACAAAAAAAGGGAAATGTGTAATCTAATGCAATTAAAAAAAACTCACAGCCAAGAAAAATGGAAAGTACCTTCCGAATGAGAAGTCTCATTTCCACAGGAACGATTCTAACTCAACCAAATCCTGGTATAAGTCCTTCAGAGAAGTGTCCCCTAGGTGAGGACACAGCCTTGGTATTCTAACAAAATGTGTCAACTGAAGCTTTCCTACTTCTCCTGCAATTGAATTAGCTACAAAAATATGGCTAGATCACACAATATTTAGTCCTCAAGTCTAACTTGGAGCGGGAAAAATGATTCTGTAATATCACCAGTGTCGTCACTCACACTGAACCAGAGCAGATACTCAGGCCCTTCTCTAGATGTGGAGAAGAGATGGTATAAGAGAAAGAAGCTAAATGAAATTCATCTCATATGAATTGTATTTTCAAAAAGCCCGTGGAGTCTTTTTTCCTCTTTGACTCTTAATGCTCCTTTTTGATACATAAGAAAACAGAGGTTTAGAAATGCTAAATAAGTTGCCCTAGGTCACAAGGGTAGGAAACTTCTGGAGTGAGAATTTGACCTCATTCCTAGAAATCCAAAGCTGTCGCTTTTTTTCTAAGACATCATGTTGCTTCCTTGGCTTTCATAAAATTACAGCATCTTTCCTTCTCCACTGACAGTGGGCACTTTACTACGGAAGAAAAATAAATGGGCTAAATGATTTTTTATTTATCTTTGTATTTCAGTTCTGTGATTAAAGTTTTGGGGAAGATAGAGGCTGTTCTTAGTGCTTAGTTCATCCTAACTCAGCCTTCCAGAGCTGAACTCCTCATCCATGTCCCCTCCTTCTCCCATTCCAAATCCCATCAAATCTGCAATCTCTGCAAATTCTCTTGCACTCTCTTGCTTTTGAAACCTTCCTCAGCGTTTTAGAACTTTTCTCACCTGACCCACAAAATTCAGCACTGGCTTATCTTGCGCCGTATATTTAGTACTATTGCTGCGTACGCTGTTTCCATTTCCCCAAGTAGTCTGAAGACCTGTAGTACATTTTTATACTGTAAATTTATCCTTTGAACCCCAAAGCACAATGCTGAACAAAGTGTATATTCTCAATGGATGCTATCAACAGAAACCATACAGGTAACCAAGCCCTGAGTTGAAAACAAAGCCACGTGTGTTTTCATATCTTACCTAACTACCTGCATCTTACCTGATGACTGTAGAGGCCTACAGTGTATGCAGTGTTTCCATATGCATTATTTTATTTTACATTGCATCACATATATTTGTATGACTTAGTTGTTATAATGACCACAAGGTGTTTACTTTTCAATCCACTTGTTAATGAATGAAGCAATTACGTTTTGTTATTCTGGCCTCAGTATCTTTAGAGGGCTTGGATTTCACACGTCTTACCATTTAGTAACTTATTTTAGCTTGACTGGAGCTTTTAAAAGATGAAGTTCATTTTATTTGGCAAAGGGTAGAATATAGCAGCTTCTTCGCCTGAGGCTTTGTGTTCTGTTAATTAGATTTGCTGCCAGCTCTTCACATAGAAATTGAAGTTGTTCCAGTTTTTTTTCCCCTTTCCTACTTGAGTCTCGAACATAGACCTACTACCATTTGTACAAGTTTAAACCTTTTAATTTGATTCTTTGTCAGGTAAGTTTGGGGGTAGAGTCCTTGTATTTTTGTTGTTAATCTGATGGCGGTTTTATGAGTTTCCTGTATCTGAATAAAATTGGATATTTCAAGTTATATGTATGGTACAAAAATAATTCTTTCCATAATTGGAGTTTTCTAGTTCAATTTATCTTCCATAAAGTTGAAAATGTCACTGGAGCTGACTATTACAGCTTATAATACACAAATTATTTTAAACAGCAGCCATTAGATACAGTAGTTTTGATCACTGTTTCATGATTCTAGCATATTTATCATATTTATTAGATATTTTTATGTAGCTCGAAATAAGTTTATGTTTATTAAGTACTGGTAGAAATCAGGGCAGTTATAGAGTACCTCTGCATGGCTGCAGGTATTTGGTAAAGCAACGGCAGCAGAGGGCAGTGAGTAGAAACTTGGGCTCTAGGGCAGGAGAGTCTTTGGGTCACCCAGTCACCAGTTATGAGACAAGCAGTCTTCCTCAAGTGACTTAGTCTCCATGAGCCTCCATTTCCTCTTGTGCATAGGTGAATCACAATAGTGCCTTGCTCATCAGTTTGGTAACATTCAGATGGGATGACAGGTGTGAAGTGTAGTACAGGGACAGGTATAAAGCAAACCCTCGGCCGGGCACGGTGGCTCATGCCTGTAATCCCAGTTCTTTGGGAGGCTGAGGCAGGGGGATCACCTGAGGTCAGGAGTTCGAGACCAGCCTGGCCAACATAGTGAAACCCCATCTCTACTAAAATACAAAATTGACCAGGCGTGATGGCACACACCTATAAGTCCGGCTACTAGAGAGGCTGAGGCAGGAGAATAACTTGAACTCGGGAGACGGATGTTACACTGAGCCGAGATCATGCCTTTGCACTCCAGTTTGGGTGACACAGAAAGACTCTGCTTCAAAAAAAGAAAAAAGTAAACCCTCAAGTTTGCTACCTGAGGGACAGCGTGCTTGGGGGCAGAGTGCGGAGACTGCATGCCCTGCAGCCTGGCTCTGCCATGTTCTATTTCTGTGGCTGGTGCACTGTTTCTCTAAGCCTTAGTTTCTTCCTCTGTTGAAAGAGATCGTATTACACTGGAGTATTGTTACATGTACATGAAATAATTTATGTAAAGCATCTAGAATATTGTGTGGCATTTAGCACTCTTTGGACAGATGGTGGCTGTGTATCTTTGTGTGTGAAGAAATACTTACCAAATGAATAAATCAACGCATTTCAAAGGTAGAAACCAGAGATGGCATTTGAGAGGCTCTGGTAGAACAGAGGTTTTGGTTGAGATGACGTGAAAGAGGCGAGGAGTCTGTCACCTAGCAATGAGTATCCAAGCAGAAGGGACAAGAACCTTCTGGAATGTCTTCAATATGCATCTCTTCACTATTCAACGTGAAGACTTTCAATTCTATTGGATTAAGTTTGTCTTTCAGGATGCGTTTCTTTCAGGACAACCTGGATACACACAGTGCCCTCTCCTATGGTACATTAACACATTCTAAAGGGATTTTGGTGCTCAAAGAAAGCCTCACTGTGTAAATCTAAAATTTCCCAGGTATGAATTTGGGTGATTTAATTATTAGCACCAAACTTTTGATAGCTTTGTATTTGTGTTTCTTGTGCAAATTGTATGCCTTTTAAAGTTAAAATTAACGTACTGTTGAAAAGGACAAACACAACAAAAGCTCATTGATTCTCTGAAGAATTTTTATACCATTTACTTATAACCTAAGAACATAAATGACCTGCTTCACCGGAATAAACAAGGTTAATAGACTCAACAATAAATTCTTGTGAAAATTACTCAACTTACCTTTGGATAGATAACTCGAGTCCTAGGTTTTAAGGTAGCAAATGTCATTTGAAACAGGCACCGCATCCCTCAAAGAGGCTTTGGAAGAGAATGTCAGTTAATGGAATCCCTAAAAGTAGTAGTCTAAAACTTCTCTATCGTTTGGGAAATGTATTATAAAATTTAATAGTAAGTTATAATACCTTTTAAAATTAGATTTAATTTTTGCAAAGCTATACAAGGAAATAGTTTAAAGCATAACAGTATTACAGGGCTTCTGTTTTCCTCTCCTCCTCCAACCCCCTCCCCCACTCCTTCCCCTTTCCCTACCTTCTTCTTTATTTTCTTCTCTCTCTCTCTGTCTCTCTCTCACACACACACACACACACACACTCTCTCTCTCTCTCTCTCTCTTACTTTCTCTTTTTTTTATTCTCATGTCCTTCTAATATGATCATATTAAACTTTTTGGAGGGACAGCAGTATGATAGTTTGACAAAGTAAAGCATGGGTCTTCCTGCTTCTAATATAGGCTTTCTATCAATCCTACTTGTGTCCCATTTGTAGCCAACTTTCCTAGTAATGTAGAACATCTGACATGTGAATCAACTTGCCAGTAAGCTTTCTTCATTCAGAGTTCAGGCAGTTACCTTCCTGGGATCTGGTTAAGCAGTCATTCGTTATCCATCAGTTTTCCAGGTATCATCTATCTGCTATTCTTTGATTTTCTCTCTCTCTTTCTCTCTCTCCTAGTGTGTGTGTGTGTGTGTTTGTGTGTGTGTGTGTGTGTGTGTGTGTGATGTTTTGGGAGTTGTTTCATTAATAACACTGATAGCATTCTACTAAATAACTTCCCCAAAACTAAAACCTAAAATTCCTCTGACCAAAAAAAAATAATAATAATCGTGCCAAATTTTGTTGTACTGTTTTCCCAGGTTCCACACAGTATCTTTTCTCACCTCGTGTAGATTTTCTTGTTTTGTTTTAACATTAGAAGGGATAGGTAATATCATAAAGTGATTTAAAACATAGGCTTTGAAGTAAAATGACCAGAGATGGATACCTCAAATTACTAATTTTCTGATATTGAGAATGGTATTAAATAGACTCTCTGAGCATGATTTTATCTTTTGTGAAGGTGAAATAACAATAGCACTTCGCTTAGAAAATTGTTGGAAGGATCATCTGAGACAGCATGCATGTAAGGTCATGTCTTCATGAACTGAAGGTGACCTGTGGTTTTCCTTTTTTATTTATTTATTTATTTATTTTTTGAGACAGAATTTTGCTCTTGTTTCCCAGGCTGGAGTGCAGTGCCATGATCTAGGCTCACTGCAGCCTCCACCTCCCAGGTTCAAGCGATTCTCCTTCCTCAGCCTCCCGAGTAGCTGGGATTACAGGCACGTGCCACCATGCCCAGCTAATTTTGTATTTTTAGTAGAGACAGGGTTTCAGCATGTTGGTCAAGCTGGTCTTGAACTCCCCACCTCCGCCTCCCAACATGCTGGGATTACAGGCGTGAACCACCGTGGCCAGTTGGTTTTTCATGTTATTGTTCATTCTTGTTGTCATTATGCTTTGTCTCCCTTTCCTTTTGCATCTCTACTCTTCCTTTACCACATATGCACACCCAGATCAGGAGTTTTGAACTCAGGGTCTGTTCCTTTTTCTGTGTCCCCACCACAGGGCCTGGCACATGGTAGGAACAGAAATACTGATTTAATTAATTCCATGAATGAATTAATATTTAATAATGTCAAGACTAAAAGGAGTAGGCGAGGAGAGTAACATATAATGTTAGGAATGACTTTTAATGTTAGCAAAGTTCACCATGATTCCTTTTTTTTTTTTTTTTTTTTTTTTTTTAAAGACAGAGTTTTGCTCTTGTTACCCAGGCTGGAGTGCAGTGGTGTGATCTCAGCTCACTGCAACTTCTGCCTCCCAGGTTCAAGCGATTCTCCTGCCTTAGCCTCCCAAGTAGCTGGGATTACAGGCACCCGCCACCACGCCCAGCTAAATTTTGTATTTTTAGTAGAGATGGGGTTTCACCATGTTGGCCAGGCTGGTCTCGAATTCCTGACCCCAGGTGATCCACCCACCTCAGCCTCCCAAAGTGCTGGGATTACAGGCGTGAGCCACCACGCCTGGCCAATGACTATATTTTAGTTAGTATTATTTCAAATACTAAGATAGTAACTTTAGAATACATTTTCTTAAAGAAGCTTCTGCAATATTAGTGTTGTGTGAAATCTGCGATAGTGACAAGGCATCAGTAACTAATTACATCTTTCCAAAATGTGTTCACAGAATCCGCTAGCAATTGTTTTTCAAGTGGAATTGAATTATGTATACAATACTAACAACTGCAAACATTAACATGAAAATTTTAAGTAATGGTTTCTAATTATTGAGGGCTCCCCACCCAAGGTAGGCACTGGGATCACCATTTATTTTATTTTGGTTTAGTATACATAACATAAAATTTACTATTTAACAATCTTAAAGTATACAGTTCTATAGTATTAAGTACATTCACATTGTTCTACAACCATTACCACCATCGATCTCCAGAAGTTTTTATCTTCCCCCATTTAAAATCTGTACCCACTAAACACTAACTTCTCATGACATATTCATAACCAACTTTTCATTTCTGCACAGTTTTATGAATTCAAACTAGAAAATGTACGTGCCAAGATCAACAACTGCTTACCACACATCCACAAGTATGTCTGACAGGGGAAAGCGTATGTCCTCAATTGGGAAATAGTTAAAATATTTATAATTTGGCTTAGGAATAACACGTGGGTTTTCCTTTTTTGTCAATATTATCCTAAGTCATCTTCTCTTGAGCACTTTTCAAAACCAGTTCTAACAACCAGTCAAGAATAGAATTAAAAAGAAACTAGGATTTTCAGGACCAATAAGGTATTCTAAACCCATTTGCATTTCTCCTTCTTCTCATACACTTCAGATACACTCAGCTAAAATAATAAGGACCATTTCTCTAGTAGGCACAGAAATCAGGGAACATTACTCTTCGCATAATGAAAGTTCATTCGGATTGTGGAAGGAAATGAAGTGGGTGCCACACCAGGGTTCATTCCCTGCAAGGGTTGAGATGATGAGTTAGGGAGGAGTCCCAGCCTCGCTATGCCACTTCTTCTAAATTAACATTGGCCAATTTGGAGGAAAAAAAATTTGAATGGCCAGTGCTATCAAAATGTGATGGTGCTCTAGCTTCTCACAGGGCACTGCTGTTCTTGGGGACTGGCATCATGGGGCCCTCACTGCTCTGAGAGAGGCCAGCCTGACTACAGAGGGAGGTCTGTGGGGGTTGCTTCTTGCCAGGTTCCACTCTCAGCTGTGGCTGCTGCTGCACGCAAGAGAGATCGACTGCCCTCATGAATGGAGGTGCCTACATGCAGCTGTGATGTTCTGCCCACATTGGTTCTTTCTCCATATTAACCTGGACTCCCAACATTGCTAATGAAAAAAAAAAAAAAAGAAGAAGAATAATACCTTTCTCTTCTTTTGGCTCAGATAGAAAGAAATGAACAGAAGCCACACATTCTTTTCCAGAGCTCAACCAAGCTACCAATATCAGACTAACTAGATTTCATTCATTCATTCACTCATTCATTTAATCAACAATTGTTTTAGTGGCCTCTACATGCCAGTCACTATTCTGGGAACTGGGAACCCAGCAGTCAATGGAGAAATTTCCAGCTTAAGTATTAGTGGAAGGAAATAGACTAGTAGAAGGAAAGTGCCACAAATAAAATTACACAGAGAATCCCATCTATAATAGCTAGAAAAATTAAAATAGGAATAAAGTTAACCAAAAAAGTAAAAGAACTAAACACTGGAAACTCTAAAATATTAAGGAAAGAAATTGAGTAAGACATAAATAAATGGAAAGATAGCCTGTGCTCATATATTGGAAGAATTAATATTGTTAAAGTTTTCATGCTACCCAATGTGACCTATAGATTCAGTGCAGTCTCTATCAAAATTTCAATGTCATTTTTCATAGAAACTAGAAAAATTTTTAAAATTCATATGGAACCACAAAAATTCCCAAATATCCAAGGCAATACTAAGCCAAAAGAACAAAGCTGGAGGTATCACACTACCTAATTCCAAATTATACTACAAATACTAATTTAAAAGCACGGTTCTGGCATAAAAATAAACTCATTGACCAATGGAACAGAATAGAGGCCCAGAAATAAACTCATGTACATACGCTGATTTTTCAACAAAGGTGCCAGCAACACACAATGGGAAAAGAAAAGTCTCTTCAATACATGATGTCAGGAAAACTGGATATCCACATGCAGAACAAAGAAACTGGACCCTTCTCAAAGCATATACAAAAATCAAGTCAAAGTGGATTAAAGAATTAAACATAAGACCCCAAACTCTAAAACTACTAGAAGAAAATATAGGGGGAAAACTACATACACAACCTTGGTCTGAACTGTGATTTTTCTTTTATTTGACTCCAAAAATGTGGGCAACAAAAGCAATAAAATAGACAAATGGGACTGCATCAAACTAAACAGCTTCTGTACAACAAATGAAACACTATACAGACTGAGGAGATATCCTAGAGATTGGGAGAAATTATTTGTAAGCCACACATCTGATAAGTGGTTAATATCCAAAATATATAAGAAACTCAACTCAATAGCGAGAAAACAAATGACCTGATTAAAAAGTAGGCAAGGGACCTGAATAGATATTTCTCAAAAGAAGTCATACAGATGACCAACAGATACATGAAAAAGAAATACTCAATTTCATTAATCATTAGATAAATGAAATCAAAACCACAATGAGTTGTTACCTCACACCTGTTAAAATGGGTAATATCAAAAACACAAAAGGTAACAAGCGTTGGCAAGGATATAGAGAAAAGGGAACCCTTGTACACTGTTAGTGAGATTGTAAATTAGTCTAAGCAAACTAGATGTAGGTTCCTCAAAAAATTGAAAAATAGAATTATATGATCCAGCAATCCCACTTTTTGGGATTTACCCAGAAGATTTGAAATCAGCATGTCAAAGGGATATCTGCATATCCATGTCATGTTCACTGCAGCATTGTTAACAATAGCCAAGTTATGGAATCAACCTGTGTGTCTGCCAACCGATGAATGGATGAAAAAAACTGTGAGATACATATACACACACACACACACACACACACACACACACACACATACACAATGGAGTACTATTCAGTTTTAAAAAGAAAGACATTTAATTGTTTGTGACAACATGAATAGAACTGGAGAATATTATGTTAAGTGAAATAAGTCAGAAACAGGAAGACAAATACTACACATTCTCACTTAGTGTGGAATCTAAAACAATCTAACTTACAGAAGTAGAGAGTGGAATGATGGTTACCAGAGGCTGAGAGGTGGGGGGATGGGGAAATGATGGTCAAAGGGCACAAAGCCTCAGCTAGGAGGAATATGGGTTGTTGTTGGGGTTTTTTTTGAGATTTATTGCATAGCATTGTGAATATAATTAATAATAATGTACATTTCAAAATCACTAAAGAAGTGAATTTCAAATGTTCTCACCATGAAAAATGATAAGAATTGGACTTGATAGATATGTTAATTGGTCTGATTTAATTATTCCACATTTTATTCATATATCATAACTTTGTATCCCATAAACATATACAACTGTAATTTGTCAATTTATAATCTTTTAATTAAAAAATTAAAGAGGATGAAATGATCAGAAGTCAAGTGAATATTTTTGGATTGGGTTGTTTGCAAAGGAGATAACCTTTGATCTAAGAATTGAATGACAAAAAAACCCTAACATTGGAAGTAGGGGAGAGAGCTTTCTTAAAAGAGAACGGCAGAAAGCCCCTGATGTGCAAGAGTATATCACCAATTCTTACAAGTCAATAATAAACCTATTATTCTGGAGGCAATGACAGAAAAATGTTTTTACATGTGAGAACTCAAAAGTGTTTAACCATGTATACATAAAATCATGAAAAAGACACTGTGCCATCTAGACATACTCAGAAAGGGAAGACATTTTCAGAGCAGAAAGAGGGATGATCAGTAATACCAGTAGAGCTCAGAATCAAGTCTAGACTATTATTGCTGTTAGTGTGGCTGTAAGGCTTAGTACAAATATAAAAAAATTCTAGAGTAGTGCACGAGTTTTTCTAAAATCAAAAGAGACATGTATTTGTGTTTGATGGGGGAATGAGTATTTGGGTATGTCTGTACATAGCGTGGGAATAGGTTTTAGGGCAAAGCGATCAGTAAAATTTTGCTCAACATTTTGTCTTGCATGTGATATTACTAGAGATTCAAATATTTTACAATTTACACATAAACCATAGTAGAATATATTTTGTGTGCATAATTTATAAGTGGCAGGAAAACTTTTAAACACTATCGTTTTATCAAAATAAGACACAATATGTATTAAAACCATAATCACACGGTATGAAATAAGGTAAAATAATAAGATTAAATATTGTTATTGTCATGGATTATCATTGTGGATTAAATTCCTTTACTAAAAGACAACACTGGTAAATTGAATCAAGAAGCAGCAATTATCTACATGCTTTTGTATAAAATGCTCAAACTAAAGGACACATTATTTACAAATAAAGACATGGGCAAAACTTTATCACACAAACGAAAAATAAAATGTGTTAGTACAGATGAGATTGCTTTTTTTTTAGGTATTCTAAATAGGTTTTGCTGGTACATAGCAAAGCTGCTGATTATTTGAAAGTATGAATCTGCAGATTTCTTATTAGTTTTAATAATTTTCTAATTGATTTGATCCTAGGGATTCCTTAGAGTGCCATGTAACCTTTTATTGAGATAAATAGTTAAAAATATAAACTTTTATACATCATACTGTAGATGATAAATTGGCTAAATAAATTATAGTTTATGGGAATACTTTATAGCCATTAAGACCTGATATTTGATATTGTTCTAAGGTAACCTTCTGATTCTTTTTGGTTTTTTTGTGTGTGTTTATTTTAAGTAAAATCTTGCAGGGAGGAATACAGAACATGTATCAATAACTTTTAATGTTTTTACTCTCTTTTATATTTGCTAAATAATTTTTATGACAAGCACAATTTGAAAAAGCAAGACATTTCTACTTAGTGACAGTGTGACGAAATGGGCTATTTATTTTCATGGATGCTCAGTACAGATTATTATTTTTGGCTCAACCAAGTAATGTAGTATTTGAAATTGAGGAAACTCTTCTGATTTACACTAAATTATGGTTATGAGTGCAGAGTTTGTACTACTATTAAATATTTGAATAAAAAACTCAAACACATGGAAGTAATTTCTTGAAAGAAATCTTAATTCTTTTGGAGATAGATCTGTTGAGTGTTCTTTCAAAATGAATTTGTGTTAGCAGGGCACTGTTAAATGGAGCTACTGTCACTAGAAATCTATGAACAGAGTATATTTTGTGGTTTGTAAATTCGGTGTGCACTAGAATTACATGAATGGCTTATTAAAACATAAATTGCTGAGTTCCATCCCAGAACTTCGGATTCAGTGGATCCGGGCCGGGGCACAAGAATTTGCTGCTGCTTTTTTTTTTTTTTTTTTTCCCTTGAGATGGAGTCTTGCTCTGTTTCCCAGGCTGGAATGCAGTGGCATGATCTCCGCTCACTGCAACCTCTGCCTCTTGGGTTCAAGCGATTCTCCCACCTCAGCCTTCTGAGTAGCTGGGACTACAGGCACCCGCCACCATGCCTGGCTAATTTTTGTATTTTTAGTAGAGACTGGGTTTTACTGTGTTGGTCCCAGTGGTCTCGATCTCTTGACCTCATGATCTGCCCACCTTGGCCTCCCAAAGTGCTGGGATTACAGGCGTGAACCACCACACCAGGCCCAAGAATTTGCTTCTTTAACCATTCCCCGGGGCTGATGTGGGAACACACTTTGAGAACTTCCGATGTTAATTTAGAAACTGAGGAGGGTCTCAGATTACAGTTCACCCTTGAACAACATGGATTTGAACTGCACAGATTTGTGTATATGTAAATTTTCTTTCAGCCAAACACGAATTGGAAATGCAGTATTCGCAAGGAATGCAAACTTCGCATCTGGGAAGGACTGACTTTTAGTATATTCAGGTGCCTTAAGACAGACTGTGGGACATGGGTAGGCACGGATTTTGGTATAGGTGAGGGTCATGGAGCCAATTGCCCACATATAACTGATGTCTACTTGCAAGCTAACAGTTTTATGCATATACTGACAGAAGACACGAGAGCCTGGGGCAGAGACACAGAGCCTTATGACTCACAGCAAAGCAGCAGCCAGAGAACAGTCTACCCTCTGGCTTGTGGTTCCAGTTCCCAGTCCTTACATAGCAATGCTGTAAGAGTTAAAAGTTTACCTGCATTTGCATTAGGTTTGCATCATGGGAGAGGAACCCCCAAATTAGGAGATACTAAACTTTTATGGGCTGCTGGCACTTCTGCCTTACCTGAGAAAGAGCAACAGCGATAGATCGAGAGAGAGAGAGAGAGAAAGAGAGAGAGAGAGAGGAGAGATTAATTACCTATTGTACCAGAATGTAAGCAAATCATATCATCCAGAGAATAGGAAGGAGAGAGCCTTGTCTCCAAATCTCTCCTGTGCTGTCTATATTAATGGAGACATTACTCTCGACTTCCAAGGCTGTCTGTTAAGCAAACATCCTTGCAGTACCCTTTGCTCAGAAGGCTCAGGATCATACTGAAATGTGAAAATAACCAAGGATAATAAAATAACCTGGGATAATTGCTTCCCGACAATGAGTCTAGAGGATATGTTACAATGTCAGCTATTTTAAGTTTCTAATTAAGTATCTTTACCATTGTCTCTTCATGAATAAGTTTTAGTCATAAAGTTTTGTTGATTTTTCCATGTGAATATTATATTTAAATAAATTTTTTTTCCCGTGGCATGGAGCGTCTTAGGCAACCCCAGACATCGATGGTTTTCTACAGGTCATGGCTCAGTGTGCTGGGAAGAGAGCATGTCTTCAGATTCACCTTTATGGGACTCCCTTCTCTGCCCCTTGTTGGCATCTTACCTTGATACTAATCCTTACCTAAATCTCTCTGAGCCCCAAGTTCCTCATTTATAAAATTGGCATACCTTCCTTATACTGTTGTTGAAGATAAAAACAAAATTTATCCAGTATTTTGTATAGCATCTACTATATAAAGGGTGTTCAAAAATTATAGTTATAGTTAGATGCATAACAGTCATAGGTTCTCTGCACAGACCTGTTCCACTCTTAATTTAGGTGAAGTACCTGTCAGGTTCAAGTGCCATTACCAGAAAAATAACTCCAGATGATGCACCACTTTTGGGGAAGTGCTATTTGGTGATGAAAGATGTTGGAAGTTTAAATCCATCCATTGCCTGCGCAGGAAGTGGCTACTTTTCCAGGCATAGGATAACTGCTTGGACAGATGCCACCCACTCTGTCTTTCAGTGCACAGGTAATGAGAGAAGACAGGAAAATATGGTTTCCGATGGCAAGAGCCTGGCCTCAGGAAGACAGTTTCAAGTGGTTATTTATTCTTTTGATGCTGAAATTGCCAGCATCTAGAGGTAAAGAATTACTTTGGAACAAAAAATATTTTGTCCGCTGGAGAATGTAGACATTACAGAGCTATTAATCAAAACAGCCAAGATGAAAGTGGTTTTAACAACAGGATTTAGGAGAGAAGGAAAACTGGAATTAAACTCTAAAATGAATCGAGGTTGAAGGAGGATGAACTAACTGAATTACAGATGTTAGAAATTCAACAAATTGTACAGATATAACACTGTGAATGTAAGCATGTGGTTCATTTGAGTGGTCTAGTGTTTCTGTTTATTGCTAAAATGTTTCTGAGATTGGCCTTCCTTTAACCTGCTGTGTCTTTTCCAACAATGTGAATCACTTTGTCACGTCTCCTCTTTATTTTTGTGTGTGTATGTGTTTCTGTGTGTGTGAACCTTTGTGTACACCAGCTTCAGGCTGTGAGAGTTGTAAAGGTGAGTTACACAATCTCGGTCTTCAGAAAATATAGTATTTACTAGAAGGTAAAGGAAGGCAATGTGCTTAATTATAATAAGGCAAGTTCTAACAAAATTAAGACACGGGGTGGTGGGGCCATAATGTGTGACTAGATTCATAGAAGGTTGCTTGAATGTTGTGTATTTGCTAAGATCCCAGATTATGAAATGAGAAGCACAGTTTTGATGCTTTCTCCTTACTAACCTTGTGCTGGTTATACTTTTAAAAAACTGTTTCCTTGATGTTGCTATGGTGTAATACAGTGAGAATAGATGACTGGCTCAAAGTAAGCACTCAATAAATATTGACTCTGTTGACTCTCATTACTGTAATCATTAGTATCTTTAAATACAATTAATAAAAGCCTTTCTTAACAAGCGTAGCTGGAGGCCTTTCAGGAAACAATAAGATGATAATAACTAACACTTATCACTTATGGAGCACACATTTGTGTTTTACACACTGCTAAGCACTGTACTTACTTTTATTTGATTTTATAAACAGTGCTAAGAGCTAGGTATTATTTTCGTGTCCACTTTACAGATAATGAAATAGAAGATCGGAGAGTATATGTGATTTGTCTCAGATTGCATAGCTAGGAAGTAGCACAGCCAGATGAAATGGTGCTAGCTCATTTAGTATCATAGGTCCTTGACCTCCATTTATTTGTGTGTGTGTTGTTTTACTGCTCTATTCCCATCCATAAACACTGCTAGAAAAATTAAACTTTTGGTTAATCTATTCATTTAGTATCTCAACAATCTTTTTTTTTTTTTTTTTTTTTTTAGCTTGTAAGTACTAGACATTGTGCCCTGGGGGAAGTAAGACATGATACCTACTTTAGAAACGCAATTCAGTGCAGCTCAACCATTTTATTGAGGCCCATCTAAGAATCTTGCATAGGGAAACACCATTAGTCTACTGGAGAAACCAGACATATAACCAAATACCCCAATGTGGTGTGGTGAGCACTAGAATGCAGGCAAATATGGACCCTTTTAGAGCAAAGGGAGAAAACATAAACAGATGAATTTCATGTCTGCACCAACTGGGTACCACAAATCTTTATGATGCAGAAAGGAGACAGGGAAATATTGGGTAGAAGAGGGCAGTTCCCCCAGCAAAGGCCCCACCCTCTAGCCTGGATACAGGACAGGCATTCCTGTTTTCATGCCCAAAAAGTTGCCTTTTGACCCGCCACGCACCCTGTACTGTACCCGTATAAACTCTGAACCCCAGGCTCCAGGAGCAGATGAGGAGACAGGAAACAAGGAGACGAGGAGATGAGCAAATTGAATGGCAGAACAATGCAGCAGAGAAGGAGAGAAGAGAAGGACTGTCAGGAGGATTTCAGCTGGGGATGGTCAGAGAATCAGCTGGTGGATGGCCAAGCTCCAGGGGAAGATGATCTTCCCACTCCATCCCCTGTCCAGCTCCCCATCTATCCTGCTGAGTACCACCTCCACCACTCAATAAAACCTCCACATTCATCCTTCAAGTCCCTGTGTCACCTGATTCTTCCTGGATGCTGGACAAGAGCTTGGAATACAGAAAGCTGTCACATTGGCCCTCTGCCCTTGCAAAAAGGTAGAGGGTCCACTAAGCTGGTTAACATTTGGCAGCCACACTAAAAGAGCACACTGTAACATGTGCCCACCTGGGTTTTGGGAATCACAGAAACTCACCCGTAGTCACTGCTGTGGGGTGGGAGCCCAAAAGCTCTAGCTCTGGTTCCCGCACCTGTTCATTTACATGCTCCACCTCTGACCAGGGAACTCTCCCATTTCACTTATACCCACCTCTGAATGATGTGTGGTCTTCCCACGCCACCCTGACTCTTACCCTGTGGAATCGGGTGCTCTCAGGGAGGTGGTGACATTAGGGTTGTATCTAGAAGGATAAGTAGTAAATGTCAGGGAAGGCATTTAGCTGGGAATATAACATAACAATTGTGGTCAGCTCTGGGAAGAAAGTATAGTTTGGCCTGACTAGAAAATAGTGTATTTTCAGAAGAATGAGGAGGCAATATGGTGGTGAAGGTTATTTAGAACCAGCTGATAAAAGGTATTGAATCATGCCAAGATAGATTCTTGAGTCACAAGTGGGAAACAAAGGTTATGTCCCAAAAGAAAAGAGGAGGGGATACAAGGTACCCCAACTTTCTGTTCAATTAAACCCATTGGAATTTCTAACACACTGATTTGCTTGTATTTTGAGATTGGAGAAAGAAATAGAATACCAAGTTTAAAAGATACAAAGTTTTTGGCAGGTAGAAAAGTCTAAACATGGATTAAAGACATAAAGTAAAAATAGATTACTTTTAAGTGATCTATCTCATTCTTAAAAGCTTAATTATCTCTTTGGTGGAGGTTGGATGGAGGTGAGGAAGGAGTGTGGGAACAAGGACAGGGTAGATGGGAAATGGGCTACAGAAAACCCTTGAATCATACATTATGCACTATAGTTGTTAATTATTTTAAATGCAATAAGGATTCTTCTGAGCTAAAGCTTTTTGTCATAAAGATATTGATTCCAAATTCAGGGAAACACAGATAAACATAATCTTTTTACCAAATACCACATCGTCTTGTACATATCTGAATGAAAATGAGACTCAAAGGACATACAGTCTCAAGAACATGGTATTCTGTGACCTAATTGTTTTGTCTTTGCATAGAGAAATCTCTGAGAGGAAGTTCTGCTTTTACGTGATTCAGTATTGTTTTAGAGTGCAGTTTAATCTGATTTTGCAAAAAGCAATGTTCTTATTTTGATCATTGTATCTATGATCTCTACTAATATCATTGAATTAATCACATAAACTGGGTCTTCTCTGTCCTTTCTCTGAGAAGTGAGGAGACTTCAGAGCCAAACTTGACCATCCACTGAGTCTGCCACAGATATTTTTAGAGATATTGCTGCAGGCAGTCTTTTTTGTGTTCCAGAATGGCATACCTGTAGTCATCACATTCTTCATTGTTGGAACCAGATCCCACCTTTGTTCATTTGCTTCTATCTTCTTGCTCTATGAGAGAAGACAGACGTTTCTGTGGTCATTTCCAGACACAGAATCATAATCACCTTTGTCCTTAAACAGCTCCTTGAACTTCCACTGATTTCATCTCCGTTTCCTTGTGTTCTTTGAAACACTGTGCATATTGTAATCACAGCCTTAGCTAAATAGGTAAGTAATTGTCAACCTTTCAAAGTTATCACCTATAAAGAAATCCTCGAAAGAACTATAATGGACCTTCTCTGTTCACTCATGTTGTTGGCAGTTCCTAGGAAGATTGGGACAGGGATCAGCTAGGTATCAATCAGATACTGATTTTGTATTCAACTTCTTTGAGAAGTTGTTTCGTCCCATCTCACACGTTTCTTACCAACTTTCTAACTTGTTTCTCCTGTTTGATTTGTATTTCCCAGTGGAGAGAAAAGACTGTCCTTGAAGTTCTATCTGGCATAATTTTTAGTTGCAAGAAAATGTAATATACAATTGTTTGTGTGTGCATGTATTTAACTTCAAGCCACATTCCTGGAAATATATTGCTTTAAAGATGTAGAGATTATTTATTTCAAAGATGTAATTAAAGAGCCATCTTTGTAATAGATAATTTTCTTCTAATTTCTCAAATAATAAAAATTAGTAAAGTATAGCGTGGGCAAAGATAAATTTTAAAATGTAATGTTGTAAGAGATTATCCAACAACACAGGAAATGCTCATATTTTACTACATAAAAAATCTGCTAAAATGCAATCTGGTGATCTGACTTTAAAATATACATATTTTCAAATAAAAAAACTTTGGTAGCTGTGGCAACCATGGAACATTTTGATTATGGCTGATTCTATCTGCTTTTGGTTTTTATCTCTGTTTTCCAAAAATAGCTATATTTTGCTTATATAAAACAAACAATGATAAAATTGAATATTTTTTGTGAACAGATTCATTTTTTATTACTCTGGACCATTTTTATGGTTGCTAATGCTGCCTAATTAGGGCAATTCCGTATTGCTTATGCTATTCGATTCTGAACAATTGAGTTCATTGATGGCAGAATACAGATTGGAAATATCTATTTGTAATGTCTTAAATGAAAGTCATCTAGCAGTGATTTCTGTAGATTGCTGGATTTCTAGTTAAAAATAGTTATTGGGCATCTACTGATTCACGGTGTGTATGTGAGAATCTGACAAATGTAAACAGTGCCCCAGAGAACTCTAATGTAGAGCCCAGATTTGCAACTTCCAGTCTGTAAGGAGATTTGACAAAACAGTTTCCCTTTCTAACTTCGTTTTTATGCAATTCAAACATCTTTTCTTTTTTAGTGCGCTTCCTTCAAGATCAATGCTTCATACTTTTTCTAGCATTTATAATTATCAGTATTCATTAAATTTATAAGTGTGTATAGGATTGGCACCTTAGTAGATCATAGGCTTCCTTTGCCAGCTGAAATTTACCAATAAACACAATATAAATTAATAGACACAAAGTATTATATAGCATCATATTTCTCATGGTAGCTACAACTGTACCTACTTTATTGTCATAAATGAGACCTACTGATGATAATAAAAATATATGTATGTATGTATAAAATAATCCAGATGTGTGCATGTATGTGTGTATGTATAAAAGAATCCAAAATTTATTAAGAAATTGCCATATATGTATACATGACATACTTGCTAACAATTGGAATTTGGAAAGATAGTTTTCACTGGGCTGTCTTGTTGTGGACAGTTCTATAAACAATATGCTTAATGAATATTTAATTGAGTGAATATTTAATAGTGTTTTGTGATAAAGACTACACCTATATATATAACACCATAAAACCAAGCAGGAAAAGCCACGGTGGCCCAGGGTTACCCCTCTCTGGACAAAACCAGAGAAATGCCAGTAGCTCTGTACTTATTTGTACAAAGTCCTTCCACTCGTTTTCTAATGAATCTTGACATCTACTCAGTCTGTATTATGGTTTCCCTTTATATTATGTGCCTGAACTGCACCAAGAGCAGGAAGCCCAGATGTCATCATGAATACCATCACCCATAATATAAATATTCCAATTAGATTCCTTGTATTTTCAACATCTACCATTTTGAGGTAACAGGAAATATTTATATGAAAACGAAACCTAGATTCTCAGGTCTTCCTATTTCTCCCCTTACTATGCTTTTGATTTTTAAAAAGATTAATAATATTCAACTGCATTTCAGTTTGTATTATCAAATGCTCATTTTCTTATTCACACAAATAAGAACTATCAAAACACACTGAGCACTCCATGCAGGGCACTTCATGTCAGGGTGGCCAGAAGTTCATTACAGATTGAAAAAGGTAGACCACATGTGGGTTTGGTTTTTCTTTTCATGTTTTTTAGAAAATTTTCATTCGTCCCTCTCTTTTCAATAGTCATAACTTGATATTAAATCAAAATACTGTAAACTGTAACCCCCCAAAAATCTGAGCAATCATTGGCAGCTTAAGCATATGGCCTTTTCTTGTTTTGCTGTTATTGGACTTTAATCAACAATTTAAATCCTCACCATTGGGAAACTGAAATATAATTCTTAGACTGTCCGTCTTTGATGCATTCTAAAAGATGACTCGAGACAGACTGAACTTCTCCCAGACAGAGACCGTGTACCTTCTATCTGTACACTTAAGAGCAGTTGTCTGCCTTGCCATTTGAACTCCACCTTACCTTTTATTGCCGCATACATGTGCACAGCTATTGTCTCCTGGTAACCGAGAAAGAAGGGCTGGCAGTTAGATTTTACAGATTATCTCAACTAACATTAAAGTTTTATAGGATGTTCCATTCTCTGTTTTACACCCATTTTTTTTTTTTTTTTTTTTTTTTTTTTTTTTTTTTTTGAGACGGAGTCTTACTCTGTTGCCCAGATTGGAGTGCAGTGGCCGGATCTCAGCTCACTGCAAGCTCCGCCTCCCAGGTTTACACCATTCTCCTGCCTCAGCCTCCCGAGTAGCTGGGACTACAGGCGCCCGCCACCTCGCCCGGCTAGTTTTTTGTGTTTTTTAGTAGAGATGGAGTTTCACCGTGTTAGCCAGGATGGTCTCGATCTCCTGACCTCGTGATCCGCCCGTCTCGGCCTCCCAAAGTGCTGGGATTACAGGCTTGAGCCACCGCGCCCGGCCTACACCCATATTCATTAAATTGCACCTGCCGAATGCATTCTCACTTGAGTTGTTTTTGATAATCTAAGTATTTCTTCTGATGCTCATTGTTTTTCTACTGATTTTGAAACCGTGTGCATAATACCTAGTATATCAATGCTAACAAATAGAAAGTATTTTTTGCAAGATTTGAAATGGTCACATTCATCTTTCTGGTGACAAGCACAGAGACAGTAAATATCTAACAGCAGTTCAAGCTACTGTGTTTGAAAAGCTTGCAGGGGGGATGAAATATACAAAATTTAGCAGATATAGTGACACTTTTGTAAAATAACTTCTGACATAGAATTTTTTTTTACATAGAATGTTATATAAGAACAAACTAAGAAAAACAGAATATGCTTTTCAAAAGATAGAGAGTCTCAAAGATAAAAATTGAAAGGAGACAGAAAAATTCTCTTAATACATGAATGTTGTAATTGGGTGCATAAATGATTTATACCATTTAGTGTACAGAGCTCTTATAATTATGCAAAAGCTAGGTTTCAAAATAAGTACAATTGTTTCTAAGTTCAGGAATGACTAAGAGGGATTTAAACTCGTAATTCTAGGACAAATGCATTGCCACCTTAATTTAAAATTTAAACATTAAAATTAGGTTTACACATTTCCTCATTTTGCTTCCTAATTGTTTGTTTCATTTTTCATGAAAAAAGTTTTCTTTCTTTTAAAATCTGTTGAAGGAAATACCTGCACTCCTACTACCCTCCTACCACCTCCATTGAAAATCTCCATGAGGAACATTTTAACAGTTACAGAATCAAATTTGGCTACTTGGGTATTCACATGGATGTTGGAAGAGTTGACACAGTCGGAATTCGTGGAACAATCTGTGATTTTGACCATATTTACAGCAGCACTTTCATCATGCTTTATTTTTCTGATTTCAAACAACTCTTGTCATTCTTCAGAAAATAGAAAACTGCCCAGCACATGCTCATCTCTGGCCACACAAGCTTTTCCATGTTGTCACTTACTTTTCCATACATCTTCCTGCTTACTGCTGCAAACATAGGTGGAGAATGGGTCACGCTTTGCAGAATGCTGCCATAACCCTCCCTTACACCCCAGACAAACACTCAAGAAAGAACAACGGCACGTAAGAAAAATCTGCCCCCATCTTCATTCAGCCAGTCCTTCTTTGTTCCTGAGAGAGTGAGCAGCTTGCCCTCAGAAGGCTCTGAAATAGGTCAGAACAGGGCAATATTTCAGTCATCTCCAAGAACACCCCTGCCCTGGGCTGAAGATTTATCTGTTATTCTGTTTTCATTTTCCTATTTGCCCAGACACTTAACACAATAGAGTAAGACAGGAGAAGTTTTACAACAGGCACCACATGACAGAACAGAGGTCAAAATAACCAACCTCCACATGCAACTCCCCAGATTGGAAGACAGACCTCCGTGTAGCATCATTTTATCCCCCGCCCCAAAGAAATTAAAGTTAAAAATGAAACCTGTTATGCAAATCAAATTCCAATTACACCAAAAACTAAAATTCTGCCCTCCCAATTTATTTTTCTACTTAGTCTGAGGCAGATGATGAGCTGAGCAGCAAGTGGATTGATTTTAAGCTGTCTTCTAGTGTACCCTACGTCAAAATGATTCTAACCCCTAAAACATTCATGTGTCTCCCTCTTTCTCCCTTTTCCCCCCCTCCAAGAGCTGTGCAACACATGAAAACATGGCACAGCTAGACCCAGCCACGAAATTGCAGAAACACAAGCAAATCCTCAGGGCCTAGAGCAGTCATCCGGGAAAATTGATATACATTTGAATTGATACATATTATGAACTGGAGCTACCATTCAGATAACAATCATGGAGCCAAGTAGAGCTTTTGAGTTCTTTGAAGAAAAGAACATGTAACAGCCATAAAGGAAAAGCTAAAATTCTCTTGCTTCTGGCTTTTGCATGATATTCGTCAGTCCTTTCCAAGTTTCTGGAGTCTGTGACTTGTTAATTGAAACTCCTTTGGGAGAATTTTTCCATTAAAAATTAATTGTGACACTATGCCTCCCATATCCTTAGAGAAAATCCCCGATGCACAGTGCTACTTTCTCGTAGAGTAGAAATTAAACCTTACCTGCCTTATTGCAAAATTTAACATTTGTCAAGTTGCCACTTTTATTCTCCTGACCTGACTCAGTTTCTCTCTTTGCCTTAATTCTTAACACATGCTTCTCTTCTCAGTATCCTCAGGTGACATGTGTACTGAGGCAGCCTCCTCTGCCTTTGTTAGCAGGGTACCCGCTCTTTTAACAGGCACCTCTTCATGGCCTCGAATTTGTCCTGCTCTTGAGTCTGAAGGGGATAGATCCCCAAATATCGGTGTGGTTCACTGCTGCCCCAATTATCATTAAAAAGTCATCTCTTTCCCTGGCCACTGTATTTCAGCCCTCAACCCCAATATGTCATATTCTTCTCTATTTACCTTTTTTCTTTTAAGATCCTCCCTAACAAAATTATTTCCCTGATTTGTCTTGCTTGTTTTCTGTAACCTTCCTGAGAATGTGGGTCCTGAAAAGGCAGAGGTTTCTGCCTCTCTTGTTCCTTCACAATCAGTGCTAACTAGTTCCATCATGAACGCTTCCTGGCTGTCACTAAATATTTTTGAAATGAGTGACTGAAGGGTCAATCCCAAACTCTGCTGTTCTCTCTGTATTTCCCCATCCCCAGCAAGACCCTCTGACACTTTTAATCCTGTGCTAAATGGCTGCTGTACTCCTTCTGCTCTGAAATTCTGGAGTTCTAAAAGTCCTGTGTCCTGCGGGCGGTTTCCTCCCAGACTCTCGGCATTAGCGTCATCCTCGATGCTTGAAATGAGTCACGTGTTGATGCTTTTCACTGCTTGTGCCCTGAGGAACCCCAAACCTTGAACATTCTAGCCTGGGAGGACAGCCCTGTTTGGAATAGTTCTCCTTGTAGTGAGGGGTCTGCCTCTGGTGTTCTGTTTCCTTTCAAATAGGCTCAGTTGGATTTGCTTGGTTGGTTTCATGTTTGTTTGTTTGATTTTATTACTTGCTGCTTAATTTGGCCCATATCTCCTCTATCATATAATACTGGTTTGTTCACAGTCATTTCTTCATCCTTCCTTTTTGGCTTCTGGATTCCAAAATTGTATCTGTGAACATTTTTTCCCAGGCTCAGTCCTTTGACATTGTCCCTGAGGAAGAAACATAAGCTGTTGTATTCTGAGTTTGCCAGAGCGACACTTTGTTTTTCAAATAATTTTTGTCCACATTCCTCTCTCGGCTCTCCGAGTAGGGTAATTTTGCTGTCAGTCCAGGACCAAGCTACTTTAAAACTCTCCAGGAGGTTAAAGCAAACTAAATATGGCCTGAGAAAAACTCCGTGCTTCTCTATTTGAGTCCTTGTGGATGAACTGTAACCTGGATTAATATGTAGACAAGACAAGATTGAAAACCTGACTTAGGAGTTTGCACCTGTAATGATAGCTGAGTCTTGGCCAATCTCAGCTGCCATATTTCAACCACTCATAGACTGCTAAGTGTTCAAACTGTGTTCAAGTAAGGCAAACGCCAACCTGTAACCAATCCAGCTATTTCTGTACCTCACTGCCAATTACCATATATCATTTCCCTTTGTCTATAAATCTTCTTCCACTATGTGGCTGCCCTGGAGTCTGTGAATCTGCTGTGATTCTGGGGACTCCCTGATCACGAATCGTTCACTGCTCAATTAAACTCCTTTTAATTTAATTTGGCTGAAGTTTTTATTTTATCAAGATACATAGTTTCTCTTCCCTTAAAAATCTGTCTGACCTGCCCTATATGTTCTTGAACATTCTCCTCAGGTAATTTTTATTTTCCTTGCACTCTGACAACATTCTGTTTTCCTTTCAGTTCCATTTTCTGCCCCTTTTCTTACTTTAGATACTTGTTTTTCACCAGTTCATTTCTCCTTGAGTCTCATTTTGGGATTCTAGATAGAAAGAAATCTCTGGGCATGAGAGTTTTCCATTCCCCCTTTAGCTTCAGTTTTGTAATAATTGGAGTGAACTTTTCTCTGTGTGTTCTTGCATAAAAAGCATTAATAAGATTTCCCCTCATTCTATGTTTTAGCAACTAGATCTTCCACTTATGGGCCTGGGTCCCTGATATCCAAATGATGAACAGGATGCATAGGGATTGCCAACTCTGGTGAAAAAAAAAAAAAAAGTCTTTACAAAAAGTAAAAATTATTACTTTATGCATTATTTTTGTAAAGAAAAAATAGTTTTACAAAAAGTAAATAACATCCTCCCTTTCTTTATCTTTCCTAGTGCAAACGTGCAGGAGCATTTACTTTATTGTTAAAGCACTTTAACTCATCAGTATTTCTTTTGAAAAGTGACTCTCAGAAATCACCATTATATGTCAGATAGGGTCCAATTTGCACAGAATACAATGGGATTATTACTGTCCTTGTTGCCTGCATTACTTCAATTCTTCAGCCTAATATTTCATTAGCTTCTTTTGATAGTCACACATACAATAGACCAATTGAGCCTGCAATCCACTTCCTATAGCTTGTCAACTGAGACCTGTGAAGACTTCACTCCAGAAGGCCATGGGTCTGACCCCACCTCCTTAGTTGTACCCTACTGAAAGCAGAGCAAGAGTGTGTGGGACATCAGTTCCTAGCGACTAAGTATGTAAAACTTAGGAGTACCAGCTTCAGCATCACCTGTAATAATTCTGCTACTACCATACATCAAAGGCCACAGTGGTGCCTATGACACACCTTCTAAAACTAGAAACCACAACTTTTTCCCCACAGGCTCTTTGACACTACATTTTAGCCTTAGTACTCGAACTCAAGATCTCCTTGTTCATAGGCCTTTGATGGGATAAAGTGTTTGATGCATTCACTGGTTTCCTTTCCCGCTACTGTATTTTGTTTCCTCTGTGTCTTCCCATTCCGCCTTCCCACCCTGCCAGTGTTCAGCTGGTACTTTATGGGCCTATTTACCTCAAGGAAGAGCTGACATTATACCTCTGATGTTGAAAGGCTTCTCCCTGCTTGCAGGGCCACGCTTGATTTTTTTTTTTTTTTTTTTTTCAGTAGAGACAGAGTCTCGCAATGTTGCCCAGGCTGGAGTGCAGTGGCTCCTCACAGATGGATCACAGTGCACCTATAATCATAGGGCATTGCTTGAGTCTCCTGGGGTCAAGCCATCCTGCCACCTCCACCTCCTCAGTACCAAGAACTACAGACACACACCATGCTGGGCAGACACACTTGATATTTAATGCTCTCAGGTGTGTTTCCTTTGGGGAAAGAATCACCTGTTTGTTCCTGCCTCCAAGCCCTTGTCTTTTATTTAACCCTGTTTGACTGTCAGGACTGAGCCTCAGATTTCTTGGATCAGGCAAAAGCATGTTCATTCACCAGTTTAAATACAGCTGTATGTTGTTTGAAGTTACCGTTATACAGTTTTATAAAAAAAAAAAAAAAAGAATGCTTTTCTAATTACTCGTTAACTGTATTGAATAAAACTTTTGTGCGAGTACATGGATAACTTCTTGGCAAAATCTGTTTATGAATTTTATCTTCATTAGTATGTTTAGTATTTTCAAAAAATATTTATCCCAAACTATTTGATCCCTTCAAAACTTTCTTTATAAACTCTATTGATGAGGAAATTTTTCACACTCTCCCTTTATCAGTTGCACACAGGTTTCTTGAAGAAAAGGGTGTTGATTTGTTTTTCTAAAGACCACCAGAGCGAGCACAAAAGAACCAGCGAGTAGGCAAAGGCCAGGAGCAAAACTGCAAGTTTATTTTTGGTCACCTAGCTTCAGGGAAGTAGGTGGGTAGGGAGAGGTCTGTTGGTGTCCGGCAAAGGAGGCCGACAGAGTCCCCCGGTGGGGCTCTCGGACGGAGTTCCTAATACAGTCCCGACCGGAGTGAGGGACTGAGGAAGGCCGCACGTGGCGTCCGTCCGGAGGGGCTTTTCTAGGAGTGGGAGGGCAATAGGCGGGGCACGGGCGTGTCGGGGGGCGTTCCGCAGGTGCTACCAGGTAAATCTTGGTCTCTTCGGATTGAGGTCACCTGGCGCATGCCCGGTTGGTCTGCACCTTCCCGGTTGCCGGCTGCATTTTCGCGCCCGCGGGAAAAGTTGATGAAGAAGAACCCGGAAGTGCACCATCTTGCCTCCGTTCGTCCAAACAGGTGTGTGGAGTGAAAAGTAAAGAAATGATTTTCACCAGAATTGGCAATCCCTGTCAGTTATTGTTTTTATTTATATATATATGTCTCTCTCTCTCTTACAGGGCCCTTTACCCATTGGTGGTAACTAGTATATTTTTGTGTTTGTACTAACTAGTTCAGGAAATCAAAATAAATCTAATCCTTTTGCTACATAATATTGCTTAAAATATTCAAAGACAAATATTCTCTGACTCTCCATTGTTACTTAAGAAATGTCTTCCATTTCTTTATCATTCCCAGTAAAAACTTTCGGGAGTATTTATTCTGAAAACACTTTAACTCATCAATTTTTTTTTTTGAAAAGTGACTCTCAGAAATCAGCATTACACATCAGATAGGGTTCAATTTGCATAGAGTACAATGGGATTATTACTTTCTTTGTTGCATTCATTACTTCAGTTCTTCAGCCTTATATTTTATTAGCTTCTTTTGAAAGACATGGACACAATAGACCAATATTGAGCTGGCAATCTACTTCCTATAGCCTGTCCCATTTATTTTGTCATTTTTCACATGGCGTAATGTCAAAACAAATTTTCCCCATCCTGTGTGGCTAAAGTTGACACTTTGAACAGACGGATGACTACTTTTGAAACTAAATAGGCTAAAATGACATGACTGAGACAAAACAGTCCAGACAGTTTATTACAGTGTCTGCTAATTTATGACATATTTCCTGGAATTATTTGCTATGATCACATCCATATTTTAAAAAATTGAACTTTAAGTCAGAGGCATGCTGCTGTGTCATAACTGGTAAAGCAGGCTCTTCTCTCGCAATGTCAGCCCTCAGTTATGTGATCACAGAAAAGGTTGCTTCTATTTTTTATGTGCATAAATTTAACAAGGCTTTGTCAACAAATATAAAAATTTGTTAATGCTTCTACGGCAAACTCTTCAGATCTAAAGCATTTCATTATTTACTGAAATGTCAGCGCTAAACATACATCAGATGTATTACTTTACTTGCATTGGAATGGAAATTGATGTTTATTTAAGATTAATTAATGGCTTTGTACATACTTACTATTTCATTTATATAAGGGACTTATGTATTATAGTATGTGTTATTCTTCAGCACCATATCTGTACCAGCTTTATTCACAAATCATTTTGTTTTAACATCAGAAAATTTATTATTTTTACTCTTTTAATGAAAACATTATCATAGACATTGATAGCAGTTGGGAATATTGATTATTAATTAAACATTTTAAAATATTTCTTAAAGATACAAATACTTGTAACAAGTGGAATGCATTTAGAATTCTTTATAGACTACCCTTCTTACATTATAGATGTTTCACACATGAAAGTCTTTTCTTTGATACACAGAATCATAAACATAGGAAGTATATAGGTATAAATATTTATAACGTGTACATCTTATGCATTTTACATATGTATGTGTCTCTGTGCATGTGTGTGTCTATAAGTGACTGTTTATACAACCCCTGAAGGAAATTAAGAAGTGAGCTCAACTTTGTATTTTTGAGGGAAAGCCTGAATATTTTTGACCCTACAGAAAAGTGGCCATATTCTATTCACTTGGTGATGTGGGAAACAATAGGAAACAACTAGAGCAAAGCGAATTATTGCAGATATAACCAATATCAATGCAAATTTTCTAGATGGACCACTTTTTTTTGAGATGGAGTTTCGCTCTCGTTTCCCAGGTTGGAGTGCAGTGGCGCAATCTCGGTTCACTGCAACCTCTGCCTCCTTGGTTTAAGCAGTTCTTTTGCCTCAGCCTCCCAAGTAGCTGAGATGACAGGCACCCACCACCATGCCCAGCTAAGTTTTTGTATTTTTTTACTAGAGATGGAGTTTCATCATGTTGGCCAGGCTGATCGCGAACTCCTTACCTCAGGTGTTCCAACCATCTCGGCCTCCCAAAGTGCTGGAAATACAGGCGTGAGCCACCACGCCCAGCCCCACATTTTAAGAAAATTGAAAACAAACAATAAAATATAACTTTAGACTGTAACATTTCTCCAACTTTTCTGAAACATATCCCAAAAGCAGCTACCTTCAAATCATTGACATAAAATATATATATAAATGTTAGTACTCAACAAGTATTACTTTACTGGAATTTCATATGATGGAAGATGGAACTAGAAAGACATTAGACTGATAGTTTGTTCCAAAATTAGCAGGCATGATTAATCTGTTTCTCACAGGATATCTCAAGTTATAAGTCCAAGACAATTTTAGGGTTAAGAAGAAATTTGTATTTCTACCAAGGTCATGAAGAGAAAGACAAATAATCTCACTTTTGAAAGAATGCTGAGGGTGGGATTAGTAACAAAGAAATTTATATTTTTACCAAGGTCATGAAGAGAAAGACAAATAATCCCACTTTTGAAAGAATGCTGAGAGTGGGATTAGTAACAATAGCATAAAAATTATCTCAGAATTCTTTATCAAAGCTAATCAGTCATCGAGTATTTCACACCAATTATCTGTGCCCAACCACTTTTAGATTCACGAGTTTAAGAGGTCACCATTGCTTCATAATTGGGAAGGTAAGACCATGGAGCCTCCTCCCTAGAAAGGAACCAGATGGGAAATCATCAGTGCAAATGGTAAAAATTGTATTGCTTTTATCAGACTGTAGAAAAGTCTAATTGCAGCAATTGTTAAATTACTGTTCAGAAATCATTACAAACAAGTGTGAGGTGGTGTGGTAGGAAGAGAAAGAGGGACGGTGTGGAATTGTGGGAATATTTCTAGAGTTGACAGACATGAATTTTGAGCCCATCTCTACCATTAACTGGCTATATCGTGATATGAAGTCAGGGAGTAAATACTTAGCACTGTACTAGTTATGTGCTTTTGATCAGTAATTTATTCACTCTGTGCTTCAGTTTCTTCATTTGTTTTAAGTAAGACCGTGAAGACAGGGATTAATTTATTTGTTATGTTCATCCATGTATCCCAGACACTAAGAATAGTGCCTGGCAAGATTGTTTCCAATAAATATTTCTGAAATATATGAGTAAATTAATAATTGCCAAAGTGGGTAGATTTATTAAAATTATATCATGATTAATTGGCCCTTTGAACGGTTGCCAGGAGTTATACATGCTTACATTTTTTTATCAACTTATACAGATATTAAGATTTCATCAAATGTCAGAAATGTGAAGTTCATGTTGAAGCTAAATAGCAACCAATAGCCAGTATGTCATATTTAACAAAATCAATGAAAAAAAGTAAATGTCAGAAAAATGTTAGTAATACTGCAAGAAAATAGCTTAAGATGACAACTTGTTTTTATTCATTATAAATTGAAAATGAATTGGGTACGCTATGATTTGATGACTAATGAATAAATCAGATTTTTGATTCAAAAACAACCATGAGTATACTTCAATGCTTAGGATAGTAAGATGAAATAACATCAATAAAATTCGTTGGCATGGTTAATGCAATGTATGTAATTAATGAAAACTAAAACGTTGAAATCATATGCTTAAGTTTTGTCATTCTTTAAATAATTGAAGAAATGATTTGTTGGTAAATTTAATATAAAAGTTTATCTGCTTTACAATAAATATTTGCTTTAGTTAAGAAAAATAGCAAATTATTTAGAGTTATCTTACTAATAATATTCAATATGTTAGACACATTTAAATCATTGTTGTAATTGGACATATAGGCACGCAAGTGTTTGTTGAGCTAGAGGGAAAACAGATCGTTTGTTTTACCTACAGCTTTGTCTGAATCTTACACATCAGGCGCTTCCCCACCAGCACCAAGATTCAGCCAATGGTTTATTTTTTAAAGCCCACGTGGTTTTTCTCAAAGAAGCAGGAGCTTTATTACTTTACTTTAACCTAAATACTCACAGTCTTTTGAAATCACTGCAAAAACACATTACTTGGTGTATCTAAAATGCCCAAGGCAAGAGATATTAGCCAAATAAAAATTAATAGATATCAGTGCTTCTTCTTAATCTAATGTTAAAAAAAAAATTTGGATGTTTAGCAATTTCTATTTTATAATACACTTTCCTATATGTTACTTAAAGTGAAGTGAGGTGTTATTGTCCCTGTTTCATGTTAGAAGAAACACAGAAAATTAAAGTGACCTAAATAGAGTTATACAGCTACTAAGAAATAGTAAGAGTTGAACCCCAGGTCTGCCACTTCCACTCCAGCACTTGTTCTGCATGTTACTATTGCCTATGCAACCATTGCCTTTGCAGAGGCTGCTTCCAGCATGATTCTTGCTTCTCTGAGCCAGCAAATAAACACAGTCCACTAATGTTTACAACTGCCTCCAAGATCAGGAATATTTTTTGTTTGCTTTGTAGAGGAAGAAGTATTTTAAGGTTTTTCTTGTTTGCTTGAAAATAGATCCAGCAATCCCACTAACGGATATCTATCCAAAGGAAAAGAAATCATTATATCACAAAGATACCTGTATTCCTATGTTTATCACTGCAGTGTTCACAGTAGCAAAGAAACGGTATCAGTCTAAGTGTCTATCAACAGATGATTAGATAAAGAAAATATATATGCATGTGTGTGTGTGTGTATATATGAAAAATGTTATATATACGCACATGCACACACACCATGGAATACTATCCAGCCATAAAAAACAATGAAATCATGTTCTTTGCAGCAACATGGATGAAACTGGAGATCATTATCTTAAGTGAAACAACTCCGAAACAGAAAGTCAGATACTGCCTGATCTCACTTAAAAGTGTGAGCTAATGTGTACACATGGACATAGAGTGTGAACTAATAATCACTGGAGACTGGGAAGAGTAGGAAAGTGTGAGGGCTGAGGGCTGAGAAATTACTTAGTGGGTACAATGTACACTAGTTAGGTGATGGTTACACTAGAAGCCCAGACTGCACCATTACTTAATGTATCCATGTAACAAAATTGCACTTGTACCTCTTAAATTATACAAATAAGTAAAATAAAATAAAAGGCAAATGTAAGCAAACTTTCTTTGAAAATAAAAGCCCGTAATACTCATTTAGCTTATCATTCTGAGAACAGAAGTACTATATAAATGCAAAAATAAGCCCCATAGACTTTTTGTATACATAGTTAACTCATATAACATGCCGTATTTAAAAAACTATAGATTTGTAACAAAAAATTGTTACCAAATACAAAACAACAACAATACAAAAGAATAAAAAAGAGCCAAAGGTAAGTAGCTTTTCTCTTGTAAATCCATTTGAACATGTCCAGTGATCTAAGAAAAAAAAATGCAATCTCTTTCCCACTTATCAGGTTCCTAAGTAAAGGACTGTTCAACAGTAGGTTTTTAGGGTAAGAAGGTGGGAGAAAAGGCTTTTAGAGTGGAGCAGACATTGTATTTCCAAGGGCTGAAATTCCATGAAGAATAAAATTAAATGCAGTATTACCAATATTTGGACAAATAAAAATTCAGACAGTCAAAATACATAAATTGAAAGCGGGAGATAGCTTTGTGCTACCCCTGCTGGGTTCTATCACAGTAGTATCTCTGGAAACTGTCTGGCTACAGTAAAGTGGGATAACAATCCACCAAAAATCATTCGCACTAAATAACCCAAAAAAGAGAATTAGAACAAGTGCAGTTTCATAATGGTTTTCATACAAAGGAATATTAAAGAGAACTTTAAAGTTTGCTTTTAAAATAAAAAATAAAATAAAAAATAAACCCACAACATTCTACGGTTCCTAATCTCATAGACATCCTTCATGGAACCTATGACATGTATCTTATCCCACATAAAACCCCCACAAACTGTTCTTACTTTCAGAATGCTGACATACCTTAGGTTCAAAGTAACCATGACATCCTAAAATTATCAGAATGGGTATTACAGTGAAACAGTGCACATAAGCTTACACGCACACACACACGCACATATTCTCCATTTGTAAAACTGGATTTTAAATAAAAATTCAAGAATTCTTTAAGCATGTTTTAAATTAAGTAACATTATGCAATTCCATGTATTCCTTAAAGCTATTTCTGATAGAAATTTGCAGCATTATTGGATCACAAGGGCATCCTTTGCACACAGTCCTCAGTTGGAACAAGCCTATTTCTCACAGTCGTCTATATCACCTGTATACACAGGAAAATCATCAAATGCCATTATCCTAGTAGGGAAAAAAGCTTCCCACTGTTTTGTTGATGAGATTTTATTTAAACATTCTCTTCTTTTTAAAAATCAGCATGAGCTAAGTTACTACAAAAATTTATTTATGGATTAGAAAATATATTCAATAACGTCTAGCAAGCAAATGAAATGTATGATGAGGCTGGAACCAATATTTATGCATATTTAACAAATAGTTTAAGATACACTTTTTTAAAATCTTACATATGTATCACTGTTTCTATTTATACTTACAGATGTAACTCTAGTCAGACACACAGAAATCTGTATTTCTTATTTAAACTTCACTTAAGAATCACACAAAATTTACAGTACCAGATACTCATTTCTTGAGTTTCTCTGACCTTATGCATAAAAAAATAGACTTTGAAAATTACCTGTTGGTGGAATTATACTGTAAGACATTTTACTTTTACCATGAAATACTCCTATGAGAAAATATATTTGTTTATTTTTCTTTTTTTCAAGCTAGAGGCTTGCTCTGTATTCCAGGCTGGAGTACAGTGGCAAGATCTTAGCTCACTGGAACTTCTACCTCCCAGGTTAAAGCGAGTCTCCCACCTCAGCTTCCCAAGTAGCTGGGATTACAGGTGCATACCACCATACCCGGCTGATTTTTGTATTTTTAGTAGAGACAGGGTTTCACCATGTTGGCCAGGCTGGTCTTGAACTCCTGACCTCAAGTGATCCGCCTGCCTCAGCCTCCCAGAGTGCTGGCATTACAAAGATAAGCCACTGCTCCCAGCCTTGTTTAATTTATTTTAACCTCCATCTATAAACAGAAATTCTGAAAAGATCCTGAATAATCAGAGCTCATTATGATTCTCCACACTATAGCCAAAGTCAAAGTCAGCTCATCAAAACATAATTGTGATCCTATTTCTTATGCCTTCCCCTGTCTCCTGCCTTGCATACAAAAAGATCAAGCCCCCGCGCCCCTCCAAAAAAAAGAGACACATCAGTGGTTTCCCATTTTTCTTGGACAATAGACAAAACTATCATTCAGTCCATAAGGTGTTTTCCGGCTGAACCCTCATACCCTCCTGCTACACCATACAGTCCTCTCTCTTTTTTCTGCTCCTCCTAGCCACAGAATATTTGCATGTTCTCTTTCCCTTGTAAACTCCTGCTTATAATTCATATCCCAGTTCAAGAATAATTTTCTGCTATTTGAGCAAAGACTTTTCTAACCAATGAACTCACTTCTAAATATGTTTTCTTTGTTATATTTTCATAAGACTTTATTTTCTTCAGAATAAATATGTATCTCAATTTTATACTTTATTGTATATGATTATTAGCCTCCATCTCTTCCACTCAGAGATAAACTCCACGAGAGCAGTGAACACATACCTTTTAACGCATCATCTAACAGTATGCCTAGCACAATAGTTAGCATTTAGTAAGTGCTCAATAAGTTTTTCTTGCAAGAAGGAGCTATGCTTAGTTTTGGGCATTTATGATATTCTAGGAGAGAGGAAAAAAAACAGCTAAAATCCTTGCTTTGTTAGGATTTACATTCTAGCGTGGGGAGAAGGACCAAAACATATACATAATAAATAAGTAAATTAAGCAGGGTGTTAGAAAATGATAAATGTTATTCGACATAGAAAAACTTATATTAGAGTGAGGGGATCAAGACTGCCAGCAGTGGGAGAGGCATGGGGGCAGGCTGAATTCCAAATAGGATTTTAAATACATGGATACCTGTTTCAGAAGGTAACATTTGAGCAGACTTGAAGGAAATAAGGGAATTCACCACGAGGATCTCTTAAGGGAAGAGCTTTCCTGTGAGAGAGAACATTCAGTGGAAGAGCTCCTAGAATAGCAAGTAGCCCTTGTGGCTGGAGTGGAGTGAGCAAATGGGACGGTACTGGTCTAAGTCATTAGAGACATCATGGGGACCAGACACCCTAATGGAAATAATGAAAAGTATGTGATTTTTTTTTTTTTTTTTTTTTTTTTTTTTTTTTGAGACGGAGTCTCGCTCTGTCACCCAGGCTGGAGTGCAGTGGCCGAATCTCAGCTCACTGCAAGCTCCGCCTCCCGGGTTCACGCCATTCTCCTGCCTCAGCCTCCGGAGTAGCTGGGACTACAGGCGCCCACCACCACGCCCGGCTAGATTTTTGCATTTTTTAGTAGAGACGGGGTTTCACCATGTTAGCCAGGATGGTCTCGATCTCCTGACCTCGTGATCCGCCCGTCTCGGCCTCCCAAAGTGCTGGGATTACAGGCTTGAGCCACCGCGCCCGGCCCTAGTGTATGATTTTTAAATGCATTTTGATACTCTCTCATTACCAGTAACCACAATTTATAATGCTGATTACAATTTGCTAGCAGATAGATGTATGATTATTATGTATTCCCATATTAATTCACCAATTTCCCAAATTAGAAGTTAGTCCCATTTTGATACATTCTTTGAAAGATTGTTTCTTAAATTTCAAAAGTATTATTTAGTAGCATCTTACTAGTTTGTTCTCATTAATGATCAATGGAGTCTGTTTTTTCTTAGAACATTCATGGTCAGGACTGGTTTTGTCTCCCACTACTGTATAGTAAGTCCAGTCGAATATTACTTATGCAGTTATTTAAATGGTTTAGTGTGTTCATTTATGACAAAATAAACATCATTTCTACTTGTTATCTACTAAAAGTGGGGTGTTCAAATACTCAATTGTTGTGGTTTTCTCAATTATAGCTGTCAAAATTATGATGCTATTAAATTACAAGTGCAAGTTTCTGCAGTGATTTCAATGAAGGAGGCCTGCATTGATGGGTAGTGCCTGTCTACCTGTATTGACATTTTAGTGAACATAGCCTGATTATAATATCAAAGCTCTCTAATGTGAGTCAGATTCCAGTGAAGAATTGGTTATATATTATTTCTATTTTAAGTTAGAATTAAAAATATTGAGTAAATTCTCGACTGTCCAAAGTGAGAGGGAAGAGGACTGTTTTCCAGAATGGACCATATGCTAGTCCATAAAGCAAACCTCAACAACTTTAAAAGGAAAGAAATAATACAAAGTACATTTTCTGACTACAATGGAATGAAGTTAGATATCAATAGCAGGAAAACATTTGGGAAACTCACAAATATATGGAAATTATATGACAGACTCTTAAATAACCAACAGGTCAAAGAAGAAATCAAAAAAGAAATCCAAAAACACGTTGAGATGACTGAAAATGAAGGAAACATAGTAAGACTTTGGAATGCAGATAAAGTGTTACTTAGAGGAAAAGTTATAACCATAAAGGCTTATGTGAAAAAGGAAGACTTAAATCAGTAACCTAACCTTCCACCTTAAGACGGAGAAAAACAAAACAAAACAAAAGCAAACGAAACCTAAAGGAGAGAGAAGAAAAGAAATAATAAAGATTTGAGCAGAAATCAGTGAAATTTAAGACTACAAAAATTATAGTAAAAATGAAACTAAAAGCTGGTCGTTTGAAAAGATCAAAAAAAATTGACAATCCTTTAGCTAGACAGATGATCAAGAAAAGAAAAAGAAGACAAATTACTAGAATCAGAAGTAAAAGTAGGGATGTTACCAGTGATTTTACAAAAATAAAAAAAAGCATTGTAAGAAAATACTGTGAACAATTACCAACAAGGTGGATGACGACGTTGGACACTTATTTCTCACCATATATAAAGATTAACTTGAGTAGGGGCACAGTGGCTCACGCCTGTAATCCCAGTTATCTGGGAGGCTGAATTGGGAGGATTGCTTGAGTCCAGGAATTTAAAACCAGTCTGGGTAACAGGGTGAGACGCCATTTATACAAAAAAAAATTAGCCAGGCATTTTGGCACTCACCTGTAGTCATAGCCACTTGGGAGGCTGAGGTGAGAGGATTGCTTAAGCCCAGGAGTTTGAAGTTACACTGAACTGTGATCTCACCACTGCACTCCAGCCTGGGTGACAGTGTTGCTTTCATTCTGTGAAAACAACATTCACAGAGTGGTTGTAATGCTGTGCCATGGAACATCGTCAGTAATACCTGGTGGTGCTGGGTAAAGGATGTGAGGGATTTCTTGATTCAGCCAAGACCAGGAAAAGAAGAGCAAGTACCAAGAGGAGACCCATGTATGCTGGGAAGGCAAGAGCAGGAGAGGTAGGGTGCATGGAGAGATTAAGATATCAGGCTGTTTCTCAACATGGTGAGAGGTTAACAAATGATTGATTTCCTTCTCCACACTCAAATTTGCTATAATGGAAAGTTTTTTTTCCCATGCTGTATTAGTTTCCTGGGGGCTGCAGTAACAAATTACCACAAATAGGGGGTGGAGAGATGGTAAAACAACAGAAATTTATCCTTTTACAGTTCTAGAGTCTAGAAGTTCAAAGTCAAGGTGCTGGCAAGACCTTCCTCTCTCTGAAGGCCCTAGGTGAGAATCCCTCTTGATGCATCCTAGCTTCTCATGGCTCCCAGCAATACTTACTGTTCATGCCTTGGCTTGTAGCTGCAGTCTCCACCCCTGTCTTCACAAGGTTTTCTCTGTGTGACCTCTCCTCTTCTTGTAAGGATACCTGTCACTGGTATCCTGAACCCTGGTATGGTATTCATACCACCCTGAACCAGTGTGATCTCGTTATAACTAATTATGTCTGCAAAGAACCCATTTCCAAACAAGGTCACATTCACAGGTGTCAAGGGTTAACACTTGAACGTGTATTTTGAGGGCATACAATTTAGGCCACTATAAAACGCTTTTCCGGAGAAGAGTTAAGGCAACAGGAAATCCTTTTATATATATTGAATCTGTGTCTCTGGCTTTTTACTTCATACGGTGCTGCAAACAGTCTGATCTCATGGTGGCCTGCTGATGGCAGAGAAAATAACCTGGTATTATTCAGCCTGGGGGCTAAGGGACTAAGTGGGATTGTTATTTGACAAGTTTAACATTTTCTAGTATTTTGTAACTGAAATGCCATCACATAGCTACTATGTCGCTCTGCATGGTTGACAGGGAGTTTTAGCTCAGGGATACTATTTAGTGAGGGAATATATTCACCTAATATTACATATATATTTCATACATAAAAATCTCTCCCGGCTTTCACCTAAAGAACACAAAAAGGTAAAATAAATTGAATTCATATCACACCTGATACTGTAACTTTTTGATGCATTTTTTAAAAAGGCTACAGATGAGGAAATCTTATATAAGTTTATAGATGAGAGTTCTTCAGAAGCAATTTTAATGACAGAAGTAGACAAAGAATTATGCAGTTCTAAGAAATGAGATAAATACATATTTTTTATGCAATACACCATTTAATACTATTCATACTCTTCTACCTTAATATTAGCCTAACTTCATAAAGTTGGAATACACTGCACAGATCATAAACCTAAAATATAAAAACACCTGAATATAGTCATGAAAGAAAAAAAATGGATAAAGAATTGCAAGGGGGGAACTTGGTCTCAGTCTTCAAGTGCTTTCTCTTGCAGCAGAGCCGTTTCTGTGTTCTCACCACAGAGCCTACTAAACATGAATTGTATGCATCAAAAAAGGTACTTGATTTAATGAGCATGATTACCTGTTTCCTCAAGCTTTAAGGTCTTCTCAAAATATATTCAGTCATTTCAGCATAATCAATATTTACATCATTAGATTTGAAGCAGAAAGGTCAAAAGCAAAGGGAAATAGGTGGGTGAGATCAGACAGTTAAAATCACTGAGAAGTAATAATTGAGACTGAGGGATGATAAGAATCACCACCTCCAAAAACCTTCACAAATCTGATACCATTTAGTGGAGGGGTAGAAAATATTACAAAGGGTTCGGCATTCTTCTCTTCCCGAGCGCAAGTCTGCAGCAGGCTCCCGGGTTGTCCGAATCACCGACCTCTCTTCCCAGCTGTATTTCCAAAATGTCGCTTTCTAACAAGCTGACGCTGGACAAGCTGGATGTTAAAGGGAAGCGGGTCGTTATGAGAGTCGACTTCAATGTTCCTATGAAGAACAACCAGATAACAAACAACCAGAGGATTAAGGCTGCTGTCCCAAGCATCAAATTCTGCTTGGACAATGGAGCCAAGTCGGTAGTCCTTATGAGCCACCTAGGCCGGCCTGATGGTGTCCCTATGCCTGACAAGTACTCCTTAGAGCCAGTTGCTGTAGAACTCAAGTCTCTGCTGGGCAAGGATATTCTGTTCTTGAAGGACTGTGTAGGCCCAGAAGTGGAGAAAGCCTGTGCCAACCCAGCTGCTGAGTCTGTCATCCTGCTGGAGAACCTCCGCTTTCATGTGGAGGAAGAAGGGAAGGGTAAAGATGCTTCTGGGAACAAGGTTAAAGCCGAGCCAGCCAAAATAGAAGCTTTCCGAGCTTCACTTTCCAAGCTAGGGGATGTCTACGTCAATGATGCTTTTGGCACTGCTCACAGAGCCCACAGCTCCATGGTAGGAGTCAATCTGCCACAGAAGGCTGGTGGATTTTTGATGAAGAAGGAGCTGAACTACTTTGCCAAGGCCTTGGAGAGCCCAGAGCGACCTTTCCTGGCCATCCTGGGCGGAGCTAAAGTTGCAGACAAGATCCAGTTGATCAATAATATGCTGGACAAAGTCAACGAGATGATTATTGGTGGCGGAATGGCTTTTACCTTCCTTAAGGTGCTCAACAACATGGAGATTGGCACTTCTCTGTTTGATGAAGAGGGAGCCAAGATTGTCAAAGACCTAATGTCCAAAGCTGAGAAGAATGGTGTGAAGATTACCTTGCCTGTTGACTTTGTCACTGCTGACAAGTTTGATGAGAATGCCAAGACTGGCCAAGCCACTGTGGCTTCTGGCATACCTGCTGGCTGGATGGGCTTGGACTGTGGTCCTGAAAGCAGCAAGAAGTATGCTGAGGCTGTCACTCGGGCTAAGCAGATTGTGTGGAATGGTCCTGTGGGGGTATTTGAATGGGAAGCTTTTGCCCGGGGAACCAAAGCCCTCATGGATGAGGTGGTGAAAGCCACTTCTAGGGGCTGCATCACCATCATAGGTGGTGGCGACACTGCCACTTGCTGTGCCAAATGGAACACGGAGGATAAAGTCAGCCATGTGAGCACTGGGGGTGGTGCCAGTTTGGAACTCCTGGAAGGTAAAGTCCTTCCTGGGGTGGATGCTCTCAGCAATATTTAGTGCTTTCCTGCCTTTTAGTTCCTGTACACAGCCCCTAAGTCAACTTAGCATTTTCTGCAACTCCACTTGGCATTAGCTAAAACCTTCCATGTCAAGGTTCAGCTAGTGGCCAAGAGATGCAATGCCAGGAACCCTTAAACAGTTGCACAGCATCTCAGCTCATCTTTACTGCACCCTGGATTTACCTACATTCTTCAAGATCCCATTTGAATTTCTTAGTGACTAGACATTGTGCATTCTAGAGTGCATATATTTATATTTTGCTTGTTAAAACAAGTGAGCTGTGTTAGCTTAGTTCTCTTTTGATGTAGGCTATTATGATTAGCTTTGTCACTATTTCACTACTCAGCATGGAAACAAGATGAAATTCCATTTGTAGGTAGGGAGACAAAATTGATGATCCATTAAATAAACAATAAAAGTGTCCACTGAAACCGTGGAAAAAAAAAAAAAAAAAAAAAAAAAGAAAATATTACAAAGACAAGCTAATGCAACCACAGGTGTCTACAATGATAATATTGAACCATCAAGAAAAGATTAAATGATGTTTAGTATATTTCTTCAAGGTATAGACTTACGTAATATTTATTAGAAAAATTCCCAAGAAATTTGGTTAAATATTTAATATTCACCATTGATAGGCCAAATTTCTCTTATTTGCAGTATTCTTTCATTCATAATAATCATTCCCAAAGGATACCAGACAAATGATGTGTTTCTCTACGAGTGCCTTCCTTGCTGTCAATTCATAGATGTGAAATTAGGTAGTATCATGAAAACCAAGAACAATATGGTAAAGTATTTGTAAATGTTCTAACTAGAGGTCTTCAACAGTTAGAAGTACTTGGGAAGCTTCAAAAATATTGGTCCCTGGGCCTACTCAACACAGACCAATTAAATCAGGACCTCTCGGGATTGGGTCTGAGCTTGAGTTCTTTGTAAAACTTCCCCAAATGATTCTAGTGTGAAACCAACTTGGAGAAAGCTGTTCCGAATAAGAACAGCTTTCTGTACCCCAAAGAACTCAACCACTTTCTAAGTCAAGAATACTCTCCCTTTATAGAGAGGATTGTGAATCAGCTGGTTTCTGTGTCTTCTGGAATATGAGTCAGAAAAGAAAGCTGCCTTTAAAATTCTGTTTCTAAGCTTTGGAAAATAATCCACAGGGGAAAGGAAAATTTTCTTATGAAAATTGTTACTTCATGAAATGTTCTAGTGATAGGATCCAACAATAAAAGGACATAGTGATTAAGGAATCTCATTCACCATAAAAAGACTTAAGGCATAAGTCAGCATCTGCGAACAGCATCTCAGACATGCCCACACAAAATACATGACTGCAGTTCTATAGAAAGTTGTTCTTGGAACTTTACTTCTGGAAAGTGAGCTTACAAAAAAGCACCCGATGACTAAATTAAAATTCAACCTACCAGTAATAGCCATAGAATGCTTGTCTGAGGCTTTGAAAGGTATATTTGGAGGGAAGGAGAGGAGTGGAAGAGCTCGAGTTTCCATTTTCCAAATGCGATAAGTAATCTCAAAAGATACTTTGTTTAATATAAAGGAAAAAAAACTTTTTCTGTGTTATAGGTCTTGTAAGTGTTCCTTATTTTCAATAAAGGCTCCTCTTCAGAAAAATATATTCCAAACGTTAAAACTTATTAGTTTCGTGTGATGAAACCATCAATGTGAAATATTTTGGAAAAATATTACATTATCACTAATTATTCTCATGACAAGTTATTTACTTAAGTTTTAAAGTAACAAACCATCTGTCCTACACCAACTGTTTTATATGCGTCCCAAATGATGCCATTTGAGCTAGTGGGAGAGACACACAGTGAGCTGGAAGGAGTAAGAGTAGGATGTCCCAGAGGAAGAGCAAAGTGAGGCTTGGCTTTGCACTTTATGTTAAATAAGCTGCAATATGAAGAGGGGAAAATGAAATAAAGCCATTGCAAACAACCTACCTGAGAGGTGCCACACGTGAATGAACCTACCCTGTGTTAGTGATGACAGTGCAGTAGTGCGTCTCATCTGCAAAGGGACTTTCTCAGAGAATGAGAGAGATCTGGTTCCTTAATAAGAGGAACTTGAACCATTTTGTCAAAAACTAAATTTTAACAGAGCTTCTGAACATTTAAAATTGTACTACTGTAACATATGAAGGATCCTACGTGAATAGCATGAATTTCTATTTTAATCATTAGCATGCTAAAGTGAAGCAAGCTGCAATAGAAAAGGCCTTTGTAAAGGGAACCTAGAAAGAAGATTTTACTAACAGAATTTATAACAGGCAGAAGTTCAGGACAAAATTATGTCAGAACTCAAGAAATTCTCCCCCTAGTACTCATAGTCAGACCTAGTGTTTTCTAGATAAATGTATGCATTTGTAGAATGTCTGTGATGTTTAATAACTAGACTTATCATTGGCCATTTTAACTACATAGCTGTAGCATTAATTATAGACCATGTCAACGGCCCTTTCAAATGGCTTTTGTTTCTCAGTGAAAATAAAATAATATTAGAATATGGCCGGGTATGGTGGCTCATGCCTATAATCCCAACACTTTGAGAGGCCGAGGTCTGCGGATCAGGAGGTCAGGAGATAGAGACCATCCTGGCTAACACGGTAAAACCTCATCTCTACTAAAAATACAAAAAAATTAGCTGGGTGTGGTGGCGGGCACCTGTAGTCCCAGCTACTTGGGAGGCTGAGGCAGGAGAATGGCGTGAACCCGGGAGGTGGAGCTTGCAGTGAGCCGAGATCACGCCACTGCATTCCAGCCTGGGCAAAAGAGCAAGACTCCATCTCAAAAAAAATAAAAATAAAAAATAAATATATATATATCTATATATATATGAATATGAATGGTATTGTGATTGTTTTTCAAAGAGAAATTATTTGTACTTTTAGGGAGTCAACATTATAGTCAGTATTACATGAAAATTAAGTAGATATATGGAAAACTCAGGCTAGTGTTTGTTGGATACACTTACTATGATATCTTACTGCAATTTGGGAGAAATTCAGTAAGTAACAATGGATGTATTTAATCCTTTAAAAGGGATTTCTTGATATTATAAGAGTTAATGTTAACTGGGACCACTCTGATTTACCAATTTTTAATAATCCATCAATCTGACATGTACATTTTGGCTTTGTTCAAATTATGCCCAAAAAACTGTTAATAGTAAGCAGGAAAAACATTATATATAACAAAATACTGAATAAAAGAACTCTTCAAAAATTATTATTATTTATATGGTGGATCTTATTCTTTACTGATCTCTGTATTGTGTAATTTCTTAAAATTGGTACTGGACCAATGTAAAACTTATTAAATACATTGATTTTAGTCCATTGGTTTTTATATGTTTTCAAGCAAGAAGCAGACATGAAATCTATTATCTTTAAAGTAAGAATATGTATTTATGGAGTATTTCAAGTTCAATAATTATTTCTTCTCAAAATAATAGTTTCTATATTTAATATCTAAAATAATTCTTATAGAAACCTAACAATTCTGCCATATTTTGCTGGAAATTACATAAATGAAATTGTAGTTACAAGATATTAGAATGGCTCTAACCCACAAACCCTGCTATTGAAACTAGAAAATAGAAAATTAATCTGGTACTATAAGGAGAGAAGAGAGGAGAGATAAATTACGGCCAGAGTGGCAAGAGTTGTGGGATAAATGTTACCCTAATACCTACTTCAGCATCAAATAGTATTCACTCCAGTCTGTCTATATTCATAATCTCCCTTTCTCTTTTATTCACCATTTTTTTCTTCCCTGGCATACTTTCTATTTAACTACACTGTAGAATAAAATTATTAAAAATACTGTTTATTCCTTTTTGAAATTTCCAAAAATATCAGTCAAATTGAAATGTTCATATTCCAGTAACTACAAGCGTATATAAGCCATCAACATCAAGGGAATTGTACTTGTTTCTTTCCCCTCGTCTCTAATGAAGTTAAATTTTGACCTGTCTGGGAAGAGCTGGTCTAACAGTTTTAATTGTGCAGAGATGGAATAGACTGCCACCTGAGGCAGTAACCATCCTGACAGAAACTGAACAAACTTCTATGACAGCCAGCCTCCAAGATGGCCTCTGCTCACCACCCTCTCCTGGTTGGTATTCACACCTTTGTGCGGTCTTGTCCAGAATTTCAGTAATATTTGACCAATAGAATATGGCAGAAGTGACAGTATGTCTCTTCCAAGATTTGGTTGTAAAAGGCACTGCATCATGTATGTTGGTCAATCTCTCTCACTCCCATGGATCACTCACTCAGCCGGCTGCCATGTTGTGAGTGGCCCTGTGGAGAGACCCTATGCAGTGAGGAAGTGAAGGCTTTTGTCAACAGCTGCATATGTGTGTGTAGAAGTGGATCCTCTTGCCACAGCCTAGTTGTCAGATGATTGCAGCCCCAGCTGACAGCTTCACTGCAGCCTCATGCACGATCCCGAGCCAGAACCACCCAACTAAATTGCTCCCACATTCCCAAACCTCAAATTGGTGTGATAATAAATGTGTGTTGTTTTAAATTGCTAAGTTTTGGAGTAATTTTGTATGCAGCTGTAGATAAGTAATATACTATCTGACAGGAATATTTCCTTTGGGTGCCAGATGAGATTTTATGATTACTCACATATCTTCTAATTCTTATGTTTGTTAAAACAAATAGAGGTGGGGAGAAACTTCCCATTAAGCATTTTATAACCAGACAATGTAACTGTAGAGTTTAACCAAAGTAATTTTTTTAAGGCAACAAAATGTTTCTTCAAGGGAAGGAGAAATAGCAAGTAATATTTGTAGTTTCCCATTGAGATTCCATTTATCTCTGCCACAAATTAGAAGTTGTAAAGATTAGGTGCACAGGTGGGCAGGTAAGCATAGCATTAATCATAGTATTAAGACAGTAGTTGACTGTAATATTAGACTCATTAGATAGATAGATATACATACACACACACATTACAGTGATAGAAACAAATATCGATCTTCAGTCTCACCAGGATATTGTGTTTGTGATAAGCTGTTATCATAAAATGTCACAAACCAATATATAAACCTAATAAAAAGTCAGGCAAAAGGAAAAGAAAAGGCAAATAGATGCAAAAGAGTAAGGTAAGAGTTGTTCAACTAATTCACCTATCAGTGGGTGGGTGAGCACATTGGTAAACTCAGCATCTGAGATGAGTGTATGGATATCAGACTTGATCAAAATGCCAAATTTATATAAAGATTACACTTGGAGTCTTTTATTTGTTTGTAAATGTTACCTAGTGAGTTACTAAAAATTGTACATCTAGCCCACATGCTGATTGCCAAAATCATTTTTTAAAAAATCACAGATAACTTGTTTGCCCAGAATGCAGTTGATTTTTGATCATTGTTGTCATAAGACATGGATGTATTAATCTTCTGAAATGTACCCAAATATCATTGAGTTTTCAGTTTTGACTTTCCAGCAACTGGTGCACCTGGAGAAACTTGTGCTATCTGCTGTCTTTAGACAGAAATTTGCTGGAAATATGAAAGAGCAATTGAAATAATTATCTTTACTTTCTTGATCTCCTCTTGTTGCCTGCTAATCAGGGAAATAAAGAAAAAAGTGAACAGACAAAGAAGCAAAGGTCCTGCCCAGTCAGCTCTGAAGATACCTGTGCTCTGTGCCCCATTGATCTGGTGAGGCCTTCAGAAATGATTTAGCCCACTAGGAGTCCTCCAGTTCTTAGGATGAGCATGTACACCCAAATTGCCATTATAGTGACTGTCTGTGCTCCCTAGTCTGTGTCGTCGTTTTTTTATCATCCAAGCAAGTGATTAGTGGAATCTATTCATGCTTTATCTGTGGCAAACGCAAATTTACATTCTTTTCCCACTTGAGGGCTTTTTGTTGTGTGGTTAGATAGAGTGTAGAGCTACTTATAAAGGGCCTGCAAGAAGAAGTGATGGAGGTTGGTTGGCTAATGGGTAGTTTTATTTAATATAACTTATTTTGAAAAATAAGCTAAAAGAAAAGCAGCTCCATGGTCAAAATGATCTTTTGTGTATTCTACAAATTTCAAATTCCATTATATCACTGAGATTAATAAACACATAAGAAGCAAAATATCTTAAGAGAGTTTCTCATACTGAACTATTCAATGTTAATTATATTAATAATTGGGATGGTGGGTGATACCTGTAATCCTAGCATTTCTGGAGGCTGAGGAGGGAGGATTGCCTGAGCCAAGGAGTTCAAGACCAGCGTGGGCAACATAGGGAAACCCTATCTCTCCAGAAAACAAAAACATTAGCCGGGTGTGGTGGTACACACCTGTGGTCCCAGTTACTGGGAAGGCTGAGGCAGGAAGATCAGTTGACCCTGCGAGGTCAAGGCTGCAGTGAGCTGTGAGTGCACCATTGCAGTGGAGCCTGAGCAACAGTGAGATAAGGAAGGGAAGGGAAGGGGAGGGGAGGGGAGAGGAGGAAGGAAGGAAGGGAGAGAGAGAAGAGAAGAGAAGAGAAGAGAAGAGAAGAGAAGAGAAGAGAAGAGAAGAGAAAGGAAAGGAAAGAAGAAAAGAGAAAAGAAAAGAAAAGAATGGTGGCTCATGCCTGTAATCTCAGCACTTTGGAAGGCCAAGGCAAGTGGATCATGAGGTCAGGAGATCGAGACCATCCTGGCTAACATGGTAAAACCCCGTCTATACTAAAAGTACAAAAAAAATTAGCTGGGCGTGGTGGAGGGTGCCTGTAGTTCCAGCTGCTTGGGAGGCTGAGGCAGGAGAATGGTATGAACCCGGGAGGCGGAGTTTACAGTGAGTTCGCACCACTGCACTCCAGCCTGGGCGACAGAGGGAGACTCCGTCAAGAAGAAAGGAAGGAAGAAAGAAAGGAAGAGGGAGGGAGGAAGGGAGGAAGGAAAGGAAGGAAGGGAGGGAGGAAGGGAGGGGGAAAGGAAGGGAGGGAGGGAGGGAGGGAGAAAGGAAGGAAGGAAAGGAGGGAGGGAGGAAGGAAGAAAGGAAGGAAGGAAGATTATATTAATATGATTAAGATTTACCAGAAATCTGTCATTTGAGAGAAAGAATGGTGTCTGATGCAAAGAAAAAGGAAGGGGAGCCTGAGAAGTTCTAGGTGGATATGTTTTGGCTAGCCAGGGCAGCACTGGAAAGCAAGTGAAAAGCACGAAAGGAAATTCAAAGGTAAGATTCAAAGGTTCCAATCATCCTACCTTCCTCATGGTTTTGCCGAGGGCTGTTTCAGCAATTGGTGCACCTGGAGAAAGCCTTGCCATCTGCTCCCTTTGGACAGCCTCAAGTTTACCTCTGCTGGAAGTGAGCTTCCAAAATTAGTTTGGAAAACTAAAAACCTCAGTTTCTATTAATTCAGCTCAAGGTCCCCAAGGACTAGCGTATTTAATCTAGATTTAGCTGATTAGCCTGCATTTCCCTGTGTAATTCCCATCCTTGGCTGCTAAAATGGGAGGAAAAAAGAGCAAGTGAAAGTAACAAGTCCTGTCGGGATTTGGCTCAAGGCACGAGTTAGAGAAGCCAGGTGGCAGACTGCCTGGGAGGAAGTGTAGAGTGGGAAGCAAGCGTGAGACAGAGGTAGAGTGTACAGTTGAAGGTCAGTGAAGGTGAAGAATGAATCTTATGAAGTAGTTATTGATGCAAGGGCAGGAGTCTAGCTACTGACAGATCATCAAGGATTAAAAGAAAATCTTACACAACACTTACCAGAGAACAATGACGTTGGACTTTGTTCCTCTGACCGGATGTGGATCTCAGAATGTGAGTTCAGTGTGGGAGCCAAGCTAGCAGATACATCTGCTGGCTTAGAGGAAGAGGATCTCCAGTATGGGGACGAGAAAAGCAACTGATTGCCTTGTAATGTTTAGAGCAAATGGATACACTTTCCACGTCTTCTCTTTCCCTCTTTATTTTTAGTTCAATATACAAGGATTTCTGTGGCTCCAAGAAATAAATCTCAACATCTTTTTCCTAAAAATGCAGGGATCTGCTGGACGGACTTTATGTATTTTCCATTTTATAATTGATTTTGCCTCGCCAACCCTGGTCCTACAGAATGTAATTTAACAAAGCACGTATGATTTATTTATATTTATGAGAAGTTGTGGGAAAATATCTTCATATGTGATACTTAAAGAAATGTTGACTTGAAAAAGACTATTTGCTTTCATTATCATAATAATTGAGTCAATATTCACCAAATTATTTGTAATGAGTAGGGAGTCATTCATTTGGAGAGAAAATGTTTATAAATCATATCTTCTCATTCATGTAGTTTAATGTTCTGAAGTAACTGCAAACTATAAGAAAAAAAGCATTAAAAAATTTGTAAAAAGAGCACATGTAAAAAGAGCACTTTTCAAATCTGATAGCAACTGCCCTGTCAGAGGATATGCTGAGATGAACCAGAATTGATTAATTGCACATTTATCCATTCATTTTTCTTTTAAATATTGAAGTTCTGGGCATCAAGTACCAAGATAAAGTCAGGAGGAGGACATAGGCCTTGCCTTTATTCAACTTAAACATTTAACGGAAATATTTAATGGAAGTATTTTTCATCTAGAATTTTCTTTGTCCTCTTTGGCCATATTTTGTAGTCGATCAGATTTTAGGACTATTCATAAAGTCTTTTTGTATTTCTTAAATTTTGCATTTTATTTAATATTTACCTAAATATTATTAAAGTATAGCTTAATAATAATTCATTTAAATGAATGGAAGAATTTATTAAATCTCATATGGGCATTTTAGGTAATTAAAAGCAGTGCGGAAAGATACCTACTGTGTTAGTTTTCTAGTAAGTAATATTATTTTACTTTGTATTGATAGTTGCAGAACCACTCAGTATGAAATTGTGTCCTGTTATAATAATAGAAGGCAGGTCTGGCACGGTGGCTCAAGCCTGTAATCGCAGCACTTTGAGAGGCCGAGATGGGCAGATCATGAGGTCAAGAGATTGAGACCAACCTGGCCAACATGATGAAACCCCATCTCTACTAAAAATACAAAAATTAGCTGGGCGTGGTGGCACGTGCCTGTAGTCCCAGCTACTAGGGAGGCTGAGGCAGGCGAATCGCATGAACATGGGAGGCAGAGGTTGCAGTGAGCCGAAATTGTGCCACTGCACTCTTGCCGGGCGACAAAGTCAGACTTTGTCTCAAAAAATAGTAATGATAGTAGAAGGCAATATTGTGAATACTTAACCATGTTACACCTCTGTTCTTAGTGCTTTACAGGGGTGATCTCATTTAATCCTCCTTGCAATTCTATGAAATAGGTAATATTACACCCATTTTACGGATACAGGAAACTGAGGGACACTATAATTGAGTAAATTGGCCAGGGACACATAACTAGGGATTACTGAGGGTGGTTCAAACCCAGGGAGTCTGGGCACAGAGAGTGTACCCATTGGCACTCTGCTGTGTTGCCCACGTAGCACCTGGATATTCCTGTGTCCCTGAGGATTTTAAAATCTATTGCTTTTCATGTTTAGACACAGGATCAGGAGTCGTTTGAACAATTACCAGTTTTATTCCTATTTCTTTGCAAGTAATTAAATGCTAACAATCATTTAATTTAGTGTCATGTAGTACAAAATGCATTCATTTGTTTTATTTGTCCTGCAGTGTGGCCACTGATTCCTGACAGTGCAAGGGCACCCTGTAAGGGTTCAGTGTCTTCTCGTCAGTTATTTCTGATAATAGAGCCCACTTAGATATGCACAGCATCCCTAAATGCACACATATGGTACACACGCACACACACCTACACAGGGACTGCCCAGGAATTCCTTTTACTTCCTTAGTTAAGGGAATTAAATAGAAGACGTGCTAAGTACTAGCTTACATTTTTGCAGTTTGTGTGTGACTGTATCCTGCTTCTCTGCAGCAAAAGCCTTCTTTGAATAGCTTTAGTTTTAATTTCATGTAGAACTACGTGGCTATGGATGTCTCTTTTAAAGGTGAAAATGGATCTCCCTCACCTTTGAAACAGGGAGGAAGTAGTTGAGACTATAGAATGTTAGGATTGGAAGAAATCTTAGAAAGTACCTAATGATCTAATATAGCCTCTCAATCATGAAATCATTTTTATATAGTACTCCTGGCACTATCAACGATGGTTAACATACTTCATTACCAGGTATTCTTTTCCATCTTTAAGCAAATCTGGTTACTAGAAAGTTGTTTCGTTGTTTACATGAGTTTCTATTCACTTTTTCTTTCCTTCTGGTATTGTCTAGCTCACTAAGTTTACTGCTTGGCACTCAGTAGGCACTTAGTATACATTTGTGATGAAGGAAGTTCATTTACCTTTTAACATGATGAACATAGAGCCCATTTCATCAGATGTCTTTTCACAGCCACTAGCAGATAGAATCTCTGCTTAGCAGTTCACCAGCTACGGAAGACAGTCATACACAGATCATTTGAATTCACTATATGCTAAAAAAAATATATATATATATAATATATAAATAATATACAAGATGCTACAGGATTCCAGAGGAGGGGCATTGGATGGGGTAGAGAGGTGGAATAGAGAGGAAGGGGGACACAAAGTGTTTTCTAGAGTAGGTAAGTTTGAGCTGAGAATGATTTCTCCCATGAAGAAGAAAAGCAAAAGAGCACTTCAAGGGGAAGAATAGTAGCAAAATTGCATGGAGGCACAGCATTGTATCAGGAGATTCTAAGGGGCTCCATAATGCTAGAAGATAGGGTAAAAGTGGGAGCAGAGGAGCAGGACTGGAGAATGGGGTAAACCAGGTCATTGGAGGTCGTGAGTGCTGCGTGTGCTCACTTCATGTTTGTGAGAGCTGGGAATCAAGGGCGGCATAGAGTCCCACTTGGACGGCTACCCTGTTTTCCTTAGTTCAGTTTCTTTTTGGGCAAAGCAGCTATTCCCTTTCTTTCTCTCTCTCCTCTGTGACATATTTTCAGTGCAATTCCCATCATAGACATACTCTGCCTTTTAGATACCAATGTACCACTTGAAATGAGGATTCAAACATTGAACTGAATATTCTAGAGGTTTCCTGACAGAATCAGGGCATGAAAAGATTGGTGTTTGTCCTTTGCACACTCTCATTTCATTAACACAACTTGTTTGTGTTCACTTTTTAGTAAGCTACGTTAGGCTGTTGATTTGCGTCTATAGCCAATTAAAATGCTAGATGTTTTTTGAGATGTCCTACTTTATAGCCAAGATTTTCCAGTTGTTTCTGGAAACAGTTTTCCATTTTATTTAACCTATGTGTACTTGTTTGTATTATCCAGTTCACCATGTCTTATTAGTTCCTGATGAGATCATTAGAAGGCAGATATTGTCTCTAGTATAATCACCAATTTACCTTTTTGCTATTTACCTGTTTGATAGGCATGTCTTTGGATCTTGAGACAAAGCATCATGGATCTGTTTCATCCTATGCCATATAAAATATATATCTGATATTTATCTAGAAATACGGGCATTAAATAATGAAAGCAATTTAGCCATATGATATATTCATTTATATTTAATATATCTTTGGTTATAATAAATTGGAGACTTGAAGAATCTATGAGAAGAGTAAGACAGGCCTCATAAGTCACCTTAACTTTGCTTGATTTGCAAACGTAAGTGAAACTTAACCTGAGCTTTTTCTTGTAAATGCCTGTATTGAAGAAAAATGAAACTTAACGCTTATCAATCAGAAGCCACCAACTCATACTTCTGCAGGTGGGGACTTTGCAGCAGCATCATAAGGTAACTGTATAACTGTAACCAATCAAGTATTTGCTTTGCTTCTGTGTTCATCCTATTAAAAAGCTTTTCCTTTGTGTTCCCTCAGCAGAGTCCCCAACCCATTTCCAGTTTGGAGTTGCCCTTAACGTTTCATTGTGCCTCAGTTTACCTTTTAACAATTTACAAAAACAGAACCACATTATCCTAAAGAAGATAATGATAGTTTGTTATGTTCTCATGTTAGGCAGAGGTGGAGACATTATTAAATATTTAACTGTAAAATAGATGCTTCTTGTTTTCAACTTATATGACCCTAAATTTATACATAATATACTTGACCTTCATGGTTGTGACCTTTTCATTATACAAAATTGTTTTCATCTTCAAAGGAGTTCTGGTCCATGATGTTGTAGACTGGAATATTTAGAAAGTAGTAGAGAATTTAATGCATAAAATAGAATAATAAAAGATAGCAGTAGACCTAACACGGAGAGATTATTCTGATGGACATTAGATGTTTTGCATTTGGAAATGTCTATTAATCAACTCGTCCTCTCTCTAAGGGCACAATAGGCCCCTTGAAATTAGCTAACTGTTTTATTTTTGTTCTTTATATTATTTCTATAATTTAAATTGTCTATCAAAACACATTAACCTTGCTGCTGAATATTGAGTGTTACACTATGTAATGGCATTGGTCAACCACTGAAGCCAGTGAAGCTCAAGGGGTTATTTAGATTTCTTAGCAATCTGGTTTGTTTCTAGAGATCACATTGTCCTTCATTCAGAGTGATGCAGACCCAGAAACTAAGCCTCCCCACTACAACTGCTGAATATGTAATTTCAGTAAAAATTTCAGATCACAATCTTCTGTCTACCATTTGCCAGGAGGAAAGTTGACTGTGTGAAGTAATGAATAATTTATCTGTGCCTTCTCTACCTCAGAGTATCCAATTTGTGTATGAGTTAGGCACAAGTCTAATTCAGTGTCTTCTAAATGACTTTCTGAAGAGTTATTTCAAATGAAAACAGCAAAGTACTACATCTTTGAGTTGGTTCCCCCTTCCATCCCACACACCCTAGGCTCCTCTCACTGACACCGCTGGAGCTTTCTCAGATTCCCTTTCTTCTCTTCCCTCCATTTTCACCTCTGCTGTCTCTAGATCTGACCTAACCACCTATGGCAGTGGTTCCCCACCTGTTAACTACGTACTATCTGGAGGGTGAATGATTGCTAGGAGTGCTTCAATCCGTTTATGTACCAGGCACGGTTAAAACAAAAATCACGAATGCCCTGCACTTATGTACAACGAATATATTCAAATATATCTAGATGCTTTAGGGACTAACAAAATACAAAATCATGTAAAAACATTGCAGAATTTGCTTGGCAGTGTTCCTAACTGATCTGTAAGGTCCACGTTCTATGAGATTTGCATTAGGAGTGTAGGAAGATGAAGGGTTGGAGGAGTCTCTGCTTGGCTCCTATTGTTCCACAAGATTTAAGATCATGCAGGGCTTTTGTTCATGACCGAGGAGCAGGAAAAGACAAAGTTTCAGAAACTTAGTCCTTTCATCTCCTTTATTTGGCTGATCATTTCTATTTGAGTAAATGCACTCCAATGAGGAGCGGTATTGCTCTAATGAACGATAATCAGTTAAGAAACTATTGAAATGAAATCAATTAAATGTTATTAATGTTATCCAACTCACAATATAATTTAGTTGCTATGTATAATATTTTAATATTATATATTTTTTCACTTTTCCCACTTTGGTGTTTATATTTTTCTTCCCTTTATATAGGAAATGTTCACAATTATATGCCTTTTTTGTGTATTTTTCACATAAGCACATATGTAAAAGTGGTGCTTGATAAGTCTTACTGGCTGTGAGGGAAATGGGATGTAAAACAAAATGTGACTCCAGATCAAAACATTTTATCCTTCAAAAATGGAAACTTTAGAAATGGGCATTCATCGAGAGGTGGTCTTGATGGCTACATTGAAAACAGGCAAACAGGCATCCTGGGCTGGGCATGGTGGCTCAAGCCTTTTATCTCAGCACTTTGGGAGTCCCAGGCGGGACAAACAGTTGAGCCTAGGAATTCGAGACCAGCCTGGGCAACACAACGAGACCTCATCGTTGTCTCTACAAAAAAAATTAAAAATTAGCCAGGTATAGTGATGCACGACCGTAGTCTTAGCTACTAGGGAAGTTGAGGCAGGAGGATCCCTTGAGTCCAGGAGCTGTGATCATGCCACTGCACTCCAGCCTGGGTGAATCAATAACGATTGCTAGAAAATGAACTGGACCGGGCGCAGTGGCTAAAGCCTGTCATCCCAGCTCTTTGGGAAGCCAAGGCAGATGAATTACTTGAGGTCAGGAGTTTGAGACCAACCTGGCCAACATAGTGAAACCTGGTCTCTACTAAAAATACAAAAATTAGCCAGGCATGGTGGCATGCATCTATAGTCTCAGCTACTCAGGAGGCTGAGGCAGGGGCAGGAGAATTGCTTGAACCCAAGAGGTGGAAGTTGCAGTGAGCCAAGATCGTGCCACTGCACTCCAGCCTGGGCGACAGAGCGAGACTCCATCTCAAAAAAAAAAAAGGAAAAGAAAAAGAAAATAAATGAATTTGTTAAAAGAGCTTTGGGTCTTCAACCAGAGTTTATAAAAATTCTAGGAGATAATTCATTGAGGGATGTAAATGATATAATGTATAAACTTCTTTGATGAATAAGGTTTTAAAATAAGTTTTTGTTACGATTTAAATATTATAACAATTTCCTTATTTAACCCTAACTATTTAGCCAGATACTGCCAAGTAGAGTAACATATACATTCATTGCATATTATAAATTCCAAATTGTAGATTTAACCAGGTAACCAGTTGATATCAGACTCTGTCTTCCCTTCTGAACTACAAGACTTTGCTGAGTGCCCTCCTCCAGCCCCTGAATTTTACCATTTTGATACTTTAGGCATCCCACATGCCATTTGGACATTTCACTCAATATTTCTCTCACTTCCTTATTATAGATCACAATAGCTTTCTGCTTACCCTGGCAATTCTGTAGCCTATACTTTCAAAGAATGATTAGTGGTTTACACAATTATTAGTGTAAACATAACTAACCATGACTAACATGACTAACCCCCTTACTCTGCTTTCTATAGGCTTCTTCCTTTCTGCTGTGAGTACACATGCTAACATTTGCGTCCTGGGCAGTGTGTCACTCTGCTGTTCGCCTCAGCCAGAATCCATGCCAGAGTCACCCTGTGTGAGTGCTGACAGTGCTGTTCACACGTGCTCTGTGCTGGGGAAGAACCCAGCACTTATGGTCCTTCTCCTCCTTTCCAGCTGTCTTCACCCTTCTTCTTGATAAAGGCACATTTCCTGTACCCTGAGGCTCTTGAGGAAGCCTGGCATTAAAGAGCAAAAAGAGTGAAATCATCTTTATGGCACATTATGCTTCTCAAGGAAACTGCATTCTCAATGATTTATACGATTTTGCTACTGAAAGTTCTCTCAGGAAAGCGTAAAAGCTAGAATATTCGTATAATCTGAAATATTTTATCAAAGATTATATTATAAAAAAAGCACTCATGTAACAGGAAAATGAAAACTTCAGCACGTATATGTGATTTTCCCCAGAAGGACCCTAAGTTGAGTACATTTTAATGTATACACATGCACACATACCCACATATTTCCCCCTAAGGAATTGAAGTCGAGTAAGTCTGAGTAAATTTTACAAAACACAGTGGAGTAAAAGAAATTCTCTTTAAGTAGGAGAATTTATATACAGAGGTATGATTTTTATTTTATTTTATGTATATGTATTTATTTATTTCTTATAGAGAGGGGTCTCACTGTGTCACCCAGGCTGGAATGCAGTAATGCAGTCATAGTTCACTGTAACCTCGACCTCCTGGGCTCCAGCAATACTTCCACCTAAGCCTCTTGAGTAGCTGGGACCGTAGGCGGGACCCAGCATGCCCAGCTAATGTTTTGTTTGTTCGTGTGTGTGTGTGTGTTTGTTGTAGAGATGGCATCTCATTTTGTTGCCCAAGTTGATCTCAGAAGAAGTATGATTTCTATGATGTGGTATTGCTTTTGATTCGTTGTGGCCACAGGGCTGGCCAGAAGAGCAGGGCATCAGAATGATTTGCTTACAGTAATGTGGAGAGTCAGTGGTTCAGCCTGGATTAGCATCTACATCCTTATTAGTTGTCTTGAGTTGTCAGAGTCCTCTGTGCTTGCCTTCAGTCCTTGTTCTTACACATAAATATTAAAAGAAGCTTGGATGGGGTGGTAAAATCTGACCTTTCATTCTCTCACTAAAGAAACCAAATAATGATTGATACTGAATTTCCTTGGGATTTGTTGAAATTTTCTAGATAAAATATCTCTAATATTTAATGTTAAAAATAGCTTTTTTTATATATGTTTTCTCTTTCAAAAGTTAAAAAACATTAAATTTGTATTTAGTTTATTTGGGGAAAAGTATAATTTTTAGCATTTCTACTTAGAGGTTTAGGTAGTAACAATTCCTGGCTTCAGTGTTAGACCTGACGTATGTGGAGATGATTTCTAAGCAATAGCCCAGATTTCAGGATAGATGGAACTGTCCAGAAAGACGCAGGGTTTCATTGGTGCTGCTCTTTTCCCAGTGCTTAAAATTGGCACTTTACTGAATAGGGAAAATAGTGGCCACTAATGACTACAGTTGGAAAGAGATATATATATATAAATTCCAAATTGTAGATTTAACCGGGTAACCAGTTGATATCAGACTCTATATTCCCTTCTGAACTACAAGACTTTGCTGAGTGCCCTCAAAGATATATATATCTCTCTTTTCAACTGTATATGTGTATATATATATATATATATACACACACACACACATATATCTTTCAACTGTATATACATACAGTTGCAAGGAGAGAGAATAACAGAGAGTGAGCCAGTTTAAAAAAAAAGTCAGAACAAAAGGAGGAGAAGAAAAATATAATTTACTTAGGGAAATGATGGACAGCAATATTCTGTTGAATGAACACACGAACTAAGAGCTCAGAAATCTGCCACTTAGGACTAATGAAAATGAGTTTTCATATTCATTCGTCAGCTTCCTTGTTTCCACCTCTGCTTCTCAAGCAGTTCAGTAAATCATGTCAGAAGGCAATCTAAAGGATAGATGAACTTGAATGTGCGCTCTGTTCCAAAATGCATCAAGTCGAAATCCCTGTGCAGAGGTTTTAATCTGGCATAGGTAAAACTAACTCCTGTCTCATTTCCCGCCGTGCCCCAGCACTTGGCTCTGCTTTGGCCGGGTTGGTTTCCTCACTAGTCCATCACGCTAATCCTGTGCATTCCTTTATGCTTTCTCCCTTGGCCTCTTCAAGGCTCAGCGTGTCTTCCTAGATGATGTTCCATTGAACTCCATTGTATTGCACACAGTGTAGCACCTTACTACAGACTGTCTTGATTCATGTTTTTGTATGTCAGTATTTCCCCTGCAAGGAAACTACTTCAGGTCCTGTCTTATAAATGTATGTTTCTTCGGCTGTCAAAGAATCAAAGGGAACTGCAAAACATTTCTTGATTCAGTGTGCGTTTCTCTGAGAATTAGGAAGTAGAGTCGTATGGTAAGAAAATGTGTTCACTTTAATCTCTTTCCAATTTTCATAAACCAGGACAGAACAACATATGCATATTTCTTGCTTCCTGACCATAGAATTTTGTCTCAATGTCTGTCCTCTAGATAATATGAGATGATATGGTTCCAAGCATTATTTTAGATTTTGGATAGTGGTCCCAAATGCAGGACAAATATACCTGGAGATAAGAGTGATGTTTTGGATAAGTCCTAATTGAGTTTAATAAGACCTAGATATTGGACCTGAGTCAATTAAGAACAACTGGGTATCTCAGAATTAACATTTTGAGTGATAAAGCTTCTACTTCCAAGCTGAGTAACCATCAGCATGATACTTACTTTCTTTGAGCATAACTGTCCTTACCTTTAAGTCAGATTGGACTGGTTGATCCATCTCTAATCAACCTTTCAGTTCCCAAGTTTCAGTTTCCATTTAATTGTTAATAACTAGGGTCATCAACAGAAGCAGCCTTCTATACAAAATGGGATATCTATATATCATGGCACTTGGAGGGGGCAATCACTTCTAGAAATGAGGATTCCAAATTCGTAAGAAGAAGGTACCTTCTCTGAAACTTGTGCCATGAATGAGTCTTGTTCTTGCTCCTATCAACAATCCCTGCCTGACTGACATAGTGCAATGTGGGAGAATAAAAATGTGCTCATCTTCAAAGTTATTGTGCATCATGGGTTATATGGAAGGTATGGAAACACTTCATTGAAGCATGAAAATTTCAGAAAGGGAATGGGGGAAGTAAGGGACTGACATGAATGTGGCAGTCTCAGGCTGCCAAACCCGAGAACTGAAGTGAGTAGAAACAACATACAAAGTGCAAGTATAAATCAGGGAATCACTGGAATTTAGTTGAATTCCAGTGGAATTGAGTCTCATCTCTTGAAAAATCTACCAAGGGTTGGGTAAGTATTTATGTTTTTCTGTTCCAAAACCATTTGTATCTAGAGCCTTAATTGTGATCGCCATGGATAAAAGGGTAGTGTCTTTTGATAATAATAGTTCTTCCAGGCACAGTGACTCATGCCTATAATCCCAGCACTTTGGGAGGATGAGGCAGGTGAATCACCTGAGGCCAGGAGTTCGAGAACAACCTGGGCAACATGGTGAAACCCTGGCTTCTACTAAAGATGTAAAAATTAGCCATCATGGTGGTGTGCACCTGTAATCCAGCGACTCGGGAGGCTGAGGCATGAAAATCATTTGAACCCAGGAAGTGAAGGTTGCAGTGAGCAGAGAGCATGCCACTGCACTGCAGCCTGGGTGACAGAGTGAGACTCTGTCTCAAAACATATAAAATAAATACAGTAAAATAGTTCTAAGATATCTCTCTGTTGTGTTTGCTATGTTCGAATATTTCAGAATACTATTTTCCTTTTCTCACTGAAACTTATCTTTTGGGTAAATCATAACCCCACTGCTTATTCTTTTGTAATTCTTCATAGTATCTAACACAGCATCCTGCAAAGGGTTAGTTAGGGCTGGATGAATGGAGTTGGTTGGCCATAAAATCCTTCTATGTAATGCATTAGTGTATTTCTTAGGATTCTTTCCTTTATGTGACTTTACTGAGGGAGTGAATGATTCTTTACTACTTCCCCAGAAGCAGAGAGAGTTGGTGAGTATGCTGATGTACAGCTACATAATGCCGCACACTGCAGGAATTGCCTGCATTTGTCTTCTCCCAGGGATTCCAAATGCCAGCTACTGGTCCTGGGCCTGCTGATAAAAATCTTTAGCTGCTATGGTACTTTGAACTGGAAGATCAATCTCCAAGTATCTTGAAATCATTCAGCTTCAAAAATTCTTGAAAGCAAGAAGAATGTGACTTTCTTTAAGAGAAAAAGTAGCTCATGATTGGTGCCACAGCCATTGTGATGTGTGAATTGGTTTCTGATGTTCAGCTCTGTGGTGATAAATAACTCTGACATCTCAGGCAATGTTCTCTTGTCTCATAATCAGCAAATGTTTTATCTTCAATGGCTGCATTTGAATTCTGCAAAAATTATTACGGTTGAAATTGAAGGGAAACCTAACAGTTTTGTTTTGTTTTGAATATTTGGCTTTCCTTTCTTTAGCTATTAGTTCAAAGGGAAAGTTCAAATGTTTTGTAAGCCAATTGCTGTAAGAGAGTCATGAGTGCTCTTTTGTGCAAAACAAAGGAGTCTAAAACATAATACTGCATAGAAACACTGCTTTTTTTTATTCCTTACTCTCTCAATATGAGTATGCACAAACTTTCTTTCCAAGTTATGCAGTGAAACTGTTGCCCACCTCAACTTCAAATACTTTTCTGTTCCCCCATCAATACTTAAAGAGGTTGTTGTTAATTTCTGAAAAATACCCCTTCCCCCAAATTGCTCATATATCAGGCTCCTATTTACAGTAATCTAAGTGAATGGATATCATTCACACCCTCACAACCTCAGAATTACAAAAATGAGGCAAAACAGAAATAAGAGGCTAGCCCAAAATTCTATAGAATACGTTCCTTCCTAGTCACAGTAGAATAAAACTCTCCTCATTTGCAGACTGAAGCCTCCCTCCATGAAGGTGTTGCTCTCCAGTGACCCAAGCTACCAGGCCAGCTCTCTGAAGGTCCTTCAAGGCTTGAGATGACTCAGTCCGACTCCACTTGGGGCCACATTCTTTTTGGTGGCAGATGCCTGGGCACTTATTAAGCTGTTTAGTCCAGAACTCTGTTGACTCCTTTCCAGAGCTCACGGAGAGCCAGACTGGTGCCTGGAACAGAGCAAATGCTTAATCCCTGGGTGTTACCTCCCCATCCCAACAACACTGCCAAAAATAAATGTTAGGGCTTGGGAAGGAGAGCCATAGAAATGATGAATGGCTTAGAAATAGATAAGGAAGTTCGGGTTGTCTTAGAGGCAGGGAAGCTAAAAGTGATACCAACAATCTTCCTCCTACAGAGGTAACACAGTCGTGCATTCATGGTTCCCTCCTGAGGCTCACCATAGCGTGGGGGTCAGGAACCACCCCCTGCTTCTTTAGACACACTCAGCTTCCACTGTTTTTTAATAGTGGCTGTTATATACAATTTTATTTGCACCAGGGATTGTGGGGCTACCACATATCTTTAATCCTGTTTTACAAAGAAAAAAGTTTGTGACACACGTACTCTATTTTCACTGGATTTTAAATGAGATAAAGCTGTCATGGGCATCTGCTTATTCATCTGTCAAATGAGACATTGAATTCTTTTACTCTAAGCAAACTGCATAACTCTTCAAGGAGATTGTAGTACGTGGGCTGTCTCTGACAACGGTTACTAGAGACAGGCATCAGGGGGAGAAGTTAGGACTCCCATGGTCCAACCCTGCCTGCCTGCAACTCACTGACCTCCTCTGGGTCTGGTGCTTCCATCTGTAAAGTGAAGTTCTTGGACTAAATGAGTTCTGACAGACCTTCCAGCTTTGAAAGTTATATAATCTCACGTCTGGAAAACTTTCTTACGAGAAAAGCAATTTATAAGATTTATGTCTAAGAGGATTTTAAGGAGAAAAATAACACCCATCTCTCTTTCTCTTTATCTATCTCTTTCTCTCCCTCTCTCTCTCAAATGCATGTTAGAGTATTTTTCTGAAGGCTGGGAGGATTTAAAGACCCTTTCTTTAAAGACTCTGTCACTTCTGTGTTTCTTAAGTTTTCAATTCTCTAATACTCCAGTTTAACGCCGTTTCCTGGGGCGTTATAGATTTCACTTGTTTTGTGTGTGTTTTTTGGTACTGAATATAGTAGCTGACTGAAGCTACATGGTTATATTCTTCCTGAATTCATGCTTTAGGGTTTTATTTTCTTTTTTCAGCTTCATGTAGGTCTGCTTTTGAATAAGTCATTGAAGCAACTGAAAGATATTTTTGAAATCTTGTTTTATAAGTTTGCTTCCACGTGCTGGAGTCTACTAAATGGAAGGGATGTATTTTCACTCCATAATGGAAAGTTATTAATACATAGAATAGGTACCAAGACTCAGCTTTTCTCCATGTTTGAAATCAAGATGTTTTGGTCCTTTTTAGCAAAAATCTTGCTAAAGTATGAGATGACAGGCATAAGGTACAATGCCACTAAATATGAACCACATTACAAAAACAAATGTTCCTGAGCTGAAAATAAAAATTAGCTTCTCAGTAACTTAATGAAACATGAAGTATAAAATGGTAGCAAAATAATCTTTGGTAGTGATCTTCAAAATTGTTGGCATCAGGACTTTCTCAGGTACAGAAGAACAGTGTGACACAGCAGCTGATGACATTATTTTTCGTTCCTGTTAACTACTCAAGGAGGTGACAGCTGTGAGTGTTGTACCTAATAGCAGAAGTGAGCTCACCACAAATTATAAATGCCAAGGGTAATGTAGTGATAACTTCTCTCACCTAAATATTTTACCCTCTTGGATAACAAGGCCTCTGTTTCACCGGGGAGATCATTTCTTTTTTGAAATTGCTGTTGTGAGCCCAGGGAAGAGAAAGTATCTTGGAGCAGAAGAGAGAAAAAGCAGTCTCCCCAAACATCTACAGGCCTTGCTTGCCCTGCCTCCAACAAACTTGCAGCATCTGCTGAACTCTGAAATGTGATTTGCTTAGTGGGATCTAAACCCTTCACTCTATAATGAGGAACAGAGGTAGTTACCTACCCAGAGATCCATGACTGAAGTATATGAGCTTAAAGACTATCAGATATAACTGTGGACAGTGGAATAGGACAGAGAGAGAAGAGTTTATAAATATATGGATATGCAGAAATTGACACTTACATGGCCACGCTTGGTGGCTCATGCCCATAATCCCAGCAGTTCGGCAGGCTGAGACGTGAGGATCCCTTAAGCCCTGGGGAGCATAGTGAGACCCCCATCTCTACAGAACGTAAAATAATTAGCCAGTAATGGTAACACACGCCTATAGTCCCAGCTACTCAGAAGACTGAGGTGAAAGCATTGCTTGAACCCTGGAGATGGAGTCTATAGTGAGCTATGATTGTGCCACTGCACTCCAGCCTAGGCAATAGAGTGAGACCCTGTCTCAAAAGAAAAAAAAAAAAAGAAACTTGAGAGACAAACGCAGAAATCCATCATGACTGAGTGGTTACTGTACTTCTATAGAGTAAAAGTATTGCCTGACTCCTTTGTGTGAGCATATCTAATACGCATAGTCAATATTCACTTGTTATTTTTGTTTATTTTTTTTTACCAGAACATTTGACCACATCAGACCATTAACTTGATGGGATCCTTAGTACTCTCCTGTAGCCAGGTGCACTCTTGCTCTTTTTCACATTTAGTCTCTTTATTTAAAAAAAAAAAAAAACAAAATTCCGTATCAGGAGCTCTACGCTGAGCATTTTACTTTGTGTCCAGCAGTGTTCTCGGCAGTGTTCTCTGCATGGGAAATGAAGCATGAGCAAAAGAGACTAAAATTTGTCCTCATGTAGTTCACATCTTGAGGGAGTATACAGCAATGAACAAAATAAGTGATCACAACATATAAGACCTAAGATATGGTGATGAATACAATGGAGAAAAATAGAGCAGGGAAGGGGAGGGGAGTGCCTGGGGATTTTCAGTAGGGGAGTGAAGGGTACAGCCTTGCTGAGCAAGGCATGTTTGCAGTAGAGACAGAAATAGATGCACAGGTGCCCTATGTGAGTATCTGAGCATTCCAGGCAGAGGCAGCACATACATGGGCAGGAGGCCGGAGGGTGCCTGACCAATTCAAGGCACTGCATGTGAACCAGTGCCCTGAAGCAGTGGGAGTGATGGACAGAGATGTGGCCGGTGGGGTATGAAGGTCAGGCAGGGACTGGATGATGACTTGGGCCTTACTCTGAGGAACAAAGGAAGCCGTTCTGTAGGTTTTTAAGAAAGGAGTAACATGATTCGACTGACTTTTTAGCAGGATCGCTCTGCTGCTGTGTTGAGAATAGTCTGAGAGGGAGAGATTGGAAGGTCGCTTTTAAGCTTGAGAATGGTAATAGACATCCAGGTGGAGATGACTAGGCGGCAGATGAGTCCGGAGTTCAGGGCAGCTCTCCGTCGATATTTCTAGCTCTGCTTTGTCTACATTCATGGTAAGTCAGTGTGTCAATGTCTCCCATCTCCCCTCTTGAATAATTAAACAGATTCAGCAGTCTATATAAGAAAATATTAAAACATGCAGTTAGGCAGTTAAAGTAGAGAGCCGTTTGTGAGCCTGATTTGCTGGAAAATGATAAAGAAGAAAAGAAAGCTTTACTCCAGGATAAGATAAATCCTCATGCAGTAAAATCCTCAAAAATGTTACAGACTCCAGTGAGTCAATATCCTGAAGGAACTGAAAGTATGGTTAGGGCTCCTGCTCTGTTCATTTCACCATGAAGGTCATTGTTAATTATTTCCTTTGAGCTTTAAAGTCATCATTCAGGCTTGTTTCCTCATTTTTTCCCAGTAAACTAATTAATACAGTTATACAGGAACCCCAAGATAGGCTTTTGGAGAGGCAGCAAGGGTTTGCAGTGAAGGCCCGAGTGAAGGTCCAAGGAACTCAAGTGCCAAGTCTAACGCTACCATTTGAGGGTGACTTTCACCAAAATCACTGATATTTTTTTCATCTCTCCATCTCCAAATGCCGTATTAATGCTCCCAAAATTAAAATGGTTTTGCTTTGTCACCGACATATTGAATTTTAGATCTCAGTATATCCTGAGTTCTCAGATAGTGGGAGTTTGAAGTTCAAATAGAAATGAGTGAAAACCTAGGTTAAGTCCCAAGGGCCATCATTTAGTGACCTTCCAAAAGACATTTAATCCTCTTGACTGCAGTATCATTACATCTCAAACCTTGCTGTGAAAAATATATGGGATAACTTAAAAAAATTTTTTTTAAAGATGGAGTCTTGCTCTGTTGCCCAGGGTGGAGTGTAGTGGCACGATATTGGCTCACTGCAGCCTCCACCTCCCGGGTTTAAGTGATTCTCCTGCCACAGCCTCCTGAGTAGCTGGGATTACAGGCGCCTACCACCATGCCTGGCTAATTTTTTATATTTTTAATAGAGACAGGGTTTCGCCATGTTGGGCAGACTGGTCTCAAACTCCTGACCTCAGGTGGTCTGCTCGGCTCAGCCTCCCAAAGTGCTGGGATTATAGGCATGAGCCACCGTGCCCAGCCTGGGATAACATTTTTAAGGATACTTTTCACAGGAAAGAGGCATAGAAATAAGGCAGTATGTTGTAGCTATGAAAACCATGGAAGCTGAAACCAAGGCCACGTGGGTTCGAATTCTGTTTCTCTTCCTTACTAGCCAGGTGAACTCAGCCAAGTGTCTTAATCTTGTGTGCTTCAGTTTCCTCATCTGAAAAATGGGAATAAGAGTATAATGTCTAATTTAGCTGGTGGTTCTAAAGATTAAATGACTTAATATGTGAAAAATACATCACTGTGAAACATATGAATACACTCAGTAATGATTTACAATAAGTATTACTATTACTACTAGTAATATAGTAATACTATTGTTACTGCCATTTTCCCATTTCTCTTCCTCATCCTTCTCCTCCTCCTTCCCTTCCTTCTCCTCCTTGTCCTATTACAACTACTACTACTACTTCAATTTAGGTGAAATTCTAAACATAACAGAAGCTTTTTAGAGAGTAGGAGAATTCTAAGCCATTATCATTGAATAAAATAAGAGAGCTTATCGCTAATGGGACTTTACAACCTTGAAACAAGATATGATGATGAAAGAATTGGTATCTCATTCCCATCCTCTCTCACTTTCTCTCTTTCCTTTGCTTTTTCTGAGCTAACAAATGTCACAACAAATTGAAAAGAAACTAACAACTAACTTGAGTGCTTCTTAGACAACCTTTCTTGCTTTTTTTCAACCTTTTTTGTCACTCTTCTTTTGTCCAGTGGTAAATTAACAGAACCTTGTTTTCTGTTCTAAGCAGTTACCCTTGAGATGGAAGTCCTGATAAACAAGAAAGAGATGCTAGGGATTAGAGGGTGGGTATGTGGGGAGACACAGAAAGCACCCCTGACCTTTCAGCCTGGGGTTTGACACTGTGCACTCCCAGGCCAGCACTGGCCCTGGGAGGGTGGCTGACTCTTCACTGGAATAAGAAGTTGTGACCAGTTCTGTTCCCTGCTGAGTTATCTGCACCCCAGAAGTTAAGAGTTTTGAAGGTATGAGAATGTCCCAGATTGATGCTAACAATACAGTTAGTGTGCTCTTTTATGTTACTGGAAAATCATACAGTTTCCCCCAGAACTGTTACACATAAATGCTTTGTCCTAGAAATTCTAGATAAAATTTGTTTGGCCTTCCTGAAATAACATCTGCCATGGCTATTTTTTTTTCCTTTTTTTTTTTCTTTTAATCAAATCAGGAAGTGAAAAATATCATTTAGAACATTGCCTCAGCATCTATGTTAAGAACTTCACAAAATCTAATTACATTTTACCACATTTTAGAATTCAGTTATGCTGCTCCTACTGGGGAATACCATACATGCAGCCCCCAAATAGCCCCAAGCTACACGCACATACTTTGATAGGAATAAATACACGAACTCTTCAATGACAATAAGATGAAGACATACAGGGAGGGTTTGTTTCCCATCAGCAAGTGGTATTTAAAAAGTTGCAGGTTTTCAGTGGTAACATTTGAATATATATTTAAGGGATTTATTATGAAAAGCTTCCCCCATACCATGAGGATGACTTGAAGTGGAGACTTGCACAGGCAAAACAGACGAGTCGGAGCCTGTCCCCAAGCTTTTGGCTTTTTTTTTTTTCAGCGTGTAGTTGTGATCATATTAGGTGAATAAAAGAGTATGTTTGTATTTCATTGATATAAATGCTCCCAACCTGTCTAGAAATAGCAGCAAAATCAAATCTTACTTGAAAAGGAAGCCTAATGCTTCATGGCAAAGCGATACCACCCAAGTGGATTCTGATGATACATCATTGGTTCCTGCTGTAAGGTCAATGAATTGCTCTGGGACGCTGTGTTATCTCTGTGCTGCTGCAGTCTGGAACTTGCTGCTCATTTGAAAATCTAGGCCTATTGCTTATAAAAAATAATAGCTTTGCTAAGATTCATACCTTTGAGAGATTGGAATGTTTGGTTTGTTTCATTTAAAAAACAGAGCAATAAAGCTGCTAAAACGGCAAGCTTTGCCTTTTTTCTGAAATCCCTTACTTCACTAAAGAAATGTACAGGAAAATCTCTTTGTGACATAAGCTCCCAAAAAAGTACATATGTCTTTTGTAGATTTTATGTCACAATTGTACCTCATCACAATGTATGTTTTCATAATGCTGATGAAAGAAAAGTTGTGCACAAAATATTGAAGCATCAGTAGCAGTTAATATGAAAATATTTGGATTTTACAGAATATTATTATACGGATGATACCCCTCGTGAATTGAATGTCAGGGACCATGCACTTTCCTAAGCACATGTACAAGCTTATACATTTCGAATATTGGAGCAATGTTCTGAGTTATACCAGTAGCAGCCAACAATGTAGCAGACCACAGCTCTCACAATTGCTAGGTTGAACAATATGAAATTGCTAATGTAAGATCCCTTTTAACCTCTAAAATGGTAATTTCATGTGATTTAATCTTACTATATTTATGACAGGAATAAGGGAGAACTGTTTATGGAATCTTACAAGCTCTTCAGAAAATGTATTACTAGACACTTGCTGCATTATTAGAAAAGCGCTAATATGATAGGCTATGCTAAGTACTTGGCTAAGACCTTAGCCAAGTCTTACGCTGGATGATAGCAGATATCACTGAGCTGCATATAGCTTGGATTTGTGTTATGCCCTGGCACCTAGGAACTAAAAGCAATTTCATCCTATATCCATTAGCCTCTTAATATCCTTGTGATGTTGATGGTGATATAATCCTGCCTATTTTATGGCTGAAGAAAATGACACACAGATCATGTAACTGATCCATTGTCTCTTAAATATTTTGGCTCAGGAGGGGAACAATCTTTGATTTAGAATCAATGAAGAATGAACAACAGTATTTATTTTATTTTCATTGCCATTTCCCCCATCACTGATTTGGTAACCCATAGTTCTCATTACTCTGTTGCATCTAAAGCAGTATTTACTCCAAAAGATACACCACATGAATTGCTGTAAGCGTAAATAGGTAAATTGTGTGAATTAAGTAGTTTTTTTTAATTTTCAAGAGTGAATTTAATATGATACTATCAGAAATCTAGAAACATCTCAAAAAGTCTAGAAATTAAAAGATGTTATTTAATGTATAATTTTTGTTAAATGGAAAACTAAAGTCGTGTGTTAAATTCTTAACAAATTCACATTAATCTGATCAGAGTGTGGTTGTCTTAAGCATCTTTCCCTCCTACATAGGGCTTGAAGGGGGAAGATGACCCTGGTTAGCCCAGATTTCCTACTGGCACTCTTATCCCAGAATATATATTTCAAATTATTATCTTGATAGAATGGACTACATATTAAATAAGAGATATTTTTGATGGACTTAAGATAGTATGATTATATGGAATATATGGATTCTTAAGGTATGCACAATGTCTACAACTTCAGATGGTACAGAAAAAAAAGATAGCAAGAAAGCAAAATAATGGTCAATGAAGTTAGACAATGGGCACCCAGGTGTTCGTGGCATTACTATTAATTTTTCGGAAGGTCTGAACATTTGAATTTTCAGAGGTACGGAGAAAATGTTCCAAAATATGGCTACCTTAATTTTTAAATGCCGTTTTGGCATTGTGTACCTTTCAGCCACAGTGTAGCGCAAAAAAAGATAAGCCGGTTTCATTTTTTTCCGGAAATCAGAACTACACACCTGACTGAAATATCCCACTTCCCTTATTTCAAAATTAGTAAACATTTCTGGTGCTGAGGAGATATCCCAAAATGATAATATTTATCACTGAAGTGAGCGCTTGTAGAAAGAAACATCATGGAACACGAGGATATCACGGAAGATCACGTTGCTGTGACATTGTTTTGTTTTGTATTCAAATTTGTGTCATCCTGAGTTGGATACTGAAATCTCTAACATATGTACCGTCAAGTGACCTCGAAATAGCTTGTTATATGACGAGATCATTGATGAAGAATACCTCTTGCTGAGAGGATGGTTCTCTTCTCATAAAGCCCCAGAAATGCAGAGCCTTGGGAGGATCTGGCAGGAAGTCCACAAAAGCAAAACTGAGAACAAGGCTGTCCTCAGACTGTGTCCATCCATGGTCAGTCCACCTCCAAATGCCTTAGAGATGATAGCAATCAGACTTAAGAGTTTTGTTCTGGTTGTGTAAGGAGTACTTGTTATGTTCCAGGCACCATATTCTGGAGTATTCATAGAGGCATAGAGGCATTCATATTCATAGAGGCACTTTTTACCCCAAAAGAACTATTAAGGAACTATTATTGCATCAATTTTACAGAAGGGGAAATTAGAAATTAGAAAGATTTTAAATAATGTGTTCCAAGAAACAGGTGTTTTAGGTGTCCAAGAATGATTCTACTAAATACTCCAGCACAAGGCACAGCCTCACAACAAACCATCTAAGAGCGGTGAGAGGGCAGGTGAGTCAACTGAGCACTCTCTGACACTTTCTCACCAAATCCGTGTGATCCGGGCCACTGAGGACCACTCCAGGGTCGCTTTGTGTCAGTGCGTCTCTAGTCCTCATACTGAGTACTCCTTGCGTGACCTAGCCCTCATCATGGGTACTACATGTGTGACCTAGCCCCTCATCATGGGTACTACATGTGTGACCTAGCCCCTCATCATGGGTACTACATGTGTGGCCTAGCCCTCATCATGGGTACTACATGCATCATCTAGTCTTCATCAGGGGTACTACATGTGTGATATAGCCCTCACATGGGTACCACATGCATGATCTCACCTTTATGTGTACTGCATTTGTAATCTACACCTCATCATGGGTATTACATGCATGATCTAGCCCTCACAGGTATCTACATATGTGATCTAGCCCTCAGGTGGGTATTACACACGTGATCGCAGGCCCACCAGGTATCGGGTTCCTAGTGCCACTGCCCGCCCTTCTCGCTTTCCTTCCCCCAGATGTGCAAATGTTTCTAAAAAGAATTTTTGAATGAGCATGCAAGGTGCCTTTGTCCTGCCACTTCCCAAAGAAAGTTCTGACTCTTTTTTTGAAGTGGAAAGTTTTTCCTAAGTTTGCATTTCCAAGAGCAGATTTACCCCAAATCCTCCTTAATGCCTGGCTGCTTGTGTTCTCCTTCATTTCAGATCCATGTGCCAGAATTCTGGGCGGACTTTCTAGCACCCACTGGAGCAGTCAGCTGCGAGAGCTGATTGTGTCCTTGAAAAGGTGATCCAAGAACAAAGTTAATTCCAGTGGATTAAAAAAAGAATGCATGAAATATTTCAAGATGAATCTTGATAGGTTCATCATATGGAGAATAGTCTTTTGTCCCCTAAAAGCCTGGGGAGAAAGCTATAAGCTTCCTAAAACAAAGAAATGGAGTGTATTTTATTGTAATGGAAAGACACATTCTACAAAAAATCAGAATCATACAATACTAGGTCGAGGGCTTTGAGGATGAAGGGGAACAGCTTTTCAGTAGCAGAGATGTCTGGCGCCTGATGGTTTTCATGATGGAAGCAAAATAATGTATCATTTTTCTACATAATGGGAGATGACCATCCCAGATACATAACTGTAAGGGACAGCTTGATTTACCCTTTCCACAATGTATATGTATTTCAAAACAGCATGTGGTACACAATAAATATATACAATTTTTATTTATCAATTAAAAAATAAATTTAAAAATGTTTAGAAAACTTATGATAAGGAAAAAAATCTTACAACAGTATCTCTGGCCTGTCAATAGTCTTAACAGAAGTATTGCCTAAATTACTTTCCAAAATATTCAGGACAACACTAATGTGTAGCAATCTAATGGCAGTCCACAAAAACAATTTTTAGAAAAGTAGAAGAAATACTTAAAATACTTTTTACTGGTGGCATCCCATATCCTCTAGCCAGTGCTGTTGGATTTTGCATTTCTATTTGTTTCAGAGTGATGGTATATTATTTCCTTTTCCTCCTTCATCTATTTAACTAAGATTTATCTGTTTGTAAGTGCTATGTAATTTCTATCATATGTTTATATTTCATATGAGACCATTTTTTTCTAAGAGTTGTGTTCATAGCTGACACAACTTTATGAACATACAGTGAGATTTCATTATCATAACTGACAGGAAATGAAAGGCAGTCTATGAAAATTCGTAGACGGGGTTCATTTACCAGTGCTGTAAGCAAAGTGTGTTTCTCAGATAATAGCATCAGCATCACCTGGGAACTTGTCAGAAATGCGACCTGGGGGGCCTAACTCCAGACTTACTGAATCAAGAACACTAGGAGTGACCTCAGCAATCAGTGTTTTAAGAACCATGGGGCATTGGAATCCCCAGGAGGACTTGCTCAATCACACATTGCTATGTCTCATCCACATAAATTCTAACAGACATAACCAGTCACAGGCAAGTTTTGTGCACTGATAAAAGATGTGACTCAAGTCCTGGGCAACTTATTGTTTTGGCTTTTAATAGATCAAAAATGAATTGTTCAAGTTAACCATAAAAGAAATGAAAAAACTAATATTTTCTCCTTTAGTTCTCAGTACCTCAGTAAACTGGGGAGTAAAGTAATAGTGAATGATAGGCCCATGAATGCTGAGATGAAACAGCAGGCACATCTTGTGCTATATTTGTTTTCCATCACCATTTAGCCAAAATGAAACTGTGTAAGTTCGTATGATTGCATAGAAACCACATGGAGCTTTTGAGAAGCCCATCATTTGTTGATCTTTTCAACAGCATGCATTGGAAGAGATTTGAAACTTTTGCCAATATCTAACAAAATACATTCCAAATTTCAGTGCTCTCACAACTCAGTTCACATCAGAAAAGTAGAAGTTATTTCTATGGATCATAACTGGAATTATCCAAAAGGCTCTGATTATGTGAATTATGTTAGGATACTTATGATTTTTATTCTATTTGTTTCATTTTCATAGTTATCTATGTATAGGAAAAGAAAACCGATGCACAGCTTAATCTCTTTTTTTAACATTTTCATTCTGGTCTTACATAAGTTCTACTTTCACCAGAAAATCTGATTTCAAGAGATTATAATTAGTCTGATATTGATAGTCCAGAAACTTACTAAAAGAATTACTTTCTTAGGAATCTGTCATTTTCTTTTCAGTTCTCATTTTCTTTCCAATATCTTTTTTGATTATATTTTCCTCTAGCAGTATATTTGGTAAATAAAGTTAAGGCATTATAGTGTTCATTCTTACTGATAAATTATACCTACTAGATTTTAATGCATAAATATAGATGTAATAAGATACATTGTCAGGGCTATAAGGAAAACTACAAGTAAGAAAATTCTTCACTTTTTTTTTAATTTAAAAAATTCTTATAAACACTGTGGAAACTATGTAAACAATAATTATTCACTGGGATTTCCTGGCCTATTAAAAACAACTATTTGAATCTGAAAAGTAGTTTGCGTTTCAGTGAAGGACTATTTGGTTAATTGACAATTCATAACACAACAAGTAAATTACAAGACAAAGGAAATGTCTCTTTGGAGGGCTAACTTGACATGCTTGAAAGACTAAGAAGATGAAAACAGAGGTTTAAATGAACAAACAGAGCATGGAAAAGGGGGATAAAAGATATGGGGAGGAAATGATATTAAGTAGGTCCTAATGGATTCAATGTGGATTTGCAGACCCATATCTGGATTGAAAAATACTCTTGAAGTTGGACCAACTTGGTCAATCTGTACTGAGAAAAGTAGCAGTCAGTCTCTCTTTGTAAACCTTCCAAATAAATATTATTTTAGATTCTGTTTCTGAAAATATCCATGAGCATGCAGACAACTAAGGAGGCCTGTATAGTTTGATTTTAAATTGAAGACATTTTGTTTAGCATCTCATTTGAGGAAATAGGTGTTGAGATGCTGTAATTTTGCTGTGGCTCCAGAGCCACTCACCCTGAATATCACTTGAATGTGGGCTAATTTTTATAATGTGAGACTATGTTTTAAAGCAGTATTTGGTGCCACTTTCGTATAAAAAAAGAAGAAATCAATTTTTACAGTTTTTTTTTTTTCTTTAGGGATATTCTGAGTATATACTGAAAAACTGCAGACTAAAAGCTGATAATTCTCAACAGGTAAAATTGTTTATTCAATACTTTAATGATCCAAAATTTCTAAACAAAAGATTTTCTTCTTTCTTCAGTTCCTTGGTTTAAAAAACCTAGAATTCCTCAAATAAATGATGAAAAAAACTGATCTTTTTTTAATGATGTCAATTATCCCTTTAGGATTTAGGAGATCAAAACACAGCCCTTCACACATCTCATGCTTGATGACATTGTAAAGCTGAAGATTTGAAAAGTGCACATGTGACAGATTCTCTCAGTTGCTATTTTGGTAGCTTCTCCTTAGCAACCATAAGATATGAATTAAATCTTGCAATCAGAGCTGCTGTACAGTATAAACTATGATACCAACAGCACTCTCTGAAGTTGTGCACTGCACAATGCTCCCAACATCACGTAGTGGCCCACTTTGACTGTTGCCTACTCAGTGGTAAAGTCTACCACAGATGATCGAGTTATCATTCTCAAATTTTGATGTTCATGCAAATTATTTGAAACATTTTTATTGATGATTATTCCCGTATTCTACTTCTTCAGACATTATAATTCAATCATTTGGGGTGGAGAGGGGCCCTTTTCAAATTCACCTTATTGAAAAGTTATTTCAAGTAATTTGGATGCACATGGCCCACAGATTACTCTTGGAGAGATCTTTGCCTAAAGGGACCCATTTCTAATGATCTGAAAGCAGCTCCTATTGCCTCATTTGCTTTCACTAACCTGAAAGGGTAGTTACATATTTTGATTAGAATTTATAGTGCTGCTATACATATATAATCCCTCATTACCTTGTATCATCATGTTCATATTTACTGAATAAAACTTCTCAATAAGTAGTTACTAAGTTTTTTGAAGGAAGGATACCAAAAATAGAGAGTGAAAAAGAGGTATCATTTCTCACAACTTCTACGTTGTATTTACATAGTTAAAAAATTTCAACACTGAGACGTCTTTTCTGCTTCTCTTTAATTAAAGGAGAATACAATTCATCAAAATATTGTCAAGAAGTTGTCAAATTGACTTAAATTAAAAAGCTAGCTTTATGCTTTCTTATGATCTGAGTAACTTCAGATGTCAGGCTTTTTTAGTCAAAGATATAAACCTGACCTTGGGTTTTCAATAGAACATAGTTTGGAATGACTATTTAGATTGGGGTCATAACTAGCAGAAGTTCTTCTAAGAACTTTTACAGATACCATCTCATTTAGCTCACAATATTTTGAAGAAAATAGCATTATCTTTTATAATTGATGACACAGAGAGGAAGCCTACCTTGCACAAATAGAAATACAAATTGAGCATCCCAAATCCAAAAATCTGACCCAAAATCCAAAACATTTTGGGCACCAACAGGATGCTTAAAAGAAATGCTTACTGGAGCATTTTGGATGTCAGATTTTTGCGTTTGGCGTGCTCAACCAGGTTGCTATACCTGAAATACTTTAAATGGCATGTGGCATCTACAGATTTGTTTTCAGGTAAGAGATTCAAAGGAATTTTTCGTTTGGCATGTATGATAATATTGCATCATAATATTTTTATTATAGCTTTACAACTCATAATAACTCATTTGGCACTAGTCATGATCAGTGATATGAAATAATTGCAAAGTGATTCATGTTAACATAACTTAGTTTAAGTTCAATAATTCACACTGTCACTGGAGCCGTTTGTACATATTGAATTTTATCTACTCATAACTCAGGCAAAAATTGCTTCCTTTTTTTTTTTTTTCATTTCTAAATGGAGTCTATTAGGGCCTCTTGCTGAAAAAAAAAAACTAACTCTGGATAACATAAGCAAGCAAGAATGTATTAGAAGGATCTTGAGGAAACTAACAAATTTGAAGAGAAGGTGGCAGAGTCAGTCTCAGAAAAGGCAGGAACCTGGACATTCCAGAGCTGTGGGTGGTAGGAATAGTGTGGCTGAACCACTCAACTCCCCTCCTTCCCCAGAATCAAGGCATTCACTCTAACCATTTCTTCTGTCTTTCATTTCTCCACTCAGTTCAAAATCCCGACAAAAGGAGGCTCCAGGGACTCCTTTAGCTTCTAGGTTTTATCATCATACCAAGACTGCACCCACTGGAGGAAGGAAAATTCCCCAAAAAGAACTAGGTATACTGCTGAGAAAGGGAACAAATATTACTAGCAAACAACAACGAGTACAAATTTAGAGTTTCCAGTGCAGGATCTACAGGTCTATCCTGTCCTTTAGATCACAAATAGGCAAGGACCAAAACTTTAGATAGCATGGTAATTAATTGGCGAGTTCAGGATTAGTAACAGAAAGGCACACACAGTCATTTCCCTTGTTAGCGCTTCCTCTGTCCTAACACCGAGCTACTCGATAGCTTCAGACAGTGAACTCTGAGAAGAGTGGAGAAAGCACAGTCTTGACTAAACCCCTAATGTTCCTTGTCAGGGTGAATATGCCTGAACCAGAAGGAGCAGTGGAGGCATGATTCATTTATTTAGTTTTCAAGGATAGGAGAACTGTTTGTATGTTTCTCCCATGCCAAATTGTGCCACAAAGCACATCTCTTTGAACTGCTCAATAAATGTTTGCTAAATTAAAGTGAAGGAATAAGAATAAAAGACCTATATACAAACAACCGGTTATTCAATATTCTAGCGACTGTTAGGGACATGGCCTTATATGTTTGTAAATCAGCTAGAAAAGACAATTGCACAGATATTATTTTATTTTATCTAGTAGAAGCCACCTCGCTTAAGATAAATATCAGTGAAAGTAGTTCAACATGGAGAATAAACAACATTGCATTAAAGCATTAAGATAATTCATTTAAGGGAGGGAAAAAATTATAAAACTTAAAGAGTCTAAGCTATAAAGTGCAGCCTGGAAATCAAGTGTCACTTTTGACTGACCTTTGAAAATATCGGTTCAGTATGAGGCAGTGGCGCATAAGCAAACTAATTCCCAAGCGTCGTGAGGAAGAGGTGTAAAAGCACAAGGAAAATGATTGCAATCTCCTTCTACATGCCATGCTTCCGTGGCACATTCACTAGGTGCAGTTTGCACACTTGTCCTTCCAAGAGACATGATGGACTTGATGAAGATCCAGCGAAAGGAATGTTAAATGACTAAAGGAATTATGGCACTTCTACTGATAATAATTATAATTGTGTCCAACACTGCTTTAGTCCTTACTGTATGTAATCCATGTGGGAGTTCATTTTCATGTACTGACTGATTGAAACCTCACAAAATCCTATGAAGCAGGTAATATTATTTTATCCTCATTTTACAGATAAGGTTAACAAGGATCAGAGGCTTTAAATGGCTTGCCCAAATCAGAAAACTAAGTAAGTTGCTGAGGCAAGATTTGAACCCAGGCAATCTGGTCCTAAAGTTCATGCTACATGAAGACAGAGAAAAAACATTGAGGCGAGGCATGGTGGCTCATGCCTGTAATCCCAGCACTTTGGAAGGCTAAGGCAGGCAGATCACCTGAGGTCAGGGGTTCAAGACCAGCCTGGCCAAATTGACGAAACCCCGTCTCTACTAAAAATACAAAAATTAGCTGGGCGTGTTGGCACATGCCTGTAATCCGGGCTAGTCAGGAGGCTGAGGCAGGAGAATTGCTTGAACCCGGGAGGTGGAGGTTGCAGTGAGCTGAGATCATGCCGCTGCACTCCAGCCTGGGCAACAGAGTAAGACTCCGTCTCAAAAAAAAAAAAAAAAAATTGAAATTGAAATTTATAAACCTGTAAACCATGCTGACAGACGTAACTTGGGTTTATCTTTTATTTCTCAAAACACAGAAAATAGGTTGTATTTTCAGTCAAATAAGAGAAAGTGTTTATTTAAGCAGTGGCAAAAACAGAAACTGGCAAAAACAAATAACAAATTTTTATTTAACACATTATTCCAAATGGTGCTAGGAATTAAAAAAAGAGCAGGTTCGAACAAAGCTTAGATAATTTCATGGATTATAGCTCGATTTACAGAGTAACTGCTATTTTACAGACAAACATGAGCAATTCCCAAGTGGTTCATATGATGTTACTCTCATAATGTCTCCTGTGGCCCCCAGTTACCCCCTCACATTTGAGGGGGAGGAAGTGCAGCAAGCTCAGTGCTTCCCTAGTTTTCTCCATTGAATATATGCAGTTTTTGAATTTTTAAAATAAAACAATTTTTCTAAAATTCAACTTAATAAATAGTTAATGGGTGTCCACTATGTGGTGGGCGCCATGAGAGTACAATACGAATGTGTCATTCTTCTAATTTCAATGAGTGCTTCACCAAGGGGTGGAAGAATATGTGCTTCCAATAAGCTGGAAAGCAGGTTTGAGTAGGGTGTTCAAAGAGAGACAAAAATATTGTGGGTAAGCTCAGAAAAGGGAACAACCCTGACTGGGCAGAAATCAGGAAGCTTCACAAATGAGGTAAAGTCATCTTTGAAATTTTCTTTTCCTTCCCATATCAAGAAAGGGAAGAGGAGAACAAGGGAGCAGAGGAAGGAAGGAAGATTTAAACACAAAGTTCAGGGTTCACATGCACATCCTTTTTTTATTACATGCTTTTCTTTTACTTCTTTTAAGTCCTTTTAGATTTGTTTTCATGAATAAGTAAAGCAGGAAAAAGAAAGAATGTCAGCATCTATCCAAATTGCCATGAGTTGAAATGGGTATAGTGAGAGTTGATGCTGAGACTTGTAGAGAGTTGACATGGTAATATAATTACTACAGTTATCTGAGTGGCACTAAATTTGTTCAACTGTCATTCTTCTAGCGGTATATGTATTTGCTAAAATATGATTCAAAGAGGTGTTACTGTTTTTATAACTTGAAGAACAAAAGGCCTGTATTATATAAACTATTTTCCATTTGATATATTCTTTCTATAAAAGTTAAAAATCCAAAGAAATCTTTCAGAGTAAATTATTGTTCTCAGAAGGAAGGGTAGAAGAGTTTATACATTTGAAATTAAATTGGCTGGGTGCATAACTAAGTACATATTGAAAACCTACAGCACTTGAACCCTGCTGTGTTATCATCATAGTGAATCACAAGTTTTGCTTGGTTACTGTCAAATGGAAATAGAAATTAAATTTAAACAGAGCTTATTAAGAATTGTTAGTCTGAAGAGCACTTCATCAGCTTTAAAGTGTATGTAAGTGTCATGGCTAATTAAAATTGAGTTTTAGTGCGACTAACATAATTTTCTATCTTAAAAATATGCTATCTGGGAACCTCTCCAGTACTTTGTCAAGATGTTCTTGGTACCATTATTAGTAATCATTAGGGACCATTATAGTTAATGTCTATTTGACCTTCCAACCAAGAAACAAAAAAAAAATAGCAAAAAAGAAACTTTACATGCCTTGTGTTTGGAGGACAGTTCTTTGGTGTCATTTTTTGTAGATGATTAGAATTTTTCTCAAATGGAGTCAGAAGTGAAAATTAAGATATTTAAATATTGAGATCATGCTTCTCAAAATATTTTATAAAATTTTGATGTAGTATAGCATGACAAGAGGAAAATATAATACGTTTGTATTATTAAAATAAGTACAGGAATAAAGAAATGGTTGATGGACCGTGAATAATCAAAATAAAGTTGAAATACTTTCTCAGATTCCCTGTGATGTCATCTGTTTCCTATACAGCCCTCTGTCTCCATCAAAAAGTGTCTTTTATCTCCAATTAAAAACTAATTGATCTCTGAGGGGGTTTTAACATATGCGCAGATTCCTTGAAAATACTCCCTCCAGGAAGTGGAGCTTAATTCCCTACCCTTTGAGTGTTGGCCAAACTTAATGACTTCCTTCTAACAAATAAAGCATGGAAAAGGAGAAACAGTAACTTTACAGTAGACAGAGCCAGCATACAGCATCGTAACGGGGCCGAGGTTAACAATAACAGTGATAAATCATGTTGATGTAATTGTACCCTGTGATATAAGGTAATGAGAAGGCACCTCACCTCTGAGGTAATCTCCCCCTAAATCCATAACTCCAGTCTATTTGTGAGAAAAGTATCAGACAATCTCAAACTGAAAGACCTTATGCAAAATATCTGACCAGTAAGCTTTAAAATGTAAAATGTTTAAGGTCCTGAAAGACGAGGAAATACTACGGAATTGTCACAGATTAGAAGAGACTAAGGAGACACGATAACAAACTTCAATCTGTTTTCTGGCTTAGATCAGGGCCAGGGGTAGAACATAAGTGGGAAAATGGGAAATAAGTAAACTCTATAGTTTAGGTCTTAACACCGTACCAGCGTTTCCTTGTTTTTCATCATTGTGATGTCGTTATGTAGGATGTTAACATGAGGGGAAGATGCATGAAGGTATGGGAGACTGTGCTCATTTTTCAACCTTTTATAAATCCAAAATTATTTTTAAATAAAACATTTTAAAAGTAACAAATTCGTGAGCAGTCATGATCCTCCTCATTACCCGGAAGCTGAGCTTCAAGGTGGTCCCTATAGTCTTGCCTTCTGTGTTCCCACACTTGTGTGGTTTCCTTCGAAAAGGAATCAGCTGACCTGTGTACAAGATTTCTGCAGAACTGAGGGTCTGTGGTTTCTAAGGCTAGGTAACAAAAAGTGCTGTCGCTTTCACCTTGGTCTCTTAAGTTGCTTGCTCCAGGGAAAGCTAGGTTTCATGATGTGAGGTCCCTTCTGCTGCCCTAAGTCCCATGTGAGAGGGGCTAGTGCATGTTTCCTGGACCATGGATTGAGTTACCTTCCAGAGGTCCACCAACCAGAGAGTGTAAAATTTCTTACATTTGTTATGATGGTGCTTTGTTTCCTTGTTCTTAATGTCTGATTTTAAAGTTGATAGTAAATTTAGGCTCTTGCACTTCTTTCTGCAAAAATGGCCTTTTACATTACAACAATATTGTCTTCTAAATTCTCTTGCACTTTTGTAATTCTAAGACCTTCATTCATAAAATGATACATTCATTACATCAGCCATCAGACTCTTTCAAGGTGCTGTTTTGTTGCAAAAAGTTCATTATTGAGAAAACAAGTCTAACCATTTATGATTTCTCACAATTTCTCTCTTCGGTGTGCACTGACTTCTGACCGATTTCTCTCCTATATAAATAAGAAAACCTTTAGCCACATTTAAATTCAAGTTAAGCTTCTTTCAAATGTGATTTTTTTAAAAAAAATTAAGGACCCATCAATCGAATAAGAGATCACATAATTTTTTGCTGTGATGAACATTACATTTTCTGACCAACAACATCTGTTTCTGTGTTGGATGGCAGGAATTCGTGGGATAGTTAGTAGGTTTTATGCTCATTGTTTTCTCTTTGTAAAATTAATAGGCGTAAATGTGACAAAATGAATACTTGATTTCATAATACCTTTTAAACTTCAAGCTCACCTCTTGGTAAACACTAAATAATTATGAAATCATTATTATTCAATTTATTCCGTTCTACATGAACTGAACAACTATGTATTAATACTTATTATTCATAATAGACACAATGGGCTTAACCTATTAGGGATTAACAGTGACCAATAGCCACAGAATTTCATTCACAGTGTCAATAGCGTATTCCCTACTGACATGTGCATCTTGTAGACATTTAATGTTCATTTCTTCTCTACGAATATTCTTTCCTCTCAATTAGATATATTAGTTTTGATATAAACATCTTTGGAATCATTCATTGTCCTGGAAGGAAAGAGGATTTACTCAGATAATTTAAATGAAGAAAGGTTTTTAAATAAAGAATTTGTTTACTAAGGAAAGAAATAGAGGATATGGAAGGATCCAGAGAATAGAAATGGTAGGAATGAGTTATTAAAAAAAAAACAAACAAACCTGAAAACAAGGGAGGAAGTCCCAGGGAGGGCTAGAGCTCTACCAGAGAGATCACACAATGGGAGTGGTAGGCTTTAAAAATCTAATTGCTTCACAGTAATTTTTTCAAAGCAGTGAAGGTGCAGGGAGGAAATACCCCAGTTTCTCTCTCAGCCTATCCGATAATCTCCTGCTGTACTGCCATTGCTTCCCACAGGCAAAATCCAGTCAGAAGCCAACTAGCTTGGTAGGCTGTCCTAGAGATCAGCCACCCAGGCTTCCAGAGCAAGGCAGAGAAGTACACCTAAAGGATTATAAATCATGCTGCTATAAAGACACATGCGCACATATGTTTATTGCGGCACTATTCACAATAGCAAAGACTTGGAACCAACCTGCATGCCCATCAATGATAGACTGGATTAAGAAAATGTGGCACATATACACCATGGAATACTATGCGGCCATGAAAAAGGATGAATTCATGTCCTTTGTAGGGACATGGATGAAGCTGGAAACCATCATTCTCAGCAAACTATCACAAGGACAGAAAACCAAACTCTGCATGTTCTCACTCATAGGTGGGAATTGAACAATGAGAACACTTGGACACAGGAAGGGGAACATCACACACCAGGGCCTGTCATGGGGTGGGGGATTGGGGGAGGAATAGCATTAGGAGATATACCTGATGTAAATGACAAGTTAATGGGTGCAGCACACCAACATGGCACATGTATACATATGTAACAAACCTGCACGTTGTGCACATGTACCCTAGAACTTATAGTATAATAATAATAAAAAAGAAAGAAAAAAATAAAGAAAATTAATTTGGAAAGGTGGCTAATGGAGAGCAGACACCATAAGAAAATGCTTTATTGACAGCAGGCATTTTGTCTTTCCAAGTCATATTTTAAATATGCTTAAATATAAGGAAACGTTTATATGTGTTTGAGATTTCATTTAAATATTTATATAAGTTGAATAATTATAATATTCCTGAATATGACATTTATTTCTTCTCAAGAGATAGTATTTCTGACAATAAATAAGAAAGAAAAAACTACCTGATAGGTAATCTTGAAATTAATTTGTATAAATTTGAGCAAATATTGTAACAAACCAAAGTGGATTCCTATTCAGGACTGTGGACGAGTACCACGGACAGCTACCACAGTGCTGCTTTTTAGGTTTTTTGTTTTTCTGGGTTTTTTCCAAATTATTTATTTTTAATTTTGGAGTATGTAGTAGGTGTATCTATTTACAGGGTACATGAGATATTTTGATACAGACTTGCAATGGGTAATAATCGCATCAGGGTAAATGGGGTATCCATCACCTCAAGCATTTATCCTTTGTGTTACAAATTATCCAATCACACTTTTTAAGTTATCTTAAAATGTACAATTATTATTGACTGTAGTCACCCTGTTGTGTGGTCACATACTAGATCTTAGTCATTCTTTCTATTTATGTACCCATTAGCCATCCGCATTTCCTCCCCACCCTCCACTTCCCAGCATCTGACAACCATCGTTCTATTTTCTATCTCCATGAGCTCAAGTGTTTTAATTTTAGCTCCCGCAAATAAGTGAGAACATGTGAAGTTTGCCTTTTTGTGCCTGGATATTTTACTTCACATAATGACCTCCAGTTCCATCCATGTTGTTGCAAATGACAGGATCTCATTTTTTATGGCTAATAGTGCTCCATTGTGCTTATATACCACATTTTCTTTATTCAGTCATCTGTTGATGGACACTGAGGTTGTTTCCAAAATTTGTCTATTGTGAACAGTGCTGCAATAAACACAGGAGTGCAGATATCTCTTTGATAATACCGATTCACTTTCTTTTGCATAATGTATCTAGCAGTGAGATTGCCGGGTCATATCATAGCTCTATTTTTAGATTTGGAGAAACTGGCAAACTGTTCTCCATTGTGGTTGTACTAATTTACATTGCTACCAACAGTGTATGAGGGTTCCCTTTTCTCCACATCCTCATCAACATTTGTTATTGTCTTTTAGATAAAAGCCATTTTAACTGGGGTGCTATAGCATTGTAGTTTTGATTTGCATTTCATAGATGATCAATGATGGTGATCACCTTTTCATACACATTTGTTTATTGTATGTCTTCTTTTGAGAAATGTCTATTCAGATATTTTGCCCATTTTTAATTGGATTATTAGACTTTCTTCCTATAGAGTTGTTTGAGCTCCTTATATGTTCTGGTCATTAATCTCTTCTCAGATGGGCAGTTTGCAAACATTTTCTGTGGGTTTGTGTCTTCACTTTGTTTATTGTTTCCTTTGCTGTGCAGGAACTTTTAAATCGATGTAATCCCTTCTGTCCACTTTGGCTTTGGTTGCCTGTGCTTTTGGTGTGTTAACTCAAATTGAGTTTCCCTAATGTTTTCTTGTAGTAGTTTCATAAGATGATGACTTAGATTTAAGTATTTAGTCCATTTTGCTTTTCTTTAATATGGCAAGAGACAAGGGTCTAGACTCATACTCCTTCGTATGGATGTCCAGTTCTCCTAGCACCGTTTATTGAAGAGACTGTCATTTCCCCAATATGTTCCTGGAATCTTTGTTGATAATGAGTTCACTGTTGATGTATCGATTTGTTTCCAGGTTCTCTGTTTTGTTCCATTGGTCTATGTGTCTGTTTTTATGCCAGTATCATGCTGTTTTGGTTACTATAGCTCTGCAGAATAATTTGAAGTCAGATAATGCTAGTTTTCCAGTTTTGTTCCTTTTGCTCATGATCGCTTTGGCTATTCTGGGTCTTTTTTGGTTCCATATAAATTTTAAGATTGTTTCTCTATTTCTATGAAGAATTTCATGAGTATTTTGATAGAGATTGTATTCCATCTGTAGATATTGTTGTAAGTAGTATGGACATTTTAAGAGTATTCTTCCAATCTATAAACATAGAATATCTTTCCATTTTTGTGTCCTTTCTAATTTCTTTTATCAATGTTTTATAGTTTTCATTACAGATCTTTCACTTCTTTAGTTAATTTCTAGCTATTTAATTTTATGTGTAGCAATTATCAGTGGGATTACTTTCTTGATTTCTATTTCAGGTTGATTGCTGTTGGCATATATAAATGCTACTGATGTTTTATGTTGATTTTGTATCCTGCAACTTTATTGAATTTGTTTATCAAATAATTTTTGTGGAGTCCTTAGGTTTTTCCAAATATAAGATAACATAATTTGAAAACAAGGATAATTTGACGTCTTCTTTTCCAGTTTGGATGCTCTTTATTTTTTTATTTTTTTCGTTGACTGCCCTAGCTGGAAATTCCAGTATTATGTTGAATAAACGTGCTGAAAGTGGACATGCTTGTTGTGTACCAGATCTTAGAGGCTAGGCTTTCAGTTTTTCTCCATTCAGTATGATGCTAGCTGTGGATCTGCATATATTGACTTTTACTGACTTTTATCAGTCAGGGTGTTTTCTTTCTATACCCAGTTTTTTGAGGATTTTTATCATGAAGCAATGTTAAATATTATCAAATGATTTTTCAGCATCAGTTGAAATTATCACATGGTTGTTATCCTTCATTCTGTTGATATGATGTGTTGATGGATTTGCATATGTTGAACCATCTCTATTCCTGGGATAAATCTCACTTGGCCATGATGGATGATGTTTTTAATGTCTTGTTGGATTCAGTTTGCTGGTATATTGTTGAGGATTTTTAATCCATGTTCATCAGGGATATTGGCCTGTAGTTTTCTTTTTCTTGATGTGTCTTTGTCTGGTTTCGGTATCAGGGCAATACTGATCTCGTTGAATGAGGTTGGAAGTATTCCCTCCTCTGTTTTTTTTGAACAGTTTGAGTAGGATGTTTAAATGTTTGGTAACATTTAGCAGTGAAGCCATCAGGTCCCAGGCTTACCTTTCCTAGGACACTGTTTGTGATAGCTTTGATCTCGTTACTTCTTATTTATCCATTCAGCTTTTGGATTTTTTCATGGCTCAATCTTGGTAAGCTTCATCTGACTCGGAATTTGGTTTTCATTTCTTTTAGTTTTTCTAATTTATTGGCAGACAGTTACTCATAGTAGCCTCTAATGATCCTTTGAATTTCAATGGTATTGGGTTTAATGTCTCCTTTTTCTTTTCTGATTTTATTTATTTGGGTCTTCTCTCTCTGTTTTTTTGTTAGTCTGGCAAAAGTTTTCTCAATTTTGTTTATTTTTTCAAAAACAAACTTTTCATGTTTTTTAAATTCTGTATTTTCTTCATTTCATTTTCATTTATTTCTGCTCTAACCTTTATTATTACTTTTTCTATAATAATTTTGGGTTTGGTTTGCTCTTGCTTGTCTAGTTCTGTAAGATGCATCATTAGGTATTTTTTTTTTTTTGAAGTTTTTCTACATTTTTGGTGTAGGCGCTTATACTTATAAAATGTCCTCTTAGTACTGCTTTTGCTGTATTCCATAGGTTTTGTATGTTGTGTTTCCATTATCATTTGTTTCAATAAATTTTTTTAATTGCTCTTTTAATTTATTCACCGACTCACTAATCATTTGGGGACATATTATTTAATTTCCATGTGTTTGCATCGTTTTTAAAATTCCTCATTATTGATTTCTAGTTTTATTACATTGTGGTCTGAGAAGACATTTGATATATTTTAGTTTTTTTAATGTTTTAAAACTTGTTTTCTGGCCAAACATATGCTTTGTTTTTGAGAATGATTCATGTGCTGTGGAGAATGTGTATTCTGCAGCCATTGGATGAAACATTCTGTAAATATCTATTAAGTCCATTTGGTCTAGATGCAGATTAAGTCCAATGTTTTGTTGATTTTTCTGTCTGGGTGATCAGTCCAAGACTGAAAGTGGAGCACTAAAGTCTACTTCTGTTAATGTATAGGGGTCTACCTCTCTCTTTAACTCTAACATTTGCTTTAAATATTAGGGTGCTCTAATGTTGGGTGCATATATATTTACAATTGTTATATCCTCTTACTGAATTGACCCTGTTATCATTATATAGTGACCTTATTTTTCTCTTTTTATAGTTTTTGTTCTGAAATCTATTTTGATGTAAGTGTAGCTACCCTCTCTTTTTTGGTTTCCATTGCATGGATTATCTTTTTCCATCCCTTTTATTTTCAGTCTATATATTTCTTTGTAGGTGAAGTGTCCTTGCAGGCAACAAGTCATTTTTTTAAATTTTATCTATTCAGTCACTCTATGTCTTTTGATGGGAGAGTTTAGTCCGTTTACATTCAATGCTATTACTGACAAGTAAGGACTTACTCTTGCCATTTTGTTACATGTTTTCTAGTTGTTTTGGGGTCTTCTTTTCCTTCTTTTCTTCCTGCCTGGCTTCCTTTTAGTGAAGGTCGTTTTCTCTTGTGGTCTGTTTTAATTTATTGCTTTCTGTTTTTTGTGTATACACTGTATTTTTTTTGAGGTTACCATGAGCCTTGCAAATAACATCTTATAACACACTACTTTAAACAGATAATGTCTTAACACTGATTGCATAAACAAATTAACTAACAAGCAAAGAGAAAACCAATAAAAACTCTATGCTTTAACTTTGTCCCCACACTTTTTTAACTTTTTGTTATTTCTATTTATATCTTATTATACCACCTATGCCTTGAAAAGTTTTTGTAGTTATTATTTTTAATCAGATTATCTTTTAGTCTTTGTACTCAAGATATGAAAAGTTAACCCACCATAGTTACAATGTTATATTTTGTTTTACTGTGCATTTACCATTACCATTGATTTTTACACCTTCAGATGAGTTTTGTTGGTCACTAAAGTCCTTTTCTTTTAGATTGGAGAACTCCCTTTAACTTTTCTTATAGGACAGATCTGGTGTTGATGTAATATCTCAGCTTTTCTGTTAGTCTTGAAATGTCTTTATTCCTCTTTCATGTTCAAAGGATATTTTTGCGGGATATCCTATTCTAAGATAAATGTTTTTTTTTTTTTCTCCTTCAACACCTTATATATATAATGCCACTCTCTCCTGGCCTGTAAAGTTTCCACTGAAAAGTCTGCTGCCAGGTGTATCGGAGTTTCATTGTATGTTATTTGGTTCTTTTCTCTTGCTGCTTTTAGGACTCTTTCTTTAATCTTGACATTTGGGAGATTTATTATTAAATATTTTGTAGTCTTTAGGTTAAATGTGCTTGATGTTCTGTAACCTTTTTGTACTTGAATATTGCTACCTTTCTTTAGGTTGGGGAAGTTCTATCTTATTATCCCTTTGAATAAACTTTCTACTCTCTCTCTCTCTCTCTGTCCTTTTTAAGGCTGATAACTCTTATATTTATCCTTTGGGGGCTATTTTTTTAGAACTGGTAAATATGCTTCATTCTTTTGTATTCGTTTTGCTTTTATCTCCTCTGACTGCGTATATACAAATAGCCTGTTTTCAAGCTCACTAATTCTTTCTTCTGCTTGATCAGTTCTACTGGTAAGAGACTCGGATACATTCTTCAATATGTCATTTGCATTTTCAACTTTTTTCTGCTTGATTTCTTTTAATAATTGAAGTGTTTTTGTTAAATTGGTCTGATAGGATCCTGAATTCCTTCTCTGTGTTTCCCTGAATTTCATTGAGTTTCCTCAAAACAGCTATTTTAAATTCTCTATCTGAAAGATCCTGTATCTCTGTCTTTCCAGGATTGGTCCCTGGTGCCATATTTAGTTCATTTGGTGAGGTCTTGTCTTCCTGGATGGTCTTGATGCTTGTAGATGTTCATCAGTGTCTGGGCATACCAGAGGTAGGTGTTTATTGTAGTTTTCACAGTTTGGGCTTGTTTATACCTGTCCTTCTTGGGAGGATTTTCCAGGTATCTATGGGTTGTGGGTATTGTGATCTAAGTTTTAGGTCACTGCAACCATAACTGCATTAAGTGGCACCCCCGTCCTTGTAATGCTGTGACTCTTCCAGCCTCATAGAAGCTTGAAGATCTGACCGCTGAAATGGATAATTCCCCTCTGGCTAGAGCTGGTTTAAATGCTACCTTCATGGTTGTTGGTAGTACTGCGTGATATACAAAAGAATTTTCTGGATTACCAGGCAGAGTCTCTTGTTTTATTCCCTTACTTTCTCCCAAAGAAACAGAGTATCTGTGTGTGTGTGTGTGTGTGTGTGTGTGTGTGTGTGTGTGTGTGTGTGTGTGTGTACCTGATGCTGGGGAAACAGTGACATAAGCCTTCCTGTGGCCATCACCACTGACTGCACTAAGACCTAAAGCCAGCACAGCTCCGGGTCCCCCAAAAGCCTACTGTAAACACTTTCTTGCTACCTCCTTTGTTTTCTCAAGGCCCCAGGGCTCTACAATCTGCAGGTAGCAACACTAGCCAGGCTTATATCCTTCTCTTCAGTGTAGTGAGTCCCCCCAGCCCCAGGTGAGTTCACAGATATGGGCCCAGAGCCAAGGCCTGGAGACAGATACCTTCGTAACCTACTTGGTGCTCTGTTCCACTGTGACTGAGCTGGCACCCAAACACAAGACAAAGTTCTTCCCACTCTTCTTTCCCCTTTCCACAGGCAGAGGAGTCTTCCTCTGTGTCCACCATCACCACAGGCCTGCAGGTTGTATTGCCAGGCTACTGCCAGTGTTCACTCAAGGCCCAAGGGCTCTTCAGTCAGCTTGTGGCGAATGTGGTCAGGCCTGAAACTCACCCTTCAGGGGTGTGGGTTCCCATATGGCCCAGGGCAGGTCTAGAAATGCTGTCCAAGAGCTTAGCCTGGTAACACGGACCCCAAGATACCCCTTGGTACTCTACCTCATTGTGGCCAAACTGATACCTAATCTGTAAGCAGTTTTCTATACTCTTTCTTCTTCTTTTCTTAAGAAGAAGGGGTCTCTCCTCATAGCCATGATAGCTGTGAAAAAGCTGGTCACACCTGTGGTCAGCACATCCCAGAGTCTCACCCAATGCCCACAGTGTGTGCGACCTGGCTACTGCTGCTGATTATTCAAGGGCCAAAGGCTCTTTAGTCACCAGGTGATGAATCCTGCCAGGACTGAGTTCTTCCCTTCAAGGCAGCAGGTTCCCTTCTGGCCCAGGTTGTGTCTAGTAATGTCATCCAGGAGTTAGGGCCTGGAATGAGTGTCTCAGGACTCCGCTCAGTGTTCTATGCTCATTCTCATTTCTCCAAGTAGAATCTTCCAAGTTGTATTTAAATGATTGAAGCTATTATCTGACTGGTTATATATAAATGTTATGAGGTTACAGGTAAGAATTAAGTTATAATGATTTAGCTCTTTAATGTAGACATTCCCCTTCCTGTGGCAATGATTATGTACCATAAGGATGCTGTTTGGACTACTTCTCTGTTCTCTGTATAGACTGGGAAGGGTGATATTTTACGTTATAGTAGTGGATTCTGAAAAAAGTGAGTCTGACACCACTAATACACTTTCAAGAAAATTTTGCATTTCTGACAAGGATATATAAACATTTAGAGTAGCATTCAGAATTATAGTAATGCCTTTATATATCTGGTGACCACTTTAATATCTATTGTTGTTTCATAATCTTGAGATTTATTAAAATAAATGATGAAATTCTGCATGACTTCACTAACCATACTTTTCTAACTATGTAAACTAGATTATTTCCTGTAAACAAATGCGATGATACTGTGATCTTTGCACATCTTGTTCAAATGTTGTGAGCACCCACTGATACTTCACAGTGCTATCTAAAAGCCTGCAACTATTTTGGTACGTAATTGTAGACTAACACACTGAAATACAAGGTTTCAAAATATGGATCTGTTCTTGGAATACTTCTTCCATTTGGAAAATATAAGGAACAGGGAACTAGGCCAGTCTCACTCTCTAATAAATTATACATTTTATTCCTGCATAAACATATTTCAAACTCAGCTGGAGATAAGACAATATATTTCTATATGTTTATTAAATATTAATTTAAAAGACAGCAGTATTTATAAAACATCTGTAGGGTATAAAGTATAAAAATGTACTAAATGCTTCACACACAGTTTAAAAAGAAAATAACAATATTTTACTTTATTTTAATTTATTTTATTTTATTTTATTTTATTTAGAGAGACAGGGGTCTTGTTGTGTTGCTATTATGATGGTCTTAATCTCCTGGACATAAGTGATTCTCCTCCTCAGCCTCCAGAGTAGCTGAGACTGCATACGTGTGCCACCAAACCCAGCAAAAATCTTTAATGTGTGTTTATCATTTCTTTTATTTCTTTTCTGTTTATAGGCATTCCAATATTTAATTATGTCCTCTTATTTTCTTTCTACATTTGAACTTCCCCAAATTAGACATTATTATGGTTTTATTCAGTGAGTACCTGTATCAATTTACCCACATTTTTGCCACTTTCCTGTCCATCATAATTCTTGCGTCTCAGCCTTCCATCTTGTATCGTTTTCTTTTTCTGTCTAAAACATATCTTTTGGAATTCCCTATAGGGAGACATCACTGGCAAAACAAACTCTTCAGTTTTTAAAATTTATATTAAAAAGTCCTTCATTCTGCCTTGCTCTTGGAAGATATTTTTACTCAATATGCTATTTTTTTTTTTTTTTTTTTTTTTTTTTTTTTTTTTTTTTTTGAGACGGCGTCTCGCTCTGTCACCCAGGCTGGAGTGCATTGGCCAGATCTCAGCTCACTGCAAGCTCCGCCTCCCGGGTTCACGCCATTCTCCTGCCTCAGCCTCCGGAGTAGCTGGGACTACAGGCGCCCGCCACCTCGCCCAGCTAGTTTTTTGTATTTTTTAGTAGAGACGGGGTTTCACCATGTTAGCCAGGATGGTCTCGATCTCCTGACCTCGTGATCCGCCCATCTCGGCCTCCCAAAGTGCTGGGATTACAGGCTGGAGCCACCGAGCCCGGCCTCAATATACTATTCTAAGTTGATAGTATTTTCTTGCGGTTTTTATATTACTCCACTAGCTCCTGACCTAAAAAGCAAACTGCAAATGATCACATCTTTATCTGCAGTTTCACCCTGTTGTATGGAATTGTTCATTGTTTTCTTTATCGTGGTTGGAATTTTGGTGCCTTGTACATCAGGTACTCCAAGATTCAAAAATGGGCACGGGCCCTGCCTCATGGAGTTTATGAGGGAGGAAATGAGAGAAAACAAAATAAACACCAGAAACAAGCATGGTTTGGGGCAAAAGGTTAAGCATTGTCTTTTGGGTGTATCGAATATGACTTTAAGGCATGTAAGTAGAGACATAAACTAGGCAATTGGATATATGTGTCAGAAACTCGGAGAAGTTTGGACTGAAAGTGTGTGTTTGAACATCATTTAAGTAAAAGAAAATAAAATCATTGGATGAAGTTGACTAAGAAGAGAATATAGAATGAAAAGAGATGATGGTTTGGGAGATAAAATTGAGAAACTACTATATTTAATAGTCAAGGAAATGGGGAATAAGAAGGGCTGAGGGGCAACAACAAGGTATTAGGAAAAAATTCAGGAATATTCTGTGTTCAAAGATGCAAGAAATTCTCTTAAAAAGACTGTTTCAAAAAGAAGGTAGTGATCAACTATTTGAAATGTCACTTAGGGAGATCAACTTAAGTTACACTGAAAAATCGCCATTTAACTTATTGACATGTAAATGTGAAGAGATAACCCTGAAGTCAGATTTAAGCAGGTTGGGGAGTAATGGGGAGGGAGAAAATGGAGGCAAAAAGTCATGTACAAGTCAATATAGGGTAAAGTATGAGGCAGTAAAAAACACCTTTAACATTTCAGCAGGCACGCTATTGCAAGGGTTGATTTTGTGCTCAAACTACCATGTAGTGTCGGTCAACTTCACCTCTGCTGATGTCCTGCATCTTCCAGGACCAGGGTGAAGCAGCTTCTGAGGCATCGTTGGTCTTATGATGGAAGGAGAAAGGGGTAGGTGCATGCAATTGCTCTAAAAGCCGCTTCTTGGAAGCGGCACGGATAACTTTCATATATATTTTATTGATGAGAGAAAGTCACATAACCAAACCTGATGTCAATGAGGCAGCAATAGAGAGGGGATATTTTAATTAAATATATAATCTGTCATATGTACAGCGAGCTCTTTTGATTATTTTTATTGTAAATGAGGAGAATGGGAAACAAGAAGCCATGTGAGTTGAGAGAATTTTTTTAATGGAGATAATTGATAATGTTTAATTATAATAGGCAAGGGATTCAATTGTAAGAAAATTATTGACTATGTGGGAATAAGAGCGGATGGTTGCTATTTTGAGGTTCCCAAAAACATAGGGATCCAAGTTACAGTCTTGCATTGCATAGTAACCAGAATACATTCTGAGAAATGTGTTGCCAAGCAAATTCATTCTTGTGCAAACGTCAACAAAAACCTAGATGGTAGAGATGATTATGTACTATATGATACAGCCTATTGCTCACAGCTACAAACCTGTGCAGCAGATGACTGTACTGAATACTGTAGGTGATTATAACATAGTGGTAAATATTTGTTATCTAAACATAGAAAAAGCACAGTAAAAATATGGTATTATAATCTTTTTAGGACCACTGTCACATATGTGGTTCACTGTTGACTTAAATATCATTATGTAGTGCACTGCTATGTAAGGAGAGGCCCTGGACCTAGATAGAAAGAATTTCTTCCCTGCTCATCAAATAAACATTTTTAACAAGAGTAAGAGTTCATCTAGATAGATTTGTAGGTTTGTTAGGGAGTACTGGATGGAATTTCCATATATATGATGGCTTCTTCTTGTGTTATGTAAATCACAAGAAATTTCCTATGTCAATGGAGAACAGTAAGGAATGTGTCCAAGCTTGAGGAAATGGAAAAGTTTTGAAACAATCACTATGGGAGAAAGTAGAGAGAGTGGAAAGAAAAATATAGTCAAATTGCTCATCCATCCTGAGGACCATTTGATGTTGCTGATGACAAATTTACAGTGTCACCGTCCACCCTCTTCTGATTTCACCAGCTGTGCTTGCACAAATGGAGGCAAAATAAGCCAGTTGAGTTGCACTCATGCACAGTTGGGATTTTGCCAGATGGAAATGAAGAAATGAGAACAAAGGATACTAAGTTCTTGGCAAGAGTCTTAATGAAATTATGAGCCATAGAATCTAAACTGGAAAAGGAAGGAAAGTGAGATTTGATGTACTGTCTTTGTTCACAGATGTAAAGCAATCGATCCCACTCAAAACAGCATAAAAAATAATTAGGGGTAAATTTGCCCAAGAAGATGAAATACACTAAAAACTATAGAACATTGATGAAGAAAATGTAGACGACACAAATAAATGGAAAGGGATTCTGTGTTCAAAGATTACAAGAATTAACGTTAAAATGCCCACACTACCCAATATGATGTGCAGATTCAATGCAATCCCTATCGAAATTCCAATGTCATTTTTCATAGAAATAGAAAAAACAATCCTAAAATTTATATGGAACCACAAAAGACCTAGAATAGCCAAAGCAATCTTGAGCAAAAAGAACAAAGCTGGAGGAATCACACTACCTGACTTCAGAATCTATTATAAAGACATATTAATCAAAACAACATATTCCTGGCATAAAAACAGACACATTGAACAATAAAACAGGATAGAAACGCCAGAAATAAGCCCAGCCATTTATAGTCAATTCATTTTTGACAAAGGTGCCAAAAACTCACAATAGAGAAGGGATAGCCTCTTCAATGAATAATATTGGGACAACTGGATATCCACAAACAGAAGATTAGAATTAGATGCTTAGCTAAAACCATATATAAAACTCAACTTAAAAATGGATTAAAGACTTAAATAGACTAAAGACATGAAACTATAAAGCAACTAGAAGAACACATAGTAGAAATCTCCACAACATTGGTCTGGGCAATGATTTTTTAGATATGACCCCAAAAGCACAGTCAATAAAAGAAGAAAATAAACAGATAGGATTATATCAAGCTAAAAAGCTTCTGCAGGGCAAAGGAAACAGTAGTGTGAAGAAACAATGCATGGATTGGGAGAAAATATCTGCAAACCATATATCTGATAAGGGGCTAATTTTCAAAATATTTAAGGAACTCAACTCAATGGCAAGAAAACAACCCTGTCCAAAAAAAATGGGCAATGGACCTAAATAGACACTTCTCAAAAGAAGACATACAAATGACCAACAGATATATGAAAAAATGTTATTATCCTAATCATCAGGGAAATGCAAATTAAAACCCCGATGAGATATCATCTTATCCCTGTAAGAATGGCTATTATCAAAAAGATGAAAGATAACATGTTGACAAGGGTGTGGAGAAAAAGGAACTGTTGATGGGAATTTAAATTATTGCAGCCGTTATGGAAAACAATTTGGAGATTCCTGAAAAAAAACAAAACAAAACAAAACCAAAAAGATAGAACTAGCATAAGACCCAGCAATTCCACTGGATATATATCCAAAAGAAATGAAATCAATATATCAAAGAAATATAGAAATGAAATCAATATATCAAAGAGATATCTGAACTATCATGTTTATTGCAGCATTATTCACAATAACTAGGATGTGGAATCAGCATAAGTGTCAATCAGTGGGTTAATGGGTAAAGAAAATGTGTGTGTGTGTGTGTGTATGTGTGTGTATACACATTTTCTTTATCACTTAGGTACATACACACAACACACACAAAGCCTAAGCCTGGAGGATATTTTGCTAAGTGAAATAAGCCAGGCACAGAAAGACAAATACTGCATTTTACTTATATGTGGAATCTAAAAAAGTTGAATTCATAGAGGTGTATGAATAATAGCTATCAGAGGCTGGGGTGGGACGTGAATGAGGAAAAGGAGATGTTGGTCAAAGGGTATAAAATTTAATTTAGATAGGAGGAATACGCTTTGGTGATCTATTGCACAGAATAGTGACCATAATCAATAATAATGTATTATATATTGCAAAATTGCTAAATGATTTGGTTTTGAATGTTTTCATCACAAAAAGATAAGTTATGTGAGGTGAAGAATTTTTTGATTAACTCAATGTAATAATTCTACATTGTAAATATATACCAAAATGTCACAATATATCACCCCTACAAACATATACAATTACTATTTGTCAACTTAAAAAGTTTTAAAAAGAACAACTACAAAGCTACAATAATTAACACAGCATAGTATTGGTGAAAAAACAGAAAAATAGATCAATAGAACAGAATAGAGACCCCAGAAATAGACTCATGCAAATGTTGTCGACTGATCCTTGACAAAGAAGCAAAGGCAATTCAGTGAAGAAAGGACAGACTTTTCAACAAATGGTCCATATGCAAAAAAAAAAAAAAAAAAAAAATTCTAATAGATCTTACACCTTTCACAGAAATTAAATAAAAATATATCATAGACAGACATGTAAATTGCAAAACTGTATAACTTCTAGAAGATAACATAAGAGGGAAAAATATACATGACTTTAGTTTTAGCAATAAGTGTTTAGATATAATACCAAAAGTACAATTCATGAAAGAAAAAAAATTGGTAACTTGGACTTTATTAAAATTTAAAACTACTTTCAAGAAAATCCTTTTTATGCATCTATTTTTTTGTTGAGGGATCTCCATACTGTTTTTCAAATGGCACAATAAAGATGTTAGAAAGACAAGCCACAGACAATGAGAAAATATTTGCAGAATATATGTTTGGTAAAGCACTTGTATCCAAAATACACAAAGAAATCTTAAAACAACAATAAGAAAAGTTAGGAAATGGAAAAAAAGGTCTGAACAGACACCTCACCAAAAACAATATACAATCTGAGTCATGGCACCAAACATATACATATATTGTGTGTGTGTGGGGTGGGGGGGGGGGAACATCATCTATCATTAGGGAACTGCAATACCAAATGCTGGCAAGGATGCAGTTAAACAGGAACTTTCATTCATTGCTGGTGGAAATGTGAAATGGTACAGCCACTTTGGAAAACAATGTGACAGTGACTTACAAAATATAACCACATGTACTAGCAATCACATTCCTGGTATTTATCCAATTCAGTTAAAAACTAATTTCCACACCGTAACCTGAACATGAAAATTTGTATCAGCGTTATTCATATTTGTCAAACCTTAGAAACAACCAAGATACCCTAGGTGAACGTTTAAACAAACGATGGTGCAAAAACGTAGTGAAGTATTATTCAATGCTAGAAAGAAATGAGCAGTCAGGCCTCAAAAAGACATACAGGGACCGTTACATACATATGGCTAAGTGAAAGGAGGCAGCCGGAAAAGGCTGCATATTGCATCTTCTCAAGTATATGACATTCTGATATAGGTGAAAATACAAACAGAAAAAAGATCAGTGGTTCCCAGGAGTTCAGAAAGAGGGAGAGAGGGGTGTATATGTGGAACACAGGAGATATTTAGGACAGTGAAACTATTCAATGTGATACTGTAACAATGGATACGTAACATTATTAGTTTGTCAAAATTCCTTGAACTGTACAACACAAACAGTGAATCCTCAAGTAAATTATGGACTTTGGTTAATAATAATATATATATATTGGCTCATCAATTGCAATAAATGTACCCCACTCATGCAAGATGCTAATAATAGAGGAAACGGAGTGATGTGGGGTTTTATGACAACTCTCCATACTTTTCATTCAGTTTTTCTGTAAACCCAAAACTGCTCTAAAAATAAAGTCTATCAATTTAAAAGTTCAGTCATAATCTCTTTAATCCTAACTATGAGGGAGTAAGATAGAAGTTGTCTATTCTAAGCATTTCCTGCTTGTCTCAATAATGGAATCCTACAAAGATAGTACAAGGTAACTCTACAGATTCAATCATTGTTGCATTAAGCTAGGATATTTTTATTCACGCTTAGCAAAATGATGTGAATGTATCTGTACATGTGTTTGTGTATGGCATGTCCGTGTTTTTTCTAAGCATTCAAAATGGTGTTTAAAAAATTTGACTATGAACATGAATGAAAATAAACAGGTAGAAAATTAAAGAGTGTAACATTTAAAATTAGTTGGTAGGTGATGTGGTTTGGCTGTGTCACCACCCAAGTCTCATTGAATTGTAGTTCCTATAATCCCCATGTGTCATGGGAGATACCTGGTGGGGGTAATTTAATCATGAGAGCGGTGACACTCATGCTGTTCTCATGATAGTGAGTTCTCACAAGATCTGAGGGTCTTATAAGGGGCTTTTCCTCACCTTCACTCTGCACTTCTCCTTGTTGCCGCCATGAGAAGAAGGATGTGTTTGCTTCCCCTTCTGCCATGATTGTAAGTTTCCTGAGGCCTCCCTAGCCAGGCTGAACTGTGAGTCAATTAAACCTCTTTCCTTTATAAATTACCCAATCTCGGGTATATCTTTATTAGCAGCATGAGAATGCACTAATACATTTAGGAGACAGTGAATTTAAAGGACGCAATATGTTTTTGTGTTCTAAAATTGCTTCAGGTGTATTCCCTTTTTGCCTGTGTCTCTAGTGTAATCCTTAATCTTCTTTCAGTGAATTTTCAGTCTGCATCTTCCTACCCAAATGTGTTCCTGCTCCCACTTTTGGCAGGAGAGAGGGACCACCCACATCAGGAGGAGATGCACTGCCAGAGATGTGATGTTTTACCTTTGCTATGAAAATTGCATTACTGCTTGTTTTAAAAACAACACCAAGCCATTACTTGAGTGTTAAAAATCTGCCAATATCCTTGGCATAGAAAGGATGCCCCAAATTAATGCCGATTCGCTTTTGGACAGTAAATGAGCGCATCTGTTTTAATAAAAGGGGAAAAAAATGTCCCTCTTACTTGCCACATAGAACCAGAAATACTGACTGCAGTATCAGGAAATGGTTGCTGTCCTTCCAAGAGTATTTACTTTTAAGGTTCATTTGTTAGATCTGTTTATTGAAAACACAGCATCAAGGCTGACAGAAACCTGGATCATATGAGATACGCCGTTCAAAGAATGAGACTCTGCTTGTCCCCTTAGTCAGTTGTTAATATCTTCACTGTTTCTCATGAAAATCTTGGAATTTGTGTAAAGCCTCTCTTGAAATATTGACATAGATAATGGGTAGCAACATAAGTGCTGCATAAAATAGCATTTTGTCACACATAATTTTATTTTAAGATATTTCATGGTTGATACCTCTGAGTTGATGTATATCTAGATAATTTTTAATTTTTAATTTAAATTAATGCAATAAAAATAATTTATGCATATGACATCATTTCAAAATATTTTAGCTTATCACTTTCTTGGCTATTTGGTATATAAGATATTGATAATACAAAATTATCTTGCATATTATAAAAAGGGAAACGGGGCAAAATACAATAAAGTGAGAGTAAAGTGAACAAATTTGATATTACAGTAAAATAAATCTCAGCTTTACTGATAAGTTAACCTGAACTCTTTATTTATCTCTTTCCTTATCTATTAGCCTAAAATGTCCTTCTTTTTAGTGTACATTTTCTTATCAGAGGAAAGACACACTATATCAAGAATTGCATTAAAATCCTAATAATTAAGGAAAAAATTCTGGTGTTTGTGTTTTCTTTTGTTGGAATTCTCTTTCTAAATGAACCAGATAATTAATTTTGTTCTCCAGAATAGAAAATTGCCCTGATTAGACTGAGGTCAAATGGAATTCACTGCTAAGGTTAATTAATTCTAATCCCCTGGCTACATTTATAACTAATGTATCTATATAGTGGTCAACATTTAAAAGATTGCTGTTTGCAATTAAGGAGGGTGAACTATTTTAATACTGGTGTTCACGTCTGAGAGATAGAAAGGTATATAGGGCTTTCCAGTGCAAACTGTAAATCAATGCTAAGATTTCCACAGATTGCCTTGGATTAGAAATGTACGTGTGTACCCTCTGCCTCCACCCCAGCTCCAGCAGGGTGGGTTTCTTGTGGGCAGGGACCTTGTTTGATTTACCACTGTATCCTCTGTGTGCCTAGCACAATTCCAGGATGAGAGAGACCTTCACTGAGTCTTGCTGAATGAATAGGAAAAATGAGCCACACTGTGAATAAAATCAGAGTCAAATGCAGGGTTTTATACTGAATCCTTTTCCCTCACCCAAAAAAAACTCTGTTTCCTTAACCTGTATCTATATGCCCTGATAGTCTGTAATCCACCACTCCAGTTCCCATCTCCTCCTGCCACCTTCCTGTTCCTCAGTTTCCCTCACTTTCTTTTTGCCTTTGATATTCCCTTCTCTTCTGTCTCTTTCTTGTAAGGTTTAGACAGTTCTATCTTCAAGCAAACAAAGTCCAAAGTCCTCTTTTGACCTTTGATCCATCCTGATGGATTTAGGCATCTTGGGAGCATCGTCCTCACCTCACATCTCCACCTTATCTTCTCTAGGAATGACTCCTCAATCTAGGGCCCTCTGGCATCCACTGAAATTTCTTAGGCCACAGTCTCAGGAGACTCTTGTGCCAAATCAAGAAGACTTCCTACATGGACTCTGCAACACCTGCTGCCCTCAGTCAGGTCCTCTTTCTTTACCACTGGCTCCTGGACTCTAACACCACTTGCTTTGTTAATTTCCCTCCTACTCATCTGAATATTCTCCAGTCTTCTTGTCAGGCCTGTCACTACTTAAATCTTGGAAGCCCAAGACTTGTTCTTGTATTTGTCTTGTTACTCTCAGAAAACTTTCCTTGAGATATGGGGGAGTTCCCCATTGTCTTCTGTAGCTATTTGACATTGTTAACGCATATATCTCTATAGCCCCCACTGAAATATCTCCCCTGATCTTCAATGAGTACTATTTCTACTAAAATTTTCCATTGACATTTCTGATATAAAATGTCCAAGTTTGATCTCATTGTGTCCCAAGGTTAAACCTGCTATTCTTCCACAATTCTACATCTCTCAGTGGCACCATATCTGCCCAGAGACCCCAATTAAAGTTTGGAAATAATCTTCCGCTAATTAACTCTCAAGCTAGTGGGTTTTACACTCTTGCTATCACTCCAATGCATCTACTGCTCTCCATTCTTCCTCCTGACTCAATGTTACTTCAGGGGTCAATGTGGCATCATTTCTTGCCTCAGTTTCTGCCATGCCCCTCCAACTGGTTCCCTCAAATCATTTCCCAAGAGAATCTCCGTGCAAAGCTGATCATACCACTTTGCTCCTCCAAACCCTTCGGTGGTTCTGTTTGCCCTCAGAGTAAAGATGAAATCCCTTGGTTCCAACTCTCATGTTTTCGCCCCGATTTGCTTTGGCATCTGCTTCAAGGAAGGGCAGAGACTGTATCTCATTAATCTTTATACCTTCGAAGTCTAATTTCACGCTTTGTACTTAATCCCGAAAACATGTTTGCTCAATTAGTAAGCAAGCAAATGAAAGTAATAAGTACTATAATTATGCTTCAATATGTGAAAAAGTACCTTATGAAATAATGTAAATATAATTTATTTGCCCCTGTATTATCTATAGATTGTTAGTACATCTTTAGATGACAGAATCTCTTATTTTTGACAAATATAATTGTTCACATACTAACACCAATTTATCAGGCCTTCCTGAAACATTTTTTGAATGATTAAAATTGATAAGTTATAATAAATATGATTTATGTGATTGGGATATTTTTATACTGAGTAAAAAATTTGTAATCTATGTGATGCATGTTGATTCCCAATTAACCAGAATATTTGTATTTTGAAGGATATTATGAAAAGTATACCGATTAGGCTATTTAATTTTCATAAAGAACCTATGATGAGGTATCATTATTATCCTTTTTTTTCTCTTTTTTTTTTTTTGAGATGGAGTCTCGCTCTGTCACCCAGGCTGGAGTGTAGCATTGCAATCTCCTGCCTCAGCCTCCCAAGTATCTGGGATTACAGGCACGCACCACCACACCCGGCTATTTATTTTATTTTACTTTACTTTACTTTATTTTATTTTATGTTGTGTTATGTTATGTTATGTTATGTTATGTTATGTTATGTTATGTTATGTTATGTTATGTTATTTTAGTAGAGACCTGGTTTCACCATGTTGGCCAGGCTGCTCTCGAACTCTTGACCTCAAGTGATCCACCCACCTCAGCCTCCCAAATTGCTGAGATTACAGGTGTGAGCCACTACGCCCTTTTAAAAATTAAATCACCTTATTTCCTTTTCCTGCATTTCCAGATTACTAGCAGAATCTGTCAGTTTGGGAATAAGTGACATATATGGTATGTTTTAAGGACTAGATAGCTCTGGCAGTACCTATAGTCCAGCAGGACTCATCTTGAAGTCGTTGAGTTTGATGACATTTGGAGTTCAGTGTCCTTTGCCCCCCCCCCCTCCTGTCACAGAGTTAAGTAATGTCCAATTTGACCTGTGTGGATTCTAACACTGCAGGAAAAATGTATTTCTATTGGAAATACCTACTTCTGCAAAAAAGAAACTGTGTATATCAAGGGCAGTAAATGCATACATTTTCAAAAATGCATACAAAACACAAACATGTTTATGTTTTTAAAAAGACTTTCTTGGGACTGCTGAACATATGAAAAGCTGCTTGCATTCTCTCCTGAATTTGGTAAACAAGCTGCAAAAGAATGGTCAAAAAAGGAGAAAGGGCAAAGAGTGAAACTAAAATCTAATTCAGAAAATCTTCATTACTACAGTGACTTTTGTTGACATCACAAGAATAGCACCTTGTCACTTGCCTGTAGTGATTCATTCATTTTACATAGTGGTGTATTGCTTTGTCCTTATCTCGAGAGACTAAGAAAAATGCTGACCATTGTTTCTCTGTGGAAGCTAATTGAGTGATTGCTGATCTTTCTGGGTAAAATGCAGGGAATCATGACTCACCCTCAAACCCTTTCATTAGGATCTGTGCTCATATGTACTCATCTTATTGGAGAGTGCCTAGGATATTCCACTGAGGAAACATTTAAAGGCAGAGGTCTCACTGGGCTCTAATACAACATCAGCTGGTATCACTCTCTGTCATTTGGAAATATTAGGTCTAATGTCTTCCAGATTCAAACTAAGGACTTACCAAAAATGGTAAACAATCTCCGTTGATAAACCTTTCTAACATTTACTAATGAAAAGAGTTCATACATATCCAGCCCGTCAGTAACACTATCATCTTGGTCCATCATTTTTCTTCTGGACTTAGGAGTTATGAAGAACAGATGTTTATCATTTTCAACAAGCTCCTCATGATTCATGCTATTAGTAACTCACCCCTCAACATAAAACCCCCCAGCCATCTGTAGATTCATTGTCATCACAGGCCTGGAAATCTGTGAGGTTCTGTAGGTTTGCTGTGATCTTAATGCACTAAACAAGGTGGTTGCATTGTGCCGTGTGGACCCATCTCCTTCTCGAGCTTCAGAACTCAGGCCGAGAGAACTAGTTTCTACCTTAACTTCAAAAATGTAGTATAAGTAGATTAAACCAGACTGTTCTCTTTGAATTTTATTCTTCAGACTTTCAGACTTATGGGTAATTCTTTGGCCTCTTTAGAGCTAATGCTCAAGGTCAGGAGACAGGAATTTTAGTCCTAGCTCACAACCTGTGCAGTGTCGCTGAACCTCTCCTGGGCTTCAGCTACCTTACATGTAAATGAAAGGGTTAAACTAGATGAGAAGTTCTCTTTACACATCAGGATTGTCTGAAGTGTTGTAATAGATCCTTAGCCCCCATCTAGATGTAGTACAGTCTTCTGGGATCGGAATCAGGAATCTTCTAAATTTTGGTTTTTATGTAACTGTTTTCTGTCTGGAAGCCACTGCTGCAGACAAACTATGTTCACTCCAGCCCTGCCATTTCTATTCTCTGAGAGGCCATCGTCCTCTTTCATCTGCAGAGTTTCCCATTCCTCTTGCTCGTTTTCCCAAGAGACATCATGTATGTAGTAAATATTGAATCAATAAAGGCAGTAAGAATCATGTGAAAAAGTCTGTTCCACTGGAATCATCTTTTCCTTTTCCTAGCCCAGCATAAATGAGGCATTAATGATAACTCTTGAGTCTACTTTTCCAATCAGTAGTGTCCCAATCAACAAAAAGATATCCAAGACTCCCTATGAGCTGAGTACATTTCCACCTTCATCTCCCATCACTCTGTTTTGAACTTGATCTTTCTGATTATTATATCATATAATGCCTCTTCCATTCATGTATTCATTCATTGATTTGTCAGATACTATACAACACCTTTTAGTGACCATACTCTTGATAGGGAAGTAAATTTGATAGTGAACATAACTGAAATGGTGCCAACCTTCAGGGAGCTAACAGGCCAGTGAAGGACTCAGACAATGAATTGACTTTTTAAAATTACAATTCATGAGAGAGGACGTGGAGCATTCTATGGGAACAAATGGAATGTGTAACTCACCCATTCTGTGTGGTTAGGGAAAGTTCCCAAGGATGTGAATTTTAAACCCCAATGGAACTGCTAAAGATAATTTAAGCTGAATTAAGGCATGTACAAGTCCCATGAAAAACCATATAATGGCTCAGGAAGAGAAGTTTTATTGGAGTAGAGCTGAAGTCAGATTGCAGTGAATGAAGGAGTAGGTGGGAGGCCAGGAAATACAGATATTGAATATTTTATGTCCTTGCTTTGGTTTTTCTATTATTTCTGCTATGCCTTATCTTCCAAGAGGGCAAGAACTGTGTCTTTCTTATACGCTATTATATTCACTCCACCTAACATAGATCCTGGCACCAATATGTACCCCCCAAAATTTTGTATGATGAATTAGCTTTTATAATGATAGTTAAAATTCCAACACATATTAAGTAATGTAGTATCCTGCTTTATAACATATTTGTTTATACATGTTCTTGTTCTCCTCAAAAAGGATTTACATTTGATATAATATAACCAAATTAAATACATTAAATATGAGGCCTATGATCTCCTTTAATTTTACTAAATTAAAACAGGAGAGTATATACCTCAAATGCTTGATAGCTATATCCGTTTCAATGACTTAAATAATAAGTTGAAAGACTTATTAAAATGAACATTTTGAAACACTAACCAAGGTAAATCTGCTTATCGGATATTCAGGATTGAAAGAGCAGGCTTTGACTCGTGCACATATAACTCGCTACTGTCCATTAAAGTGAAAATGGTGTTTCTCTTTATGGCCCTTTTGTCTTCTGGAAATAGTAACTTGAGTGTGTCTCTTTTGGCCTCTTTGCATGGCTCCAGTTCAGTCTTCCGCGCAGCTCCCAGGCTGCCTGGTGGAGAATCAACCACCGCCATAACCCCAATCCTTGCCTCTCCAGCACCACAGTGAAAGGAGCCTCAGGTCCCCTGCCTTCTGTTGCTGGTAGATGTGGAAGCAACATTATTCCCACATGAGCCTCACCCTCAGCACCAGTTGACTCTGAATCCCTCCCTCCCTTCTTTTTAATGAAGGGAGCAGCTTTCCACCGGCCTCACCTGAGAACAGTTACTGTTGTTTACTTCTTTTCCCACTACTTGACAACTTAATTGCCACTGACAGTTATTGTGGTCACGTGGGAGCTCTCTCTGCTTTCTGCAAGTAATGAGTTCTCTGCCTATTATAGCTGCCATTTTGTCTTCCATTTGAATGCATGTCTATATAGTTAGTTGGCTTGTTCCCACAGCTCTCATTCTCTCTCTTTCTCTCTCTCCCTCTCTCCCTCAACCTCTCCTTCTCCCTTTTCCTCTCTCCCTGTCTCTTTCTCCTTCTTCCTCTGTTCTGTCTCTCTCTCTCTCTCTTTTTCTGTCTGTCACCCTCTTGGTCTTGGTGAGAGAGGGAGTATCTTGAATACTTTGAGTCAAAAGCTAGTGAAAATAAAAATTTATTTCTTGGCTCAAGACCCATTTAACCATCTTTCCCTGTTGCGAAACTCCCAAACTACAGTCAGTATCTTCCCACTCTCATTGTTCCATTCACCCTAAATTTCAGTAGCATATGTTACTGGCATAGTGGAAATAGATCAAAATGAGTTCCCAACTCCACCTATGGCTCAGACTCCAGCAGTAAATTAGTCAAGCCATTGGGCTTTGCATTGGTTCAAAAAGTGCTTTAATGTGTGTAAAAGAAAAACAGATCATAATTACATTTGCTATTTCCTATTATTTTATGCAAATTTATGGTATTTCAAGTATGTTGTGTATCAAATTTGCTTTTATGAGCTGGCCTGGAAACATAATTATAATTTATAATATTTTTCTATGGAAATTATTTTAGATGTTCCAAACACAAAATTTACAAGTGAACTTCTAAAACACAGCCTGTTCCTAAGGTGGAGACAACCTGTACAGGAAATCTTAATGGCAGAGATTTTATGTTTTATTTCCTCTTTAATTGTTGTATCAAGAATAGAGCAATTTTCATTTTTAAACTTAATTGTGTAGAAATTTTCTCTGTGCAGCTGTACTTTCAATGAAAGTGAAAAATATTATACAGATGAGGATTCTCAGGGTGAGGTAACATTGTAAGTATTTGAACTAAAATGGACACCTGGTATCATTTAGAAAAAGCGGGTTCATTATTTCAAAAAAAAAAAAAATGTGGATGATTTCTAGTAGATAATACAATATGAGGCATTTATTCTGCTCCACACACATAAATGATTTTTTTAATAGGGGAAAAAACGAAAGCTTAAAAGACAGACCTGGAATTTAAACCAAGATAAACATATACTTGGACAGAAATGCAAATCTGGGATTTCGGTCCCAAAACCAGACAGTAGCGGAGAGCAGTTTGGCTCTTTGGTGGTTAGCTGGACTAAAAGCAGCTCATGTGGTGAAGGGGGTGGATACAGAGGCAGATCTGTGTTTGGCCTCTCCCAAGGCTGCAGAAGCTGCTCCCAAACCCTCCCAGAAGTCAAGATACATGTGAAGCTACGTGAATAGAGGGCCAAGCTGAGCCATGCTGCAGGTGGGCTTGTGACTACCTCAGATGGTAAATTCTGTTGAAGCCTTTGGGATTCAAGTTAGATGTTCTCTTCTTTGTTGTGGTCTGCATTCTTGACTCCTAATATGGTTTGTGTCCCCACCCAAATCTCATCTTGAATTGTAGTTCCTGTAATCCCCAGGTGTCATGAGAGAGACCAGGTGGAGATAATTGAATCATGGGGACAGTTTCCTCATCCTGTTCTTGTGATCATAAGTACTCACGAGATCTAATGGTTTTATACGGGGCTTCCCCCTCTGCTTGGCTCTCATTCTTCTTCTCCCTGCCACCACGTGAAGGATGTTTGCTTCTCCTTTCACAATGATTGTAAGTTTCCTGAGGCCTCCACAGCCATGCTGAACTGTGAGTCAATTAAACCTTTTTCTTTATAAATTACCCAGTCTCAGGTATGTCTTTATTAGCAGCGTGAGAACAGACTAATACACCTCCTTTTCTTCTATGATGATGGAAGAGTGGTCTTTCCCCCACCTCAGTGCTTACCCACCATCTGCAATTGGATCCCATCGACTCTAGTTTCTTATGAGACTTACCAACAATCCTTTCTCTTCTGTAACTTCAATGTCTTGGTCTTTACTACCTCTTTTACATTAATATTTAAACATATTCAATTGCCCCCCATCCTAAAGAAGTTGTCTCAGCTTCATGTCTTCCTCCATCATTAATCTGGTGTATTGCATGCCTTTTGTGACTTCATTTTTGCAAACCAGGAAATTAATAGGGATGGCTTTCTGTGAAACAAGCAGGAAATTGTTGGAAATAAATGAAGGTAACAGAATTTAGAAGTGGAGTATACCTCTATTTTCTTTGTGATGTAGGAGACTCAGTCAGAAGTGAAAGAGAGGTGAAGAGGCACGAAGAAGGAGGAAATAGAACACTGTAGCTTTTAACTGTGATATGAAAGGAATTCCCTTATCTGACAGTACGCAGAGCCAGGCATGCTGATGTGGGCCCTCTCCAAACTAGTGTAAAGACTGGAAGACATGGTTTCTTTTTCCTGGTCTGAGGCGTTCTCCCTCCCATGGGCATCACTGACTCTCAGATCTTGGAACTAGGGTGACGCCAGGGAAGAGCGGCCACTTCCTGGTGCCCTCAGCTGGCATAGTTCCTTTGCACTGCTTGTTTGCAGGTTTGGTAGCAAAATGGAGTGAAAAAGCCTTAAACCCAGACTCAGTCATTTTTGCAAATTTAAACCTCAACTCTCCTTGCTTGTTTAACCTAGCTTAAAAACTTCTGAAATCATGAGAAACGTACAATGCTTGCTTGGGGCAGTTGAGAAAGGAAGTGGATTGTAAAGGAAAAGGACTGGAAATTACTCTTGAGACCTATTGACTTAAAGCTTCTCTTTAAGTCCCTAAGTCCCAGGCACCTCAAACCCGACAGGTCAAAAAATAAACTAATCTCCTCTCTCCAGTCCACTATAATTTCCTCTAGTGTCTTCCTGTCAAAGTGTTACCATCTGCCCAGGCATCTACACCAGATGGTTAGCAAAGCCCTCTCAATTCTATCCCTGGAAATCTTCTGAAATAGGCAACTTTCTCCACCTCCCCATAGTTAAAGTGTCAGGTGAATCGCTAAACAATTTCCTTCTCACTGGCCCTCTACCCCCACACCCATCCTTCACACTACATGAGTTACTTCTTTAATCAAGCACAGTTTTCATCAAGCAAATCTCTTACTTTACAATTAACAATTGGATGTGGCTTCTCCTTATTTAAGCAGCACTGTCCATTAGTATTTGGGGTGAAATGGAAACATTCTCTGTGCTATCCATTATGGTAGCCATGAGTCACATGTGGCTCTTGAGCACTTGAAATGTGGCTAGTGCCTCTGAGGAACTGAATTTGTGTATTTATTTTTCATTGATATTTAAGGCTGGGCATGGTGGCTCATGCGTATAATCCCAGCAGTTTGGGAGGCTAAGGCTGGAGGATCATTGAAGCCCAGGAGTTTGACTTTACTGCGAACAGTGATCACACCGCTGCATGCTGGCCTGCGTGACAGAATGAGACCCGTCTCAAAAAGAGAAAGGAAAGAAAGGAAGAAAGAAAGAAAAAGAAATGTAAATGGCCACAGGTAGATAGTGGCTATCATATCAGACAGTGCAGGTCCAAAAGATAAAATCTACAATTATTGGCATAACCTGCAAGATCCTTCACAGGCCAACCATAGCTTCTCATCACCCCCTCCCATCCCATCCACTCAGCACCATATGCTGTAGACTCACAACCATGGCACCTCTTCAGATCTCCTAAAGGGCCGCTTGTTCTCACCTACTCTGTATGTGTGCTGGTTTGTATGTGTTTTTTTCTGATATACTCTTTCTCTTCTTAACCTCCCGAGAACATCTACAAATCCTGAAAGGCCATGCTCAAAGGTGACTTCTGAAAAGCCCCCTATTACCTCCTCAGGCATCTGTCAACATGCTTTTCAGGGCTCCCACAGCAACTTGAATATTCTCCACTGAAGCACTGAAAGTACTTCCTGGTAATTATTTGTTTTCTTGTCTGTTCTCTTTAATCTTAATTTTCCCCTTGAGCAATCAGTTAGAAAGCAGATTTCAAAATTACTATGTCTGATAGATAGTTAATATGTTGAGGGAAAAAGAGTCAAGCCAAAGTTCAAATGGGTTATGAAAGAAAACAAACAACAACAAAGAAAAAAAAAGACTCCCCTCAGTTACCACACTGAACACTTCCGTGCGTGTAAGTCTTTTCAGGGAACTTAAGTAAAGGAATTGACTTTGACCTTCATGGAACATCCAACATTTCCCTTTACAATTCTGAACTAAATTTTTTTTACCACTTACTTCATCTGTATTTCAAATGTGTTCCTGTTTGATGTCAAACCTCTTAAAGCTAATTAAGTAATAGATTTTTCAATTGAGCACACCATATATCTTTCAAGGTTAAGCAATAATAAAACACTTTGCCTGGATTTTCCACTATGAAATTGATGGTGAGGAGGGAGGGTGTTTTTAATGTGATGCACTGCAGCCGGAAAACAAAAACAGTCCTGTCAGTTAAAACTGCTAAATACAGCCAGCCTTATGAATGTTTTATAATCATTGTAAAAGATCAGAGTGAATTAATGATATTTTTGAAATTTCCTGAGAAAATGATTTCCTGCCCATTGAATTGTCTTGGCAAGATTCCTACCTTTTGAGCTTACTGGAGAATGAAAAGAATAGCAACCTTCTTGTCCTAATTTTATGGTAAGCGAAGCAATCTGCTGTCTTTTTGAGGCTGCTGTTAGTACCATTTTTTAAAAAAGAAGATTATCTTGAAAGAGTTTGCTCCTTAGTACCTATTCAAGCTCTTCTAGTTTTATTGACACTAGTATGTACAGACAATTGAAAGGCGATGAAGCCGAGTTAAATATTATAGAAGATGAATGCATCATGACTGGGTTTCTGTTACTTCCTATTTTCACAATGAAGAGTTTTATAGTCAACCAGATTTAAAATTATGGACCATGTGTTATTTGACAGTCAAACCTAGAAACATGGTAAATCCTAAGCCTCTTGTGTTTGTGGAGAAGCATTTTGAAAAACAGCTGAAGCATTAACTCAGTGCCTCCTCTTCTGAGTTCTTTCTGACCTCCTGGGGCTGAGTAGGAAGCTGCTCTTCTGTGCCTAAAAGCACCCTATGTTCATATACATTTATTACTGAACTTACTAAGTTGTACTGTAATTAGATGTGTATATTTCTTCATTTCCACTGGCCTATGGACTTCTGAAGCCAAGTACCATGTTGTATTAGTCATCATTATGTTCCCCTGAGCCTCGCATGTTGCCGTGAACCAGAGAGGCCCTCAGTAAATGTTTCAGGGAGAGAGAAAAGGAAGAAAGAGTGATTGTTTTCTGGGCCTGACTGAGTGATGAGCATGTTCTTAGGAAGTTTTATGAGATCTAAAAGCTTAAATGCCCCTATGTTTTAAGATACCTTAAAGCTAAAACGTGTGTCAAAGTAGAAGCCCAAGTAAAAGCTCTTGGCAAACAAAGTTGTGTTTTTAAAAGACTAATTGATATCTGCTTCTATATTAAAGATTTGAAAAATGGAAGTAAATTCTACCTATTCTTAAAGTATTTCCTCATAACAAATGATTATTTCAAGGATATATTCTTGCAGTTAGAGAGTATTTTATACTATATTTATGCTTTAAAATAACACCCTTTTATAAGAGTATCTTGTTTTTTTTTTGTTTGTTTGTTTTGTTTTGTTTTTATCTCTCTATTGCCCAGGCTAGAGTGTAGTGGCACAATCTCGACTCACTGCAACCTCCGCCACCCAGGTTCGAGGAATTCTGCCTCAGCCTCTCAAATAGGTGGGATTGCAGGCACCCACCACCACGCCCAGCTAATTTTTTGTATTTTTAGATGAGGCAGGTTTCATCATGTTGGCCAGGCTGGTCTCGAACTCCTGACCTCAGATATCCACCCACCTCAGCCTCCCAAAGTGGTGGGATTACATGCATGAGCCACGGCACCTGGCCAAGAGTATCCTATTTTAATCAAGTGATTTAAGGACTAATTCAGGGAGAAAATCGGCCTGTGTTTATCTGTACTTTCTAGAATGTAACATGATTTAAATTATCATTTTGCTATCAAAAGATATTTATTTAGTGTAGAATAATTATTTTGGAATAATATAGTATAAAACTTTCTAGTCAGAAGTGGTAAAATCTTACTTCTACCAGAAAAAAGTAAAATTATAAAATGCCATGAATTTTGTTAAGCATTCCTAAATCCATACAGATTGAAAAAATTGAGAGTGAATAGTTGCTGACATTAGTGTAATGCTGCATCTTTTACCTTTCATTTATACCAAATACAAAATCCATACTTGATTTTTTTCTTTTACATGTGTAGAAATATTTCTGTCTTGCCATAATGTGTTGGTTTTATCACTGTTGATTTTAACTAGCTTTGATTTTTCTATTGTATATGGTCTATCTTTCTAATCAGCACTTTTTTATTTCAATAGTTTTAGGGGTACAAGGGGTTTTGGGTTACTTGGATGAATTGAATAGTGGTGAAGTCTGGCCGTTTATCCACTATACAAGTAGTGTACATTGTACCCAACAGGTAATTTTGGAATCTCCCTTCCCCATTCTGAGGCTCCAGTGTCCATTATACCACTCTGTATTCCTCGTTGTACCCATAGTTTAGCTCATACCTGTAAGTGAGAACATACAGTATTTGGTTTTCCATTCCTGAGTTACTTCACTTAGGAAAATGGACTCCAGTTTTATCCAAGTTCCTTTTATTCTTTTTATGGTTGAATTGTATTCCATGGTGTGTGTGTGTGTGTGTGTGCGCGCGTGTATACATATTTTATCTTTATCTACTCATCACTTAATGGGCACTTAGGTTGATTTCATATTTTTGCAATTGTGAATTGTGCTGCAATAAACATAAAAGCACAGGGGTCTCTTTGACATAACGACTTATTTTCCTTTGAATAGATACTCAGTAGTGGAATTGCTGGATCAAATGGCAGATCTACTTTGAGTTTTTTGAGAAATCTTTTATACTGTTTTCCATAGAGGTTGTACTAATTTACAATCCCCCAACAGTATATAAGTTTTCGCTTTTCACTGCATCCATGCCAACATCTACTGTTTTTTGGCTTTTTAACAATGGCTATTCTGACTGGGGTAAAGTGGTATCTCATTGTGACTTTAATTCGGATTTTCCTGATGATTAGTGATGTTGAGCATGTTTTCATAGGTTTTTTGGCCATTTGTGTATTTTCTTTTGAGAAATGTCTGTTCACATATTTTCCATACTTTTTAATGGGATTCTTTGATTTTTTCTTGGTGATTTGTTTGAAAGCCCAAGTAGCCAAAGCAATCCTAAGCAAAAAGAACAAAATTGGAGGTATCCCATTACCCAACAATTATATTACAAGGATATAGTTACCAAAACAGCATGGTGCAGGTATAAAAATAGACACACAGACCAATGGAACAGGATAGAGAACCCAGAAATAAAGCCAAATACCTGCAACCAACTGATCTTCAACCAAGCCGAAAAAAAAGTCATACACCATGGAAAGGACCCCCTATTCAATAAATGGTGCTGGAAAAGTTGGATAGCCATATGTAGAAGAATAAAACGGTATCCCTATTTCTCAACATATACAAAAACTAACTCAAGATGGATTAAAGACTTAACTATAAGACCTAAAATCATAAAAATTTCTAGAGGAAAATCTCTTCTGGACATTGACCTAGGCAAAGAATTTGTGACTAAATCCCAAAAGCAAATGCCTCAAAAGCAAAAATAAATAAATGGGACTTGATTAAACTAAAAAGTTTCTGAACAACAAAAAGAAGTAGTCAACAGAACGAACAGACAATCTGTAGAATGGAAGAAGGCATTTGCAAAGCATACATCTGACAAGGGACTAATATCTAGCTTCTAATCAAATTTTAAAGTCTAGTGGAGGAATTGAGCAGAGCAGATTCTCATTACAAGGTTGTGAAGTTGTGAAGATAAAAACGAAGTGACTCTGATATTTTGTCAAGGGCCTACAAGATTCCTAAATTTCCCACCCCTGAAGTAAATCCTTTGTGTCAGATAAACAGAAATGTAGTTAACAAGATGTAACATCACTATAGGGATTGTGACCAAATATTTGCCTTACATGTAGAAATTAAGGACAAGGATTACGCTAGTTTCAGCATATACTAAAGTTAGTCAATTATAATTCACTTGTGAACTATTGGTGGCATTTGTCTTAAAATAAATGTATGATAATGGTGCTTAGCGTCACCCTAATTATTTAACATTGTTTTGAAAGTTCTGGCCAATGTAGTAAAAAAAATTTTAATATTTTCACAATATTTTTTAAATTGTTTTAAAGTATTAAATGATACTTATTCCTCTAAATATTAGGTATAAATATTAGGAACAGCTAAATATGTCATTCTTTATGAGTGATGTTATACATCTTATAAATCAAAAGAGATCAACTAAATTGTAATTAATAAGGTTGGTAACTTGACAAGATAAAATATTATAAATAAGCAATTGTAATTTTGTGAATATTCGTTTAGAAAATAGAAAATAATTTTATTTATGGTAGCAAAAATATACAAAATATCTGGTAATCATTTTAATAAGACTTACAAAGAATCTATGTGAATAACTGAAATTATGAGGGCATATTTCTGAAAGACAGTGGTACATAGTATAGATATTTTAATTCTCTACAGTTTGACAGATTTGTTAAAATCCTAATAAAAATTTCAAAAACATCTTTACCAAATATCTCTAAATTACATTAGAAATATTGAGGAGGAAATATTATACAAACATGAAAATGAGCATGAAGGTCATGAGCAAAGTGAGCATGGCAAGATATTTGCACAATAATTAAAGTCGTGAATTTTTATATTGAGAATGAACAGATGGATTAGTTAGCCAAGAAACAGACCTTGACATATCTAGAAATTTATTATGCATCTAGAATCATTACAAATTTCTGAGAAAGAAAAAATATTCAATATATGGTATTAGAATTATTGACTAAAAATATACTTAGAATGAAATCAACTTAAATTATCATTTCATAAGCTACAGAGAAATAAATGCTTAAGAATTAAAAAGTTATTTTTTAAAAAATTCGAAGGCTGGTCTGATGGTAGTGGGTTAACAGAACTTATTAACTTTAGTGTCATTAAAGTTGTTGTACAACCCCCACTGCTTAATTTGGCAGAGTATAAACAAAAAAAAGAGCATTAGAAGAAAATTCTGTTTATAATTTGTCAACTCTCTGATTGTAAAGAAAAAGCTTTTTAAACTTTAAAAAATACAAGCAAAAGTAGATATGTTTAATATAAAAATTCTTCAAACTATAGATATTTAAAATCTCCATTTTCAAAGGCATAAAACAGAATGTCATATAATATATTATGCAATAAGATGATAACAATTGAGTGAGAAAACTGAAGTCACTAAATACATAAATGTGTCTAGATATGGACAGATAATTCACGAAAGGGGAACCATGCTTGTCAAACAAATGGGAAGTTATTCAACCTTATAATTAATCAATGAAATGCAACTTAGATTTAATTTTTCATCTCTTAAAGTCCAAAAATAAAAATAAAGCTAATTATCATCACTACTAAAATACAGTGCAAATGGAATCTGTACTATTATAAATAGACAAATAATAAGTATACTCATTCTATAAAAGCTATAAATATACATACTCATTGATATCATAAATCTTATTTCTTATAGCCTGTCTGAAGAAATACTTTAAATTCACAAATCTTATAATATAGCTTTATATTGCCAAATACTGGAATCGATAGGGAAAGTCACATGTAAAATACAGTACATACGCTTAAGAGATTATTATGCAGCCATTAAAGATGGTAGTTAACAAAGACTGGATACTATTCAGAAAATACTTGGAATCCAACTGTAACAAAATAGACACAAGATAAGAAACTGTATATACGTACAATAACAATGTAAAATATGGCTATGAAACAGACTAAAAGGAAATATATCCATAATACTAAGGGTTGTGTTTGGATGATGAGACTCTGATTTTGTAATTTTGACAGTAAAAAACACATTGAAATGTAGGACATTTTGAAGGACAGAGTTGTTTATCTGGGTAACCAAACTATCACTATGTTGCTCAATTCTCTGTAAAGCTCTTGGAATTGTTTTCAACAACAATGAGACCCTTACATTCTTTTTATAACATCAAGGATGCCAACATTTTCAGGAAGGAAAACTACCTCTAAGAATTAAGCAAAACACCTTGCATTTTTCTTATATCTTCCTTGGTCCTAAAGCTAAACCATTAAAATAATTTCCCCATCAAATAGTTTTCCCAAAATACTTAATTTCTAAAGGCAGATCCCCCCATAGATGTGTCTGTTATACTAAGGCAGTGGTTAAATGGGAGAACACTTCCCCCAGTTCACATATGCCAGAAGATATTAACATGGATCACAGCCTCTCATTGGCATGACCAGGATTATTCACAATTATCTTAATTCACCAAATCTGACACCCGTCGTAAAATACACACTATGCACCAATGAGTCAGAATACAACAATGTTTTTCAGTAAATGATGACATGTTGTTGATTATAAGCATTCGTCACAGGTGTTGAAATGTTTTTAAAGGCATACTAAAATGAATGAAAACATTGATATAATAGGCTTGCAATCACTCTTCCTTTACCCTGTGCAAGAGAAGATGTCTGAAGGCAAGCAAGAAGACAGAGATGCTTACAACCAGCATGAGTTGGAGGCCCGCCCTCCACCAGGACAGAAGGTCCAGACAGGATCAGCAGTGCTTCTCTGCTGGCTCCCCGAGCAGCTTGCACACAGCCTCAGGCTGATTTTCCACTCTTTTCCAGTTTCACACTTGCAAATGCTCCTCTCATTATTCACTGGCAGTAAAAAGTAGAGTAGGTGAGGGGTAGGGCCCCTTGTTGGAAAACCACGCAAGGTTCCAGCTGCAGCTCCATTTCGGAGGATGAGCACTTGCAGCAGGGCAGCCTCTTGCTGGCCCTCCCCCCACTACAATGCCCACTTCTCACTACCATGCCTGCTTTTCTTTTGAGCCACAGAGGTTGTGGCATTTGCCTCCCACTCCAATGCAAGTTAATAAGAATGACATTGTTAAAAGGATTATAGTGACTCTATCTTAATTAATTTTAAATATGTTCTCCAAAAACTTCAGAATGTAATACATCATTTGATATGCACCTACAAGGAGTTTGAGGAGAAAGGTGAATTGTAGCTTGAGGCCAAAAGAGGCCAAATACTGTACATCTCTTATCCTTTCTCTTGTTAAATTTCTGGCAGATTAAACGATGTTAAATATATAATTTTGAAAACTGTGATTTACTGACATTCTTGCCAACTCATTCCTCCTATCAAATATATGGATTTCATTTTCGAGATTAAAAAGTTTTCATGATATTATCGATGACCATCCTAAACTATTTTTAAAGGATTAGAAAGGGTGACAACTGTCTGATGCATTATTTAAATGTGCATTATTCAAATATGTTCTCTAATAATATCTATTAATTGTTTAGTGGACCCATTTAGGTACCCACAGTACCTAAATGAGGAAAAAGAAACACACATTATCATGGCCTTTGGGGACAGACCTCATTGCTTTCTTTGACAAAACCCTTATTTGAGACCCTCTTGGGTTCTGGGTTCTTCCATGGATGGGAGATAAACGTCAAATAGGCCATGACCATCTCTTAGAAATCCAAGAATAGGTTTAAACATCTTTTTTCCACAAAACTTTTCAGCTTCGCATGTATAGTATTGCAGCAACTATGAGCCCTGGGAAGTAAGTGCTGGCTGCCGACTCTTCCCATTCAATAACTTCTCCCTACTTCATCTCTAATATTCATGGGGTTTTAGCTGACACCGGAAGGTAAATGATTCCTAAAGGTTTACATCCTAATCTCTTTTGGAAATTCCTGTCTAAATATTCTGTGGGCAGCTTGTCTGGAGTGGTACCCATCATCCCTCGCCATACCTGTCCGTACTCTCTTTTGTATCCCATTAAAACATTACCATCTTCTCAGTAGTCCAGACTAGAAACATTTGGAACTTCTTTAAATTTGTTTTCTCTCTTGTCCCCTTTGTCAAATCCTATTAATCTGGTCATACTCTGCCACTTCACAGTGCCACCGTTGTTATCTTCCTCCAATACAGACTTGACCATCACTCTCCTAACACTGCCAGAGGCTCGCATCTAAACTCTTTTGTCTACCATTCTAGATGCTCTGTATTTTGAAATCAACCAATTTTTGCTAAATTTATGCCCTATATACCACCCACCCCAGGGCCTTGTAATCCAGTTTACCAACATGCCTCCCTCTCTTTCAGATTCTTTATATTTCCTATCTCTGTGCTTTTTTCTGTATTTGAATAGTTCTCATTTGGGAAGCCTTTCTCTAGAAGGGTTGCTGCTGCTTCCTTTTCTTTTTTTACTTTTTTTAAAAATTTGAGACAGAGTTTCCCTCCTGTCCCCAGGCTGGAGTGCAATGGCACGATCTCGGCTCACTGCAACCTCTGCCTCTCAGGTTCAAGTGATTCTCCTGCCTCAGCCTCCCAAGTAACTGGAATTACAGGCACCCACCACCACACCCAGCTGATTTTTGTATTTTTAATAGAGATGGGGTTTCACCATGTTGGCCAGGCTGGTCTAAAACTCCTGACCTCTGGTGATCCACCCACCTCGGCCTCCCAAAGTGCTGGGAGTACAGGCATGAGCCACTGCACCCAGCCTCTTTTCTTTTCTTTCTTTTTTCTAGTTTTCTTTTAATATTTATTTAATTGTGCCTCTCTTCTCTTTTTGAAAAGTTTTAAGATGTTTCACAAAAATGCATACATATAAACACTTTGTAATTATATGAGATAGAAGTGAGAAAAATGAAATAAATGTATACACACAACAAAACCAGAAAGAAGGTTACTGAAAAAAAAAATTAAAAAAAAAGAATGGCAACGGATCCTATGCCCCGCACAAGGCAGCTTTGTCATTGGGAGTGTCCTCACATATCTCTTGTGCTGCTTCTGGTTTTCTTTGCTCCTCTATCAGTTCTCAGCACATCCTGCTGTGTACAGAGTAATAAATCTTTCTGTCCAGCTAATCAGTAAGCGTGTTGGAAGTGGACGTCTGTTGCATTCATACTGCCAAAAGTGTTGAGTAGGCACTGCTCATGTAGTAAGCATTCAGTGTTTTTATAAATGAATAATACATGAATACTGTGTGAAACTTTGCAAATAACACCCACATGGCAATCAGCATTTTTGCTTTTGTTTTTTGAATTTGGAAGCAGAGAACTTTCATTTCATTTCCTAAACACAGTGTTCATGGACGCATTGCCTGTACCCAGGCGAGGTCATTTTCCATCCCTATGTTCTGTTACCTATCATTTCTCCATGGCCTCTTTTCAGTGTGTGGTAATTTATAGTTTAGTGAGCTCTCCTATCTGTCTCCTCTACTGTAATGTCCATAAGAGCAGATAGGCTGCCTGTCCCTTTGCACCATGACAACCCAGTACCTAGATGGACTTTTGATGCCCAGCAGTGTTTGGTGCATGATTGATAAGTATTGAATGGAACACTGGATGAAGGATCACCAGTCCCACATGGATTTTCTTTGATCTCGCCCTTCTTAGCACCCACAGGCATGAGACCCAGCTAACCAACCAATGATCACAATAACAAAGACACAGCAGACTGGATTATCTGTGCCCTGTTTTTCTTATTCCTAAGGTTTCCCTGCAAACTCCCTCTTTAAATGTATCCTCTGTTGTGCAGAATGGGGTCTTCCTTAAAAAAGTAGTCAGGCCGGGCACAGTGGCTCATGCCTGTAATCCCAGGATTTTGGGAGGCTCAGGCGGAGGGATCACCTGAGGTCGGGAGTTCGAGACCAGCCTGACCAACATGAAGAAACCCTGTCTCTCCTAAAAATACAAAAAATTAGCCGGGTGTGGTGTTGCATGCCTGTAATCCCAGCTACTTGGGAGGCTGAGGCAGGAGATTTGCTTGAACCCGGGAGGCGGATGTTGCTGTGAGCTGAGATCATACCATTGCACTCCAGCCTGGGCAACAAGAGCAAAACTCCATCTTAAAAAAAAAAAAAAAAAAAAAAATAGTAGTCATCTGCGAAAAATAATAACACCCAATAGTTGAATGGCAATTTTGAAAACAGTCCTTTTGAGTAGCATGCAAATTTCACATCTTTTATCATTTTTAGAGCAAGACAATTAGGGCTGACTAGAACCAGGCAACCAAGTCCCTACTGCAGCTGGAGCTTACTCCACTTATGCCTATTCGTAGGCTTAGGAGTTGTGAAAGGTGCATATTGTTTCCTCAAATGGCTTGTTTATTCAAGAGTCGTTGCTCAAGAAGTTAAAAAAAAACTTCAAAGTCTCATACATTGTCCTATGTCTCATGAATCTAGAATGGGAATGGCTTAATTTGGATGGCTTCAAGTGCACAGAGATAAAATTTTCTAGAGTTCATGTATATAAAACTCTAGTATTCTAAACTACACTCTGTATATTTAAAACGGTAATCATTAGTGATGGCAATTTCAAGTATTTTGGTATTTGGCTTTTTTTCTTCAAATGATACTTGTAAGTTACCAAGTTTCGGATAGACAGGAGGAATAAGTTTTTAGATCTATTTCACATCAGGGTGACCATAGTCGACAATAATGTATTGTATATTTCAAAGTAAAAGAATCAATTTCAAACGTCTCACCACATACATACACACAAAAAAATGATAGGTAAGGGAGGTGAAGTCTATGTTAAGTAGCTTGATTGAATCATTCCACATTGTATACCTATATCAAACCATGACTTTGTGTCCCATAAATGTATACAGTTATGATTTGTTACTCAAAAATATTTATTTAAAAAGTAAAGCACACCTATAGACTCTATTAAATGATAGAAGGTATCTTAAAATTTCAAAACTGGTATATAACTTTGAATTTTGTTAAATAAGAAGCCAGAATTATAATTCAAAATAACCATGTAGTTATTGTATTTTCATGGCTAAATAGATGTTGGCTCAAAATAATTTGTAAGTCTAGGAAATATTAAATAAAAACACTAGGCTATGTTTTGAAAACAAATACGTACACACTCACACATATGTAGAGATATACATATAAAATTGTTAATGGGAACCTTCTATTGATGTAAGTTCTAAACAATTTCAAAATTGGTTTGGCCTTAAATTTACTAATCCAATTTAATATAATATTTTATCTGCAGTAAAGCTAATGATTTAATGATTGGACAATAAATGTATATCTTAATCTTTTTATCTCAGTATTTTTCACCAATACCAAGAGATGTTTCCAAATTTCAGCTTTAATCTTATCATTTTTAGAGCAAGACAATTAGGGCTGACTAGAACCAGGCAACCAAGTCCCTACTGCAGCTGGAGCTTACTCCACTTATGCCTATTCGTAGGCTTAGGAGTTGTGAAAGGTGCATATTGTTTCCTCAAATGGCTTGTTTATTCAAGAGTCCAACTGAAATGGAGGCCAACATTATCCTAAAGAAATTAACACAAGAACAGAAACCCAAATACTGCATGCTTTCAGTTATAAGTGGAAGCTAAACATTGGGTACTCATGGGCATAAAGGTGACAATAGACACTGTGGTCTACTGGTGGGGAAGGGAATGGGGCAAAGTTGAAAAACCAACTGTTGGCTACTATGCTCAGTACCTGGGTGAGAGGATTAATTGTACCCCAAACCTCAGCATCACACAATATACATGTAACAGTTGGGATTACAGGATAAATAACAAACCTGCACATGTAGCCACCAATTTGAAAATAAAATTTGAAATTACAATAGAAAAATAGGGGCCAGCAAAAATCTTCTTTAAAAATCTGAAAATTAATCTCTTCATCTATGTTATTCTGTTTAATTTCCAGATTTTCACATTATAAATATATATATATATATATATATATATATATATATATATTTCTAAGTCCTTTACAATTTATTTTTATTGTTGACAGTGTTACCAAGTTCACTGGGACATTGAAAATATATTCAAAACAGAAAAAGCAAAGTGCCAATATAGAAGAGAATATGCAAAACTCTAGCTTTTAGCTTTCTCTGGATTTCTCTTCTCAAGGTCATTATTTCATTTTTAACCAATATTTATAAAACACGAACAAAAGTCATATTTTCCTCCAAATACCATAAAAAGCATAGCCATATATAAAATTCTACAAGATATACCTGTTTCTGTAATCAAGTCTTTTCTAACCAAACACTATGAAACTATTTCGTTTTATATTGTTAAGTGAGTCTTTTTGTAGATTCCAGGATAGAAATTGGTGGCAGCCTAGCACTGGACTCTTTTTTTCCCCCAAAGTTGTTGTTTTTGGGCAGCTTCACAGAGCTGTAATGTTAGCTCCACTTTCATACAGCCACGAAGTTTCTCTAGGCCTTTCTATTTAGAAGAGACAAATTGCAAAAGTGTCATAAATTATTAACTGATTGTTTTACTTTTGACCTAGTTTCAATAATCTATGCAAAATTTGGACTATATAAGGGAAACATACAAAAAATGAGATCAAATATGAATTCTAGCCAGAGCTGGCCATGTAACAGTACTGAAATCCAGGCCAGGCCCACGTCCAGCTGAGCCTCTTCTCTGCAGCATGCTCCTGAGAAGACTTATTGTCCTAGCAGAGAGCCTGGAGACTGTTGAGTCCTTAACAAATCTCATGGACTATACCAATGCAGCTCATAACACTGAATTCCAGTTCTATTCAGTGGCTGACTCATCAATGCAGGCAGTAGCCTGCAGAAACGACAAACATTAGAAACTTAAAGTGAATGTCCATAAAGAAAGGTATGAAAATCTATATTATGTAGTTTTGCAATACCCTTCAAGGTTAAGTGGATTAAGATGTCTTTTTCTGGAATTTGGATTATCAGTACCTTTCTTCAATGAGAAGGTAATTCCTGTCTTTTTCTCTCTTCCAATGTGAACAACTTCTGTCAACCCTATATCCAGAGTATATCCTAAATTCCCCCAGAGCCTACAAAGCTCATGATTTGACATCTCCTTACAGCGCTAACCTCACCTTGAGTCTGCAGCATCCACATTGGTCTCATTTGGTTCCATTGCCCTACCTTAGGGAACATTGACTCTTTCGTTTGCCTGGAATTTGCCTCCTCCAGATCTTCACTTGGCTGCTGCTTCTTGACTTTAATGTTAATCCCTCTCAGGGGCACGTAATATTGTTGTACTGTCATAGAAATAGGGAAGATCAAAAGAGGTTGCATTTACAAAGGCTGATAAAACCGTGTTTGGCAGCATACCTTTCGGAGCGGGGTAGAGGGGAAGTACAAGTTAGTTGGGGTTACAGGATAAGTACGTTCCAATAATAGCTTTGCTTTTAGGGTTAAATTAAATTTATTCTATTGCCATTTCTAAGCGCTGGCTGTTTGGGGAGGAAGAATGAGTTGCAGTCGTTATCAAATGACATGCTTATGATAGTCTCATTCTTTCTTTGAAAGGTGCGCATTGACAAGCCATCATTGTTCTATCATAAGCCATTCTACTTTCTTTTACTCAGTTGGCTCATCACGCACTTTAAAGCAGAACAGAAATTCAGACAATGGCTTTGTATTTTTATTTAAATGCTTTTCTGAGGATAAAAGGAGAGGCATCATGAGAAATAGGATTCTCCTTCCTTACCCTTGAGAAATTTTATAAATAAGGGCTTTTTTGTGATCAGGAGAAAAATGATGTCCCACACCAACTATATTGATGAAGTCACTTCTTCACTATGTTGATGATATTATCTAAATTTGAATACACCTTCCCCTTTGTCATGCATTTACTTTGAGTCCTAGTGTTGCTTCAGGGTTCTCTTGGTGTTAATCATCTAAGAAATAATTACTGAGCATGTATGTGGTGGGCCCTGTGGTAGGTGTGGAGGACAGATATATCTTTTGTGCACCCATGGAGCTCTCATTCCATTAGAAGAAATGAACAGCAAATATGTAATTACACAAATCACTGAGTCATTGCAGTTGGACAAGTGCTTTAGAGGATGCACCGCATCCTGAGACTGCAAGAGATGTCCTGACCTACACTGCAGAGGCTTAGGATGTGCCTCCCTAAGGAGTTACACTGAAGCTGAATCCTGAAGAATGGGGGACAATTAGCCACAGAGGAGGGGAGAAAAGAGTAAACTGTATGCTTAGAGCCTTTGGAGGATTTTGACACAAATGTGATGGATCAGATTGTGCTTAGGTGAGATCACTATGGCCACTCTGGAGAGAATGGATTAGAAAGAAGAAAAAATGAAAACAGAACAGTTAAGAGGGAATTACAGTTGCCCATGAAAGAGATAGTCACAGCTCAGATAATGTATTGCGGACGGAAAGAGTAGATATATTTTTGAGTTATAATTAAATCTTACGTAAGTACTATAGGGGACTGGCAGACTTCTAATTAATAGCATATCTGTGGTTTTCATCATTTAGTATTTAGGCTGTATGTAAAGTAAAATGTATATAAAGAAGTCTTTGGTATGAATTATTAGGTTAAAGGAACACTTAGAAATATGCTTATACTCGTAGAGTAATAAAAAAATTTATGATGCAGTCGTGAAATGTGTAGAAACAAAATCAATGTAAACCTGAAGAGAAAAATGTCATTTTCGTCTGTCGTTATGGCAAACATATTTTGATGTGCTAGATGTAGCAAAACAATTGTTTAAAGGAAAAAAAATCAATTTCAGCTATACATCCATGAAAGAAACATTTTTTGTAACTTTTAGTAATAGGGTTTATGTGAAGCAAATGCTCTCTAGATGCTTTCTAAATTAAGGGATTAATGAAAACACTCCTTTAAGCCATGAGTTTCTTATTTAATGTATTTCACATAAGATTATTATACTTGGAACTATTTCAAAATGAAAATAAGTTTTCAAATTTAAGAGTAACTGAGTTGTATTTCTGGAAAAATATTTAAAACTTTACTCGTATTTTAAAGAGAAAAGAACTATATTATAGTCCTTAGAACTTGTGGACAGAAAACTCACTGCCATTTATTCATAGCTCCAAACCTAGACAGAAGGACTCATTGGAAAATCATAACGGGTTAAGCAAGCAAAACTATACACTTTTAAAAAATAGACTTTGTTTTTAGGGAAGTTTCAGATTTACAGAAAAGTTGTATAGAAAGTACAAAGTTCCCATATAAACCCTTCCTTTATGCACACAATTTCTCCCATTATTAGTATCTTGCATTAGTAAGGTACATTTGTTACAATTAATGAGCTAATTTTAATACATAAATATTCACTGAAGTTCATAGCTACATTAGAGTTCTCTCTTTGTGTTCTATACCCTGTGAGTTTTGACAAATGTATAATGTCATGCATCCACCATTGTATTATCATACAGAATATTTTCAATGCCCTAAAGTTTTCTTGTACTTCAACCATTTCTCCTTTCCCCTGAACCTTCTGAACTCCTGGCAACCACTGATTAATTTATTGTATCTATAGTTTTGCCTTTTCCAGAGTATCATATAGTTGGAATTATATACCATGTAGCTTCTTAAGACTTCCTTCTTCCACTTAACTATATGTATTTCAGCTTCCTCCATGTCTTTTAATAGCTTGATAGCTCTTCTTTTTACGTTACTGAATAATATCGCCTTGCATGAATATATCACAGCTTGTTTATTCCTTCACCTATTAAAGGATAACTTGGTTGCTTGCAGCTTTGAAAATTATGAATAAAGCTGCTATAAACTTTCGTGTGCAGGTTTTCTGTGTGGGCATAAGCTTATAACTCACTTGAGTAAATACCTAGGAGTGTGATTGCTGGATCTTATCACAAGCCTTTGATAAGGTTTGCATGAAACTGCTAGGCTGTCTTCTAAAGTGACTGTACCATTTTGTATTCCCATCAACAATATATGGGAGCTGCTGTTGCTTATAAGGTCTGTGTCTAGATTCATTTTTTCCATGTGGAGGTCCAGTCTGTCTTTTCTCCATTGAATTGCCTTTGCTTCCTTGTCAAAAATCAGTTGATTGTATTTCTGTGGATAAATTTCTGGGCTCTATATTCTGTTCTGTTGATGTATTGTGTATTTGTTCATGAATACTATACTGTCTTAATCATTGTGGTTTCAGAGTATGTTTTTAGTTGGATGGTGTCAGTCTTCTTTCTTTAATATTTTCTTGACCATTCTGGTTCTTTTGCCTTTCCATATGAACTTAGGAATTGGTTTGTTTATATCTGTATAATAATTTTCTGGGATTCTGATTGGGATTGCATTTAATCTGTTAATTAAGCTAGGGAAACTGACATCTTAATAACGTTGAGTTGCTCTTAATATCTCTTCTGTTTATTTAGACCTTCTTTGATTTTTCTCATCAAATCTTTGTAGTTTCAATGCTTACTTCTTAGATGACTTGTTCGTTGTGTAAGTTAAAATTTTGAAACCCAAATATGATATAGTTTTATTAAGACTTGTACTTTTAAACTACAACTGTTCTTATATAATAGTCTTCAGTAATCAAAACAGAAAGAAAATAAAAAGTTGCAACATCTGGGAAAGATTTAATGAAATAAAAATTAAAATCACATCAACAACAATTGGAAATTACCAAGAAAAAATATTATTCCTTTATCTTTATATGTATAATACATACTCATTGGTAACAAGCGGGCCCTAGTTATAAAGCATTCATTTTAGGGAGATATGATGTTCATAAAAATTGAAATTCTTATTTCTGATGGTATTCTTGGACATTTACAGCATTCATTATCTTACAAACCAGAAAAGAACATAAAAAAGTGATTATCATTTTTAAGAGTTTTTACAGTGAGAGAGATGAACTTTTAATATGATTAAATATAAAATAATAAAACATTGATGACAACGTCATTCAAAAATATCTCCAGTAAAGAAATCCAGTGAGTAAAAGGTCTTCTGGGTAAATATATTTGATTTAATTTAATCTGTCAATGACTTTATGTGACTCTTTGCATGTTGCAAAGAGAATGTGAGATACCTTATAAGAATGAGTAAATCATTCTACTATAAAGACACATGCACACATGTGTTTATTGCAGCACTATTTACAATAGCAAAGACTTGGAACCAATCCAAATGCCCATCAATGATAGGCTGGATAAAGAAAATGTGGCACATATTCACCATGGAATATTATGCAGCCATAAAAAAGAATGAGTTCGTGTCCTTTGCGGGGACATGGATGAAGCTGGAAACCATCATCTTCAGCAAACTAACACAAAACAGAAAACCAAACACCACATGTTCTCACTTATAAGTGGAAGTTGAACAATGAGAGCACATGGACACAGGGAGGGAAACAACACACACTGGGCCCTGTCAGGGCGTGGGGGTCAAGGGGAGGGAGAGGATTAGGACAAATACCTAACACATGCGAGGCTTAAGACCTAGATGATGGGTTGATGGGTGCAGCAAACCACCATGGCACACGTATAACTGTGTAACAAACCTGCACATTCTGCACGTGTATCCCAGAACTTAAAATAAATTTTTTTAAAAATTACCTAACATATTTTCAATAAATATTTGAAACTGAATAAATGAGTGGATTCTAGAATGAATAAATTATCAAATAAATAGAGATAAAGGAAAAGTAATGACAGAGTTTTAAGATGAAACCAATTAGCACACAGAAATACAAAAATTGGTAACACACATTTTTTAAATTTCATCACCAAAAACAAGGAGGGAAAGATAATCAGATGCCAGTGTCCTTTTGATTTAAATTTGTTATAGAATTTATTCTTAAAACAATAAAATTAAATTGACAATTTATTTTTATTTTATTTTATTTTATTTTATTTTATTTTATTTTATTTTATTTTATTTTATTTTTGACACAGGGTCTTACTCTGTCTCCTAGGCTGGAGTGCAGTGGCACAATCTCTGCTCAGGGTTCAAGCAATTCTTGTGCCTCAGACTTCCAAGTAGCTGGGATTACAAGTGCACACTACCACATCTGGCTAATTTTTGTATTTTTAATAGAGACAGAGTTTCACCATTTGACCAGGCTGGTCTCAAACTCCTGACCTCAAGCGATCCACCCACCTCAGCCTCCCAAATTGCTGGGATTACAGGCATGAGCCACCACCCAGCTGACAATTTAATTTAAAAAATTAATTATTTAACAAGCCACATTACTTTCTTCAGTCAAATTTTCAATAAGATAACTTTGTGTAGAAATAGCCAATATCTCACAGCAGCAATACAGAAAATGGATGATACTAACCATACTCTGCTTTTCATCTAACTGAATTTATAAATTTGCATTTATATACACAATATTAATGTACTAAGAATTGAAAAAGAGAGTTTCTCTAGAAAATGTTTTAGTTCTTAATACTTCAGCACTTAAAATCTCTGTATAAAATATTAACACACTTCAGAGAGAAAATTAACACTTTAAATACAAATTTTGGGAGGTCAATATCTTGGAACATTTAAAGGAGCATTCACTGGACAAAAGCTGGAAGCATTCTTCTGGAAAACTGGCACAAGACAAGGAAGCTCTGTCTCACTCCTCCTATTCAACATAGTATTGGAAGTCCTGGCCAGAACAATCAAGCAAGAGAAACAAAGCACATCCAGATAGGAAGAGAAGTCAAACTATCCCTGTTTGCAGATGACTTCTAGAAAACTTCATACTTTTGGCCCAAAAGCTCTTTGAGCTGATAAGCAATTTCAACAAAGTTTCAGGATACAAAATCAACATACAAAAATCACTAACATTTCTGTATACCAACAACAGTCAAGCCAAGAGCCAAATCAGGAACACAATCTTATTTACCACCAAAAAAGACAGTACCTGGCTAATCAGTGAGGTGAGAGAGTGCTACAATGAAAAATACAACACACTACTGAAAGAAATCAGAAGACACAAACAAATGGAAAAACATCCCATGCTTGTGGATAGGAAGAATCAATATCATTAAAATGGCCATACTGACCAAAGCAATTTACAGATTCAATACTATTCCTATTAAACTACCAATGATATTCTTCACAGAAACTATTTTAAAATCGATATTGACCAAAAAAGACCCTGAGTAGCCAAGACAATCCTAAGCAAAAAGAACAAAGCTGGAGGCATCACTTTACCTGACTTCAAATGGTACACAAGGCTACAGTAACCCAAACAGCATGGTACTGGTACAAAAAAAGACACATAGACCAGTGAAACAGAATAGAGAGCCCAGAAGTAAGACCACACATCTATAACCATCTGATCTTTGACAAAGATGAGAAAAACAAACAATGGGGAAAAAGATTACTTATTGAAAAAATGACATTGGGATAACTGGTTAGCCACATGCAGAAGATTGAAAATTGACCCCTTCCTCACACCATATACAAAAATCAATGAAAGACAGATTAAAGACTTAAATGTAAAAGCCAAAACTATAAAAACCCTGGAAGATGACCTAGGCAATACCATTCTGGATATACGAACTAGCAAAGATTGATGACAAAGATGCCAAAAGCAATCTCAACAAAAGCAAAAGTTGACAAATGAGATCTAATTAAACTTAACAACTTCTGCACTGCAAAAGAAACTATCAAAAGAGTAAACAGACAGCCTACAGAATGGGAGAAAATATTTGCAAACTCTGCATCCAACAAAGGTCTAAAATCCAGCATCTATAAGGAACTTAAACAAATTTACAAAAAAAAAAAAAAAACTACCGTTAAAAAGTGGGCAAGTGACAGGAACAGACACTTTTCAAAAGAGGACATACATGAGGCCAATAAGCAGAGGGAAAAAAAGCTCAATATCACTGATCATTAAAGAAGTGCAAATCAGAACCATAAAGAGATACTATTTCACACTGGTCAGAATGGCTGTTATTAAAAAGTCAAAAAATAACAGATGCTGGCAGGATTGCAGAGAAAAGGAAATGCTAATACACTGTTGCTGGGAGTGTAAACTAGTTCAGTCATTGTGAAAAGCAGTGTGATGATTCCTTAAAGAGCTAAAAGGAACTACCGTTTGTCCCAGCAATCCTATTACTGGTGTATACCCAGTGAAATACAAATCCTTCTACCATAAAGACCCATGCATGCGAATATTTGTTGCAGCACTATTCACAATTGCAAAGACATGAAATCAACCTAAATGTCCTTCAGTGACATTCAGCCTAAATGAAATCAACCTAAATGTCCATCAAATATCCAAAATGTGGTACATGTTCACCATGGAATACTATGCAGCTATAAAAAAGAAAGAAATCATGTCCTTTACAGGAATGTGCGTGGAGCTAAAGGCCATTAGCAAACTAACACAGGATCAGAAAACCAAATACCTCATGTTCTCACTTATAAGTGGGAGCTAAATGATGAAAACACATGGATAAATACAGAGGGGAATGAAAGACAGTGGGGCCTATTTGAGAGTGGAGGGAGAGGATCAGAAAAAATAACTATTCTGGGTGATGAAATAATCTGTACACAAACCCCCCTGACACAAGTTTACATACGTAAGAAACCTGCACATGGACCCCTGAACCTGAAGTAAAAGTTAAAAAAAAAAAAAAAAAAAAAAAAAAAAAAACTCAAATACTTCATGAAAATCTTGCTTAAAATAGAAAACCAAATTTTATTCTTGTCTTATTATATTATTAATATTAAACTAATTTTAAAAATAAAATCTTTTTAAAAAGGAGCATTTACTCACACCTTTTGTAAATTTACTAAATATTAAGGTAAATAGTATTTAACAGAGACTGTCCAGGACCCTGGGAATAAAAAGATGAATGAGGAAAAGGTAACTAGGAAAGTATCTAGTCTAGTGGGAAGACAAGGATGTGTGCAGATCATTAAAATCAACTGCATTAAGTGATCTCTAACGTAACTAGGAAAGTATCCAGTCTAATGGAAAGACAGGGATGTGTGCAGATCATTAAAATCAAGTGCATTAAGTGATCTCTAATGCATTATATTGTTCACAGAACATCAAAGGAGCCAGGGAGTAGCTGGAAGAAGAGAAAGAATCTCTGAGTGACAGTGCAGGACACTGGGTGCATATAACTCAGGCCTCAAAATATAAATGGCTTTTGCAGGGTGGTTAGAATGGAAGAAACATTCCTGCATCCATCCGAGATGTGTATGTGGTAATTTGCACAAGTATCATGGGATCCCAGAACTTCAGTTTAGTATGGCAAAATAAGCAGATTGCACTCCTAAAAAAAAATTTAAAACTCATTGATTTCCCTTTTATCTTAAAAGAAGAAAAGGCAGAGTGCTGTTGGCTTTTTATCCAAGTAGTAGAATCCTGGGTATTGTGTTTACTGTCTATATAGGCTTATCAGTCCTTAAAAATACCATTGAACGAAATCAGCATGTCTGTGAGAGTTATGTACAATACCAATTTATTGCATAGATTTAGAATAATGACCCAGTGTTTACACTGAGGGATTTGTCTTCTCTGAGTTAACTAAAATTATGGTCTACCAAAGCCCAATAGGAGAATTCTTGGCTTTTGAAACTATGTATTTTCATGCAGCATTAGCCAGGAAAGACCTAGTTATCTGGTCAACCAACAAAATGATCTTTCTCTCCATATTAATAAATGTAAATAATTATTCTACCGTTTGGTAATGTTAGGATGGCTATGGCTTTTCATCCCGAGGGGTTTTGGTTCCAGTGCCAAATGCAGCTCTATAAACTGTGCAGAAGCAAATTTAGGTCATGATCAATACAAGCAATTAAAAAGCCTTTGCAAAAGTGGCTAAGTCTTTGAATTCATTTAATTATATTAGACCCAGTGTAGGAAAAGCAAAGGTTGCCTTTTTTCTTAAAGTTTACCCAGAATTGTTTCAAACATTTGAAGCTCTTCTTTTTGCAGTACAGATTTGCTTTGCGTAAACTGGCTCTATTAATCTAAAAATAGACTGCTTGTAGAATATTATTAACTTGCCTGCGTGGGCATTATGCACATTCTGTACCATCACTCTCTGCAACAAGATGAGAAAATACCCTCAGGTCTGTCTTTTTACTGGGAAAGCTTTCTGGAAAAATAAAATGAAAGGGATACTTAGGCCATATTTGATGGAAAGAAAAAGTACAGTATTTTCAGATGTTAGTTGTAGACCAAGAGGGAGAATTAATTTATAGTCATGACTAATGCTCAGTCTTGTTAAAGAAATGATTGTGCATGAAACCCAGATAAAGATTATCTGATGGCTTCCAAGGAAACCTACATGGCAATTAATTCTTCGTAGCTTCTAGTAGGAAGGTTGGAATCCATGACTCTTCCCTTTCTGGAGGAAAGAGGAAATGGACAACTCAAAAGAGCCACATAGTTTTAAAAAGAAAAGGAAAATGTACAAAGGTCAAGAAACAAGGTCAAAAGTTTAAGAAAGTTAAATTACAGTGCAAAAGATACCGGAGAATTTTGTCAATAAAGTGGCTTGTACCTTCAAATAATGTTTTGATTTTTTGAAATGCCTACTTTTGATAGACATATATATATAGAAATAATATACAAGGAAATGTTCCCTTTAGTCTGCCTCTTCTCATACAATCTATGAAATCCTGGTATATCCCTCTTCTTTCTAAATATTTCTTATTTCTTCAGTTAGCCTCTTACATTGTCAATTAAGTCATTTTATTTTGCACTAGATTTAAACTTGTCTATTTTTCTTAAATCGCAATTAGGGAAAATTACTTGCCTGGTAGACATCAAGTTATGCGCAGAAAAGACTGATAGTTTTCAGTATGACTTGTATATTTAATTTTCTTGTATATTCAAAATGCCAAGAATTTGATTTAACGTATTTTCTTCCTAAAAAGCTGTTCTGTTAGTGTGTTTTTTCTTTCGTTTTCTGATGGTCTGTTTTGGCAGCTCATGTTTCTGTAACCATCAGTCATTGGCCTACCTTTGAAATAATAGAGACATGTTTATAATTGTCATTTTAAGGAGCCCAACTATGATTACCCTTATCTGAAATATGTTCCTTCCTTGTTCACAATCTCCTGCAAACATTGTTTTCTTCCTCTCTACCCTTATGAAGTGAATTCAATGTTATCAACTATTGTTAAACAACAGCTTCATTAAGGGCAGCACATTATTATTATTTCACTTGATTCTACTTGTCCGTGGTCCAGCATTTCTAAAACCCAACTATCCCTTGTAGGTGCTAGTGTGCTGATAACATTTAATAACCAGTGTAGGGGAAGAAGAATAATTATTACCTCAACCCTGATAAGTTCTAAGTTGGAATGGACCACATAGCAAAAGACACTTTAAAAAGAGAAAAACAAACAGAAGTTTATTAATATGTTTATTTAATACATGCATGGAAGATACCTCGGGAATGAGTAATTTTCAAAGAGGTGGCTTGAATTCCAATTTATGTGGGATCTTCTACAAAGAACAGTTAATGTTTAGAGAAGTGACAAGACAAAAAAAAAAAAAAAAAAAGACTGTATCTCTAGGGGCCGCAAGGTGGGGGAAGGAAAATAACTGTCAGAAAAAGGCTGGTTTGTAAAGCTTGCTAACGTAGTTTCCTCTGGTGCCATCTTCCGGCCCATAAGGGTGAAAAGCTCTCTTCAGTGGTTAACCTTTGTTCTCCTTTCAGAGAGGGGAGGTGAAATAGCTTTTGTCTTTGTAAATTCACATCCCAATTTTAGACAAATAGAGAGAGGGCAAAGAGCCTTCCTGCTTCTGCTTGTTCTTAATTCTTCAGCCCAATCAGACTTCTGCCAAACAGGCACATTTGGGTGTAGCGTGTTCTGGTTTCCCATACCTGCTGTCAGAAAAATGGTTGGTAATATTTGCCAGTGTCTGTAGTGCGTGCATTTTTTCCATGGCTAGCTTCAAGCTAGCAGCAAGTCTTTCCCGTCCCCTGCTTTGGAAAGAAATGGGTATGGTCTCCCTAGCTAGACCCCACTATGCCAACTGAAAAATAGGCTGGAGCAGGGGGATCTGCAAATCTCTATCATCTTCTCTTTAATTGAGTGTACTTAGTGTTACAGATTGGAATACATGTGTGGCTACTGGTGTTTCTTCTAATGGAAGAAAATAGCTCCCATATTTATTAGTAGTACTGCTATTACTTTCTCAGTAAGGGCTCCCATAATTTCTTTTTTTGGAGCAAACGAAACATTGTCTACCAAAAGCTGTAGATGTGTTTGTTTATGAGTACCATACATACATACAGCCCACGTGAGAAGTGAGAATGTTAAAATACCAGACACTTTAAAGAAAAGAAGAAATCCAAAGACACTTAAACAAGGGAACAATAAAGGAAAGAAATTAAAGGTTGATTGTTGTTCAGATATAGTGGTACATACTTGAAAATGTGTCCTTGAAAGTCTGTTAAAAGATCAGACACAGGAGCTTTCGCTTTTGTTATGAATAAGAGTATTTTCAACCAAGATAGTAGTGCTTCTCCTTGTTCACAGAGGTATAGACTCCTATCACTGGTAGCTCCTGCTGCGTTTTCTCCTTTAATGTACTGCCACAGTATATATGTCAACCACCTGTGAAATTAAAAAATTGTCCCTGTAGCAGTTGGATTCGGTTTGTTAGTCCGTGTCTTATCAAAAACCGTTTAAATGTATCTCTGGTGACATTTCAATGATAATTAAAAGCAAGATTCCAAAGTTTCAGGAGGGAAGCATATTTTCAGTTACATCTTAACTCATCCAATAACTCTGCCAAGAAATGAGTTCATCACATGAAATAACAGGAGTCTAATTTTTCCCATAATCTTTCATTTTAACATTTCATTTATGAACAACCAAGATGAGAAGATGGATGTGATATAAGGTCTCAATTTTATAAAAGAGATGTGAAAAATCCTAGACATAAATCATCGTATTAAGTTAGGTCAAATAGTCAAGAAAACGTGAGATATTCTTATCTAACTTGGGCACTAAAAGAATATTATTTTATTTTTACTCAAACCCGTCAGTATCTCTGTCCATTAGTAGAAGTCCTTGGTGCATGAACCTCTGAGCAGCTTCCTGACTGGTCCCTCTGTCTCCAGCCTGGCCTTCTTTCTAGACCTCACTGGACACCCTTGCAATTGTTATCTTCCACAAGCAGAGCTCTGAACATTTGGCTTCCCAGCAAATCTTTACTGAAAGCCAGTTTCTCCATTATTTCCTCCTGGTTAGAAGTGGTTTTCCCTACCTCTGAACATATCTCTATGCTATGATTAAAAAAAAAAAAAAAAAACAACTTCACCATCTAAAGAATATTATGTGTGTGAGAAACAGAACGCAAATGTTAGAGCAAAATGGTGAAATGTTAATACTAGGTGAGCCTGGGTAAAAGTTGTATGCATATTCTTTGTACTAGTGTTGTAACTTTTTGTATTTAATGTTTATTTCAAAATAAATACTTTTTAAAAACCTTCAACAACAGATCCCAGTTTATGAAACTCAATAATTCTCCCATTGGTGCCACCTGCTCCAGTTACACCGGGTGATTGTGGTATTGGCTCTGAATTAAGCCTTGCAAGATGTGCGCTTCCTGATAGAGCAACATAAAGGGCAATGTCAAACGTGTGGAAATCTGGGAAAGTGTAATGTCTTTTTTTTTTTTTTTTTTTTGAGACAGAGTCTCGCCCTATGGCCCAGGCTGGAGTGCAGTGGCCGGATCTCAGCTCACTGCAAGCTCCACCTCCCGGGTTCACGCCATTCTCCTGCCTCAGCCTCCCGAGTAGTTGGGATTACAGGCGCCCGCCACCTCACCCGGCTAGTTTCTTGTATTTTTTTTAGTAGAGACGGGGTTTCATCGTGTTAGCCAGGATGGTGTCGATCTCCTGACCTCGTGATCCGCCCGTCTCGGCCTCCCAAACTGCTGGGATTACAGGCTTGAGCCACTGCGCCCGGCCAGTGTAATGTCTTTGGGGTAATTGACCACCTCTCCCATTTTGTATGAGACTGAGGGGGGTTCCAGACACGGGACTTCCAATGCTACAAGTAGTAAAGTCCCAGGCAAACCCAGATAAGTCAGTCACCCTCCTTTGTGGGACTCTGCCGGATGAGTGTAACTGAAGCCAAACACTGGTGTCAGGAGTGCTGGGGAACAATCCAGAGGAACGTTTCTGTTTCATTCTGTGTGAAATAGGAAACCAGATAAGCCCTTTCTGCTACGAAGGGAGAGAGTTGTATGATGAAAAGTTTAAGTTAAAAGAAAATGCATCTTTGATGCAGACATGATTGTGGAGAGAGGGAGATCACGAGGGAGATCCGTGTTGCTGTGTTGTTTGAGGATTTCCATTGCCTGTCAGTAAAGTCCAAATTCCTTAGCTCAGAATAGAAGACTTATTTATAAGAAATACCATGTATCCAGGGCAATATAAATGACTTTCGCTGACCCCAAAACAACTGATAAAGTTAATGTCATTATGCCCAATTTGAAAAATACAGGTACTGAAGATCAGAGAGGTCAAGTGCCTTCCCCAAGGGACTCAGCCGAGATTTAATGGCTAGATGTGTGTTGAGTGAGGTTACTGGGGGAATAATTCAAGTTGCCAGAAGTTTTGATTCTAGGATTCATGTGCTAAAAAAAAGGAGAAAGAGCTTTCATTTCTTTTTCATTTTATTACAAATAAACTTATTGAGACACTAAAGCACATAGGATATGTGTGAGGCTTTAAGAGGCTACAACTTGGGCCTAAGTGTCGGAGTCTGGGCTAACATACTGCTCATAACCAGCTGTGTGACCTTGAATAAATTACTCTGTGTCTCAGTTTTCTCATAGAATGATGATAGTATGTCTCATAATTACTGTAAGACACTTACCACAGTACCTGGTACTTAATAGGCACTAAATCAATAAGGAAAATAACAAAAGTCACCATGACTATTTTAATGTTAAAAGGAAATGGTCTTAAGTTAGGAACTTAAACGTAAGCAGAAACTAGCTCTATTTTATTGAATAGCGAGCATTTCTGCCCGTGAGCATCATTAGGGCCATTACTTTTGACAACTGTTAGAGTCGCTGGTGTCATTTAGCAGAATGCAGGGCACTCTCAGATGATTTCTGTGAACACTGGTGACTTTCACTTATCACATGGTGACATTTTTATGTTTCATAATCCTCATCAGTTTGAAGGTTACAAAAAAAAAGATACAGACTTATCCAATAAATAAAAACCTGATTTCTTTGTCTTAAGCCGAAAGGACAGAGTTCCATTTTAATCTCTGCTTTGTTGTCCTGCGAAGGAGCTACCTTTACACACATTGCTCTCAACATGTAAATATTTTATTGTTTTAGGATAGGAATCAGGTTCCTGGCATACTGTGATTTTTATGATAAACACATAATGTTCCTTGCAGTGGGTGGGTTTATTATAAATAAAAATGTTATGAATAAAGTTCCATTTCAAGATAATCTAACATCATGTATGTAATCATTTTCAGTAGATATTAGTTTAGACATACCCATATTGCATACTCTTTATCACAATATGTTCACACTCTAAAATGTAATATGAAAATACATTGACCTTAATATATGCTTACTATTTATTATTTAAGTTACATGAGATTTATCAAGCTCTGTATATTTTAAGATTCTTGGAAAAAGCTCTTGGAATGTTTTCACAATATAAAATATGACTATAAAAAGCATTTCCTTTAGAGTCAGTATAAAATAATATCATTCTAAACTCTGGTGTCATTGATTAATATGCAAAGAAATGGGTATGAAAAAGTATTTACTGAACCATATACTAAACAGACATTTAATGAGCACCTTATTCTATTTTTGAAGCACCATACTAGTCACTATGAGATACACAAAGATAAATAAGATTTAGCATCTGACCTTCTGATTATTCATACTGGAAACTAAGAAAAGTATGCAAAAAATTATAAAACAAACTATGATGTGTTCTAAAACATGTTTTAGAATCAAGTAGGCAGTGATAAAAAAATATGTAGTGGTATGTGCTTATAGTTCCATCTAGGGAGGCTGAGGCAGGAGGATCCCTTAAGTTGAGACGTTTGAGATCAGCTTGAGCAACATAGGGAGACCCCTGTCTCTAATATGTGTGTGTGTGTGTGTGTGTGTGTGTGTGTGTGTGTGTGTGTGTGTGCGCGCGCGCGCATTCCAGGACCCATAGGATTTCTACAGGTAGAGATAAGGAAGAGAGAGTAAGACCCCATAGTGGGATAATCTGAATCTCAGAAGTAGAAAATACTTGAATGAAATTCAATAGGCTTTAAGTGGAAGTGGTGTGGATGGTGTGGATTTGAATAGAAAGAATAGGATTTGAATGGAATAGGATTGAATTGAGGGTTTGAATGGAAGTGGTAGGGATATATGTCTGGAAAGTTAAAGATAAAAGAATTAGTCTCCATAAAGACACATGCACGTGTATATTTATTGCAGCACTATTCACAATAGCAAAGACATGGAATCAACCTAAATACTCATCAATGGTAGAAATGGATGAAGAAAATGTGGTACATATTCATGATGGAATACTACATAGCCGTAAAAAAGAATAAGATAATGGCCTTTGCAGCAAAGTGGATGAAGCTGGAGGCCATTATGCTAAGCAAACTAACACAGTAACAAAAAACCAAATACTACATGTTCTCACTTATAAGTGGGAGCAACACATGGAGTATACATAGACACAAAGAAGGGAACAGCAGACACCAGGGCTTACATGAGGGTAGATGGAGGAAGGTAAGGATGGAAAAACTATCTATTGGATACTATGCTTATTACCTAGGTGATGAAATTATCTGTACACCAAACACCTATGACACTCAACTTACCTCTATAACAAACCTGCAAATGTATCCCTGAATCTAAAATAAAAGTTAAAAAAAAAAGAACCAGAGTCTCTAACTGAAGAGTTTGAAAACAAACTTGGAAACAGCAGCAAGCCAAGGAAGTGTGTGTGTGTGTGTGTGTGTGTGTGTGTGTGTGTGTGTGTGTGTTCGAACAAAGTCAAGGCATATGCATTAGTCAAGTTTCAATCATGAAAACAGCCACTCTAAGTATTGTGAAAATGAAGTATTTAATATGGGAATTCCACTCTGCACAATTGTGGGAGAAGGTAAGAAAGGGAGGATTTGCAAGGGGCATACGGAAGAATCAAACAGTCCCTAGCTAGACCACGTTAGGGTGTAGTGTGCAAGGAACCCAGGGAGCCTTGCACAATCTGCCACTGGCATGTGTCTGTTGAAGAAGAGCTTGACCCACCTCTCTGCTTTCAGTGACAAGTTCAGAGAGATGGATGGAACTGCCACTCCTAGTGAAGCTGCTGACCTGGGGCAGCACCTGTCTCTGAGGGTCTGCATCCCAGATCCAGGTGTGAGACTGGGGCTTATGTTGGGGCCAACAGACAGGAAAATATGCTGGGCACACAGTGCATTAGAGCAAGAACAAGCTGGACCCTGACAGGCACCTCTGCATCTTTTATCACCATCATTTATCATGATAAACGTCCATGAACAATGGCATCTGCCCTATTCCTTCTTCCAGTTCTCAAAGTCCTGTCTTGGCCAACTTAACTCACAATAGAGGAGCAGGGGATTCCAGGAAAAGTAGCTTCTAGACTTCACCAAGTTGACATAAATGACCAAGAGCTTGACCAGTGCTTTGTAATTAGTAATAGTATTAATATCAGCAACGTGTAGGCTAAAAACGGGGCAGAGCTGGAAAGGAGGGGAAAGGAGACTGCTGTAGTGTTGCAGGAGATTATAATAAAGATCTGAATGAGGGTAAGACCAGTAGAAATGGGACTCCTCCTAGATGGAGCAGATAGGGTAGGTTAAGAAGTAGGAGTTAGCTCTGGGGCTTTGAACTCACAGAATATGAATGGTTGGTCCATTAAAAATATACATCACATGAATGGCTGCTGGTTTGAAATAGAAATAAATTTGGTTATAGATGTGTGAAAGTGCTGCATGACTAGTGAAGAGGATATACAATAAATATCTGGAAATGAACGGCTAGAACACTAGACACAGAGATTTGCAAGTCATTCACTTGGAAATGATGGATAGTCATTGTCCATTTACAATATGTAGTGAGAAAAGTCAGGCAGGATAAACTTCTGACCTACATGAAGGGACTGATGAAATTAATCAGTGTGAATTGCTATAAAGAACATGAAATACCTAGCTAACAAGGGATGTGAAGGACTCCTACAAGGAGAACTATAAACCACTGTTCAAGGAAGTAAGAGAGGACACCAACAAATGGAAAAACATTCCATGCTCATGGATAAGAAGAATCCATATCGTGAAAATGGCCGTACTGCCCAAAGTAATTTATAGATTAAATACTATACCAATCGGACTACCATTGACTTTCTTCACAGAATTAGAGAAAACTACTTTAAATTTCATATGGAATCAAAGAAGACCCCATATAGCCAAGACAATCCTAAGCAAAAAGAACAAAGTTGGAGGCATCACACTACCTGACTTCAAACTATACTACAAGGTTACAGTAACCAAAACAGCATGGTACTGTTGTTGTTTTTTTTTTTTTTTTGTATTTTGTTTTTTGTTTTGAGATGGAGTCTCGCTCTGTCACCCAGGCTGGAGTGCAGTGGGATGATCTTGGCTCACTGCAAGCTCCGCCTCCTGGGTTCACACCATTCTCCTGCCTCAGCCTCTCAAGCTGGGACTACAAGGCACCTGCCACCGTGCCTAGCTAATTTTTTGTATTTTTCATAGAGATGGGGTTTCACCATGGTCTCAATCTCCTGACCTCGTGATCCGCCCACCTCAGCCTCCTAAAGTGCTGGGATTACAGGAGTGAGCCACTGTGCCTGGCCATAGCATGGTACTGTTTTGAGCATGGTACCAAAAAAGACATATAGACCAATGGAACAGAACAGAGGTCTCAGAAATACCACCACATATCTACAAACATCCAATCTTTGACAAACCTGACAAAAACAAGCAATGGGGAAAGGATCTCCTATTCAATAAATGGTACTGGGATAACTGGCAAGTCATATGCAGAAAACTGAAACTGGACCCATTCCTTGCACATTATACAAAAATTAAATCAAGATGGATTAAAGACTTAAATGTAATAACCAAAACCACAAAAACCCTAGAAAAAAACCTAGGCAATACCATTCAGGACATAGGCATGGGCAAAAATTTCATGACAAAAAATGCCAAAAAGAATTGCAATAAATGTCAAAATTGACAAATGGGATCTAATTGAACTGAAGAGCTTCTGCACAACAAAAGAAACTATCATCAGAGTGAACAGGCAACCTACAGAATGGGAGAAAATTTTTGCAATCCAAGAAAAAAAACAGCCCCATCAAAAAGGGGGTGAAGGATATGTATAGACACTTCTCAAAAGAAGACATTGTGTGGCCAACAAACGTATGAAAAAAAGCTCATCATCACTGGTCATTAGAGAAATGCAAATCAGAACCACAATGAGATACCATCTCGCACCAGTCAGAATGGCAACTGTTAAAAAGTCAAGAATAGTAGATGCTGGTGAGGCTGTGGAGAAATAGGAGTGCTTTTACACTGTTGGTGAGAATGTAAATTAGTTCAACCATTGTGAAAGACAGTATGGCAATTCCTCAAGGATCTAGAACCAGAAATAGCATTTGACCCAGCAATCCCATTACTAGGTGTATACCCAAAGGAATATAAATCATTCTACTATAAAGACACACGTACTTATATGTTTATTGCAGCACTATTTACAATAGCAAAGTCATGGAACCAACCCCAAATGCCCATCAATGATAGACTGGATAAAGAAAATGTGGTACATATACATCATGGAATACTACAGAGCCATAAAAAATAATGAGATCATGTCCTTTGCAGGGACATGGATGAAGCTGGAAGCCATCATCTTCAGCAAACTAACACAAAACAGAAAACCAAACACCACATGTTCTCACTCATAAGTGGGAGTTGAACAGTGAGAACACATGGGCACAGAGAGGGGAACAACACACACCGGGGCCAGTTGGGGGATGGCAGGTGTGGAAACTTACAGGGCAGGTCAATAGGGGCAGCAAACCATCACACACATGTATACCTATGTAACAAACCAGCATGTTCTGCACATGTATCCCAGAACTTAAAGTAAAATATAATAAAAATAATGAAATTAATCAGTGTGTCCACGGGCAGCTCAGGGCAGGTGTTAGCCCCTGACTTAAGGACTGGAATTCTACCACAGACGGGAAGCTCCTTCTTGGGTCTCTGGGTTGGGGTTTGGTGCAGTTAGAATTCAGGTAATCGGAAGTACTGTGTTTGGGGAATATTCCCAGGCACCTAGGACTTATGCCCTGAAGCACCGAATGAGAAAATGTCCAATTAACATCCTAGAAAACTGGAGAAGAGGATGGAGGTTGAGTGAATCCTGGGTCAACGAGAATCACTGATGTTAAATTTTAGCATGGGAGGTGAGGGAAAGGGAGGCCAGGTAGGGGTGCAGAAGGTGGAACTTATGCAAGTAGTGATACAGGTCATTCCTCTGAGGATAAAGGAATTGGAGATGTCCTGAGAGCCAGGTAGAAACCATGAGTGGATCCAACCGGGTGCAATAATGGGTCAAAGGAGGAAAAGGACCACATATTTGAAATTGCTACTTTGTCAGGGGACAAGCTCTCAGCAGCCATTACATATATTGAGGTCTGTTTACTTCACTGTCTTATTTTTCACCAAATCACAGAAAGTTTTGTCTTTCTGACAAAAGTCTCCGAGTCTGGCTGGATTCATATACGCATTTCTCTTCCTCCTTTTTACTGAGACTTTGCAGTCTACGACTGGCCTAGGCTGCAGTGTCATGCTTCCCATGTGAAGTCCAAAACTTGGAATTTTCATAAGTAGAGCCTAGGATTTTTTTAAATTTTCAAATAGAAACCATGGAAAATGAGTTGATTAAAATAACCAGTGTCTGAAATCAGTTGAACATCGTCCCACTTTCTACGCTTAGTAAAGCAAATGCTGAATAACCCAGGGGAGAGAGGCATTCTATGGTCATATCAACTCTACTGATCATACAGAATTTGACCCTGCCTCTCTGCTTTCAGCGACAACTTCAGAAGTCTACCTTGACTGATTGTAATTGTGTGGGCTTCTAGATAAAACAGCATAGAATACTAAAGAAAGTCTATATATCTAGCTAAATCCTGAGATTGGGGCTCTGCAGGAAACCTTGAATTCCTTACTGGTCAAACTACTATGAGGGTACATCCAAATATGATTAGGCTCTTAGTTCTTCCAGCTGATGTTTCATCCTCATGCTTCCTGGATACCTCGGGATGACATCATCACCATTTTAATAAATATATATCCTTTTAGATCTTAATAGTTCTCAAGTACTGATGATGTGGATTTCTAACCAGCAAGTCTTTCTCTCAAATGATCCTTTTTAAAAATTGTGGAAAACTTTCTATCTTAGCAAAATAAATGGTTGAAGAAAAGATTGTTCTCTAACATTGCAAGAAACATAACAGTTTGGATGAGAACAACCTAGGAAGTTTTAGCTTCAAAGCACTTGGCCTTGAGTGTTGTAATCAAAGTGGCTTTCAGCCTGCACTAGAGCATGTACAGCTGCTAAGGAATTGTATCATTTAACACATTCATGCTTACAGTTGCTTTTGTTGCAGGAAAAAAATGTCATATCTGACTTTAACATGGATTATGCTTTTTTTCCAAGAATATTTCTTCTAATTTTTCTGGGTTGAAACAGCTGCGGTTGCTATGCCATCAGCTCTGTTGCTATGGGGGATGGCTTGGGTGTTTGCCAAACGATGATTGGTTATTTCAGCACCCTTATGTTCACCAGTTGACATTTTTCTATATTGAATCATGCTATTTTATTTTAATTTGATGGGTAGGCTCAATAATGCTGATCAACTTTGAAATAACTGAAATTAGATATAAAGGAATCCCACCATTTCTCTCCTTAGAAGAGCAAATTTACTCAGAATTCAAATGGTCTGTATAGGAATCATGCGTGTGTACAAGCACATGCAAGACTAAATGGTGATATATTTAGAAACTTGCCTGTGTACAGGACATGTGACTCTTAAGTCATGAGACTCAGAGAAATTAAAAGGGATGAACATTGGCATTTATGTAGTTATCTTGAACAGAAAAATTATTTCAAATTGGAGGTGGCCACATCCTGTCAACTTCAGTGACAGCTGTCAAAGTTAACACAATAACTTCTATTTATGGTTCATTCTCCAAAAATGCAGTTTTCTGCTGTACTTTTACAGGAGCATTAAGACGTATGTATCTGGGGCAAAGGTTCTCTACCATTGGATCAACTTTCTAATCAGCTGTCTTTGCCTCTGAAATGTGATGATGTTATTGAGCATTTCAGAGAATTACAAAACCCAAATCTGAAACTCTTTGAAAAAGAAGGAAAAAACTCATGATCATAATGATTGTCTTCCATCTGATCTTCTTTATCTCAAGTGCTAGAAGGAAACTCTTTGGAAAAAAAGATCCAGGGGCTCTTTGCCCTGTTTGCTTAGTCACTTGTCTATTTAAACAGGACAAGACGCAGTTTGTAATTTTTTTCCAATATACACTCAGAAGTGAACTTGTGAAAAGGATGTAAGTAAGTTGGCTTAATACTGGGGAATCAAGATTTTACTACTTAGAAGTATGTAGTAACCATATTTTGTAATTATTTTTTCCATGGCATTTGTGCTCTTCGATATTAGACAACACTGAAAGCTAGGTTTACAAGTGAATTTGACATTTCTATAATAAAATTTATTTTAGAAAATAACTGAATCACTTCCTGAAATCATGTATTCTCAACTACTGAGTGGGTTTTTCATCTCAATAATTCCCCTCCTAAAAATACTTTCTATCTTTAACAAAGAGGCCTTATGCATTTGGCTTGCAGAAAACACCGTTTAACATTGATTTTAAGGAATTATTTATATAGTACTTTTCCGACTAGTGATATATATGGACAAATATGTTAAGACATTGTATTGTTGGTTAACAGTCTTTTACATTCTATATAGAAAATGATAACTGGAGGATTTAAAAATATGAATAATATCCTATTTATGATATTTACACACATATGAGTACATATACTCATGCAAATTTAAGCCTTAAAATTCTGATATGTTAAAAAAAACAGAGTTCGCTGAGGTGTAAGAACAGACACATTCATACGTGGTTCTCAAGCTAGTCCTTCTCTCCCACTTCTATATATCCCCCATCAAAAACAAACAAAGAAATAAAGGTAAAATCTCGATGAACACTAATACTCTTTTTCAGTTATTTGAAAAATAACTGGAATCATCCTTTGTTGTAGAAGACAATAAGTAATTTTATTCCTATTTAAATAAGTAAGGTTATTATTATATAAAGATTAGATCAGAGTAAGCTATTAATAGATAGCTTCACTCCTTTTTCCCCACTCAGATTTGCTGCTTCTCCCACACTCTGGTAAATTCTTATGCAGTGTCCCAAGTCAGATGTCCTGGGGTCATCCATGAGTCTTCCTTGTCTCTTATATCTCATCTCCAGTTTATCCTCAGTTCCTGCTAAACTCCAGTAAATCTCTTCTCATTTTTTTCAAGCCCTACTATATTCTTGCTTAAATTATACCAGTAGCTTTCATCTGACCTCTCTCTCTGTTCTCACCTGTCTTCAGGGATTTTTCCATAATATAAATCAGGCCTCCCTACTTATCATCCTTATTAGGATGTCTAATAGACATTTTAAAACTTAACATGTCCAACCTAACACTTGAACATACCTACCACTGGAAAGTTTTTCAACTTCAGTCTTCATCAAAGTAAATGGAACTCCATTAATCCCATCTCGAAGACTAAAAATCTTGAATTCTTCCTGTACTCCTCTTTAATGCCCAACATTCAATAAAAAAGCAAATCCTATTGACTTGGCATTGAAAACATTTTTAGAATCTTACTTATTACTACCTATATGCTCTGCTACTGGCCTCCTCTAAACCATCATCACTTGATGATGGAAGGTGAAAACAACCCGTGTGTCTTTGTAAATAGTCCCCTAACGGTCTGTCTTCACCCGTCCCTCACTGCAATGCCTTATTTAATTCTGACACAGCTCAGTGTAATGTAGAGCGAGTGGATTATTTTCACATTTTACAATAAGGACCCTGAGACTCTGAAAGTTTAGCTGTGAATGATGGAGCTAGGATTTGACTCAGGCTCTGATTCCTAAGCTCAGGCTTTCTTCACCTAAGACAACTGAGTCTTATAAAGGGTTAAGTGACTAGTTTACAATGGCACAACTCTGAAGAAGAGAAACACAGATTGGAACTAGACTCAGTGCTCTGCCCATACAAGTGTTGCATAATTTATACAAGTAGACCATTAAAGATGTATTTATTTTGACTATTAACACTTTGAAATGAAAGTACTCCTGGGACTTTAGCAAGCTGAGCTCTAGTTGAGTCTACTGGGAAACATGAAACTTTCCTATGATGGTTGAGATCAGAGCATTGAGGGAGCTGGGATGTTTTTAAGCAGATTTCTAACAAAAAGTATGTGTTAATGATAGCAATTTAACCAACAGATACTTTTAATTTGCCATATATATTTTGTTAGGTTATCTCCCTTGAGTATAACTAATACATGGACATTTATTATATACGATTCAAAATAATTTTCTGATCATAAAGGGTAGTACAAGTTGTGTTCTTTTCACACTTAAATTTTTAAAAAACTGTTATCCTCATTAGGGAAATACACGTTAAGAAAATGACAGTGAGGTACCACTTCACACCCATTAGTTTGGCCATAAGTGGTATAGTGAGATACCACTTCACACCCATTAGTTTATATATATATAACATAATATAGCACATACTAACAAGGATTTGGAAAATTCTAAGTCTTGTGCATTGCAAGTGGTAATTTAAATGGGGTAGCCATGTTAGAAAACAATATGGTTTTTCCTCAAAAAATTACACATAGAATTACCGTATGATCCAACAATTGCACTCTAGATACATACTCAAAAGAATAAAAAACAGAGACTCAAAGAGATATTTATTTACTAATGCTCATAGCAATATTAATTCACAATAGCCAAAAGGTAGAAACAACCCATGTGTCTATAAGAAGATAAATGGGTAAACAAAATATATCCATACAAAGGAATATTATCCTGCCTTTAAAAGAAATGAGAGCCAGACATAGTGGTATACACCAGCAGTTCCAGCTATTTGGAAGGCTGAGGTGGTAGGATCACTTGAGCCCAGAGGTTCGAGTTCAGCCTGGCCAACATAGTAAGACCCCCATCTTTAAAATAAATAAATTAATTAATTACTTAAAAGGAATGAAATTCTGATACGTGCTTAAATATGGATGTACCTTGAAGACATTGTTCTGAGTGGAATAAACCAGTCATAGGAGGACAAATATTGTATTTCCACTTTTATGAGGTACCTAGAGTAAATAAATTCATAGAAACAAAAAGTAGAATAGTGGTTACCAAGGACTAGGGAGAAGGGGGTAATGTGGAGTTATGGTTTAATGGGTGTAAAGTTTTAGTTTGGGAAGGTGAAAAAGCTCCGAATATAGACAGTGGTGATGGCTGTACAACATTTTGAATGTACTTAGAATATAATTGTGAGTTAAATTTTGTATGAGGCATGATGTTTAGTTTGAGGTTCGTCTTTTTTGCTTATGGATGGTTAATTGCTTCAACAATATTTGCTGAAAGACTCCCTTGCTCCATTGAATTGCTTTTGTGCCATTGTCAAAAACCAGTTGAACATATTTTTGAGGATCTATTTCTGAGTTCTCTGTTCTGTTTCATAGAATTGAATGTCTGTTTCTCCACCAATACCATACTGTCTTGATTACTATAGCTCCATATCAAGCCTTAATATAAGTAGATTGAGTTCTTCATTTTTATACTTCATTGTCAAGATTATTTTAGCTATTCCAGCGCCTGTTTATTTCCATACACATTTTTCTTAAAGCTCTCCATGTCTATATAAGACCTTGACAAGATTTTGGCAGGAATTGCATTAAGCCTATTGATCAATTTGGGTAGAAGTGATATCTTTAGTATGTTGAGTCTTCTCATCCATGAATGTAATATGTCTTTCTATTTATTTCAGTCTTCTTTTATTTCTTCATCAGAATTTTATAATGTTCAACATACAGATTCTGTACATATATTTTTGTGTACCTAAGTACTTCATTTTCCTTGCAGCATTTGAAATTATACTATGTTTTCAATTTGTTTCCACATGTTCACTGTTAGTGTGTAGAAATATGATTGATCTTTGTGTATCAGTCTTGTATTCAGCAACATCACTGAAATCACTGATGTATTCTGCTATTGTTGGATATAGTTCTGCATATATCAGTTAGACTCTGTTATTTGATTGTGTGGTTGAGCACTTCTATATACTTGCTAATATCCTGGCTAGTAGTTTTACCAGTTTCTAAGAGAAGGTTGTTGAAGTCCCCAACTGTGATTATAGATCTACTTCACCTTGCAGTTTTATCAGTTTCTGCTTCACATATATGATAGTGGCATGTACCCTCTTAGATGAAATTTCTTTCAAGTTTTATTTGGTACATACATATTTAAGATTGGGTGTTATATCTTTCTAGCTAATCCTTGTATTATTGTGGTATGTACCTCTTTTTCTCTAGTAAATCTCTTATTCTGACATCTACTTTATCTGACATTAACATAGCCACACCTATTTTTTAATTAGTGTTTGCATGATATATTTTTTCTATTGAGTTTGAAATAAATCTCTTCCAAACAGCATACAGTAGGGCTATGTTTTTATTTACTCTGTCAATAATTATCTTTTAATTGATGTATTTAGATAATTTACATTTAAGATAATTATTGAAATGTCAGTGTATAAGTTGGCCATTTAATTACTTGTTTTGTTTATTTCCTCTCATTCTTTTTTCTGTTTCTCTTTACTTGCTTTCCTGTTGTTTGAACACTTCTTGGAGTCTGTCTTGATTAATTTGTAGTGTCTATTTATTATGGTAAAATATACATACCGTAAGGTTTATCATTTTAATCATCTTTAATTGTACAATTTACTGGTATTAAGTACATCCACATTATTGTGCAAACATTATCACTATCCATCTTCAGATATTTTTCATCATTCCAAACGGAAACTCTGTATCCAACAAGCAAGAACATTTCCTCCTTCTCCAAGTCCCTGCTAATGACTATTCACTTTTTGTCTCTCTGAATTTGCCTATTTTAGGAACCATGTGTAAATGGAAACATACAATATTTATCTTTTTGTGTGTTTGGTTTATTTCACTTAGTTCATCCATGCTGCAGCATGTGTCAGAATTTCATAAGGCTGGATAATATTTCTTCATACAGATATACCACATTGTTCATTTATTTATCTGTTCATGAACACATGGATGGTTTCTACCTTTTGGCTATGGTAAACTAATGCTGCTGTGAACAGTAGTATACAAATATCTGATTAAGCCTATGCTTTTGATTCTTGGGTATGTACCCAGAAGTGGAATTGCCAGATCATGTGATAATTCTATGTTTAATTTGTTGAGGAACGACCTTTTGTTTTCCACAGCAGCTGCACCATTTTACATTCCCACCAGCAATGCGCAAAGGTTCCAATTTCTTCACATCCTTGTCAACACTCATAATCATATATATATATATATATATATATATTTTTTTTTTTTTTTAACAGCCAACCTAATGTGTATGAAGTAGTAACTCATTGTGGTTTTGATTTTCATTTCCCTAGTGTAGTGATATTGAGCATCTTTTCATGTGCTATTGGTCATTTGTATATATTCTTTGGAGTAATGTCTATTCAAGTCCTTTGTTCATTATTTAATTGTATTTTGTGGTTATTGTTTATTTGTTTGTTTTAGAGACAGAATCTCCACTCTGTTTCCCAGACTGAAGTGCAGTGGCATGATCATAGCTCAGCCATTTAAATGGCATGATCAATGTTCAGCCATTTAAAAAAGAATAAGGAAAATTAAATCGGACACAGAAGAATACAATGTAGCATAATGACAAAAGAACTAGCTTTAAATCTTGGTTCCAGAATGTTCTGTGAGATTTCATTGGCTAAGTAGCATAATCTTTTAGTGCCTCAATTTTGGTATCTGTAGAATGGGATAATGATAATAATATCTTAGTGAAGTAATGTATTTAAAGTTCCTGGGACATGGTAAGCTTTGAAAGCCTTACAGATAAGCTTATAAGAAGGAATTAAATAAGAAGGGGGAAATTAATTCATAAAAAATAAATCTGCACATTTGACTTGAGGCAAACACTGAGAGATGAAATTGAGACCAGACTGCCTAGTTCTATATAGTGATACGTCCACTTACAGGTGTAATATTTTGGTTTCTTAACATCTCTAATGTTAAGATGAGTTTCTTAATATCCTGATCTCAGTCTCCTGTTATGCAAAGTGGTAATAATCATTGAACCCCCCCCCATTAGGCTTATTGTGAATTTTAAATGAAATAATTGATGTATTAATAATATGCTCACAAAAGAATCTGACATATGGAATGTACTCAATAAATTGTAGCTTTTCTTATAACAGAAGTTAAGCTTATACAGAAGGGAGAAAACTGAAAGAGATGTGAAAGGCAGTCAGCCCAGTGGATGGAGAGAAAGTAATGGGAGTTCAGTAGGGACAAACAGATTATAATAGTCTAGTGAATTTTACTCTCAGAGATTTTACGAAAAAAATGTCTTGCAAATACAAGACATTGAGAGTTCCCACATAAGTGATTGACAACAAATATCAAAATCTCCAGTTTATCCCAATGTTTGGGTGATAAACCTCCTTTTAGCCAAGAATTCTACCTTAGGGAAAAGGATTTTTATTCTTACTGCACATAGATTATAAGATATTGCCAAGAGGTTCCAAGATGGCCAAATAGGAACAGCTCCAGTCTACAGCAGAAGATGGGTGATTTCTACATTTCCAACTGAGGTACCAGATTCATCTCACTGGGGCTTGTCGGACAGTGGATGCAGCCCACAGACTGTGAGCTGAAGCAGGGCAAGGCATCGCCTCACCAGGGAAGCAGGATGCACAAGGGGTCGGGGAATTCCCTTTCCTAGCCAAGGGAAGCCATAACAGACAGCACCTGGAAAATCAGGTCAGTCCTACCCTAATACTGCACTTTTCCAGTAGTCTTAGCAAATGGCACACCAGGAGATAATATCCCTTGCCTGGCTCAGAGGGTCCCACGTCCATGGAGCCTTGCTCACTGCTAGCACAGCAGTCTGAGATTGAACTGCAAGGTGGCAGCGAGGCTAGGGGAGGGGCATCCACCATTGCTGAGGCTTGAGTAGGTAAAGAAAGTGTCTGGGAAACTCGAACGGGGTGGAGCCCCCCACAGCTCAAGGAGGCCTGCCTGCCCCTCCCACCTCTAGGGGCAGGGCATAGCTGAACGAAAGGCAGCAGAAACTTCTGCAGACATAAAAGTCCCTATCTGACAGCTTTGAAGAGAGTAACAGTTCTCCCAGCATGAAGTATGAAATCTAAGAACGGACAGACTGCCTACTCAAGTGTGTCCCTGAACCCCAAGTAGCCAAATGGAGAGGCACCTCCCAGTAGGGGCCAACTGACACCCCATACGGCTGGGAGCCCATCTGAGATGAAGCTTCCAGAGGAATGATCAGGCAACAACATTTGCTGTTCTGCAATATTTGCGGTTTTACAGCCTCCACTGGTGATACCCAGGCAAACAGGGTCTGGTCTGTAGTGGATCCCCAGCAAACTCCAACAGACCTGCAGCTGAGGGTCTTGACTGTTAGAAGGAAAACTAACAAACAGAAAGGACATCCACACCAAAACCCCATCTGTACGTCACCATCATCAAAGACCAAAGGTAGATAAACCGCAAAGATAGGGAGAAACCAGAGCAGAAAAACTGAAAATTCTAAAAATCAGAGCACCTCTTCTCCTCCAAATGAACACAGCTCCTCACCAGCAACAGAAAAGCTGGAGGGAGAATGACTTTGACAAGTCGAGAGAAAAAGGCTTCAGAAGATTGGTAATAATAAACTTTTCCGAACTAAAGTAGGATGTTCAAACCCATTGCAAAGAAGCTAAAAACCTTGAAAAAAGACTAGACAAATGGCTAACTAGAATAAACAGCATAGAAAAGATCTTAAATGACCTGATGGAGCTGAAAACCATGGCACGAGAACTACGAGACGCATGCACAGGCTTCAGTAACCAATTCGATCAACTGGAAGAAAGAGTATCAGTGATTGAAGATCAAATGAATGAAATGAAATGAGAAGAGCAGTTTACAGAAAAAAGACTGAAAAGAAATGAAAAAAGCCTCCAAGAAATATGGGACTATGTGGAAAGACCAAATATACGTCTGATTGGTATACTTGAAAGTGATGGGGAGAATGGAACCAAACTGGAAAACACTCTTCAGGATATTATCCAGGAGAACTTCTCTAACCTAGCAAGGCAGGCCAACATTCAAATTCAGGAAATACAGAGAACACCACAAAGATACTCCTTGAGAAGGGCAACTCCAAGACACATAATTTTCAGATTCACCAAAGTTGAAATGAAGGAAAAAATGTTAAGGGCAGCCAGAGAGAAAGGTCGGGTTACCCACAAAGGGAAGCCCATCAGACTAACAGCAGATCTCTAGGCAGAAACCCTACAAGCCAAAAGAGAGTGGGGGCCAATATTCAACATTCTTAAAAGAATTTTCAACCTGGAATTTTATATCCAGCCAAACTAAACTTCATAAGTGAAGGAGAAATAAAATCCTTTACACACAAGCAAATGCTGAGAGATTTTGTCACCACCAGGCCTGCTTACAAGAGCTACTGAAGGACACTAAACATGGAAAGGAACAACTGGTACCAGCCACGCAAAAACATGCCAAATTGTAAAGACCGTCGAGGCTAGGAGAAACTGCATCAACTAACAAGCAAAATAACCAGCTAACATCATAATGACGGGATCAAATTCAAACATAGCAGTATTAACTTTAAATGTAAATGGGCTAAATGCTCCAATTAACAGACACAGACTGGCAAATTGGATAAAGAATCAAGACCCATCATTGTGCTGTATTCAGGAGACCCATCTTACATGCAGAGACACACATAGTCTCAAAATAAAGGGATGGAGGAAGATCTACTAGCAAATGGAAAACAAACAAACAAAAAAAGCAGAAGTTGCAATTGTAGTCTCTGATAAAACAGACTTTAAACTAACAAAGATCAGAAGAGACAAAAAAGACCATTACATAATGGTAAAGGGTCAATTCAACAAGAAGAGCTAACTATCCTACATATATACGTACCCAATACAGGAGCACCCAGATTCATAAAGCAAGTCCTTAGAGACCTACGAAGAGACTTAGACTCCCACACAATAATAATGGGAGACTTTAACACCCCAATGCCAACATTGGACAGATCAGCAAGACAAAAAGTTAACAAGGATATCCAGGAATTCACCTCAGCTCTAAACCAAGCAGACCTAATAGACATCTACAGAACACTCCACCCTAAATCAATGGAATATACATTCTTCTCAGCACCACATCACACTTATTCCAAAATTGACCACATAGTTGGAAGTAAAGCACTCCTCAGCAAATGTAAAAGAACAGAAATTATAACAAACTGTCTCTCAGACCACAGGGCAATCAAACCAGAACTCAGCATTAAGAAACTCACTCAAAACCACTCAAATACATACATGGAAACTGAACAACCTGCTCCTGAATGACTACTGGGTACGTAACAAAATGAAGGCAGAAATAAAGATGTTCTTTGAAACCAATGAGAACAAAGACACAACGTACCAGAATCTCTGGGACACATTTAAAGCTGTGTGTAGAGGGAAATTTATAGCACTAAATGCCCACAAGAGAAAGCAGAAAAGATCTAAAATTGACACCCTAACATCACAATTAAAAGAACTAGAGAAGCAAGAGCAAACATATTCAAAAGCTAGCAGAAGGCAAGAAATAACTAAGATCAGAGCAGAACTGAAGGAGATAGAGACACAAAAAACCCTTCAAAAAAATCAATGAATCCAGGAGCTGGTTTTTTGAAAAGATCAACAAAATTGATAGACCGCTAGCAAGACTAATAAAGAAGAAAAGAGAGAAGAATCAAATAGATGCAATAACAAATGATAAAGGGGATATCACCACCGACCCCACAGAAATACAAACTACCATCAGAGAATACTATAAACACCTCTACGCAAATAAACTAGAAAATCTAGAAGAAATGAATAAATACCTGGACACATACACCCTCCCAAGACTAAACTAGGAAGAAGTTGAATCCCTGAATAGACCAATAACAGGCTATGAAATTGAAGCAATAGTTGAGAGCCTACCAACCAAAAAAAGTCCAGGACCAGATGGAATCACAGCTGAATTCTACCAGAGGTACAAAGAGGAGCTGGTACCATTCCTTCTGAAACTATTCCAATCAATAGAAAAAGAGGGAATCCTCCCTAACTCATTTTATGAGGCCAACATCATCCTGATACCAAAGCCTTGCAGAGACACAACAAAAAAAGAGAATTTTAGACCAATATCCCTGATGAACATCGATGCAAAAATCCTCAATAAAATATGGGCTAACTGAATCCAGCAGCATATCAAAAAGCTTATCCACCATGATCAAGTGGACTTCATCCCAGGGATGCAAGGCTGGTTCAACATATGCAAATCAATAAACGTAATCCAGCATATAAACAGAACCAAAGACAAAAACCACATGATTATCTCAATAGATGCAGAAAAAGGCCTTTGACAAATTCAACAGCCCTTCATGCTAAAAACTTTCAATAAATTCGATATTGATGGAACGTATCTCAAAATAATAAGAGCTATTTATGACAAACTCACAGCCAATATCATGCTGAATCAGCAAAAACTGGGAGCAGTCCCTTTGAAAACCGGCACAAGACAGGGATGCCCTCTCTCACCACTCCTATTCAACATAGTGTTGGAAGTTCTGGCCAGGGCAATCAGGCAGGAGAGAGAAATAAAGGGTATTCAATTAGAAAAAGAGGAAGTCAAATTGTCCCTGTTTGCAGATGGCATGATTGTATATTTAGAAAACCCCATTGTCTCAGCCCAAAATCTCCTTAAGCTGATAAGCAACTTCAGCAAAGTCTCAGGATACAAAATCAATGTGCAAAAATCACAAGTATTCCTGCACACCAATAACAGACAAACAGAGAGCCAAATCATGAGTGAACTCCCATTCACAATTGCTTCAAAGAGAATAAAATACCTGGGAATCCAACTTACAAGGGATGTGAAGGATCTCTTCAAGGAGAACTACAAACCACTGCTCAGTGAAATAAAAGAGGACACAAACAAATGAAAGAACAGTCCATGCTCATGGATAGGAAGAATCAATATCATGAAAATGGCCATACAGCCCAAGGTAATTTATAGATTCAATGCCATCCCCATCAAGCTACCAATGACTTTCTTCACAGAATTGGAAAAAACTACTTTAAAGTTCATATGGAACCAAAAAACAAAGCTGGAGGCATCACGCTACCTGACTTCAAACTATACTACAAGGCTACAGTAACCAAAACAGCATGGTACTGGTACCAAGACAGAGATATAGACCAGTAGAACAGAACAGAACCCTCAGAAATAATACCACACTTCTACAATCATCTGATCTTTGACAAACCTGACAAAAACCAGAAATGTGGAAAGGATTCCCTATTTAATAAATGGTGCTGGGGAAATTGGCTAGCCATATGTAGAAAGCTGAAACTGGATTCCTTCCTTACACCTTATACAAAAATTAATTCAAGATGGATTAAAGACTTAGATGGTAGACCTAAAACCCTAAAAGTGCTAGAAGAGAACCTAGGCAATACCATTCAGGACATAGGCATGGGCAAGGACTTCATGTCTAAAACACCCGAAGCAATGACAACAAAAGCCAAAATTGACAAATGGGATCTAATTAAACTAAAGAGCTTCTGCACAGCAAAAGAAACTACCATCAGAGTGAACAGGCAACCTACAGAACGGGAGAAAATTTTTATAATCTACCCATCTGACAAAGGGCTAATATCCAGAATCTACAAAGAACGTAAACAAATTTACAAGAAAAAATCAACCCCATCAAAAAATGGGCGAAGGATATGAACAGACACTTCTCAAAAGAAGACATTCATACAGCCAACAGACACATGAAAAAATGTTCATCGTCACTGGCCACCAGAGAAATGCAAATCAAAACCACAATGAGACACCTCTCACACCATATAGAATGGCAATCATTAAAAAGTCAGAAAACAACAGATGCTGGAGAGGATGTGGAGAAATAGGAACACTTTTAAACTGTTGATGGGACTGTAAACTTGTTCAACCATTGTGGAAGACAGTGTGGTGATTCCTCAAGTATCTAAAATAGAAATACCATTTGACCCAGCCATCCCATTACTGGGTATATACCCAAAGGATTATAAATCATGCTACTATAAAGACACATGCACACGTATGTTTATTGTGGCACTATTCACAATAGCAAAGACTTGGAACCAACCCAAATGTCCATCAATGATAGACTGGATTAAGAAAATGTGGCACGCAAATATACATATGTAACAAACCTGCACGTTATGCACATGTACCCTAGAACTTAAAGTATAATAAAATAAAAAATAAAAATAAATAAACTGGTTAAGGATGGTTCACAAAAAAAAAAAGAAAAAAGAAAATGTGGCATGTATACACCATGGAATACTATGCAGCCATAAAAAAGGATGAATTGATGTCCTTTGTAGGGACATGGATGAAGCTGGAAACCATCATTCTCAGCAAACTATCTCAAGGACAGAAAACCAAACACCGCATGTTCTCACTCATAGGTGGGAATTGAACAATGAGAACACTTGGACACAGGGAGGGGAACATCACACACTGGGGCCTGTTGTGGGGTGAGTGGGGAGGGGAGGGAGAGTATTAGCAGATATACCTAATGTAAATAACGAGTTAGTGGGTGCAGCACATCAATATGGCACATGTATACCTATGTAACAAACCTACACATTATGTACATGTAACCTAGAACTTAGAAAGTATAATTTAAAAAAAGATACTGCCAAATAGTGCAGTATCTTAGTTGTAAATAAATTGTCAATCTTTTTGCAACAAGGCAACAGTTGTGATATCACAATGAGTCATTACGCACTTTCTGTTCATGGAGGATCCGAAAATCATCTTTGCGAAGAAGTGAGTTGGTGTGGGAGGCAGTACCTTAACATTTCAGCAGAGGCCTTTAGCCAAATTCCTGACGCTGCCAAGCTTCCACAGGCAGACTGAGATATAAAGACAAGAGGGAAGAACGCGGACCAAAAAAAGTACAAATGAGAATGGAGACTACGTTTCCAACTAGCATTACACATTTTAAAGTGCTTTTCTTTTTGGTGAACTTTAAAGAAATGTCATAAACCTATATATTTCATGATTGAAAGGCCCTTTTCAATTAACTGGAAAATACCTGGTTATGTTTGAGTACACATTACTTCATTTTGTTTTTTACATTCAACCCACATCTGTGTAGTACCTACAATGTGCCCAACTTGAGTTTAGGTGCCAAAGATATCAGATGAACAACATAGTTTCATTCCGTGGGGAGCTTTCATTCTACTGAGAAAAACAGATAAATAGGAAAAGAGTGAAGAAAGGACTGCAGAGAAGAGACTTAATTTTTGGTATAGTCATGAAGGATGAGTAGGAGTTTGCCGGGCAAAGAAGAGGAGAACAGCAAAGATTAAAAGGCTTTGTCCATGGATGATGATTCCAAAGCCAGAGGGTGAGTTCAAGAAAGCAGTTTGGTTCTGTTGGAGTTGACAGTGTCAGAGAAGGAAAGGAGAGTTTCAGGGCCAGATCATGAAGGGCACTGAATTCCTGACCAGGGAGATTGTATCAGACCCTGCAAGCAATTGATTGAGTTTAAGCCGATCAGGTTTACTCTGTATAGTATTTTAGGACTCTCTGGCAGCTACTTGGAGGATGGATGGGAGAGGAGAGCTGAGGACAGAAGACCAGCTGGGCAGCAAGGTACTATGTGCACATTACATCATCTTTAAATGAATAATGTGCAATTGTTCAGAAACAGGCGACTGCTCATTCTTTCAAATGGATTAGGGTAGAAGGGCCTTCTTAGCAGAGAATAATACAAAATTTTCTTCCTTTAAAACATTGTTTATGACTTATCAAGGTCATCTAGGCTTAACAAGTGGTTCTTTTAAAAAAAAAAAAACAGCTTTATTGAGGTATGACTGAATACAAAAAGCTGTACATACTCAATATATGCAATCCGATGAGTTCGGACATACGCTTACCTTAATATCGCTCTAAAGTATCAATTATTTTCATTATTCACACCTTAGACCAAATTTCTTTTATCACTGACTTTTCTCTCTTCCCCAGCTGAATATTTGAAGTTGAGGGCAGTGGCATTTCAAATGGAAGATTAAAATTAAATTAAATTAGAAATCAAATTAAATTATGAGCTGGGGGACTTTGGTCAACTGTCCAAGAAGTCAGTTGGAAAATGAGACAAGACATTGAGGAGAACAGAGAGCAGATTAATTCAGTTTGCACTTGTACTAGAATTTTCAAAAGAAGGTGTTCTATTTCCAAAGTTCCCTATGTAACACTTAAGCTGTAAGTTAATAATGCTGAAAGCAGTTGCTAGTGTGTGTACCAGTTCATAACATCAGGGTGAGTGTTAATGGCTACATAATTTGCAGGGCCCAGGGCAAAGTGAAAATGTAGGTCCCTTATTTGGAAATCAAGAACAAAGGGTCATTAAAGGTGATAATGTATAAAACTGTCCTTTCTTCTACCATTCCTCTCTTGACTTTTTCTACTAGTTTTTATTTGCTATTTCATGTTATTGCAAGGAAAGAAAAAACAAAAGTATAAATTTTTAGCACAAATTTTACCATTCACTTTGTATTATGCAATGCAAATATAAGAATAGTTGCTTTGCATGCAGAATCAGCAAAAATTAGGTATTTCATAGATTGTACATATGTATGCCATCCTTACCCAAACAGTGGAAAGGATACACAAGACTTAAATAACTTTGTATTTCATTTTTGGACACAGTCTCTCCCTTTGACTTACTCATGAGTAAGAAAGGATTCCAAGAAAAGGAGCTGTGGTTTGCTCTTTCTTTCTCTCTCTTTGTATGTCGTCATTTTCAGCATAAGCGGTTGGCTGATACAGGGAATTATTCAAGGAAGAAAGGATGCATTAGGCTCCTGTGGTCATCTGTGTTTCTTAGGACTCTTTGCCTTCTTGCTAAATTTGAAGGAAGTTCTGGTTCCAGTGGCAAGCATGGTCTCTTGAGGCTGCCAGCTTCCCCACTTACTCATAGACATAACACACTTACTTGTGCTCTCATGTTGAAACTCACCAAACTCCCATGAATTGTGCATCCCCCAGAATTCACCATTATGCACACCATGTGTGAATGAGCAGTGCAGAATGGCTGAGCGTGTGCAGAGTGTGCAGACAGCCCCTGCTCCCTTGAGGCTCACTGTCCTACTGGACTTTGCCCACAAAACACTGGTTCAACTACTAAAATCATTGAACAAAGCACAGAGCTTTTCTGAGCCTGGGGTCCTCCCTCTGAAGCTGCATGGGTCACACACCCATGAATCCAGCCTGCCTTGAAATTTCTTATATGCAAATGAGGAACCAATTAGCAAAGTGATTTGCAAAGAATATGGAAACTGGCTAGTTTAATAATAGAATAAATGCAGACCTCATTCTGGACTTTATTTCTAAGATCTGCTGGAGTGAAGCACATAGATAGTTTACCATTGTTTTCAAACCTACATAATAGTTTATGGACTATAAGGTAAAATTTAAGTAAAATGTAAGATCAAATGTGAGGTTTAAAACAAATGATGCTTATTACATAAAACAGGGAGTTGGGTAAAACAACTTCAGAGAAACTATTTGAGTACAAAGAACCACCCAGAGTTAAGAGGACTGGGTGCCCGGTCCCACCTCTGATCTTGGTGGTCTATGATCTCAGACAAGCCACATCCCCCTCTAGTTTTCATAAACTTCATCTGTAAAACAGGATTTAAACACAAATGGTTTCTAGTTTAAAATTTGTTCTGTGAAAGAGGCATTTATAAATCAAGAAACTCATTTTAAAGATACAATTGTAGACTTTAAAGATTTCACCCTAGAACTTCCAGAGTTTCTCAGCCATCCATGCCTTTCGGAAATGTTGCTCCTCAGCTGTGTACTCGGCCCTATGGTTTACATGATCATCTTTCTCATATTTCTGCCTGTTCTTCATCTTACCGGACAATTAATCATTGCTAAAAGAAAAATTCTTAAGTGCTAGAAGATAAAGTAAAAAGACAAGATCTATGTCCAAAGAAATCCATGGAGATCTGAGAAAAGTTTAGGGTTTTCTTAGGTCTATAGATTTATATCTGTTCAGTTTTCGCTTTCTCTTTAGACCTTTCAGCTCCTGTCCAAACAAAACTTTACCTTGCTTCCTGGAACTTCTCTTTTATGACTTACTGAGTACGATTATCAACATTTTATCAGGAGATTGTTTCCCTTTGTTTTAAAAGGGACTGCCAAAATGTAAAGTATGATATTGTGTCTTGCAGAAATTGATTGTTTTTTCACAGAAAGATAAACATAATCTAATAGTCGGTAGAAAAAGATATATTTTTAAATAAAGGCAGGAAACAGAAGGGAATTAAAATATGTTGCGTTCCTGTTACATACCAGGTACCGTGTGTTACAAATATTATTTTATTTAACCTTTATATAATCATCTGTGGTGGTGGAAATAGAAATACTATCAATTACCTATGCTATACCAGAAAGCTTCTAACACAAACTCCAGCCCAGACTTCTCTCCCACGTTCCAGTCTTGTATATCCAACCACCTATGTGGCAAGTCCAGTTGGCACTGATCGTTCAATCGATATGACCAGACTGAACGCATCAGCTTTCCCTAAAAAGCCTGCTCTAGCCTCAGCATTTCTCATCTCAGGCGACATCGAGGTCACTCTTCCAGTTGCTTAGGCCAGAAATCTTGGGGTCATTGTTGTCTCTTTATTTTGTCACCCTAATCACCCAATCCATCAAGAGGTCCTGTCAACTCTTGCTTCCAAACAAGTTCAGCATGGATCTGACTGCTCCTCAACCCCACCTGAGTCAGAGCAAATGCTGCCTCTCTCTGGGTGGTTCACAAGCTTTCCAGCTACCTGCATCCTGACCTCTCCTAGATACTATTCCAAACCAGCAGCCAGGATGAGGTTTTGAAACGTAAGCCATGCCGGCTGTAAGCTCAAACTCCTGCCATGGCCCCCTTATCACTCTCAGAGTAAAAGCTGAAAAGCCATGAGCCATGCTGACCCACTCCTTCCTCCACCACCCCACAGCACACGCCCCACCATGTTTAATGTTACAAATTCATAACAACTCATCTTAGCCCATAAGCTTGTCTAAGTACTGAATTGCCGGACATACATCTTTTAATATACATATACTCACTTTTCAGTAGCATACTTTCATCTTAATGAATTCCTTATTCACTACTTTGGAAGGGCAAATATACACATCTTTATATTCAGAAAATACACTAAATGGCAACTGTGGGAGAAAAGTCTATGAGGTTAGCAATTGTAGTTGAACTGCCTTGTATTATCTGTACCCACTACTATTCCTCACAGTGTCTTAGAAGACCTAGGAGGAAAATGTGTTCCAGGTAGCAGGGTGAGCTAATCCATACAGAAGCATGATGTGAACTGTAGAGTGCTCAAATAATGCAATTTCTTGTGACTTATTTTCATTAGTTCCCACATGGTTCACAGTGGGCAGCGCATTTGTAGAAGTAAATTGTGCACACACTTACTAATCTCCTCCGTCACTTCACTCTATCCCATCACTTTCTTGCAATCCCAAGACCACCCAGGAACACTCCCACCTTAGCACTATAACCCCTGCAGTTCCCTCTGCCTGGAACACCCTTCTCTGGCATGGGACTCACTCCCTCTCATCTCTCATCTCTCAAGTTTTTGGTCAAATCTCACTTTCTTGGTGGAATTCCCTCCCCTCCCTATACCTCCCTACCCATATACTTCTGATATCTCTTACCTTGGTCTATATTTCTTACATCTATAGCATGTTTCACCTTCTAAACGTCTCTGTAATTTACTGCTTTACATTTATTATTTACTTTCTGTTTATTTGTCTTCACTAAAATGAAATGTTCACTAATGTGTTCTCATCCCCTAGAGAGTGCTTGGCATGTGATCAATAAATCTTTGCAGAATGGTGGGGTGAATGAATGAATGAGAGAATGAATGAGTGCTTTCCCTTGTTCCTCATACTAACCTGACTAAACTTAGCCCAGAGGTATTTTACAAATCAGGACATTAAAACTGAGAGAGGCTAGGTAACTTTCACAAGTCAGAAACTTTGTAAGAGTCAGATCTGAGATGAAAAGAGGACTTTCTGATTGGGACCTTCTCCACTTTATCACACTTCGAAACATGTGTTTGATGAAAATCTAGGTATTCCATAAAATGCAAGACCTTTGTCCTTCTCCACACTCTCAGCCAATAGTGTTTAAATAAGCCTCTTGGAATACTGTAACTAAAGTGACTGGCTTATAGAGTAACGCATATAAAATGAATGATATGAGGTGTATTCTTCTTGACTCTGGCTGCAGAGTTACAGAAATAAACTAACTTGAGTAAGCTTAAGCCAAAAACATTAATTTAAAAATAAATAATTTAATTTTTTTTTTTTTTTTTAATGGGGAGGCCAAGGCAAGAGGATCACTTGAGGCCAGGAGTTTGAGAACAGCCTGAGCAACATGGAGAGACTCTATCTCTACAAAAAATTTAAATTAAAAAAAAAAATAGCCAGGTGTGGTGGTGCACATCTAGTCCCAGCTACTCTGGAGGCTGAGGCAGGAAGAGCACTTTTGCCCAGGAGTTTGAGGCTGCAGTGAGCTATGATCATACCACTGCACACCAGCCTGGATGACAGAGCAAGACTCCGTCTCCTTATCTCTTAAGGATACATGAGCGCATGAAAGCCACAGGGAAAAATGAAAAAGAGGGAGCAGGAGGCAGAGGAGTTGGGAGAGTTCTTGTTCCGCCTTCCACGTGTGTCCGTTTCATTCTTCCCTCTCCATGATTGACCCGTCACCCTTTAACGTGGACAAAGCTATAATCTCACAGTCCCAGCTATGGGCCTGGTTTGGGAAAAACAGCTCTCCTCGTCCAATCAGGGATGTCCAGGTACGAGGACCCCTTTGACAACTGCAAGATGGGGAGTGCTGCAGGCCCCAAAGAAAGGGACTCGGCAGACAACTCACAAGTAGCTGATTCTAGAAGACAGTGGAAGAGTAGGAAGCACATGATTGAATTGAATAGCTGAAGTCCAAATTCCTGTTTTTCACCTTTCATCTATGTAAGTTCAATGAGGGTGCTAATGAGGAAACATACCTGAATCTTCTGATACTCAGATAATTATAATGTACTTGTTCTTTTACTCTTGTTCTTTCTCAGATATAGATGCTAAATCTTGATTATGTGGTGATTACAAAAAAAGAACAGAAAGAAAAAAGTAAAAGAGGGACATTTGGGGTAAGGAAAAGAAGAAAAAAAAAGGAGAATCAGGAGTTCTGCATTTTGATCTCAGTCCTGTCACCAGAAGCAAATGCCTTGGGCAAGTCAATTCTCTGGTTTCAGTGTCCTTCTCTATATAATGAGGAAATCAGACAGAATCCGTAGGTTTCCCAACCTGCTCCTTTATCAGGAGAATTAGCTGGGAGCATTTACAAAATGCAGATTCCTTCCCCGTGAATATTCTGATTTAAACGATCTTGCATGAAATTCTATCATTTGTATTTTAATGCAAATTTCCAGATGACTGATGATCAGCTACATTTGGGAAGCATTAGACTAGATGACATTTAAGACCTCTCCTAGTGATTAATATATTTGTTTACCTAACAATTATCTAACTTGTAAAACCGATTATAATAAAATGAATTTCTTCTTGTGTTTCTGGGTGTCTTTTTCAGAAATTACATAATCTTTCCACTTTGTTTCCAAAGAAAATTAAGAGAACTATCTAGTAGACAATAAATTCTCAATAAATAGTTTTGAAAGGATAAATGACCAGTTCTATATATTTTTAGAAATTAACAATTTTTCATTATCTCCTGAGTTACTTAGTCCTCATGTATGTAGGGAAGAAATTCCACTCAGAGCTTTTCTGGTTTAATGGAATATTGAAAATACTTAGCAGGATAATAGTATATAAGTCAGGGCTCATAATCTTTTAAGTATAAGCTAAAAGCTTTTGATGATGGAGTCTCATTTTTGTCTTCTATGGCATGGATAAAGAGGTATATGTGAAAGTCAAGTGTTCCTCCTGTGCGTTATTATCATGCACATACCTGAGGCTGTTATGTTTCTGTTGTTCTTGCCTTTTACCACAGCACTTTCCTACCTGTCAGTTTTGCCAGTCTCAAAATATTGCTTTAACAAGTTCTGCAGAGAATTGTACTAGCCCTGAACTTTTTGAAAGTCCAGTGTTCTTTTTGGAAACAAGATGTGAGTTTCTAAAGAGACTGGACTTCCAGACAGAGCATCTGGGGCGTAATCCTGCCTCTGCCTCTGTGCCTATTCACTGCATAAAATTGATCAAGCCATATCACCTCTTCTGACATCTACTTCCTCTTCTGTAAAATGAATTCCACACTCATTTCTTGATAATTCTTACAAATAATTAGGAGATTAAAAAATAAAAATTATATTCTTGATTCTGAATATCACATTTCTGCTTATTAGATTTATTATTTTTCTCATTCCCTTCTGGCAGTATTTTAATATGCTACCTAGATCCAAAAGGATACATTGCTTACAAAAAAATAGAAACAGACCTTTACAGCTACCTACACTTTTCAACATCATATCATTTTCGCGTGGACCCAAATCCTTTTCTATGTCACTTTTCAGAAAGGAAACTCATATAGCTCAGCCATATAGCATGTGATATGATTGGGGATAGTTACCTCATTCATACATGTGGGTCCAGTTATGTGTTCCATTTTGTCACTTTTCTAAGGAAGGATTTTTTAAATATTATTATTATTTTACTTTAAGTTCTGGGATACATGTATAGAATGTGTAGGTTTATTACATAGGTGTACATGTGCCATGGTGGTTTGCTGTACCCATCAACCCATCATCTGGGTTTTAAGCCCCACATACATTAGGTATTTGTCCTAATTAAGGATAGTGGTTTGACTTAGGCACCAGCAAGTCCCCAGTAGCACACTTGGGAATATTATCCCATGATTGGCATCCTCCTGTGGTTTTTTCCCAGAGTGAAAAGAACCACTCTGGAAAAAAATTGTACATTTTAGCCCTTTTTAAAGTCACAGTGGCTTAGTTGTACTGTTGCTAAAACAAATAATGCTCAGGAAGTGAATACAATCGCATATGTATACTATATCTTACAGCATCAGATCACTGATGTTTGCGTTTTATTGCTTTTTAAAGAAAATAAATGATAGGAAATGTATATTGTAGAATATCTAAGCCTATTTATTACAGCAACATTGTTTTTTTTCCTGTGTGATTGATTTTATTTTTCTGAAAAGCATAAAAATACCAAGTGTGACATCATGCAAGAACACGGCCGTGTAGATTTTCCATGAAACTCTCTTCTTAACAACATTGAATATAATGTCTGTCAGAGCAGTGCTTATGAGATCATTGTTAAGTGTGTTTTTTGTTTCAGGCTAGTTATTACATCTAATTATTGCATTGTTATGTTTCAGAGCAGTTGAACATCAGATACCCAGAGTGACATCAGGTTAAAAAAAGCCTACAATTTGGATCTTTTCCTACCTCGGAAGCAAGGAAAATGGACAATTGATAATCAAAGGTAAAATTGCCCCCTTTCCCCTTACATGTATAGGAAGCATTTTCTTAAATAACAGCCTCCTCTTCAGCTATCCTATATGAAACATTTTGTAATAGCATGGTATATTTGCACAAATTATTCCAGGCATACGCTTTCCAGACATATTAAGAGTCTGTTGAATTTAAAACCTGTGTTTTTTTAACTTCCTAGCTACCTGTACAGAATCTGGGCCAGATGTATTTTATATGTTTAATCTTCATTGTTGTTGTTAATCTGGAATGGCATATTGGGCAAATGCCATTTTTATAAATCTGTGGACCCAAATGTTGGACATTAGGTAGGTTAGGCATGAAATTATGGAAGTAAATGGCATAGTATTAGCTTTTCTTAGCGTATGGAACAAATTTGCATTTATCCACACAGACATGTTCAACATGATGTAAGTGTGCTAAGAAAGGCAATGAAGGGCAGGGCGCGCTGGCTCATGCCTGTGATTCTAGCACTTTGGGAGACCGAGGTGGGTGGATCACCTGAGGTCAGGAGTTTGAAACCAGCCTGGCCAATATGGTGAAACCCCCTCTCCACTAAAAATGCAAAAATTAGCCAGGTGTGGTGGCAGGTGCCTGTAATCCCAGCTACTTGGGAGACTGAGGCAGGAGAATCACTTGAACCTGGAAGGTGGAGGTTGCAGTGAGCCGAGATTGTGCCACTGCACTCCAGCCTGGATGACAGAGGGAGACTCCATCTCAAAAAAAAAGAAAAAAGAAAAAGAAAAGGAAAGAAAGACAATGAAAACACTTGAGTCCTTGCTATCATCTCTACTCCTTTCTTTATGTCGTTTTTGGAGGGAGAAAAAAAGAAGGGTCTTACCACATATAAATCAAGTATACCACAAAAGTGGTGTCAGATCAGGAGATTAATATTGCTGAATAATAAGCTGGTGTCTTTGTTTGGGTTACTTGCTTGAGACAGTGACTTGGATATGGCAATTTATTAGGGAGGTGATCCCAAAGATCAAGAGTTAGAAGCAGGAAGAGTGAATCAGGGAAGAAGCGCAGGCCAAATTGCAGGCGGGTTAGCAAGTCCACCACTGCAGATAATGGAAACTTCGTTCCCTCCAAGAGGGGTACAGATGCCCAAATTTCTGTTAGAAAGATGTGCAGCAAGGTTTACTGACTGACTTTTTCCCCTTGGTTTTGGATTCCCCCGAGGGGCATGAATTCCCTCACAGTGCTGGGCTGTGCCAGCCATGCGTGGGTAGAAAGCAGAAAGACACTCAGTTGTCACTTGAGGTGTACCTTGAAAGGCAGTGGTCCAGGGACTGGTTTCATGGCAGACAATTTTTCCATGGGCAGGGTGGGGAGGTGGGGAGATGGTTTTGGGACAAAACTGTTCCACCCTAGATCATCAGGAATTAGATTCTCATAAGGAGCATATACCTAGATTCCTCGCGTGGACAGTTCACATAGGGATCATGCTCCTATGAGAATCTAATGCCATCGCTGATCTCACAAGAGGTAGAGCTCAGGCCGTAATGCACGCTGTTCCACTGCTCACTTTCCTGCTGTGCAGCCCAGTTCCTAACAGGCCATGAACCAGTATTGGTCTATGACCTGGGGGTTAGAGATCCCTCCCTGCAAAGGCAAGGAGACGCCCCTGCAGCTGTGGCTGACACCCAAAGTGAACCCCGGGACATAATGTAGGGAGCCAGACGCATCTGTTGCACCTCCTTTTACTTTATTCTATATCAGCATTTTTCTCCTAAATGAAATATCTCCAAGAAAAAACAGTTTTGTGTTTTAAAGACATTAAATAATTATACCTAAATATCATGGAATCCAAGTGAGTTCTGTTTCAAAACTAACTTCTTCATTAATAAATTGGTCCATCTTCAGTAAATGTTATAGTGTCAGCTAAGTGAGAAATGCATCTGAGTCCCCATGTATATTTGAGACATTATATAAGATTCAAATTATGACCAACATTCGGAATAGTCAGAATTAATATAACAACATTTAATCATAGCTGTATTTGTTACTCACTTTATATTGGTTCATTTACAAGAAGGTGTCTATGATATGTCTTTCCTGTTTGGAAACAACCCTGTTTGTGCGAAATGCATGACTGAAATTATATATTTATCTGGGCATAATGTTAGATGAATGGTCAGCTGGCAAAACAGATTTAGCACATTAAGGTGAATCAGAGCTTCTTTGTTTTGTTTTGACATGAGGACATTAAACAGATTGAAAATACAGTTGGATAAAGCCTGTGGTTGTGTTGTCACCTAGAAGATCATATGCTCAGAGGAGGAATGTAATTGATAAACTCTCTAAGGAGCAGCTATTAAAAATAAGACAGACAACAACAAACATTTAAAGTGATGTGCATTTGCATGCAGATTTCCTCGTGAAGGAAATGAAAGTGGAGGGGACAGGAGAAAGGGCAGCGGAGAATGGTAGTGCAGAGAAACCAGGAAAGTCGTGGCAGATGCTAGTCAGAAATACAAAAAAGAGCAGTCAGAATCAAACTAGGGATGAAGAGGATCCACGACATGCAAACCGAGTGAAGGGCCCCAGTTCATTTGAGGCTGGACATCCTCCTGAATCACGAAAGAAAAATTACTGTGTCTTCTCACCTGAACCATGTATTGCCCCTCATTAGTTTACCTCTCCCTTGTCTCCTTTGCCTCCAGAGTCTTCCAGAATCACAGCTCTGATCATGTCTGCTTTTTGCTCAGAAATGTTCTCTGATTTACCAATCTATCATTATCTAAATTTCTTAAGCAGACATTTAAAACCTGCCACTCTAAGTTGTTAAACTTTTTTTTTTATTCTTTGACCTCACTTACCAGTGGCCCAGCCCACTGTGTAGAAATGTAAGTGCTGTGATTTTTTTCAAGCCTTCCAAGTGATGTTAAGGCTTTGTGATTTTCAAACACAGATTGGTCTAGAGCAAGCTTATCTAGCCCGCTTTATTGTGGTGGTGGTGGTGGCGGTGGTGGTGGTGATGGTGGTGGTGGCGGTGGTGATGGTGGTGGCGGTGGTGGCGGTGGTGATGGTGGTGGTGGTGGTGATGGTGGTGATGGTGATGGTGGTGGTGGTGGTGATGGTGGTGGTGGTGGTGGTGGTGGTGGTGGTGGTGGTGGTGGTGGTGATGGTGGTGGTGGTGGTGGTGGTGGTGGTGGTGGTGGTGTTTTGTTTTAGGCTTTTAGCAGCCTGAAGCCATGGCTTTTAGTGATAAATGGAAAAGAGAGACAAGCATGGGGCTTTACATGCCCAACCAGAAACAGAAACTAAGAACACATAACTGTATTCTCTCCCTTGGACACCTCTGTTCTGGAGTGAGGCCCAAGAATGTACATTTCTAACATGTTCCCAGATGATGCTGATCTGCTGTTCCATGAGACCTTAACTTGGAGAACCACTCTGTAAACTAAATGATCCAGGCTGGCACTACACTTTCTGCATTACAGTTTGAGTCAAAGACTGATCACAATGAAAGGTCTTCCTTACCAACATCACCATTGTGGGTAGCTGTCTTAGTTTAATAATAAGCTCTGAGTCTTCCAGTCAAATACCATCTTAATACCATAAAATTCCCAACAGTAAGATTTTTGATGCATTTTTATATCCTTTACTGTGTCATAGACTTTGTAGACCCATAAATATCTATTGGATGGATAAAGGATGGGTGGATGGATGGATGGATGGATGGATGGATGGATGGATGGATGGATGGATGGATGGATGGATGGAAGAATGGATGAACAGGTTTAGCAACCAAGAACTGGTTTCAGCATGAAACTTAACTGCTTACAAAGAAACTACTCTGACTTGTGCCATAGAGAAAGATGGTTTTGCTTCACACAGAAACCTTATTATATAAGCCCATACTCAATATATAAGACATTTTATTAGATGAAATCACACTACGTAGTTATAAAGTCCAAGCATCTGGGTATCAATAGTATTGTACTCTTTAATAAACAGAGTCTCTCACGAAAGACGTTTTGCTCTTTGATTGAGTACAACGGGAGAAATGTCATTTATATCAAGCTAAATTGTACATTTTACTTTGTAAAAGAGCCACTGGTTGTATAAAACCAGCAAATCACATCTATTTAATAAATTCTTTTGCAAATGTCTTTTCCTTGAGTTTAAATTTTGCAGCTGCAGCATAATTTGAATGTTTAGTCACATTTAGGACAATTATGCTTTCTGGTTTTTTTTGCTTTCTTGCATTCAAATGTGTTCATGTGTCAATGTTGCACATTTTCTCTCTACATCTTTTATCTGCATACATCATCCCATGATTGGCTTGGTAAATTTTTCCTACTTTTCTTGCTAAAATAACTGTTCCTTCTGTCTGTTTTCTGCCTACTCTTTGATTTATTCCAGAAATTAGGCTCAATGCCTACTTTTAGAGCTCAGTGTGAAATTTATTTTGTATGTTTTTAAACCAAGTTTCCACTTATTTTTTTGTTATGTATTCTGTAGTGGAGTCAACCTCAGAACGCACTCTTGAAAAAGCCTGTAATCACATATTAGCATAAATAACAACAACAGAGGATAATATGAAAGCTTGAACATTTTTTTAAAATGTATTTCATAATTCACTTTTGTAAGAGAAAATTAAAATTTTCATTTTATGTTGTGGCTTGCCTAATAGTAAAGCTTAAATATTAATTAAAACGTAAATGTCCTAGCCCCAACTTTGTTATTACCTTGATGTATGTTCCTGGCTAGTCCTTAGGCTTCAGTTACCTCCATTATAAAAAGAAGGGTTTAGGATAAGTAACCCCTGGAATTCATTCTAGTGCCTTGCCTTGCAATTTCAAGGTGCAGATCATATAAAATCCTACCTAAAACCCAACACGCAAGTATGAGTGAGTCAATCAGTCAACTAAGGGCACATATTTGAAAGCAGAGTTGAAAAGGCAGGATTTGGGATTCAGAAAGACTTGAGTTCAAAACTCAGCTCTTTCGTTTATTAACTTTCATTTATTAACTGTGTGAATATGGTGAATGGACTGAGCCACTCTATATACTTTAGTATCTTCATCTGTAAAACGGGGGCAGTGTTATTATCTGAAAGGTCACTTTGAAGACCAGAGATAGGGTATAAAATAAATCCAACATCTGGTGAGTTTAAAGACCTATATAGGCTAGAAGCTGACCAGAATCCCACCCCGGTTTTGGAGGTTAATGGAGATTACTGTATACTCTTCTTTTCCAACATAATTCTACAAGAGTAAGAAGCTTTTATTTAGGACTTTAAAAGATGAACACACTTTAGAAAATGTGTCCATAATTTAGTCATCTGAGACTGAAAGGCTAGTGGAAAAATTCAGCATCTTTTTTTATCGACACGGGATAGCTCTGGTTCTGTGCATTGCTGATGGTTACATGTGTCAAGCCGGGCCTTTTTCATCAAGAGTGATTTCTCAGTGTGAAGCATGAAGTTTGCAACTTACATTTTGTTTTCTGCCTTGTAATCTAGCCATGGCGTGGGGAGAAACTAAAATAAAGATTCTTCAAGGCAAAAGTTTAACCTGAATAAACATTCATATGGTCTCAATTTTTAGCTGATTTCAGAATGACTAAAATTATTCATTTTTTTCTTCTCGTTCTCCAAAAAATTATTTTCATAGCCAATTTGCCAGATGCAGCTTTATACCCAGAGGCAAAAGGAATCAAAGTTTTGGTCAATAGAAGATTCATTTGCTAGGAGATTCATGCAGATATTGAATACTTTTCTGTTTTTATTTTATGTGTTTTTGAGTTTCAATTGTCATTTTGATGTTGGTTAACCCCAGTACTTGTCAGCAGAAATTCAAAGCTGCCTACTTAACAGGAGTAGATCAATAAAGTTTTGCTGGAATATTTCATCAATCTTAGCACAGGATTTAATCCTGTTAGCAATTTTTCTATTTTAATATTCTATAAATCCTCTTAAGTTAATGTGTTCTGAGATAAATCTTTCTATTTCACTATTCTATACTTTTTATATCAGAAATAATTTAGAAACTAAAAGCTGCTATTGCTATTTGATACCTTGATTTTTTCAGACATCTGTAAGATACAAAATCTAATTGTAGAATACTATGTTAATTTGTCATGTCTCAGAGTCCTATCGCTATCAGGATGATAATCATACTGATGAGGTTGTCTCAAACCTTAGGAGATACAGATAGATATAGATATGTAAATATATAGACATATTGTATGGGTGGTGATATTGTTAATTGGGCAACCAAGACCTTCACAATAGAAAAGTTATAGGCAATTATTGCTGATATTGGCATTTTTAATAAAATGACTTATTAAGTACTCTGAAAGAAACATAAATGTTATTTTTAGATGATGAAATAATTTATTTGTAAAGTAAGAGTATAATAGAGTTTATTACAAATCACATATTTGAGTATTTGTTTATACTGTAAGAATGTTCAAGGACAACATTTGACTATGCAATAAAAAGGTACAACTTGACAAGAATTATAAGAAAGGAAGAAAAGGCATATTGGCTGGATTTATTTTCTTTTTGCTATATTCTTATCACGTGCTAGAAATTTTCACCTAAAATTTTTGCCTGTCTTATTTATTTAAAGGCTAAGTTTAGAGAAACAATGATACCATGTTAAAAAAATAGACATTAGCAAAATTGCATAGTAGGGGAGGTGGAGCGAGATGGCTGAATAGACACCTCCACTGTCATCCTCTCTGCAGGATCACCACATTAAGCAACTATCTGCACAAAACATCACCTTTATAAGAACTAAAAATCAGGTGAGTGATCACAGTACCTGGTGTTAACTTCATATCACTAAAAGAGGCACTGAAAAACAGTGTTGAATTGCCTACAGGACCCCTTGCCTGTCTCCCAGCAGGGGCCTTGTGGCTCAGAGAGGAAATCTGTGTGCCTCGGGGAGGGAGAGCACAGTGATTGTGGGACTTTGCATAGGAACTCAGGGCTGCCCTATCACAGAGGAAAGCAACGTGGGACAGAACTTAGCCAGCACTCAGGAAGGCAGCACTTAGACTAGTCCTAGCCAGAGGGGAATTGTCTGTCCCAGCAGTCAGAACCCTAATTCTGGCAAGCCTCACCACTGTGGGCTAAAGCACTCTGGGGTTCTAAATAAACTTAAATGCTAGTCTAGGCCACAAGGACTGCAATTCCTGGGCAAGTTCTGGTGCTGTGCTGGACTCAGAGCCAGTGGGCTTGGGGTGCTCACGATCTAGTTAGACACCAGCTGACACAGCTAAGAAAGTATGTATGCCACCCTTCCCCCAGCACCAGGCAACACAACTCGAACCCAGAGAGACTTCTTTCCTCTGCTTGAGGAGAGGAGAGGGAAGAGTAAAGAGGACTTGGTCTTGCATCTTAGATACCAGCACAGCCACAGTAGGCTAGGATGCCAGATAGAGTCCTGAGGATCTAGCTACTGCATGACATTTCTAGACAGAACTTGGGCCAGAAAGGAACCAAGGACCCAGTCCTGGCAGGATTCATCACTTGATGAGTAAAGAGCCTTTGGGTCCTGAATATTCAACTGTGGCAGCCAGGCAGCACTTGTCATGGGCCTTGGTTGTGACTCAGAGCCGTGCTAGATTCACATGTGACCCAGTACATCCCCAGTTTTGGTGACTAGGGGTAGAGACTATTTCTGCTTGAGAAAATGAGGGGAAAGTAAAGTGGACTTTGTCTTGCACCATAGATACCAGCTCACCCACAGTGGAGTAGAACACCAAGCAGGCTTGGGGTCCCCAATACTAGGCCTTGTCTCTTGACTGGCATTTCTGGACCTTCCCTGGGCCAGAGGGGAGTCTGCTGCCCTGAAGAGTGAGTCTCAGGCCTGGTAGCACTCACCACAAGCTAACTCAAGAGCCCCTGGACTTTAAGTGACCATCAGCAGTACTCATCATGGGCCTTGGGCAGTGGGTGGCCATGGAGAGAGGTTCTTCTGCTTGTGAAAAATGGAGGAAACAGTGGGAAGGACTTTGACTTGTGAGTACCAGCTCAGCTGCAGTACAATAGGGCATCAGGTTGATTTCTAAAGTATCTGACTCTAGGCCCTGGCTCCTGGATTGTGTCCCTAGACCTCCCCAGGACAAAGGGGAACTTGCCATCCTGAAGGGTAGGATACAAGCCTAGCTGGCTTGCTACCTGCTGATTGTAGAGCCCTAGTGCCTTGGGCAAATATTTAAGTAGTAGCCAGGCAGTGGTTAGTATTGCCCTTGGGTGAGACCCAATACTATGATGGCTTCAGGTCTGACCCAGCACAGTCCCAGTGGTGGTGACCACAGGTGAGCTTGTATCACCTCTCTCCCGGCTCCAGGCAGCTCAGCAGAGAGAAAGACTCTGGGGGAAAGTAAGAGAGGAGAACAAGAATCTTTGCCTGGCAGTCTGGAAATTTTTTCCTGATCTTTTACAAGACCGCCAAGGCAGTACCTCTTTGATTCTGCAAGAGCAGAATCACCTCACAGCTTTGTGGGGCTTGGGGTGCTCCCTAATACAGATATGCCCGTAGTGACAAAAAAAACTTAGATCATAACACTCAAACACTTTTGAATACCAATACCTAGAGAGCCTTCCAAAGAAGGACAGGTACAAACAAACCTTTTAATCCTCTTGGCTATTTTTCTGTTTTAATGTTCTATAAATCCTCTCAAGTTCATGTGTTCTGAGATAAATCTTACTATTTCGCTGTTCTATACTTTTTATGTCAGAAATAATTTAGAAGCTAAAAAGTTCTGTTGCTATTTGATAACTTGATTTTTTCAGACATCTGTGAGATACTAAAATCTATTTGTGGAATACTGTGTTTATTTTTCATGTCTCAGAGACCTATCGCTATCAAGATGAGAATCTTACTGATGAGGCTGTCTCAAGTGTTATGAGATATAGATAGATATAGTTATGTATATATATTGTATTGGGTGGTAATGTTGTTAACTGGACTACCCAGACCTTCACAATAGAAGAGTTATTTCTTCATGGGTAGTTATTACTAATATTGGCATTTTTAATAAAATAACATATTAAGTACTCTCTGAAAGAAACAAATGTTATTTTTGAATGATAGAATAATCTCCTTAGAAAACAGATTACAATAGTTTAATAGAGCTTATTACAACTTACAAATTTTGAGTATTTGTTTAAATGGTAAGAATGTCCAAGGACATTTGACTATGCAATAAAAAGATGCAACTTGACAAGAATTATTTTTAAAAAGGACTGTGAAGACTACAATAAGTACTTAATTCTTCAATGCTCAGACACCAATGAACAATCACAAACATCAAAACCATCCAGGAATACATTACAGCACTGAACGAACTAAATAAGTCACCAGGGACCAATCCTAGAGATACAGAGATATGTGACCTTTCAAACAAAGAATTCAAAATAGCTGTTTTGAGGAAGCTCAACAAATTTCGAGATAAAACAGAGAAGGAATTTAGAATACCATCAGATACATTTAACAAAGAGACTGAAATCATTAAAGAGAATCAAACAGAAATTCTGGAGTTGAAAAGTGCAATTGATATACTGAAGAATGCATCAGAGTCTCTTACCAGCAGAATTGATCAAGCAGAAGAAAGAATTAGGGAGATTGAGGACAGGCTATTTGAAAATAGTCAGAAAGGACAAAAGAAGAATGAATACAGGTGATGCTTAAACACCCAAAAGTGTGGTGATACCAGTACTCAAAATATGGTTTCATGGGAATCTCCAATATTTTTCAGGGAGTCCAGAAGGTCAAAACTATTTTCATAATATTAAGACTTTAAGATTTCATTTGCCAAAACTTCATACTTAATGAGCATATAGTGGAGTTTCCAGAGGCTATATGACATGGAATGGTGTCATGTAAAAGTGGAATGCATGCTTGTGTATTCCTCTGTTTTCCAGGGTTTTCTAAAGTAGTAGGTTTGGGCTTTAAACATGTGCATTTTCAAAAGTTATCTCAGATCATTTTCAGAACTTCTACATGTCCTTATTAGCCATCTTTGGTGTGTCTGCTTAGTCTCTGTAACCTTATTTTCCTCTAATAAATTATTCATTTGAAATCTTGGGAGAAACTGAATAAAAAAGAATGAAGTATACCTACAAGATCTAGAAAATAGTCTCAAAAAAGAAAATCTAAGAGTTATAGAGTTATCAGCCTTAAAGAGAACATAGATATAGAAATCAAGGTAGAAAGTTTATTCAAAGGGATAATAACAGAGAACTTCCCAAACATAGAGAAAGGTATAAATATTCAAGTACAAGAAGCATATAGAACACCAAGCAGATTTAACCCAAAGAAGACTACCTCAAGACCTTTAGTAATCAAACTTCCAAAGATCAAGCGTAATGAAAGGATCCTAAAAGCCCCAAGAGCAAAAAGGACATGACATGCAATGGATCAGTATATCCGGCAGCAGACTTCTCAGTGGAAACCTTATAGGCCAGGAGAGAGCGGCATGACATATTTACAGTACTGAAGGAAAAATACTTTTATTCTAGAATAATATGTCCAGCAAAAATATCCTTCAAATATGAAGGAGAAATACTTTTCCATAACAACAGAAGATAAAGGATTTTATCACCAGACCTGTCTTACAAGAAATGCTAAAGGGAGTTCTTTAATCCAGAAGAAAAGGACTTTAATGAGCAAGAATAAATCACCTAAAGGTGCAAAACTTACCAGTAAAAGTAAGTACACAGAAAAACACAGAATATTACAACATTGGAATTGTGGTGTGTAAACTATTCCTATCTTGACTAGAAAGACTAAGAGATGAATCAATCAAAAAATAACCACAACAACAACTTTTCAAGATATAGACAGTACAATAACATATAAATAGGCAGAAGAAAGTTTAAAAGTGGGGAGACAAAGTAAAAGTGTAGAGTTTTTATTCATTTTCTCTTTGCTTATTTGTTAGTTTGATTCTTTGTTTATGTAATCAGTGTTAAGTTGTCAACAGTTTAAAATAATGGGTTACAAGATATTTGCAAGCCTCATGGTAACCTCAAAACAAAAAGCATACAACAAATACACAAAATAAAAAGGAAGAATTTAAAACATAACACCAGAGAAATTCACCTTCACTGAAAGGAAGACAGGAAAAAGGAAAGAAATAAGAAATGATCACAAAACACCCAGAACACAGATAATAAAATGGCAAGAGTAAATCCTTACTTATCAATAATAACATTGAAAGTATGTGGATTTAACTTGCCAGTCAAAAGACAGAGTGACTGAGTGGATAAAAGACAAGACCCGTTACCTGTTGCCTACTAGGAAAATCTTTCACCTATAAAGATACACATAAACTAAAACTAAAGGGATGGAAAAAGATACTCAATGCAAACAGAATCTAAAAAAATGCAGGAGTAGCTATACTTATATCGAAATAGCTTTCAAGACAAAAGCTATTAAAAAAGGAAGGTTATTACTTAATCATAAAGGGTTCAATTCAGCAAGAGGATGTAATGATTATAAATACACATACACCCAACACTGGAGCACCCATATATAAAAAGTAAATATTATTGAAGAGAGAGATGGAATGCAATAAAATAATAACTGGAGACTTCAGCACCCCACTTTCAGCATTGGACAGATCATTCAGACAGAAAATCTACAAGGAAACATTGGACTTATTCTGTTGTGTAGACCAATTGAAACTAATATTTATAAAACATTCCATCCAATGGCTGGGAGAATAAACATTCTCCTCCTCAGCACATGGATCATTATCAAGGATAGACCATTTGTTAAGCCACAAAGCAAGTCTTAAAACATCAAAAAAATTGAAATTATATCAAGTATCCTCTCACCACAATTGCATAAAACTAGAAATCAATAACAAGAGGAACTTTGGAAACTATGCAAAGACATGTAAATTCAAAAATATGCCCCTGAATGACCAGTGGATCATGAAGAAATTAAGAAGAAAATTTAAATATGTCGTGAAACAAATGATGATGGAAACACAACATATGAAAGCCTATGTGATGCAGCGAAAGCAGCACTAAAAGGAAAGTTTATAGCTGTAAATGCCTACATGAAAAAGGAGAAAAATTACGAATAACCTGAAATAAATGAAATTGAAACAAAACAATACAAAATATCAATGAAAGGAAAAGTTGCTTTTATAAAAAAAATAAACAGAATAATAAACATTTAGCTAGACTAAGAATAAAAGAGAGAAGACCCAAATAAATAAAATCAGAGATGGAAAAAGATGTTACAACCAATACAGCAGAAATTGAAAGGATCATTAGAGACTACTATGAGCAATTACGTGTCAATCAATGGGAAAACCTAGAAGACATGGGTACATTTCCAGACACATACAACCTACTAATATTGAACCATGAAGAATTTCAAAACCTGAACCAGACCAATAACAACTAATGAGATCAAAGCCATAATAAAAATTCTCCCAGAAAAGAAAAGCCCAAGACCCAATGGTTTCAATGATTAATTTTAACAAACATGCAAAGAAGAACTAATACCAATCTTACTCAAACTCTTCTGAAAAATAGAGGAGGAACAAATATGTCTAAATTCATTCTACAAGGCCGGTATTACTCTGATACCAAAACCACACAAAGACACATCAAAGTAAAGGAAACTACTGGTCAATATCCCTGATAAATACTAATACAGAAATCCTCACTGAAATACTAGCAATCTGAACTCAACAACGCATTACAAAGATCGTTTATCATGACCGAGTGAGATTTATTCCAGGGATGCTTCAACATATGCAAATGAATCAGTCAACATATCAACAGAAATATTTGCCCAAAGAGTGTGTTAATATCAAGAGAATTAAGGACAAAAACCTTACAATCATTTCAACTGATGCTGAAAAAGGTCTTGATAAAATCTAACATTACTTTTCGATAAAAACCTTCAAAAAAGTGGGTATAGAATCTCACACCAGTTAGAATGGCAATCATTAAAAAGTCAGGAAACAACAGGTGCTGGAGAGGATGTGGAGAAATAGGAACACTTTTACACTGTTGGTGGGACTGTAAACTAGTTCAACCACTGTGGAAGACAGTGTGGCGATTCCTCAGGGATCTAGAACTAGAAATACCATTTGACCCAGCCATCCCATTACTGGGTATATACCCAAAGGATTATAAATCATGCTGCTATAAAGACACATGCACACGTATGTTTATTGCGGCACTCTTCACAATAGCAAAGACTTGGAACTAACCCAAATGTCCATCAATGATAGACTGGATTAAGAAAATATGGCACATATACACCATGGAATACTATGCAGCCATAAAAAAGGATGAGTTCATGTCCTTTGTAGGGACATGGATGAAGCTGAAACCATCATTCTCAGCAAACTATCACAAGGACAAAAAAAAAACACCGCATGTTCTCACTCATAGGTGGGAATTGAACAGTAAGAACACTTGGACACAGGAAGGGGAACATCACACACCAGGGCCTGTCATGGGGTAGGAGGAGGGGGGAGGGATAGCATTAGGAGATATACCTAATGTAAATGACGAGTTAATGGGTGCAGCACACCAACATGGCACATGTATACATATGTAACAAACCTACACTTTGTGCACATGTACCCTAGAACTTAAAGTTTAATTAAAAAAAAGTGTATATAGAAAGAACATAACTAAACACAATAAATGGTATGTATGACAGACCCACACCTAGTATTATACTGAATGAGGAAAAATGAAAAGCCTTTCCTTTAAGATCTGAAACAATACTAGAATGCCCACTTTTCACCACCATTATTCAACATATTGCTGGAAGTCCTAGCTAAAGCAATCAGACAAGAGAAGGAAATAAAGGACATCCAAATTGGAAAGGAAGAAGTCGAATTATCTTTGTTTGCAGATTATATGATCTTATATGTGGGAAAGCCTAAAGAGTCCACAGAAAAACTATTACAACTGATAAATTTAGTAAAGTTGCAGGGTACAAAATCAACATTTAAAAATCAGTAGCATTTCTATATGCCAACAGCAAACAATCTGAAAAAGAAATCAGAAAAGTAATCCCTGTTACAAGTAACAATAAACACCCAGGAAATAATCAGTGAAGTTTTAGATCTCTATGATGAAAACCATAAAACATTGATGAAAGAATTTAAGAGAATACAAAACAATGAAAGGGTATTCCATGTTCATAGGATGGAAGAATCAACATTATTAAAATGTCCATACTACCCAAAGCAATATATAGATTCAATGCAATCCTTATCAAAATGCCAAAGATATTCTTCACAGAAATAGAAGAAGCAATCCTAAAATTTATATGAAATCACAAAAGACCTAGAATACCAAAGCTATCTTGAGCAAAAAGAACAAAACTGGAGAAATCATATTACCTGACTTCAAATTTTACAACAAAGCTACAGTAACCAAAACAGCATTGTACTGGCATAAAAACAGATACATAGACCAATGGAACAGAATGGAGAACCCAGAAACAAATCTACTTATCAACAGTGAATTCATTTTCAACAAAGGTACCAAGAACATATATTGCAGATAGAACAATCTCTTCAATTAATGGTACTGGGAAAACTGGATATCCATATGCAGAAGAATAAAACAAGACCCCTATCTCTTGGCATATACAAAAATCAAATCAAAATTGAATAAAAACTGAAATATAAGACCTCAAACTATAAAGCTACTGGGAAAAGCTTGGGGAAACTCTCTAGAATATTGGGCTGAGCAAATATTTCTTGCGTAATATGCCACAAATACAGGTAACCAAAGCAAAAATTAAAAAACAGGACATATCAAGTTAAAAAGCTTCTGCACAGCAAAGGAAACAATCAACAAAGTGAAGAGACAACCACAGAATGGGAGAAAATGTTTGCAACTATCCATTGGACAAGGAATTAATAATAAGAATATATAAGGAGCTCAAACAAATCTATAGGAAAAGATCTAATAATTCAATTTAAAAATATGCAAAATATCTGGATATGCATTTCTTAAAACATACAAATGCCAGACAGGTGTATGAAAAGGTGCTCGTCATCATTGATCATTAGAGAAATGCAAATCAAAGCTATAATGAGATATAATCTTACCCTAGTTAAAACTGCTTTTATCCAAAAGACAGATAATAACAAATGCTGGTGAGGATGTGGGGAAAAGGGAAACCACTGCTGGAGGGAATATGCATTCATACAACCACGACAGAGAACAGTTTGGAGGTTCTTCAAAAAACTAAAAATAGAGCTCTCAGACAATCCAGCAATCTCACTGCTAGATATATATCCAAAAGAAAATAAATCAGTACATTGAAGAGATATCTGCACTCCTGATTTTTGCGGCACTACTCACAATAACCAAGATTTGGAATCTACCTAATTGTCCATCAACAGACAGATGGGTAAAGAAAATGTAAAGTATTACACATAGTGGAATACTATTCAGCCACAAAAAAAAAAAGAATCAGATTCTATCATTTACAACAACATGGATAGAACTGCAGGTCATTATGTTAAGTGAAATAAGCCAAGCACAGAAAGACAAACTTCACATATTCTCACTTATTTGCGGGAGCTAAAGATTAAGACAACTGAACTAATGGAGATAGAGAGTAGAACAATGGTTACCGGTGGCTGGGAAGTGTAGTGGGGACTGGAGGATGAGGGATAGTTAATGGGTGCAAAAATATAGTTACATAAAATAAGTAACACTATCAAGCTAGACTTAGAAGAAAATAATTCAAGCCAAAAGTTAGAAGATTTAAGCAGTTACTAAGTGTTTAAATAGCAAAGGCAAAGCAAGAATTACACAGTCTGAATTCCTGCCTTAAATTAATTCCCATTCGTAACTCAGAGCTGACTTATTGACCATGTTTAGTACCTGTGTATTAAATAGGAGGGCATCTACTAGTCCTTCACAGTCACATGAAACCCTTTTTTTCCAAAACAACACAAAAACACCCCCTTTCATCTGCTCCTGCCTCTTCTGCTGTTTGCTGTCTCAGTCTATGACACATCTACCCACCCACCCAATTGCATAAGTTAGAAACCTGGGAGACATCTATGAAATCTCCTTCATCCCTTACCTTTGATAAATTTGAATAAATTTCTTGAATGAAGTACCACATTAACCATAATATTTCAATGCCCAATTTGTCATATAGTTATAGTCAGAGAGGGTTTAGAGATCAAACACTGTGTACTCTGCTGATAGTTTCTACTGTGTTTTAATTTCTGGCCTCACTATTCAAATTCCTATGTAAGATTTTGTGGGGCTTTTTACATTTTCTTGGTGGTGGTTTTTGGTGTTGAGCCTGAATACATTCTTGGAAGATCCTCTGCAGAACAGCTGAGATGCTTTGCCTCTCTAGGAAGGCATTGTGTGTGTTGACAAATACAGCGTGTTGGTGCACAGACTCTCAGCAGTATTGCCCTCTTTAATTATGTCCCCTGGGAAAAAAAATCATTTCCTAGCAAGGCAGCTTTCCTCATAAAAGGCTTCCTGGGTCTTCAGTAATAAGAAATTCAAATGTTTCAAGCTAATATTTATTGTGGGGTTTAACTGGGCATTTTAATCTCCTTGGGGAAGCAACAAGCTCTAAATGTTACACATGAGAAAATACTTCATGAGGGACACAAGGAGGATTTCTCACATTTTGATCCATTTTTATTTAAGAAAAATTACTGGTAAATAACATATGCATTGGTATTAAAAACTTGAATGAATTATCTCGGCCTTGACTTTGAAATTACTGCCTTGTTCCTGACATTTTTATTATCATTATTTTTCACTCAAATTTATTTGTAGGTATGGAAGATTCTGCCTAGTTTGAGTAGAGGGGAGGGTGCAGGTAAACTGGAGACCTAAAGTCCAATAGAATATTAAGAGTAAGATTAACCCAGTCCCCCCAACCTCTCACCCCAGGGAGGCAGTTAATAGAAAAAGAGAAGGATTGTGGCTTGAAATCCAGGGAAGGCTTTCATTTAGGGGGCAGGAGAAGAAGGAATTAGCTGGGGAGGATGCAAAGAGAGACAGGAAGGGATGTTTCTTGGCATGAAGACTAAAAGTATTAATAAAGTTACAGGATTCAGACTAGGAAATTTCATTAACATGGTGATGTCATAATTTTAAATTTAGAAATTTCTATATTTTAATATGGCATCTATTTTATAAATTTGGCTAATTATACATTGTGAAATTATAAATTCAATCATCCCATCTCACCTACCTGACTTCTTCTTTTTTAGGACCACTATTATCTCAATGTCAAAAGCTTTGAGTCATCCTCGGTTTGTTCTTTCTCCTCCACCTGTCCAGCCTCTAACTAGGTCTTGGTTGTTTTTCCCAACTCCTTTTAAATCCCTGCCTTCCTAACATCCTCTCGGCCAGCCACCTTCCTCATGCAGGACCTCACTGTTAGTGCCTCACCCACTGACTTCAGTCCAAAATTCCATTTTGCAAGCCATCCTTATATTTTGCAAGCCAAAAATACTGTTTCCGACATGTTTTTAATAGTGTTTGTTGAGTCCTTCCATAGCAGACACTATGCTAAGTGTGCTATTTCATTTAATTCCTGTAACTCATTTTACACTTTGCAAATGAGCAAATTGATCTCTAGAGAGTCTGAATAACTCACCCAAGCAACTAAGTAGAAAAGTCTATTTAACTCCAAAACCAGAGCCCTTCACCACTGTGGCATAATACCTCCTGTGGCCATGTATAAAAGAGATGATGGTGACCAGACTCCAGGAGATAAAGCTGGGTAGATTAGGACCAGATTGTAAAATATTCCATTAATTCCACCCAATGGACAAAAGTTTATTCAAAGCTTTTAAGCAGGGACTGGAGAAACAGGCACATGATCAGATTTTATTTTACTAAATAGTTCTGATAGGCAAATGGTGAATGGATTAGATGGATTTGAATCTGGGGCAACCTTTGTACCTCTGGTGTTGGGGCAGTGAATCTTTAGCACTCATAAGTCCTGTTGGAAGCCCTTCACTTAGCACACACTGTCATCTCTTCATGGCATGTTCTTACCGAATTTCTCTGCCTCCCAAACCTCCTTCAAGGCACTTCTCTATTGTCATCTTCCTGGGAGAGGCTGAGTCTCTCCTCCACACTCATGCAGCCTCTACTTAAAGCACTTAGGGTGTTGCAAGCCTGTCATGTTGCAGCCCATTGTGCACTGATTGTCACAAAATCTTGCTGAAACAGTTCTACCCCCATTTCAAAGATGAAGAAAGTCTCACAGAGTTGAGGTGACTTGCCTCTCTAGATTGTATTCGAAGTATCCTTGCATTGCCAATGCTGGTACTTTGCAAATGCTCAATAAATGTGTAACAAGTATATTTAGTTACCTTTACCTGTTAGTATGTTTTATTTTATGAAAGCTCCTGGATAACAGAAATTATGCTTTTGAAGTTTTCATAATGCCCAGCAACATGTGTGGCACGCAGCAAATGAAATGACTTGATTCCTTTAACAGATTTTCATTTTCTGTTGTTTTCCTCTTTTCGTTTTGAATATGCTACTTTAGAGTAGACTTTTAAGTGGGTACCCTTTTGCCAGAAATCAGCAGGACACCAGGCTCTCTTGGAAGACCGTTTCTTCCGTAGGATTATATGATGCTTATATGTTAGGTAACTATTGTACCTGGCAGAATGAAAGTGCAGGTGGAAACAGGGTTGTCAACTTTTCTTCTCACAATACCTTATGATATAGGTATTATTTTCTCCCCATTTTACCAATGACCAAGAAAGATACAGAAAGGTTAAGTAATTTCCCCTAGGGTCACACAGCTAGTAAGTGGCAGAGCTATAATTTGAACCCGTAGGCACCATAGCTTAGAGTTTATGTTCATTCATTCAATTAATAAGCGTTTTATGCCTTAATATAGGCCAGTCATGAATTTACCCTGTAATAGATGGTCAATGAATACGTACTTAGTGATTATACAATGTGAGTACTTAGGGTCTTCACCGAATGATATATAAAAGTAGATATATGGCTTAGTATGGTTGAGTCATTTCAGTGAAAAGAATGAATTGTCTAAAGCATCCATTTTTAGTTTTCAGATTTTACATGCTGTACCAATTTATCCTCAATTAAAAGAAACCAATTGCAAAGTGACTAGCAAATAGTCAATTATTGTTTTAGCTGCCAAGCTTCAAGAATTAGCATTCTAGAATTTGCAAAAATGTTAAGCCAGGGGAAAAAAAAAGTCACAAAACACCATTTCAACTGCTTTTGAAATTCTGCCAGATATTAGTAATTGTATTATAATTTAAATTTTGGAATCTTAGAATTTTAGAGTTGGACGGGAACTTCAGAATCATCTGTGCCAGCTACGTACCTCATGCCAGAAGCATTCATACAACATTTTAAAAATAAGATCTTTGACAATGTTCTTTTAACAATTGCACGGTCAATAGAAACAGTTATAGATTTCTTTACACTATCACTTAAATTTGTGCCTATGGCTAGTAAAATACGAGAACCTCTAGCTAATCCAGTTCAGCAGAGTTTCTTGTCACCTTTCCTGGGTCTTTCTCTTGCCCACATTTGAGAAATTGGCTTGATAGTTTCAGTGATTCTTCTAGATATTATTTAGCATCATCCTCTAGTCCTCTGAAGCAGGAGTCAGCAGACCTCATCTCGTGGATCAAATCTGGCCCATCTCCTGTTACTGTAAATAAAGCTTTATTGAGACATAGCCACACCTGTTCTCTTATGTATTGTCTGTGGCTGCTTTTGCTCTAGAAAAGCCGAGTAGGGTACTGGCAACAGAGGAAACATCGCCCTTAGAGCCTGAAATATTACTATCTGGGCCTTTGAGAAAAAGCTTTCTAACCTGTGCTTTAAAAGTATTGCAGTTCTTCGTATGTTTTACTTTTAAATATCACTATTTCTTATTCCTTTTGTCATTGGAATAAAATGACTGCAATGACCTGAACAGCATGAACCCACACATGGTTTGACTTTCTTCTAATGTTTAGTAAATAACTGTTCTTGCTCTCTCTTTCGCACACACACACACACACACACACACACATGCTTTTTCCTGAAGCTCATAAACTGGAGACAATAATGGTCTTTGTTTCTTTCTGTGAAAGTCTGAATGTCTGCAGTTATCTTGGGATATAGATAGTTGCATAATATATTTCTGAAAAAAAGACACAGTAATGCTGTTTGTGATCATGAAAGACATTGTTTATCAATATTACATGTGTTTAAGACTCTGGTTTTTTTAATACAACTATATGCAAATAGTCCCTTCTCTGGTAAATCCTTGTCATATTTTCCTGCAATTTTCCCCCTGCTGGCCACATCCTCACCAATCAGAGTGGATGATTTTCTTACAGTCTTTGCAACAGGCCAACTTCTTGCCACTCCTACCCAGGCATTCTCTGGTCATCTTCCTGCCTCCTCTGTCCTCCTTTAAAAGATCTTTGCCAAAATGTCACCTTCTCAGACCAGCCTTCCCTTACCTATAATCGTTGCCTCGGCTCATTTTCTGTGACGACGCTGACATTAGTCACAATGTGCCGCTGTCTCGTGGTCCATGTTCATGTTCTGTGTGTATGTGTGTGCGATGGGAGGGTGTGGGCCTGCCCCCTCTACTGGCATGTAAACTTCACAAGGACAAAGACTGAATCTGTCTTCCTCACCATTTTCTTCCTAGTTTCTAATATTGTAAAGCATTTAGAAAACAGAAAGTGGCACATAAATGACAAGTGACTCAATAAATAAATATAAAATAGACGAATGTCCTGAGCTTTTAAGTGTTGAAATGGTAAGAGATTCTTAGATGTCACTGGGATCTTCACTCAATTTTGCTGATGTCACTTACACATTCACTTACTAATCCATCACTTACTATTAAATAATCACTATTCCAGGTACTATCTGTGTTCGTGTGTTCCTTTCTTTCTTCACTTGAGGTAATATGAGTATATTGGTATCATCAGTGCCTCTGGAATTTACTCATTCTGAAAATTTGGGAAATAAGAGATCGTTACCTATCTGTATAACTGAGAAAGTTTTGTTAGAGTACATGAAACTTTTACTCTAGAACAAGAACAGCTTGAAAAACCAACAGGGAAGGAGAATATTTGGTGTTCTTATGATAAAACATGTAGTGATGTTCTTGCAGTGAAATTGAGCAGACTATGATCATTTAAATCACAATGTTCTAGAAGGTTTGGACATGGTGAAAAGCTGGTCAAATGAGTGCACGATTAAGCTTTTCTAAGAAAATATAATGCTTCTGTTCAGCGTGCTCCAGACAATGCCCAGAATGTCCCATTTAGATATGTCATCAATAGTTAAGGATAGTACTGATTATGTGGCATTCATGTGAAATCTAGTTATTTACCAGGTGATCAAAACACTTTGAAACATTATTTTATGTATTCCTATTATTCCTTCAAATTAACTATTTTAGCAAGAAGAGACTCTGCCTAAGGAATCAGAGTCCATTCATGGCACAGCTGTAGACAGAATCCCATTGTCCTAATGCTTTTAAGAAAGCCGGTACTAAATTGGCATTGGGTACATTGCTCAGGAAAGCAGAATGGTCAGATGGAATTTAAAACAGTCCACAACTTCACATTTATCCTTCCTCATCTTCCAGTAACCCAAAGCCTCAGGGAAAGTCGCAGTGTTCCTTATGGTCTTAGAAAAGCACGTATCTAAAAGAAAGTAGATTGGCCTGTGAGGATGAGGAACCAGTGCTTCTGACAAGTTTCATTCTGTGATGCACCATGATTTCCCACGCTCTCCTTCATGATGAAGGAAAGATAGAGGAGCTGCCTCATGTGGCCCGATAAAATTTTTAATGAAAAGACAATGCTGAGATGCTGCATTACCATAGTGTAGTCTGGACAGCTATACACTTGCCCAAGCTATTGTATATGTGTGTAATACTTGAATTTAGATTGGAAATTGGAAGCTCCTTATGGGTGTCTTTTATTTTTTTTGTTTTGTTTTGTTTTTTATTTTTTATTTTTTTTTATTTTTTTGAGACGGAGTCTCGCTGTGTCGCCCAGGCTGGAGTGCAGTGGCGCGATCTCGGCTCACTGCAAGCTCCGCCTCCTGGGTTCACACCATTCTTCTGCCTCAGCCTCCCGAGTAGCTGGGACTACAGGCGCCCGCCACCATGCCCGGCTTTTTTTTTTTATTTTATTTTATTTTTATTTTTAGTAGAGATGGGGTTTCACCCTGTTAGCCAGGATGGTCTCGATCTCCTGACCTCATGATCCGCCCGCCTCGGCCTCACAAAGTGCTGGGATTACAGGCATGAGCCACCGCGCCCGACCGGGTTTCTTTTAAACATACAGAATCTTTAAAGATGCTACCCGTCATCATTGCCAAATATATTACATTAGGTTTTTTTCCTGTGGAACTAACCAGAAGGATTCTTTTATTTTCTTGTTCTTCATTCAATAAGCACTTCATTGAATAAGCTGTCACATTTCGGTAGCCCCTCTATTATGATTTTAATAATTAGGTATAAATAACACAATTGTACTTATAGATGTCCTTTGACTACAAATGCCCCTTGCCCCTCCCTTCCTTATCAAACAAAACAAAACAAAAAAACCTTCTGTTCACTCTATAGCTTCTGTTATTGTTATGAATTTAGCCTTAACTTATTCTCAAATACCGAACACAACCTTTAGAAGGAAATTTTCCAGGCATTTCAGGAAAATTGTAAGTTAAAAAAAAAATAACCAGTGTTTACCAGCAGTTAGTTGTTCAGTCAAGGTCTTCAGAGTAGCATAATCTTCTGTGATGCAAAATGTCATATGGGAAGTCAGGAGATCTTGTGTTGGCTTGTGTCATTGACTCTCATCTTGGGCATGTATTTTTCTCTCCATTGGTAAGTGTGGTCCAGCCTTGGAAGTTTGGGGTATTAACTTGGATCTTCGCTGATAGCATGCTCCTTGGTCCTGCTCCTCCAGGCCAGTATTACTTTTCAAGAACCCCTGTGCTTTTGTAGGAACTTAGAAGTTGGAGATGTTTCCATGGTTTGTGCCTTCCTGTGTCCTGGGGGCTTTCTTTTCTGCTCATTTAAATCCCATAGGAAACTGTAAAGCATTTAGAAAACAGAAAGTGGCACATAAATGACAAGTAGTATAATCACATTTTCACGTGTGAAATCAGCAGTTGCAGAAGATACATACAGCCATTCCTTGGTATCAGAGGGGGATTGGTACCAAGCAAACCCTTGGATCCCAAAATCCACAGATGCTCAAGTCCCTTATATAAAATGATGTAGTATTTGCATATAGCCTACTCACATCCCCCGTATACTTTAAATCATCTCTAGATTACTTATAGTACATAGTACAATGTAAATCTTATATAAGTAATTGTTATACTGTATTGTTTAGAGAATAATGACAAGAAAAAAAGTCCACATATGATCAGTACAGATGCAATTTTTTTCCTGAATATTTTTAATTAGTAGTTGATTGTATCCATGGATGTTGAACCCATGGATATGAAGGGCCAACCATGATTGTCTCTGGTGACATAGAATGCTGGTACTGAACTTCGTGCTGTTATTGAGGGGAAATATTGTGTAGCTAACAAAGGAAGAAATGTCCCATAAAAAACAAGATTTATGTCAAACTCAAAATGCTTTTTGGAAAAGCTCAGTCTTACTGTAGATTGTTGTAGTCAGTGATTTCTTTTGACATATGAACCTATTGCATAGTCTTGACCCATGTAAAATGAATGTTTTACATGTGTTTCTTTTCACAGTTACTGGATAATTTAATTGAATAAGCCAAAAAATGACATATGAAAGCTTCATACAGTTTGTGGCATACCTGGGATAAATATTTTTAATATTTAATGTGTGTTTCAGGCCTTATTTTCTGAGGTCTTAATTCATTGTTACATTAGATGACAAATTAGCAATAAAATAGTATTTTGGCATGTTTTTCTATTTTGTAGCAAATGTGTGATTCTTACAATCATATTTAGTTATATTTTTCAGATAATATATTTTATTCTGAAAAATGATTATCAAGTCAATTGCTAGGGAATATGCTTGTGAAGTGGCCCCAATTTTGCTTTGTGAAGTCAATTGACTTTTTTTGTTTCATCAATGGATCAACTAAATAAATGTTTCCAAATGTATTCTTCTGAATTTGAAGTCTTCCTTTTACTTCCTTTTCCTCTTTCTTTTCTCTTCTCTCTTTTCCACACTGTATTTTTGTGCCTCTTCACTTTTGCAGTAAAATGACTAATGATTACAAAAAATGCAAGTAGCCAATACCCTGATAGGGTGGGAAAAAAAGACATTAATCATGTTTTTCCCCTTTTGGAAAAATACTTATTCTTTTGAAAGTGTATTATTGACTGCTAATCTATTTTCTCAGCCAGCCGGTACCATACCCTACTTTGAGAAGGGCATGAAGGTGGGTGCTGGCTTTTGAATAATCTCAAATCATGCATTGTAGCTCCTGCTGATGTTCAGAACTGCCACCTTGCTTACAGGTTCAACTCTGGTGGCTGCTTCCAGTTCTTCTCCTGAAATGATATAATTATTCTTGGAAATTTTCAACTGATATTACAGTGTCATAAGCCAAATGATTAGGCATACAAAATGTGATTATGCAAATCTGATCTTAAGGTAGAACTGAAGAGCTACTGCTATAAATGAAGTGAAGGAAATTCATCTTCTGGAGATACTGTCATGCCACCTTTTGCTATTTCCTGTAGAATGTTCTCATTTCCCTTGAGGAAGAAAGGTTTCATTAATCTGGGACAGCTGTCTGAAGAGGTTTCATCCTTTTTAGAAGTTGCCTTTGAAAAGTGTCTTTGATATCTGTATTTTTGGGTTTCTGTGATTTAAAAATAAAATATCTTGCAGCACCACATGTAACCACTGTTAGAGTAATGAGATTGCTGCTGTGAGGTTGCACAACAGACTTGTGGCAGGTCAGGGGAAAAGCCATTTTATGATGTTAAGCACCTGTAAATTTCTAAAGGGATCTTCCAAGAAGAAAAGCATTCTCATTTCTTTAGAACTATAAATGCATGGCTAATATATCTACCTGCATATAAATATTTATCTATTTACCCTGTATGTGTGTATATGTGACACATACACACGTATGCATACTCCATTTATACAACTATATAAAGCAAATAGGTATAGAGATGTTTAAAAATGTGCTGTGCAAGTATTTTAAACTGTGCATTTGTGCACAGTATTGAACAGGTTAATTCTGGGCTAGATGGCAAACAAGCTTTGTATTTTACTGAGACATGTGATCTTAGAAGTTGTCCCTTTGTAATTTTGAGCGAATGAGTTGGTGTGCTGCTGAGTTGACTATTGCTATCCCTGCGCTTAAGGGCAATACAGAATCAGCTCTGAGACAAAGTGTTTAATAATGGTGGAGAGGTCTGCTCTATCCATCTCTGCAGTAGCTTTTATTTATTTTTTAATGTGATCCCCCTACCCCTACCCATGAGAGGACTTACTTACAAAAAGCTACCGCTGTGTCCCAGCTCGGTGCAGGCTGCTTTGGCCAGGTGCTTCAAATTGCAAGCTTCCATCTATGAGCCTGAGTCCAGCTGTGCTGGGATTGATTCCTGCCACACAGGAAAGTAAAGAGGAAGCCTGAACTAGGTCAGAAAACTGCCTCGCTCATCAAGTCTCACCCACTGCGGCTTGTGCCCTTAGTTTTTTGTTTGCTGATGCCTCAACCCTTGGTCTCTGTGATTCCCTGTTCCTGTGGCTCCAGTCACTCTGGCCCTGGAAATGTTTGTAGCATCCACCTGTGAGCCCAGCACCATGCTCTAATTTTGGGACAAATTTTTGGCCTGAGACCAAGACATAAAAACAGCAGATCGCTGGCCAAGAAACAGGTTCAGGCGTATCTAGTTTCACTGCTTTGTCAACTTCAATCTAGTTTCTTCAACATCCGTTACTTTTCCCTGTGATTAGAGGTTGTGCCCTATGTCCTAATACACACCCTCCTGGATTTGTTTTTGTTTTTGTTTGGTTGGTTGGTTGGTTGTTGTTTGTTTTTTTTTAAGTGCACAACTCAGCCTTCCTGGGGTTACCACACTTCCCTGGCCCTGACCATGTCTCATGCAGACCTGCCTCTGGAGTCTCCACACTATTCCAGCCCTATGTCTACACAGATAGACACTGAGTCTGAGGCTTTTTGCCAGTGTTGCTTGAGTCTGCAATCCACAGCAACACAATGTGAGGCCAGCCTGTTGTCCCTGACGGGAATGCTTCTCTCCTTTGTCTGGTAGATTGCTCTGCATCTGTTATGACTCAGCTCAGGCATCCATTCTCCAGGAAGCCTTCTCTGGCCTCCTCCTTTAGCCCCCGCTTCCTACTGCTGGGCTGGGCTGGAAGCCCTTTCACTGTGCTCTCATGATGACCTGTGCACATTTCAAACATATGCACTGCTGTGTATTGTGACTGTCCATTTCCATATCCACCACCCACAAGCATCCCTCTTCACTCGTCTGTGTGCCTCCCAGTGCCTGGCATAATGCCTGCTACTGTGCTTTTTAAATGCTTCTGGACACTAATTCTACAAGAAGATGTCCAAGCTTCATCCAACTCCATCACTGGCCTTTGTTGGCCGTGGTCATACTGAGACTATGACATTTGCCCACCAACCTGGACCCCATGCTTGCTTGCTGTACTCAAAGCTCTGATTCTGGGGTATCTAGTCTTGCCCGTTAACTCTGGCTAGTGGTGGATGGTCTCTAGGAAAGACCATCAAAATTTCTACTGCTGGTAACAATGGCTAAAATCCTGGGATGTGTGCATGGCCTTTCTCTGTTTCAGGCTAGGAAATAACCCATATCAAGATAATGTCATTCTCATGACCTCTGAATCCTGGAGAGAAAATGCCAAGCATGTAAACCTTCCTCCTTACTAGGAAAATAAAAAATATTGAATGAGTCAATACTTTTATTCCTCCTTAATAGAAAATACAAAGTATTGAATGAATCATTTTTAACACTTTTAATGGTGACTAATGAAATAGCAGAATCTTTTATGGTGAAGGATTTCTGAAAACAAGGTCATTGTTTCAAATTGAGCTGATGGTGTCTGTGGAGACCAAGCTCTGCTTGAGGCCAAAGCTGTTCCATATTTTATGAGCCAGAGGCCCTGACCTATCATTATGTTTCTAGATTCTGAGCCCAAACTGCCAAGATCTTTCTTTCTTCAACTACTCCAAAATTCAATATTCTAAGCTATTTACAGTTGGTGAGAGATATAATGACTTTTAGAGGCATGAGGATTATTCGAACATTTTTTCCCAATAATATTAAATTCTGGTGGTATTCATTTTGGAGGTGTAGGGGTGGAGAAATTCCACCTCCATCCTCCTAGGGTCCTGGCTGAGTTCGAGAGTGAAATTAACATAACATACGTTCATAGGAGAAAGCATATTACAAGTTTTTCTTGGCACAGGAGCTCTCAAGAAGAAATGAAGACCCCAAGAAGCAGTGTCAGATACTCATATGTCGAATTGGACAAAGAGCAGTCAGTTGTGAAGCAAATAACTAAATTATGTGGGGAGCCTTAATGGAGAGGAGTTAGTTTAGCAATATCTGTTCAGAATTCTCTTGGGATTGACTCTCCATCCTCGATGATAAGAATATTGCTTCCTCTAGGAGTGCATCTTTAACATGGGAATTTCACCGTCTGCTTTTAAGAAACACCAAGAAGCTCAGAGTGATCTTTTCACACCTGCTGATGTTCACGTGGCCTTAACTTAAATGGTCAATATGCCAGAATAGTGCATTTTAACCCCTCCAGGGATAAAACCAACCCACACATTGTTACCAGAAATGCGCCTTATAAACAGTGTTCAGTTTTGCCCAAAGTCTCTGAGAAGTTGAGTGTAGATTAGGGCCCTGAGGAAGGGAGAGGAGGGCCCTCTACTTTTTGCATTCGCAGGGCAATTGCTGACAGTTCCATCGCAGTTTCCACAACTCATGGGTTATGCCCTGTTCCTGCAGCAGTTCCAGTGACTTCCCTCTTGACTGAAGAGTAGATCAGCATTTCTAATTGTTCTGCCCAGCTGGGAACGTAGGGTCATTTGGTAGTATTAGGTAAGCATTACTCAAGATGGTCACTCTTTATGTTCCTGAACATTGTTTCTGTCCCACAGTTCGAGTATATTCCCACGACTAGACTTTATTAGGCCCTTCCTTTCTTCCTCCCTCCCTCTCCTCTGTGCATCCTTATGCATGTAATTATGGAGGGTCTCCTATGGCCCTGAGAGTGTCTATTGTCCCAGTTCTACCTACTGGAAACAGTTTCCTGAGCCTACACTTAACTTAGCAGTCAGACTGATCCCCATTTCTCCTTTCCTGCACCTGGAATGCAGGAAGTGAACTGGGCCAGACTCCAAGCTCCCTGGTCACTAAAACTCCCCTAACCACCCCTCCTTCCCACCACCCACCTACATGGGCTGGTGCTTCCCTCCTCCCATCTTGTCCATTGATGCCCATGAGGGAGAAAGAACTGGAAGGATAGTAAATTCTGTATTTACTAATACTACTCTGAAAGCAAACACAAGGTTTCTGGAGCAGAGCAGATTAATTATCACTAGTTATACAATAATTTCCACTCCAGATCCCTTTAGCCCCAGTTCTTACCCTTGGGGCAATGCAATGAGAGGCAGATAGGGTCCACTGCAGGCAAGAAATCCCCCAAATATGAACCTGGGTAGTTATATAGGAGAGGGACAGCCATCTCCCCTTCCCTCCTGAAAGAGAAGGGAGAACTTTTGCTCTTTGGCAAGGATCCTGAGTTCCTATTCCTAGCCTTTGGAATGCAAACAAATCTCTCCAAGGAGTAGACAAAGTCTAGCCTCTCCAGCTTTACAATGCTAGGATGTCTCCATGGTCTCAGGTCTCATTCTCCCCTTGAAATGAAAATACAAATACTTACCTCCAGGGAGGTAAATCTCTCCGGATGGTCTCTTACCATCTAATCAATCATCATTTAATTTGCAGGCTTGCGTCTTAGCTCAGGTCCTAGAACTTAGTACAATTAGTTCAGAAAGTCCTAACTGTGCAAAAACCATAAAAATATTTTCACTACAGTTCCACAGGGACTTGCCAGCTTGAGGTTAGACCTCATGACTAACCTGTTCTGGAACAATAGCTTCATTTATTTCTCCCGCATCACCCCCTCAAAATAAGAAAGAGAAAACACAATAATCGTGGGGGAAAAGGCCTTTCCTAGGAATTATGGAATAAGATTTCTGTCTGAAATGGATACAACTACATAGCTACGGACTAAAGTGAACTATCATTTAAGTTTTCGCCTGCATGTGATTACTGAACTGTAACCATGCGTTTGCTTTTTGGTTTAATATTTTTCCCCTCCTGTAACCCGTCCTACTATAACATTTGCCTTTTTTCTGGTTATAAATACACTGAAACCAGAGATTGTGTCTGTGAAACTTCCTCTGTGGAGCTGCCGCTACACCATCACATGTATACAGTGTGCCATACATATTTTTGGATAATGATAGAGCACTTGTCTAGCCTGCTCACTGCCACATGATTGCATTCCCCCTATTACTAAAGCGTAGTATTTAAACTCACAGATGCTGGAGTCAAGACAACCTTGGTTCAACTCCCAGTTAGTATTTAAACTCACAGATGCTGGATTCAGACAACCTTGGTTCAACTCCCAGTTTTGCCTGACTTAGGATTTAGTTTCCTCACCTTTAAAAAGAAGATAATAGTAATACCTACTTTCTAAGTTTGTCCTGGGTATTAAATGAGATAATACATGTTAGTTTCTTAGAGGAGCTGACACACAGCAAACTCTCAGTAAATGTTGGCCATCATTATATTGCTACTGTTAAAGACAATAATTATTCAATGGTACTTGTTAAAGCATGATAAGGAAAATTTTATTCAGGACTATCACGATAGGTACAGGGACCACAGCAACAGGGTCTTGCAGTGGGAGAGAGAGAGTGGGCTCAACTCTGAGTATGGCATGAGCAAGTGGGAATTAACAGTCAAGGGGCAGGGTGGGGGGGTCAGTGGATGGGAATTCCTAGGAAGAAACATCAGGAGTAAGGGGAATTCTGGCTCAACTGACCTAACAGGATTCTTGCTGAAGGCAGGCCAGGATAACCAGACATCACCTGGGGGATGAAGGAGGATGAGGAACCTGATCAGAATCGAGAGTAATCGGATATTGAGGATGGGAGGTGAGGGGTTCTTGCCAAAGTGACTTAGCAGGGTTCTTTGCTAAAAGTAGATTTTACAAGGAGAGGCACAGATGGGCCTAGGAGAAGGTTCAGAAGCCTAAATAAAGTCTGGCCAAGCAAAGATGCATTGTCCCTTCATCCTCTTGCCCATCCTGACTTCCACAGCATTACCTCCTGCACCTCAATCTATCCTTGAGTTCCTGCACACCCTTTCCTGTCTCAGGGATTCTGCTCTTGCTGTTTCCTCTGCCTGGAATGTTCTTCTCACAGTCAGTTCCTTCTCACTCTTAGGTCTTAAAACAGGTCTTTCCTAATGGCCCTAACTACCATGGCCCAATTCCTAACCCACCTCACACACCCCGACTCTAGACAAGTTCTGTCACATTAGCCAGTGTCCATCTTGCATAACAGCTACCATAACCAGAACTCATCTTGCATTTGTTTACGCATTCGCTGTCTGTGCCTACCTCCTCCAACCACCACCATGAGAATGTGAGTACTGAGAACAGGGTCTGTGTCTACCTTGTTCTCTGCTACATCCCTGTATCTAGCCTAGTCCAGTATCTAGCCTAGTAACAAAGTGCCTAGCCTACTGTAGGCATTCAGTAAATATTTGTTGAATTAATAAAAGAAAGAAAAAGAAAGAGAGGAGAGAAGGAGGGAGGGAAAGGGAAAGAGAGAAAGAGAAAGGGAGGAGGATGACAGGAGGGAGGGAGGCAGGGAAGGAAGGAAGGAAGGAGGGAAGGAAGAGAAGGAAGGAAGGAGAAGGGAAGGAAGAGAAGGAAGGAGAAGGGAAGAAAGGAAAGAAGGAAGGGCAGACATTACAATTGGTTTGTTTTCATGACTGAGTACTTCTAATTCAGAAAAAGAAACAGTGGAAATGGTGGGCAGTTACTCTGCCATATTTTGATCTCTTCCCTTGTCAGGCAAAACCTTTAGACCTCCCTAGCTGCTTTGAGCACCGATTTCATTCTTACCTGTCTATCATTGCTTCGCTGACATTGCAGATTTTATGATTACCAGCTATGTCTCAGTGATTCACATCAAGATTAAACTGTGGACAATGGTTATGAAAAGCCAAGAGTGATGTGCAATTCACTTTTTCCTATTGGCTTTGTGTCATGCTGCAGATTAGATATAGCACCCATGTGTCTGATTGTTTCCTTTAGGATGAAGGATTTAACTTCAGCCTTTCCACCAGTCAGTGACGCCATCTGATGACCTGTAGAAATTTAATTGGGCACTCTGATATATTTAGTAGCAGCTCACTGCTTTTTTTAACAGTTGCTAACATAAATGCCTGAAAAACTAGGAGCTTTATAAGTGTTTTTCAAACAAGGGATGGTTTTTAAAGTCTCTTAATAAATAGCACTATAATTAACCTTCACTAATTTTCAGTCAAAATAAATATTCATTTTCAAAATAGTGATTGTATTGAAAAGAATCCTTCAGGTAAATGATGAATTGTAATTTAGCACTCCCTTTGCCAGTGAGAATATTTATATATCCAAATGATGTCTCATTTCATAGGAAATCTTATCAAAAGCACACGTTTCATTGCATTGTTACTGAATTAAAATATGGAAACAGAAAATTTCCAGATTACTAGTGATCTACATCTTTATGGGTAGATAAGCTCCTACTCCAGACATAAAATAAGCAGATTTTTTTTAAAAGAGTGCTTTTGGCTAATTCAATCTTTTTAGGTTGGAAGAGTTGGAAGTCTGGAGCCCTGATTCTAGTCCCAGCTCTGCCAGAACCACCTGTGTGCCTTTGGCTGTCATCCTCACTGTATTCCATATTGCTAAACACATTCCAGTCACTTGCCAGTGAGGACAAAGTGCTATTATCATTTCAATGGCATTGTGAAACAATAGAGTGCTGTTCAAATGCAGATCAATTTGAGTGAGGATTAGCTCTTTGCTCTGTTCTGCAGTGTGCTAATTATTAGTGGCTCTATTATTTAAAATACTGAGATAGGCTGGGTGCAGTGGCTCACACCTGTAATCCCAGCACTGTGGAAAGCCAAGGAGGGAGGATTGCTTGAGCCCAGGAGTTCAAGAACAGCCTGTGAGACATAGTGAGAGCCCATCTCTGCAAAAAGAAAAAAGAAAAAAAATTAACCAGGCATGGTGGCACATCCCTATAGTCCCAGCCACAGGGGAGGCTGAGGCGGGAGGATCACTTGAGCCCAGAAGTTCGAGGCTACAGTGCACTGTGATCGTGCCACTGCACTCTAGCCTGGACCACAAAGTGAGACCCCGTCTCAAAAAAATAAAATACTGAGATACAGTTATTAGTATATAAAACATATATAGAAGTAATAGAAGAGAAAATTTTCATTATGAAAAAATGTATACGCAAAGGTAGGAGTCGTTATTTGTGTTATATGAATTATTTATGATACAAAGGGAAAGATGACTCCAGAGGAGGGTGAAGAGTCCCTCAGAATCTCTCCCCAGTAAACATCCATTTATCTGGATGAAAGCATTTTTTAAAAACATAATTTTTTAAAGAGAATTGGCCTAAGGACATAAGGTAAATAGAGTAATATTCATTCAAGAAAATGAGAAAATCAGCTAAATCTCATTAAGACAGGAATCTGTGGCATTTCAGTCACAACCCTTACCTCCCACCCCAAGCTTAGGGAAACTGATTAAGGAGCTCTAATCCAGGGAGATGCAACCAAGAAAATGAGACTCTTCCCGCCACCACCCCAGCTCCTGCTATAGTTTCACCATCAGAGGAATGGGCCGAAAGAGTTTCTCATCTTCCAGCCCCATTTTACAGAAGTTCCATTCTAGGCAGGGGTGACTAAGAGGCCCAGGATTTCTCTCCCCTACCTAACTTCTATTTTAGGACCGAAGTTTTTCCCCGGGCATAGCAAGGAGAGAATAGTGAGGCCCTGACCACCTTCATCGCAGCTGACTTCTAAGGCCGAGGTTCCATACAAGGAAAGGCAAGCCAGGAAGGTATAGGCCACACACACTCTGCACCTGCTGGCAGAGCAGGATGTCACTCTGGGACAAGAGTGGGTTCTACCCCCAGCTCTTGTGCAGTGGTACAGAAGTGCTGCTCAGGCAGAGGCAGGTCAAAGGGGCAAATCTCAGGGATGAAGAACTCCACAGTTTGCCCTGAAGGGGCTGGCTTTATTTGGAACAGAGCGTGGAGAATTCCATGCTTAAGGACAGTGTCAAAAGCAGTGAGCATCTTGTTGGAGAGCAATTTAGAAGGCACTCATAGCTCTATGATGCAAGCTACCACATGTAAAATGGCAGAGCAATCAGAAGTGTAACAGAGTACAATGAAAAGACCACCAAGAAGAGCCCTCCTGGGATGCCACATAACCCTGGCGGTCAGGAAGGCTGTGTGCAGTGCAAGGCTATACCTAGCAATAGTCAGAAGCAATCAGAGCAAGATATGGGTAGATTTGAAAGCACCACTAAACCACACACAGAACAATCCACAAAGGGCAGAAGCCTCACTGGCACTAGAGGCTTAAGCACGAACTTCAACAAAACTGGCTGAACCATAAGGTACTCTGACACAGAAGCAACTCCTAGGATAGCAGGCTTAAGAAAAACCATGCCGATCCCTGGCAGCCTGAAAGACCGTGTACACACCCAAGACTGTGCCTTCTCAGGAGTGATGGGAGAGGAAAAATCCAAGCTAGTAGTCCCTCACAAAATGTGAAAGCAAACATGTAATTATTTAAATTGCAATAGCAGCCTGCAAGCCACAAACACATCCAATGGTAAAGAGTAAAAGTATAACGGGCTAAGTGAGCTTAAGCACAACCTATGACCAATGAGTGGTTTATGCTGACCCGGAGAAATCTCTGCATAGCCAGGCTCAAAGATATAAACATGAAGCTGCACACTGTGTGGGAAATAGAGTTTAAGTCATCAACATGTAAAGAAATGGCCAAGACAACATCAACCCCCTGGGGTGGAGGAGGGGCAATCAGTAAGCAGTGTTGCTACAATATATTGTGCAAAAGTTCCAGTTTTCAATGAAACAATTATAAGACATGCAGAGAAACAGGAAAATGTGACCCTGTATTAATTTGCCAGGGATACCATAATGAAGCACTACAGACTATGTGGCTTAAACAACAGAAATTTATTTTCTCAAAATTCTGGATGCTAGAAGTCTAAGATCAAGATGTCAGCAGCGCTGGTTTCTTTTGAGCCATCTCTCCTTAACTTGTAGGTGGCCATCTCCCTCCACATGGTCTTCACATGCGGTCTTCACGTGATCTTCCTTTTGTGTGTGTATCTAATCTCCTTTTGTTGGAAGGACACCAGTGGTATTCAAGTAGGGCCCACTCGTATGACCTCATTTTACCTAATTACCTCTTTGAAGGCCCTGTCTCCAAATACAGTCACATTTCGAGATATTGGAGGTTAGGACTTCAATCTATGAATTTTGAGGAGAAACAATTCATCTCATAACATATTCAGCTCATAGTAGATCCATAGACAGAAGAAAGGCAGGGGATAGAGACTGCTTTTGAAGGAGTCTGAATAATTGACTTAGCAGACAATGACATCTCACATTATAAATATGTTCAGTGAACTGAATGAGGTCATGTCTAAAGAATTAAAGAAAATGTATGATAACAATATCTCATCAAATAGAAAATGCCAGTGAAAGGGAAAGTATTTTTAAAGGTACCAAATGAAAATTTTGAATGTGAAAAGTACAAAAATATAAATAAAATAGTGACTAGAGGGGCTCCAACAAACAACCTGAGCTGGTAGAAGAAAGAAACAGTGACCTTGAAGAAGATCAGTAGAGATGATGCAATCCAAAAGAGGAAAAAAAAGAATGAAAAAAAATAAACAGGGCCTGAAAAAGTAAAGTGGAACACCATTCAGTGTACCAGTTTACGCATAATAGAAGTGCCAGAAGGAGAGGAGAAAGAGAAAGGAGCAGAAAAAAATGTTCAAGGAAACAATGTCTGAAAAATTCCTAAATATGATGAAAAGCATTTCTCTACACAGTCAAGAAGCTCAATACACTCCAAGAAAGAAAAATATAAAGAAATTCACACTTGACACACTACAGTCAAAATGTAGAAAGAGAAAACAGCAAGAGAAAAATGACTCACCACTTTTAAGGGAATTTCAAAAAGATTAACAATTGTCTTCTTATTAGAAATATTGGAGGCAGTGGCATGACATATTTGAAGTGCTAAAAGTAAAAAGGTCAACAAGAATCTACCAAAATTATCTTTGAAAAATGAAGGCAAAATAAAGACATTCTGAGATAAACAAATGCTGTTTTTTAACCCTCCTTACAAGAAATACTAAGGAGATTGTTTGAGACTAAAAGCAAACCACACCAGAGAATACTTTAAATCTCCATGAAAGGAGTGATAATAAAGATAATGATGTAGGTCAATAAAAAAGACAGTATAATTGAATATTCATTCCCCTTTCTTCTCTAAACTGATTTAAAGGACAAATTGCACAAAAATATGTATATCATTATGTCATTGAGTTTATAATATATAGAAATTTAATATATTTGACAAAAACAGTGCAGAGAAGGTCGATAGGAGCAAAACTATATCAGAGTAAGAAAATGACACCAGATGGTAATTCAAATCCACGGAAAGAAATGATGAGAATTGTAAATCGTATATAATAAGGTTAATATAGCAAACTATATAAATATGTACTTCCTCTTCTTTCTCCTCTCAGTTTCGTTAAAAAAATGTAAGATTTTGTAAAATTATAACAATGCATTTTTTCGTTTGTAACATAGTTAGCTCAATATACACAACATTAATAGTACCCAAAAGAAGGGAAGGGAACAGCGATATATATGAGTAAAATTTCTTTATTTTGTTGGAATGAATTTTACATAAATCTGAAGTAGATTTTGATAAGACATACATGGTAAGCACTAGAGACATCACTAAGGGAATAATGCATATATTATTTAAAGATCATTAAGTTAAATAAATGTCATACTAGAAAATATTTAACACCAAACAAGGCAGTAAAGAGGAAAGGAATGAAACAAACATGAGACATACAGAAAAAAATCACAAAACAAAAGCAATGACAGATTAAATCTAAAAATTACAATAAAATATTAAATATATACAATCCAATCAAAAGGCAGAGATTATCAGACTGGGAAAATGACAAAGCCAAACTATGCGGTCTCTGCAGGACACATTTTAAGTTCAAATATACAAGTAGGTTGAAAGTAAAATGATAGAAAAAGGTATACCATGCAAACAGAAACCTCAAAAGGGCTAGAGTGACCATATAAATATGAGACAACATAAATACACTTAGAAACAAAAAAATTGCTAGAGATAATGGAAAATATTTCATAAAAATAACAGGGTCAATCCACAAGGAGAATGTAACAATTAGAAACATATATGCTGAAGTCATACCCAGAGCAATCAGGCACAAAAAAAAGAAATAAAAGGCATCCAAATAGGAAAAGAAGTCAAACTATCTCTCTTCACTCACAATAATTTTCTTTAACTACGAAATTCTAAAGACTTCACCAAAAACCTCCTGAAACTGATAAACAACTTCAATGAAGTTTCAGGCTACTAAATCAGTGTACCAAAATTAGTAGCATTTCTGTACACCAGTAGAATTCAAGCAGAGAGCCAAATCAAGAGAGCAATCCCATTTACAATTGTCACAAAAAAATAAAGTAAAATATCTAGGAACACAGCTAACTAGGCAGGTGAAAGATCTCTACAAGGAGAACTACAAAACACTGCTGAAAGAAATCATAGATGGAACAAGTAAATCAAAAAACATTCCATGCTCATGGATTGGGAGTATCAATATCATTAAAAAAATCTGTAGATTCAACAGTATTCCTATCAAACTAACATCATTTTCACAGAATTAGAAAAAAAGACTATTCTAAAATTTATGTGGAACCAAAAAAAAAAAAAAGCTCAAATATTCAAGGCAATTCTAAGCAAAAAAAAAAAGCCAGAGGCATCACATTACTCAACTTCAAACTATTCTATAAGGCTACAGTAATCAAAATAGCATGATACTGGCACAAAAACAGACACATAGACCAATGGAATAGAATAGAAAATCCAGAAAGAGAGCCACAGAACTACAGGCATCTGATCTTTGATGAAGTCAATAAAAACAAACAGTGGGAAAAGGACTCACTATTCAATAAATGATGCTGGAATAGCTGGCTAGCCATATGCAGAAGGATGAAACTAAACCCCTATGTTTCACCATATACATAAATTAATTCAATATGGATTAAAGATTTAAATACAAGACTTCAAACTTTTATTCTAGAATAAAAGCTAGGAAACACCATTCTGGACTTCTACCTTGACAAAGAATTTATGACTCTGTCCTCAAAAGCAGTTGCAACTAAAACAAAATCGGTAAGTGGGAACTAATTAAACTAAAGAGTTTCTGTACAGCCATACAAACTATCAATAGAGTAAACAGATAACCTGCAGAATCGGAGAAAATATTTGCAAACTATGCATATGACAAAGGTCTAATACCCAGAATCTAAAAGGAATTTAAACAACTGAACAAGCAAAAGACAAATAACCCCGTTAAAAAATGGGCAAAAGATATGAACAGACACTTCTCAAAGGAAGATACACAAGTGGCCAACAAACTTACGAAAAATATTCAACATCACTAATCATCAGGGAATGAAAATCAAAACTACAATGAGATACTATCTCACACCATTCAGCATGGTTATTACTAAAAAGTCCAAAAACAGCAGATGCCGGTGAGACTGGAGAGAAAAGAGAATGCTTAGACACTGTTGGTGGAAATATAAATTAGTTCAGTCACTGTGGAAAGCAGTTTGGAGATTTCTCAAAGAATTTAAAACAGAACTACCATTAAACCCAGCAATCCCATAACTAAATATATATCCAATGGAAAATAAATTGTTATACTAAAAAGACACATGTGTTCATATGTTCATTGCAGCACTATTTACAATAGCAAGCACATGGACTCAACCTAGTTGCCCATCAGTAGTGGATTGGATAAAGAAAATGTAGTACATGTACACTACAGAATGCTACATAGCTATAAAAAAGAATAAAATCAAGTCCTTTGCTGCAACATGGGTTCAGCTAAAGGCCAATGTCCTAAGCAAATTAACATGGCAATAGAAAATGAAATACTACATGTTCTCACTTTTAACTGGGAGCTAAATATTGGCTGCACAGGGATATAAAGATAGCCGCAGTGGACACTAGTGACTACTGGAGGAAGGAGAGAGGTGAGGTGCAAGAGTTGAAAAAGTAACTATTGGGTACCATGCTTAGTGATGGGATAAATTGTACCCCAAACCTCAGCATCGCACAATATTCCCAGGTAACAAACCTGCACATATACACACTAAATGTAAAATAAAAGTTGAAAATATATGCAAAATATGTATATATGCACCTAACAACACAACCCCAAAATACATCAAACAGAAATTGACAGAATTGAAGGGAGAAATGGATAATTCGACAATAACAAATGTTTCAGTACCCTACTTTCCATAATGAATAGAACTACTAGACAGAAGATAAACAAAGAAATCAAAAACTTAAACAGCAGTGTAAACTAACAAGACCTAACAGACATCTATAGAACCCTCCACCCAACAGCAACAGAGTATTCTGAAGTACACAAGAAACACTTGCCAAGGTAGACCATATAGTAGTCCATAAAACAAACCTCAGTAAATGTAAGAAAATTAAAATCAGAAAAAGCTATTTTTTCTTACCACAACAGAATTAAATTAGAAATGAACAACAGAAAAAAATGGAGAAGTTCTCAAGCATGTGGAAATTACCCAACACATCCTGAATAACTAATGAGTCAAAGAAAAAAATCACAAGGGAAATTAGAAGTGAAAATTAAAATGCAGCATAACCAAAATGTATGAATTGTAGCTAAATCAGTGCTCACAGGGAAATTTATAGCCGTAAGTACCTACATTTAAAAAAAAAAAAAATCTCAAATAACAATAAAGAACCATCTCCCATCTTAAGATGCTAGGAAAAAAACTAAATTTAAAGAAAATAGAAATAATAATTGTTATTATTTTATTACAGAATAAATAAAAGGCAAAAACAAAAGAGAAAAATAAAGAAAACTCAAAGTTTATTATTTGAAAAGATCAACACAATTGGCATCCTTTACTTAGACTGACCAAAAGAAAAAAGAAAAAGATTCACATTATCAAAATCGGGAATGAAAAAGTGAACAGCACTACCCATCTTACAAAAATAAAAATGGTTATAAGGAAATATTATATAATAATGGATGCCCACAAGTTAGATAACTTAGATGAAATGGACAAATTCCTAGAAAAACACAAATTATTAGACAAATAGAAAATCTAAATAGACCTATAACAGACTGAATCACTAATTTTAAAACTGTAGCTTAAAAATTGAATTAGTAATTTTTAAACTTTCCATAAAGAAAATCCATAGTTCAGATAACTTTACTGATAAATTACCCAGAAATTTTATTATGAAGAATGAATACCAATCCTTTATAAAGTCTTCTTAATAATCAGAGAGAAGAAAACACTTTCTAACTTATTCTATGATGCCAGTGTTTTGCCGATACCAAAACCAGGCAAAGACATCCCAAGGAAAAAAAAAAAAAAGAAAAAGAAACCCTGCAGACTAATATCCCTTATGAATATAGACATAAAAATCTTCAACAAAACACTAGCAGACTGAATCAAGCAACACAGAAAAAGGATTACTCAACTTGATCTAGTGGAATTTATTCCAGAAATGTGAGGTTGGTTCAACATTCAAAAATCAAATAATATAATACATCCTATCAATACAATACAAAACAAAACATACAAGATCATCTCAATAGACACAGAAAAAGTATGTGGTAAAATTCTACAGCCTTTCATGATAAAAACAAATTGGGAATGGAAGGCAGCTTCCTCCACTTGACACACAGCATTTAGAAGAAAAACACGGCTAATGTCATAACCTTTAGGTGAGATCAGCTTCATGAAATGAGCAGAGCTTCCTTTACATTTGGGAGGAAAAAGGATTTGTAAGTAGACAGGACTTTTGGAAGGAGAGCCCGCCTGGGACAGGGAGCATGGTGCTGCTGGCCAGTGAGGCAAGTTAGCCAGTGAGGCAAGCTGGGCAGTCAGAAAATCCCAGGAATCTCAGGGGACTTTTTGAGCCATAGTAGAGGAAGAAAAGTAAATTAGCAAAATGTATGAAGAGTGAAAAATATAAAAAGCAAACTATCTCCAAATATTCTCCCAAATGGCCCTACTCAATAAAAAATAAGCAGAAAAATTTTCTTTTGTTGCCAGAATCCTGATCTCCATTACTGTTACTACTATAATTCATTTTCATTATGGGCTAATTAAACCCACAGGGAACACAGAAACCTAACCAGCATTTTCCCAAAATATAATATCTCTAGGACTAGGCTCTAAACAATTGACTTAAAAGTAAACTATGGGGACCTGACATATTCATAATTTGGAGACTGCCTGTGCACAGTATTTTTTATGGATGATTTGTTTTCCTAGTTATGGTTTGTTAAGTTTAATTCTATAGTCAGTTTCCATTCCGTGAGTACACACTGGGGGATTAATGGCTTAAGAGTAATCCATATTACCAAGGATATAGACAGTCATGCACCACATAATGATGCTCAGTCAACAATGGGCTACATGTACGATAATGGTCCCATAAGACTATAACGACGTATTTTATTGTACTTTTTCTGTGTTTCAATATGTTTAAATAACACAAATACCATTGTTACATTTTCCTACAGCATTTAGTACAGTCACATGCTGCACAACTTTGCATCCTGGAAGCAATATGCTATACCATATAGTCTAGGTGTTTAGTAGGCTAGATCATCCAGGTCTGTGTAAATAAAGTCTGTGATATTCACACAATGACAGCTTTGGATAGCAACACATTTCTCAGAAGGTATCCCTGTCATTAAGCAATGCATGACTGTGTATCCTTTTTTTGGACACAAGAGAAATCTTCTACCTATGTGAAACATGTGTATGTGTGTATGTATACACACAATATATATAATATGAATATATATTTCACATTTCAAGACTTGAGTCCTGTCTCCACAAAAAACAGATAAACAAAATAACACCTAGAAAAGGAAAACCGAAACCAAATCCTGCTTCATAGGAGAAATTAAGCAAGAAAGAGGTAAAGAAGATTGATTTAAAAGAAAAAAAAATGGGGCAATAGTTTGAGTTAGGATTAATGGTGATTATGTTCATTAAAGTTAGATCTGGACAAGTTTTGAACTTATATAAGCTAGAGTCCTAGAGATTCTAGGAGTGAATGAAGGAAGGAGAGGACCCGGTTCAGGAGCAGGGGCTCGGGAAAGCTCCCTCTGGTTTATATTTGATGATTGTTTCATCAAGTTGGAAACAACCTTCCTTCCAGCATCAAGAGCTGAAAAAAAATACAGGTCTCCAAGTAGTGAAGCAGGAGCTCTAAAGTCAATGGACACTTTAGCCTCCTCTGAACACTACAGGAACCATGGAGTATTTTAATTCTGGTCACCCTGTGAAAGGCAGAATTCTAAGAATGGCCTAATGCCCCATGCTGATGTACCATTCCCTCCCTTTGAGTGTGGGTGGAACATCTGAAGATGAGGAGATATCCCTCCCTTAATCATGTTATGTTAAATGGCAAAAAGTAGATTATTTTAGTGGGCCCAATCTAATTACATGAGCCTTTTAAAAGCTGGCATGGGCATGCTTTGGCAAAACGATCTGATCATGAAGTGACATAGCTTAGTCCACACTCAACCACTTCGCCAAAGGACACCCCCAGTGCTGTTGCGGATGGCACAGGGTTACCAGGTGTCAGTCACGAGCTGGACCTGGAATTAGCACATCCTTCCCACAACATAATCATTTCCAGGTCATGAACCACACTCCTCTAATAGGAGCTCACTGTTTAATGAAGTAACTCACTCCCATTTAGACAACTCCGAACATTGCGCAGTTCTTTCGTGTTTCCTTAGAACTTATACCTATCGTACTATTCGTAAAACAAATATAATTTTATAGTGTAAGAGCTATGTCAAAGAAGTTCATTCTTTCACTTGACAGCCCTTCAGTTATTTGGAGGTAGAAATAGGTTTCTCCTGAGTGTGCCTGAGCCCTTTCTCTCTCTACTGGAAATATTCCAGGCTACACTGTTGTTTAAAACTAACACCAAACCCCAGATGGGTCTGACCAGTCCCAAGTAGGAGATACTTCCTTCCTCACCGTTAGCACCTTTCTTTATTAAATGCAGCCTGAAATCGCTTTAAAATATTTATTTCACATGATGAAATCATTTTCATGTAACAGGAAGTCATTTCCAATCTTGTTTTGCATATATACATATAATCAATATTAGTTAATAAATAAAATTTTCAAATAGGACAAGTATAAGATGCCATTGGGTTTTTTTTTTTTTATTGTGTAATGCAGGGTATGGGAGAAATGATAGTACCTTTTCGTCATCCAATTACAGGTTCATGGCTGAGAGCTCTGTAACAAAAGACAATGAACAAGAGCAAAACATACAGACTTATTTAATATACATTTCATCTGACATAAGAGCCTTCAGAAAGGAGACCCAAAGCCCCGGGAAGACTGAATTTGTATTGACAGCCATGCAGAAGTGTGACGGGAGGACAAATGGGTGTGATCTAACGACGATACGCTGGGGGGACTGAACAAGGCCTGTCTGTTTGGATTCTTCATGTCCTCTCTGTATGACATTCCTTTCTTCAGGGTATGGGGGTTAATGATGGGAGGAGCGAGGGAGCTGGTCAGAGAGTGGTCTTCCTGTGTTTTATGACCTACTTCAGGGAAGAAGGTATGAAGGGAATTCTAGCTTCTGTGGCCCACTTCAGGGGAGTAAGTGACAAAAGAATGTCAGTTTCTTTGGTCTGCTTCAGGAGAGAGTGAATGGGAGAAAGTCAAAGATGTCCTTGCTTCCACTGTTTTCTCAGGTTACTCAGTACGCCTAGGGGCTCTATTTTGAGGTAGCATTTTCTGCACCCCATCTGTAGATTTTTCAATTCTTAGAGTAAATAAACAAAACCCAAGACTTTTAGTCAGACCTGAAGCACTAAAAGAAAAATCTAGAAAGAAAATCAGACACATAAACACCAAATGGAAGAATAAAAACATTAAAAGGAAATAGAATCTGACAATCAAATAATGTTGCTTTGACTCATTTTAGCTAAAAAGCAAGCGAGTTTAAACATTACTATTCATTACATTACATTCATTTCTATCATAGGGAGATAAATCAGTTTATTTTTAATGGCTTTATTAAGAAATAATTTACACACCACTCAGTTCACCAATTTAAAATGGGTAGTTCAACAGTTTTTAGTATATTTGTTAGCAGTGCTGCGCAACCATGACTACAGCCTCAATAGTAGAACCTTTCAATTTCATCCCCCCAGAAAGAAACCCTGAAATCCCTTTTTTCATAATGGTGAGGTAGAAGGCATTGTAATCCATTCTGGGTCATGGAGAACAAGTAAATTGGGAAGTGGAATAGGGAAAGGGGAGCTAGACATGGCTAGAGGAGAGTCGGTATTCATCGATCACACTGGCTTCCTGAGCTTCTACTAAAAGACAGCTTGCAAACGGCTTTCCCTAGTAAATTTAGCTGGTGGAAAATTCACTTTGTGGTTCCATTTAAGCCTAATGGGAATGCCAGGCCTTATAAAAAGGCTGAATTGTGAATCACATTCCACTACAGCGTTCTCCCTTTCTTTTCAAAAGGAGTTCAGGCTGAAGTAGAATCTAAGCACAATGTGTGTTTTGCTTCAGCAAAGAGGCAATTGTAATCAAGTGGCTCTGTGTTTTAGCGAGGCAATTTTGAAACAAATACTTGCCTTGGGTTGCTTTTATTTAGCCGTATGGCTTTCTTTCTGTTTCAGAGACCACAGTGTTAAAATAAATCTAGTGCGTTTTATTTTAAATGATCAGAATGTGACTATAATGTTCATTGGCATGAAACAACTATAACAAAATTCACAAATCTTTTCCTTTCTGAGAATTATGCACTCTGAATTGATCTAAGAATTGACTAAAATTTGCACACTGGACAGCTCTATATTCGGATCTCTCCTGCCTCATCCCTGCCACAGTTTGGATGAATCTGGATGTCTTGACACTGGACATATCAAATACTAAAGTGGATATATTATTCTGATACTAAAAGCCTTGGTGAAAGTCCTCCTTCAAAAATGCTATTCTTCTATGTACAACTTTTCTAAAGAAACAAAGGAAAGCATAGCTTCGGGTTTGTGTTTTAGTCTATGAAGACAAGCAGTGCATAGATTGTGAAGTTCTGTTCCTCTGTTCTGCCCTCTGCCGGCTGAAGGAAGTACTACTGGCACTTCGTGGGTTTCATTTACCTATTTATTTTAGCAAACCTGGGCACATTTTCTGACCTGCACAATTAAAACAGCTAAATGCAATGCAGTGGCCAAACTGAAAATTACCAAAGGCAAATATAATTTCTTCTATCCACTCCTCCTCCTAGTCCCGTCCTACACCCACAGAATGTGGAAAGGACAGTGCTGGGGGCATGACGGCTAGTGGTGCAGACTGCCTTTCTGCCAGTGAAATCCTTGCGTAATGATTGGAAAAAGGGGTGAATTCCAAGGGAAGAAGTTACCCTGGGAGTTCTCAGGACCAGAAACTGGGCTTCTGTGTGAGCTACAGCCACGTTGTAGGTTTCTTGGCACTGAGCGTGCTGTTTTGTGGCACTTATCCTCTGAGTTGAGATGGGCAATCTCTCTATTCCTGGCCATATATTATCTCTGAGCTAGAGACAGTTACCAACTGCTACTTCTTAAAACAAAACAAAACAAAACAAAAACCTTTTTAAAAAATTAAGCAGTCTTAATTTAATTACAACTTTGTTTGTTTGTTTGTTTTTGAGACGAAACCTGTCTCTGTTGCCCAGACTGGAGTACAGTGGCGCAATCTCGGCTCACTGCAAGCTCTGCCTCCTGGGTTCACACCATTCTCCTGCCTCAGCCTCCTGAGTAGCTGGGACACAGGCGCCCACCACCACGCCCCGCTAATTTTTTTGTATTTTTAGTAGAGATGGGGTTTCACTGTTAGCCAGGATAGTCTCGATCTCCTGACCTCGTGATCCACCCACCTCTCCCTCCCAAAGTGCTGGGATTACAGGCCTAAGCCACTGCGCCTGGCCTAATTACAACTTTTAAGCCCTCCTTTTCTCTTTTCTCCTGATTTTTGGATATCAGAGATAAAAAAGCAACAAACATTTGTAGAAATAGATTGCATTTAAATTACTTTAAATAGCAATACATTTCTGCGATTTACATGTTTCTTTGTGTTAACCCAAGAGTTCAAACGTTAAATCAAAATTTCTAAGTTGAAGTAAATACGTGTTATTCACAAACTCAATGATAAGTGAGTGTAATATGACTTTAAGTAACGTTGCTAAAAATATCAGAAGTAATGTGAAGTGAGATTTAGACCAGATTTACAGTTTAATTTACAATGGTCTTTCTACTTCTGAAATGAAAGACTTTTATTTCACTTTTATATTGTTTATTTGCACTGGTTTTTCCTTTCCCCAAAGAAATGGTATTTAAAATTCCTGGGTGTGTGTGCACAGAGGACTTTGCTGCTAACTTGCATAGAGGAAAGCACACTAAGCATGGCCTTGAACACAGTCTGGTATGCTTGAGTGCCTCGTGAACTCAACTCATGCTTCTTCCTAAGCATCCATCCCCGACTGCTCCTCTTACTTTGAGAACACTCAGTAGACATCTCACTAAAGCATGGGCTCAGTGGATTATGCGCCATGGGAGTGCTTCTCTCTACTCCTCTCAGGGCTTCTTTTATGCAGTGGACCTTGCTTGACTCACCTGTGTGTCCTGGCAGCCAGCACAGTGCCTAGCCCCAGCGTGTGTGTGTGTGTGTGTGTGTGTGTTTCAATCCTTGTACATTGAATAAGTAAATGTGGTTCAGGCACTAGATGTTTCCATAGTCTGTTTGATGGTTGCATTTGCTCAAAGTTAATGTGAAGGAAAACAGGAAGATCAGACAAACTTAATAGAATTGGGGTGACTTTTAAATAACTGACAGAACTATAAAGACTTGTGCCTTATGCTGTATTATTTGAACTAGGGAAGAGAAGAACCTGGTTGAGTCACCAAGACCATCCCCTTCTTATTATATTCTTATTTGCTAGTATATATTCTGAAATGAGAAACAGAGAGACAGAGACAGAGAAGAGATGTATATTATACTTAATCTGCAGTCAAAAAAACAGAATGTGTCACGAGAAGAATGTGATCAGAAAAGCACTATATTTGAAGACTTTCAAAAATAGAAAAGCGTAAGCCAGAAATGATCAAAATAAAAAAATAAACAATACTAGAGTTGGAACAATAAATCAAAACCTGATTTCTTAAACTAACCCAGAAAATTGACAAATCCTTGGCAAGGTTGATCAAAGGGGAAAAAAGCAGTGCTACAAATAAGTGATGTTGGAAGTAAGAAAAGGGACATAATTAGTGATAACTGTGTGGGATATAGCTAGTTATGTAGTCCCTTATATACTCAGGGATTCGAGAAAGCATGAGAATATTTTGTACACATCTGAAAATTGTAGACACAACTATTAGCTTTCAAAAATATCTACATTACCAAAATTGGCTAAAATAATAGAAAATTTCATGATAATAATAATCACAGAAGAAAATAAGGTGGTCAAAAATCTATCCCTAAAATAAGCATGAAATTCAGAAAATGTTACAGATGACTTCTACTGAATATTTAAGAAACAAATACTTTTTACATTCTGAAACTACATCCAGGTAGTAGAAAAAGACTGGAATTATCTTTACTAGAAATAGAAATTAGACTGGAATTAGAAAAGGCTAGCAAAACTCGGATACCAAATTAGGTTAAAGAATACACATAGAAAAGGAAAACTGGAAGTCAGTCTCACTCATAAATGTGGATGTAAAACTCCTAAATAAACTATTAGGAATTTAAATTATAAGAATGACTCTAAAGAATTAAAAATGTGGACAAAGTGCCATTTATATGAGCTATGTGTAGCTAGTTCAATTTAGATTATCAATTAATGTTTTTAATCTATGCTAGCAAAGAAAGGAAAGAAAAAATGTATTGTTTGATTCTGAAAAAAATACTTAAAAAGATACAAAACCTAGTTGATTTTCAAAGAAATAGCAAACAATAGACAAAGCTTCTATCTTGCTGTGAACAGCAAGCATCATACTCAATGGTAAGACATTAAGTGCTTATCAATAAAAGTTAGGAACAAGATGTGTATACCTGATATCTCAGCTATTATTCAATACTATAATTCCTTGTCACTACAGTTAATTCAAAACATGTAGTGGGGTTAGAGGAGAAAACTTTTATTATTTAAGATATTATTATCTATGTAGGACTAATAAAATATTTCATCAAGTTGGCCAGAATAAAAATTAATAAGCAAACACAAATGGTTTTTCTTACCTGCCACTCTACCAATCAGATTTTTTTTAGTGCTCTTTACCATAGTCACCAATGTCTTCAAATAGCTGGAAATAAATATACAAAGAAAAATATAAAACGTATTGAAGACAACTGTTAAACTTTTGTGATATATTATACACAGAAGCCCTGAGTAAACAGAAAAATATATCAAGCTCCTGAACAGGATACCAGTTCCTCTGAAGTTATTATATAAAATTAATAACAGTTCTGATCAAAGGGCCAGAAAGTGTTTCCATCAGTTCTAAAATGCTGACCTACAAATGTACCTAAAAGAGGAAACGTGAAGGAAGAGCCAAGAAATCTGAGGAAGAAGAAAGAGAGAAAACTACGGAATATGGAAACACTTTCTCCATGGAGTATCAAAACATGCTGTTGCCCCCAGAAGCAGCAGAAAAGGAGTCCACCCTTGCCGGCCCTGCAGTCCCAGAGAGACAGGGCAAGAACTCCATGTTCTCAATCACATAAATCACTTTTCTTCCCAAGGGAAGGAGAGAGTTAGTGTGGGAGAGAGAAGTGGGAATTCCCCACTAGGAAACATGGGACTGAGTAATAAAGTTTCTCTAACACAAAGAATAAAGTTAAAGAAATTAAAACATGCCAGGCGCGGTGGCTCATGCCTGTAATCCCAGCACTTTGGGAGGCCGAGGCCTGCGGATCACAAGGTCAGGAGATCAAGACTATCCTGGCTAACACGGTGAAACACCGTTTCTACTAAAAAATACAAAAAATTAGCTGGGCGTGGTGGCGGGCGCCTGTAGTCCCAGCGACTCTACTGAGAGGCTGAGGCAGGAGAATGGCGTGAACCCGGGAGGCGGAGCTTGCAGTGAGCCGAGATCACGCCACGGCACTCCAGCCTGGGCAACAGGGCGAGACTCTGTCTCAAAAAAAAAAAAGGAAAGAAATTAAAACAGTCTAATATCGGCACAGGAATAAACATACTGCTTATGAGAATGGAAATAAATACCAAAATACATTCAAGTATGTATAGATATTTATATATAATAAAAAACTATATCAGTGTGATCATTTCAGCTGTAAGTAGCAGAAAATCTAATTCATATTAGCTTCAAAATTAAAGAGAACTTGTTGACTCAGATTATGAAAAATCTGAAGGGAGATGAAGGAAATGACTTCATTTGCATGGAGTAACTAGGGCTTACTCCAGGGGCCTTGAAACATCACCAGTGATCCTGTGTCTGCGTTTTGTCTGCTCCGTTTTATAGGATGTTGGTTTCATTCTATCGCTGAGTCTTCTCATCGGGCTTTTTTTTTTACATCCAGCACAAAAAGATCATTTCTGTCTCAGCGTTTCAAACAATTTGCCAGAGTTCAGTCTAGTTGGCTTAGAGCATGTGCCTAAACCCAATGTGGCTGTTGTGACAAAGTAAAAGTTTGTAAACCCACCTTGAATTCTGCGTATGAATCCCATTTACACAAACTATAAGGCCAATGCCAAGACAAAAATGGTTTCTCAAAAGAAAATGCATAGAACTGTTTCCAGAAAGTGACGCACCAAAATGACAGAGGTCCGCTACTGGAGTCCTTTAGAACAGTTGGGGAAGGAAATAAAAGTTGAACATTTATTTTGGGTAAAAAGTTTATTCCTTTGTCAGATTATTTTCAAAATTTCTTGTGCATTGGTGTATGTTAAAGCAGTCCTTTTAAAGCATATTTATGTGGCTCCCTTTAATACACAGAAGACTGCTTTAATGCTTTAATATATACCAATGCACCTGAAATTTTAATACACAAAAGACTGCTTTAACGTTTTATATATCTGTAACTGCTTGTATATGTATAAATGCATATATATGCATTATACACACATATGTAATATATAAATATAGATCTGTAACTGCGTATATATGTACAAATGCATATGAATATAGATCTGTAACTGCTTATATATGTATAAATGCACATATGTATAAATGCACATGCATTTATACACAGAGGCACTTACAGATCTATGTTCATGTATATTATATATGTGCATATAATTATTAAATATATACAAATATTGGCATTTGGAAGCACTGGAAGAATAAAAAATAAATTTCAATGGTTACATATAGTGACAAGGGAGAAATAGAATAAAGTCAGAGTTGGAAGCAAGACTCTTCAGTATACAGGTATACCTCGTTTTATTGCATGTCACTTTTTTATGCTTGGTGGAAGTTGTATTTTGTTGCAAATTGAAGGTTTCTGGCAACCCTGCATTATGCGAGTCTATCAGTGCCATTTTTCTAACAGCATGTGCTTACTTTGTGTCTCTGTGTCACATTTTGCTAATTCTCACAATTATATTTTCAGTTTTTCATTAGTATGTTATCTGTTATAGTGACCTGTGATAAGTGATCCTTGATGCTACTATTATAATTGCTTTGGGATGTCATGAACTGCACCCATATAAGGCAGCAAACTTAATCAGTAAGTGTGTGTATTTGGACTCCTCCGTTCACCAACTATTCTCATACCTCTTCTCATGCCTTCATATTTCCTGAGACACAGCAATACTGGAATTAAACCAATTAGTAATCCCACAATGGCCTCTAAGCGTGCAAGTGAAAGGAAGAGTGGCACATCTCTCACTTTAAACCAAAAGCTGGAAATGATTAAGCTTAGTGAGGAAGCCCTGTAAAAAGCTGAGACAGGCCAAAAGCTAGGCCTCTTGCACCAAAAAGTTAGCCAAGTTGTGAATGCAAAGGAAAAATTTTTGAAGGAAATTAAAAGTGCTACTCCAGGCAATGCACGAACGTTAAGAAAGTGCAATGGCCTTACTGAGAATATAGAAAAAGTTTGAGTGGTCTGGATAGAAGATCAAACCAGCCACAACATTCCCTTAAGCCAAAGCCTAAACCAAAGCAAGGCCCTAGCTCTCTTCAATTCTATAAAGGCTGAAAGAGATGAGAAAGATGCAGAAGAAAAGTTTGAAGCTACCAGAGGTTGGGTCATCAGGTTTAAGGAAAGAAGCTGTCTTCCTAACATAGAAGTGAAAGTGAAGCAGCAAATGCTAACGGAGAAGCTGCAACGAGTTATTCAGGAGATTTAGCTAAAATCACTAATGAAGGTGGCTACAGTAAACCACAGATTTTAAATGTAGATGAAACAGCATTGTATGGGAAGAAAATGCCATCTAGGACTTTCAGAGCTAAAGAGGAGAAGTCAATGCCTGGTTTCAAAGCTTCAAAGGATAGGCTGGCTCTCTTGTTAGGGGCTATTGCAGCTGGTGACTTTAAGTTGAAGCCAATGCTATTACTATTCTGAATATCCTAAGGCCTCTAAGAGTTATGCTAAATCTGCTTTTCCTGTGCTCTATAAATGGAACAAGCTTGGATGGCAGCACATCTGATTACAACGTGGCTTACTGAATATTTTAAGCCCACTGTTGAGACCTACTGCTTAGTAGAAAAAAGATTTTTTTTCAAATATTACTGTTCATTGACAATGTCCCTGTTCACCGAAGAGCTCTGATGGAGCTCTGATGGAGATATACAAGATCAGTATTGTTTTCATGCCTGTTAACACAGTATCCATGCTGTAGCCCATAGATCAAGGACTAAATTTGACTTTCAAGTCTTATAATTTAAGAAATAGATTTTGTAAGGCTATGGCTGCCATAGATAGTGATTCCTCTGATGGATCTGGTCAAAATCCATTGAGAAACCTTCTGGAAAGAATTAATTATTCTAGATGCTATTAAGAATATTCACCAGCCTGGGCAGCATGGCAAGACTCCATCTTTACAAAATGTAAAATAAATTAGCCAGGCATGGTGTCACACACCTGTTATCCCAGTAACTTAGGAGGCTGAGGTGGGAAAATCACTTGAGCCTGGGAGGTTGATGCTACAGTGAGCCATGATCATGCCACTGCACTCCATCCTGGGTGATAGAGTAAGACCCTGTCTCAAAAAATAAAAATAAAAATAAAATTCATGATTTATGCCAGGAGGTCAAAATGTCAATGTTAATGGAAGTTTGGAAGATGTTTATTTCCACCCTCGATTACCCTGAGGGATTCAAGACTTCATTGGAGAAGTAACTGCAGATGGGGTAGAAATAGCAAGAGAACTAGAATTAGAAGTGGTGCTGGATTGCTGATAAAGTTCTCTCATGATAAAACTTGTATGCATGAGGAGTTGCTTCTTATGGATGAACAGAGAAAAGAAAGTGGTTTCTTGAGATGGAATCTATACCTGGTGAAGATTCTGTGAATATTGTTGAAATGGCAACAAAGGATTTCAAATACTGCATAAACTTAGTTGATAAACACCATCCTGTTATGAGAGGATTGGCTCCAATTTTGAAAGAAGTTCTGCTGTGGATAAAATGCTATCAAACAGCACTGAATGCTACAGAAAAATCTTTCATGAAAAAAGAGTCAATTGATAAGACAAACATCATTGTTGTCTTATTTTTTGAAATTGCCACTTGTAATCCCAGCACTCTGGGAGGCCAAGGTGGGAGCATCACTTGAGGCCAGGAGTTTAAGACCAGCCTAGACAACAGACCCAGACCCAAGATTTCATCTCTAAATACAAAAAAGAGAAAGAAATTTACTTGCATGCGGCAGCACACACCTGTAGTCCCAGCTACTAGGGAGGTTGAGGCAGGAAGATAGCTTCAGCCCAGGAATTCAAGTCTGCAGTGAGCCATAATTGCACCACTGCACTCCAGCCTAAGTGACAGTGCAAGACCTCAACTCAAAAAAAAAAGAAGTAAAAAAAGAAAAGAAATTGACACAACCACTCCAGCCTTCAGCAACCACCACCCTGATCATCAGCAGCCACCAACATCAAGGCAAGACCCTTCACCACAAAAAAATTACAACTCCCTGAAGGCTCAGATGATCATTAGCATTTTTAGCAATAAAGCATTTTTAATTAAGGTGTGCATATTATTTTTAAGACAAAGTGCTATTTCACATTCAATAAACTACAGTGCAGTGTACACATAACTCTTACGCGTATTGGAAAACTGAAAAAATCATGTGACTTTCTTTATTGCTGTGGTCCAGAACCAAACCCGCAGTATCTCCAAGGTATGTCTGTAGAAGCATAGATAGATAGATAGATAGATAGATAGATAGATAGATAGATAGATAGATAGATCGATCCTGACATCTCTTTTCAGGTTCCAGGCTCTCTGTGAAGCAGCTGAGGTATAGAAATAATATAATGGGTAAAATATGTTAAGACTTTAAAATATGCCAATTACTTAAGTGCTTTATGTCATCTAATTCTTACAACAAAACTAGAAGATAGTCTTGAGGTGGAAGAATCCGTTGAGCCTGGGAGGTCAAGGTATGGATGGGAAATGCAGCTTAGAGGCATTGAAGTAACTTATATAAAGTTACAGAGCTAACAACTTAAGCAAGTAAATCCAAAGCTGGTCTGATACCAAACCCAGTGCTTGTAAGGGTACTAGGGGTCCAAACCTTGGGTTCATGTTCAGACTTCTGGACTTAGGATTTTAAACAACTTACTTAAACTGCCTGACTTGCCGATGTGTCTAAAAGTCTCAAACAAAATAATAAATATAAAAGGACTTTTTAAAGTATAAAGTACCATGCAAATATCTGCTGCCCTCTGGATATTTATACCTGAACATTTTACCTTTACACAATCTCAGTTTACTTAAAATTACGTTTTATTTTTTCCTTATTCTTTCTTCCACCACCATCCCCAATAATTTCCTCCTTTTTTCTGTATTTCTATTGGCAGTTTTCTCAATAGATGAAAACATTGCAATATCTTAAACTAGTCTTTCTGTATTGCCCCATTTAATCTCCATTTCCCATTTGTTCTTTCTTTAAATCAGCTTTTCTTCTCCTTTCCTTTTATCCTCTTCACCACAGCTGCTCTCCAATCCTAATCACTGCAGCCCTGGACCAGTGAAACAGCCTCCTCTTCTGTCTTACCAGCTGCATTATCTCCTGGGGTATAAAAGCCTTATCTTACATTTTTTGCATCACTCAGTGACTTATAATAAATATTTGTTGATTGATTTATTCTGTGAAGACATTTAACCTTTTCCTCATATTTTGTAACTAGAATATTCATATTCTCTGTAGATTTTAATAGACAATATCTTCTTATATTTTTATTTACTTTAATTTGACTACTAGTATGAAATCTGCAACCAACTGGACACGGTAGCTCCTGCCTGTAACCCCAGCAGTTTGGAAGGCCAAGGCAGGAGGATCACTTGAGCCCAAGAGGTGGAGACCAGCCTATAGGCAACATGGCAAAATCCCATCTCTACAAATACAAAAGAGATTAGCCAGGCATAGTGGTGTGGGTCTGTAGCCCCAGCTACTCAGAAGGCTGAGGTGGGAGGATCGCTTGAGTCCTAGAGATCAAGGCTGCAGTGAGCCAAGATTGTGCCACTTCACTCCAGCTTGAGTGACAGAGTGAGATCCTGTCTCAAAAAAAGAAAAAGAAATCTGCAACCATCAATTATATGAGTGATTGAAATTATGCTGAATGATTAATATCAACTTCCTCCTTCGTAGAAAAATATCCCACTATATTTGTTGATATTCAATGGTTTCTGACATCCTGTGGGAAGATATATCTATCTGAATATTTTTGTCGAAACATTTAAAACTTTTGTTTTTAACAAGTTAAGAAGCTCTGCTGTATGATGCAGCAAAAGTAGAACCAAGAAAATCGTTTTGTGTACCAGACTCCTTAACTGGGGTTTATCTGTATTGGTTCCATTCAGAATAGTAACTATCTGTTGCACTGCCATCGCATGAAAAGCATGTGGCTGGAATTTCAGGGAATACACAGATAAATCAGCCTAAACTCCTGCCTCTGAGGTGCCTGGAGGCAGAAGGGAAGGAAAAGTGGAGAATGACTACATCCACATTGCAGGAAGCTATAGTTCTCAGTGCCACATGATGAGCACTTTTGACAACGTACAGTGGGGCCTGCAAAGACCAAGAGATTACATTTGATGGGGAAATTATGATTGGCAGCCTGGAGAAGGTAGAATTTAAATCTGCTGTAATAGATATAAATGGGGAAGATGGAAAGCGCCAGGGGCAGTAAGGACAGCTCTGAGGCAGAAAAGAACAGAGCAAGTTCAATGAAACAATCAGATCCCCACCACGGCCTGAGCATAATGCAGTGGACCGGTGAGAGGTGGGGACGAAACCCTGATGCCTGTACCAGAATTCTCTGAATCCCAAGCCAAGAAGGTCATCCTTAATGTGGTAAACAATGGGAGACTTTGAAAGTGTTTGTTCAATTGAATAATATATGTGGGTCTGTGGTGCAGAAAGATTAATCTGGAAATGAAACACAAGATCAGCTGGATTGGGAAGAGAGAAGGGACCCCTGTAAGAATAATGATGACAAAAATACACCGACCAACACTTACACAGTGTTTACTTTGTGCCAGGCACTAATCTAAGTACTTTCATTAACTTAATTCATGTAATCTTTACAACTTTGTCAGGTACCATTGTTAGCTCAGTTTTATAGGTAAGTAAACTGAAATATAGGAGGGTTAAGTGACTTGCTCAGCCTTCACAGCTAGTAAATGGCCAAGCCAGGACATTAACCCAGGTAGCCTATAAAAAAGCTTCTGCTTCAGTCCAGCAGACACAGATTTTAAACACAGCTGTGAGTCACGGGAAGGTTGTCTGAGGACTCTGAACCTATTCAGCTCCATTCTACCTTGAGATCTAAGAAGACAAATCTGGCAGCATCCAAAAGAACTGGGAGGGTCCAAAGGAAATATAGTGCAGTTGACTCACTCTTCATTCAAGGCCGAAATAAATGAAACCTATGAAAACATTCCAGCAAAAAAATAAAAATAAAAAAGAATGGCAAAAAGTACCTTTAGCAAAGGAAAAAGTGTATCTGTGAAAAGGACATATAGCAGATGAGAAATGTATATATACAGGTTTTTCCGATAAAATATGGTGGGTTTACATTTTCATAGGCCATGACAAACTCTGGGAGAGAAATCTTTTCTTTACTTTTCTGTAACTTACTTTGATTCTTTTCTAGATTCCACATTCTGGCTGGGTGCAGTGGCTCACGCCTGTAATCCCAGCACTTTGGGAGGCCAAGGCGGGAGGATCACTTAAAGCCAGGAGTTAGAGACCTGCCTGGCCAATATGGTGAAACCCCATATCTAAAAAACTACAAAAAATAGCCAAGCATAGTGGTGCACACCTGTAATCCCAGCTACTTGGGACGCTGAGGCAGGCGAATCACTTGAACCCAGGAGACTGCAGTGACCTGAGACCACAACACTGCATTCCAGCCTGGGCGACAAAGCAAGTCTTAGTCTCAAAAAAATCCCCAAAAAATAGATTCCACAGTCTGCCTAAAGGTAAAAAATAATCATCATCGTCTCAGGCAGTTTCAGGTAAACACAGGCTCTTGAGAATTTGTTTCTGCTGATCAATTCAGGTTTAAATTAAATCATTTCAAGGATTCTGCCTACCCCTCCTTTCTAAGGAGGCACCTATGTTCTCAGGGTGGAGAAATCTGGTGTGGCTTCATGGCATTGGAGAGAGGTCAAATCTGAAGTTGTTTCCCTTCCCTTCTTGTCTTTATTCATCAATGTGTATCCCAATTGGCGGCTAGTGTGTTATGTGGTTTCCAGTTGAAGGTTGATGTCAAATTCCACAGATGCACCCTGTCACCATGATGATGCAGCCCCTGCAGGGCCACCAGCCCTGTCTGTCTTTCTGGTCCCGACCTGGGGCACAAGGAAATTTCATATGTTCTCAGGAAGATGTCTTAGGTCTTCTTTACTTGACCATCTCTTATTACCCTGTCTCCTATACTCTTTACATAACTTGTTAGCGAGAAAAGACTTCCCTACAAGGTTAGAAAGCACCCCTGGAAAAGAAGGTACAATTTGTCTCTGTTTCCAGATCGCTAGAACTCTTTAGGGGTTCTGTTGTTCACCCAGACATCTCATGGGGATACATCTATGTCTAAAAGCATCCAAGCCTAAGCTTTTGCCCTCTCAAAATCTCCTTCTCGCCCACGTGAAAAAAAATGTGTACCTGATTAGGGAAGGTGGCCGGTGTCTCTGTTCATTCTCTTTCCAAAACTTCGTTAAAAGCACAAATTTCTGAAGCCAGAAAAAGAAAATCTCTTTCAAAAGTCTCACTCTTGCCATATCTTATTTTGGTTTTAAGACTTTTGCCTTTTCTGAGTTTTAGAGCTGGTACCCTCTTGAGGCACAAGGATATTTCAAATGCTCTCAGGAAGATATCTCAAATTCTCTTTATTTGGTCATCCAAGCAAAATTCTGAATCGTGCTTTTTATATTAGGTTGAAGGTGATGCTGCTGACTGAATGAACGGGAAGAAGGGCGTGGAGGAGTGAACTTTTGTTTTATTATTTAAAATGTAATCCTACTAAAAAGATAGGAAAAGTAAGTCTTAAAAAAATTGCAGATGTCAAGAAAAAATAAGTGGCTGGGCACAGTGGCTCATGCCTGTAATCCTAGCACTTTGGGAGACCAAGGTGGGTGGATCACCTGAGGTCAGAAGTTTGAGACCAGCCTGGCCAACATGGTGAAACCCTGTCTCGACTAAAAATGCAAACATTAGCCAGGCGTGGTGGCACATGCCTGTAGTCCCAGCTACTGGGGAGGCTGAGGCAGGAGAATCCCTTGAACCCAGGAGGCAGAGGTTGCAGTGAGCTGAGATCATGCCATTGCACTCCAGCCTGAGCAACAAAACAAGACTCCATTTAAAAAAAAAAGGAAAAAGGCCCCGTCCCGTCCGGCCCCGTCCCGCCGCCCGCCAGCCAGCCATGAGCTCCACGCAGTTCAACAAGGGCCCCTCGTACGGGCTGTCGGCCGAGGTCAAGAACCGGCTCCTGTCCAAATATGACCCTCAGAAGGAGGCAGAGCTCCGCACCTGGATTGAGGGACTCACCGGCCTCTCCATCGGCCCCGACTTCCAAAAGGGCTTGAAGGACGGAACTATCTTATGCACACTCATGAACAAGCTACAGCCGGGCTCCGTCCCCAAGATCAACCGCTCCATGCAGAACTGGCACCAGCTAGAAAACCTGTCCAACTTCATCAAGGCCATGGTCAGCTACGGCATGAACCCCGTGGACCTGTTCGAGGCCAACGACCTGTTTGAGAGTGGGAACATGACACAGGTGCAGGTGTCTCTTCTCGCCCTGGCGGGGAAGGCCAAGACTAAGGGGCTGCAGAGCGGGGTGGACATCGGCGTCAAGTACTCGGAAAAGCAGGAGCGGAATTTCGACGACACCACCATGAAGGCCGGCCAGTGTGTCATCGGACTGCAGATGGGCACCAACAAATGCGCCAGCCAGTCGGGCATGACCGCGTACGGCACGAGGAGGCATCTCTATGACCCCAAGAACCATATCCTGCCCCCCATGGACCACTCGACCATCAGCCTCCAAATGGGCACAAACAAGTGTGCGAGCCAGGTGGGCATGACGGCTCCCGGGACGCGGCGGCACATCTATGACACCAAGCTGGGAACCGACAAGTGTGACAACTCCTCTATGTCCCTGCAGATGGGCTACACGCAGGGCGCCAACCAGAGCGGCCAGGTCTTCGGCCTGGGCCGACAGATATATGACCCCAAGTATTGCCCGCAAGGCACAGTGGCCGATGGGGCTCCCTCAGGCGCTGGCGACTGCCTGGACCCGGGGGAGGTCCCTGAATATCCCCCTTACTACCAGGAGGAGGCCAGCTACTGAGGCTCCCAGCACGCTCTCTTCCCACATCATCTCCCCGTCTGGGTTTCTGGGTTTTTCTGTGTTTTCATCTTTGTTTTTTTTCTTAGCCGGTTCAGTGCTGCCAATCAACCAAGGGTCTGTGAGTGGCAGCATGGGATCAGGCAGCGTGGGATCAGGCAGCGTGGGATCAGGCAGCAGAGCTTTTTTCCCCTTTGCCTTGGCCCTTTGCAGGACCGAGCCACTGGGCTGTGGGGGAGGGAGGTCAAGGCCATATGCCGATACGTGTAGGGCGTGTAGGGCGAGGGTCCCTGCTGGCACGTTCAGGCTGTGCTGGGGAGAAGAGACTAACCGGTTCCCAAAGGTTTCTGGTTGCCTCGCCTCTTCCCCCTTTTGTCAGCTGAGCAGTTTGTGGTTTTTCTGCAAGTTTCAGGAAGTATTCACAAAAGAAAAATACATTTTGTTTTTTATTCCTGAGGAATGGGGCAGGGACAGTGGAGAAGGTGCTGGGAAATCAATCACCTGGGAAAGGGGGCCTGGCCATGATGCTAAATATCTCCGGCTCCCGAGTGACTGGATTTCCCCAGGACCAACAGACCTCAGACCCTCAGACCTGCCCCCGGGGCCAGGTGGGGAAAGTGAAGGCCGTACAGGGAAGTGAAATTCTGAGTTGCTGGGGCTAAACCTGATCCCCTCTCCATGCTACCCCCACCCCCCAACCCACTCTGGCCTCAGTAGGTTTTGTTTTAGTTGTGGCTGTCACCCAGGCTAGAGTGTAGTAGGGCAATCTCAGCTCACTGCACCTCCACCTCCCGGGCTCAAGCAATTCTCCAGCCTCAGCCTCCCGCGTAGCTGGGACTGCAGGTGCTCCACCACGCCCGGCTAATTTTTGTATTTTTAGTGGAGACGGGGTTTCTTAATGTTGGCCAGGCTGGTCTCGAACTCCTGGCCTCAGATGTGATCCACCCGCCTCGGCCTCCTCAAGTGCTGAGATTATAGGTGTGAGTCACCATGCCCGGCCCCTCAGTAGGTTTTAAGGAGCCCCCAACCCGCCTCCTTTCTGGGCTCCACAAGCTATACTGCTCCATCTTCCCCTGGCCACATGCCCTGCCAAGTACTGCACAGGGACCCCCACCCAGGGGCCCTGCTCCATGAGATAATGTGAAATACGATTGTGGACCAAACGCAATAAAACATCTGTTTGTAAGAAGAAAAAAAAAAAAAAAGGAAAAAGAAAGAAAGAATATACATATAAAAATATAAAATATATAAAAATTGAATTTATTTAAGGCAATAAGAAAATAATCAATTCTACAGAAAACGGTATATACTAACAAGAAAAGGATACATGATATATCATACACAAACAAGAAAAGTTCATCAGAACACAGACTATACAGAGATGACAACTGAAAGGCAAGATAGATACAGAAAATTAATTTTAAATTAGCAGTCAATGTTATACATAACTGTGTACCATAAAAGCATGTTCAATAAAATCAGAAATTTGACAAAAATTACCATCTTCACTATTTTTATTGCTTCCAAAATTTCTGACCATGACAATAAAAGGAGAGATAAGATTAATATGTAAACAACTAAGAGACAAAACTAAGGCACAAAGAAAAATTGAGAAAAATCTCTTTGAATTAATGTCAATTTTAAAAGTCTCACATAATACATATCAGTATTCCAGCCATTACGGTAGATGATATAATTGGAGCCTGGGTTGATTTATAAAGGATGTAAAATCATAAAATACTAAGGAAGAATCCTAACAACAATGATGTCAGAACCACACGAAGAAAATTATAAAAGTTCACTTTGTGCTCTTAAAAGATTTAAATTAGTGGAGAGTCTTAAATTAAATTGAAGGTTAAAAGCAAGAGGTCAGGATATGAGGTTGAAAAGTCTGTGAACATTAACATGTCAAAAGTGTGAGGGAGAGAAGAGAGGCTCCTCAGAATTAGAACCAGAAGAGGATAGTTTCACAGAAGCCACAGGAAGCAGGAGTGCAATGAGACCAAGAGAGATAAAAACAGGAAAAAAAGCCATCAAATTTTATAATAAAAAGCAGACAAAGTGATTGCTTGTAGAGGTGAACAGCTACCATGCCCCTAACTATTCAGTGAGTAACAGACACACAAAAACAAAACAAACTCTGCTACTGTAGAGTTTTCCAATGAATACCTCCTTATTGTACAAACTTGGAGAAGTATATCAAAGGCCTTTTTTTAAAAAAAAAATGAGTAATGTTTAGATTCAGAGATTGGATTTAACTTTCGTTTTCGTATGCACGTATGAAATAACCTTCTTGTCCAAATGAGGAATTCTTCCTTTCAGACAAAACACAAAATCCACTTCTTAAATATTGTTAAGAGACTAATAGGCTTCCCACATTCTCATCTGGGTTCCGGTGTCAAATCGGCATTTGGTCACTCTGGTGCCCCACGGAACCTAGTTCAGATAAAGAACATTAAGAAATTCCTATTTCCTTCTTCCCCTTACTGGGAGAAAGCTCAAAGCCTAGATAAAATCACAGTGGGTTTTTCCTTTTTTTAATTATCACTGTTTTCTTCCTTAAAATATTCTTATTCAGTAGTTCTAATGTAGCCTTCACTTTTCTAAGCTGTGTTTTTGAAAAGAAACATGAACCACATTGCACACACATATATACATAAATACACACACAATACATATAATTGAAAAAATTGCCACTTCCACCAAGGCTAAGGAAAAGCAAGATAAACTACCATGTCATAAATTTTCTTAAACCCACCAAAGAGCTGAGGTCACACATAAACAAGTAGCCTGAAATCCTAAGAAAGACAAGCTCCTCCAGGAAGACGTGGGTTGTGAGCACAGGAGGAAGAGGCATCAGGCTCCACACAGTTAAAGAAGAAATCAGCTCCACTTTTTAACAAATTGCTAAAGGCCAAGTGTGGGCTAATGTGTGAGTGCAGAACCCCAGAAGCTGCAGGCACAAAGGGACACAGGCTCTCTTCCACAGATCTTTACTGGGTGCCCACGAGAAGGATCAGGGACAGAGCTGGAGACAGGACAGAGTCTCTCTAGGTGATGTGAGCCTGGAGGATGGGAGCCACAGCCACTTCAGGAAAAATATTAAGCACCATCTGGGCTGCCCCTGTTGTGGAAGAAAAGCCTTAAGCCGATAGAGAAGGAGCAGCAAATCATGCTGCCCCTAGGCACAAATGTGACCCATTTTGGTTAGGGAAAGAATAAAAGGAAAAAAACAATCTCCATACCTGGGTGAGGGGTACAAAAGAGTCCAAAGTCCAAGATCCTACACCAATACCATTAGATGTCTCCTACCATAAGGGGAGGGACAAGAAACCATCTCTCCCGGGAGACCTACCAGATGCAAGGCAGAATTTGGTTGACACTGGGAGGAGGGGCAGAATCACAGAGAAAGCCCCACTCCTAAGATCCAGACACAAGAGAGATGTTGACTGTTAACAAAGAATCAGTTGGAAATACTAGAAAAAGGAAACAGTAACAAACATGAACGGCGCCCTTGATGGGCTTATCAGTAGGATCAACACAGTCATGGAAGGAATCAATGAACTTAATAGGTCAATAGATATTACTCAGCTCCATCCATGTCCCTGCAAAGGACGTGATCTCATTCATTTTATGGCTGCATAGTATTCCATGGTATATATGTACCACATTTCTTTATCCGGGCTATCATTGATGGACATTTGGGTTGATTCCATGTCTTTGCTATTGTGAATAGTGCTGCTATGAACATACATGTGCATGTGTCTTTAGGATGGAATGATTCATATTCCTTTGGGTATGTATCCAGTAATAGGATTGCTGGGTCAGATGGTATTTCTGGTTCCAGATCTTTGAGAAATCGCCACACTGTTTTCCACAGTGGTTAAAGTAATTTATGTTCCCACCAATGGTGTAAAAGCGTTCCTATTTCTTCACAGCTTTGCCAGCATCTAATGTTTCCTGACTTTTTAATAATTGCCATTCTAACTGACGTGAGATGGTATCTCATTGTGGTTTTAATTTGCATTTCTCTAATGAACAGGGATGTTGAGCTTCTTTTCGTATGTTTGTTAGCCACATAAATGTCTTCTTTGGAAAAGTGTCTGTACATGTCCTTTGCCCACTTTTTGATGGGGTTGTTTTTTTTTCTTGTAAATGTGTTTAAGTTCCTTGTAGACTCTGGATATTAGACCTTTGTCAGATGAATAGATTGCAAATATTTTCTCCCATTCCGTAGGTTGTCTGTTCACTCTGATGATAGTTTCTTTTGTTGTACCAAAGCTCTTTAGTTTAATTAGGTCCCATTTGTCAATTTTTGCTTTTGTTGCAATTGCTTTTGATGTTTTTGTCATGAAATCTTTGCCCATGCCTATGTCCTGAATAGTATTGCCTAGACTTTCTTCCAAGGTTTTTATAGTTTGGGGTTTTACATTTAAGTCTTTAATCCATCGTGAGTTAATATTTGTATAAGGTGTAAGGAAGGGTTTTCTGCATTCCAGTTTCAGTTTTCTGCATATAGCTAGCTAGTTTTCCCAGCACCATTTATTAAATAGGGAATTCTTTCTCCATTGCTTATTTTTGTGAGGTTTGTTGAAGATCAGGTGGTTGTAAATGTGTGGTATTATTTCTGTTCCATTGGTCTATGTGTCAGTTTTGGTACCAGTACCATGCTGTTTGGTTACTGTAGCCTTGTAGCATACTTTGAAGTCAGATGGTGGGATGGCTTCAGCTTTGTTCTTTTTGCTTAGGATTGTCTTGGCTATACGGGTTCTTTTTTGGTTCCATATGAATTTTAAAGTAGTTTTTCTAATTCTATGAAGAAGGTCAATGGTAGTTTAGGGAATAGCATTGAATCTATAAATTACTTTGGACAGTATGACCATTTTCACAATATTTATTCTTCCTATCCACAAGCATGGAATGTTTTTCCATTTGTTTGTGTCCTCTCTTACTTCCTTGAACAGTGGTTTATAGTTCTTCTTGAAAAGGTCCTTCACATCCCTTGTAAATTGTATTCCTAGGTATTTTATTCTCTTTGTAGCATTTGTGAATGTGAGTTCATTCATGATTTGGCTGTCTGTTTGTCTGTTGTTGTATAGGAATGCTTGTGATTTTGGCACATTGATTTTGTATCCTGAGAGTTTGCTGAAGTTGCTTATCAGCTTAAGGAGCTTTAGGGCTGAGATGATGGGGTTTTCTAGATATAGGATCATGTTATCTGAAAACAGAGACAGTTTGACTTCCTCTCTTCCTATTTGCTTCCTCTCTTCCTATCAGCTTTCTCTTGCCTGATTGCCCTAGCCAGAACTTCAAACACTATGTTGAATGGGAGTGGTGAGAGAGGGCATCCTTGTCTTGTGCCGGTTTTCAAGGGGAATGCTTCCAGTTTTTGCCCATTCAGTATGATATTGGGGTGGGTTTGTCATAAATGGCTCTTGTTATTTTGAGATATATCCCATCTATACCTAGTTTATTGAGAGTTTTTTTTTTTTTAACATGAAGGGATGTTGAATTTTATTAAAGATCTTTTCTGTGTCTATTGAGACAATCATATGGTTTGACATCTTCAAAGGCTGGAAGGAAAAAATCAACTCAGAATTCTATACCAGGTTAAAAACCCCCAAAACCACAGCAAATAATAACTTTTTCAAACAAATGAAATGAAAGAGAATTTACCAGCCAGCAGATAGTGCTACAAGAATGGTTAAAAGGGCTCATCAGGCAGAAGCAATCTATAACAGAAACTTGGATCCTCAAAAAGAAATGGGAAAGTTGAAGATATGTATGTTTGTAAATGTGTACACACACACACACACACACACAAAGGGAAATAATGTGAGGGTAAATAAAAAGACACCTTTCTTAATGTTTAGTCATGCTATGAGATAGCTGACTGTCTACAGGAAAACTAGTAGCATTGTGTTGCTGGTTTATAGCATATGTAAAGGTGAAATTTTTGACAACAGCAGCACAAAAGAATAAAATTATTCAAGGATAAACTACAAATAATGATGGAAGTATATCATAAACCAAATAGGAAAAAATCCATATTTAAAATTTTCCTATAGGAAAATTTTCTATGGGAAAAAATATAATATTAAGAAATATAAATAAGAGATCAATAGTTGAGGAAAAATTGAATGATAAAAATTATTTAATTAAAAAAACACAGAAAAAGAGGGAAAGGGGAAAGATTAACAAACAGAACAAATAGAAAACAGCTAGCCAGATACTAGATTTTAATCTAAATGTAGCAGTGCCACAAATGTCAGTGGTCTCAACATAACAAATCAAGACAGATCATGTCAACTCAAAGAAGCAAAGCCCAGCCGGGCACGGTGGCTCACACCTGTAATCTCAGCACTTTGGGAGGCTGAGGTGGGTGGATCACAAGGTCAGGAGATCGAGACCATCCTGGCTAACACGGTAAAACCCCCTCTCTACTAAAAATACAAAAACTTAGCTGGGCATGGTGGCAGGCACCTGTAGTTCCAGCTACTGGGGAGGCTGAGGCAGGAGAATGGCATCAACCCGAGAGGTGGAGCTTGCAGTGAGCCGAGATCACGCCACTGCACTCCAGCCTAGGCAACAGAGCAAGACTCCATCTAAAAAGAAAGCAAAGCCCAACTACACAGTTTACATGAAACCCATTTTAAAATAAAGAAATAGGTTAAGAGTAAAAAGATGAAACTATGTATATATGCCATTTAAATATATATACCACATAAATGTAAAAAAATATATACACCATGTAAATGTTAATTAAAAAAATATACACACACACACACACACACACACACACACCCTGAGACCAACTCTGTCGTGGAGAGCCTAACCCAGCAGCGCTAGAGGAATTAAAGACACACATGCAGAAATATAGAGTGTGGAGTGGGAAATCAGGGGTCTCACAGCCTTCAGAGCTGAGAGCCTCGAACAGAGATTTACCCACATATTTACTGACAGCAAGCCAGTCATAAGATTTACTAAAAGTATTCCTTACGGGAAATAAAGGGATGGGCTCTGGCTCGTTATCTGCAGCATGAACATATACTTAAGGCACAGATCGCTCATGCTATTGTTTGTCATTCAGGAACGCCTTAAGCGGTTTTCTGCCCTGGGCAGACCAGGTGTTCCTTGCCCTCATTCTGGTAAACTGACAGCCTTCCAGCATCGGCATCAAGGCCATCACAAGCATGTCACAGTGCTGCAGAGATTTTGTTTATGGCCAGATTTGGGGTCCTGTTCCCAACATGTATATGACCACTGGAGCATTCTATAATCTCCACTTTTCAAAAAATGAATTTGGCACAAACAACCTTCTTCTGAGATATATATATATATATGTATCAGTGTGTATATATATATAATATATATATAAATCTCAGACAAAGTAGACTTCAGAACTAAAATATTAATGAGGATACAGAGGAGTATTAAATAATGATGTGTATGCAGCTAACAACACATCTTCAAAACACGTAAAGCAAATCTAATAGAACTAAAAGGAGATATAAACAAATCCACAATTATAATGGAAATTTTAACATTTCTCTCAGTAATTAATAGAACCTAGTAGAAAATCAATAAGGATATAGAACTTAACAACACAATCAACAAACTTGACCTGACTTAAAAAGAATATACATTCTTTTTAAGTGCATATGGAACATTCACCAAGGGAAATCATATTGTAGGCTATAAAACAAACTTCAACAAATTTAAAAGAATTAAAAACATACAAGGTATAGTCTCTGACCATAATGGAATTAGATTAGATTAAAAAAAACAGAAAAATAGAAAATTTCCTAATATCTTAAAATTAAATAACACAGCTCTAAGTAACCCATTAAAAAGTCACAATGGGAATGTAAAAATCATTTTCAATGGAATTAAAATGAGAACACAATATATCGAAACTTGTGGGAGACACAGCTAAAGCAGTACTTGAAGGAAAATTTATAGCATTATATGCTGATGTGAATTGAATAATTAAGTTTTCAGTCAACTTAGTTAACTAAGGTAATTAGTAATAATGCTGTTTTTATTTAGCACCTTCCGGTTTAGAACACAGTTTTTTTCATACTTTGTTATTAGGTCTTTACACAGAGGTGATGAAGATGAGGAGAGCACTTGAATGACTAAATCTAAACCAGCTTTAGTGCTCTTCTGGGATGCTCTTTTAACCTTCTGTTTCTCAGATTTGATCCAGCAGCTTCCCAAAGTCCTTCATCACCCCACCCCATCCTACCACATGCTTATCCTGCTCTGTTCCCATGTCAAAACTTTATCACAGGCCGGATTGTCCCCACAGCAGAAAGAAGTCCAGTCGGACATTCTATAATCTTCACCTTTCAAATACATGAAAGGTAGTTATTTGACACAATCAACCTCTTTTTCTGTTTCTGCCCAGCTTAGGTTTTATTTAAGTTACCAATTTATTAAGTCAAACGAAGTTGAGAGCAAAGTCAATAATCACTTTCAAAAGAAGCTCCCACAGTAAGCAAAGTAGAGATAATTGAAAAATCAAAAGGAAATGAAAATAGAAAGATCTGTGAAACATTGGAAAAAGGAGGAGTTAGGTCAGGGACAACAGCAGAACTGTGACTTCAGATTGTTTGACTGGACCAGATAATTGTGTTCTGAGGTTATCTAAAGAAATTCCTCTGTGTTTAAAGTGGAAAAATACATTTTGTTTCCTTCTGGGACAAAGACAGAGCTCAAGCAGGGTGAGTTGTCAACAAGAAGTCCTGTGATTTAGAAGCTACATCAAAGGAACACAGACTTCTAAAGTTCGTAAAATAGATATTGGCTCTCAAAGTATTTCCTATCCATGGGTCAGTCGAATCGATTTCTAAAAATACTGTGACCACTCTGGAGGTAGACTAGATCTCAACTTAGTCTTGCCCAAAATGTAAAGAAAGTTTCTCCTGTGATAAGGAGGGACTAAAGGCTTCCTAGGTAACAAACTTCTGACTTGAGCAGGTTTTGCCAAATTAAACAAAGGAAGCAGATTCCTCAATGAAGATAATTAGCATGTAAGTGAATCAGATGCTGATGCATATATAATCACTGCTTGGTGGAAATATCAAACCCCAAGACCACCCACATTTTTTTTCTGCCTTGGTGACTTGTCTGTGCAGTAAATAATCAGCTTCTTGATTTTGTAAGGAGGCTGACAATTAGAAAGATTCTGCAGGCCGGGCGCAGTGGCTCAAGCCTGTAATCCCAGCACTTTGGGAGGCCGAGACGGGCGGATCACGAGGTCAGGAGATCGAGACCATCCTGGCTAACACGGTGAAACCCCGTCTCTACTAAAAAATACAAAAAAAAAAACTAGCCGGGCGAGGTGGCGGGCGCCTGTAGTCCCAGCTACTCCGGAGGCTGAAGCAGGAGAATGGCGTAAACCCGGGAGGCAGAGCTTGCAGTGAGCTGAGATCCGGCCACTGCACTCCAGCCCGGGCGAGAGCGAGACTCCGTCTCAAAAAAAAAAAAAAAAAAAGAAAAGAAAAGAAAGATTCTGCAAATTGTAGTTCCCCTTCCCTTTTTTATTTACCCATTTAATTCTACCATTCAGTTGCACCAAGACTCCCTGTCCTGCCTCGGTCATTTTCTTTTGGTACATATAGAATAATATAGAATCATCTGTTCTATTTCCATGCCACATAAGTACAGAAAAGCCCCCTGGTTCATAGACTTGCAGTCTGCAGTTCTGAGTGTGTGATGTGTTCCCCGTTAACCATCCTGGACTTATCTGATGCCTGCTCCTTGCAGCATGCTCTCTTTGATTTAGAGTCAATCATAAACAACAAAATTTAAAAAGAACAAAATGTAGGGGAGGAAAGACTTTCCTTCACTCTGCCTAGGGTCCCTTGGCTGGGTCTAAAAATCAACCTGACAAAGACAGATTGATAGTAGAAAAGCATGCTAATATCTTTAATAAGTGTTGCATGACATGGGAGTCTTTATAGGAAAATGAAAGCCCAAATAAATAAGTAACCTCATGTATTTTTATGCTAAGTTTGGTAAATAAGTAGATAATCTTGGAGAAGTGAGATTAGACAAAGGGAGAATGATCTAATGGCAATAAACTGGAGGGAACCGAGCAAGGTCTGTTTGTGCAGATTCTTCTGTGTCCCTGAGTCTTAGAGAGAACGATGTTCCTGTGCTGTGGGTAAAGGGTGGACACCTCTCACACAAGGGTCATAGGAGAGAAGGGGAAAAGGGTAGAAGGTCAGAGAGACTTTCCTGCTTCTGCGCTTTTCTCAAATTCTTTCAGCTTCAAATATTAAGTATGCCAAGGGGCTATTATCTGGCCCTTGTTCTGAGCCCTATCAAAAACAAATCTAAAATTTTAACAATGGAAAGATTGTTAAACAAGTTATGATAAAGAATCATTTTTCTTGTAAGGAAAATCCTTATAAGTTAAATGAAAGGAGTACAATCATACAGGATTCAAATTCAAATCGTGAATGCTACCATAACCATTGTGTGCTGCAAATCATTATACTAAGACACCAGGTTGCAGCAGAGAAGGCAGTTGAATTACAGGGCTGCTCAAAGAGGAGAAAGGAGGAAACCTCAAGTCCATCTTTTTGAGGCGTTTGGGGGCTAGGATTTTTAAGGGTTTTGGGAGATTGTTCCCACTCCATCCCCCTTCGGGCTCCCATCCATCTTCTGGAGCTACTTCCACCACTCAATAAAACCTTGCACTCATTCTCCAAGCCCATGTGTGATCCGATTTTTCCAGTACACTAAGGCAAGAACCCCGGGATACAGAAAGCCCTCTGTCCTAGAGATAAGGCAGAGGGTCTAATTGAGCTAATTAACACAAGCCACCTGCAGACGCCAAGCTGAAGAGCACCCTGTAACACATGCCCACTGGGGCCTCCGGAGCTGCGAACACTCAATCCTGGACGCTACCATGGGCTCAGAGCCCACGCTCCCCACGACCTGCTCGCCTGCATGTTCCCCGTATGAATTTTAACTCTAGGACACCAAAGAAGTGAGCCACACCCCCATCACTTGCCCTGCAAGGAGAATAAGGGAACTTATCTAGTTTCACGAAGTAACTTTCAGCAGCAAGGAAATGGATCAAAGTACAGCGTGATTAATGCTTCATTACGTTTCTCTCCAAATTCTTGGCAACGCTGTAAGAATGGCTTCACCATGATTCCAGTTAGATAGTTAATAGATATCAGTAGAAATAAAAATATATACTAATGCATATATAAATGTACCTTAAAATGATGTGTACCAAAATGTTTTCTCTACTTGGTTAATTACATGTAATTTTTTTCATATTTTCTGCAGGAAACATTCATTATTTTTATAATAAAGAAAAAGACACGCTATTTTTATAGAAAGAGAAAGATGAGAATGGAGTAGAAGTGCTCTGTCCCTGATGTAACCAGCAGAAATTAAAACAAAATATTACAAAGCAAAACAAAATTAAAACAAAGTAATTTGGTCAAAAACCAAAACAGCAGAATTTATAAGATCAAATCCCTGTTAGTGCATAAATCCTTACAAACACTTATGTGGAATAATGTGGCTGTCCCTTCTTTGAACAACTTTATACTCTACCCCCTACCAATAGTAGGAATCACATGTACATTTATCTCTTCATTAGCAGAAATGATCAGAATTTCTGACTTTTGAGTTTGAAACCTTTGGGAGATCATAGCCTGAAGCGGCCATGGCAGTGAAGGGAGCTACATAACTAGCAAGTCTCCATGCAAAATGAAAAGGCGGGACCCCTTTCTCAAGTGTTAAGAATTTCAGGGTAGCTACAGCAGAGCATTAAACCAAGCTTGGGGTTCATGTACAAACACATGAGGCCCCACGTGACTGAGCAGCTGGCACGTCAGTGAAGCCAGCCTTAGGAAAGAACCTGTGCCGTTGGCCAGACAGACCTCAACTGGAATCTCTCTTGTTCTGACACCAGTTGCCTGAATTTCACAACTTACTTAACCTGTCAGTCCCTCAGTTTCCCCATCTGCAAAAATGGAGTGTAGGGGCCAAAGGAAAACTTCCCCTTCATCCGATGAAGGGTTACTGAAAAATCAACTCAAAAAGCCAGGTTAATAGGAGAAAAGATATGCAAACTTGCTAGCATGCATGGTGGTTAGATCACCAAATGATTACCCCGCCATGGAACGGGGTACTGATGGTTGTATCCCCTTCTTTTTTTTTTTTTTTTTTTTTTTTTGAGACCAAGTCTCACTCTGTCACCCAGACTGGAGTGCAGTGGCACAATCTCAACTCACTGCAACCTCCGCCTCCCAGGTTCAAGCGTTTCTCATGCCTCAGCCTCCCGAGTAGCTGGGATTACAGGTGTGCACCACCATGTCTGGCTGATTTTTTTTTTTTTTTTTTTTTTTTTTTTTTTTTTTTCCCGAGATGGAGTCTCGCTCTGTCACCCAGGCTGGAGTGCAATGGCACGATCTTGGCTCACTGCAACCTCCCCCTCCCAGGTTCAAGGAATTCGCCTGCCTCAGCCTCCCAAGTAACCGAGATTACAGGCATACACCTCCACACCCAGCTAATTTTTTTGTATTTTAGTAGAGATGGGATTTCATCGTTTTGCCCAGGCTGGTCTTGAACTCCTGAGCTCAGGCAATCCACCCGCCTTAGCCTCCCAAGGTGCTAGGAGTACAGGCGTGAGCCACTGCTCCTGGCCTTTTTGTATTTTTAATAGAGACAGCTGGTCTCAAACATCTGATCTTAGGTGATCCACCCAACTCAGCCTCCCATAGTGCTGGGATTATAGGTGTGAGCCACTGCGCCGGGCCTATATACCCTTCTTAAGGAAAAGGGAGATGGGAAAGTGTGAATGATTTTAGGGATGTAGTAAATGATTTTTAGGGAAAAATGAATGGACTTGAAGAATACACAGTGGCCTGGGACAAAGTCTGTTGGGCCCACAGAGCAGACAATGGCTGGTAAATGATTCTCTTTAAACTACTAAGTGGGACCAAAATAGAAAGCAATGGTTGATGCCAAGTTTGTCCTGGTGCGTTGACAGACTTCAGTCTTTCTTCCTGCAATATGAGTTAAGTTAATGAAAACTCAGGGAGAGGACCAAGGTAATTGTTGGCTTCTTTGGCAGGTCTGGACTATAAGCAGATGAGGCAACTTCATCCCTTGCTTTGGGAGAGAGAGAGGATTGAGAGGTGGGTGAGGGATGGGTGAGAGATACCTTGTGACTTCTTCAGTTCAGCATGTCAAAGCACCGTATTTTGGGCTATCAGTTTCTGAGCCCCAACAGGAGGTACGCTATAGGAGTCTTGTACAAACAGAGCAAGAAATATAAGAAAATTCCTCTTTTTCACTTGACCCCCTGAAGGTTTGCTGGAAGGTCAACTGACAAAGGCAGATTACTTTTTTTTTTTTTTTTCCTGAGACGGAGTTTCACTCTTTTTGCCCAGACTGGAGTGCAATGGCACAATCTCGGCTCACCACAACCTCTGCCTCCCAGGTTCAAGCAATTCTCCAAGGCAGATTAATTTTTTAAAAGAAAAAGCATTCGGCCGGGCACAGTGGCTCACGCTTGTAATCCCAACACTTTGGGAGGCTGAGGAGGGTGGATCACCTGAGGTCAGGAGTTCGAGGCCAGCCTGGCCAACACGGGAAACCCCATCTCTTCTAATGCCTGCCTGTAATCCCAGCTACTCCGGAGGCTGAGGCAGGAGAATCACTTGAACCTGGGAGGCGGAGGTTGCAGTAAGCCAAGATTGCGCCATTGCACTCCAGCCTGGGCTGCAAAAGTGAAACTTCGTCTCAAAAAAAAAAAAAAAAAAGGTCATTCAAATCTATTAACATGCGTCAGGGAGAACAACAAGGTGATGAATTCCCCCCATGGGGCTCAGAAGCTTATATATCATCCTGAGGTTACAGAAAGAATGGTGGCTCACAGGGTGACCAAAAACAGGTTATTGAGGTAAATCGGGTTATCGTGTCAAGACAGGTTATAGGAGGGAGAGAAGAGGAGGCCTGGCTAGCAAAGGGGGTCTTGTTCTGTAGATGAAACTTCCCAGCAGCAGCCTGCAGAGAGAAGAGATGGTGAATGTTTCTTTTAGACCTTTAAAGGTATCAGACTCGGTTAATCTTCTCCTAGATCCAAACAAGGCCTCAGAGAAAGCCTGGCTGCATCAGTGCAGATTGTCTACAGATGCAGATCTCTGCCCAGCAAAAGAGAGCTTTGCAATTATTCTCGTATTTCCAGCCCTTCCTGAATAGCCATTTTGAAATATGTCAAAGAAGTATACTTTGGGATGAAATATTTTTATTTTCTCCGACAGAAAATAAGAAAAACAAACATTCTGAAAGGTCCTGCTCATTTCTTTAATTTATATTTAACTTTATCATTAACAAAATGATAGCATTATCATTAAGAAATGATTTATCAGTTATCATTGATAAAATTTCATTAAGAGCCATAGTGTAGCACCGTGAAATAAAATTTAATATTAAATCATGATTCCCCAGAAGCAAATTTTATAAAAGAAAGCACTGCAATATGTCTATTTTTAGGCATAAAGAACTCTGAATCTATTGTTCCTTCCCTCACTTCATATTCTTGGTAAATAGGAACGTAGCTCTTTCACTTGACTTCATAAAGCTAGATGTCAGAGACTCTGGGATGAATCCCAGAAATTTCACTGTTAACAAGCTAGTGATTCTTATCCATGTTAAAGTTAGACATCCACACCTATATAACATCTATCTAATCATGTGGAAATAGATGAAAGATGAGTGATTTAGTAAGACTCTGAATGTATAAGGAAGAGCTTGCTTTCTGCTTCTTTTCTCTCTCCTTGACAAGGCAAGTCTATTGCTACTCCTAGAACATAAGCATGATTTTTCCCCCTTAACTCAAGCACCAGATCCTGAATCTGGAGAAAATGAAACCTAAAGTGGTCCCTGGGGTTATATCTATGGAAAGAACTTACCCGCCACATACACACACTGATTTTCTTTTTAAAATATATGTATATTTTTTAATTTCAATCGCTTTTGGTGTACACATGGTTTTTCGTCACATGAATGAATTGTGTAGAGGTGAAGTCTGAGATTGTGGTGCACCTGTCACCCAAGCAGTGGACACTGTACCCAACAGGTAGTTTTTTGTCCCTTACCTTCTCCCACCCTCCCCACTTCTGAGTCTCCAGTGCCCATTATGCCACTCACTATGCCTTTGTGTACCCATAGCTTAGCTCCTACTTATACATGAGAATATACTGTATTTGGTTTTCCATTCCTGAGTTACTTTACTTAGAGTAATAGCCTCCATCTCCATCCAAATTGCTGGAAAAGATATTATTTTATTCTTTGTATGCTGAGTAGTATTCCATGGTGTGTGTGTGTGTGTATATATATATAAATATATACATATACATATATATATATAAATTTTCTTTATCTACTCATTGGCTGATGGGCACTTTGCAATGGTGAATTGCTCACATTGCTTTTCTCTCTCTCCTTGTCCCCATCTCTCCACAAGCCAATAGATGCTGAAAGGACAGCATATGCCTAATGAGGCCAGCAGCTTAGGCCTGCCCTGTCTATGCTGGGCTGTCCTTAAGTTTACATGGGAAGTCCATGCTCTGATCACCCACCACCAGTGTGGGCTGGACTTCAGGTGTCTTCTGCCAATGATAATGGTTTTTTTCTTCATCAAACCACACTTCTTCATCTAAGGGTTATGAACAAGAGTATCTATTTGCAAAACAGTCAAAGTTTGGGAATATAAACTGTGGCCACAAAACAGAAAAAAAAAATGCTAACTAGTCCATAATGGGGACTGAATCTGTGGTCTTTGTATCCTTATCACAGGGCTATAAACCTGGGGTTGGCAAACCATGTTTCACTTAGGAATCCTCAAGTTTCAAGGAAACATGGACTCATTGATATATCCATTCATACCTCCGTCTTCCTCCCTTGAAACCTGCATTCTCCCACCCAAGAAACATGATTGAATACCAGGTTTCCAGATTGTATAAAGTTACTTCAAAGTAAGTTAGATAGATGACCAGTGTTTTGTAAAATTGTAGCACTCACACTGATATATGAGTTTATAGAACCTGTTTATTCATTTTTTATCTAAACATTGGAGGTTTGAGGATTTAATTTTATCTGATGTGTGAAGTGTCTAGTGCCTAATTTCACGTTGATTCTTTCAGCTGCTCTGCACTTTGTCAGCACTCATTTCAAGAGTAACCATGGAGAGCTATTAAAAACGTCCATTCCTGGGTCCCTCCCTGGAGATTCTTTGTGTGCTTTATGGTCACTTGTCTTACATTCGGCTATCTATTCAGTGATTTCTATTTTAATATAAATGTGTGTAACTTCCAAAGGCTTGAAAATGTGTCAAGGGTTTTCTGAGTCAAATTGGCTCTTCCAATGTGGTCCTCAGTTATTGATTGTAGGTGCTTAACTCTCTCAATATTTTAGTGTCACTGTTATCAGTCGTACAGAATAATCTTTCTAGAAGGATATGTATGAAGATAGTAAAGATTCGATCCCATTGTAACTGTTAAATCTCTGAAGCTTTAATAACTTACTTCCCTGGGAAAAGATCCCATTTACCGACGGAAGTATCTGTTGTTTTCAATGAATAGAAAAAAACTCTTAACCTGTACACCCCATGACATTTTCCACAGCAGTCAGACTGGTCCCCATTGTCTAGGCCATATTCCACCACAGGCTTCAGCATTCTGCCTATTTACACGGCCTGTTTAAATTCCTGTGAAGCAAACTGGCACTTTCTATGGTGCAGAGCTCTTGAGTACCCAGTGCCTTCCTTCATAGAATGCTTAAATGACCTGCAAAGATTTTCTAACAGTTTGTTTAAATTTACATAGGGATTCGGGACCTGTATACTCCTGTCTTAATCCATTTGGTGTTACTATAAAGGAATCCTTGAGGCTAATTAATTTATTTTTTAAAACAGTTTATTTTACCCACAATTCTAATGTCTGGGAAAGTTCAAGATTGGGCGTCTGCACGTGGTGTTGGCCTCAGACTGCTTCTGCTTGTGGCAGAGTGGGAGAGAAGCCAGTAGTATGCAGAGATCACACAGCAAGAGAGGAGGCAGGGTAGGTCCGGGGGGACGGTAGGATCTTTTAACAGTCACCTCTTATAGGAACTGATAGAGTGAGAACTCACTCACAGCCCCCCACTCCCACCCTCCACCACAAGGAGGGCACTAATCTATTCATGTGGATTCCACCCCCATGGCCCAGACACCTTCCATTGGGCACCACCTCCAACACAGGGAACCAAATTTCAGTATGAGGTTTGGTGGGAACAAACAAACCATATCCAAACAATGGTAACTCCTAAATGGCTATTTTTCCCAGTATCACTTCAAGATTTAGGAAGTTAATCATGAAAGTGAAAATTGATTTCAAGCATGGCTCTTCTCTACTTAGAGTTGAACACCTTTTAAATTGGTGTCACCAAAAAAATCACTGGGTGTTTTACTTGTTTATTGAATCTCTTTCCTTAATGTATTTACATTAACTATGCATTTAGATGATAAAATACTAAAAGGACAAGATCTGATTATTTAACAATGACCCTTTGGGTGTCATAGAGTGAAGGTCATTCATTTATAAATTAATTCAACTGATGCACACTGGAACCCTTCTGTGAGCCGAACTGGTCCCTGCTCTAGTAGAGCTCAGCCTTGTGAGCCGAACTGGTCCCTGCTCTAGTAGAGCTCAGCCTTGTGAAGTGACAAACATGGAACCAACAAGTACTTAACATATAATAACAAATGGTGACAAATACTATAAAGAGGCCAGGCATGGTGGCTCACGCCTGTAATCCCAGCAACTTTGGGAGGCCGAGGCGGGTGGATCACTTGAAGTCAGGAGTTCAAAACCAGCCTGGCCAACATAGTGAAATTCCATCTCTACTAAAAATATAAAAATTAGCCAGGTGTGGTGGTTTGCACCTGTAATCCCAGCTACTCAGGAGGTTGAGGCAGGAGAATAGCTTGAACCCTGGAGGTGGAGGTTGCAGTGAGCCGAGATCATGCTACTGCACTCCACCCTGGGCAACAGAACAAGATGCTGCCTCAAGAAAAAAAAAAATACTATAAAGAAAGAAAACAGAGTGTTGTAAGAAAAATGGGAAAACAGTTTATATAATGATGAGATTAAAGTATTGAAATCAAAGCACTAGGCCCTAGACTTTAGTAATGATCCTAAAAGATAGTTTGCCTCCAAATATAGGATGCAAACCCTTTATTTTCCGAAATGTAGTTATTTTGCATTAGGAATTTTCATTTATTTTTCTCTACTTTGTTTATCGATATCTAATGTTAGTCAATTCCATATGTAAAAATATAATTCCTGTGCTTAAAAGGTGTGGATTAGGTTTTGTATGCCTTGGTAGAAGAAGCTTTTATTCTACCTGTGTTTAACTCAGTTCTAACAAGTTCATGCCAGATTTAATCAAATGTACTAGCTACAATAAGCTCTTTCCATGGCATATAATTTTTTTAAATAAAATATATGGTGTATTTCTAAGGAGAAAAGAAAAACAGCACATTGGGAGGAAACTAAACTGAGCTGAGAACCCATAAATGAAGTTTCAACTCTCTCTTCTGCATTTCCAAACTGTATGGCCTCACTTCAGTGAGTTGTATACTTACTTTTGAGAAAATGCAATAGGCATTCGCAGACAGACAGAGAGAAGGGGAGAGGGAGAGGGAGAGCAACCAAGAGTTAACTGCAAAAACAGCCCTAGAGCTCTAACAGGTTCAGGACTGACAATAAGCTCCATGATCCGATTTCAGACAACAAATTCTGATAAAACAACAACAACAGCAACAACAACTTTAGATTCTTCTTTAAATAATCAGCATTTCTCTTGTAAAGCATTTCTCATGTTACCTTTAAATACAACTGAACAAAGAACAACTCTATAACAAGAAAGAGTGCTTGCCTTGTTGTTGAAAAGAAATACCAAAGTTGAGTGTATTGTTGTCTCACTTATTGTTATTATGAATACTTATGTTCTAGATAATTAAATAGAATTCTCTGCCTGTTGTTGTTTTCTAGCCTAATGATGCCAGACAAAACCAGCTGTCTCTAAGTTTTCTTCAATGAGGTCTTGTCATTAAATGTTGACTATCCATATTTTAGGCACAGCGTACCTGTGACTTAAATAATCAAACGAATTGGGACCCAACCACATTTTTCCTCTGTCAGTGTAGCTGTAGGGAAATATGGGTGCTTTCAAATGGGGTACAGTAGCTAAAATCTTCTCCAGTTATTAGAGATTCCATTTATTTCTCTACCAGTTGGTTGCATGATTTTTAAAAATTTTGTTGGGTCTATGGAAAGAAAGAGAAAGTGTTATATTTACTTTCTCCCTATTTCTTTTTACACAGTAGAGAAAGGCTGACCCAGTCACAACTCAGAAGACTAGAACTAGCTATTGTGTTCAAATGTTTGAAGATTTCTTGCTGTTGTTACTCACCAGCACCAGATGGTATTGAAATAAGAATGCATATCTGGAGAAACTATTGCCCCTGATTTTTTTAAAATGTAATGATGCTAAAAAAGCATTTTAATGTCAAGTGGCTGCCCCCATGAAGTAAACAAGAGGAATATCCTATTGGTGAATTTCAGTGGTTCTAAAGTAGAAAAGGCCTAAGTCATTTTACTGTCAAGAAAACTAATGAGACAAAAGCTTTGACCTTCAAAAGGTTAGATTAACTGAAAAAGAAAAGTGTTGTGAGCAAGAAATAAAGTTTCTTTACTAAAATCTGGAAGTTTAATATTCTGATTTGTCCTGTGTGTGTTAGGCATGACGATTCATCCATTTATTCAGTAAACATTTTCTGAGGGCTGACTATATTCCAGTATGAGATGTATTCATTCTCCAATGAAAACTTACGTTTACATTTTCGGGACAAGAAAGAACAAGTTTGAGATTACAATCAGTCTTTGAGGTTTTCAGAAAACTGCATGTTATGTTTGTTCAGTTAGGAGTTTACAGTATTGGTTAAGCTTTATGATTGTAGATGAGCTATGATTTGACACCTTAAATAAAATGTTAACGACAACAACAAAAACTCACTGGACCTGGGTAGAAAAGGCAGTTGGCATGATAACATAAGTGTCTGAACTATTTTTAAATTCTTTATATTAACATTTTTAAGCTTTTGGCAATTGATTTGCCTTCCAAATTTAAGACTAACATTAAAATGAGTTTCTAGGGGTCATGCTGAAATTACAGAAAATTTAGAAATATAAAACACAATTATTTCTGCAACAACAGATTCTCCCTCCCTCATTTCCTTTGAAACAAAGATATTCATTTTTATGAAAATGTAAGTGAGAGAACCTTGCTGAACTCCTTCAAGCCCTTACATGATGTATAATCAAAATAGTGTGTCTGGTGAAACCCCATCTCTACTAAAAATACAAAAAATTAGCGGGGTGCGGTTGCGGGTGCCTGTAGTCCCAGCTACTCGGGAGGCTGAGGCAGGAGAATGGCGGGAACCTGGGAGGCGGAGCTTGCAGTGAGCCGAGATAGCGCCACTGTACTCCAACCTGGGCGACAGAGCGAGACCCCGTCTCAAAAGAAAAAAAAAAAAAAAAAAAAAATTGTGTGTCTAGCTAGAGTATGAGAAGTAGAACCTAAGAAATAATATATCCATCCAATAATCTATGACAAAAAAATTTGCTGATGCAGAATGTCATTAATATACTTATCCAAGTTTAGGCAGTTAGTAGACCTAAGTCTAGAATCCATTTTTATCTCCTCCTAGTTTATTGATCTTTATTCTACATAAAACGTTTTCATCTACTGTATGCATATGTCTTGAGTATGTCAAGCTTTATAAAGTATTAGTTGTGGAGAAAGATGAATTTCACTTATTTTCTTCAATTCATCTATTCCTATGAATCAGGTTATCTGCTCATAAATAGGCTATGAAGAATGTTCTCCAATGTCTTTATCTTCATTTTATGCTTTCTGTTGAAAATACTGACCTTGTTTCATTCCTCTTATTTTCATTTTATCTATTTAAAAAGTCTTAATTGGTTGTTTGTGGTATTTAAATTATCAGAATTTGAACAGTTAGCTAAACAAACTTTACTATGAATTATCTTTCATTGACTCATTTGACTAAGGATCTCCAAAATAGGGTGATGATATCTAACTGTCTTCTCCTACCAGTGTCAAATTTTTTTCTATTTCTTATTGAGCAGCTAATGCTTTATTTTTTTAAACTTCATTGGAAATTAATAGAATTTCTGTCCACTTAGTTTTTGGTAGGTAAAGAACCTCTTTGCTTATTTATTTCTGTCTCACATTAAAATAAGGTCACTTTGATTTATGCATTAAAGAACTCTTAGATATGCTTCTCTTTTTTCCCCCTTCGTTATCCTCAGATAGCACTGCCTGAAGGTGACTTCCCTGATTTGAAAATGTAAAGCCAGAAGATTAAAATGAATTCATGTACTCTCTGGAAGAACGTGCTGTTTTGGTGATGATAGAGCATTTTAATATCTTAGTTCTCTTCTTACTAAAGTGTGAACTCCTAATTCCATTTTCCTCTTAGATAAATAGCTGTGTGTGCTAAGGCTTACATAGATTTTTACCTTAGAGTCTATTTTGCATCAGAAACTGGGATTTACCAAGCCGTACTCTTTTTTAAAAAATTGTTTATGGGTTAAGAGCCTGGTTACTCAGACTTCTATAGGTAACAGCACAGATGTAAGGGAGGAAGCCTAGTAAGCAGACTGATGTCATCCTGTTTTTCTAAGCTCTTTTCTTGCCACAGTTTATACTTCTCCTCTTCTCCATCCCATCTTGATCTCCTTGATGTGTGTCCATGATTATGTGCCACTGTTTCAGATAAGGAAATTAAGAGTCAGGGAAGATGAACTTGCATGCAGTCACACTGTTTGTAATGGGGAGTCCAGATTTTAAATCCAAGTAGACTTACTCTAAAGTCCACGTTCTTACTCCAACATTACTGACTCCGGGACCCTGTGCAACTTTCTTAAATTATCTTGCCTTTGTCTCTTAATCTGTCAAATCAAGGTGTAATAATAATACCTTCTTCATGAGACTGTTGAGATAGGTGAGTTAATATGTATCTATAACTCTTAACATTAAAGGTAGTTACAAAAAATAATGACGGGACCAGGCTTAGTGGCTCACACTTGTAATCCCAGCACTCTGGGAGGCCAAGGTGGTGGATGACTTGAGGTCAAGAGTTCAAGACCAGTGTGGCCAACATGGCAAAACCCTGTCTCTACTAAAAATACAAAAATTAGCCGCATGCAGTGGCGTGCAGCTGTAATTCCAGCTACTCAGGAGGCTGAGGCAGGAGAATCGCTTGAACCTGGGAGGTGGAGATTGCAGTGAGCCAAGACTGCACCAATGTACTCCAGCCTGGGCAACAGAGATGACTCCATCTCAAAAAAAAAGATAATGATGTTGAAAATGATGATGACGTTGATGATGATGATGATGATAATGAAAATGATGATGCTGATGACAATGAAGATGAAAGACTGTGATTTCTAATAGGATTGATATATTGACTACTTAGGACACATCACATCTAAGAGAAGCCAATCTCAATCTATGAAAAAAAAAGTTTCATCATTACCAGTGGAGTCAGATTTCAACTAAAAATGCAGTGAAAGTCTCTTTTTGTGCCCCTAAACTATCTGGGCTCCTTAAAGAAATTCTTCTTAAGAGAAAGTCTTCAGAAAAACATAGACTCCAAGTTTTTGCTTTTTCCTGCTTAACGTCTACACAGAACTGATGCTACCTGTTTAATATTCACCATTAGTAGTACTGGGACCTCCAACACAGACACACACAGCATATGTCCTCAGCCACTACAAGGCAGCCATAGGAATCAAGAGATAATTACAATTGAGACACGCATATGTGAGCACATTCATTATATTCTGTGTTTAAAAAGTACTTTTCAGTGGGGGAAGTGACCGTAAGTCAAACTGAAATTCCTCTCTTGAAGTACAGCTCTGAGGGGGCTGCAGTATACTTAGGAACAATAGGAATTTTGAATTAACAAAGTTGAAATTCTCTCTATAACGATGAATGGGCATTTGAACAGAGTTAGAAAATCATAATGACAGGCTGCAAGTAAGAAGGCTATCATTGTCTCTTCCTCCTCTCCTTCTAGACAACTCAGACAACCAGACCCATCCTTTTGGACCTATTACAATGTCAGAGACAAACTTTTCTTGCAGTAAGGGATTTCAGAATAGTGTCATTATCGTACATTGTGAAAGAGTAAGCACTAATATAATGGGACTATTATTAGAGGTAATTCTACCTTAGAATGTGGTGATGGCTGTGTAGCTTTCCTGAGATAACGCTGACAAATGTTTCTTGGGAGCTGTGGGAGAGGGCACTGCCCTGGGAAGTCGGAGATTTGGTTAGTTGTGCTTGAAATCATTAAAGGAAATTATAAAGCATTTTAAACAGCAAATTGATCACCCAGGAGAAGAACTTAAAATAATTACATTCATAATTTTGATGTGCATATTATTATTTCTTATGAAAAGTTGGTTATATTAATATTTAATTGTCCCAAAGAAAGGTTCCAATCCAGATCACTGACTTCTCAAAAATTTGGCTTTTTCAATAAATATTTTAGTCAAATATTAGAATACACACACACACACACGTATCTCTTTATATAAAGTTTTAGCTTTTAAATTTATATTTTCCCATTTCTAAAAATCAATTCTAAGGAAATAAGTCAAATATTTATTTTATAGTTATAGAATTATGTATAATAATAAAAACATAAATATCTTGGGTAGACAAAAATATTTAGTCTGTCTCTTACATTTGCTTACATTATTTCTGATTGAAAAATCACATTTCTCATAAGTTCCTAGGGGCTCCAAAGAAGCAAATCTCAGTTGAGTAGAGATGAGAATAAAGGTTGCCCGAAGAACAATACCAGTTTTTGAGATGGGGCCAGTTTCTGATGATTCTTATGTCTTATGTCCACTAAAACCTGAGAAATAATTAATATTCACTTTTTTATTTTTAAATAAAAAAGGATAGATTTCTGAGAGGCATGTATTAAATTCTCCCAACATGACTTTTAACTTCTTATACATATTGTTTTTACTTCATATAATTCAAGAGCTCTGTTCTTGTTTACGTTTATGATTATTATATCTTTGTGGATCAAACTTTTTTATCCATATGGAAATACTTCTTTTAGCCCTGTTTAAGACTCCTTGCCATGAATTCTATTTTATCTTATATTAATACATAATTAATTGATAAAATAAAAAGAGTTACTTTTCTGACTGCTGTTTCTCTTAGCATAGATCTTGGAAAATGAAGAACTGTTTTATAGTTATCATATATGGAAAAAACTGTTATGCAAAAAATATGTGTATATATATATTTTTTTTATTATTATACTTTAAGTTTATGGTACATGTGCATAACGTGCAGGTTTGTTACATATGTATACTTGTGCCATGTTGGTGTGCTGCACCCATCATCTCGTCAGCACCCATCAATTCATTATTTATATCAGGTATAACTCCCAATGCAATCCCTCCCCCCTCCCCCCTCCCCATGATAGGCCCCGGTGTGTGATGCTCCCCTTCCCGAGTCCAAGTGATCTCATTGTTCAGTTCCCATCTATGAGTGAGAACATGTGGTGTTTGGTTTTCTGTTCTTGTGATAGTTTGCTAAGAATGATGGTTTCCAGCTGCATCCATGTCCCTACAAAGGACACAAACTCATCGTTTTTTATGGCTGCATAGTATTCCATGGTGTATATGTGCCACATTTTCTTAATCCAGTCTGTCACAGATGGACATTTGGGTTGATTCCAAGTCTTTGCTATTGTGAATAGTGCTGCAATAAACATACGTAATATGTATATTTTTATAAGTAACTTTTATATAGCTTCTTTTTACTTGAATTTTCCAAAACTGATATTTTCTTTTCAGATGTTAATTAATCAGTGTGAGGTTCCATGGTGTAATAGTGAGCACACTGGACTCTGAATCTAGAGGTTGATTAATCGTAAACAAATGATTTCTGTGGAGGTACCAAAAAACTCTAGTATTTAGCTGTTGTGAAAGAAAGTCGGGTAGAAAATGCGTAATTAGGCCAGGCACAATGACTTATGCCTGTGATCCCAGCACTTTGGGAGGCTGAGGTGGGCAGATCACCCGGGGTCAAGAGTTCAAGACACCAACATAGCCAACATGGTGAAACCCTATCTCTACTAAAAATACAAAAATTAGCCAGGCATAATGGCAGGCATCTGAAATCCCTGCTGCTCAGGAGGCCAAGGCAAGAGAATTGCTTGAACCCAGGAGGCAGAGGTTTCAGTAGGATGAGATCATACCACTGCACTGCAGCATAGATGACAGAGCAAGACCTTGTCTCAAAAAAAAAGAAAGAAAGAAAAAGAAAATATGGACTTAAGCCTTTGTCTATTGTCTCAGTTTGAATTAAAAGCAGTGAAGATAACTATTCTGAAATATGAGAACTGGAAATTTTGATTTGCATTAAACATGCTAACATAGTCACAGATTAGGGCACCTCATGGGAAACAAATGCAGAGAGAAATTGGCCAGTGTATCAGTCCATTGTCGCACTGCGTGAAGAAATACCTGAATCTGGGTAATTTATTTTAAAAAGAGGTTTAATTGGCTCACGTTCTGCAAACGATACAAGAAGCACGATGCTGGCATCTGTTCAGCTTCTAGGGACACCTCAGGAAACTTACAATCATGGCAAAAGGTGAAGAGGCAGCGAGCATGTCACATGGCCAGAGCAAGGGCAAGAGAGAGCGCAGGGGAGGTGCCACACACTTTTAAAAGACCAGATTTCATGAAAAGTCATTCACTGTCTCAAGGGCAATACCAAGGGGGATGGTGCTAAACCATTCATTAGAAACCTGCCCCCATGATCTAATCACCTCCCACCAGGCCCCACCTTCAACTTGACATGAGATTTTGTGAGGACACATCCAAACCATATCAGTCAGTATGACTTGCACTTTACAACAAAGAATCATCAATCCCCAAGACATGAGTTTCAGTGTAATTTATAATGATATGTGAGGGACCCCAATTCTCATTCTTACTCTCATTCACTTAATCAAGAAATACTTGTAAGTACTGACTATGAACCAAGTTTTTTGAATACTTTATATCACTGAGAATTTCAAGAAAAAAATGCCTTTGCTGCGGAAGAACTTACACTTTAGTAGGATAAAAATAATTACCATTTCTTAAGCACAGTCATGATTGTGCTGCGTGCCAGGTAATATCTATCTATATACTCTCAGAGCAATCATAAAATGTAAGTAGCACTAACCCCAAAAGGACATTGAAACTGAGAAAGGCTAAGTAACTCAATGAAGGCCACGTAGCAAAATACTAAAGTAAGCCTATCTGACTCCAGAACTCGTAGCCTTGCCGCTAAGCAGCACTTCTTCCACATTAAGCTCTGCTAATAACCAGAGAGACAACAAGCCTGCAAGTCACTTAATTTCTGTTGTCTCTGTTTCCTCACGTGTACGCGTGGACATCGGATTGGATGTTTTCTAAGATGCTCCCCAGTTGCTGGCTTTTACACATTTGACAAGTTCACTGTAGTTTTACCAATACACAGCAGATGGCAGTACAGAGCAAGAACCGGCTAACCTAGCTGCTTCTCTTCATGTCCCTGTGATTCCAAAAATAGTGATTTCTCTTCATTTCTATCATTTATTAGGTATTACATAGTCACTACAAATGTAAAATAATTTTTATACAATAATGTATACTATAAAGCGTATTTTATTTCATGCGTTAAAAATGCACAGCTAGTGCATCATGTTTATTAATATCCGAAAATAATCTAAACATCTAAATCAGTTCATGATATTGTTGGTATATTAAATATCAGAAAATCTGAAGATTAAAGTTATGATTTCCAAATATAAACATGTAAAAATGTATGACATTAATATATAGTATATGTCATATATATAATATGCATAAATATGCCTACATACATAAACATATGTAACATTAAAATACCGTTTAAATTTATGCCAAAACACAAAGTGTATTATTCATTCATTCATTGAATATTTATTGAGCAACTACTTAGTAAGTCACTATCACAAGCCTAGAGATACAGTAGTAACAACTAATCCTCCCGTCGTCAAGCCCATATTGCACTGCAGAGGCAATGATTGAATAAAAGGAGAGAAGATTAGTATATATAGTATGCCATATGGTGATAAATGCAAAGGAGAAACAAAACAGAGAAAAGGAATATGTCTACACTCACGAGGTTGTGCTTTTATCATATGTTATATATATATTAGTATAATATTATGTATACTATGTGTGCCAATGAAAAGAGTCAAACTGTGTAAAATATTTGAGGTTTGATTCTGAGCCAAATATGAGTGACCAAGACCCAAGGCACAGTCTCAAGAGGTCCTAAGACCATACACCCAAGGTGGTTGGTCTACAGTTTGGTTTTATACGTTGTAGGAAGATATAAGACATAAGTCAGTACTTGTAAGGTGTACATTGATTCGGTCAGGAAAGGGGCGACAACTAGAAGTGAAAGGAGGAGGTTCTAGGTCATAGGTGGATTCAAAGGTTTTCTAATTGGCAATTGCTTGAAAGAGTTAAGTTATTAATATTATCTAAAGACCTGGAATCAATAGAAGAGAGTGTCTGGGTTAAGATAAGGGATTGTGTTATGCAGGTGAAGCCTCCAGATAGCAGGCTTCAGAGAGAATAGGTCGTCAAAGTTTCTTATCAGACCCAAAAAAAAAAAAAAAAATGCCAAACTCTCAGTTAATTCTCTCCTGGGTTATGTTGGTATCTTATTGCTACAAAGAGTCTCAGTCTCAGGATGTCTGTTTTAATGTTAATGCTAGTCAACTGTGCCTGAATTCCAGAGGGAGAAGGATATAATGAGGTACGTCCAACCCCTAACTTCTACTTCGCATTGTGGCTTTAACTACTTTTTCTCCCTTCCCTCCCCTCCCATCCCCTCCCCTCCCCTCCCCTCCCTTCCTTCCCTTCCTTCCTTTCTCCCTCCTTCCCTCCTTTCCTCCCTTCCTTTCTTTCTTTTTTACTTTTATTTACGTTCAAGGGTACAAGTGCAGGTTTGTTACACAGGTAAATTTGTGTCATGAGTGTCTGTTGTATAGATTATTTCATCACTCAGGTATTAAGCCCAGTACTCATTCAGTGTTTTCTTGATCCTCTTCCTCCTCCCAATCTCCACCCTCGGGTAGGACCCAGTGTCTGTTGTTTCCCTCTATGTGTCCATGTGTTCTCATCATTTAGCTCCCACTTATAAATGAGAGCATGTGGTATTTGGTTTTCTCTTCCTGTGTTAGTTTGCTAAGGATAATGGCACCCTGTTCCGTCCATGTCCCTGCAAAGGACATGATCTTGTTCTTTTGTATGGCTGCATAGTATTCCATGGTGTATATGTACCACATTTTCTTTATCCAGTCTATCACTGATAGGCGTCTATGTTGATTCCATGTCTTTGCTGTTGTGAATAGTGCTGTAATGAACATTCACATGCATGTGCTTTTATAGTAGAAAGATTTATATTCCTTTAATTATACACCCAGTAATGGAATTGCTGGGCTGAACGGCATTTCTGTTCTTAGGTTGTTGAGGAATTGCCACACTGTCTTCCACAATGGCTACATTCATTTACACCCCCACCAACAGTGTAAAAGTATTCCTTTTTCTCCACAATCTTGCCAGCATCTGCTATTTTTTGATTTTTTAATAATAGCCACCCTGACTGGTGTGAGATGGTATCTCATGGTTCTAATTTGATTCACATTTCTCTATGATCAGTAATATTGAGGTATTTTTCATATGCTTGGTGGTCTCATATATGTCTTCTTTTGAAAAGCATCTACTTTGTCTTTTGCCCACTTTTTAATGGTGTTGTTTTTTTTCTTGTAAATTTGTTTAAGTTCCTTATAGACACTGGATATTAGACCTTGTCAGATGCATAGATTGCAAAACTTTTCTCCTCTTTTGTAGGTTGTCTGTTTACTCTGTTGATAGTTTTATTTTTTTTTATTTTTTTATTTTTTTGCTGTACAGTAGCTCTCTAGTTTAATTAGAATATATTTCTCTACTTTTGCTTTTGTTGTGATTGCTTTTGGCATCTCCATCATGAAATCTTTCACTGTGCCTATGTCCTGAATGGCATTGCCTAGGTTGTTTTGCAGGGTTTTTATGATCTTGGATTTTACATTTAAGTCTTTAATCTATCTTGAGTTGATTTTTGTGTATAGTGTAAGAGGTTCAGTTTCAGTCTTCTGCATATGGCTAGCCAGTTATCCCAACACCATTTAAGAGAATTCTTTCCCCATTGCCTGTTTTGATCAGGTTTATAGAAGATCAGATACTTGTAGGTATGTGGTCATATTTCTGACTTCTCTATGCTGTTCCATCGGTCTATATGTCTATTTTTGTACCAGTACCATGCTGTTTTGGTTACTGTAGCCTTGTAGTATAGTTTGAAGTTGGGGAGCTTGATGCCTTCAGCTTTGTTCTTTTTGCTTAGGTTTGGCTTGGCTATTCAGGCCCTTTTTTGGTTCCATATGAATTAAAAATTTTTTTTCTAGTTCTGCAAAGAATGTCAGTGGTGGTTTAATGGGAATAGCATTGAATTTATAAATTGCTTTGGGCAGTATGACCATTTTAATGATATTGATTCTTCCTGTCCATGAGCATGGAATGTTTCTTCATTTGTTTGTGTCATCTCTAATTTATTTGAGCAGTGCTTTTTAGTTCTCTTTATATAAATCTTTCACCTCCCTTAGTTAGCTGTATTCCCAATTATTTTATTCTTTTTGTGGCAGCTGTGAATGGGAGTTCATTCCTGATTTTGCTCTCAGCTTGGCTGTTGTTGGTATATAGAAATGCTAGTGATTTTTGCACATTAATTTTGTATACTGAAACTTTGCTGAAGTTGTTTAGCAGCTTAAGAGGCTTTGGCGCTGACACTATAGGGTTTTCTAGAAATAGGATCATGTCATCTGCAAGCAGGGATAGTTTGACTTCTTGTCTTCCTATTTAAATGTCCTTTATTTCTCTCTCTTGCCTGATTGACCTGGCCAGAACTTCCAATACTATGTTGAATAGGAGTGATGAGAGAGGGCATCCTTGTCTTCTGCCAGTTTTCAAGGGAAATGCTTCTAGATTCTGTGAGTTTGATATATATATTGCTTATTATTTTGAGGTATGTTCCTTCAATACTTAGTTTATTGATATTTTTTAACATGAATGGATGTTGAATTTTACCAAAAGACTTTTCTGCATCTATTGAGATAATCATGTGATTTTTGTCTTTAGATCTGTTTATATGATGAATCACATTTATTGATGTGCATATGTTGAACCAGCCTTGCATCATGGGGATGAAGCCTACTTGATCATGGTGGATAACCTTTTTGATGTGCTTCTAGATTTGATTTGCCAGTATTTTGTTGAGGATTTTTGCATCAATGTTCATCAAGGATATTTTCCTGAAGTTTTCTTTTTTTGTTGTATCTTTGCCAGGTTTTGGTATCAGGGCGATGCTTACCTCAGGGAGGATCCCTCCTTATTAATTTTTTGGAACAGTTTTAGTAGGAATGTACTAGCTCTTCTTTGAACATCTGTTAGAATTCATCTGTGAATCCATCCAGTCCTGGGCTTTTTTTTTTTTTTTTATTGGTAGGCTATTTATTACTACCTCAGTCAGAACTGATTATGAGTCTGTTCAGGGATTCAGTTTCTTCCTGGTTCAGTCTAGGGAGGGTGTATGTGTCCGTGAATTTATCCATTTCTTCTAGATTTTCTAAGTTATATGCATAAAGGTGTTCACAATATTCTCTGATGGTTGTTTCTGTTTCTGTGGGGTCAGTGGTGATATCCCCCTTATCATTTCTGATTGTGTTCAGTTTGAATCATCTCTCTTTTTTTCTTTATTGGTCTCGCTAGCAGTCTATCTATTGTATTAGTTTTTTCAGAAAACCAGCTCGTGGATTCATTGATCTCTTGAATGGTTTTTCATGTCTCTATCTCTTTCACTGAACTAGTTTTTCAAAATAACTTTGGAATATCCTTGGCTGAGAAGAGGGGTCCATTCAGTTCATTGAGAGGCTTAGAATTTTATTTTTGATCTACATATGTATATAGTTTTGTGATAAGAACTGATTGGAGGATGTAAAAGATATGTGAGATACTGTCCTTCTAATTTAAATGAGAATTCATTAGTGGAAAAAAAAAGACAAAACCTAAGTAGTAGATTATTTGCTACAGAGGATTTCTCTAGAATATCAGATGAATGACAACAAAGCTTTCGACTGATGATAACAGATGCTAAAAGACTGAGTAAGTTTTAGATCCGGAGGACATGCCAGGTGGGTAAAACTACATTAGGAAACACTTGGATTTGAGAATGAATTGTGGGGGCCATAGGCTCTCAGACCCCTAAAGATTCACTAAAAATTACTGACTTGAGGTGGATTGATTAATAGGAAAAAGGGCCTACAAATTTATTTAATATGCATACATGGGAGCCTTCAGAATGAAGACCCAACTACCTAATGAGTTACAGAAACCACCCTGAGGCCACATAAAGAATGCAGCCTCAGAGCCTAGCCAGAAACAGGTAAAGCAGCTTTAGTGGCAACACAGGTTAAGAGAGAAAGGAAGGAAGAAGCTTGGGTAGCAAGGTGGTCTTGTTATGTAGATGAAGGCTCCCTTAGTGAGAATGGATAGTGAATGTTTCTTTTCAGATTTTTATAGGTATAAGACTCTTTATCTCTCCTAGATCTGAGGAAAGGCATAGAAAGTAGAAGGGGTAAGACTGTATTAATGGAGATTCTCTAAAAATGCAAATTTTCCCCACTTAAGACAGCCTTGTAAGGCCACTTCTGTCAGGGTGACCAACCAATAGCCATTTCAAAATATGTCAAAAAATATATCTTGGGGTAAAATATTTTAATTTCCTTCAGAATAAAAAGATCCTCTCTTCTGTATCTTATATAATCAGATAAATAAGAGACTTTCCTGCTAGCTTCATTGCCTTAGTCAAGCTTATCTACAGACTTTTGAGCTCACAATGTAGTTATTCCTGGATATCAATGGCAACAAAACAACCCTTCATAGACTGTAGTAAACTCCAATATTGAATATGTTGATAGAAAAACACATGTAACACTGCTTCAGTGACTTTACTGTATTATATATACTAGCCATTTGTTGCCTCCCATTAGAGAAGTTCTACTTTGTATCTGTTACCAATAACTCTCCTTTTGGATACCAGGCTTTTCATAAGGTATAGGCTCTGAGTCCCAAATTTTCTATTAATGTTTTTAGCCAATTTATTTGTCTAAACATAGAAAAAGCATTAATATAACTGGATGATGTTTTCAAAGGAATATATATAATGTGTATGTGTGTATATGTTAGCAGCAATGAAATCTTTAATATTGAGACAATGGTATCCCTCACTAAGAATCACATGGAGCTTGAAGGCCTATCCCTCTTGTTTCTTCTAAGGTGTAGCCAGAGATCACTGGTTGGTTCACAGTAAGAAACAGGGTCAGTCTAAATTGCAGGAAAAAAAGAAAGTTAAAACAACTGATGAGACTAGAATCTAGTAATAGGTATTCTATAGTTCTTGAAACATAATTTTTCTCTCCCATTCTCATTTTTATTTAAAAAAAAATCACAATGAGACTGATTTGTTTGCAAAATAAACTTTAGTCTTATTACACGTGGCCTGATTATTTGCATGAAGCATGGCAAAAATAATTATTTGCCATGTAAGTTTCTTTTTAAATTGGCTTTGATGGAATTTCATTCCATAAGAAATCTCAGATAATAACTTTTAAAGCCTTAAGCCCAGCCATAGGTTTGTGTCATCAAATACCTGTATGAGTTGGGTAAGCTTGTCTCCTCAAAGTCCCAAGATAACTTGAAGCTCCTGGGCCTGTCAGAATGTGACATTCTTTACTTACCACAAATCAGGTACCCTGTACACGGACTGTGTAGATGAGGTATGAGACCAGTTTTCCCAAGGGGCTTTTATTGGTTCGATAAGTCAAATTTGATTGCTTAAAGGAAAGCATGCCATTCCAGTCAAAGCCTTGGTAAAATAACCAGTTTCTCCAATTGTGTCCTGTTGTAAAAGAAAATAGATTCTTATTGCACTTAGGCAAATCACTATATTGCTACAAGTTAAGAATATTCACAAATAGTTCCCAAACTTTGGAGTAATCAGGTAGAGAGAAATATGCTCCAAATTTTGTTTAGAAGAATACACTTTCTGAAAAACAAAGGATCAGCAATATTTTAAACAAAAAGTCACACAAGGATTACTTTGGCTACTTAATTCCTGTTTTGCTTGATATTTATGAACACATTAGTTTTCTAAAAGAGTGATAGAAGTTATTTCCTCTGTATTTTAATGTCACAATCTCTAAAGTTATCAGCATCCTGCATTTAAGAACACCTGTTAAAGTTCTATAGGTGATTATAAAACCATCTTTTCAAGAGGATTAAAACAAAACAAAAACTGTCTGTGGATGACAAAAAGTCCTAGGGAAGCCAAGGTCAAAGACACAGTTGATGAGAAAATTTGTTACCTCTGTGGCACACATAATTTAATTTAACAATTATAATTATTGCTGATAACATATACTAAGTAATATCAGAATTATAGAAGTTTTGCATAATTTTGGAACACATACCAGTAACACACTTATACAGATACCGTCCAAAGAAATCCAAATTTTACCTTTGCATGAATGCACTATTGATGTTAAACCCAATTCTTAGTAAAACCTTATAGACAAATGTAAATGTATCTAATCTTAGTCAGATTGATCATAATATAAGATTTTTACAAAACTTTTATGATCTTTTACAATTTTCTGTTAAAGAGCAGAACATTGATCTCAGAAAAACATGTTGTACTTTTATTCCAATGTTCAATTTATGGGTAAACTGAATAATACCCCTTTAAATTTAGCTAATATGTTCACACACAGACATTTTAGTAAGATTAATCTTTCACAAACCTTCCACAACTTCCTTAAATGTTCAGCTTTATCCTATCCAACTTAAAACAATCCTTTAACCCTCTAAACTAGGCAAAAAAATTCACATTCCTATGTATTCTTATAATCTTATAATCTTTTACAAAAAGCATATTCTACTTTCTTTACATGCCTTGCATGTAAAACTATTTTTCCAGTAATCTCAAGTACATGTTATACCGTTAACTCTTGGTAACTTTTACTTTTGGTGAAAACTTGGTAAGTAAGCAATTCTAATTATGTATTAGGTGTGAAGACTGGGACACCAGATAGAAGTGAAGGTAAGGTCTGACTCTGTCCAGCGTAGCTAGAGGGCATGGCTAACTTTGTATGTCCCCAGGCCTTACCTAGGTTTAAAGAAAGCAAGTTGTACAGTTAAGAGTCATAGTAGCAGTTCATGATGCATTTAGTAGGCCTAATAACCTTTAAATTGTATGACATTTCTTTCATAAACCTCCTTTCATTACTTTTCTCATGACTTACATAGGTCATCTACAACATGCTTGGACTTTCTGACTTGTCCAAAACATCTTTCCTTTTCAAATAACCAGTCATTTTGCTTTAGGAAAAGAATTTACTGTACAAGATCCTTTTTCATAGTATTTTTATTTATAACCTTCTTTACCAGAAATACTTATTTACCTTGATAACTTTTGAATGAGGTAAGTCATTTTCCTTCTGTGAGGAAGTTGTTTGTACTGCAAGTTTTTGTGCAAGTTCTGTGAAGGGGGAGCAAAATGAGGAAGTTATGTACATACTGTAGAAGCTATTCTTCCTCAAGATATTGCTCAGTTTGATTTTTACTAGAGCTTGTCTGAATAATTGTGGGCTATTTTTAAACCCCTGAGGCAGGACTGTCCAGGTTAAAGTTACTAGGTGAAGATTTAGGTAACTTTCCCAGGAGAAATAGGGCTATCAGAGGGAAAGATGAATTCAGAGTTTGGTAAATATTAAGCAGGTACCCATCTTGGGAAGTATATTTTTACCCTAAAGCAGTGTTAATCTTTTCTTTTAGAGGGAGGGGGTGCCATTTGCCCCATTACTCAACAGGATTTGGAGGAGAGTTGCTCAGAGAAGACTAGAACAGAGTAGGCAGCCCTTGAACTCAAGAGAGAAATTTATAATTTTACTTCCCACCTCCAGAGTTGCCCTTGGCTTTATCCCATTAATGACAATTTCTGATTTGAAAGCCAGCTAGAGCAGAGAGGCCCTTCCTCTTAAGGCCATCAGGGATTGGGATTCTGTCCTGGGGGCCCTTTGGCCTTAAAGGAAGTGCTGTTTCCAGTGGCCGAGCTTGTAACTGAGGGAGCAACTTGTGCAGGGCTTTTTACCACTTACCCCATCAGGGCAGTTTGCCTTCCAGTGGTCTGGCTTCTAGCACCAATGCCCATTACCTCGCAGGGTATTCTGAGGGCATGCTGGAGGGGACCGGAGAGCTTCTAAAGCAGCCAGTAGTTGAGCCTGCCTCTGCATCTTCCATTTCTCTCTCTCCTCAGCCCTGTCCTCCTTGTTCTAATCTCAGTTATAAAAGACTGAAGAAGCTAATTTGAGGATTTCCTGTCTAAGGGCACTGAGTTCTAAGGCTGACTTTTGTAATTTTCTTCCAATTTATTTATTTTTTATTTTTTATTTTTGAGATGGAGTTTTGCTCCTGTTGCCCAGGCTGGAGTGCAGTGACGCAATCTCGGCTCACCATAACCTCCACCTCCCAGGTTCAAGCAATTCTCCTGCCTCAGCATCCCGAGTAGCTGGGATTACAGGCATGCACCACCACACCTGGCTAATTTTGTATTTTTAATAGAGACGGGGTTTCTCCATGTTGGTCAGGTTGGCCTCAAACTCCTGACCTCAGGTGATCCACCAGGTCTTTTCTCAGATTTCCATTTCCCATGTTCTTTAAGTAGAGAGGAGGCCTGTTTTGCAGCTAGCTGTTGCAAGAATCTGGACTTCCCTCCCTTTGAATAAGACCTTGAAGGTCTCTATGCATATTGAAAAGGGCATGGACATGATTAGAGAAATGGAGGCTACAGGATGAAGTGGGAGAAAACAAGAGGAATACATATGGAAAGCCTTTATATGTTGGAATGAAGAGAGGAATGTTCATTTGCCCTCTTGACATAAAGAAGGAACTTCTGGAGGACTTGTGGCTTGGGGTAAGTGCTCATAAATGGCAAAGAAAGAATTTTCCCTACTCCCAAAGGGGTGCTAATTCAAAAAAACCAAGTAGGTGGTGCTCTTAAAAGGCCACAGAGTGAGGCCCTGTGCAGGCAGAAAAACTGCTTCAAAAGTCACTGAAAAACTTGGCCCTGGGGCATAGCAGAAACAAAAAGTAGATGGTAAGTCATAAGGAGCTGGCAGAGTTAGGGTTTCAGTTAGTGTCTGTCCTGGCAATGAACCAACAGACATCTGAAAGGAAGTCTATTTATTTACTGCTACACAAATGCAGCAAGAGCCCCAGGCACACAAATAACAGGGAGTGTGTGTTTATATGTGAAATTAAAACAGAGAAGAGGCAGATTTGCTCCCAAGGTGGACTGTCTGGCAGGTGTGCAAGGCCATTTCAGAATATACATAGAGAAAATAGGAGAATAGGCTGTGCGGGTTTTGGGGAAGCAGCTGATTTTAGTTGAAAAAGCAGAGGAAACCCCACACATTGCATGGTCTCAGGCTTTAACCCTACTACTCTCATGAGCCTCCTGTCCTGGAGGGCCATAAATGTCTCAAGTCTACTCGGTGCAGACTCCAGGGTTCTTCCTTCCTCCACAAGCCATCCATCAGAGTGAACTGAGAGATCAGCCAGGGGGAGCAGAGCCACTGTGACTGAGAGGAATCATCCCTGCTAGTTGGTTAGTAAGCAGAAGAGTGAAAGGGGAGGAGAAAACCATGTACAGGGGTTGAACACATCCAGCTAAAGAAGGCAAGTCATAGAGGCATCTTAACACTGGGTAACATATCCAAGTCATGGTGCCAAAGTATGATTGCAGCGCGAATCCATACAAGTCTGAAGCAAACTTTATTCTTGCCCCCTCTGAATAAAGAATTTGAGCAAGGAGCATAAAGCAGAGAAAGAAAGACAGACCGAGACAAATTTTAGAGCAGGAATGAAAGTTTATTAAAAAGTTGCAGCAAAAAAGAAAGGAAGTAAAGTACACTTGGAAGAGGGCCAAGCAGACAACTTGAGAGATTCATGTGCATGGTTTGACCTTTGACTTAGGGTCTTATACATTGGCAGGCTTCTAGGGGGTTGCGATCCTTCTCCCTTGATTCTTCCCTTGGGGTGGGCTGTCCGCATGCACAGTGGCCTGCCAGCACTTGGGAGGGGCTGCACACACAGTGTGTTTACTGGAGTTGTGCACATGCTCACTTGAGGTGTTTTTCTCTTACCGATAGAGTGTTCCTACAAGGTCATATACCAGTTAAAGCCTGCCATTTTGGCTCTTAATACATGCTTGAGTGTACTTGCTCAAGTCGTGAGATCTTATCAAGAAGTTGCTAATCACCAGTTTTGGGGGTTTCTGTCTATTGGTAGACTGCCTTTCCCTGGTTCCGGCTGCAATCAATTATTTCAGAGACAGTTTAACAACTGCCTGACTATCAGACCATCACCTGATGGTCACCTGACATTGCTGGTGGCAGGAGCCCCTCTCCTGCCCTGCTCATGTCTGCCTAACTACCTACTGTAATGTGTGTGTGTGTGTGCACGTGGGTGTGTGTGTGTGTATGGTCAGTTGCTAATAAATGCAAATAAGAAAAAAAAGAAAGCTCCTAGTTATCTTCTCCAGTCTGCTTACCAAATTTATCTCACAATGAGTCTAGTTATCATCTAGATGTGCATGTGAATTAGAAAGATGCTACGGCCGGGCGCGGTGTCTCAAGCCTCCAGCACTTTGGGAGGCCGAGACGGGCGGATCATGAGGTCAGGAGATCGAGACCATCCTGGCGAACACAGTGAAACCCCGTCTCTACTAAAAATACAAAAAAGAAAAAACTAGCCGGGCGAGGTGGCGGGCGCCTGTAGTCCCAGCTACTTGGGAGGCTGAGGCAGGAGAATGGTGGGAACCCGGGAGGCGGAGCTTGCAGTGAGCTGAGATCCGGCCACTGCACTCCAGCCTGGGCGACAGAGCAAGACTCCGCCTCAAAAAAAAAAAAGAAAAAGAAAAAAAAGATGCTAAAGTGCATTAGACTTAGATTCATCTAGAAAATCCTTTGAAAATGAAAGACTCTGTAGATTCTTTGGAGGTGCTCTCCTGGGGTCAGTCCGAATATCTGAAACCAAATCAGTCCCCCAGGTATTTTTTAGTGTATGTCTCAATTCTTAGGTGTCTCCTAGGGTCTTAACCTCTCTGGAAATCTCCAGACTATATAAGACCTCAGACCACAGCCTGAGAGGACAGGACATACTTTGGTTTCAATAACAAAGTAACATTCCTTGACTTTTGAGGTTGTTTGCTTATTAGTTCACCACTTGTTAGCTTCCTTCAGAATTGTACTGTCCAAGGAAGACCAGTGCTAATACAGAATTGACAGGATCTAAAAACAGTGTTGTAGCTGTAAAAATGTACCACCCAGATCTCATGCTACAGGATCATAACTGTCTGAGGGCCAGTTTCTGGCCATTCTGAGTCTACCACATTTGTGTCAAGTTTTGTGATTTCCCCAGGCTGCTTCTGGCCAGTGACTAAGCACATCAGAATTATGAAGACAGGCATAGCTAGCAAACAGTGCAAGGTGCTCTTAGGAGTGACTTTGGCTTGCAGGCCACCCATCAGCCTGCCCAAACCTTTCTTAGAAACACCTTGCAGTATGAGCCTCCTCCTTCCTTCCCCCCTTCTTTCATGACAGGATCATACCTGAGCTTCGGTCTGAAGGCTCCACTGCCTTCTCGTGACAGCACTGAGTTATGTATCACATGAATATGTATCTATCTTTAAAAGGAAGATGATCAACCCTCTATTTTTCCCCTTCCCTGCATGTATACCTCTTTTGTAAAAATATAGACCTCATCTGTGAGAGTCATTGTCTTTTATTAACATTGAGAGAATCAGGCCTGGCAGCAGTGGAGTGATGATGACACATCCACCTGCACAACTCATCTTTCTTACTTATGACAATCAACCCTCTATTTTTCCCCTTCCCCGCATGTATACCTCTTTTGTAAAAATATAGACCTCCTCTGTGAGAGTCGTTGTCTTTTATTAACTTTGAGAGAATCAGGCCTGGCAACAGTGGAGTGATGATGACACATCCACCTGCACAACTCATCTTTCTTACTTATGACAGTATAATTCTGAGCAATCTGGGATTTCTTAACATTTTTCCTAAATATTTACAGCAACCCATTTAACTCGCACCTCTGAGGGCATCAGGACATGGGGGTGGCCCACACACATCTCACCATTCTGTGGCAGCATTAGTGCAGTTCACCAAGTAGTACCAGCTCGCTCCCAGGGCACAGCACAAAATTACACTTCCCTGCCTTATTTACAGTTAGTCATGACCCTGGGGCTTGCACTGGCCAATAAAATGTAAACAGAAGTCTCAAGATGGATGTAGCCTGGAGGCCATTATCATAAGCAAACTAATGCAGGAACAAAAACAACAACAAATACCGCATGTTCTCACTTAAGAGTGAGAGCTAAAACATTGAGATGCACATGGACACAAAGAAGAGAGCAACAGACACTGGGGCCCACTTGAGGGTGGAGGGTGGGAGGACAATGAGGATAAAAAACTACCTATCAGATTCTGTACTTGTCATCTGGATGACAAAATAATCTGTACACCAAACTCCCACGATGTGCAATTTACCTATATGGCAAACCTGCACATGTACTCCTGAACCTAAAATTAAAAAGTTAAACAAATGAAAAAAATACATCAAGAGAGCCCACACAGTCCCCAGTCTCTCCCAACCACTGTGGTGAACTTGGAAATACATGTCCAGATAAAACCCTTGCCAGCCTGTGTCCCTCAGTGACCACAGTGACCAGATCCCTGTGCCAACCTCACTGCTCATGTGACGTGAGCAGGAACCAAACTTGTATTTGGAATTATTAATTGCAGCACATGCGGACCTATATCTTCCTTGACTAAAAAGCTCCTTGAGAACAGAAAACATACCATCAACTTTCTGTTCCCAAAGCACACAAAATAATACCTCGGTTTAAATACTTAATAAAGATGATCTAAATCATAAAATTTGATCTCAACTTGCTTCAAAGTTTTGGTGCTTACCTCCTAAATATAAAAAGGAAATTTTCTCTTAACCATTCTAGGGGCATGCATTTTCCAAAGCCAGTGCTCAAGTATACACCAAAGAAAATGTTATTTTCTGTGAGTAATATGTAATTAAAGAAAGAGTGTTATGAAGGTTTTGATATTGTGGCTAAAAACTTAACCACCTTTAAATGTTACCAAATATGAACCATCTCAATTTAGATTAGCACCTGTAGCATTATTAGCATCTTGGTGTGTTTGGGTCTTCTTGTACCTTCAGTATAATTTCTGAGAAAAACTCCAATTGAAAAGAGTTGATAAAGTTACAGGGAATTTTCCATTCATTAAATTCACCTAAATACTTACACCAATGTTTCCTGCTCTTCCTAAAAGCATGGTACACCCCTGTTGTCTGTCTATGTATACTGCTGTGTAGTTATGATTTATACTTGTGGATTTTCTAGAACTATTTACATGGAGCTATTAAATGAACTGTGATCTTATCCATACCGAACAATGACTCTTTTCAACTTGGAAGAAATACGCTTTTCAAAACAGACTCATGGTTTACTTTGCCATCCTGAGCAGGTTTTCCATTAAAATTATTGAGAAAAAAATTAATGTTAAAACAGCCCACATCATACAAGATTTGGGGATGTTTTTCCTCCCTACCAATATAGTATCCCTCATGGGGCTCCCATGGTGACAAGTTCATAATGCTACCACCAAGTAGAGCTTCAGAGAATACATATTTAGATCTAAAAGATCAGGGAGCTAGTGAGAATCATGAGAGAAAGTTCTCCATTCTGCAAAACTAGTGACAAAATCACCTGACAGCAAATGGTACAGAAGTATCAGGTGGCAGTCACATTGCCCTTTGACCTCACCCCTCATGGTTGTCAGGTTGCTCTCTGCTTAATAGAATTAAAGAGTTATAAGACCAGTTTTTAGATTTCTAGAATACCCTTGCTTCACAGTAATCAAAGAACTTTAAAATCACTGTTAAGGTTTATCTACATGAACAGAATCCACATTTTAAAAATGAGAAATTTCATATTTTAAATACTTTCTAATTATGTGATACCAAACACTGGATTTTACCCATAATTCCAGAAACAAGGTGTCCATTCTCGCATTGGTATAAAGAACCACCCAAGACTGGGTAATTTATAAAGATAAGAGGTTTAATTGGCTCATGGTTCTGCAGGCTATACAGGAAACATGGCTGGGGAGGTCTCAGGAAATTTTCAATCATGGTGAAAGGTGAAGGGGAAGCAGGCACCTATTCACATGGCAAAGCAGGAGACAGAGAGCAGAGCGGGAGGTGCTACATACTTCCAAACAACCAGATCTCATGAAAACGGTAATTCAACATGAGATTCATATAATGATATGCTTTGGCTGTGTCCCCAACCAAATCTCATTTGGAATTGTAGTTCACATAATCTTTGTATGTCATGGGAGGGACTCAGTGGGAGGTAATTGAATCATGGGGGCAATTACTCTCCAATCTGTTCTTGTGATAGTGCGTGAGTTCTCACAAGACCTGAAGGTTATGTAAGGGACTTTGGCCCCCTTCACTCTGCACTTCTCCTTGCTGCTGCTATGTGAGGAAGGACATGTTTTCTTCCCCATCTGCCATGATTGTAAGTTTCCTGAAGCCTCACCAGCTATGCTGAACTGTGAGTCAATTAAACCCCTTTCCAATATAAATTAACCAGTCTCAGGTATGCCTTTATTAGCAGTGTGAGAACAGATTAATACAGTAAGTTGGTAGCACAGACAGTAGGGTGTTGCTGCAAAGATACTTGAAAATGTGGAAGTGACTTTGGAACTGGGTAACAGGCAGAGGTTGAAACAGTTTAGAGGATTCAGAAGACAGGAATGTGGAACAGTTTGGAACTCCCTAGAGACTTATTGAATGGCTTTGACCAAAATGCCGATAGCAATATAGACAGTGAAGTCCAGACTGAGATGGTCTCAGATGGAGATGAAGAACTTGTTAGGAACCAGAGCAGTGGTGACTCTGGCAATCCTTTAGCAAAGAGACTGGTGGTTTTTTGCCCCCACCCTACAGATATGTGAAACTTTGAATTTTAAAGAGACGATTTGGGATATCTGGCGAAAGAAACTTCGAAGTGGCAAAGTGTTCAAGAAGAAGCAGAGCATAAAAGTCTGGAAAATTTGCAGCCTGATGATGCAATAGAAAATAAAAACCCATTTACTAGGGAGAAATTCAAGCCAGCTGCAGAAATTCACATAAGTCATGAGGAGTCAAATGTTAATCACCAAACAATGGGAAAAATGTCTCCAGGGCATGTCAGAGACCTTCACATCAGTCCCTCCCATCACAGGCCTGGAGGACTAGGAGAGAAAAATGGTTTTGTGGGCTGGGTCCAGGGCCCTCCATGCTGTGCCCAGCCTCGGGACTGTGTCCCAGCCACTCCAGCCATGGCTAGAAGGGGCCAAGTTACAGCTCAGGATATTGTTTCAGAGGGAGCAAGCCCCCCAGCCTTGGTAACATCCACATAGTGTTGGTCCTGTGGGTGAGCAGAAGACAAGACTTGAAGTTTGGGAATCTCCATCTAGATTTCAGAGGACATATGGAAATACCTGGATGTCCAAGCAGAAGTTTACTGCAGGGGCAGATCCCTCATGGAGAATCTTTGCTAGGGCAGTGTAGAAGGGAAATGTGGGGTTAGAGTTCCCACAGAGTCACCACTGGGACACTGCCTAGTGGAGCTGTGAGAAGAAGGCCACCATCCTGCAGACTCCCAAATGGTGGATCCACTGACAGCTTGAATTGTGTGCCTGGAAAAGCTGCAGACACTCAATGCCAGCCCATGAAAGCAGCCAGGAGGGGAGCTGTACTGTGCAAAGCCACAGGGGCAGAGCTTCCCAAGGCCATGGGAACCCACTCTTTCATCAGTGTGACCTGGATGTGAGACATGGAGTCAAAGGAGATCATTTTGGAACTTTAAGGTTTAATGACTGACCTATTGGATTTCAGACTTGCATGGGGCCTATAGCCCCTCTGTTTTAGCCAGTGTCTCTTATTTGGAATTGGTGTATTTACCCAATATCTGTACCCCAGTTGTATCTAGGAAGTAACTAACTTGCTTTTGATTTTACAGTCTCATGGGCGGAAGGGACTTGCATTATCTTACATGAGACTTTGGACTTGGACTTTTGAGTTTATGCTAGAATGAGTTAAGACCTTGAGGGATTGTTGGAAGGGCATCATTGTGTTTGAAACTTGAGGACATGAGATTTGGGAGGGGCCAGTGGCAGAATGATATGGTTTTCCTGTGTCCCCACCAAAATCTCATCTTGAATTATAGTTCCCATAATCCCCACATGTTGTGGGAGGGACCCAGTGGGAAGTAATTTAATCATGGGGGTGGTTACCCTCCATGCTGTTCTCATGATAGTGAGTTCTCACAAGATCTTACGGTTTTATAAGGGGCTTTTCCCCCACTTCACTCTGCATTTCTTCTTGCTGCCGCCATGTGAAGAAGGATGTGTTTGCTTCCCCTTCTGCCATAATTGTAAGTTCCCTGTGACCTCCCCAGCCATGCTGAACTAAGAGTCAGTTCAGCCTCTTTCCTTTATAAATTACCCAGTCTTGAGTATGTCTTTATTAGTAGCAGGAGAACAGATAATACAGCTGGAGACACAGAGCCAAGCCATATCACAAGGTAAATAGAAAAATGGGGTAGCTAAAATCCAGGAGTGTGATACACCTTTGAATTTTGCCTTGTTTATTGGTATCTTAAAACTAACCACCGTGGTGGACTTAAGGAGGCTGGCCCCAAAAGAAACAACGCAGTTTCAAAGACACAAACTGTTTGGGAAAATAAAAGTCATACTGCTATATAAAGAAAAAGGAAGAAGAAACAAGCGACATATAACACACATTCTGATGACCCTAATTAAATATGACAACAGATGATAATAGAATGAGCCTTCCCCATGATGGATGATGGAAAGGAAAATGCCACAGTATAACTTCAGTCATGAATCAATCTCTCTAAGTGTTCTTTGGAAAATGTTTCCCAAGCTACCTGCTGTTTTTATCAGGGTGTAGTAATGAGCTCACATCTTTCAAAGATAAGAGGCAAGTGATTTCATCTTTCTACCTCCCCACTTGGATTCATAGATAAGTAATAAACAGTTAACGGAATATAAATCAATGCTTTAGAGTTCTGTGTGTCATCTTTTGTCATTTTCCTAAAACAAGTGGCATAAAAGGCTATCATATCAGCATTAACCTGTTTAAAAATATAGATGATAATAACTGGAACTGACATTCCTAAGATTTTGGAAACTCTGCAAGTTTCCACTGAGTATTAATAAAGTGGATACAAGCCTATATTACAATAATAAAGTTTAACTTTAGTTTCAACTCTAAGCTTTGCTAAAACTATTTTAACTTTTATGAACCTTAGTTTCTGTTCCATGAAGTGAGGATGAAAATAATACGTATCCTGCATATACCTTACGGTTATGCTCTGAAGAACAAATAATATCTGTAAATAAAAGTATTTGCATATTTCAAAACCCCCATACTAGTCTAGGGGATTATTATGTAAATATGTGTGTAATATTAATACTTGCTCTCCTGACTTGGAATGATAGCACTTTTTTCTCCTAAAATTCTGAAAAAGAGAACTGAAAATACTAGTTTGTTTTGCCTCCACAGAGTATAATTGTGTGCACTTAGAGAAACAGGGCAAGACAGAAGTATAGAAACTTGGCATTGGACCCACCCACTTAGGGCAATGCATGGGACAGCTACTTATCACCCTTTGTTGTAAATGTTTCTTTAACTTCTGTCTCCCTTACTAGAGGAGGAATAATATCTGTCTTAGGAACCATTGTTTCTCTACCACTAAGCAGAGGCTGGCATAGAGTAAGCTCTTAATAAATGGGAAAGAATAAATGAATTAAAAGATGGATGTATGGATGGATGGATGGATGGATGGATGGATGGATGGATGGACAGATGGATGGATACACAGGTAGATACATAAATAGACAGATGGATAAATGGGTAGGTAGGTGTTTGAGTAGGCAAGCAGATGTATGGATGGATGGACAGATGGAAGGGTGGAAAATCCCAGAGACAATTATGATGATAGTCAAGGGTAAAGTAAAAACCTAGTCTAAGCACATGATTACAGTGGGGTAAGCAGTGTGGCCCACAAGGCAGCCCACATCTGAGGAGTCGGTCCTTGGGTGGCATGCTGGAGACAGGAACTGACAAGAGCAAGGTCTAAGGCAGATGGCCCAGCTCCCAGAAGGGAGCTGGAATGCTTAGCAGTTTACCAGAAAAGGAATTCCCTAAGGAAACTGTGGCAAAATCCCAGACTTATACATTACAGCCCAAGGGGAAGTCAGTTTGGAGCATAATTTTTAGAACAGGGATATGGTGGCAGGGTGGACTTGGGGAAGCAGTTAAGGAGCACAGAGGCTCCACTGTGACGGCCGGCGTGAGTGCCTCGGCTGCATGGGAGGAGGAGATGGGAAGCCCCTCAGACAGGATTAGCTCAGGTCCTGGGGCAAGGCTGAGTTGGCAGGAGGGCAGCTCGCATGAATGCAGTCACAGAACCAAATATAGCCCAGGCCATGGCTGACATCTGTGTGTTGGGAAGTTCTACGCCCAGGCATATCATTTTTTTTTTTTTTTTTGAGACAGAGTCTTGCTCTACTGCCAAGGCTGGAGTGCAGTGGCGCGATCTTGTCTCGCTGCAACTTCTGACTCTTGGGTTCAAGCAATTCTCCTGCCTCAGCCTCCTGAGTAGTTGAAACTACAGAGATGCACCACCACGCCCAGCTAATTTTTGTGTTTTTAGTAGAGATGGGGTTTCACCATGTTGCCCAGCCTAGTCTTGAAATGCTGACCTCAAGCGATTGGCCTCCCTCGGCCTCCCAAAGTGCTGGGATTACAGGTGTGCACCACTGTGCCTAACCTCAAATTTTTAATTATGAAGTGAGAATAAGGGTTACATGTGAACTAACGACTTGCAAAAGACAGAACCATTTGAAAGAACTATACATACAAGTAGTCCTCAGTTGATAAAGTATCATACTGAGAAATTGTTGTCTTAGAGATAGTGACAAAAGTCAGCTTTTCTTTTTCGTTACAAAGCAATCTTTTTCTACTGCTTTTGCCTTGGCCACTAACATTCAGACTTTTCATAATTGCTGGCATTTACAGTCAGAATTGTCCCCATACCCTCGCCGGGTTTGGTCAAAGATTGATCTAGTGCAGGTACAAGTTGGTCAGGTCACAGTTTTCAGATTCTCTCAGTCTATCCACATTTTAGGATTTGTTTGTCAAAGAAGAAAATTGCCAAAACCCTCCTTACGTCTTGCTTAAATTATTACACTGGATGGGTGAGTAGGCACTGAGTGACTGACAGGCCTTTTCAAGAAAATGCCACTTCTGACCAAAAAAGATTTGGCAAACTGCAAGCTTCGTGCTTGATCAGGCTGTGAAAAACTCCAAGTAATTTAGAATCAATATGGTACAAGATAAGGATAAAAGGCAAAATTTGAATTTCATTACTTTCAAATGTCAAGAATGAGCTCTGATGGCTTAGATTAGTGTTTTAATTCTTCATCTTAAATATGAGCAGTTACATTTCTTCAAAAACTAACACATTTTTTTACAAAATGGCTGAATAAATGTTTTTATATACTCTTTGCATGATGTAATTCACAATTCTACTTTTAATTTGTTTTTCTAATAATCTATTCAAGTGAACATTGGATAGTTGAGATGAACAACAGTCTCCTTCTAATTCAAAAAGAAGTTTTTAGGATTGGGTACTGTGGATCATGCCTGCAATCCCAGCACTTTCAGAGGCCAAGGCTGGAAGATTGCTTGAGCCCGGGAGTTTGAGACCAGCCTGGCAGTGTAGTAAGACCCTGTCTCTACAAAAAAGAAAGATAAAGTTAGCTGGGCGTGGTAGCATGCACCTGTGGCCCCAGCTAATTGGGAGGTTGAGGTGGGAGGATCACTGGAGCCTGGGAAGACCAAACTGCAGTGAGTTATTACCAAACCACTGTACTCCAACCTGGGCAACAGAGCAACCCCATCTCTAAAAACTAAAAAATAAGTTTTTACTTTCTCATTAAACCTCAATGATCTAATGGAAGAAGCCATTTTACAGGTAATAAGCAGATTCATGCACCATATAACAGCTCAATTCTTGATCTGGATAAAGGTGATTGACCAAGGTTTCTTCCTAAAGATAATACGTGTCTTGAGACATCTGATACAAATGGACTAAAAGTAACAACTTTGGCATTCACCCCTGGCTACAACACCTAAGTCACATGGGATTTGGTTTCTAGTTTGTCAACTTACCTTAGTATGTATAACCTTTGAAATTATGTTTCATAGCTAAATATTCTTTATTTCATAATTATCTGGTCTGTTTCTTGTATCTGTTTATTACTATTGGCTACCTTACATAAAGCTTGATCATGATGCAAGCAAGATGGCGTAATACAATTTTTGGTTATAACTACATCTCATTACATTTACCCAAGTAATATTTATACAATATCCTTTCAAAAAATATGTTTTGCATGATAAGCAAATCATTATTCCACTATTTGCCACATACAGATTGATATGCTAATTATGCATGTTATTATAGTTAAAGCAAACCATTTTATTTGTCTGAAAATTGCCTGAGAATTTCTTGTAAAGACAGGAAGCTCCTGGAGTGGAATTTAGAAACAGTTACATAGACAACATAAATGTTCCTTTTGCATGGTTCTGCATTCAAAGTAGGGTTAAGCAACATTTGACTCTAATTTTCTTCTGGAAATTCAACATCGAAGTAAGTTATTTGAGTAGGCTGGAAAATATACTTTCCTATAATTCTGTAACAGAAACCTCTTGTTCCAGGATGTGGAGGCAAAGAATAAGGGTCATTAGCATCTTGCTCAGGTCTTATCAATCTGACATCTTAAAATTGTCACGTCTCCTGTAGATCTGCACCTTTTATCCTGAGGCCAGTTTAGAGAGCAACGGTAAAGGCACTGTTGCCCCTAGACATGAACTTCAGACCCATGTATCTATCTCCAGCTATATATGTTCTACAGACACTTCAAACTTAGCCTCTCCAAGGAAGAATTTCCTATCAACACACAACCTCCGAGGATAAATGGTCCCAATGTATTCACTCCTTTGATTACTAGTGATGTAAGTTTAATCAGTTGTTTATTTTTCTTTCAAAAAACATCTACTGAGAACACTTCAGACACTGAGCTAAATACTAGCTAGAGACCTAAGGAGATAATGCCCAAATACTCAGAATTAATATGTCCAGCACGTTTCGCAGACCTATATTCTAACAATTATTTGTTGATATCTATGGTTTCTTATCAGATTGTGCGCTCCTGGGCATATTTTAGAACTTCACTTTTGTATCCTAAGAATTGTTTAATCTACAATTTATTGCGTGCTAACTAAGATGATATGGAAAGACACCCATTTTTCTTAGGCCAGGAACAGTAGGTCTATTAAATCATTATCACCATACTCACCCCAAATGATCCTACTCACTTTGGATCTATGATTAGGTAAATATTGCTATTATTGGGATTGGGCAATGGATAATATGCAATCTATTATGCAATCTTTAGAAGCTCTACCAGTAAATAAGTGAGCAAGTGCACAACCAACCATAAGAAGTGAATTTTGCCCAAAAATCTATGCACAATTTTGTAATGAGAATTGGAAACTAATCAGCTTATAGGTCAGTTCTGTTCTGGTTAGCCCCTTTGTATAATTGGCAGGTTAATGCCAGATGAGGACATACAAACTGCAGGTAAACAAGCTTCTTGTGGAATCTGCTCATTTTAGTGCTGTAAGATAAACTTGGTTCTTATGAGGTCCTTACTATTCTTAGTAATTTTTTAAAGTGGTATCTGTTTTTTTTATATTTTAAGACGTTTAAATGAACCAGATAAGTTGGCTCACACATATAATCCCAGCACTTTGGGAGGCTGAGGTAGGAGGATTGCTTGAGTTTATAGTGAGCTGTGATCATACCGCTGCACTACAGCCTGGTGACAGAGCAAGATGCTGACTTAAAGAAAAAAAAAGTTTAAAAGATTAACCTTTTAAATAAAGAAGGTCAAATAGTGGTAAAATATTATACTTGGAGTGATCAACAACAAAAAAATCTCATTAACATTATATTACTCTATTAATTAAATGGTAGGAAAGAAAAGCAGCAATATGATTATGATAGCAAAAATATGTTGGGTTTTTTGTTTTGTTTGTTTGTTTTGAGACCAGGGTCTTGCTCTGTTACCCAGGCTGGAGTGCAGTAGTGAAATGATCATGGATCACTGCAGCCTCAACCTCCCAGTCTCAAGCGATCCTTCTGCCTCACCCTCCCAAGTCACTGGGACTAAAAGGGCAAGCTTTTTTTTTTTTTTTTTCTGTAGAGATGGGGTCTTTCTTTGTTACAGAGGCTGTGATCTCTATTTCCTAGAAATGCAAATCTTAGGTCATTCTAGAAACTGGGAGCCAGTGATCAAGAATTACTAAAAGATACCAAGGAGTTAGTTACTAGTGTCTTTTTCCTTTTATTTTGGGCACATATGAAACTACTTTTTTTAATGAAGAAAGTGAGATGATTAGAAGAGGGTTTCATGGATGGTTCCTAAGGCAAGAAAGGTGAAAGTTGAGGGACAGTGCAGGGCAGTTGAGTTAGTAGGAGATGAGAGTGGCTCGCTGTACAGGACTGTTGCCCACTAAAGCAGACCATCTTCTTAGAAGGGATAAAAATATTATGTTGATCTGGGAAATAAAGTGGGTTAATTATGATTATAACTTGTCTTTAGTTACTCATCTCTTATTGACATTGTTCTTTAGTTTACGTTGGTGTTTGCTGGGTGGTTTACTCTATGGGGAGGGGAGGTGGTGATATGCAGTGTTCCCCAAGCCTGATGAATGAAAAAATTCAACAAGACATTTCTAAACATGATCCAGTCACCTCCCACCAGGCTCCACCTTCAACTCTGGGGATTACAATTGACATGAGATTTTGTAGTACTATTTCTTTGACCTGAGGTCTACCTGGGGCTTTTTTGTTTGTTTTGGTTGTTGTAGTTGTTTGTTTTTATTTTTTTGTTTTTGTTTTTGGTGACGGAGTCTTGCTTTGTTGCCCAGGCTAGAATGCAGTGGTACAATCTCGACTCACTGCAAGCTCCACCTCCTGGGTTCAAGCAATTCTCCTGCCACAGCCTCCCTAGTAGCTGGGATTACAGGCGCCCACCACCGTGCCTGGCTAATTTTTGTATTTTTAGTAGAGACAGGGTTTCACCATCTTGGCCAGGCTAGTCTCGAACTCCTGACCTCATGATTCACCTGCCTCAGCCTCCCAAAGTGCTGGGATTACAGGCATGAGCCACCGCACCTGGCCAGGATTTGTATTTTTAACAAGTGTGTCTGTTGATTCTCAACACTGGGCAATTTGGAGAAATACCTACTTGGTTTTCTGTGCTGATTTGAGTGTTCAAATTGGAGGAGTGTAGAGATGTTCCTCATGGCTTTTTACTGTTGGAAGTTACGCTCCTTTTATGTGAAGCCATAAACAGTATTTAGATGGAAATGATTCGGTCTGGGGTGGCCAGGACTATAAATATCCCAAAACTCAGACGTCAGGTAAAGTGATTGAACTTTCCAGGAAAGAGAAACCCAGACTTCTGTAAACACTGTCAAGGAAATATTAATATTACTTGTCTTTTGTATTCTGTGCTTGTCTCCTGGAAGACATTTCATATCCCTGATTTTTAAATTTTTTGAAATAATTCCAGTTTGCCAGAAGCAAACACAGAATAGAGGAAATGTCTTACTTTACCCAATTTTCATTTAGTACTAATTTTAAATACTTTTTAAATACAGTTATGACATTGGTCAATCTTCATTACACAATGCTAAGATGATATTCAAAAGTTTTATCAATTTCTCCTCTACATAGTTCTTATTTACTAACACTTGAGAGAATGATAATATCTCAACACCAGGTGTCTGAGACAGCTTTTTAGTTAGTCTCAATAAGTTTCTGCTGAGATTTGCTGGTCCTGTTGCTCCAATGTATCCTTGAAGGATACACACAAAGGGAAGCACAAATCACTTCTGTGTATATTCTAAATCAGAACTGTGATCCATAAACCCTTCAGGTGCTTGCTTCCCTGACTTATTAAATCAAACTGGGGATGTTGAAAAGATGTTGAAGTATAAAAGAAAAGATGTGTCTGTCTTTCCCACACAGTCTTCAGAGATAAAAGGCAAAAATAAATAAATAAATAAATAAATAAATAAATAAATAAATAAATAAATATAAATAAGATGTAGGTTACATTTAAATTGATCATCCTTTTGAAATCTTCCACACAAATATTCCCCACCTGGTTATTTTGGCCGAGCTAAATATAACATATGGTTTGTCGAAGAGGTTTTAATATAAATAAATGCTAGTTTTCATCAGAATACAGAAAGACATCTGCCCAGAAACCGTGGAATTAGATACTATTATGATTCATACATTTCTGCCTTGACAATTCTGTTTTAATTTCAGACATTTGGTGATTAATTTCAGGCTTGTCATTTTCTACATTTGCATAAGGTCCAGCCAGACTGGCTATGCAAATGCTTTTTGTTAATTAAATTTGATTGTTTTGCCTATACTGGGTATAGAAATTGTATTTACAATAAATATTTCCAATAGAAATTAAGTATGTGCAAATATTACTACAGTAATAAAAATCATAAGAGAAGGTCTACTCTTCCCTCTGCTTCTAAAAGAAAGAGATCAACAGAAAATTTAAAGTCTAAATTATGTCTGAGGACAAATATAAAAACATTTTTTAGTGGTTGGAACATAAAATGTTATATTTTGTTTCAAGTAAGTTCAAATCATATAAATGAATCTCTTTGAGAAGAGAAAAGTTATCCTATGTTCTGCTGTTAACTACTAATCATACATAAACTTTTAATGTTTTAAAATATTTGGATTAGCCAAAATGATGATCTTTTGGGGAAACTCAGATGTTTTAATACTGAAACTATTAAAAATTAAAAGAAGTGGTCTATATTGTTGCTATGAACCATAATTTTATTTCATTTTATTTTACTTATTTATTTTATTTTATTTTTGAGACAAAGTCTCGCTCTGTCAGCCAGGTTGAAGTGTGGTGGCACAATCTCGGCTCACTGCAACCTTCGCCCCCCAGGTTCAAGCAATTCTCCTGCCTCAGCCTCCCGAACAGCTGGGACTACAGGCTCACGCCACCCCTGACCAGCTAATTTTTTGTATTTTTAATGGAGACAGGGTTTCACCACATTGGCCAGACTGGTCTCGAACTCCCGACCTCAGGTGATCCGCAGACTTCAGCCTCCCAAAGTGCTGGGATTACAGGTGTGAACAGGCAGTGTCCTGAAGGCTGTCTTCATCTTGGTGAAAAATAACTGCCTGTGAATTCTAGTCTTGCAGATACAAACTTGATAAAGTATCAGAAAATATCATGTAATATAATATTGAAAAGGAATTTAGGAAAGTCTGAAGTGCTTTATTAAACCACAAATTTGAAGTAAGTTACATTTGGTGGGGAATGAAAATATTACTTCCATTAATCAGGACACTTGAAAAGTGATTTTTGCAAATTTTCCAAGTGACCTGACCTGAATGATTATAATGGTACACTGCAAAATCTATTAACCCAAAACTGTCCAATCTAGTATTATGGGAAGAATGGTAACTCTCTAAGAAAATAAAATATGGCACATCAATTACAGGATTATGTATTTCTTCTGTTGCTCTTCTTTAAAGGAACACACAATTCTTAGAAACGTGGATGTCATCAAAACATCTCTATAACACAATGGAATGAGAAAATCGTTCTTTATAAAAATCAGCTCAAGTTATTGTTTATGCCATTCCATACCTCTGCCCACAGCCCATTAGATCAACCCTGGATTTCTCATATTTTCTTTTAAAAAAGATTCACAAAACGAGATATCAAAGTCTTTATTGTTAATCTCTTTTTACCTTATATACCCTTTAATATGTTAAGACTGTATTGTTTAAACCCCTAACAAAGATGAAGAGCAATTGGTCACCATCTTTTGTAGGAAACAGATGGGATTGTGGGGACTTTCCCATGAATCCCACTCCACAGGGGAACTAATGAGTTCTTTCTTGCTATTGGTCCAGGGGCAAGGGTGGGATATTGAAAGAGTGGAATAAGGAAAGTTGTATGAGTGGAAGAACAGGATAGTTCCATCCTTATTCTTTGCTTTGATTTTGCCGTAATAATTATGCTAAATTGAACATGTTTCTTTTGGGAGTATCAGTAAAATACAGAAGATACTTTTAAGTTAGAAATAGGTCAGTTATAAAAGAAAGATGCTCAAACATGAAATATTACCTAAAGAAGACACCAGGACAAGGAATTCAGTAAGCATGTCACATGCTGATGTTGCAAATATTTCTTAACTTTATAACAATCTGACCTCTGTGACTGTAGCCTGCCAGGGAATATTTTCTACTCCATACTCCTCATCTATGAAAAGTGTTCTAAGGACTGCCATGACAATCCTATAAAATCCCTCAGATGGAAGAGGATGAATAAATGTAGTGTAACATGCTATGATGATGATATGACATAAATAAGCATCAAACAAATACAAGGAAATAGAACATATTTTACATTGATGTCTCCCCACTATTGCAGGCAAAACCAGGTTTCTATATATCAAATTAGCGTAAAGGTAATTGCGGTTCTTGCCATTAAAAGTAATGGCACCAACATAATAGTTGGAGGAACCCTTCGGGTGCTGCGTTTGCTCTCTGTTCTAGCTGCTGCTGTTGCTTCACCCTGCTGCTTGTGAGTCTGTACCAAGGGTGTGGAAATGAGGACATGTCTGTTTAGGCACTGCTAGATTTCCTCCCTAGGGAGAATCATGTTAATGCCAGGTCTGTCTGGGATCAGGCCTGTGGCAGGTTGCTCACTAGCAACTGTGTGTGAATACTTTTAGCCACAATGATAAAGCTGTTTCTTGACATAGAGAAGTAAGCAGCCCTTTGTCTTGTTGAAACTTGCCTAAAAAGAAGACAATGCTGAAACCCCAAGCCTGCTTTGAGATTCTAGTCCTATGCTTGTAGCAGATTTTCACATTCATATGTCAGCTTCCAAGACACTTCCAAGACATTGTCTTCCAGAACTTCATCTCCTAAATAATTTGCCATGAGCACCACTTATTAACAAACTAATATCTTGGCTGAAATGAATTGTCACTCAAATTTTTTAATGGTATGTCAAGATTTGTGTGACAGGAAAAAAAAAGATAGCAAAGAAACTACTAATCGCTTACTTCATAGTTTCAACCACATTGTGAAAATGGAATCTTTCTTTTTTCTCTCTCTTTACTTGGGCAAAGACAGAAATCTCTCTGCATCCTAGACCTGTTATGGATGAATGTTTTAAAATTGTATAAGAAAGGGCCATCCATTAAATTTAAGTAAACCTCTATTTATACTTTATCTATAAGTTTTATCAACAATAAAATATAACTTTATTTTATAATAACTAGCATTGTAATAGCCAATATTAAGTGAGTGTTCACTGGTATACTAGTGTAATCTGTTTACATGTATTAACTTATTTAATCCGCACAACTACATATGATGTAATATTTTTACTTCCATTTGATAGGTGAAGAGCTTGAAGCAAAAAGAAGCTAAGGAATTTGCCCAGGGTCACACAGCGGATGAGTGGTAGAGTTACAGTTTGACACTGGAGAGTCCAAACTCTTAACCACTAGGCTACAGCTGTTCTGAAAGGCATATTATTCTAAAACATCTTTAGAAAACAAGAATAGGTACTATTTTGCCCAAATTGGGAGTCCCTGAATAGAAGGCTCTTCTATAGATTAGCAGAAAGGAATTAAAGTGAAGGAAGGCATTTTTCCAAATTTTTATTGTGTCTTCAACATGGAAATGTATGATGCTGACTCAGAGGTAATTTATCTCAAGTAATAATTACAGCTATCATTCGCAATGTTGTAAAAAGAACTTTCACACATAGTTCTCTTAATTCTATGAAGTTTGACTTAGTAAATGCAAGCTAAATAGCATGGGGGTTAAAAATATTGGTTCTTAATTGTTTTATCACTGCTTTTATTTGTATATTCTTTAACCATCTCAACAAATAAGTTAGTGTTATCACCATCGCCATTTTATATTTGAAGAGTCATATTCTAAAAAGGTAAAAGATGAACCCATGCTTTCTTTACAAATACAGTAATGAACCATACCGTGCAGTATCACATTCTTCTCATTCTTCCGGCCACAGTGTATATTCCCTTTCTATTCTGTCTGCTTTGCCATTGATGTTTGATTTTTTTATATTTTGCTTCACATTTTCTTACCATTTTCTAGGCATTTATTTGACGGAGTAATTAATAGTAAGTTTTCTCTTAGGAAAGAGAAAAAGAGGTTCTCTTCAGCATATCCACTCTACCCTACCCCAGCATGCCTCCTGGACATCTTCTGAAGGAGGATAGTGATGGATGGCAGCTGTACCGCTGAGCCCTAGAGAGTCATTCAGAGACATTCTTTGGGTGTCTCCTGTTGGGAAGAACCTATTTCAGGCTGTACGGAGGATAGTGGGGCCTGGGTCAGAGAGGGAATATACCTATAAATAAGTAAACTATCATCTTCATCCTCAAGGACATCGGTGTTGAATATTCCCTTATTCTCTAGAATAATTAATTTGCGTTCCAATTTGTATGAAAAATTATTTATAAAAGCTGAGCTGAACTTTTTTTTCTTTCTTGTTTTCGAGGTTGAGGGCTAAGGTAGTAGCGTAAACCCTAGAGTAACTGATCAAGTTAACCCCCTTCTTCCTTGTGCTGCCATTTTCTTGTGTGTGCTTGTGTGCTTGACTGGAAGGAGGGGGAGGGAGTGCAACCCTTGTGGCACCTTGATGTTGACTTAGTGGAATGGATTTCAGACTTCAGACATCAGAGCTGTCAGAGAGTAAATGTGTAAGGTTTTAAGGCACTAAGTTTGTGGTAATTTGCAGTACCACAGCCAGAGGAAACGCATACACCCACTCTGCAGAACTCCTGTACCTCTGGACTATATCTTTTTTTCTTTACTTGGGGCGAAGATCCCTGTCCAGCCTCAGAGACAGAAGGGCGAGAAAAGGAAGAAAAATGAATTACCAAGAGGAAAAACATTCCAGAACCGTTGAAAATATTTTTTATGTCGTGTCTTGATTATTCCTTCAATATTTGTGGAGCGTCTGGATCCTTAACTGCTTTCCTTCTCTCTTTTCACCTGTTTTTCACCCTTCTCTCTTTTCACGCATTTTGTCTATTTTACCTCTTATTAAAGAGAATGAGAAGATGTTAAAAATAAACCTACTTTATAGAAGATTTGAAATATGGAGGGAGATAAAAATTAACACAGAACTATCTGCAAGCTGTTTTCATTCCTGCCCCTCTGTGGCTGCTCTCCTATAGGCTTCTGTTATTGGCTGTGAAATATGAAATGGTTCATCCCTAACGCCCCCGGACTGAAGCCCATACATATTACCTTCAAGAGTGTGCGTTTATCTGAATGTATATGAATGTGGGTTATTAAAGGTTACCAATCCTGCCAAAAAGAATGGCAAGAAGCAATAGGCAGAATCAACTGAATGAGTGACGTTAATACATATTTAAATCATTATTTAATATTGGTTGAAAAATGTTGTCAAGTTCCTTGCCTTAATATAGGACTGATTCTGTGCATTGGAACTGTAGCATCTGGGATTAAGAAATCATTCTTTAGAGCCATGGAGAATCATGCCTGTATTACATGATTACATATCTAGAGTTATTAGAGTGAGCAAGTTGATTATAGAAGGACTATCTAAAGAAACTTATGGATATGGCAGTCATGTTTTGCCTCTGATAACATGACAGTTAAAAGGTAATTTTTTTTTTTTTTTTGAGATGGAGTCTCACTCTGTTGCCCAGGCTGGAATGCAGTGGCGCAATCTCAGCTCACTGCAACCTCCACTTCCCGGGTTCAAGCGATTCTCCAGCCTCAGCCTCCTGAGTAGCTGGGATTACAGGCATGCACCATAACACCCAGTCAATTTTTTGTATCTTTGGTGGAGATGGGATTTCACCATGTTGGCCAGGCTGGTCTCGAACTCCTGACCTCAGGTGATCCACCCATTCTGGCTTTCCAAAGTGCTAGTATTATGGGCATGAGCCACCACGCCCAGCCAAATGGTAAATTTAATCTATGTTCCCTGAGTCTAAAAAGTTATATCCAGAGTTTCAATCTGGGGACCCTTGTCTTTGCTGAAGAGCCCCCAAAAGAGAAAAGGCATGGCTCAACTCAGAACAAAGGGAAAGTAAGAGAAGGCTCCCGTCTTTAATTCTAACTGAATAAAAAAGCCATGTTCAGATTTGTTACAATAATATAATATGTATCAATTAATGTGGATTTAACCAAGTCTAAGAAGTTTTCAAATGAAATCTTCACCTAATACATACATATAAGTAAGTGAAAGTTAAACTCACTGGTTATGTACATGAATTGAAACAATGGCTATCACATTCTCCACTTTTGCTCATAAGCTGTCCATTTTTCTTAGTATAGACTCCATATCCATATGTCCATATTAATAATATTAAGTATTAACTTTCTGTAGTCACCAGTGGAATGATATACTTTGCAAATCAACCCTAAACTGGTGTCCTTTATCCTTCGTATGTGTTGACAGTCTATTTCATAACTGACACGTTGCTACTCTTTCTCAGCTCTCTTCATCTTCTGAAGTACAACTTTGCCTTCTAGTGTTTCCGTGCCAGCCAGTTATCACCTCTCACAATCAATGAGCAAAGAGTCTCTGGCACTATACAATATGAACTCTCTTATTAATGAACGGACAGAAATAGGCTTTACAATTGGCACACTACTCAAAGGAATTCTGTCAGGCAAAAGCAGTTTCATGGCAATTCACTCATATTAAGAAACTGTTGCCAGAGTTTGAAGGATAGAATATACTGAAGAGAAAATAATGCTACTTTTGTTCACTGAATACTTATCCTGTTGGGCTTTATTTATTTTGCTATTGAATTCTATTCTGACTTTTTTTTCTTCGTCATTCTTAAGCATGAGAAATTTACAACTCTCCCTCTTTCAGGCCTGTCCCCCCTGAAAAATTCTTAAATCATAATGATTGAATGGTACACTGCTGTGGCTAAAAATGTATACTTTCTGTTAAAAGAGCAAACACACTAAATGCATTCTTCGTGTCAATATGACAATCTTAAATTTCTGTTGAAAAGTATTTAGAACGCATGTTCTGTGATGCAAGTAATCATGCGTCTTGGCAAAAAATTTGTGAAGTGACATCCCAGTACTTTATAAGGATCCTTGAGAAAGAAATACTAATTTACGGAAGCAAGAAAAATTCTACTTAAGTTAAAGGAACTGTCCAACTTGGGGAAGGGACCACTATGCCAAATTCCAGGTTAAAAAATATTTTCTGACTATGTTTAATAATGTTAGGACTCAGTTTCTTCATTTTAAAAGAGTTTTAATTAAATGCTCTCCAAGATTCTTCCCAGGTGCTGCATTTCAAAATGCAGTGCCTTGTACCTTAGACTGATTTGCATGTCCTCTTCACACCCACTTTGAGTTTTAACACATCTGCTTTTAAAAGATGCTTAAATTGATGGCCAGCTGTGTTTCTCCTAGCATTACCTCATATCAAGGACTTCTTTTGTACAGTAGCGTGTAATCAGCTTAATAAACATCATTAAAAGCTGTCGTAGAACTTGCAAATGCAACTACTAGTTTTAAAGGTATCTGTTCTATCTTGCCATCCCTGAAAATAAATAATGTCATTTACCAAATGACATATCTGTCATTTACCAAATGACATATCTGTCATTTACCAAATGACATATCTGTCATTTACCAAATGACATATCTGTGATACCTGTAGGTTTTCCCAGTACTAAGTGTCCAAGAAGTAGACAAAAATTGTAAATATTGAATCAAGTGTCACCAAAATTAGACTGATTATGTACTTAGGAACTCTCAAGATGGAACAGAACTGAGTGCTGTATCACAGAATCAGATTAGCCAGTGGACTGAAATTGATCTGGAAAGAGGTGATCCCTTGGTGATTAAGCCAAAGAAATCAAATCCTAGCCAGAAACCATTAGCAACCGATTAGTGTCAAGTGAGTAGGTGGTTTCATGGCTGCATGAAAGCTTTTTAAGTGCGTAAGTGGTGATTTCCTGTTATTCTGAGCTCAACAGATTTATTTCAGGAACATTTCTAAAGCTCAGAACCTAGAGAAGTAAAGGTATATGATCTTCTCTCACTTTAGATATTTTTTCCTGTGGAATAAATAATCAATTTTTGTGTCTTCTCATCCCTGCAGATTTTTAAAAATCATTTTTTCTCATCAATAGCCATGGAATGTGAGAAACCCCCAAAACATCATATGTGACTTTATTATTTTATTTAATGATAGTTCAGTATCTTTAATCCTAACTCAGGTATCTTATCTTATAAACTTTACTTGTTTTTGTTGTTGTTGTTTTTGTTTTTTGAGACAGGGTCTTGTTCTGTCCCTAAGGCTGGAGTGCAGTGGCACTGTCATAGCTCACTGCAGCGTTGAACTCCCAGGCTCAAGCAGTACCCCCTTGTATTCTCAGCCTCCTTAGCAGCTGGGAATACAGGTGCATGTCACCATGCCTGGCAATTAAAAAAAAAAAAAAAAAAACTTGTAGAGACGGGATCTCCCTATGTTGCCCAGGCTGGTCTCAAACTCCTCGTCTCAAGGGATCCTCCTACCTCAACCTCCCAAAATCCTGGGATCATTAGAGCCTCCCAAAGTGCAAGAATTCCAGGCATGAGCCACTACTCCTGGTCTGTAATTTAATAGATATTCTTTTCTCTGTGGTCATAAAGAAAGCAAATTTTAATCCAGTGGAATAAGACAGCTAAGTAAAAATTTATAGAGATAACAGAAATAGTTTTCTGCCAATTACATTTTGGAAAATATAGGTCTAATTTTGAGTGTAGATATTTGGCCATATGGCATATTTCGATAAGAATACCTGAAGTGAGTGAGACAGGCAAAATAAAGAAGAAATAATAGTGAAGTATAAATGCTGTTAATAGAAGTTGAACTTAATAGAACAGACTGGTTTCTAAAAGCTGACATACTTCAAAATCCGAGGTTAGAAAATATTAATTGGCCATGTGACTAGTCACTACAAAATAATAGTTAGTTTTATGTTATTCAAGCACGTATTTCCATGATTGTGCTGAAAAATCTTGAGTTGGGGCCAGAATTAATAGACTTCTAGAGACATCGTGTTCCTTCTAGTGGCTTTAATGTTGAATATATGAAGGCTGGTTCTGTCTAATAATTTATGCTTCCAAAGCTTCTTGAAGTCACTTTGACTTAACATGCTAAGCTAACTAAAGCCGTTGAGAATTTTACAGATTCTTATTGATGCCTAATAAAGTAATAACATAAATTTCTTCAGATGGGTGCTAAGGCACAGTTATCTATTAGTGATGGGTTTCTCAGCCCCCAGCCCACCTCCTCCCTTCTTCATTTCTTCCCGCAAACTCAGTTCCTCTACGGACATGGTGTCTTTTCACCAGTTTTCAGGCCATTATCCTGCTTTCTGTGCTCAAGTTCTTTGTCCTCTTGTCAAGAATAGCAAAAAAAAAAAAAAAAAAAAAAATACCAGGCGTGGTGGCTTATTCCTGTAATCCCAGCACTTTGGGAGGCCAAGGCGGACGTATCACTAGAGACCAAGAGTTGGAAACCAGCCTGGTCAACATGGTGAAACTCCATCTCCACTAAAATACAAAAAAGCGTGGCTGTGGGCACCTGTAGTCCAAGTGAGGCAGGAGAATCACGTGAGCCCGGGGGGAGGGGGGTGGAGCCTGCAGTGAGCCAAGATGGCGCCACTGCACTCTAGTCTGGGCCACAGAGGGAGAATCTGTCTAAAAAAAAAAAAAAAAAACCCTATATCCAAAATCTATCTTTGAAACCCAGCAAATCATTTCATTTCTGTGGGCTTCCTTATCTTTTATGTAAATTTTGTCTTTTATGCAAAATGGAGAGAGTTTTGTGAATGAATCTCAGAAACAGGTTTGAAAGTTTCTCTGCACAATAGCAACTACATACCTCTAGCGCTGCCACCCAGTTGTGGGCAGTGGGCTGGGCAGTGTCAGAGGTTGGGGTCTTTAGGAGCCATGGCTAAGTGGGGGATTGGACAGGACTGGTCCTCAGCTGCCTGTCTGAACCAAGAAGAATCCAGATTTTCTATCCTTGGCAAAGCAGCCTTGCAGAAAAAGTTTACTGAAATATCAAGTTCACTAAGAAGGTGGAGAACAAAATCTGGAAGCCAGAGGAGAGTATCTAAAATGGTAAGGTTAGAATCACAGGGTAGGCGCAAAAGGCAAAGCTTGGAGAGACCCATGAGGCATCTGGGGAGGGAGGAGGAGGCAGCCTTCCAGAGAAGCCTGTAACTGAGTCTCTGAGAGACGGGGAGAAAGCAGAAGATGCTGAGTAGGTTTGGACACGTTAGTCATGAGTCTTTCCTGATATCTCACCAATGAGTCCTTTGGGAGCTTAAATCTTTGAATTTTAGAACATGAAGTCTCTGTAGACTTTTGTCTAGCCCTTAGTTGCACATTTGAATGAGTTTATTGTCTACTGTGCATAAAAAGAAATGAAACAGGCCAAGTGGGAGTCCGGTGAACTGGGGAGTCCGTAACCAACAGGTAGAAGTTGCACGTGGGCTTCAGCTGGTGGGTAACATGTAGGACAACGTATAAAGTGGCCAGATAACCTAGGATTTCAAAAAGCAGTTGAACTACTTCTTACCTTCATATGAAATCTCTTTTTTAATATTGGAAGATGAATCAAGGAAATTGAGTTTGCATCCCTCAATCTAGCCAAATCTTTTGTTTTACTCAATAAAGCATAAAAGTTTAGAAAGGTAATCATGTCATAAATGTGTTTAATGTCAGAGCCTAGGCTAGACTGCAGTCTCTTGATTCTCAGTTTAGTCTTTTTCATAAATGATTATAAAGTTCAGGGAGGTTGTTTGTAAGTGAAGTAGGCTGGGAGGAAGAATTTCAAGTTATATTATTTGGTGAACTAGAGTAAAATGTAGCTCTGTAAAAATACCTCAAGTATTTAAATTTCCTTGAATTTGAAACTCAAATATTTTCACCAAACCCATGAATAGTGAGTGATATATGAGAGAAGTTTTTTGTACTTACTAATTGAAATTACTTTCATAAAATAAACAGGAAAACACACTATTACTGAGTCTAAACATTAAGTTGCCTACAATGGAAATCTGCCTTTTCCTTGATAATGACATTTTATTTAAATAAAAGCAAATCCGTTTCTTAAAAACTCTGTAGAACTGTTTATGACAAATAAGGTTCGAAAATAATAAAGAACTATAAGTTTCTTCTTCTGTAATAATTTAATTACCTTAATAATCCCTGTTCCAAAGAATTATTAGCTCAAAAAATATCTGTAATCCCTGTTCCAAAGAATTATTAGCTCAAAAAATATCTGGCATTACATTTAGTTACTCTTCAAGGGGTGTGTGTTTGTGTGTGTGTGTAAAAAGTATCTTTACTACTATTTTTATATCTCCATTTACTCTCTTTCACCCAAACACTGTCTGTACCATTCAGTTTTGCTTAGATAAAAGAGACTGAGGAGATGGAGATGTTCCTGTGCGTATCACATAAGTCGATAGTTAATTTTTACCAATAGATTCTTATAGTCTTGTCCACTTTGATCATGATTATGTTACTTGACAGTACAAAAAGACTCTTTTTTTTTTTTTCAAATGATGGTAGAATTAGCATTTAGTGCGGGGGAAAGTAGTGAGAGTATGTGATTTCGGGCATTTGAAGGTTTACTGTGACTGAATTGCTGAATTCGTTACACTTGTGATATATTTGTTTCTTTGATGGGCCCACCACAGTGCTAGGCACAAAGGCTACAAAAGTATAAACCTCATGTCTGTACACAAGAAGGTAATGTTAGTGAGACAAGGTTCACCTACAAAGTGAAATAAGTGACGTTCTCTTGAAGTGAGGCCTGTTTGTCCAGAAAGGTGACCAACTTGGCTGTAAAAGTGTGGGAAGTAGGAAGCATTCCAACTTCCTACTGAGGAAGATTATAAAATCTGTAATGCTAGGGGTCTTTTCAGGAGCCACCGAATAGACAATTATATATTTGTGAATGGTTTAAAGGTATAGTTTTGCTTACCATAAGGCAACAGGACTAGATAATTTATAGTTGTGACTTGTGTGGGTTTTTAATAATTTTTATGTTTTTAATATGATTTTAATGTGACTAATATCTTGGTTAAAATGGATACAGTGACAAATAGTATATAAAAAGTTGCAACCGGGTGCCATGGCTCATGCCTGTAATCCCAGCACTTTGGGAGACCGAGGTGGGTGGATCACTTGAGGTCAGGAGTTCGAGATCAGCCTGGCCAACATGGAGAAGCCCCGTCTCTACTAAAAATACAAAAATTAGCCAGGCATGGTGGTAGGCGCTTGTAATTCCAGCTATTCGGGGGGCTGAGGCAGTAGAATCGCTTGAACCCAGGAGGCGGAGGTTGCAGTGAGCCGAGATCACACCACTGCACTCCAGCCTGGCAACAAGAGCGAAACTCCATCTCAAAAAAAAAAAAAAAGGGCCAGGCATGGCGGCTCAAGCCTGTAATCCCAGCTCTTTGGGAGGCCGAGGCTGGTGGATCACGAGGTCTGGAAATCGAGACCATCCTGGCTAACACGGTGAAACCTTGTCTCTACAAAAAATACAAAAATTAGCCGGGCGTGGTGGCGGTCGCCTGTAGTCCCAGCTACTCGGGAGGCTGAGGCAGAGAATCACTTGAACCCGGGAGGCAGAGGTTGCAGTGAGCCGAGATTGTGCCATTACCCTCCAGCCTGGGCAACAGAGTAAGACTCCATCTGAAGAAAAAAAAAAAAAAAAAAAAGAAGAGTTGCTAAACTAAGTAGTAATCAGGAAAGTGCAAAATAAAGGAAGATACCATTTTTCACCCGAATTATTTGGAAAAAAATAACTTACATTTGATAATAGAAATATTTTGGCCGAAGTATAGAAAATGCGTATGCTCTACATTGCTGGAAGGAATGTCAGTCTGGTGAGCCATTTCTTTGGATGATAGTTTGGCCATATTTGAATTTTTTAATTAATTATCCAACAATTTTATTTCTCAGTATCTGGTCTAGGATGCAAAGATGTTCACTGATACATTTCCCATAATAGCAAGCCTTGATAACACATAAATTTCTATCAATGGGAGAAAACTAAATAATTTATGATACAACCATTTTATGGAATCCTTTGCAGCCACTGACAAAATTTTAAGTAATTTATATTTCCTAAAATAGGACCTTGAAGACAATCTTGTGTGCCAAACAGACTCCAAGCTTTCCAGCTCTGAGTAGGAACTGGTGGGTAATGGTCAAGAGACACGTTAGCCTTATCTGAGCTGTTTCAATGTTTTACACGTCATATCATGTGAAATTAAAAATAATGAATGAATAAAAATTAAAATTAAATAACTAATGATTAAAACAGAAACTAGGGAAAGGCTGAGAATATTATTCTCTTGCCTTCCAATCTAATGGAAATATATCATTGATTAAGGACTGTTTTATTTAAGAGCTACACTTGGAAAGAATTTTTAGTTCCTCTGATCCAGTATCAATATTCTGTAGCTTACAAGAATATTCATTCATTTATTCATGCTTTCTGTCATTAATTCAATGTGTATTTATTTATTCAACACCAACTAGGACCCAGACACTGTGGATATGAAGGTGACCATAATGGTTGCTGTCATCAAGAAGCTTAGAGAGAGAGACAGAGACAGAGAGGCTTGCACTCTATTGAGAACAATCTTTAAGATAATTTAAACACCCGTATATGACCAGTACAGGATATGATGGGAGTACATGGGCTCAGAAACCTTCCTAGTAGCCCCTAACTCCCTTCTATAAACCACAAAACTTTGGCTTCCGAGTGACTTGTTTCCAAACGATGTGACATGATCATCCACCCATGGATTTTAGCCGGCCCTGCTGCAGAAACTCTCTCGAGACAGGCTTTGATTTAGCTATTTCTCTCTTTGGAGAGAGGTTTCCCCTTTCCCTTGTGACCCTAGTAATTAGATATAAGGCCAGTCTTCCTCAGAAAGCTTTCAAGGACAAAAAAAACCTTGACCCAGCTTTCTTATGTCTTGTTTTCTTGTATGTTTTTATGTTAAAAACTTTACTGGGGAAAAACCAAAGTATCTGTGTGCTTAATGTACTGTTTGCTAAAACACTGGTTTTCTCACAATATCAATAGGTAGCCTACAGAAAATTTCAGACCCTTTAATTAGTAGTTGCATCATGAATCTCCAAAAGACATCGAAGCTTGTTTTACCTCACATCCCTTGGGTCTGTGGGTGATGCAGTTATTATCTGGCAAATTCATATTTATATTTCATATTTATATATAAATATACTTATAATTTATATTTGTATTAAAAATTATATTTATAGATATATTTATATTCAAATTTATAGTTCTTGTATAAAATACAAGAAAGCACAGTTTTGGAAATTCTTTTCAAATGTCAGTATGAAAATGTCAGTAATCACCATCTGTTCGAATCAAGTTTTCCTTCGTTACCTTAGGTAAACTACTATTAATATCGCCCATGCCCCGTGACCAATATGTTTTTATTGTTATTTTATTCCTTATAATGTGAAGTATCAAAACTGGGAAACTAGAGAAAAGGGGTAATTTTGCTTGTTACTCGTAATGTCACCTGTAAGTTTATGTGTGTGCATATGTTCACACTGAGCATAGCCACCACACAGTGGTTTCATATATGTAAAGAATTTAATATTGTTTCGTATGATTTTTTGCTCTGCAGTCTTTATCATCACCATTTTAATTGAAGCACTATTTTCTTGTCAGTAATTTATGAATCATCTCCTTACTTGAAGGAGTTAGTTTCCTTCCAATCATCTCCTGTGGTAAAAACTGCAAAGAACACTTTAACCTTCATTTTATTTTCATTATCATCAGACAGATCCCTCAAAGACTCATCCTCCTTTGAAACTGACTATTATAAACTCTTTCATGTACCTTACTGAAGATTACTCTTTAAACTACCCAGCCACCCCTGTGGTTTTAACAAATGGTTCCTTGACAAACACTGTTGTTTATTTCCCGTCCACTAACTCTAAAGGGGCCATAACAGCTAAATGTTGAACCAGTGAAGCAGTGAGACCGCTTTTAGGTGAACAGAATGAGACATTGATGGTACCCTTTCCAGGTGCACTTACAGACGATTTTCGTGAGGGGGCCATTATTTTAGTTAAAAATTTAGCTGATGGTATAGTCACCAATGCTTTCAGTAGTTTGGTAGAAATATGTTTGTAAATACAATATATATTTTATTGTATCATCTGATAGGAAGCCAACTTCTGATACTGATTAACCAGCTAAGACTCCACCTTCCTTTTTTTTCAAACCAGACTTGGCTGAACAAATAATTTCGTATACCTTTTCTACCAGCAGAAAAAAAAATAACGTACAAATCTCTTTGTTATTGAACTGATTTATTCAGAACTCAAACTCTGTCAAGTTTTAGTCATTCAGACTAGTGATTTGTCATGCTGGACCCCTGTTGACTTCAATAGGGATGACAGGCACCATATCTCAGAGGCCAAAGAAGAGACCCAGACCCAGTGAACGTGATATAGGGTTTAATGAGGGGATTTGCATAGGGGGTTTAATGAGGGGATTTGCATAGGGTGGTTCAGTGGCGATGGGCTGGATAGGAGAACAGCTACCATTTGTGAAAAGCATGCAGTAGTTTTTTGTTTGTGTTTTTGTTTTGAGACTGGGTCTCACTCTGTCACCCAGGCTGGAGGGCAGTGGTACAATCACTGGCTCACTGCAACCTCCACCTCAAGCAATCCTCCCATCTTAGCCTCCTGAGTAGCTGGGACTACAGGCACATGCCAGTATACCCAGCTAATTTTTTGTATTTTTGGTAGACAATGGATTTCACCCCATTGCCCAGGCTGGTCTCGAACTCCTGGGCTCAAGCAGTCTGCCCGCCTCAGCCTCCCAAAGTGCTGGGATTACAGGCATGAGCCACTGCACCCAGTCAAAAGCATGAAGTTTACATAGCATTTTCATTTACCACCTTCCAGCTAGCTACCTCCACTTGGCAACCTTCATTCAATCCAAAACAAAAGGCCTCAATCCCCTGTATGGCCTGGATTCTATGGGATGGGCTGGAGGTTCATATGTTCCTCACCGGAAAAGAATGAATCTCTGGGTTGGCCATTCCTGGATTCCTTAACTTGGAACTCTGAACACACATTCTTCTTAGCCCATAAGGTCATTCTCAGGGTGTGCTTCAGTTAAGTTTCTGCTATCAGGTACATCTGCCATACATGATTTTCTTAACACATATTTATTGAGCACCTATTATTTGCCAGGCAGTATTCTAGCCCTAGGAATACAGTCATGAACAAGACAGACAAAAATATTTTCTTGGCTGAGGTGGGTGGATCACGAGGTCAAGAATTTGAGATCAGCCCGACCAACATGGTGAAACCCAGTCTCTACTAAAAATACAAAAATTAACCAGGCCTGGTGGCATGTGCCTGTGATCCCAGCTACTTGGGAGGCTGAGGCAGGAGAATCGCTTGAACCTGGGAGGTGGACGTTGCAGTGAGCCGAGATCATGCCACTGCTCTCCAGCCTGGATGACAGAGCAAGACTCCATCTCAAAAAATAATAATAATTTCTTAATGGAGTTTACATTCTAGTGGGAGGTGAAAGGCAATACATAGAATGTGAGAAGGTGATCACTGCTGTAGAGAAAAGAATAAATCAAAGAAAACCGAAAGGAATGCCATGAGTGGAAGGAGGTTGCCAATTTAAATAGGGCCAGTCGTGGAGGACCTTACTGAGAAGGTGACAAATGAGGAAAACCCTGAGGTAGGAGAGACAGTAGGGACACACTTGAATTTAAGGGAAGAACCTGCCTGGTGAGAACAGCAGCAAGGACCAATAATTCAATATTATTGGGAATTATGTCTACTAGGAAGACCACTGAAATTAGGAATTAGGAAACGTGGGCAGTTAGGGTGAGCTCCTGGTATATCCACCTGTGTGGTCATTAGCAAGTCACTTAGCATCTCTAGCATTCAAGTGTAAAATACAAGGATGGGCCTGGGAAATTGAACCATTTTGGAGTTTCTTACCCACTCAACTATATGTTTAATAAAAATTGAGTCATTAAGAGGCCGTTAGATGGATGTAGAAGAAAGGGAACCCTTGGTGGGAAGGCAAATTAGTACAGCCATTATGGAAAGCAGTATGGAAGGTCCTCAAAAAATTAAAAATAGAACTACCAGCAGTCCCACTACTGGGTATATATTCAAAGGAAATGAAATCAGTATATCAGAGCAATATCTGCACTTTCATGATTATTGCAGCACTATTCGTAATAGCCAAGATCTGGAATCAGCCTAAGCATCCATCAGTGGATGAATGAATAAAGGAAATATGGTATATATACATAGGGAATACGATTCAGCCTTAAGAATAAGAAAATCTTGTAATTTGCAACATGGATGAACCCACAGGACATTATGCTAAGTGAAATAAACCAGGCACAGAAAGACAAATACTACATGATCTCACTTACATGTGGAATCTAAAAAAGTCAAACTCTTAGAAGCAGAGATTAAAAGAGTGGTTACCATGGAGAAGGTGAGGTTTAGAGAAATGATGATCAAAGGATACAAAATTTTTGTTGAATGGGAGGAACAACTTCAAGAGCCCTAGTGTCCAACATGGCGACTATTGTTAATGTATTGTATACTTGAAAAAAAAATGAAGTAAAAATGCTACTTGCTTAAAAAAAAAAAAAGGCTAGATAGCATTTAGCACATTTAATTCACAAAGCAGGGAAATAATGTGATGCATTTAAGAACACTTCCCATCACAAATGCTTACAATAAAAGGGTTCAGTACTTAAATGTTAAACTTCAGTAGTCTGGAAAATGTAATTACACCAATGCCTCATTTCCTGAAACTGATCCGTGGGATGTGACTAGATGTGATAAGGTAAAAAAGATGTGACGATAACAGATTTCATTTTTTCTTTTGAGTTTTATTTTATTTTTATTGACATATTTGTACATATTTATGGAATAAAGTATGGTGTTTCAACACATGTGTACATGCTCCTTAAAACCATTCTTTGTGGTGCCTTCAAGATGGTTTTGCTTAAGTAGCACGTGATGGTGAGTAGCACTGTTCATATTAGGCAAGTTTCTCTTTAGTTTGATCATTTCAACATTTGGTGTGATGTACTCTGTGCCTGCTTTTTTAAAACTGAGATCAGATAATAATGTATTTGTTGCCACCTGAATGCACAAGCAAGTCAGGAGGCTGATGCCTCCTCAGAGCAGAGCAAGATAATGCTGCTTTTCGCGTGTTACTTTCATGGTCTATTATGTGTTTTTGTATTGTTTTATATAAATATGCTTTGCATAGAGTCACAAACAAAAGTAATGAATAGCTATATACATACAGAGAGTCAGTTCCCTGTATATTTACATATTTTGGATAATCTATGTTGATTAAAATCCACAGGCCTCAGATTGTCTTTGCAATAACAGTCCCTCATCTAAGAAAGGAAGAGTTTTAGAATCTTCTTGACAACCTTGAGTTTGTTTCTAGATTTTTCTACTTGGTAGCACTTTACAGCCATTTCTAGTAAAGAAGCACACTTTATCTTTCTCCAGATTGAAATGTTTTTTCTTTTCTGTTGAGGTAGGTGACACCGCAACTAATTGGTTATCACAAGGGCCATTTGAGGAAGGCATCACCATCACGTGCTACTTAAGCAAAACCATCTTGAACGCACCACAAAGAATGGTTTTAAGCAGCAGTTTAAGTGAAGTAAATCAGATTCAGGGTCACTCATTACTCAAGTTCTACCTGACACTGCTGAGCTGGAAAGCAAATTATCTGAGTCACCATAATCTGAGGGGATTTTTGTGTTACATTTTGCTATTTCTCTGTTTTTGCAACAACAAAGTTCTAACTTGATCTCAAATAAATTACAATTTTAATTTTATATAACAAGGGAATCTGTATTAACATAAATGATTGAAATCACTTCTTCCTACAGAGAAGGGAAGGAGTAGGAGGGAACGAACATTTTTGCATCCTTACTATGCCCCAGATTCTGGGCTCACTAAGTAAGTAAGTAAGTGTGCCGTCTCATTTAATTTCACTAGAGCATACCATTATTTTTTTTTTTTTTTTTTTTTTTTTGAGATGGAGTCTCGCTCTGTCACCCAGGCTGGAGTGCAGTGGCACAATCTTGGCTCACTGCAACCTCCTCCTCTCGGATTCAAACAATCCTCCTGCCTCAGCCTCTCAAGTAGCTGGGATTACAAGCATGTACCACCACGCCCAGATAATTTTTCTATTTTTAGTAGAGATGGGATTTTGCCATGTTGGCTAGGCTAGTCTCGAACTCCTGGTCTCCAGTGATCCTCCCACCTCAGCCTCCCAAAGTGCTGGGATTATAGGCATGAGCCTACCGCACCAGACCACATTATTTCTATTTTTAAATGGGGAAGTGAGCCTCAGAGACATCACACAAATCATATGTTAGGATATATCAAAAACCTTCAAAATTTCTGTGCTTTTTCCTAAAAAGCATGCTGACTGTCTAGTAACCTATCCTACTGCTGTTGTTAATATTCACCTGACATAAAACTCAAGAACAGCACTTTGGCTGCAGTAGAGTCAGGGTAATCCAGGATACAAGGAGCCTGTCTCTTCTCCCCACGTGCTCTCGACTTCTGCATAGTGAGATTATTCAGGCCGAGCCTCACTTGGGACTGAGCCACCACTTGTACAATTCCTATCTTAATAACAGCAACTAGTGCCTAAACCTTGGAAAGGAACAATACTCTCAGGCTAAATTAGAAAGTCACATGCCAATTTACAATTGTGTATTCCAGGACAAAGACTGTGAAAAGGTTTTTGCATGTCTTTTATGATAATTAGTTTCACTGAGTAGACTATTTCATAGCCCAGGAAGTCACTGTGTGACCAAAGAATCAGAAATAGAAACTTTGGCACCACTAAAGGATAGTTGTCTACTTAACAGATTATGATGTGATCTCCTGATGACTTTTCCAATCTGGAGAACCAGAAATGATTGCTTATACTCAGAGCTCCATCTCATAGATAGTGCTATAGAAAGAAAATTCCTTTTCTCTCAACTCTTCTTTTTGTTTTTTTTTTTTAACCCTTTGGTAACACCCAACCCCTGAGTACCTGTGGCCTGTGTACCTGTTTGATCTGTGAATTTTGAGTTATAAGTATTCCACCCTGAAAAGTGCAAAACCCCTTCTAAACTGGAGCAGAAGAATTTGGCTTCATTATACTTTCAATGTAGCCTTTGTACAATCCTTTCTTGCTTCCTGCTCAGAATGGCGTTTTGGAATATGGATATCTCACACTGAAAAACCTAGACATCTGTATGACCCTTTTGGTGAAAAATCCACCAACTGACCCCTAGCATGGTTTCAACAGTTCAGAAGCCTTTTTCTAGCACTTCTTAAGCCGAATTCAACTTAACCTAACTAGTGACTGTGCATGTTTGTGTGTGTAGATGACAGAGGTCCAGAGGAACCAACTTAAGAACTGTAGTCACATTTTATAAGTGAAAGCATTATTGCTGCCACAAGAACCTGACAATATTTTGTGATGTGATGCTGTTAATACCATAAGCCTGAAAAGAGTGGGGACTGTCTTGACACTTAGATTCACTTCCTGCAAAGAGAAAACAGATTCTGATTTAATTATCTTATGGCCGTCTATATTTGTCTGATTTAGAGATGAGACTACTTTTATCATAACCAAGAGGTTGTTTCAAATCAAAGTAACTGTTTTTAAAAAATACCTTCAGTATATTCAGTTGGCTTTTAAAAATGTCAGTTTGAAGCATCCCTTAGCAGTCATGTAAAACAATTTTATATATATGTATGTATGGTATTTATAAATTATATATATATGGCTTGAATTATTTTCAAAACTTTGTAATTATCAGCAGAAAACAGATCTCAGATGGAAAACAGTAACCTTAGAAAGCAGAGATCTAAACTCTAGAAACTTGTGTTTATTCTGTTAAAAAATGACAATGTTATTGTCCAAAAATAAAATGAAAAGGGCCTTTAGAGTCAGAAAACCAGGACTTGGATCAATTGCATGACCATGGGCCAATCGTTTACCACCCTGAAGGACTGTTGCCTCATTGAAAAAATGGTTATACATGTTGAGTGTCCCTTACCTGAGATGCTTGGGACTATAAGTGCTTCAGATTTCAGATTTTTTGGGATTTTGGAATGTTTGCATTCCACTTACCAGATCAACATCCCAAATCTGAAAATCCAAAATCTGAAAATTTTTGAGTACTGATGTGACACTCAAAAAATATGCTCATTGGAGTATTTTGGATTTCTGATTTTTGGATTTGGGATACTTAACCTGTAATAGCAGTACTCACCTCTTTGAGTTCTTGCATGTTTCAAATGAGCCATGGGTATGAAATACTCAGCATAGAGTACACACACATGACCTTTGACAGGGTCTCTCCCCCTGTGTACACTCAAGTCCTCAGACACTTTTTTGATTGTTTTAGTTCCTCCACTTGTCTTTTCACTGCTGAATCCCTAGAACCTAAAATAGTACTTGCCACTTCATAAGTGCACAAAAAGTACTTGTGGGAGGCAGGAGGACAGAGGGCAGGTAGGTGGGTTCTTGTTTTGTCTGATTTCCCCAGTATCCGAGTCTCCTGCTCTCTGCCTGGTCCCTTCATATTGATGACTTGGTAGCACTACTTGCCTAAGAGCTTGGTTTCTGTTTCACTCCTGGATTACTGTTTCATGAGTCAACCATCTGGCTCTCAAACACCACAGCTCCCCAGCAAGCCCATCACCTTCCCAGGTGAAGTCCATGCTCCTTAGAAGTCACTCCCATCTCTAGATCTGGCTGGTGTGCCCTTTGATTAGGCACAGCTATACTCTGTAAAGGCAAAGGGTATCATTATAATCATAGTCAGAAAAAGTGAGGGTTGTAGACGGTGGTAGTCATTAGTAGTCTTTACCAAATATTTCTCCCCCTTTCTGGGTACATAAAAGAGTTGCACTCCCCTGACCCCTTCTAGACAGATATGGCCATGTGAGTTGCTTTAACGCCAACTTGTGAACATGAACAGACATGTCACTCTAAGCATAAGTGTTAAGAGGGGGATTCGCCATGTCCCCTTTGCCTGTCTTGTTCAACTTGGAAGCCAGTTTCCGTGAAAAAATATTAGTATCACCATTGTGGGGGTAGCATTCCCTTGATCCAGGTCAGGAACATGGGGTTCTTCCCAGCTGTGCTGCTCCCTGCCTGTTTAGGCCTCACCAGGAAAGTGTGGATTCTACAAGGATAGGAGATCAGGGGTCCATTCTCGGAAGCTCCAGACTGAAGTGTACATGACCTTCAAGTCCTGATATTGAGAATCTTTCTGATGCCAATACTTTATCTTTGACAAGTCATTCATGTATGATTTAAGAAAAGAGCTGAACAATTAATAAGTAGGATGATATTTGTATATAGTATCTCAGAGATTACCAGAGGAGTTTTAATTTGACTTCCAAAGTTTGAGTTGGAATTTTACATTTCTAATTAGATTTGATTAATTTTTCAAAGCTTCAGAAATAATAGGAAATTTACCAAGACCAGAAACCTCAAGTCAATTGTATCAAGATAAATGCCAATGAGAGAGGGGAAGAAACATACATAAGCTTTACAAAAAACAGACATTTTCACACAGAGATACGCACACAGACATGTGATCCATGTATAAACCTTTTCTACTAAGCAAAATAGAAACCAAAAATTGTTTAAATTACATTAATAAATAAGAAGAAAAGAAAAACCAGATTTAATGCCAGGCCATTCCAGTTTTGCTCCAGCCTGTGTCTCCTAAACAGCTTCAGGTGACTTCTGTGGTCTTCCATCTCCTATTTGAAAATGTGTTGTTGAACTAGATGACACCTACAGCCAGTGGAATTCAGAAGCCTATTGTCACTTTAAGGTGAGTGGGAACACATTTTGTTCTAGCTAGAAGACCAATTTAAATTAAACTGGAACATTTTGAAAAAAAATAAGCTTATTGATTCACTTATGCCTGACTCCTTCAAAACATCTTTTGAGTTAGGTTATGACAAGAGACATAAAAATAAAGTTAATAATAACATTGAATACAAAAATTAGGTTCCAAGAAAGTACAAGAATGTGAGTACACTTGCTGAAAGGGAAAACACAACTGTGATTACATGTCAGATATGGCTGTAGGTTTCTTGAAAGTCAAAGTCAACGCAAAAAGTTTACCCTATGACACTTGTATAGCTTTTAGGAAAGTCCAAAGTTTTCCGAATGTTAAAGGCATTTAAATAAGACTCTCCATATGGCACATTTTAAAAAGAAAAGAAAGGAGAAAAAGAAAGAAAACCTAAAGAAAAAAATAAGCAATGTCTGTGAATAGGCAATTCACAGAAAGAGGAACCTAAATGGGTAGTAAATATTAAAAGATGCCCAAACTCTTTCAAAATTAGGAAAATACTAATTAAATCATTGATAAAGTGTCAGTCTATAATCATCAGATTGACAAAAACTAAAAAGTTGCATAACATCAACTGCTGGTGAAGATATATAGAAATGGAATCCTTGATACCTTGCTGGTGAGAATATAATCTAATAGAGCTATTTGGGAATATAATCTCACTGAGTTTGCTGAGATTTAGTAGGGATATACCCAACAATCCAACAATTCTACTGCTGAATATACCCTCCACGAATCACTCGGGTGCTCAAGGATAAGGTGTGTTCATGTTCATGGTAGAGCTGTTACTGTTAGTAGACTTACCAATGTATGAATAGCATGGCATGTGATGGAATGTAAAAAGCAATCACTTATGCTTATATGTAACATCATGAGTAGATCTTTAAAAACAGTGTTGAATAAGAAAAGTTAGAAAGATACTTATGCCACAGTATCATCTATGTAAATTAAGCACAGTGAATGCCAAAATTTTTCACATCTCTGTGTGTGTGTGTGTGTGTGTGTGTGTATGTGTGTGTAAAAGGTAGAATGGATGAACATATATATTATAAATATTATATATTTCATATATATTATAAAAGCTGACTAGGGTTGGAGGGGGCTGTGAGATTAGAGACAGAAGATAATAGAGAAAAAAGTAAAACCAAAGTAAATGAAACAAAATAGAAGTATTCTGTAGCTTGATGACGATAAAATGTCAGTGCAGTTCATGATCATCTTAAATTTTCTTATCAAAAGTCCATATTTAAAAAATTTTTCTGAACATTTAAAAGTTGAGGAAAAAACAAAATTAAGAACATGTGAACAATACCATAAAAACACCAACTCTATTTGAGAGCCTTCATGAAAGCTCAACTTTATTTTGGTATGAAGACCACTGAGAAAAGAAGACAAAGCATCTTTGAAATTAACCATATAAGCCCCTGGATAAAATAGATTCTAATTTATATAACTTTATAAAGTAAGGGGTATCTTCTAATGCGTAGTGTCGGGAAAATTTCTTTGTGATTAGATAGCTGGCTGCATGATGAGCATGTCCAGACACTCAGACAAAGAGGAACTGGATCATTCGATGGAGCGGAATAGACTGTGCTCAGAAATGACCTTCACAAGAACTTTAGATGTTGATTACCTTAGTTGAAAGGGCTCCAAGCAGGAACAGTCATTAATTTTGGAAAAATTCAATCAATGATGTTTTTCACTTCTTTCAGCTGCTTCACACAGACTGATTATTTCCTTTTTAAAGCCTTGAGTTTTTCTGCCAAATTCTAATGTAGTAGAATGATAGCCCTTTCCAAGTGAGTGGGGGACCCTCACTTGTTGAACCTTGATCCCCAAAATCGGAGTCCCTTTTCCATCTTTTCCCTCTACTTTTGCTGTAAGGCTTAAATTCCGAATTCGAGTAACTAAATCCAATGATGAAGTCATAATACAGCTATCTAGACTGGAAGTTCTTCTGCTCTGAGTGGTTCATTATTATAATTCTGTATTTGTGTTTAGCCTTATTTAAATCCCTTCTGTTGGGGTTTAAATCCACTACTTGTCATTCTTCTATCCTAATAACCACTCATGTATTCAGTTTGACAAATATTTGTGAAATGTCCTTTATATGAGGGTTACATAGGAAGTACTCATTCCTAAATATTTTGTTATTTAAACTTGCCAGTTTTGGTGGATGCTGTAGTTGGCGACCCAGATACTCCTTCAGAGCCAAAGTACTCTTTCCGCCAGCTGCTGGAATTGGTGGAAGCTGGCAGCCCTCAGCTGCATCCCTTCTGGAAAATTGCCTTTGGCCAAAGGGAGCTGCCTCACACGAGGTCATGCTTCCTCCCTGGGCAGCCCACATCCAATGTCTGGCCACTGAGACTCATCCCCACTGCTTCAGTTTGGGCCAGTTCTGAAGGGCATCCCGGCTCAGGACTCCAACATGCCCCTCCCACCTGATCCTTCTTCCTTCACTGCTGTCATAGTGGTTTTGCCCAGAGCACACCCCAGTGGCACTCGCCACAGATCTCCATCTCACAGTCAAACCTCCATGGAAGCAAATCTAAGTCAGAGTAAACCACAGCATCACTTGTCACAGCCAATCTTCACAGTCCCTGCTATTTCTATTAATATAATCATTTTTAGTATCCAGAGAAACAGTGGATATTTTGGCTACCAAAATATCCATTGCTTATCAGATGCCAGACATCCAAAAACAAAACAAAATCTCTGACATTTTCCCCCAAAACTTTGCAACTAACTTAAAGCATGTGAGTGATTCTCTGCGTCCAGATTATATTTAAAGAGAGTAATAAGATTAATGCTGTCTGCTAGTATCTTTTGAAAAGCAAACCATCATTAACCGGTCCAACCGAATGTTGCCAATTGATGCCTTCTCCATTGACCAACTTTCTGGGGAAAAAAAAAGTATAGCATATTAGACTTTAGGTAGACTTACTGGTAAATTGTTTCACTAATGAGCAAAGCAAACATTGGTAAGTGGCAAACCATTCACCTGGGTGTCTTTGTTTGTATTATGCAAATGAACTACTTCCTCTTGTCTCAGCTGTATTCTGCTTACTTATAGTGAAGTTTAGGGCTGGGCCAAGAGAGGGTGAGAGAGCTCCACCCTGGAAGGCCCTTGCAAGATAAACAGCAGTTTGAGCAGGGGCACTCTTTGCTTTATTTGTAACCTATTGCGACACTGGGTTTCCAGACATCGTTTACTGATGTTTATTTGTTTGGGGGGATTTTTTTGGGTATGTGCTTGAGGAAAATGAATAAAAATCTAATACCTTTTCCTGTGGTAGAAAATTAAAGACTTTCTTTAACTTTTTTGTTAGAAATAATTATTTTATTTATGCTGAACTCCAGGGAAAACAGGATATGAAGTCCCAAAACAGTTCTGCTTTCTTTCTGAATATTTAATTCAGTTTATCAAATATTTATTGAGCATCAAATCTATATGAGGATTCTCCACACTTGGGGTACACCAGTGAACAAAACAGACACAAGCCCTGCCCTGAGTTCTACTTTCTTTGCTCTACTACCCTGTGGGAGAGAGAAGGAGGCGTGAGGGAAGGATGCAGAGATGATGTGCAGCGTATTTCCAGGTTTTCAGCACAGGCCTGCTTTTAATTATTCTGTCCTGTTCTCAGACCACATAACTCACTTATGTCCTTAGATTATACGGTCACTTTTATTTTGACTAACGAAACGTGATCTTTGGTGTAAATAAGACTGAAAATTCTCACTTCTTCATCTGAAAATATTGCTGGGGAGACGAGGGGCTGAAAGGTGAAGGGAGGGAACTGGTATTTATTGAGAATTTAGTACACTCCATGTGCTTTACATGACATGCATTTAATCTGCACAATCTGCAAGTTGGATATGACTTTTGTCCCTCCTTTATGTATGAGAAAACTGAGACTGAGAGGTTGACGAAATAACTTTGCAGAGATCACACAGGAAGTAAGGCACTGACCCGGAACGGAGCTCAGGGCCCCTGCCTTCTCCCGTGAGGTGCTGACTCTGCAGGAGGCTCACGGGTAGAAGTATCGCACTTCCGGTCTACTGAACTTGTCAGCATACCTAGAGCTTGAGAAAGAATTTTTTTAATTCGGTGAACACTTATGCGGGTTTTGAAACCAGTGTGCTTTAAAATGAACTTGAGCAATAGAGCCTCCTGGGCCTAAGAAATTCAGAAGAAAAATATTGCAAAGATTTGTGTAATGGTTAAGCCTTTCTTCATGATGATAGCCACAAACCTCCCCAGAGGTCATCTGTTGTGGCTCTTAGATTCATCTACAGAAGCTTCTCCCAGAGAATACGCACGAGGTTTTCTGTGCATCCTACCCATCCAGCCACTTCTCTCCCATGTATCTTTGAACTGGGAACAATTCCACACTTAAATAGGGAAGTGTGACGAGAAAAGACTGATGATAACAGGTGAGGCTGCTCACCAGCGGCTGCTTTGGTGGGCTGGGAAACTTGTTTTGGAGAAGTTATTTGAACTAGTAATTTATTTCTATTAAAAATGAACAACTCTGAATACCACCGTAGATTTATATTGCTTTGATATTTAAAAATTTTTTGTTCTTTCTCCTTCTAATAAAATTTAAGGCTAAATATCTGTCTCTAGGGAAAAGAAGTTATTCAGTCATACTGGAGAGGAATATGAAGGGGAAGGCTTGAACTGTAGTCAGTCCGATACTTAAATCTGCTGATAGCATGTGTTCATTACTCTTCAGTCTTAAAGCTGGAAAATTAATGAATTTTCTGAAGCCAAAGGAAGGCAAACTTTTATTTTTCATGGGAGAATTAAAATATTAACATCTATACAGTATTATTTGTTTACCTTTATGTATCTTAATTTGTTCCACAAAGAATTTGGAGTGGCTTATAAGGATTGTTAGCTCAACAGTGGGATAGATTGATGGATAGAGATATAAATAAAAATTAGTATCATTGTATGATTTTTGTTATGGTATGCTATGCAATTATTGACATTAAGCTGATATTCCTAAAAGCAGAAGCAAAGAAGAATACTGTATATTATGTCATTCATATTTTGTCCTGAAAGAATAAAATTCTTCAGTGAAGCAAAGATTTTCCTGACACTTAGGTCTGACAAGGACATTTTATCTGACATGGCCAGTGTTTTTCGATGACATTCTGACAAAAAAAGTGAAGGCAGGTGTCATGGGACTCTTTTTAAAATTTTCCCTAAATGCAAACTGAGGATATAATGACCAAGTCCAACTCAATGGAAGCAATGTTCTGGATAAATTAGAAAGTGTGTGGTCAACATACACAACTTGCTAGTAGTCTACCTTAATTTCCAGAGTAAGGATACCAAAATCATAGCCCATGGCCCAGCAGCTTTCTCACCCCAACTTAGAGTGTGTGGATCCATCATAGAACTCTTTTCTGCTTAGACCAAACTGGGCTCAGATCCATTTCAAAACAGTGCTCTTGGTCTTCACTACCAATGGATTAGAGATGGAAAAAACTGAAGGCTGTTTTTTATCATGACAGAACCCTCTAGGGCATCAATATGCACTTCAAGAGACAGCACAGGCCTCTGAAGTTATACACACCATTATCTGTGTAGGTCTCTCGAAGTGTTTTTCCAGTGTGGGACTTCAGAGCTTTCAATCCATGAAAGAGTCACCGTCAGGAATGCATTGACCGCACGTCCTTTAAACACTTTTCTTTAATATTTGTGTCAAGAGCTTTCACTAAAAGGTGAGCAGCAAACAGTTCAAAGGCATCTTCTGGCAAGAGTCTGGGCCCAGTGTTCTGTGCTGTTAATCAAAAGCAGAGCTGTATGAACTAAAAGATCAAAGCGCACCATCCACAGACACACTCTTTAGAACTTAGAGCCTCTCCCAGGCTGGCACCTGGCATCCACCTGCACCTGGTGAGGGCGGGGTAGAACCTCTGCAGGACCAATCAAAAATACTTCTGCAGTGTCTACTGGGTGCCAGAAAATGAGGATATGGTGTTGAACAGGTGCTTGTCCAGATTGGCCCTAGGCTAATAATTACACTATAAGTAATTACTATTTTGGTCTTTTTGTTTGTATTTATTTTTATTAATATACAACAATTGTACATATTTTGGGGGGATATGTGATATTTTGATACCTGCATACAATGTGTAATGATCAAATCAGAGTAATTGAGATACTGTCACCCCAAACATTTATCTTTTCTTTGTGTTGGGGACATTACAGTTCTTTGCTTCTAGCTACTTTGAAGTGTACAATACATTTTTGTTAACTATAATTTGCCTACTATTCTATCAAATACTAGAACATATTCCTTTTATCTGACTATACTTTTGTACCCCTTGACCAACATCTCTTCACCCCCACTAATCACTATGTTTGTTATTTGCTGTGAAGGGTAAGGACAGCTGGATTTGTCCTTAAAAGTGGGCTAAGTAAGCCGAGGCGGGCGGATCATGAGGTCAAAAGATCGAGACCATCTGGCCAACATGGTGAAACCCCGCCTCTACTAAAAATACAAAAATTAGCTGGGCGTGGTGGCGCACGCCTGTAGTCCCAGCTACTTGGGAGGCTGAGGCAGGAGTATTGCTTGAACCCAGGAGGTGGAGGATGCAGTGAGCCGAGATCATGCCACTGCACTCCAGCCTGGGCAACAAGAGCAAGACTCCGTCTCAAAAAAAAAAAAAAAAAAGGTGGGCTAAGTATCTTCCAGAACACAAATAAAAAAGAACAGACATGTTTCCAAAATTCTCACCAAGTATAGCCAAGTATACGGTATTGATTTTCATAGTCTTTTACAGATTGATAATCATCTTATTAGTTTAGGAATAAATACGTTTTTTATATTATAAGCAGATCTCTATTTATCTTGCCGGCTTAGGACTATAGAAATATGTTCGTTATGACTTTGGTCATAAAATGTTTTTTTGGTGGAATTCAGAGAATAGATTGCTCACACAATCATCACAAGTAGATTCATTAAAGTTACTTTTAAATATTTAATAGTTACCATCAGATAAATCGGCAAGTGGACAACTTTTAAGGAATTCAGTGTTTCATAATTTTACGATGGTTAGAAGCATCTTATAGCAATGGCAATAAAAATGTGTGGTGGCTGTCATCTGGTGCTTTCTATCTCTCCATGAAGTATGAGAAACCTGCACTGAAAAGGAAAAAGAAATGTCAGAGAGTTGAGAATAGAACACATCAAAATTATTACTGGGATTTGTCCTCTTTACACAAAAGCAGAGAAAGCCTCTGACAACTGCCTACGTTGACTAATTTAGTGCTTGAAACTTTTAACCACAAACAGATATCCAAAGTGCACTACCCATTTGAAAGGAAGACGGTAGGGTTGGACTGTCTGGATTTGGATCCAACTCCTTCACTTACTAACTGTGGACCTGGGCACAGATCAGTTTCCTTACCTGTGTAAGGAAAACCCTGTGCCTCAGTTTCCTTATCTCTATATTGAGGTTAGTAATAGACCAGCCTGAGCAACATAATGAGACCCCCGCTCTATAAAATAAATTATTTTTAATTAGCTGGCCATGATGGCACATGCCTATGGTCCCAGCTACTCAGGTGGCTGAGGCAGGAGGATCCCTTCAGTCCATTAGGTCGAGGCCGCGGTGAACTGTGATCATGCCACTGCACTCCAGCCTGGGTAACAGAGTGAGACCCTGTCTCGGAAAAAAAAAAAAAAAAGGAACAGGAGCAATCTGTTAACAGGAAAGTCAAAGAAAATTTATAGAATAAAAAGACAAATGTCAAATATGTAGGCCAGTTTAGAGGACCCACAACAGACAGCCTGCTGCTCAGCAAGACCAGCTTTCTCTTTCTCTTCCTCTTGTGCCACAGCCAGACTGCATTTCCCAGGCCCCCTTTGCAGCTTGGGATAGATAGCCAGTGGAACCTGAAAAGGAGTATGTCTCATGCCCAGGCCTGGCCCCTGAAACTCTCCCTGGTGCCATTCTGTGTTGTGAGGCTGTGGTGCAGTTATACAGTGGCAGATGTTTTTGCAGTGGCTGGGGGATTCTTTGTGTGGAAGTGCCAGAGTGGGGGCTGGCAGGTGGGCAGAGGTGTCAGAACCATCAGTGCTGCTCTGAGGAGCCTGAACTTTACCTTGGGACCATGGAGATCCACTGAAGAGTATGTTCTGTGTAGACAGGGGTATAACAAGCAGATGTGCATTTCAGAACATTCACTCCCTTGGCTGGGGGAGGATACTGAAGAGGCCAGGAGAGGTGGGAATGGTGCTGAGGCTGGAAGCAGTTAGAAGGCTTTGGTAATCACCAGGTGGCAAGGGATCAGGCTTGAAATGAAGTAGTGTTAGAGGGATGAAAGGGAGAGATAGATGCCCAAGGACATTGTAGAGTCAACTGTTCTGTTGGGTGTGGGGAGCTGAGATGCCACAATAAGAAATAAAGGTGGATACAGATGTCATCACATTTGGAGATGCATCATGACTTTGGGTGCTTATGCTCATGCCTGCTATTTTCTCTGAGTAGTTAGAAAAATTTTTTTATTTGTTTGGTTTTGTTTCGTTGATGTTTGAGACAGGGTCATGTTCACACCACTGAACTCACCCAGGCTGGAGTTCAGTGGTGTGATCATGGCTCACTGCAGGCTTGACCTCCTAGGCTCAAAGGAACTTCTCACCTCAGTCCTCCCAAGTAGCTGGGACCACAGGCTTGCACCACCACGTCCAGCTAATTTTTTTTAGTTTTATTTTTTGGTAGAGACAAGGTTTCACTATGTTGCCCAGGCTGGTCTTGAACTCCTGAGCTCAAGTAGTCCTTCTGACTCGGCCTCCCAAAGTGCTGGGATTACAGACATGAGCCACCATGCCTGGCCCAGAGGACTGTTATCAGCACCCTCTCCACTGCCAAATTCTACACTCTATCCATCCCAAACTATGGCTATTTCGTTTATTGCTGCCCTTGTAGGTACTATTGCTCTGTCTGAAATGTGCACATCCCCTTGATAATCTAGAAAGTTTCTAAACAGCCTTTTACCTACATCAAGTCTTCTGGGAAGGCTTCTCTCACTTCAGAAAAGCCTGGCTGTACCCTCTTTGAGCCTTTTCTCTCCCATGCCCTCCCCTTCTGGTATTACTTATAAAAGTGGGGTCACCATGCTCATAACCTCTTTACAACTAGACAGACAGCGTCTGATGGCAGGCAGGGAATTTTTTTTTTTTTTTTTTTTAGACAAAGTCTTGCTCTGTCTCCCAGAGAGATTGCAATGGTGCAATCTCTGCTCGCTGCAACCTCCACCTCCCGGGTTCAAGCAATTCTTCTGCCTCAGCCTCCCGAATAGCTGGGATTACAGGTGCACGTCACCACAACCAGCTAATTTTTACATTTTTAGTAGAGACGGGGTTTCACCATGTTGGTCAGGCTGGTCTCAAACTTCTGACCTCAGGTGATCCACTTGCCTTGGCCTCCCAAAGTGCTGGGATTACAGGTGTGAGCCACTGTGCCTGGCCGGAGGGATTTATTTATTTATTTATTTTCATCCTTGTGTTTCCAATGACTAGCCAAGGGCCTATGATTAATAGGTGCTCAGTAGACATTTGATGAATCAGCTAATTCATTAATGAGAATAAAGGGACAGGAAAAAGATGTGGATCTTGAAGTAGTAACATCCTCACCTCCTTTCACATGAGAATAGAGGAGCTGAGGAGCAACTCCTGAAAGGACCAATAGCATGGAAAATTTGATAAATAAAGTTGGAAGCAAAAAATATATACATTCCACACAGTTGTATGATTCCTGTGCTTTTTGTTGCCTCAACTGCTTCATTCCTTCCTCTTTTGGCCTTGTGCTTGAAGGCTGGCACTACAGCAGCTATCTTGGAATATGAGGGGACCTTGAATTTGGAGGCTGGCTCTAGAAAGGGAGAGCATAAAGATAGTAGGCACCTAGGCCCCTGGATACCAAAGAACCAAAATACCAGCACCTAACTGCCCAGCTCTGGACAGCTTTTCTTGAGGGTTGCATCTCTATGTTTAGGCCACTATTAGTTTGGGTTTTCTATTGCAAAAAGCTAAACCTAACACTATGTAGAATGGCTTGCCTTCTGATAACTGCCATAAGTGCTCTCATGATTCTTTATCTTTTTAAATTTTATTCATTTATTTTTAGACAGAGTGTCACTGTCACTAAGGCTGGAGTGCAGTGACACGATCATGGCTCACTGCATCCTTGACCTCTCACGCTCAAGCATTACCCCAACCTCAGCCTCCCAAGTAGCTGGGACCACAGGCCTGTGCCACCACACCCGGCTAATTTTTTAACATTTTTTCGTAGAGACAGAGTCTTCCCATGTTGTTCAGACTGGCCTTGAACTCATAGGCCCAAGAGATCCTCTCTCCATGGCCTCCCAAAGTACTAGGATTACAGGTGTGAGCCACTGCACCCAGCAACCCTGATGATTCTTAATCTGATTTTACTTTTATTTTACTATGTCAGCTCCTAAGCAAGCACTACACTAAACTGTGTGGCAATCAAAGTAAAATCAGATTAAGAATCATCTGATTAGAAACTTCCATCTCAATGGAATATTTAGAGAAATGGTGTGTAACCCTGTATCACGTCCTGTGGTCGAGTCTGTTACAAGAAAACAAGACAATGGTGCTCCTTGTGGATCACAGACATGCTCAAGTTCTAGAACAGAACTTGCCTCATCTTGTAAGTAGTGCAGATCATGACTTGCCCTTTTTACATCTTCAGTCATTAGAAAGTCAGCCAGATATGGGAGTCTAAGAATCCTTCTAACCTTTGGAGCGCTTCTCTTCTCCTCTACCTCCCTCTCCATGCATGATCCAACTCCATCCTGCTACTGTTCCCTTGGTCCAGTGAGGAGACTCATTTGCCTAAAGGTTCCTATTCCTGGGAGGGTGGTGGACACTGTCATTCTTCAGCTTGAAACAACTACTAAACAAACCCATCTCTACCACGGGAACATGAATCCCACTCATGGCATAACTTCCATTTGTTATTATGCAAAAAGTTTCTACTTCCGCTAGAGTGAGGAGAGGAAGGAAGTCATGAGGAGCCTGGAGCACAACTGAAGTCTAAAGAGATTCGGTGGTGGCCGGGCACGGAGGCTTAGGCCAGTCATCCCAGCCCTTTGGGAGGCCAAGGCAGGAGGATCACAAGGTCAGGAGTTCGAGACCATCCTGGCTAACATGGTGAAACCCTCTCTACTAAAAATATTTTTAAAAATTAGCCAGGCGTGATGGTGGGCACCTGTAGTCCCAGATGCTCAGGAGGCTGAGGCAGGAGAATGGCGTGAACCCAGGACTCGGTGGCTGTCACTCCCTTCCCACGTCCTGTAGCAAGGTTTTATCAGAAGCAGCATTTCTTCTTCTACCTTTGAATAATCCAGTTCGCATTTTGCGTATTGATTCAAAAGTCAGAAAAGTAAAAAAGAATATAAAAAACAACATATTGAGCATTGAACTATCTGAATCAAAAGCATATGGTGGTTGTATAGGAATTGTCATTTTTTCCCGTCACTGGTTTTGGTTTTTTTTGCCTTTCGTTGCATGAGAATAAAACACTTCCACAGGGCAATTTGGAAAGTTCACAATTGCTGGGCATGAAAAATGATTTTCATTTTTGGACAGATGTGATATATCTTCAGAAGCCATTTATATCCAACTGCTGTGCCAGTCTTTGAGAAATCTGACTTTAAAAAAAATTGTAGCCTGATACAAGACACGACAGGTTTCTGTACAGAGCCTTTGCTAAGCCTTCCTGCTTGGATTCAAAGATAACTCTATGGCATACAAATACCTTGCAAAAATAGGTATTTTTTGTTTATACCTGAAAAAATATAACTAGATGTGCAATTTTACAAAGAGATGGCAAGTTGATATTTATTTTATAGAAGAGCTGGACATAATAACTTTGTTGTTGTTACGTGTGTGTGTGTGTGTGTGTGTATTTATTTATTTATAGGGTTTGGTTCTATTTGGGGCATCAGGTGTCCACCGAGGATCTTGGCATGTTATCTCCTATGGATAAGGGGGCGGAGGGCTACTGTATGTCATAAAGTTCAGTGGAAAAATCCCAGTGGGGAGGAGTCCAGACAGAGGAAACAGCCCAGCAGGATTTGTTAGTGACTGATTCCAGTTTTAAAAAATAGTTTATGTGATAATTAAGCAAACGAATAGTCATATTTTCCAAATGTGGGTTTTTAGCTTGCCATTGACAGAAAACGAAGCTGCAAAAAGGGGAACCACTCTTACATGCAAAATAAAAGAAAGACAACTCAAGACTACCTAAAAATACAGACAGGTTGAGTTCCTGAGTGAATGCTGACTAGGATCCACAGTGTTTGCGCAATAAGTATTTATAAATCCTTGAGATAAATCACCACTGAATGATTGGATAGCAAGCCAATACACACACACACACACACACACACACACACATTTTCCCTTTTGAGAAAACTTGAGGGTTTTATTCTGAGGCCTCACAGCAGTGAAATGGTTTATTTATTTATTTATTTATTTTTGTTATTTGTGTTTTTGAGACGGAGCCTTGTTCTGTCGCCCAGGCTGGAGTGCAGTGACGCAATCTCCGCTCACTGCACACTCCGCCTCTTGTGTTCAAGTGATTCTCCTGCCTCAGCCCACCCCCCCCTTCCGCCCCCTAGTAGCTGGGATTACAGGTGCCTGCCACCAGGCCCAGCTAACTTTTGTATTTTTTAGTACATGGCCAGGCTAGTCTTGAACTCCTGACCTCAGGTGATCCGCTAGCCTTCGCCTCCCGAAGTGCTAGGATTACAGGCATGAGCCACCGCACCCGGCCAGCAATGAAATGATTTTAAGGAAGCAACAAAACAGCACAAGGGGAAACATTGGGGTTGGAACCCGAATGCTCCCTTAAGGGTCACTCGCTCTTCAGTGCTTGTCCTTTCAACCCTTCCAGTCAGCATCTCCTGGAGCTGCCCCGGGAGCATGAAGCTCTGCCTCTGTCCCAGGCTCCAAAGTCCGTGATTATTCCCAGGGAGTCTTTTCAAAATCTCTGACTATGATGAAGATAATATGTGTTACCAGGGTTATTCTTGTATTGAGTGCTTAGCATGGGCCAGGTGCTACATTGATAGTTTTAACCTGTGTTATCCCATTCACTCCTCACTACAGCCCTATTTCTATACAATTACTGTGTTTCTTATTCAGTTAAACATTGCACTTCGGCCGGGCGCGGTGGCTCAAGCCTGTAATCCCAGCACTTTGGGAGGCCGAGACGGGCGGATCACGAGGTCAGGAGATCGAGACCATCCTGGCTAACACGGTGAAACCCCGTCTCTACTAAAAATACAAAAAACTAGCCGGGCGTGGTGGCGGGCGCCTGTAGTCCCAGCTACTCGGGAGGCTGAGGCAGGAGAATGGCGGGAACCCGGGAGATGGAGCTTGCAGTGAGCCAAGATTGCGCCACTGCACTCCAGCCTGGGCAACAGAGCGAGACTCCGTCTCAAAAAAAAAAAAAAAAAAAAAAAAAAAAAAAAAAACATTGCACTTCATAGAACACTGCATTGTTCCATGAACTATCTGGGTGCAGTGGCTCACACCTGTAATCCCAGCACTTTAGTAGGCTGGGGTAGGAGGATATCTTGAGGCCAGGAGTGCAACATCAGCCTGGAGAGCAGAGTGAGAACTTGTATCTACAGAAAAAGTGTAAACATTAGCCAGGTATGGTGCTAGTTCCCGGTAGTCTCAGCTATTTGAGAGGGTGAGGTAGGATGATCACCTGAACACTGGGGGTCAAGGATGCAGTGAGCTGTGATTGTGCCACTGCACTCCAGCCTGGGCAACAGAGCAAGACCCTGTCTCAAAAAAAAAAGCCAGGGGTTGGGTAGGGAACAGAGGCACTAATTTTTCCAGGGACACATAACTCAAAAGGGTTGATAAGTTAGGCTGCTTGTGATAACTATGATTCACACTCCTCCGACTGTGACTGCAAACATTCAACCAGGTGAAGTTCCACAGCTGGAGTAGCACTCTTAGAGTGACCTCCGTTCTTGTCAAGAATAATTAACTTTATACTGGTTGGTGAGAATAGAGTGGTAGTTTTCTTGGGGACAGGGAAAAGAGAGTATTAATGAAGAAATGAGACATGAAATGGTGCTTCCCATGGAGAGAAGAGAATGCTGGAATTGCAAGTGCTTCTTGGAGTTTTTCTAAGAGAAAACTGGAACAACTTATTTTCTGTTCTTTCAAACACAATTTAGCCCTGCCCTGGCCCTAAAAGACAAACAGAATGCAGGAGCTTTGCTAGTCTCCCATGGTTGCTATTTTCTCTGTAATCAAAATGACAAGAGAAGAATACTTGATAAAATGAAGATGTAGCAAGAACTTATGTCCATCATTAGGCATTAAAGATAGGGTAAAAGGAACTAATACTTACGGAAAGCTGAGCAGGGTAACATTTCTTGGCCTCAGTGCTGTCGTGGTCTAGTGGAATGGACAGAGTGGCACAGGAATACCAATGTAATCCGTAAAAGTAAAGTATAAAGAACTAGACACACAGAGGAATGAACAATTGTCTCTTGTCTGGAAGCCCAAGGAAAGCACCATTGAGAGATTACATATGAACCAAGCCCTCTACAAAAGGGTTCCTGGGCATCTGTGTCAAAAACAGCCAGATAAAAAAAATTACCAATGCATTTGATGCAGAACCAAGGTTGAGAACTACTGAAAGAGGTTAGAGAGTGAGAAACTGGATTTTGAAGCTGTAGCTTTTAGGCTCCCTGAAACCATGGAGCACTTGATTGCTGTGGGCCAGGTGTGATGGAGAAGGCTCCTATCAGAGCAGCTGCAATAGGGATGGGAAGGAAGACGCTAAAGACACAGGTGCACTTGACGGGAGGGACAGGAGGGAGAGGATGCAGAAGGGGACCTGCTAAATTGTAAACTCCCAAGGGTGGGCGCTGACCCATCTCTCCATCCCAGAGTGCCCAGTATGTGACTCACACAACATGCCAGCAGTATAGATACTTGTTGAATAAATAATTGAACTGGGTAACTATATTTTAAAAATTTGGAAAACTGGGCAGCTGGGGAATAGAGGATCACCAAAGCACAACAAAGAAATTCAGAAGGAAAAATGTTTAGAGAAAAAAAGTGAATTCAGTCTTAGACTTTTTCAGTTTAAGTAATTAAACATAACAATTCAAAGCTTCAAACATCTGAGAAGTCTGTCTAATATGCAAAAGAAAATCAAGTCATAGGGCCCTCCTAAATTCCAATATTTTGTCCCCCTGCTATTTCATTTGTATGTGACCAGGAGACTAAAACATGCATTATGCTCCCAACAGGCTAAATCTATTCTGGGATCCACTGAATGCCACTAGCGGGTCTGCTCGAGAGAAATCCCGATTGAATGACAACAGCACTAAGAACAGTAAGTCATGGTTGGGAAGCGTCAGGGGAATGGGGCCCAGATATCCTAAATTAAAATATAAAAGGCTAACGTTATTGGGCATGTACATCTAAATTTCTAGCATCCCACTACGCCTCCCGAATCCAGCACATTCCACCTAACACACACACACACTCACTTCCCTCTGAGGCAATTAATGGGCCCAAACTGACTTTTTATGGAACCATAATATAGAAAGAAATGCCCATGCCAAAACTGTCAATGCACAATAATTTATCAGAAATCCATGCTCTATTCTATGTCCCCAAGCTCAACACTGATATTGTAACCTGTTAAATGTGTTGTCTGCAGCTTGAATTCCTTTGTGGTTTCACATACGTTATTTGGATGAAGTCAACTGTATAGCACATCAGAAAACCTGTTAACATAGACAGGCAGGTAGATGCTTACTAACAAAGTACAACAGAAGTAGACTAAAAGTTTGGTTGCTTAAAGTAATTAGGAAAGTGGTGGCAATATAATAACATTGGTTATTATAGACCGTGCAGTTGAAATTAATAGAATAGAGACGCACTCTGTTTGGTGACTCACTATTTTTCCTGTTCTGACTCATAATTTCTCTCTTCTGTTTTTTCACATTATTGATCAGTGAATATTCTAGTAGTCTAATTCGTCTGTATTTCAAGGCTAAATATAGAACAGTAACTTTGACTGGGGAAAGGGGCTGAATAATGTTAACATCCAGGTGAAGAACAGGTTAATTCGGAAGAGAAAGGGGAAGAAGGGACTGCCCGGGAGAGCAGGAGGAAGGCAGAGGGCCTTGGGGGTAGCTGTTCCCCAAGCGATTCGGTATTTACACCATGTGCTCTGTCATATCCAGGAAACAGGAAAAGAAAAACAATCATTGGGGAAAATATTAATACCATAGAGAGGAGAACTGTGTTTCAATTACCTCAATTCCTGTGATCCTTCTTTAGTAATGGAAGATACATCATCCACAATAGAGAAAACATAAGTGCCTCAGAAATATAAACTTGTCTGTTTCTCTGAAGTCAAAATGACAACATTTTTGCTTATAGCAGAAATGCCTACTAACTTACAAATGAACCATCTGTAAGAATTATTTGTTTAATTATGTGACCCTCAGTTACTAATATGCCCTGGACACTGTAGCTTCTGTGGATTCCTCAGAAATTATCCTGAATATTATAATCTGCTAAGCTCTTACATCATACACCAAGACTCAAGTCAGACCATCAGTTCTTTGACACTTATTTGTCTTCAAATCATCTTACCAAATACTTGATCATCTTCCTTCCTTAAAGCCCGAGGCTGTACCAGTCCTGGCATTCATATAGACCATTAATATACCCACACAGTGCCTTTATTTTTCTGTGCACAAGTGAAGATAAACACACTTATGAAATTAGAAGTTTATGACCATTTCCAGCATCCAGTTGCTGCTCCCTATCTCTTACATCCCCCTGCCCAGCCCGTCTGCCTTCCTGTATTCTCTCCCTCTATTAAAACAGTCACAGATCTGATGTCATCAGTTTTTCTTTGATGGAGACACTTTCACCCCAAATGCCAGCTCTTTCAAACTTTCCCATTCAATACCTTTTATCTCTACCTGTAAAATGAAATTCTTTATTTTCTGTTTAGAGTTGAAAGAATTTCTTAGCTACACATTAAGCAGGAATAACTATAAATGCTTTCAAGATAAATCTGTTAGCTTTCAAAAAAAAAAAAAGACAATATTAAACACCTGAAAAAGAAGATGGGTCCAAAAAGAAATTACATCCTTGGGCTGCTGCCTTCTTTTCTCTCTTTTCTCCTATCCCTTAAATCTCAGTCAGTCATTTCCCAGTCATGTGCCTGAGGATGCCCAGGTGATCTGGACCCATGGCCAATTCCATGGCACCCAGCCCGTCTCTACCCAGAGCAGAGGATCCAACTACAGCCCTGAGGAGGTCCATTAGAACCAACTGGGAAGCTTTTATCAAGCTATTGTTTCCTCCCAGTATATTCCCCCATCATTTTAATGTGTTCCTACAGGGATCATGGTTCTCTAAGACTTATCTTCTACCACCCTGATGAAGAATCAGGGCTCAAAGCCTGTTAGGGGAGGAAAGGAAGGAGTGATGTTTGTGGCTGTCCCGTGGCCTAGTAATCACACAGGAGCACTTCAGATGGACGGTCCACAATCAATTGGTCTTGTATCAGCATCCAGAAGACTCAAGACAGTGGCAACAAAGAGACACACAAAGACTCTTCACAGACTGGGAAGGGGAGAGAGAGAGTGACCTGGCAGTGTAGAAAGACATCAATAGATCCCTGAACTATGGACATATTCTCTATTGAGGTCTCAAGTATTAATATGCATGGACATCAATATGACCATGCTGATTAAATAATAGTTGACCCCGAAATAATGTGGAGTTTAGGAGAACCAACCCCAAAGGGTCACAGTCATCGTGTTTAATTTTTGACTCTCCAGAAACTTAACTACTAATAACCTACTGTTGACTGGAAACCTTACCAATAACATCGTCATTGAACGCATATGTTGTATGTTATATGTAATATGTATTACACATTGTATTCTTACCATAAAGTTAGCTAGAAGAAAAAAGTATTATTAAGAAAATCATAAGGAAGAGAAAACATATTTCATTAAGTGGAAGTAGAGTGGGTCATATAAAGGTCTTTATCCATATCCTCACGTTGAGTAGTCTGAGCAGGAGGAAGAGATGGGTCTGGTCTTGATGTCTCGGGGTGGGGGCAGCGGGGGAGAGGCAGAAGAAAATCCACTTGTAAATGGACCCGTGCAGTTCAAACCTGTATTCTTCAAAGGTCAACTGTATAGCACATCAGAAAACCTGTTAACATAGACAGGCAGGTAGATGCTTACTAACAAAGTACAACAGAAGTAGACTAAAAGTTTGGTTGCTTAAAGTAATTAGGAAAGTGGTGGTAAGGTGGCATAATTTATCCATCTCTCCAACCACCCCATGGAAACAGAGCAACTAAGATAACAAAAGCAAAACCTCCCAGACAACATCTCCAATAAGGCAGCGGGAAAACATATCCCTATAAATATCCCTCCCTATAAATCCCTCCAAATATATGTGGGCTGGAATAAACTACTGGTGAGATTAAGACCTGTATAGTGTCTTCAACACATCAGAGGAAATGAAAAGAGGACAAAGGGACTTCTGATGGCCCCAAGAGGCAGAGGAACAAAAACGGTTCACAAGTACCCACTGTAAGGCTTGGTGGGCCACTCTGGGAAGGGCAGCTGAAACCCCTAAGTCCTGCTGCCTCCAACTTGTGGGTGAACACAAGAGAACCAGCTTGTGGTGGAGTAGCCTGTGCCCCATGGACCCTAAAGGGACCCGTAATAGCCGTCTCCTCCACAGCAAAACCCCACATTGAGGAGAAACTACTGGCGTAGATTCCAAATTGAGCAGGAAATAGACAAATAGGAGCAAAGGAGGCAAAAGAAAGAAGACGCAGATACAAGTGGAGGGAGGAGCAAAGAGCCAACAGATATCAGATACGTATTTGTAAACACATCCAAAAATAACAGAAAAGGCAGCTCTAAATCTCTAGGGCTAGGAAGCTATGCTGGTTCACTCTTCCCTTCTAAGAGTACAAGAAAACTCATCTCACTTAAACATTAAAAAAGAAAAAAATGGCCATCGAATCTATCATAAAGAAAAATGAATTGAGGAATGTAATGTCTCTGCAGACAATAAAAGCATGCCAGAAAGATACGCAAACAAAACAGAAGAAAATTTAGCCTAATATTTTAAATCAAGCTGAAAAAAAAGATAGCTTTTAAAGAACAGCATAACCCAGAATTTTAAGAACTCAAAAAGAAGCTAATTTGAAAAAACAGACTTGAAAAGGAGTTTATAGAAATAGAAAAATATTAGAGTTGAAGGAAAAACTTATTTTGAAATTTTAGACTAGACTAGAAGAAACAAAACAGTAAATGAACACCACAGAAAGTTCCTTAAGAAAAATAGAAAAGGAAAGAATGAATATTTTTAAAATAAAAAGATTTAAAAAATATATATGAAAAAGGCATAGACAGTAGGAATAGGAGAACCAAAGAACATGAAATAGAAGTTCCTAAAAAAGAAGATCAATGTAATGAAAGAAGAAATATTATCAATTATAATTCAAAACCTACTTTTCTGACCTAAAAATATACTTACCCAACATTTGAAAGGACCTACCTGGTGAAATTGGCCCAGAATGGGCCACATATAAACACAGTCTAGTAAAATTACTGAGCCAGAATGGGCCACATATAAACATAGTCTAGTAAAACTATTGACCTTTAAATAAAAAGAAAAAAGGGGTTTTTTTGGCACTAATTAAAAGGTCAGTATCCCTTGTAAGAGAAAGAAAATCAGATTGTCATCAGACTTTTTGACAATGCTTTATGCCAGAAGACAATGGTATAAAATATTTAAGAAATATTAAGGAAAGCAGATGTGAGCTAAAGATTTTATACCCAGCAACATTGACCTTTAAATACCATGGTCACAATTCTTGATAAACATACAAGAACTCAGGGAGTAATGTTCCTGTGAGCCTTTCCTGGGGAATTTATGGAGACCAAGCCTCAGAAAACCAATACGACTTAAGAGACATCGACAATAGAACTGGCGGTGAGCATTAAGTAGACATTTTTTGTGTAACTCATAATGTCTTTAGTTTACAAGGGAGAGAGTATAAAATGTGATGGCCATTTTCTCTGTATATAATTAACTGTCAAAAATGAGGAGGGGCATAAACTGGAAAGAGAATATAAAAAGTAGAATAAGCTCTGTGATTGCCTCAAGGATATCAATGGAGAATAAAAACATACCTGTTGAAAATAGATGCCAGGGAACAGGGGAGAAGGTAAAAAAGGGATTATTAGCTAATTTCAATTTTATTCATAGTAGGATGGGGGAAAAAGTAAAAATGGGACTAAAGGTATTATTTACAGATATTAATAAAATTCTAGATTATATAAAGATGTTAATAAAGGGCTCAGAACAAAATAGCACAAACATTTCTAAATACAAAAAGAGTCTGGGTGCAGTGGTTCACACTTGTAATCCCAGCTTTTTGGGAGGCCAAGGTGGGAGGATTGCTTGAGCTCAGGAGTTCAAGACCAGCCTGGGCAACAAAATGAGAACCCTATTCCCTATAAAACATTTTAAAAATTAGCCAGGCACAGTGGCATGTGCCTGTAGTCTCAGCTGTTTAGGAGGCTGAGGCGGGACAATCCCTGATCCCAGAAGTTTGAGGTTGCAATGAGCTATATTGGTGCCACTGCACTTTAGCCTAGATGACAGAGTGAGACCCTGTCTCAAGAAAACCCACAAAACAAAAAGATAGGTGCAAGAGAGAGAACACATGCACACAAGCAAATAATGTAGGCAAGTGCTTTTCAGACTCTGTAGTGAAGGACTACTTTTTTTCCCCAATAATTTGTAAGCGACACTTGTAATATACAAAATCATATACTTGAATTTAGTGGCAATATCAAATTAAATGTTTCTAAATGTGTTTTGTTGTTGTTGTTTTTACTGTCTATTCACAAGTCATCATAGCTTGGTAGCAAACAGTTCATGGAGCAGCCTTGATATCGACCACATAGGAGAAGGGTAGAAATGTAAGGCAATAAAGATAGAGGTAGTCACGGGTATATAGATGTGAATATGTTTGCATGCTTGTATGGATGGAAATACATGTAACAGATGTGACAAAGGTGATGCCAAGCATTTGGATCCTAAAAATACATTTACTGATTAAATTTACATTTATAAAAAGATTTCCAGATTACCTAACAAAGTAAAATCCAACACTCCAGGTTATATACATATAAACTTTTAATAATAATATGTATGTTTCAGGTGGAGAAAAGTCTGTATAGTATGCTACCAATTATCTAACAAAGGAGATAGGGGATAAAAAAATACAAATATATATCAATTTTGTATAATTTGTCTACAAATTATGTACAAATATATACTAACGGACATAGAAATCACAGCATTTAAAGATAAAATATTTAAAGGTAGAGAAAGGAAATAAGATTGAGGAGACAGGAAGAAAAACTAGACTTGTTTTGTAAATTTGACTTTAGAGTCCTGTAAAGCTTTGCATTATTATAAAGCAAAATTAAATTTAAAATAAAGTGATTCCTAAACATCAAAAGTAAAATAAGACTATTGAGCCTGTCTATCCAGTAGGTGGCAGAACAGCACCTAAGGGACTATTCCAAGTGACTGTAAAACACAGTAATTTGACTGTTTTAGCGGAATCTTATCATAAGGACAGAAACAACTGCAAACTATCTTAAGCTGACTTTTGTAATCATTTTGCTAGTGGTAGTCTTATATTTATTCGACTGTTACACGTGTGTATTATGAATACAGCAAATGAATAATTGTATTCGTGTCAATAAAATTTGAAATTTGACAGGGAAAGGGCACTGTAAAAAAAGTCCTGCACTAGAATTTGAATAGGAAACATTATCATGAATTCGTGATGAATATTATCTTATTAAAATACATGTTTTCTAGCTTTGCAACCCTTCACACACAGATAATGTTCTCTACATACCATTTTCCACTAAAAGGAATCAAAGGCTCCCTGAAGAAATAGATGATGTACAAGATGGACCTGGAATATCATAAACTGCTTTGGTGATATCAGAACTCTGCAATTAAGTTAACTCTGCAATGAACTGAAACACATCGAATATTAAAATTCATGAATTCCTAATGATACTGTTAAAATAAAATAGTATTGATCATCCTTGGAAAATACAAGGAAACCAAAATCATTATTTTAAAAACTAGCAAATAAAAGGAAGAGATCAACCATTTTTTTCTAACTTCCCTATGCATATTATTCCAAGTAACCAAGTAGTTGATGAGATGTTTCTCTTGATAGAAGTATTCCATCTAATAAATGAAGAAGGAATTTTAAAATTCTAGTATCGCCATTTTGGAACCTTTAATGAATTATTGGGTGTAGACAATGATAATCAATGACTGCCAACATCACACAAAGGCCACCAGACGTAGGCTTCTGTGTGGAGGTACACACCACCACCTATCAGGCATTTTGGCCAAAAATTGAACCTCAATCTGATGATGTCCCTGGGTCTAGTGCATTCAATACCAGTCCCACGTGGCTACTGAGCATTTGAAATGTGAGTAGGCCAAATTGAGATGTTCTGTACATGTAAAATACAAACCAGATAGCGAAAACTTTATATGAAAAAAAATACCGTATCTCAATAATTTTTAATATTGACTACATACATAATATTTTTGACATATTGGGTTAAATAAAATTATATTACTAAAATTAATTTTAATTGTTATTTTTTCTTTTTTAAATGTGTATTATAAAATTTTAAATCATATTTGTGGCTCATATTTCTATTGTATGGTGGTGTTCTTAATTCTAACTACAACTTACAGGAAATACGCTGGACAGAGGAACATGTTAAATGACACCAGAAGGATAGAAGCAGTAAAACCCAGGCTTTAGAAAAGTCTGGAACTTATATTTCTAATCCATTTTAATGGTGGGGTCAAAGTTACTCAAAATTTACAAACATGAGCACTGTAATTAATGTGTAATGTAGTCCTAAACATCAATATCTGCAAAATCATAGATTTGATATCTCAGTTTCATTTTCACTATTGCTCAGATAATGCATAATAATAAAAAGCCTATATATTTGCATTGGCTAAAGTAATTTATCACCAGTGGTATGTGAACTGCACCATGGAAAACAGATATATTTTCAATTTTCTAATTTTTAATAATCTGAAAACAATTCTCTCAGTTTATTCAGATAGATGAATACATAGTTATGGTTTCTATACTATTAGAAAACTTCTATTTTTTTAACCAATATAATTAATTTTAATAATATATTTTGTTTGACATATCTAAATATCAATTTCAACATGTACTAAATATAACAATTATTAATGAGAAATATGATTTTCCTTTGGCTTTGTATGAAACATTTGAAATGTAGTGTACATTTTTCACTTACAGCACTTGCAATTCAAATGCTATATTTTTATTAGGAATATTTAATCTAAGTAGATATCTTAAAATTTACATTTGAAAACAATAGATTCAGATACCTAAGTTGTTACAAACATACTTAACAGTTTTCAATGACTGATTTGAGTATCAGTTTTAAAATTTAAATCAATGAAGTTAATTAAAATGAAATGAAAATTTAGAAACTCCATTTCTTAGTCACACTGGCCACATTTCAAGTAGAAAGCCTTTGTTTTAAATTCACTTTGTCCTAAAGCTGCAAGTAGAAGAATTTCTACATCTTATCAGAATGGACTGGTTTAAAATATTTTTCAATTAAAACATAATACCAAACCACTTAGATATGTAAAATTTTTAAATTCTCCCTTTTCTCTCTTCCATCTTTACTATTTTCCCCAAATTTGAGATCAAATTAATAAATATATTTAGAATGTTTCTAACTTTAAAAGTTAAGTACTGAATTAGGCTTACTCAGACTTCACTTTTAATACAGTATTTCTTACATGTCTAACATAATAGGTGCCCAAAAATGTTAGGTAAATTGTCTCCGTTTATTAGATCAGGAATTATTTAATAGTATCTAAACTTTTACTTTTGCCTTTACCCATTTATGAAAAAAAATCATTCCAGCTTAGCATGCTTTAATATCTTATTGGGATAAATAAATAAGATTAAATATCTAAATCATTTACAGAAAGATATCTTACATTCTCCAGAGCAAAACACTGATGAATACAGTATGTGTGTATTGAAAGTAAATCTTGTGGTTTTTTTACTCACGTTGCAGCAAAGCGAGAGAACACTAGGGGGCAGTGTTGTTAGAGCAGAACTCTCGAGAGGCTTGGAAAGGAGCGCTCAAATCACCAGCAGCTAGTGCGATAAACGGGGTCTAATAGCAAGAAAAGAATGCGTTCATTTAACTTTACTTTGTGAAGTTATATGGACCATATGCATATTATTCCAAGGTCTTGGAAGAGATGCTTTGTTCAAACCCTGAGCCCATAAGCTTATTAGGGACAAGCTCTTCCTGGAAAGCTCTTTCTTATGGAATTTTCTGTCCCAAAGAAGATACAAAAGAATAGAGCATTGCCAGAAAGTAACAATTCATAAATACTAACCCCAAGTGCCAGTATAATATTTAGTTCCTACCTCATTTTAACCTTGACTTGTATCCACCATTCCTTTTATTTTTTTCTACTCACCCAGGCTTCTTTGCAGCACATTTTAAGAATATTCTGAGAGCATCGTAGCTCTCACTCCATTTCAGCTCAGTGAATTCTAAGGCAACAAAAGTGTATTAAGTAATTAATCCATAATGCCAGCCACTCCCTAAAAGAAGGATAAAGCCAAAGCTAAAAAAAAAATAAAAATAAAAAATCAAAAGCTAGGAAGAAAACTTATTCACATTTTCTAAAATTACATTGTTGTTGTCTATATTAACGGCATGAGTAGTGACTTTATGCTACATTTTGCAGAAAGTATTGAGCATAATCTATAGATACTTAATATATGATGAGGTAAACATTTATACCTCAGACTGGAAACAGGCAGACAGCTAAGTTCTCTTGCTTTTGAAATATGCAACGAATTTTCTAATAGTCAAGTAACAAATCCATTTTTCTTTCTCTTTTAGAAAATTAGAATCTATATGTATTAAAGAGCTGTGCTCCAAATTGTGAGTCTGGCCTACTTAAATTTGAATAAATCATTCTAGAGAATTGACATTATTTAGTTTTGAATAATTCTTGAAGTCTTTTTGGACTTTGTAGTTGAGCAGCTGGTGGTTCTGGTGATTTTAAAAGTCCATGATTAATATAATTAATCCTAGTTAGTTTTTAGTCATCTCTTCAGATCTTTTGTACCTGGAATTTCTATAACCTATTTGCCTGAAATTGTATCAATAATAAATGGTTTGCCCTCCTCTATATCGTGGCAAGCATCCAGGTTTCTGCAACTCGAAATTTCAGCTCCTCTCAGCTTCTTTCAGGTTTGAGATATTTTTAGCCCCACTCTATCAGTCAGAATCCCATGAAAGAGAATCCCATTAAGAGGGCTGAGGTGAACTTAAAGTGGGGTCTGTTTACAGAGTAGGGAACAGGATTAAGAAAATACAGCCAGAGAGGCTGAGGTACCCAGAGATAAGCACAGTGGGAAGCCCTTACCACTGTAGGCCTGAAGAGTCAGACAAGGGGAAGGAAGGGGGTCCCCAAGTCTGTGGGCACTAGAGCTGTGGACAGGCTGCCATCGCAGAGGGGCAGATTGCTGCTGAAACACCAGCACAGGGAGGAAGTGGCACAGAAGGACACAGCTGTCTCCCCCACCCTCAGTACCCCCTTCCAGGGCCTTGCCTGGACCACCCAGAGCAAGGCAGGGAAGAGCCAAGCCTTGGGGATGGTGGCCTAGGAAAGGGAGGGTCACAGGCCACTGAACGTTCTCACTCTTAATAAACAGAGTTTTACGCTTCGAGCGGGTCTCTGTGGTTCTTCTCGCCTTATCTTTTTACTTCACTCACCACATTCTTACCAAACCAAAGGGAAAACAACAGTGGAGGGAAAGTCTTACACACGTCAGGCTTTTAGACAGAAGCTTTTTTTCCTCATCTCATATATCTTGTCTTTTGTTTGGTTCAAAAGGAAGCATTTTCTGCTCTATAAAAATCTAAAACTTTGTCTTCCCAACATCTCACTATGATAAGCTTTTAAGTGGGTCTTAAGCCCACTTAAAAGATGCTGCACCCTGATTTGGTTGCTGCACCCTGATTTGGGGAAGCTTAGTCAGTGATCCCATGAGAAGGGAACTTGTGAGAGATTCATTCTCTCCTGAATCGCTTAGGAGGCCCCCAATAAAGCCCCTACTAAACTCGTCATCCCCAGCCTGGACCATGTTTGGTCAATTTCCAGTTTTTCCTTTCCTTGCAATAACCCACTTGAAACTCCATCAGGGAAAATAAATAATTCAAATGCGAAACGTGTTGTCACTTTTATAAAATATTGCTCTCCTTGCCCCACCCCTCACCCCCTCCCTTTCTCCCCTTCCTGATTTTTACTGAAAGGAAGAAAGACAAGGAAATCTCAACGGTTTCATTCTCAGCACACATTCTAAGTCTGTCATTAAATGACCGCGGATTTTGTCACATACATATGGACAAAATTCTGTAAGAAAGCAATTGATTAAAGCCAATGAGCATTTGCTGCGCTGAAATGGAATCAGTGAATAAAAATTTATTCTGTTTCTTTTCTTTTTTCTAAGAGTCCTCTCCATTATTCAAAAGAAGCCTGTCTTATCTTGTTTCCAAACTCCTTTTCCCTTTCTTTCCCCTGTGCTGTTGATTTCCTACCTTCTTCCCACTTGAGTCGCCGGTGCAAGAGGGGGGTTCCTGCTTGAGTACCCACATGAGTAGGTTTTGTCTCCTCATCTGCTTGTCTTCTGAAGATAAATCGTTGGCAGAACTGAAAAAAAAAAAAATCATGGAATGGCTTTTTTACATTTCTGCCAGGGGGAGGCTATTTTGTAATCTTTTTGCAGCCTTCCTGTGCACAACCCAATCCCAAGCCGACTTGATTATCTCCTTAACTGTTTAGAGCAAAATTTAAAACTGGATTTTGTTACCTGCCCCAGGAGCAGATGCAACGTTGCTGAGTTGTCTTGTGAATTGCCAGGGTTCCTTTTCTTTTACAGACAGATCTGAAAGATCTTCCAGGGATCCCTGTTAGCTAAATAGTCTTGATGGTTATTACAGAGAAGTTGTAATTCTTTTTGGAAGTATTTATGCACTCATCCATGCCAATATTTACAGTTCAGTTGATTTTTCCAGGTTGTATAAGTTGCTAACAATGGAACTCCATTTATTTATTAATTAATTAATTTATTTATTTATTTAGAGACAGGATCTGGCTCTGTCACCAGGCTGGAGTACAGTCACATAATCATGGCTCACTGCAGCCTCCGCCTCTCAGGCTCAAGTGATCCTCCCGCCTTAGCCTCCCCAGTAGCTGAGACTACAGTTGTGCACCACCACACCTGGCTAATTTTTGTAGAAAACAGATTTCACCGTGTTGCTCAGGCTGGTCTGGAACTCCTGGACTCAAGCATTCTACCCGCCTCAGCCTCCCAAAGTGTTGGGATTATAGGCATAAACCACCATACCCAGCTGAGACTCCATTTAAATAGGTGGCTTTCATGTGAATTATTAATTTTGATAAAGAGAAGAGAAAAGCTGATAGATCAGTGTTTAAAAATCATTTTATGAACTAAGTTCAAAAGAGCAACTAGGGCCTCCAGACTTCCCTACTTTACAAAGTAATGGCCTGGCCGAGGATGTTCCAAACAAGAAATCTTTTCAAACTGTGATTTAAATCATTCAAATAGGGAGACCAAGATGAGTAAACCAATATAATGAGGCAGACTAAGTAGGAGATTTTTAATGAACATTTTCAAGGCACAGGGAAAGAAAGCACAAAGAGTAAAAGGATTTTTCTGCACATACCGTCTTATTAATCTAGATTTAGCTTGTTTATTGTGGAACTATGTGATTGGGTTAGCCATCAGGGGAGAAAAGTACTCTATGATGTAAAAGCTCAGTCTCCAGAGATAAAAAAATCTCTTCAATTTGCCATTTTTCAAAGTATCACAAAGAAATCCATTTTTCCGTGGTCTTCAATAAAGAAAGCGTGTCAAGGCAAGACACACGCTTAAAAAAGAAGTCAACATGGCTAGTTACAATGGGATAAGTAACAGCTACACTTAAAAATTCTATATGTAATGTAGTTTTCTTTTTGTGTGGAAAAGGGTAGGACAAGATATGAGATTCCTGGCCTGGAGAGTGGGCGAGGTATTAACATATTAAAGCAGGAATGTCTGAAACATGCATTGTGTATTTTCTGCTGTCTCAGCCCAAATCAGGCATAGCTCTGGGGAGAAGGGAGCAGGGCAATACCAACCAAAAACTATCTCTGTGGTTCTTCAGGCTGCTTGGGCAGTCAGCCTCCAGAAGAGACCTCACTCAGCTTTGGGTCATCCAGGCACGCCGGCCACTCGCCACCTCTGTGATATTATTTCAAGGATGCCAGCCCCCAGGTTCCCACCACTGCCACTGGCCAATATCTGAAATTCCCCTGACAGAGCTTCCTCATTAACATAAGGCTTTGACTCCAGACATAAACCAACCATGTCTCTTACCCTTTTCCTTGAACTCTATCCTCCCACCCAAAATACAGACAGGAGATGAACAAATACAAATATATAAGAATTCTATTTAATTCTAATCATTTCAATATTTATTGAAAAAGTCTGAGCAAGACATCAGTAAAAAACTATAAAATCTCGGAACGGACTGGTGCTTTAGAGATACAAGAAATGAGGTCTTTTGTTTTTTAACTTCAAGTCAAGACTGACAAGTTAACGTCTGTTTTGGGGATCATTAAGACAAAATAGTTGAAGTCTTGGATGGATAGTTAATGCTGCATAAAGCTCTTCTGGTGAAGCTACACATCCTGTTTGGATTCATCTGTCATCCCTGACGAGTTATCATACAATGACTGTGTAGATACAGCCTCAGTGTGGATAGCTCAGTGGACAGGAAGTCTTCCTTCTCTTCATTGACACACAGCCTCCTGAGCCTGCCTAACACCAGCTCTGTTCCTGCCTGTAAGGGCTACAGGAATTAGTGGAATCTCTCTCCCCTGTGCTTTGCCACTTTATTAAAACACAGGAACCCTCAGAACCTTCTCCTCCTCATCCCTTGCAGCTTTACTTTCTCACATGATATAGTTCCCATTTCCCAACTCTGCTGGACTCACTGAGAAAAGACAATGCCGTCCACCAGCAAGGACCCAAGTTAGGCTGTTCCAGGGAACCAGTGAACCATGGCCGGCAACTCACTTCCGTCCAGGAGCACAGGGACCAGGCCCTGGGAGGGAGAAGCACAAGATCCCGAGCAACCCAGTGCCTCGGAAGCACAGCAGTGGAGGCAGGAGGGAGTAGGCAGGGCCCATGATGTCTTCCATAAACTCATGTTCCGGAAAAGGACAGTGACGAGGAATTTCATGCTCAGATTTGCATTCAGCTGTTTATCCCAGTTAAGCCATGGCAGTCAGGAGCTGTAGCTCAGGAAATGTCTGAGCACATTTACAGCTACCCAGAGCCACAGCCACGGACTGGCATTAGAAACTGATTTCCAGGTCTGGTTGAAAATGAAGAAACAAACAGTATAAGCTAGAAGTCCCCAACCCCCAGGCCACAGACTGATACTCATACAGTACACAGTGCATCTTTCAGACATTCCTGTAGTATGGGTCCCTGGCCTGTTAGGAACCGGGCTGCACGGCAGGTGAGTGGAAGCTTCATCGGTATTTACAGCCGCTACCCATCATTTGCATTACTGCCTGAGCTCCACCTCCTGTCAGATCAGTGACATCATTAAATTGTCATAGGAGCACCAACCCTATTGTGAACTGTGCCTGCAAGGGATCTAGGTTGCATGCTGCTTGTGAGAATCTAATGCCTGATGATCTGAGGTGGAGCTGAGGTCGTGATGCAGTCACTGGGGAGTGGATGCAAATACAGATTAACATCAGCAGAGAGGTTTGACTGTGCAGAGGCCATAATAAATCAATTACTTACAGGCTCTTATCAAAATCCTATCCATGTGTGGCAAGTGACAATTAAGCTGCCTCTGGTGGCAGGCTTTATAGTGGCAGGTAAGTTGATGTACTTCAATTGTATAGCTGCATCTAGTGTCCTTAAACGTATGTTTGAGAGAACTTCAAATCCCCATACGTTCTGGGTTAAAGTCAAGGTGGAATATCCCGAGATTGCAGTGACAGCAACCAAACGAGATTGTAGAGTGACCTGGACATAAGCAACACACTTCGGTGTCACTGTCTCCCATCACCCCCAGATGGGACCATCTAGTTGCAGGAAAACAAGCTCAGGGCTCCCATTGAGTTGTATAATTATTCCATTACATATTACAATGTAATAATAGAAATAAAGTGCACAATAATAAATGGGCTTAAATCATCCCAAAACCATCCCCCGCCCTGGTCCATAGAAAAACTGTCTTCCATGAAACCAGTCCCTGGTGCCAAAAAAGTTGGGGACCACTGGTATAAGCCACAGAGCAAGTACATACATAGTCTAATGTATAATTTATAAAGTATAGTACATACTGTTAATCTAATGATTTCGAGATAAAATCCAAATGTTAAAGACAAAACGCTCTTTAAAATATGCATAGAAATCTGTCATTGAAGCATATAAGAAAGCAATATCACGATTACATTTCATTAAATAGTCATTGTAGGACTGTTAGCTTTGAATAAATTATAACCTCAAACGTATCTAAGAAAATTATAAAAGTGAAAATAAATATATCTGAACATACACTTTTTGGACTTTAATAACTGTAAAAATAATTATAGGCATAGTTGTGTGGGTGAAGTGAGTTCAAACACGCAAAGCGCTTAGAACAATGCCTGGTGCCGAGTAGGCCCAATGTAGCTATTTGCTCTTGGTAGACAGATGCCATGCGTTCTGTTAATTGTAGTCATAATTGAATTTTACAGTTTTTAGACAGGATGAAGGATTAGTGCTCATTGTAGCCAGTGGTTGTTGTTGTTTTTTTTTTTCTAAACTTTTTTTTAGCAGCAAAATTCAGTTTTCAAACTCCTTTCTCCAAATAATCGAGGAAATGGGGACCCCAGTGAGTAGGCCTGGAGGAGGAGCTGCTCTGCCGGAAGTGGGGCCAGATTTCTATCCATCAGCAATCTCCCCTTTGGAACCCAGTCTGAACCCTAAGCCAAGGCACTCTACCAGTTGACAGATGAGGAAAATAAACCCCAGGGAGGTAAATAAACCGAGGGAGGTAAATGCTCTCATTCTCAAAGCTAGCACAGTCAGATTGCTTTCCAGAAAATAATTAATACCTAATATACCTGGAAACAAGCGCTATTTGCAGGGTGATATTCAAGATATTTAACCAGTGTTCAATCAAAATGGCTCTGCATAGTCAGAGCCTCATCCTGTGTTGGGCATTAACTAAATCATAGGACGTTTTTGTGGGAGGCAGGGTGTCAGCGTTGAAGGGTTCAGTATCCGGGGGGCTCAGGACAATAGGTAATTACCAACTGATATAAAAGTGATTTTAATGAAGTACAATCATACCAAATGGGTACCAGCTAAATGTCAGCCCTGGGCGTTTGAAAATGTCCTCCGCAGGCTAGAAAAAATCCACATTGGATTGGAATCCTGCTGAGAATAGCTACACTATATATGGAACTCTGGAGACTATATCTGTTTCTTCCCATTTGGTCTTTCTAGAAATCAAAGTTCTCCTCTGGACTCTTCCAAAACATTTAGACATTTACTGGCTTCCAAAAGAAGGAACTCATGGTAATATTGACCAGTTTTAAAGAAAATAAAAGTATGAAACCCGGCATGGTAGTACAGAGGTGGAATCCCACATATTTGGAAGACTTAGGCTAGAAGATGGCTTGAGGCCATAAGTTCGAGACCAGCTCGAGCAACATGGCAAGACCTCATCTTTTTTTTTTTTTTTTTTTTTGAGACGGAGTCTTGCTCTGTCGCCCAGGCTGGCCGGATCTCAGCTCACTGCAAGCTCCGCCTCCCGGGTTCACGCCACTCTCCTGCTTCAGCCTCCCGAGTAGTTGGGACTACAGGCCCCCGCCACCTCGCCCGGCTATTTTTTTGTATTTTTTAGTAGAGACAGGGTTTCACCGTGTTAGCAGCCAGGATGGTCTCGATCTCCTGACCTCATGATCCGCCCGTCTCTGCCTCCCAAAGTGCTGGGATTACAGGCTTGAGCCACCGCACCCAGCCTAGACCTCATCTTTAAAAAAAAGTTAAATCAAAATAAAAATAAAGTTTTAAAAATATGTGAGTCGTTGCTTTGTAACTTCAACTTATCATTCAAAATAAGTTGAAGAATAGAAAGTGATAGCTGAATGCCACTAATTGTAGAGGTTGATCTGTGTCTCCATATTTACAAAAGGATTTATAAGAATACTTGTCATTTGCTTCCACTTATGAAAATAAATGGCTTCTGCCAGAGGTCTTGACGCAGACTATCTACCTGCATAAGAAACGTTCGATGGTGACAGAAGGAAAAAAAAGAACAAAGCCCTGCCAGGTGCCCCAGTGGGAAAATTGGTACATTGGGTTTGAATGGGAAGAGGGAGGATGTTCCAGAGGTGTGTGGGGAGAGATGGGAATAGAAAATGAAGGACTGTGGTGTTACAATAACAATCAGAGCATATACAGACACCTTATGAATTTGAGCTAGGATGACTTTCTGCTGCATCATGGAGTTTAGATTCCCTATGTCAAAGGCAGATCTGTATCTCTTTTGTATTCCAGAAAAGTACCTGCACATCACTTTTCTGGCTCTTGGGGGAGGGAGAGAGGCATGGGAGAAAATTCATTTAAGTGTATGCCTTAAAGTGAAGTGCATTTGGCTAATGAGTAAGCAGCTGTTTAGTTAAGCAAATGACTCATACTGGGGTATTTATAGAGCACAACTATTTTTCAAGCCTGTACAAATTTAAAAGAAGTTTCCCTGTAACCCCAAAGCAGATGTTTCTACATTTATGAACAAAGTACTACTGAACAGTAAACCCATCCTTCAGGTTTGTCAATGCATCTATTAAAACATACGTTAGTCTTCCTAGGAAGTACCTATCTCTTCACTGAACAGAGAACATTAATAGAGTATTTATTTTGTTCTATGTTAAAAAAAGAAAAGAAAAAGTAAGTCAAAGGCCCAGCCTTTAAGAAGTAAAGTCTGATCGGAAAGTTACATCATATGCCCAAAAAATACAGCAAATAATGAAAAGTGAGATTTAAAAATGAGAACCACCGGAGTTCCATGAGCTGTAATTAGCTTAACTTTTTATTTGCTTATAACTTAATAGCTAATAGCTAATATTTTTTCAGAGCTTAGTATGAGCCAGGCCTGGAGCATTTGAGTCCTCTTGTTGAAAAAGTCTGTTTTCTAAAGAGACTTTAAAATGGAACTGAAAGCAATAACATAAATCACATCAAGAAGAGAGGGAGACAGTATGACACTGGGGCATCACATGTGGCTCGGAGGTTCTTGCTAATCAAGTAGAAAGGCGACCAGGATATGTTAGAGGAACTCAAGGAGACAGATGCTTGTGGTTGGTGTCCTTGAATAAGGGTTCACACAGTCATGAGATGTGAAATTACCTTTGAAGAATGGGTTAGGATTAGATAAACACAAGAAGTGACAATGGCTTGAGCAAAAACAATGAGGGCGGAAATAAGACATCGCTGAGTGAACACAAGGTTGGGATCGGTCAATAAACCTGTCTGAATGGAGGGCACAGGCAGGGGACAATGGTGAAGAGTGGTCAGGAATCAAATATGCCAGGGCCTTCAGAACGGGCTGAGCTCTGTGGGCAAAAGAACGGCCCAAACACCGAGATGGACTAGCAGGGGAAAGATGAACCTGGGCTGGTGAGACATGCATGTGACAAGGCAGGACTAGGGGCAGGGGATTCAGTTAGGAGTTGGCTGCAGACTGGCCTAACATAAATAGGCCTCAGCCGAGGTTGAGGCAGAGTAAATGCCAAAGAAGTGAAAATGAAGGAATGGCAAGGAAAGGGGATGACTGCTTGGCTGTGAGAAGCATCAGGAAAGAACGTTAAAGATGGCTGTAGAGTCCCCAGCCTGGGTGGCAGGGTGAATGTGACAGGAGTACATCAGTCTCATCAGAAGAGGAATTATTTTAGACACCTGGAGCTTAGAGTGCTGTCAGAACAGACAGGCAGTCTCAAGGCAGCCGAAAATGTGCACCTGAGACTTTGTCGGTCAGTGGAGACTTGGGATTTCCATTTGAATGATCTAGCAAAGGGCAGACTTGGGTAACTGAAGTGATATGACCTCTGAGACATTGTGGAGACAGAAGCCATCCTGAGTCAGGGGAGACCATTGGAGGGACCTGCCCTCAGAAGGGATTTTGGTTTTCTCAGGCCACCATGAGAAGGGACAACAGGCTGGCAGCTGAAAAAACAGAAATTGACGTCCTGACAGTTCTAGAGGCTGAAATCCGAGATGGAGGTGTAAGCAGGGTTGGTTTCTCCTTGGCTTGGATGGCCAGCTTCTCCCTGTGTCCTCACATGGTCATTCCTCCTTGTGTCTGTGTCCTCATCTCTTCTTATAAGAAATCCAGTCATATTGGATAAGGATTCACCCATATGGCCTTATTTTTACCTTAATCACCTCTTTAAAGAACCTGTCTCCAAACACATGTACATTCTGTAATAGTAGGGTTAGGGCTTCAACATACATATTTTGGGGGGTGCAGCGAAACTCATATCAGAAGGTAAGAAAACTCATACATGGGAAGAGAATGAGCATTAGAGCTTAACCAGGCCGGGCGCGGTGACTCACGCCTGTAATCCCAGCACTGTGGGAGGCCAAGGCAGGCGGATCACGAGGTCAGGAGATCGAGACCACCCTGGCTAACATGGTGAAACTCTGTCTCTACTAAAAATACAAAAAATTATCCAGGCGTGGCAGCAGGCGCCTGTAGTCCCAGATACTCAGGAGGCTGAGGCAGGAGAATGGCGTGAACCTGGGAGGCAGAGCTTGCAGTGAGCAGAGATCACGCCACTGCACTCCAGCCTGGGTGACAGAGCAAGACTCTGTCCCAAAAAAAAAAAAAAAAAAAAAAAAAAAAAGCTTAACCAGAAGCAAATGACAAGAGACCAATTAAACATCTCATATTGCATAATAAATAATATTGCAAAGTTAATTGCTCTTTTGTATCTTGTCAATTCCGTGTCATGGAGCACAGTGTGTGTATTGAGTCAAAGGTGACCTGATGAAGGCACATGTGCATGAATACATTTACCGAAGTAGCTGAGATGCATACATGACACAGAGACAGCGTGACTTTTAGAGGTAAACTTTTTAATGCCAACAAAACCTGCATCCTAAAAAGCAAGGTAAAAATCACAGTGACAAATGGTTAAGATCCTGTGTGCTTTGTCTTAGGATTTTCTGATTATTTTTTTCTCTTTCAAAAGACTACAAACTGGAGAAGTTCCAGAAGCTTTTCCATTCTGTGAGGATCTTTTATTTTCTCTTGTCTGTCCCCAAGAGCCTCTTTTTTTCTTCTTCCCATTATTTCTGACCAGATAGGCTCTCTGTGCCTGTCTTTTGTTGGGAAAGAAACCTCTACCACAAGTTGCAGTTCCATGTTCCCGGGGAGCATTTCAGTGGTAACTGCTGTCACTATAGGGGTGTTGTCTAAGAACCTGCCTAGCTGCAGTGGTCCTGCTGACGGTGTTATTTATCTCTCTAAACAATGCTCTAAATCATTGGAACGGGCTAATGATTAATTTTCCCATTCTGGGAAGTTTTACAAGTGCTTCTTTCATAATAGGAGAGTCTTTTTTAAACAGGGGCAATTTAGATTGGTTTGTTCTTGGAAGGAGGGTGGTGTATGAGGAATGCCATAATCTTACATTATGGTATTAATCATTCTTTGTTCAGTTTGTTCTTTTACAGGTTTAATCTTGCATTCAGTTTTGATAGAGAACATAAAGCATTTTTTTAACCTAGTGATGTCTCAGGTAGTGGTGGTACTTGAGATGGCCCATTTTGTACATTACTTCATGGAAAATAGATTCTTGCCACCCCCAACAACTAGTGTGAGCTGGCAAGCCACAGATCCTTGGAGGCTTAGCTACTTCCTCTGTTAAAAGCAGATACTGACACACAGTGAGTACATCAGGCAAATGAACTTTATCTGGGGAATGTTGAATTTAGGGTCATGTTAGAACATACAAATAAATTTGTCCCTAAAGTACTGTTTTGAGATTATATAAGTACCTGGCATAATTAAGTAATGGCAGTCACTATAATTATCATTATTAATTCAAGGTACCTTTGTCTTTTTCCTGATGGATACCCCTTAAATTCTTACAAATACTAAATTAATGAGTAAGAAACAAATGTGCATATAATTTTGCTTTGAAATTTCAAATAAGGAAAAATAAATCTAAAAAACAAATATTTTTCTATATTCCTCTGACTCTGAAGAACCCCCCAAAAGAACCCTCTAATAAGTGTGTGTCTAATATTTTCTATAAGCAAGTTTTTTGGGAACCTTTGTTGCTGATATGTTATATAATTCCTCAGATACAAGCAATAGTGAAACCATTTTACTCTTTAGTCATCATATTAAGGTTTTAGTAATTATAGAAAATGACACTTAAGGAAAAAATTCAAAACAAATTTCATAAGATATATAAGCAATGATGGTTCATGTTTTGATTTGTCACCATTCTGTCACATTCTCAATTGAAATTTGTAAGTAATTGTTAATTACCTAAGTCTGCAACTCACAGTGCTAGAATGTTGTAGAATATACCAAGAAGTACAAAATGGGCTTCTTGCCATCACTGAGCTTCCAAACCAGCTGGAAAGAAAAGACTTAATGATGAGGGGAAGGAGGGCTATAAATGGAATGAATGTCTTAAGGGCTTACCATGTGTCAGGCACATAGATAATAAGAACTTATCACAGGCCATTCCATGGAAACCTCACCAGGTGTCTGAGAGGTACCCCCATTGATGTTCAGAGAAGTTAATTACCAGCACCAAATCACAAGTCTGTCTGTCCTGCTCCAAAAGCAGCTGCATTTTCTATATTATAGAAAATAATATAGAAAATATTAATTGCAAAGTTAGTCATTCACATTGTATCTTGTCGATTCCGTGTCATGGAGCACAGTATGTGTATTGAGTCAAAGGTAATCTGAAGAAGGCACATGTCCATGTATAAGTGTGCCGAAGTAGCTGAGATGCATACACGACATGGAGACAGTGTGACTTTTAGAGATAAACATTTTAATGACAACAGAATCTGTATCCTAAAAAGCAAAGTGAAAACTCACAGTGAAAAATGGTTAAGATCCTGTATGCTTTGTCTCAGGATTTTCTGATTTTTTTTTCTCTTTCCAAAGACTACAAACTGGAGAAGTTTCAGAAGCTTTTCCATTGCATGAAGATCTTTTTTTTTTTCTTTTATCTGTCCCCAAGAGTCTCTTTTTTTTTCTTCCTATTATTTCTGACCAGATAGGCTCTTTGTGCACTATTTTTTATTAGAAAATGCATTTTACGGCCGGGCGCGGTGGCTCAAGCCTGTAATCCCAGCACTTTGGGAGGCCGAGACCGGCAGATCACAAGGTCAGGAGATCGAGATCATTCTGGCTAACCCGGTGAAACCCCGTCTCTACTAAAAATACAAAAAACTAGCCGGGTGACGTGGCGGGCACTTGTAGTCCCAGCTACTCGGGAGGCTGAGGCAGGAGAATGGCGTGAACCCTGGAGGCGGAGCTTGCAGTGAGCTGAGATCCGGCCACTGCACTCCAGCCCGGGCGACAGAGCGAGACTCCATCTCAAAAAAAAAAAAAAAAGAAAAGAAAAGAAAATGCATTTTACTTTTACCCATCAGGAAAAGAAAGTTCAATAGTAACCAATAATATAATATAAAAAGTAGTCGGGATAACTACAGAAGACTCCTCATAAGGCAATAGCAATGAAAAGTATGTGTTGTAGGAGATCAGAGGAGGGAAGAATCACCAGATTCAGATGATTGAGGAAACTCCTGTGAAAGAGAATCCACCACTATAGTTCATATACATATAGATGGTACAGTACACCACAAATTCTGTATTATCCAGTTCAGGCCATCCTGGGACTCCCTGAAAAATAGTCAGTCCTTTATTTCAATCTCAAGCATTTTGTCCCAAGCCCTGCAGAATCTGAAGGGCACTGGAGATTTAGGGAGAGTTTTTCTCACCTACTCCACTCATTCTGTTGGTTGTCCCCAGTGCCCTGTTCTTAGCTATAGAGCCTTCTGGGGCATCACGTGACACCCCTTTACCTTGGGCAGAGAACATTCCCCAGAAACTCTTCTCTTCCTTTCCCTCCCTCTAAGGTCCTTAAATCTTTTTGCAACCTTTTAATTCCCTCGCCTCACAGCCCTGCCTCCTACATGTGTAACCTTAGCAGGAGCTGTGGTCTCCGCCAGGTCTGAACCCTTATGGGTCGGGATGAGGACGGAAGCCTTAGAGTACAGCATCAGAAGACACTCATACTTCCCTTGTGGGAACACAAATCTTTAGTCTCTTCTCCCCATGTCGAGTTATGCTGAAGTGTGTCCTTTTGCTTGCTAGCTTTGAATCAAATCACAAAGGTGACAGCGGAGCAGGTGCAGAGGAAAACCGAGTTTCTCACCAATAAAGTCCACTTTCATCTGATGGAGGCCAATATCTGGCGTTCTGCCCATTCGAAAATGCAGGCCTTTGGAGACAAACATTTCTACTTTTTACATTCTCTCGCATTTTGAAGTTCCACTGTTTCCAATGTATTTGCTAACCATGCATTCTTTAAAAATGAGAATCTATACGAAAAAGAACTATGATCTTGTCTTTAAAAAGTGACCTTAGGGCATAAGTCCAAGAGATCTATTGAACAAGATGGTGACTATAGTTACTACAGATGCATTGTATACTTGAAAATTACTACAAGAGTAGAATTTTAAATATTCTCACCACAAATAAATGGCAAATCTATGAGGTAATAAATATGTTAATTAGCTTGATATATGTATGTGAATATATGATATGTGTATACATGTTTCAAAACATCATGTTGTATACTATAAATATATACAATATTTATTTTTCAATTCAAAAAATAAATAAATTTGTAAAAAGCGACCTGGAAAAATGGGCAGTAATAAGCGTATAGACAAACTATCGGGACCCTAGAGAGGGAACAGTGCAGTGAAAATTGCTGAGCGTTTTGTCTTTTTTCTTTCCAGAAAGGAGTAGGAAAGCTACATGGCAGAAACACCTGTACATCTAAGCAAAGCTCAGGTATCCAGCTAGGCTAGAGATGCCCTTCCTTTGCAAACACATTTAAATCACATTGAACAAAATTACTATGGGTAAAGATGAATATCCCACTTCATTTTGGACACAAATTATTATAATGCCGTAAGCACTTTCTGCTCCCACTCATCAAGTGCAGCTGCAAAGTCTGGTGTCTCTCCTGTGGCAAAGCCTTCCTCCTCTAGGTTCCTGTTTGGAGCTGGGCTGCTCCTCCCAGGTCCTGCTTCCTCCACCCAGCCAAGACTCACTTGAGGCTGTAGGTGCTGCCTCCAGATAGGTCACGATGCCTGAGATGAGACCCCTGTAGCCTCTCCTCTCCTCCTTCCTACCATCTCTACCTCCCATTGCCTTTTTCTTTTTTTTTCTTTTTTTTACTTTTTTGTGTTTGTTTGTTTGAGATGAAGTCTTACTCTGTCACCCAGGCTGGAGCACAATGGCACTATCTCAGTTCACTGCAACCACCACCTTCTGGGTAAAAGCAGTTCTCCTGTCTCAGCCTCCGAAGTAGCTGGGATTACAGGCATGTGCCACCACGCCTGGCTAATTTTTTTTGTATTTTTAGTAGAGATGGAGTTTCACCATGTTGGCCAGGCTGGTCTCGAACTCCTGACCTCCAGTGATCCACTTGCCTTGACTTTGCAAAGTGCTGGGATTACAGGTGTGAGCCACTGCACCTGGCCATATTTTTACTTTTAATTGACAAATAATAATTGTGTATTTATTATTATTTGTCAATTATTATTATTTGTCAATAAAAGAATTGTTATCGTGGGGTACAATGTGATGTTTTGATCTACGTGTAGAAGGATTCAATCAAGCTAATTAACATATCTGTCATCTCCCAATTTATCATTTTTTGTGGTAACAACATTAAAAATCTATTTTAGCAATATTGAAACAAACATTATGCTTAACTGTGGTTACCATGCAGGGTAACAGTTGCAGTGTAACAGTTGCAGTGTAATAGTCTAACTGAAACTTTGTACACTTCGACCAACATCTTTTCTTTCCCCATGTCTTCCTCTCCTCTCCAGCCTCGCCTCAGGTGACCGACTTTCTACTTTCTCTAAGAGATACGCTTTTCAAAAATCCACATATAAGTGAGTTAATACAGTACAGTCATGTGTCACTTAATCATGGGAGTACATTCTGAGAAATGCATCATTAGGTGATATCATGACTGAGTGAACATTGTAGAGTACAACTCTAGATGGTAGAGCCTACCCCACAACTAGACTATATGGTTTAGCACATTGCTACTAGGCTGCAAACCTGTACACTTGGTACTGTGCTGAATAGTGTAGGCAATTGTAACACCACGGTAAATATTTGTGCATGTAAACACAGAAAAACACGGTAAAAAATAGGGCTTTATAGTCTTATGAGACCACCACTGTATATGCAGTGCAGTCTGTGGTTGACCGAAACATTATTATGTGGTACATGACCATAGTTGTTTTTCTGTGCCTGGCTTATTTCTTTTAGCGTAATGTCATGCAAGTTCATCCATGTGGGCAAATGACAGCATTTTCTTCTTTTTATGGCTTTGTAGTATTTCATTGTGTATATATACCACATTTTTTTAATTTATTTATCTGTTGATGGACACTTAGGTATGTCTTTATGACTCAATGTGGTCATTTCACCAGAGAAGTGGACTTACATACGTACACTTTCCACATACTCTTCATTTAATTCTTCCTCTAAAACCTCGCTAATGCTGTTCCCCCTCCTCTGCCTCTGTCCATCAAGATCTGTCCTATACAACAGAGTAAATTCCAGATAGAAGTGTGCAACATCAACCCATAAAAAACTAGGGGGGGAATTGAATCATCTTCGAAAGTTCTAGACTGGGAAGAGCTTTGGAACAAAAAAAGAAACCATAAAAGTGCGAATCAGGCTCTCTGCTCCTCCCATTTGATAGACAGCTATGTATTCTTATGTAAAACTAGCCATGTCCTTGGGACACCATGATAAAGGTGAAGGCCAGAGTAAACGAACTTGGTCGTATTGGGCACCTGGTCACCAGAACTGCTTTCACTCTGGTAAAGTGGATATTGTCACTATCGGTTACCCCTTCATTGACCTCAGGGACATGGTCTGCATGTTCCAGTATGATTCCACCCATGGCTAATTCCACAGCACCATCAAGACTGAGAATGGGAAGCTTGTTATCAATGAAAATTACATCACTCATCGTCCAAGGCGAGATGCCACCAAAATTAAATGAGGTGATCCTGAAACTGAGTACACCGTGGAGTCCACTGGTGTCTTCACGACCATGGAGAAGACTGGGGCTCACTTGCGGGGGATACCAAAAGGGTCATCATCTCTGCCCCCTCTGCTGATGGGCATGAACGATGAGAAGTATGAAAACAGCCTCAAGACCATCAGCAATGCCTCCTGTGCCACCAGCTGCTTTGCCCCCCACTAGCCAAGGTCATCCATGACAACTTTGGAATCGTGGAAGGACTCATGACCATGGTCCACGCCCTTACCGCCCCCAGAAAACTGTGGATGGCCCCTCCAAGAAACTGGTGTGACAGCCACAGGGCTCTCCAGAACATCATCCCTGTATCCACTGGTGCTACCAAGGCTGTAGGCAAGGTCATCCTGAAACTGAATAGAAAGCTTACTGGCATGGCCTTCCTTGTCTTCACCACCAATGTGTTGGTCATGGACCTGACCTGCCAGATACGATGACATCAGGAAGGTGGTGAAGCAGGCATTGGAGGGGACGTTTGAGGGCATCCTGGGCTACACTGAGCACCAGGTTGTCTCCTCTGACTTTAACAGCAACACCCACTCTTCCACTTTCGATGCTGGGGTGGGCACTGTCCTTAACAACCACTTTGTCAAGCTTATTTCCTGGTATGACAATGAATTTGGCTACAGCAACAGTGTAGTGGACCTCATGGTCCACATGGCTTCCAAGGAATAGCAGCCAGCTGGACACCAGCCCCAGCGAGAGCACGAGAGGAAGAGAGAGGCCCTCAACTGATGGGGAGTCCCTGCCACACTCAGTCCCCCATAACATTGAGACTCTCCCCTCCTCACAGCTTCCATGCAGACCCCCTGAAGAGGGTGAGACCTAGGGAGCCCTACCTCATTGTGTACATCAATAAAGTCCCCTGTACTCAGCCAAAAAAAAAAAAAAAAAAAAAAAGCAGAATAAACATAATTCGTTAACTAACATTTCAGCGTTTTAATACAGTTTAAAAATAATAAGGCTGGGCGCAGTGACTCACACCTGTAATCCCAGCACTTTAAGAGGCCAAGACAAGCAGATCACTGGAAATCAGAAGTTCGATACCAGGCTAGGCAACATAGCAAAACCCTGTCTCTACTAAAAATACAAAAATTAGCTGAGAGTGGTGGCACATGCCTATGGTCCCAGCTACTCGGGAGACTGAGGCAGGAGAATTGCTTGAGCCTGGGAGGCAGAGGTTGCGGTGAGCTGAGATGGCACCACTGCACTCTAGGCTGGGTGACAGAGTGAGACTCTGTCTTAAAAATGAATAAAAATAAATAAATAAACTGAGAAGAATCAACAAAAGCTATTAACAAATCAGCAGAAATTGTGTCAAGACAATTTTTAAAAGAGATTGTATAGCTACTAAAGAATCGTATTGAAACTTGTTAACAATTTAACCTTGTAATCTAAGATAAATGCAAATTTAAATCATGAGATATATTTTTTCTATTAAATTAACATATTTTAAAAATGATATGACTTAATCTTTGATGAGGGTGTGATGAGAATAATACCTTTATAACTTGCTGATAATGTTATAATTCAATACAGAGTTTTTGAAAATCAATTTGTCTTGTATATTAAATGCTAAAAATGGATTCATGCCTTTGACTCCATGATTTCATTACAGGACATTCTCCTAAGAAAATAATGTAAAAAGTCATAAGTACAAAGTTATAAGTACAAATAATTTAACCTCAAATTATTTTGCAAATTAAAAAGAAATGAACAGAACAATTTTCTCCTTATATAGGTATAGATTTAAAAATTACAAAGGCTTCCCAGTAACATGAAGAAACTTAATACTATATAAAAATATGCAGGGAACAGAGAACACCAGAAGAAAAAATAACAGTGGTATGCTTAGGGCGTGAATATGGGTGATATTTATTTCATTTTTTCTGTTCTCTATATTTTCCTTAATACATTTGTTATTATGGTAATATGTTTAACATAAAATTTACCCTTTTAACCATTTTTTTTTTTTTTTGAGATGGAGTTTCACTCTTGTTGCCTAGGCTGGAGTGCAATGCAACCTCTGCCTCCCAGGTTCAAGTGATTCTTCTGCCTCAGCCTCCCAAGTAGCTGGGTTTACAGGCATGCACCACCACGCCCAGCTAATTTTAATTTTATTTATTTATTTATTTATTTATTTATTTATTTATTTATTTATTTATTTGTATTTTTAGTAGAGATGGGTTTCTCCATGTTGGTCAGGCTGGTCTCAAACTCCCGGCCTTAGGTGATCCTCCTACCTCAGCCTCTCAAAGTGCTGGGATTACAGGCATGAGCTACCGCCCTCGGCCTTAACCACTTTTTAAGTGTAAAGTTTAGTGGCATTAAGTATTTCACATTGTTATACAACCATCACCACCATCCATCTCCAGAACCTTTTCATCTTCCCAAGTGGAAACCCTGTACCCCTTAACACTGACTTCCCATTCCCTCTCCCCGTCTCCGCCATGATAACCACTATTCTACTTTCTGACTATGAATTTGACTTCTCTAGGTACCTCATGTAAATTAAATTATACAATATTTGTGTTTTTGTGACTGGCTTATTTTACTTTGCACAGTGTCTTCGAGGTTCATCCATGTTGTAGCATGTGTCAGAGTTTCCTGGCTTTTTAAGGCTAATAATATTCTACTTTATATGTACATCACATTTTGTATCCATTCATTCTTCTAAGGGAATTCGGATTGCTTCACTTTTTAGCTATTGTGAATAATGCTGCCACGAGCATGGGTGTACCAATATCTGTGTGAGTCCCTAGTTTCCATTTTTTTCAGTTTATACCCATAGTGGGATTGCTGGATCCTATGGTAATTCTGTGTTCAATTTTTGAAACAACCACCAAGTCGTCTTCCACAGTGACTGCATTCAGGAGTTCCAATTTCTCCACATCTTTGCCAACACCTGTTTTCTGTTTCTTTAAACAATAACCATCCTAACGGGTGTGAAGCGGTATCTCACTGTGGTTTTGATCTGCATTGCCCTAATGATTAGTGATGTTGAACATCTTTTCGTGTATTTATGGGCCACTTGCATATCCTGTTTGGAGAAAGATCATTTCAATTTCCTTGCCCGTTTTTAATGGGGATGTTTGCTTTGTTAGTGAGTTGTATGAAGTGTTTGTTTTGCATATATATTTTTACATATAATTTTTATTTTTAATCATAATAAAAAACACATAAAAGTAACCATCCTTACTTTCTTTGAGTGTCAGTTCAACAGTGTTAAGTAGCTTCGCATGCTGGTGCAACAGATTTCCAGGAATCTTCATCTTGTAAAACTGAAACTCTGTACCCATTAAATAACATCTCCCCCCATTTATTTCCCCTTGCCCAGGCCCTGGCAATCACCATTCCACTTTCTGTGTCTATGGATTTGACTACTTTAGTTACCTCATATAAGCAGAATCATACAGGATTTGTGTTTTTGAGACTGATTTATTTCACTTTAGCATAATGTCCTCAATATTTATCCATGTTGTACTATATGACAGGATTTCTTACCTATGTAAGACTGAATAACATTCCATGCTATGTATTGCTTTCATATTTTTATTGTAAATTTAATTTACAATAAAATTTATTGTAAATTTAATTTACAATAAAATTTATTGTAAATTTATTTACAATTTATTGTAAATAAAATTGTAAAATACTACTCATCAATATGAATCTTATACTGTCCTCTTCCCTGTTTCAATCACCTAAAACCTCTTTCCTATATTAGGCCTTTTGATATTGAATGTTTTCAGTGTCACACTCTCATTTATCTGATTAATAATAAGTTCTTTATGTTTCACTTTTAACCAAAGCAGGAACACCCAGGCAATTAGTCTAGTGAAAAAGAAAAGCAAACAGTGGCCATGCTGGGAGTGAAGCAAACCCATGATATATTCATGGAAAAGCTGGACTTTTTCTCTCCTCGGAAAGTGAGATCTTTTTTTGTGTGAAGAACTAGTGAAATCTGAAGCTTCTCTTAGGAAGTTAAAAGTTCTTTTGAAAATATTTAAAAGCCCTGAATTAAAAGATCGTAATACAGTCACATGCAATACAACTGAATTTAGGTCAAAGATGAACTGCCTATAGGATGGTGGTCCCATAAGATTATAATAACGTGTTTTCAAGATCAGGAGATCAAGACTATCCTGGTCAACACAGTGAAACCCAGTCTCTACTAAAATACAAAAAATTTAGCCGGGTGTGGTGGTGGGCACCTGTAGTTCCAGTTACTCGGGAAGCTGAGGCAGGGGAATCGCTTGAACCCAGGAGGCAGAGGTTACAGTGAACCGAGATCACACCATTGCACTCCAGCCTGGTAACAGAGTGAGACTCCGTCTCAAAAAAAACAAAGGGTTTTTACTGTGCCTTTTCTATGTTTAGATAGGTTTAGATACACAAGTACTTCCTACGGTGTTACAATTGCCTACAGTATTCAGGACAGTCACATGCTGTGCAGATTTATAGCCTAGGATCGATGGGCTCTGGCATATAGCCGGAGTGTGTGGTAGGCTATGCTATCTAGGTCCATCTAAGTCCACTCTATGTTCACAAAAGGACAACAGCAGCACATGTCTCAGAACGTATCCTCATTGTTCCGCTGTGCATGACTCTACCGTGTTATCTTCTCCTGTGTTTTCCTTGTGAACTCTCAGCTGGTCAACATGGATCCTGAGCCCTGGGCCTTCCCCGGGACTTTCTAACCTAGATCTAGTTTGTCAGGTTTCAGAGAGAATAAAATTATCTAAAATTGAGGGAAGAAAAATTTGGCAGGCAATTTGGAGAAGACTCCTAGTTGGCCTGCCAACAACACTGGGAGAAGAAATGTAGTTGAGATAGAAGCCTTCCAGCATGTTCCCTAGGGGATGCTCACACAGGAGCCACAGGTGAACTAAGGAAGTCCCTGCCTCCTAAAGCCTGAGCAGGAACCATAGACACCACCACGCCCCTGCTAAAGTGAATGGAGTCCCAGACCAGGAGTAGCAGGAGCACAAAGGTGACGGAGCTCATACAAACTGAGATGAACTGCAGTTTCCAGGACAGAAATGACTAGTAGCTTATTATTTGTCATTGGCTCCAGACAAATCTTACAGCCTGATTAAAAGCAAATGTGTTGACTATTTTTTTTGGGGGGGGGGGGTTGGGTTTTTTTGTTTTTTTTTGTTTGTTTGTTTGTTTGTTTTTTTGCTACGGCTATTCTGACTATTCTCTTTTATTGAAAATGGTTTTTTTCTAATTAGATAGCAGCAGCCTGAAGGTAGGACCGTCTTAGTTTCTCTGTGTTCCTTATAGAATCTAGGAAATTATTTTGTACATAGTAAGTATTCAATAAATATTGGATTACTCAACTTGAATTAAAAACAGCCAGATGATAATATCTTAATAGTCACAGAATTAAGTTTCTTTGGACAGTGATTTGTTGATGTTTTTAAATTAGCTATTAGACCCAACACCCTGCAGCAAAAAGGCTTTGCTTACTTGAACTCACACTTGTTATCCTTTTGGAGTCCGAAGCCTAATTAATGTAGAATAGAGCCTCTTTTAGAATAAAAGTCCTCTGTACTACAGGCTTATTCTTTGGGTCTCTAAACACAGACTGGGGAACAGAAAGTCTTTTGGCTTCAGGCTGAGGATAGGCACCTCCCTGCCCATCTGCCTCTCGGTGTTGCTGGCCAGGGCAGGGGGAGCCAGTGTGATTTGCCCAAACCTCCCTCCCTGAGGTGTCATGTTGCTGTGATGGTGCCACAGGAGTCTCAGGAAAGCTGAGAGCTCAACATAACAAAGTTCCTACGTGGACAGTGGTGCTCAATACTTGCTTCTTAAAAAATAGATTAGTTAGGACTATCTGATGCCAGGAACTGAATCTAGTCACTTAATAATAGGGTTATCTATATCCCAAACACTTTATAATCCTAAAACTATGAGAGAGAGAGAGAGAGAGAGAGAGAGAGAGAGAGAGTGTGTGTGTGTGTGTGTGTGTGTGTGACCCAACTGCCTCAAACACACCAGGGAAACTTGTTTCAGTATAAATAACTGAAGACAGAAAAGACAGAATGAATCAACCAAAGGACTAGGGAGAGTTATATATAAACTGATATAGATAGATATAATTTTTTAATTATTTTTAAATAGAGATGGGATTTTACCACGTTGCCCAGGCTGGTCTCGAACTCCCGGCTTCAAGTGATCCTCCCACCTTGGCCTCCGGAAATGCTGGGATAACAGGCGTGAGCCACCATGCCCGGTCTAGTGATATTTTTTTTATACACACCTTGAAGTGTTGTATTTTTTACAAGTGGTATTATAGAATTTATAAACTCATAAAAAATTTAAAAACAAGGTAAACTGTAATATTTTACATGAAAACACTTCTTTAGATATAGCCTTGAAAACTGAAAACTTACACATTACAGGATTGTTATCTTGTTAGTTGGACACTGTTAAATGACCAAAGCTATTCATGGTCTCCTGATGAGAACCCAAGTAAAGAGTCTTCCCTTAGTTAATTCACAGGATCCTCCCTTACTTGACTGGACTAGCACTTTACAGTTGCATAAAATGCTGGTTTTGAATTTTTCTTGTCCCTCAATATCCACTAAGCCTGCCATGAAAATTATTATGCTTATTATTATAGAATCTCATGGACTGCTTAATGAAAGATGCTTAAAATAAGAATTTGCCAGGTTTAATTGTTATTGCTATTTAGAGAACAAGTTTCTAAACATATAGCCCTGACTCTTCAAAACCATCAGCCAGGAATTCTTTTTGGATACACTGTGTTATCCTTAGTACAGCTTAGCTTACCAAAGGACAGATGGACAAAAGAGTCGTAAAGGTTAAGACTTGGAACAATATAAAATGCAGTCTGCAAACACTTGGGTAGTGCATCGTACCAGACAATTAGACATTCCAATACTTTTTCAGAAAAAACAAAAGAATAGAATAGGCAAAATACATTGGACTTATTTACAAAACATGTTTCAGGTATACGTACACACGTGTGTGATATTATGTCATATATATGTTACCATACATTTTATAAATGTCTTATGTATGTATTTACCTGTATGTATACTGGTCAGGATGTAAAATTTGTTACTATCGGTAGCAGTCAAAAAAAATGTTACGCCACTGACTTAGAGGACTTAATTCTAACTGAATGGAAAGCACTTAGAGTGAAAAGAACTCCTATCTCTGAATAGAAATAATAGAAACTACCATCACAAACTGGTCAACAATTCACTGCAAAGTTCTTGCCAGAGGCCAGAGTCTGGTTCATGTTCTAGGTCAATGCTACAGACTGAAAGCTGAATGGAGAAAAGCGACCTTGAGGTTATGCTGTAGCTACCGAAAGAAGGCAGGTGGAGGTAGCTGTTCTTTGGTTGCAATAACCTGGAGTAGATGTGGGGTGCTAGAGGGGGACAGACGTGAAATTGGAGGGTGGTTCCAGCTGTCTCAATGCTTGATGAAGCCTTAAATCTGTGTTCCAGCATTTCCCACTTCTGGAAATAAATGCATACTTAGCCCGGAGACAAGGGCAGAAGCAGACCTTACAGGCCCAGGGTGCAGGGCTCCTGTGGGAACCTCGGAACTAGGGCAGGGGTTTATATTTTATTCTTGAAACCCAGTTGATATTAAAGTGGATTTCAGTTCAGTTTGGGGGAAGAAAAGCCCTTTTGCTTGCATATTTTTAATGTTAATACTAATGTCAAGATATCTCTAATATGATTTAATAATAAAATATCCTTGGTTCTAGATTTAGTACCTGTTTGAGAATTAATTGATTAAAAACTAAGAGTGAAACTGTATTACTGTTTTGCAGTCTGATATAGGGCAAGATGTTTATCTTCTAAGTTTCTTTTTATTTTTTAGATTTTCTAGAAGATGTACTTCTTGATGAGGCCAACATTTCTCTCTCATGTCCCCCACATTTCTATTATATATTTGCTGTAATTTGTAGCACTCACATTTGTTGTAAAATCGCTTTTGACAGTGTATTTGAGTTAAAGTACAAAGGTTCATTACCAAAGCTCTCTTTCTTTGGAGGGCTTTTTATTATTAGTGCTACAAAGTTGATCCTAATGGCTTCAATAAGAATACTGGGATGAAGTCGTTTTATTTTCTTTTACTTTGTTTCTAGTTGCCATATTTTACTGGAATTCCGGGGTTTGAAAATACCCAAAGAATTCATCTCATTTATTCTCTATGAGATTTAAAACTAAAACTCTGATTATTTAGCTGAAATAAAATTCAATAAATCATATTTTTATATGAAAGAAGAGAAGCCTGACAAGGGTAACTTGTAGGCGTACAATGGTAGTTAACTCATCTTAAATTCTGCATTTTCATTTTTGTAATATGTTTGCTTCTTGTTGCTCTGGAAAACTGTGTTCTGTTGCTTTACCTACAAAGACAAACATTAATCAAACTTACCACTAGTATTAAGCACTGATTAAACGCCCACATCCTAACACAACAAATCTGCTGACTTCTCTTCATGTGCTTTCCATCTTAACACACAGACACAGACAAGACTGATAGTCCTAAGAAGGCTCTTTATCAGAAGCATTTAATCCTAGAGTCTTTTCCTTTACATATTGTATTCAAGAAAGGCTCTTTACATGAAACACATTAAAAAATTAAATAAAGATCATCGCTGGATAGAACCTCCTTAACTGCACGCTGACAGACATAGAATAGTTGGCAGAAGGAAGTTGGCACTCTTATTAAGGGCCTAATTTTGATTTTGCATAATTTGTGGATAGTCACTACAGAGCTGCATCTGTGCTAATTTCTTTGGTAGAATTTTTTTTAAGAATAGACTGAAGTCGTGAAACTGCTATAACTTGGGCCACGGTTTTTCTGCCAGGACTGGTACCTTTACTTTATTCTGGATCTCTTTTACAAATAAGGTCCTAAACCACTGTCTTCTTTCTGTGTATATCTATTTTGTTTTGAGAACAAGCACCCTTTTCTCTTTAATATTCTTTTCCTGTGGCTAGAATGGGTCCACGGTGTAACACACTCAATCAACGCCTAATCGAGTAAAATGTGGCAGAACGTTTTAGAAAAACCAGTGGTAACCATAGGAGACCCCACTGTTTTTCTCTGCCACTTAGTCTTCACGAAGGAATGACTAAAAGTTGTATTTGTTTTTAGACGATAATTATTGGTGTGTTGATTGACTACATGATCATTAGTGAGATTTCTAGTATATTGTTTTGTAATAGTAGAACTGCTGCAAAATTTGGCAGATGGAAGTTCACATAGTTTGACCTGGAAAGTTGAACTACTTCAATCTTCAAATTTTTCCTTGTAAACTATTTCGTAGTAGCAAAATAATCATAATTTACTTTGAATATTGTTAAGGAGAATAGTATTTCTCTTTCAGAATATACATCCTATGTCCCCAGTGCTGTTCATTCATTAGTTAACTTCTTTCTCTTTGTTGTGTTGCTGGTTTCTTGCCACCTGCAAAATGTCTTTTAAAAGAAAGTTGGAGAAAGAATGCCGTGTCATTTGTATTCAAAACAAATCAACAGTTTTGTTTGTTACCAGGTCCTCTTAATTATTTCTCTTCTCGTTGTCAATTATTTTGATTATTAGTTCCTCATAGCTGCACAGGGACAAGAAAGAAAAAAATAAACCTCCCTTGCATGGTATTACTTATTAGCTGTTCCAATAAAGTTTGGTTGGGTATGATGATTCAAAGTTTTCAGGAAGGGCATTTTCTTTGAATTTCAATTACCTCCACTTATTCTAAATAATATTTACACAAATAATTGGATATTGGTTTGAAATCATCCTCCAAATATTACTGTGTTCTTTCTAAAACTTCATCAAACTGTGATATGTCTTTTGAAAGCCAGGAATACAAATATAAAGATGTTAAACATTTAAAAGTTCTATGACGGTCTGTTTGGGTAAAGAGATTGCACATAATATGTTTTTCAGTAACTTTCTGTGTTTCCAAGTTTTTTGTAAGGTATATAGTTAGCCATTTTATTCAGCAAGTCTTAGTTGAGTGCCTGCCATGAGCCAATGACATAGTGATTAATAGGGATACAAAGGGAACAAGATAGACAAGTGCTAGAAATTTTACTGCATAAAATAAAAAGCGGAGATCAATAGCTGTGTAAAAATGATGTGAAATTGGGATAAGATTTAGCATTGCCTTTTAAGATGAAAGAGTATCTTAGCATATTTAAATATTAAAGGAGAGATACTAAGGGTCAGTGAAGGATTTAAGATACAGGAGAAAGAAGTGGGGCAGGGTGAGGTCCCAGTAAATTTACGCTCAGATTAGAGCAGTTATATCTCCTTCATCTAAACATGATCAAAGGCAGAAAGATGTGATAGAACTAGGTACATATTCTGTTTTAGTGTCAGGAAGTTTTTCCAATAACTTATTTTATCTGTGAAGAGTAAGCAGTAAGATGAATTGTTGGTAGTGATAAGCAAATTGACAAATGAAATGTTCAAAACAGCTGCAGGGAGAATGTGAAGGAGTGCTAAGAAGGGAAGTGTGGCTTGCCTCTTGGTGTCAGGTGTCCAATGCAGTTGAGAGGCACACATTGATCCTATATGTGTATACAGGAATCAGTCTGCATAGCTGGGTGATTTTCTCAGAAGCCCTCAACAGTTTTACTTAGTTGTGGAAATACATAAACTCAAATTTTTTAGAATAGCTCCACGTAGTCTGAAGCCAAAAGAGGAGTCAAATGCTCTTTAAGCCAAAATAACCAAGTATGGGCTTCAGAAATGAAGCAGAGTGATCAATACTACCATTACGTCTATGGTTTACACTTCCTCTTTAGAGACTAGAATGTTTAAATGGAGCTTAAATGACAGCTCTCCAGAGGACAGCCTGCTCTCAAACTTCAGCAGTGGTTCTCAAACTTCAGCAGGCATCAGAGTCTCCTGCAGGGCTTGTTAAAACTCGGGTTCCTGGGCCTCAACCCCAGAGTTTGGGATTCAGTAGGTCTGGGTGAAGCCCTAGAATTTGCATTTTTAACGAGTTCCCAGGTTCTGCAGAGTCTGTTGGTCGGGGCACCACATCTTGAGAATCACTGTTCTCAGTAAAACTCTGCAATGCCAGGACAAATATCTGCAAAGGGTAAAGTCACTGTGAGCTCATCAGTTCATAATCTATTTCTCATGCCTTGCTGATTCGCTCAGTGCCTACCACAGTACCTGGCAGTGCCTGGCTGGAGCCCAGCGACTGTTTTGAGGAAAAAAGATAAGTTAGTACTTATTGAATGCCCTCTACAATATGGTAGGCATGTTCCTTCCACCAATGTAGATAGGCACTGCCGTATTTACACAAACATTAAAAGAAGATTAGTCACTCAGCAGTTTGAACCAGTGGACTAGTCCTTCCTTTTTAAACTACTGTCTTCTCCAGGTTCTGAACCATCTCACCTCTGGTTTCCCTTCTGCTTCACTGGCCACTTCTTTTAGAAACCCTGGCTTTCTCCTCCTCCTCCTCCTCTCTTAGACCTCAGAACATTGAATACCCCAAGGAGCTCTTTTCCTGATGACCTTCTCCTCTATTCCTAGATGATCTCATTTAGTCCCAGGGCTTCAGATAACATTAACATACTGATGTCATCCAAGTCTGTTATCTCCAGCTCAGACATCCCTTCTCACCTCATACTCATTAATCCAGCTGCCAACTTGGCCTCTCCACTTGAATATCTAATAAACGTCTCCAATGTAACAGGCCCAAAACAACATCCTCACTTACCTCAAGCCTACTTCTGTCCCGTCTTTCCTGCCTCAGTAGATATCATCCCCATGTATCAATTGTTTGTGCCAAAAACTTAAGCATTGTCTTGGGTTTCTTTTCTGTGCTACCTTTCCAAAACCCCTTTGATCAGTTTTGGTTCCAAAACAGTTTCTAGTCCAATTTCTTTTTACTATCTCATCTTCTGCAACCAGAGCTTTTCTCATCCCCTAATCCATGGCAATAGCTTCATAATTCATTCCTCAGTTCCCACTCTTATCTCCAATGGTTCATTGTCCACTGAGCAGCCGGAGTGATTTTGTGTTAGGGTGAATTAGATCTTAACAGTTTCCTGGTTAAAACCTGCTAAAGGCTTCCCCACAACACATAGAACCAAATCCAAACTTCTGAAGGCACATAGAGCACTGCTTCTCCATCTTCATCTCCTACAACTTCCCCACCCACCAAGCCCTGTGAAACTCCAGCCACCCTGGCCCCCTTTCTCCTTCTTGAACTAACAAGCTTCTCCGGTCTCTGAGCTTTGATCCTTTCTAGATGCGGTTCCCTGTAGTGCTCCCCTACCACCCTATCATCTATGTCCCATTTTTATTTTCTTCAGGGCACTTATTTAAAATTATTCATGTGGTTGTTTACTTAAATATTTATCTGTATCTGGCAACTAGATTGTTAACTCCAAGCAGGCCGGGATTTTGTCTTAATAGCTGTACTGTATTTTTTATTTTATTTATTTATTTATTTATTTATTTGACATGGAGTCTCACCTGGTCACCCAGACTGGAGTGCAGTGGCAGGATCTCCACTCACTGGGTTCAAGCGATTCTCCTGCCTCAGCCTCCTGAGTAGCTGGGATTACAGGTGCGTGCCACCACGCCTGGCTAACTTTTATATTTTTAGTAGAGATGGGGTTCTGCCATGTTAGCTAGGCTTGTCTCTAACTCCTGACCTCAGGTGGTCGGCCCACCTCAGCTTCCCAAAGTGCTGGGATTACAGATGTGAGTCACCGTGCCTGGCCTTACTCTATTATTGAGAACAGTACTTGCAGGGTAGTAGACACACACACAAGCATGTTGTTGAGTGGAAGAACTTTAAATCTATTGTTCTTTCTACACCACCATATTGATGCCTCTTTAGGTATTATGTTGTAATCTGATCACAATCTACTCCACTATCTAGATAATGGATGGTTCCAATCAGTGATAAATTCATACATTTAAATCTGTTCTTAAATCCCAAAAGCCAAAATTCCAAAAACAGATGCTTGAGTTGCTAAGCAGAAATCTCATGCCTTTGTCTTTATGTTGTTTTAAGGTTTATTTTGGATCCACCACCATAGATTATGGTTTTAACTCAACATAAACCTTGTCTGGCTACTTATTTCTGCAAACATTAGAAACACGGTCAAGTTTTTCATTCAGGTCCTCCAGAATATCCTTGGACTTCAACTTACGAATTAGTCCAAGTTCTCATATTGACCTTTTGACAGTGATTCTAGGCTTTGTGGTGTTGTTCAGTGTTTTGTGTTACAAATTTAGGCCACAGAAAAGAAATGAAGTGAATCCATGCCTCTATTTGTTTACAAAGAGATCTTTCTTTTCACCTTTCAAATTCTATTACTATAGCGTTAAAAACAACAGGAATCTCCCTGTGGCCAGGTGGTTAGGATTTGAAATGTCTTTGTATTCTGCTTTAAATTCGGAGTTCACATAAATTTGATGACATTTCCTACTGTGGCTAAGTTAAATCTCTTGGTAGAATATTTCACAAGCATGCAAGAGTAAGAGCAAGATTTGTTCATCCCAATCAAAACCAACGTGAGACTCCCTTGTTCCCAGGGCAAACTCTCTTTGTCCACAGTTTGCACTTTCTCCTTCTCCTGTTTTTGTGCCACCTCTTAAAAACCCTTGATTGATAACATGCTTCACTGGTTAAAGCACACCTGGTATTCTAGTAACTCCTGAAACTCTAAGTGGCTACCTTTTATCATTGCTATATTAGGCCTTCCTGTATAGAAGTTTATGAAGGTTCTTCTTGCTGATACCCTCTTTTCCTTCAAGGCTGTTCCTCATCAGCCCACTCTTCAGTAGTGGGCTTCCCGATGCTCCAGCACTGAGGTCTTCTCTCACACTGTGTGCTCCTTGGGATTTCATCCACTACAGCGACAACTTCCATCTCTTATCTCCAGCCTTATGCCCTTTTCCCAGCATTGCTCACTCTGTCATCGATTTATTGAACATGTGGACAGTCCAGGGACATCTCAAACACGGCAAATGCAAAACCAAACTCGTTATCTTCCCACCACCACTGCCGTATTCACTCAGACTCTTTTCTCCTTCTACAGCTTCCCAGCTCACATCATTAACATGACAACTATTGGCCCATTTTCCCAAGCTGGAAACACTGAATTTTTTTCCTGGGCCTTTTTCTGCCTTTCCACTAATGATAAATAGATCCCTAAATCACATAAATTCTGCCAAAGAAATTTGCCTCTGGTATTCTTCCTGTCTGCACTGCCACTTTTTTAAAGAGTATAAATTATCTTGCACTTTTGTGTTTCGTGCTGAGATTTGAGAATAAATAGGGAGTGTGTATACATATCAAGCTCATCATCTTAACCCACTCCTCCTAATTTTATCTTAGGAATGACGCCTGCTGCAGTGTAGAGCAACAGAAATATAACCCAAGCCATGTATACAATTTTAAATTTTCCAGTAGCAATATTATAGAAATAAAAAGAAATAAATGAAATTAACTTTAATGCTATGTTTAAGCCAATGCATCCAAAATATTAAAATTTCAAACTTTAATTGGTATTAACGTTATTATTAAGGTCTTTACATTCCTTTTCTTTGTACAAAGTCTTCGAAATCAAGGGCTCAGTGGTCACATGTGGTCAGCGGCTATCACAGCACATAGCCTAAGTTTTGGAGGTGAGCCAAAGGGGCTTACACTAGAGATCCCATAGAAGATACACCTACGGTCTTGGTGAGGGACAAGGGCATATATCAAGGTACTTGCAATGGAAACAAAGAATCAGTCCATAATCACGCTGAAAATATGAAGCAGAGAACCATAAGGCAAATGTAATCCAATTAAGTAAAAAATTGCATTTAAAAAAAAACACACACACACAGCCCAAAGTACACAGAAGAGAATGGACCTTCAAAGGTTAAGAATAACAACAAACCACAGCCTAGGAGAGAAGCTCAGAGGCAAACTGTACAAGAAAGGGACTTGGGACAAGTGTGTAAGTAATTAGGAGGTGGTCTTGGAAGAGCAGGTAGCCCGGGCACCTCATCCTCATGCACATTTGAGTCCAGGGAGCTGCACACTTTCCTTCAGGCTCACAAGGCCCAGGAGCTGTGCTCCCAGCAAAGGAAAAGCTCTTCTGCTGGTTTATATTTCCGAGAAGCAGAGTACAACCCTGGGGGTGAGGGGGGCAATGAAATGGAGCCTTTGAAGCTGGAACTGGCCCAGCTTCAGGTGAAGCCTCCAAGTGGGTATTCTGAAGTGAGGACTGTAACAAGAGAGGCCAAGAAGGCTGTGCTCCAGTTAAGGAGAAATCCCCTCTGGCACCCCCAAAACAAAGCAGTCTCCTCCATCCTGCTCTCCCCACAATTATAGAAAGCAGACAGAAGAGATCAAGATGCACATGAATCGAAAACAGCATTTCTCATTTGGATTGAGGAAATTTTCAGTCTTCAGTCAGTCCTTCAACACGAGTATGAATAGATAACTGAGAATCACCAAACTTTGAGAGAACACCAACACCTACAAGAACCATCAGATCAACAAACTGAAGAACTAACTCACCCCAAGGAGATCTTGTCAACAGAAAAAAAAGCAGACTATTTTCAGATAAGCATAACAACCAAAAAAATATAATCACTTTGTCCTCAAATATTCAATAAAATATGACCAAGCCACTCTTTTTAAAATTCCTGGGAGATACACGCTGTCAGTCCAAAGCAAAATGCATACAACTAAAGAATAAATGTCCTGGAAGGATTCCCAAAAATATCATGAAAACAAGCAAAGGGATTGAAAGAATGGGAAGAGTGAGGTAGGAATGATGGATAGAGCCAAACCTCAAATGTCTATCAAATAGGAATTTCAGAAGAAAAGAACAAAAAACGAAAGAGGGAAAATCCTGACCAAATTAAAAGAAAATTTCCCTGAAGTACACAGCTTAGTATATGTTCAGAATATTTACATCTAAATAAATATATGAATATATAAAGGTTCCAGCTGCAGGAAGAAGTGAACACAGATTACTTACAAGGGAATGAGGAACAGGTAGGACGAGATGTTTCATCGCGATTCATTCTACACGCCACCAGTCATTGGATCAATTCTCCCAAGTGCTCAGGGAAAATGAATACTAGTTTGTTACTAGTACCAGTTCAAACTCAAATTTAATGTGAAAAAACGATGAGTGATTGGGCAAAGTTTACCCGATGACGTCCTTTCTGAAAGAATAACTAGGGAATGTATTTCAGCAAATGAATCCAAAAAAGAAGGACTGCAGATATTATAAGTGGTAGCAAACAAAAATTCTTACCACTAAGATGTAACTGCCTGATTGTGCATCCTGTATTTTTTTTAATCTCTAACAAAAATTCCCAGATCTTTTTGAGAATCAATATCCTAAGGTAATATCTTGTACTATCTTGTACCAAAGAAGGATCAAAGTGTTGCCCATGACCTGTTAATACACGACGAAGGGATCCTTTACTGTGTGTGACTCTGAGTCCAAGAATCTGGTCAATCGTGTTGGCATCCTGCATCCAGTTCTCTCTGAAACCTGAGCAGTCCAAGCCACTGCCCTGTGCCCTGTGTCAGAAGACCCCACTGTGGCTTTCCTCTGTCCATGCCCCTCACAGCAGCATGATGAGTGTGTAGACCCCCAAGCCCATGCTTCCCCTTGCCCCACTTGTGGCCATGCTCCAGGTACCTAGGATGGTAGAATTCCCAGTCAGATGGCCCTGAGCCCCCTTCCAAGGCCTGCAAAGCTGTTCTCCAGGTCTGCCCTCCCATTGCTGACCAGACATCAGTGTGTGCTCTTCTTGGATGAAGGATGGCCAAGAAGTGAGGTTTTGCTGGGAGGAGGGAGTGATGGACAAAACCTGGACACACTCTCAGGTGCCCTTGTGTATGCTACTTATAGTATGGTGTGGATCCAGGTGTGGGAAGAGAAATGGGTGAGGCAGAAGGCCAGGAGCCTTCATTTGTATTCCTGCCCTAAGTCCTGAAAATGTCAGGGACTGGCCTGCTCTTGTCTTTGACAGAGGGAGAAAGACAGGGAGGAAGGAGAGAATTCAGTACAGAAAGAAATGGGATTGAAAAAAGCCTTCAGAAAAAAGCCAACCAGACATAGTAATTGGAGGAGGAAAAGGTGGGAGCTTTTGAAGTGTTGGAGGTTTCCTGTGGTAAGTACCAGAAAACCCAGCTCCAAATGGCCCAAAGGAGGTGTGTACTCCCTGTCAGTCGTACTGCAGGAGAGAGGCCTCAGGATGCTTCCTTCCTTGCTCAGTGAACTCCTCAGGGCTCTGGAGCCCTTCTGTCTTCCCTCTCTGTGTCTGAGGTTAGTGTGCAGCTTGGCCTCTGGGACCTGTTCCTCCAGGAGCCCAGGGCAACCCATAGTTCTGGGTGATGCCGCCAGGCCACAGTGTCCAGAAGCAGGGGAGAACAAGCCTGCCTCGTGTCCCTTTCCCAGAGTAAGAAAAGCTCCTGGACTCCCCCTAACCCCAGGTCTCATTTGTCTGAACCAATCACTGTCCAGAAGTAGTTCATTTCCCATGTGCCAGGATTCACTAATACAAGGTCAGCTGTGACACCGTGAGGGCCAGTCAACCCCAAGGCTCCGACCACTTGGATACTGCACAGAATCGGGGTTCCCACAGCTGCAAGAGGGGGCCTGGCTGGGGAGCAGGCACCTGCAGGGAGCAAGGCTAGCGGCGCCGAGGACTGAACTTCACAGTGGTTCTCAAAGTGTGGTGCCCAGACTAGCAGCTTCGTCTTCACCTGGGAACTCACTAGGAATGCAGGTTCTTCGCCTTCACCCAGATGTCTAGAATCAGAAACTCTGGAGGTGGGGCACAGCAATTTAGGTTTCGAGTTTTTGTTTCTTTATTTTATTATTTTTTCAGAGATGGGGGGTCTCCGCTCTGTCACCCAGGCTGGAGTGCAGTGGCACAATCATAGGTCACTGCAGCCTCGAACTCCCGGGCTCCCCCCACCAACCCCCTCTTCCCCAACCCCCAGTAGCTGGGACTATAGGTACAGGCCACCATGCCTGGCTAAAGCAATTTAAGTTGTAAGAAGCCCTCCAGGAGAGGCACTCTATAAAGTACAGGAACCACTGGCTTCCCCAACCTCCTCCTCTTAGGGGTCAGAGTACAATGAATCAGCAAAGGAGACACCAGAACCGACCCAGCAGGGGGTAGGAAAAGGCACCTAAGGCAGGGAAGCAGCGAGGCATCAGCAACAGCAAAAACAATGAAAAAGTTGTGCATTTTATTTAAAGAGCTGATCAGGGATAGGAAATTGAGAAATGTAAAGTGGTTACAATTCAAGTGAAGAGTTTTCAAGGGAGTGCTGTGCATGTTTTGAGGCAGAGAAAAAGAATCCAGTGGAGATTTAAAGATACTGGAGATAAAGTAATACTCTGGGGAAGGTTTTCCTGAGGTCTGTGAAGGGAGAGACGCTAGACCTCACTTTCCAATGTATTAACTACTGGTCATGTGCAGCTCTTGAGCTCTTAAAAAGAAGCTTGTCTGAATTGAAATGTGCTGTTAAGTGTAAAAGGCACACTTCATTCCAAGCCTTAGTGTAAGAAGAGAGGGTGTAAAATAACTCATTAATAATTAAACTCTCTAAGGCCTTCTGTTTCTTAAATTGTGAACTCTCTTCATTGCCTTTAATGAATCTTCATTCGTTTTCTTGGCCAATCTTGAGTACTTGACTTAGCCAGAAGACTTCTTGTTCATACAGCCCTCCTTTTTTTTTTTTTTTTTTTTTTTTTTTTTTGCTTCTTCTAGTTTGCTATCTCTCTTCACAATGGAATTGAAGTCCCAGCTGTCATATGAGACTGTCCCCAACGTCTTGCTGCTTCTACCTCCTTATCATGCATACATAACCCCTGCTTTCTTATTATAGTTGTTGTTTTTAAAAGTATGGACTGAGGCCGAGTGCACTGGCTCACACTTATAATCTCAGCACTTTGGGATTAAAGGCATACATAACCTCTGCTTCCTTATTGTAGTTGTTGTTTTTAAAAGTATGGAATAAGGCCCAGAGGGATGTCTTATGCCTGTAATCCTAGCACTTTGAGAGGCCGAGGTGGGCAGATCATCTGAGGTCAGGAGTTTGAGACCAGACTGGCCAACATGGTGAAACCCTGTCTCTACTAAAAATACAAAAATTAGCTGGGCATGGTAGCGGGCACCTGCAATCCCAGCTATTCAGGAGGCTGAGGAACGAGAATTGCTTGAACCTGGGAGGCGGAGGTTGCAGTGAGCCAAGATTGCACCATTGCACTCCAGCCTGGGCGACAAGAGTGAAACTCGATCTCAAAAAAAAAAAAGTATGGAATAGGGAAGAATGTAAAAATGACTCCACTGAACAAGGTACCTTTATCAAATACACGCTTCAGGATTCCCATACTGGGCTCCACATAATTGAATATGCAGGAGAGATGAATGACTAAGATAGAAATCCCTTTAATTTCTATGAACTATGAATTTGAGTGAGTTGCTACAATGACAATAGCTTTTAATCATCAATGGTTTTAAATTATTTAGTAAGTGATGTCTAAAATAATCTTGAAGCAGAAAATGTAAATTTTTTTCAAGATTAATTTATAGTAAATAGAAAGGAATTAGCAGTGTGGATATTAACAAATGTCTAAAGATTTTAAAAATATCTAAGATACATGTAAAATCTACCTGGTTAATCAGTCAATTAGAATGTGTCATCCCCTGAATGTAAGTGTATTAATTTCCTAGTGCTGCTATAACAAATTACCACAAGCTTAGTGGCTTAAAACGACACAAGTTTGTTATTCCACAATTCCAGAGGTCAGAAACTCAAAACAGGTTTCACTGGACTGTCAGTTAAGGTGTCTGCAGGGCTGTGTTCCTTTAGAGGTTCTAGGGGAAGATCTTTTCCCTTGCAGGCTTGCAGGGGCCACCAGCATTCCTTGGCTCCTGGCTCCTTCTTCCATCTCCAAACTCAGCAGCAAAGCATCTTCAAAGCAATCTCTGGCTCTGACTCTCCTGTTCTCTTTCTCTTAAAAAAACTGTAATAATTTCATTGCCTCCAGGATAATCTCCACATTTCAAGATTAACTTAATCCCCTCAGAAAAGTCCCTGTTGCCATGTAAAGTAAATATTCACAGGTCCTGGGGATTAGGGCATGAATGTCTTAGGGGACCATTATTTTGCCTACTACAGTTTCAAATCCTGGAAAAGAAATGAGTAAATAAGAAATGTTGGCAGAGTGTAGTGGCTCATGCCTGTAATCCCAGCACTTTGGGAGGCCGAAGCAAGTGGACTACTTGAACCCAGGAGTTTGAGACCAGCCTTGGCAACACAGTAGGACCCCATCTCTACAAAAAATACAAAACTTAGCCAGGTATGGTTGTGTGCACCTATAGTCCCAACTATTCAGGAGACTGAGGTGGGAGGATCACTTGAGCCCAGGAGGGAGAGGTGGCAGTGAGCTGAGATTGCACCACTGCACTCCATCCAGCCTGGGTGACAGGGTGAGACCTTGTCTAAAAGAAAAGAAAAAATAGGCTGACGCCTGTAATCCCAGCACTTTGGGAGGCTGAGGCAGGTGGATCACGAGGTCAGGAGATTGAGACCATCCTGGTGAACACGGTGAAACCCCATCTCTACTAAAAACACAAAAAATTAGCCGGGCGTGGTGGTGGGCACCTGTAGTCCCAGCAACTGGGGAGGCTGAGGCAGGAGAATGGCATGAACGGGGAGGCGGAGCTTGCAGTGAGCCGAGATCGTGCCACTGCACTCTAGCCGGGACAACAGAGCGAGACTCCGTCTCAAAAAAAAAAAGAAGACAAGAAAAGAAAAATGTTAAAGGAATTCTTTCAGGGTGAAACATCTTCATTTCATCTTCATTTTTAGCAGACATTTTCTTGGGTATAGACTTCCAGATTTAAAGATGGATCTTCTCACTTGCGTTGTTCCTGTGAGAAATCTACTACCATTTTAATGTGTTCCTCTGTAAAGAACACCTTTTTTCTCTAGCTGCCTTTAAGATTTTTATCTTTACTGCTGGCTTTATACAGTTTGATTATGATGTGCCTTTGTGCAATTTTGCTCATATTTCACATGTTTGGAGTTCACTGAGCTTCTTAGTTTGGTAGCTATGTAGTTTTCATCAAATTTCAGCCATTATTTCTTCTTATGTCCCTTTCAGAAACTTCAATTACACATATATTAGTCTGCTTAACATCATCTCACAGCTCACCAATGTATTTTTGTCTATTTTTGAGGAATTGTTCTTTTTTCTGTGTATTTTATTTTGGAAAGCTTCTGTTTCTATGTCTTCAAGTTCACTAATCTTTTCTTATGCCATGTCTAATCTAGCATTAATGTTATCCAGTGTATTTATTATTGTACACATATTAGTTTTCTCTCTAGATGTTCAATTTGGGTGTCTGTTGTATCTTTCATGTCTCTGCCTAACTTTTTGATTGATGGGCAGACATTGTGCATTTTACCTTGTCGGGTACTGGATATTTTTGTATTCCTATAAATATTCTTATGTTTTGTTCTGAGGCAGTTAAGTCCCTTGGAAAGAGCTTGACCTTTTTGGGTCTTGCTTTTATGATTTGTTAGACAAGTCCAGAGCATGCCCAATATAAGGATAGTAATTCCCCACTTACTAAAACAAGAAGTCCTTGAGCACTCTACGCGTTGCCCCATAAACTCTGAGTTTCTCCAGTCAGCCTGGTAGGAATAGGTACTCTTCCTAGCTCCGCAAGGACACCAAGCCCTGTTCTCTAATCTTTTCTGATGTTCTTTCCCCCCGAACCCGGAGTAATTTCTTCACATGCATTTGCTGTTTGGATCCTCTGTGGATCTCTTAGGCAGCTCTCTTTTTGGTACTCTGTCCTGAGAATTCCAGCTGCCTTTATCTCCCTACACTCTCTCCTCCCTGTCTCCTAAATTCAGAGAGTCTGCCGGGCTTTGCCTGCCCCACAGCACTGCGACTTTATGAAGTAAGCAGGGGCAATTTGGGGGCTTATCTTACTCGTTTCCCATCTCTCAGTGATCACTGTCCCTTCATTGTCTGCATGTCCAGTGCTTTGCAAACAGTTATATCCTATGTTTTGTCTGTTGTTTTTGGTTGTTTCAGGCTAACCCTAACCCTCGTGACACTATCTTAGGCAGAAGTATCTCATCCCTTTAGTGATTTATAGACCCTTTGGAAAATTCCTAATCTTGTATTTCTCATCATCTCAAAAGGCTCCTTCACATGTTCCTTATAGATAATTCCGAGACTTTCCCTTTATTTGAACACAAGGCTGTGGCACTAGAGAGATAAGTGACATACCTTTTGCTTTAAAAACCATTAAGTGTGACTGACACCTTCTTGTGTGAAATAGTTTTATTATTGTACTTACTAGTAAAAATATTGTTTAATGTTCATTGAAGTACTTTCAGTTTGATCTTTCACACATCCTATTACTCATCTTCAAATGTGTCAATTAAAACAAGATCTGTTCACACCACTTAACGTCAAAAATCCTGTTTTGGCAGCTTAGTATCAGAGCTTCTGAAATCCCTATGGGCCCTTTTATTTTTGTCCTTCAGGTGGAATCCTATGAACATAGTTCTAACTTATCATGAAATGAGAAATGTTTTTAGATAATATGTTTTTAGGAAAATAACTTTAAGAAATACTTGATCTCTTAATTCTTGAAGTCTTTATCTTTTCCACATTTGACCATTTCCTTTATTAAGATAAAAATACCTAGTTACTTTGAATGATAAACAACTGTCTATAACTTTTGTATATTAAGAGAAAACCCAAATATCAATATTTAATATTAAAGGCAAAAGGTGAAATGTTCCTTATAACAGTAATGTTAGAAGTGATGTCTCTTCCTCAGGACAATCCGATGGTGATGACGATAAAAAGCTCCAAGCACAAGGCCTCAGATGGAACAACGTTATCCAAGTCGTGGACTCTCTTGGGCCATTTTTTCCCATCTTACTAGTTTAGAGATGCCATAAAAGATTAGAGTATGTTTCACACTGATTGAAATATCAGATACCACACCATCATCCTTTAAGCATCACTATTTTAATGGTGAAAATCTGTTTAAAAACACTATGGAAATTTGTCAAAGAACTAGAAATAGAACTACCATTCAATTCAGCAATCCAAAAACTACTGGGTATATAACCAAAGAGAAAGAAATCATTATATCAAAAAGATACTTGCACTCATATGTTTATTGCAGCACCAGTCACAGTAGCAAAGATATGGAATCAACCTAAGTGTTCATCAACAGATGATTGGATAAAGAAAATGTAGTGCACATATATATGATGGAATACATAAAAAAAGAATGAAATCATGTCTTTTGCAGCAACGTGGGTGGAGCTGGGGGCCATTATCCTAAGTGAAGTATCTCAGAAACAGAAAGTTAAATACCACTTGTTCTCACTTATAAATGAGTGCTAAACAATGGGCACACATGGACACATCGAGTGAAATAATAAACACTGGAGACTATGAAAGGTGGCAGGGTGGGAGGGGGACTGAGTGTTGAAAATTACCTATTGCATACAGTGGTCACTGTTTGGGTGATGGTTACACTAAAGGCCCAGACTCCACCACTGCACAATCTATGCATGTAACAAACCTGTGCTTATACCCCCTAAACTTATAAGAATTTAAAAATATTTCCATTTGGAAAATACAGAGCAGAACCCTGGGACATATCATTTCAGGGGCTAAGGAAACTTAAAGAATAAGTGACTCAAAAATCTGAGGTAAAGCAGTTTCTCAGGACAGTTAACTTTTGAAAAATTTAGGTTACTTTCTGTTTTGCATATTTGATATAGAGCTAATAAACTTAGAGATGGCTTTCAGTCTTCCAAGGGCAGGACACAGAGTCTAGCCCTAGGAGGAACTTAGGAAAATAAGCAGATGAATCCTTCAGTAGTTAAGAAGACATCAAGAAGGTGGCATGTAGCCATCCGTCCTGAGTGGGCGAAAGAGATTCCAAACGCTTATTTACTTATTATAAACTTATTTACTTATTATAAACTCTCTCCTGCCTATAATTTTATTCCATTGCTTCTGATTCTGTAGCAATAAAGACAATTGTTCAGTACCCTCTAACATCTTTCATACGCTTATTTCATTCAATAGACATCTTTCTTTATGCAAGATAATCTCATTGAAGCTTGACAAATGAGTATATGTTCAGTTAAATGATTAACATTTATCCTTTTCTCTGCAGTTACCATGGTTTTGTTCCTACCCTCAGCATGCTCTTTTGTGTCACCTCTCGGCTCAGTAGCAACACCACGCTAAGTGGGGCTGAGGCTGCAGGTTTGTGGCCATGGTCAACTGGTTCACCCAAGTGGGAAATCAACCCCTTGCCGTGGTCTGATGCCACCCTGTTATCTCCATTCAGGCACCTGGTTAATGCAAATCACTAGGGGGAGTGGTCGATAGTGTGAAGTTAAAACAGCCTTCGTTGTCAGTGGGAATCCTCACTCCAAGAGTATAGGGTTGGTCCCAATGAGCCAGAGTACCATTATATGATACATCATAATAAAGAGCTAAGGAGATTAAAGCAAACTTCCTTGATATTTTTCCCTCTGGCATTAAAAGATAAAAGCAGTAAAAAATCATCCCTCAGGAGGGGAAATGCTTTTTTCTTCCCCAAACTGTATGATCTGAGTCATGTTAATTAACTTCAGTCAAATGCTCCCACGCATGGTTTTAGAATCCATCTTATAAACCAAGTAATCACTAGCAAGAATATAATATAACATTCCTAACTATCTATTATAGCAATTTCTCTATGTTTTTCTACTATCCTGTGTTTTCCATAAAATGTCTTAATAATTTTAATCACCTAAATCTTCAAGAAAAGTGATACTCAATTAATAGGTTGTATCCGTCCGTTTTCACACTGCTATTTTAAAGATACTACCGGAGACTCAGTAGTTTACAAACAAAAGAGGTTTAATTGACTCCTAGTTCTGCATGGCTGGGGAAACCTCAGGAAAATTACAATCATGGCATAAGGGGAAGCATGAACTCTCTTCACAAAGCAACAAGAGAGAAAAAAATGTGTGAAGGGGGAAAAGCCCCATATAAAACCATCAGATATCCTAAGAACTTGGTGACTATCATGAAGAATAGCATGAGGGAAACGCCCTCATAATCCAGTCACCTCCCACCAGGTCCCTTCCCCAACACATAGGAGTTACAATTCAGATTACAATTCAAGATGAGATTTAGATGAAGACACAACCAAACCATATAATAGGCTAACTCAAGTTTTCTTCTCTGTAAACCAGGGTCTCTTGCAATTAAAAAAAAATTTAATGGATACATTTGAAATTAAATTCAGCTAGAGAGCTGGATCAATCAATAAACAAATCAAAGAAAAGGAAAAATGAAGAACCAGTACATCATTTTCAAATTACTTTGACAGCTATTCTCCAAACGTTGTCTAAGTAATTGTATTCATCAAAAGACACCTTTACACTACAATTACACATCAACAGTTTAAGAATTAGAAAATATGAACTTAAGTATATTAGATGATTCCTTCCCCAGAAGTATTTCGATGTATGTGTTTGTATATGTGTGTAATGTTAGGTTACTACTGAAAATGCAGAACCACTGCAAAACCACTGTCACATTTTAACTTGCTAATTTTGTTTGATTAGAATGTTAATGCTTAAATCAGCTCTAGATAGATTGCATTAGTCTTACCCCATGGGGCAAACATGTAGGAACTTTTAAATGAGTTTTCTTCCATTGTTGTCTAGGTTCTGCTGACCCCAAAACACTTGACTTTTTAAATAGGAAGTGCAGAAAAGGTAACTTCTGAGCTGAAAGGTTATTTGTCTTCATGTACTGTTGAGGGACACTTTCTCATCTGTTCTCTCAGGCTTGGACTCTCCTCCAATCTTGTCATTCCTTGACCATAGATAATTGTCAGCCCATATAGTTCATTCATATGAGTACATATATTTTTTCTTCAGATTGCTGACCTATCAAAATACTCTTTCCGTTTTACTGTAACACTACGATCAGAATACACAATAAAAAACAGTCCCTTCTGAGGGCTGGTAAAAATCAGATAATCTTTGCCAGGTGAGTCTGCCTCAGGCTAGGGTAAATGGAAGCAGCATTCGGAAAAGCCATGGAGCACTCCCAGCAGACATCAGGGCTGGTTCCAGTGCCATCGCCACTTCTGAAGCTTGAGAAGTTCTGTGCCTATTCATCATTCATTCATTCACTCATCTGACTAGTTTGCACTGAGTATTTATCATATGTTACTCACAAGGAAAACAGTCATAAGCAACATTGGAAACAGTCCGTGTCCTCAGGAGGCTTTCTGTGTCATGGGAAAGAAAGATGCTAATCCAATAATCTAACAAAGAAATGCAGACTTCAGTGTGATATGTGCTTCTGAGGTTAGGCCTGGTACTGGCACACTCTGTTGTTCCAGAGGGGATTTGACTCCACGAAGATGTGCCAGTTGACTTGAGATTTGAAGGCTGAGAGGTGTTAACCAGGCAGGAGAGAAAACATCATTCCAGCGGGAAGTATATGTGTGTGAACCTGTTCCTTAATTTGAAACCAGCAAAGATGGTTGCACAGCTCTCCACGAATAATGAAATACTGGCTCTGCCTCTTTTTTTTTTTTTTTTTTTTTTTGGAATTTCTGTCATAATTAACTCATTTTGTGGGATTTTTAGGGGTACTCAAGCTATTATTCTTTAAGTGGTAAATCTGATAGGCAAACAGCCTAGATTAGATTGTTCTTGAACTTGGAGATGTTTAGTTGGTATGAAAAAAAAAAACCTCAGTAATATAGAACTCACTTCTCACTGTGCCTTCAGATCTCAGATATTGTTAAAAGGCTGCATCTATTCTAATGTTTTTTCCTAGCATCTACCATCTGTGTTTTGGGGTCTATATAAATGAATTTGTGTTCCTTAAATAAACAAAATGTCATGTGGACTAAAAAAGGTGTAGACAGGTGGTCCTCAATAAGATATATTTTTCCAATGTGATTTATGCTCTTTGGTGTAATCATTACTAACATCTCACCCATATTATAAATGATCTTCTTAGAAAATAACAGATTTTTAGAATGAAATCTAAGCTAGTATTTGTGTGGAATATTTTGCTTATGTGATGTTAAATACAACTGCATATTATATTGAGTGAACCATATACAACCAATCCAGTACTACATAACTCAGAGAGGATGTCCTGCATCAGAAAAGAAATGGTCTGCTAGTGAAATTTCCTACAGTAAAATCATGGAGATATAACAGCCAGGGTCCTGTAAGGAAAGCAGAACCCACGTCACGTGATTTAAGAGAGGCAATTGTTACCAAGATGGTGGGAAGAGCTAGAAAACAGATTAGCAGCAGGAAGCCTATACAACCTAGACCTGAAGTGTGAAGTCACAGGGAAAAGGTACCCAGAACCCAGAGCCACAGCTGGGTCCTGAGACCACTGAAGCCCCAGGTCTGGAGCTACAAAGAGATGGAGGCATTTCAGGCAGAGCAGAAGAAACACCCTGACTTCTCTTTTCCTGCCACCAAGCCTCCTACTGAAGGACAAACAAGTTACTATCTAATTTTTTGAACCTAAGTGAAGCCAATTGTAAGGGAGGCTGGGAAATACAGTCTGCAGCAAGCCCTTTGGTAAGGGCAAGAAAGAAATCAGAGTCAAGAGACAGATGTGTGACACAGAGCCAGAAAAGTATTGCTGAGTGATACCATGTATGAGGGTCCAGGGCCCTATGTTATTGGTGCCTCTTTTTCTTAAACTTTTCTTCATAACAATATTCTTCCTGAAAGCCGTTTTTATGGGAGACATATTCCTTTTTTATTATGAAAGAATTATTGATCATTTCTATTTAGGTCTGTAATTATGTAGTTATTCTTAGTTCATATTTTTATTTTTTTTTTAATTTTTTATTTCCATAGGTCTTTGGGGAACAGGTGGTATTTGGTTACGAGTGAGTTCTTTAGGGGTGATTTGTGAGATTTTGGTGCACCCATCACCCAAGCAGTATACACTGACCCCAATTTGTAGTCTTTTATTCCTCACCTCCTTCCCACCCTTTCCCCTGAGTCTCCCAAGTCCATTGTATCATTCTTATGCCCTTGCATCTTCATAGCTTAGCTTCCACTTACGAATGAGAGCACTCCTGAGTTACATCACTTAGAATAATAGTCTCCAGTCGCATCCAGGTTGCTGCTAATGGCATTGATTCATTCCTTTTCATGCTGAAAGTCATTTTTAACTATTCCTTACTGAGCATGTTGTTTCTTCCTAACAGACTTTCACCAACCTAGGCATGCATGCTTGGCTCTTACACCGTACAAGACAACACGCTAGGTCCACTTATCTGCAGTGCTGGAGAGAGGCAGGCAGTAGGAAGGAGATCATCACAGGCATATGCAGAGGAAGAATTCTGTGAAACCCTAACAGCAGGAGACAAACCTGCCACTTTGCCTGAATTTTCAATAGTGGAAAAAGGAAGGGGGATCTAGCATCTAGTGAGCTGAGAAATCAGCAGTGTGCTTGCCTCACTATGGCCCCTACCTTCTCTGGCATCATTCACAGCAAGAGAAGCTCTTGGCACTACAAGAGCAGGACAAGCTCTTGGCAAGTTGATGAGGTTGCCATCAATTGGATATCTTTGACCTGGAAAAGATCTTCAGCGTCTGCCTCCCAAAGCACTAGCTGGGTCTTGCCTGGCCTTGGTTGATCTCTCTTCAGTTGGTCTCTTCTGTGTTCCTAACGAAACCCCAGCAGATTGAATGTATGGGAGTGTACTTTGCTTCCCGAGCCTACCATTTTAGGGATGTGCATTCATTTACCTTTTGCTTTGAGCTACAGGCCAACTCCTCCTCACTTCTTTCACCCACAACTACCTCTATTTCCTGAGATGCACCCGGCAACACCACCACTATTTGTAACAGAGACAAGACGTATTACAAATCTTAAGTCACTCAAAAATCAGGTAGTAACTTGTTTGCCTTTGAGGCCCTGGATCTCCTGGATTCTTCTATTAATATAAAAGCATCTCTGAGACCACGGCTTGTTGAGGTAGCACTTTCCATTTTAACACTATATTCTCCAACTGGTAAGATTAGCTAATAAGGAAATGGGATATAGGGCAGGTTCTTTTGGGCAAGGGGAGTGTGGCCAAATGAGCTCACAAATGGTAGTGAAATTGGGGTGGAGGGAGTCCCCTTAAACCTCAAAATGTGGTAAAGGATGTAAAGTATTTTCAACATCTTACAGAAGTCACTGAGCATTTCCTTTAACATATGTATGTGTATATTAGTTTTAGAACAGAGTTGGTCTGACTGAGAACTGGGACTAAGCAAGTGGTTGATGCCCGGAGTACAGAGTAATGAAGACCAGTGCCTATGTGAAACAAGAGAAAGATGGATCGTATCAAAACAGCATGTAGAGGCAGAGATTGAAGGGACAGGGAGAGGTAGACATCTGCCATTTTGGAAGAGATAAGCCAGACAAGGGCTGAGAACAGCCTAGAGTCAGCACCATGATCAGATAAGCCTAGTCTGTGGTTAAGGTAACTAAAGAGATTAGACACTGAAAGAACTTGGAAGTGTCAGCTCAGCGCTTTGAACACATAAAGAAAATTCTTTCTATTTCTTGGGAGGATCAATCCCCTAAAAAGATCTTAGGTTGTTAAAAAACACTAGTATAAACCCAACCCAATGTGTGTAGGCTAGAATGCAGTGGTTGTGTGTAACCTGGGAAAAATTGGTGGGTATAGGGATTGCAGGGAGGGGAGCATTGGGAAATTCAGGACGTCTCTCTCCTCTCCAGCTGCCTTCATTACTGCTGAATACCCATTCAAAAAATAAAACAAGGAGCTTTATCCCAATAATCATGTAAGTCTCCCCCCTAAAATATCAGGAACTTAGTGGAAAATCCTACAAATATATCTTCAAATTAATGCAGTAAGTTCTAAAAGCATCACATCAAGGTTTAAATGAAATGAGATGAATGCAACTTATTAGTTTTTTTCTTTCAATCAAAATTCAAAGTTAATTTTAGCAGTGACTCAGATCATTTTTGGTATCTTTTATTAGCAATAAGTCAGAACGTTTAATTATAAATAACCTTGGTGCCACAAAGAAAATGATAGGACTCTTCCAGAAAGGTTTTCATTAGTTAGAGACCAAATTAATTTTAATACTTGATAGTTTTTTTCCACAGAGGGAATACTTTGCTTTAAAGAGTGGTTTTGTTTCTCTGCTTGTTTTATATTTAGTGAATTCCCAGAAAACCCCCATTACTGATGTAATAGTGTAAGTAATTGAACCAAGTAATAAAGCATACAAATAATTGATCAAATCTATTTTGATTTGGCTTGGGAAATGACTTAATTTCTTAATGTTTGACTTGAAATGTAAGATGCTAATTTCCTTTTAATTGATATTTGTTGCTTTTGAAAACCATACCATTGACACGTTAGTTGAGCCCCTGGACTGATCTGGTCTAATAATTATTATGACACATGGTGAACAAATGAACCAAGCTACAGTCTCTATACTTCATGTCTATCCACCACATTGTCAGACTGGACCATTCATGGATCAGAGGAAATCCACCCAGTTGCCCTGCCATCCTGAGAGACAGCAGTGAAGAGTAAGGAGGGTTTGATGTTAGAAATTCATCACTTTTTCTTCTTTTAAAGTTATTTGTGCAACCAAAGGACCCAAGGTAAAAAAAAAAATAAGGGAATAAAGTACCTATGTCATAAAATCTCTAATCAGACAAATGTTGATATTAAGTATACCTATGATAGATTTCTACCAAAATCAAAAACCACTTATTAGGCATTATAAAAATTCAAGCTTTAAGAATCAATTTCCTAGAACATGAGGTTCCAATGGTATTATCCTCAGTCTTGGCTTATCTAATAATTGTCATCGACAGATTCTGAATGTGGTCTGAAATTATCAGTGGCATCCATTCCCATAACTATATAGTGATATTTTCATTATATGTAAAGGAAACCCCATTATTTGAAACCATTGCTTTAAAGAGCATAGTAACTCTTAAAAATCTCATAAGAAGATGCTATTGTCTTTGTTTTACATAAAAGATATTTAGCAAATATTTTTAAGAATTCTCGGGCTTTCTTTTTTCTTTTTGAAAATTTACCTTGACATTCACTTTAACCTGATTTTATCTCCACATAACTATTAGAACCAATCGTACCACTCAGTGATACTTCTAAGCCCTACATTCTACTCCAAATGTAACCATTTTATAAGTGTTTTATTATATACTCCCAAAACACAAAATATGGAAGGATCGAAGAGTGATGTTTACTTGTTGCTTCAAGCTAGCTTGTTTCCATCTTGTAAGATGTTTCATACTTTGCCTAGGGAGTCCTGTTTTCTTCCTAAAGCAAACTGTTAGGCACAGTTGCAGATATTCTGATAAGCAATGTTAATGAACTCCCATACCAGGCACTGTTCTAAGGATTTTATGTGTGTTAACTCTTTTAATCCTCATATCAACCTGATGATGGAAATATTATCATCATTCCCATTTTAGAGACAGGGAAATTGGAAGCACAGAGAAGTTAGTTAAGAGCATGTGGGATTCAAACCCAGCTTATGTGGCCCCAGAACCTGGCTTTCGATGGCTATGCTGAGATTCTCTGAGATTCTTACCCTAGATGTAAGAAACCATAAAGATTTTTGAAAAGAAAACAAAGTTAATATAAAAGGCCACCCAATTGTGTATTTAAGGAAACCAAACTTGGCTGTTATGTTAGTAAAACAGCCACATTCACACTTTTCTCCAAGGATACCATGGCTAGGTTCCAATCTCATCGTTTTTTTGCAGAAGGCTTGGTGAGTTTCTCCATTTTTAGGTATGTCCTTCCATCCACCCCAAAGGCCCAAGATAGAAGTGCAGCAAGGAACTCTCAACAAAGGAGTGATTCTCAACTTCTTCTTACCTTCACAACATTCTAAAAGGAAATAAACACACTTTCCACAGTAACAATGCTGATTACAGCAGTAATTCGTACCCAGGGATGAGCATGGTTCCTAGAAGTGGTATATGTCAGTCTTACAGGGCCTCAGCCCCAGCTCACACTCTCAGCAGAAAGCTGGCTGGGGCAGCTGAGAGGCAGTGTTAGAGATAATCTGTGGGAGCCCAGCTGCTTTTCAGAGCAGCCACAATCACCTTGCGCTTTTTTTTTTTTTTTAAACAGAGTCTCCCTCTGTAGCCCAGGCTGGAGTGCAGTGGTGCGATCTTAGCTCAGTGCAACCTCCGCATCCCAGGTCCCTGTTCGAGCGATTCTCCTGCCTTAGCCTCCCGATTAGCTAGGATTACAGGCACACATCACCATGCCCAGCTAATTTTTGTATTTTTAGTAGAGACGGGGTTTCACCATCTTGGTCAGGCTGGTCTTGAACTCCTGACCTCATGATCTACCCGCCTCAGCCTCCCAAAGTGCTGGGATTACAGGCGTGAGCCTCTGCGCCCGGCCCTTGCACTTTTTTTGTACTTTCAGTATGAGGAGTACTGAACTAGAAAGATAAAGACACTTTCTTCAATCTCATCTCATCACTACACACATAGACACACATATGCCCTATGGATACAGAAGTGATGAAATGTGCGTGAGAGACTGGAATCATCTCTTAGAGCTGCCATTAAAAAGTACCACATACTGAGTGGTTTAAACAAGAGAAATTTATTTCCTTATGATCTGAAGGCTGGGAGTCCAGGTCAAGGCGTTTGCAGGGTTGGGTTGTTCTGAGGCTTCTCTTCTTGACTTGCAGGTGGTTGTCTTCTCCCTCTCTCCTCACATGGTCCTCCCTGTGTGTCTGTGTCCTAATCTCCTCTTCTTCTAGGGAAGCCAGACATGTTGGATTAGGGCCCACCCATAGGACCTCGTTTGAGCCTAACTGCCTCTTTAAATGCCTTATCTCCAAATGCAGTACAGTCACATTCCGGGACACTGGGGGTTAGGAATTCAACTTATGAATTTGGAGAAGGCACAACCCAGGCGAGCTAGTGAGCCTCATTTTCCAGAAGTTAGTATTTATCAAGAGCCTTCAGTCTATGCTGGGCACTGTCCAGTGGTTTACATACATGCTTTCATTGGACAATGGGACTTCATCTCAAGAACTGCAATATGGTGAAAAGATGAGATTTCCATATAAATTTGAGGAGATTGTACTATATTACTTTAATTGCTTTCAGATGTCATCAAATAGATGGTCTCATTTAGAAAGAAAAAATGAATTATATGCTGTTTTATTTTAATTTGGGTTTCTCTTTCATGCCAGTTTTTCTTAGGTGTGCTTGGCAGTCTCTGAGTTATCTCCCCTTTCCAATGACTGACCAGTTCTACTGATTTGCAAATTCACAGAAGGAGTAATCCGGTGTTAGGCCCAGACCATTTCCGAGCAGTGATGTTCTTTTCCTCATGCCAGAAAAAAAAAAAAAAAAAAAAAAAAAAAAAACCTCTCTTTCACAGTAGATAATCCTCCATCTTTGCAGTTTATCACCTTAAAAACCTTGCCATGAATAAGCTCTTTGATGATGCCAAAATAAAAATAGTCTTTTATAAATAAGTCAGCAAAGCCTGGCGATCTGCGAAGGCAAGCTTCCAAACATCCAAGCGAAGTTTGTTGTTCTTTTTTCCCTTTCTTCTTTCAAAAACAGATATTTGTCAATTTAACCTCCTTGATCCATGGAAAATGACAGAGCGTGCAGATTCAGAAAGGGAAAACAGTAAGAGCAGGTGACGTTGAAGATAGGAGATTGATGCCAGGGAGCTAAATAACCAGAAAAGAGAGTGAAATAGCAAACCGACTGGAGAGCACAAAGACAACGGTCACCAATTTTCTCTGAAAGTGAACTGTAAAGAAAGCTGAAGATGAAACTACCTATTTATTTTTAATAGCTGCATCAAGAGATTGCTTAGGTAGAAAAAAAAAAAAAAGACTTAAAATGTTGCTGGTTCTGATTATCATCCTCAGGCTGAATCCACCCCACCTGGTGTCCCAGCTCCCAAATTCTACTCAAACCATTACCCCCATACCCAAACCCTACAGGGTATATCCACAGTAGAAAAAACATGCATCTTCATAGTTTGAACAAAACAAATAATATTTGGAAACATTTTTCAATTCAAGAAACATTTCCTATTTAGTAAGTGTTAGGTACTGTTCAAAATGAATGCCTGCCCTCCAGGAAAGCAAAGGCCCAGAACAGATTAAAGGTTTCTGGTCTTAACTCCAGCTACAGGTTGGCTTGGCTCACTGTGAAGGCACAGATGCACTTCATCCTGTTCAGTTTCTTCCATTCTATTTGGATGGACGTGAGACCAAGATACTGCAGCCCTTCCTAAGACAGATTTGGTTGGCACAAATTCAGATGCCATCGATTTGTTGATCCTTCCTAGAACTAACTTACTGGTCTGAATATAGTTTCCCAAGATAATCTCCTCTGTTCCTAGGACCTGGAAAACGGATTCTGAAGCTTTCCCCTCCGAGGTCGGAGGTCCTGTAATACACAGGTGGAAAGCTCCGGCTCTGCAGTCAGACGCCTGCCTTCGGACACCAGCACTCTTAGTTTCAAGACCTTGGACACATGATTGAACCTCTTTTTTAGCCTGTTTGCTCATTTGTAAATTGGAAGATAGCAACGCTCAGAGGGCTGTTGTGGGAACATAATGGAAACATGCATGTAAATCCCTGGGCACAGTGCCTGACTTATAGTGAAGGCTCTTCATAAATGCTAGCTTCTAGAAAATGAGGCTCATTAGCTCACTTTAGGTCACAACTTTGGGATGAAACAGGACCACTGTCTGAATCCAAAACCCATGGTCCTCACTATACATGTTGTCTCTCTCTTAAGAAAGACCTGGTGATTTTCTTTGTCTAATCTTCATCATCATCTCAAATTTCCCCTCAGATGATTAAAGGCCTATAATTCTTTGGGAGGCCGAGGTGAGAGGATCTGCTCGAGCCCAGATGTTCAAGACTAGCCCGGGCAACGCAGTGAGGCCCTGTCTTTACAAAAAATTTTAAAAATTAGCCAGGCGTTCTGGCGTGAGCCTGTAGTCCCAACTACTTGGGAGGCTGAGTTGGGAGGACCACATGCACCTGGGAGGTGGAGGCTGCAGTGAACTATGATCATGCCACTGCACTCCACCCTGGGTGACAAAGCAAGACCCTGTCTCAAAAATAAGGACTTATAATTACAATATAATGTTATGTACCTTTTCCAGAAAAATGTTTTTATGTTACAAAAAATATTAAGTTCTGTTATTGTTAATTTGAGGTGATGACTGTTATCTTGGATAAAGAAGATATTTCTCTCTCTGAATCCTAAGGGTCCTCCAGGCTTCTGATTTTACAGTTTTCCTCTTTGTTCTTTCTGGAATTCTACAGATTCTGGGAATCAACCTCTGCTTGATCTATGTTCCTCTGGCCTATTCTATTAATATTTATCAGCCAGTTGTTAAGATTCCTTCTAACTTTGCCCAACCTTGGTTCCTGTTTCCAACACTCTCGTGAACATCTCAGTTCAGGCCTCATGGCTACCTGGAAGGGGTCACATATCCTGCAGCCTGAGCTGCAGCCAGGCCCCTCCTTGTCTCAGTGGATTCCGTTTCCATTGTTAGCCACGAACCCTACTGCAGTGTTCCCTGTCTGACAAGTGCAAACCACTGGCCAGACAGAGATCACCGGCAAATTCTGAATTCAATGAATGGTAAGTGTTTGTACCTCCAGTTATAGTTCTATTCACATTCTTCGTTTTCTGAATGCTTGTTTCTGAATGTTTCTAAATGACTAAGGCTAGAGCATTTGGTTCCAATGCTCTTGGTTTACTAAAATTTAATCCTGACAGTTTTTTCCTCATTGTACATTTAAAGTAGTATGGCAAACTAGTAGACATCATTTCCAACAAGGGAGGAAAACGCCATTCCCACTTTATATTCTGTGGCTGTCTTTACTGTGATGGACTAAGGTGTTCCCTTCTCCCACCGAGCTGCTTAATAGACCAACAGGATCTTTCATATGCCAGTCCCTCAGGACATGCTGTCTCTCTGTCACTGTGGGAAAGTTTTAAGTCCTACTAACAATGAGGAAATGCAAAATTATTTCACTCATTGAAGCTCATCAGTGTTTGATGGGTACTATTATATATCTGTCTTAAAAGGTTGTAAAGAGAGCAAAGAGAAAAGGTTTCAAAGCAAGGCAGTGATTTTTCAGAAGTCTACATGATATAGAAAAGGAAGCATTAATGAAAACCACTGTGGAATCCTAGGACTCATTTGTCTAAGGATGCTTCTATGGTTATCTGCAGTGCCAACATTTGATTTTATATGGTCCAATTTTATAGGACTTGATTTTATCTGAACTAGGTGGTTACTTATTTTGATTTAAATTATGGCTTTTAGCACTTTTCGCAATAGGAGGGAAGGAGGAAATAATGAGAAGCAATGAATTTGTCCCAAGCCAGACAGTCCTTTTACTTCTCAGCAACTCTTAGTGAAGTAGTTCTGAAGGAAAGAGTACAGAGCACTGACTTAAATGGGGTCCATTGAATCTATTATTGCATAACAAATTACCTCAACACTGACAACTTAAAATAGTAATAATCACTTATTACCCCACAGGAATTCTGTGACTCAGGAATTTCGGGAGTAGTTTTTTCGGGTGCTCCAGCTTAGAGTCTCTCATGAGGTTACAGTAAAGATGTGGGCAGGAGTCATCTGTAAACTTGACTGTGGCTAGAGCATTTGCTTCCAAGATGGTGCACTCATGTGGCTGGCAAGTACATGGTAGCTATTGGCAGGAAGCCTTAGTTCCTCACCATGTAGACATCCTCACAGAGTTGCTTGAGCATCCTCACAACATGGCTGCTGGCTTCCTTTAGAGCAACTCATCCAAGAGAACAAGGAGTAAGCCAAAATGTCTCTTATGACCCAGCCTTGGCAGTCACACATTGTCATTTCTGTAATTTTCCATTGATTTGCAGGTCAGCCCTATTCAGCATGAGAAAGAACTAAACAGGTGCATGAATATTAGGAGGCAGTGATGGTTGGGGACCATCTGGGAAGCTAGGGACCACATATACCACAAAAGTAAAATGATTTTATAAATTATATGTCCTCACAGAGAAATTGGTCATTAATGGTCGGAGTCAAGGGGATTGTTTTCTTTGTGTTTGCACCTCAGGAGCCAAGATTGAAGTGTATTCCTTGATGTGGTACATTGCCACCATGTTTTCATTATTATCCCTTTTATCTCGATTTCTCCTTACATTCCTCTCCTCAGTACCCCTCCACTCCCAGCCTCCACTAAACATCAACTCAAAAGAGCATGAAGTTTATGTTTGGTTATGCAGCTATGAAGATATGTATCCCTGTAAGATACTAAGATACATGAGGTTTAATGGTCATTTCTAAATTACATGAATGGAATGGTGTCATAGGTCTTTTTCTAAAATGTATACTCTATGTCACTTTTTTTTTTTTTTTTTTTTTTGAGATAGAGTCTCACTCTGTCACCCAGGCTGGAATGCAGTGGTGCAATCTCAGCTCACTACAGCCTCCACCTCCCAGGTTCAAGAGATTTGTGCCTCAGCCTTCTGAGTAGCTGGGGCTGCAAGTGCCCACCACCACACCTGGCTAACTTTTGTATTTTTAGTAGAGATGGGATTTCACCATGTTGGCCAGGCTGGTCTCAAACTCCTGACCTTAAGTGATCCACCTGCCTCGGCTTCCTAAAGTGCTGAGATTGCAGGCATGAGCTACCACCCACGTGAGCCACTGCCCCACATTTTTAATATTTATCCCTCTTTCTGTTTGCTATCAGGTTCATTGCTGTGCAATTTTCAATAATACACTTCTGCCACCTCTTCCCTGTCTACTCCCTTGCTATTGGTGAACGAGTCCTCCTCCAGTTTCATACTCTATAAAGTTATGCAGTGATGAACATAGTGTTTACCTAGAACTGGGGCACTTGTCATCACCTTCGCTGTCCCTTTTCTAGTTCAAGCCCAATCACCTCCAGCCTGGATTATTCTGCTACCTGCTTGCTTTGTTTCCAGTCTTGTCCACTACTGTGTATTCCCACCCAGCAGCCAGCATGCCTCCAGTCACCTCCCATTATTCTTAGAGCATCTCTGAAGTCCCCACCATGGCCCACAGGCCCCACATGGTATGCACCCTGCTGTCTGGTGGATTTCCTCTTGCACCACACTTCTCGTTGCTTCCAGTGCTCCAGCTACTCCTGTCTTCTTGCATTCATTTATTCAAGAATTTTAATTGAGCAAATACCACCTATCTGACATTCTCCTGGGCACCTGGGGTATAGCAGTGAATGAAACAGACAAACAGGTCTCCTTCATGGAGGTAGCATTCTAATGATCTAAAAACCCATCAAGTACAACAGAGGCTCGCAACCTCACACCTGCACGTCTCTCTGCCAAGAATGCCCTTTCCCAGATTTCTACATGCGTCGCACTCTCGTACATGTAAGTCTCAGCTTGAACGTCTCCTCCTCAGAGAGGCTTTTGCTCATCCCCTTACACTTCTTCTCCCCAGGCCCTTCTTTATTTTCTCTCGTACTTCCTGTTGTATCTGATATTATGTATTCATCTGCAGTCAAATCTCTACCACTGAGCTACAACCCCATGCATTCATCTGTTTCATGTTCAGCTCCCTAGTCAGATGAAAGCTTCAAAAGGACAGGGAGTTTTTAATGTTTTCCAATGACTGGGCCAATAGCCCCAAACTCTTGCCCTTTTTTAATGTGTATGTTTCAGCTTCTAGTGCCTGTGTTGCTGCCGAAACTTGAGTTGCCTTAGTTTTCAGCACGCAAGACTTAGTAACACCATTTTCCTCACTGCTTCTAATTCACTGTGAGATTAGATGCTAGATAACCACATTTCATAATAACTAATATCTGCTGAATACTTTTATCCTAACAACAGCCCTGTAAGTATAGCCAATTGATCTTTCCACTGTACAGCTGAGGAAACTGGGGTGCAGGGGGTCTAAAGATCTTGCTCATGGTGACTCACCTCGCAAACATCAGAGTCAGATTGGAATGAACGCAGTCGGCTCCAAAGTCCTCACGCTTAATCGCTATTGTATGTGCCCACCCCCTTCTAGAATCACGTGTAAAATAAAGATAAATTGGCTCTGAGCAGGTGTCTGAGGGGACCTCCTATGAGGAAGCAGTGTAAGCTTTATTACATAAATTTCATAATAAACCCAGCTACCTTGTTCGTATCTGATTTATCATTGCTAAATTCGATTACTTCTGATTTGGCACTGCATCTCAGAGAGGTGAACATGATGTTGGGTAGCTAAATTGTAAGTGTGCTGGTTTGATATGGTTTCGCTGTACCCCCACCCAAATCTCACCTGGAATTATAATAATTCCCCTGTATCGAGGGCGGGGTCAGGTGGAGATAATTGAATCATAGGGGCAGGTTCCCCCATACTATTCTTGTGGTGGTCAATAAGTCTCATGAGATCTGGGGCTTTATAAATGGGAGTGCCCCTGCATGGGCTCTCTCTTGCCTGCCACCTTGTAAGACATAACTTTGCTCCTCATTCACCTTCTGCCATGATTGTGAGGCCTCCCCAGCCATGTGGAACTGTGAGTCAATTAAATATCTTTCCTTTGTAAATTACCCATTCTCAGGTATGTCTTTATTAGCAGCCTGAGAACAGACTAATACACGGTTGTTATGTTATGTAAGCAGGAATTGCAATAAATGCAACATAATGCCTTCAAAGCACTCAAGTCGTGAGGTCTACAGCAATCTCCTCTTCCTGTGCACATTATTTCAGAAGGTGGCCTCTCCAGGGCGTGCCCATGTTTCAGCCTCCATTTAGAGCTAATTCCTTCCCTGCATTACACTTTCCATGTGCTCCTCCATTAGTTCTCTGCAAACTGGTTTTAAATAAGAGCCAAGGAGCATAGCCTACATGTCAGAGTTGACTAGTTTCCAGTGCCTACACCAAATGGGTGTGTGTCCCTCCCTCCACCCACCTTCATTGGATTTCAACCTCCTAATTAGAGCTTCTCAGTGATGGTTCATCGTTCCTGCTTCTTTGTTCTTGGGTAAGCTAAAAGTTGACACATTATCCCATATATACCTCCAAATTGTGAATCGTTTTGTGGATACTGGGATACTGAAGGAACCTTTCTAGAATGCTTTTTGAGAACATTTCACTCATTTATTCATTCAGACATCATATTTAAACCTTTACTACCAGCCAGAAATTATGCAAAGGTGATGAATCAAACAACAGAATTGTATCTCAAGGCATTCACAATCTAATAGACAGGCATATATCCAGAAGACTTTAATACAGTGTTGTTGGGAAGTAATGGTCAAATGCATATGGAATTATACAGGCACGTGGGGGAAGAAGCACCTATTCTGGAACAAGGAGGAAGCCATCCTTTTCAAATGCTGCCCCTATTAGGAGGAATTGGGGAAATGAAAATGTAAAAGTACAGGAAAGGAAAAGGCTCAGCACCAACTGGAAATGTCGTGGTCTGTGGGGAAAACAAGAATTTTGTGTGTCACTTGGGGACAAATTGTAGGGCAAAGAGTGGAGCTGAGAGAGGCCCAGGCCAGGTGATGAAGGCCTTGATCACTGGGCTTCAGAGCTCACTCTTGATCCAGAGAAAACAGATGGCTTTCAGCAGATTCACATCAGTATGAGATTGTGTCTTAGAAATACTCTATTGTCTGTGCAGACTTGGACTTGCAAAGAAAGAGTAGCAGGAGGCTGATGTGGCAGATAAGTCTTCAGGGGGGTTCAGCCTGTACCCTGGTCACAGGTTAAGACTCTGTAAGATGGTGATCTGACCCCAGCAGAGGCTGCAATGCCCCTCAAGAGAGTACTCTGTATTGTGAGCTGGTTAAGTCTTTTCTTGGTGCCATCAATAAAGTCCTTAAGGAAGCCAACCTTGAGGGGTTTGACTGTTGTGCAGAGTTTGTATAAATAAAACATTTCCTTTGCCATGATAAAAGACAGTCTCCCAAATCTCAAAGGGAAAATGGCAGATTGGAAAAGGCTTAGACTTTGGAATGAGAGCTGGTTTCAAACCTGTATTCTCAACACTAGCTCCATTATCCTAGGCCAGTTATAAACCTCTCAGATCATGACAGTCCTCATATTCAACATTTTGAAGATTCAGTTTTACTCTATCAACACAGTTCCACAACACCGTTGATACTCAGACCCCCGAGCTATTATGTCATTTGTATTACTGTCATTATCTTTATCATCACTTTGCAAGGGAGGAAGAAGCAAACAAGAACAGCAGATGGACCCCTGCACATGTCTTCCTGGTGATGAGGAAATGATGTCAAATTGCATCAGCAGTCCATCATGAAGCATAGTAACCTGATACTTCTATTAGCAGCAACACCCAAAATACTTGCCTTGGAGGCATACTTGAGTCACTCCTTCTCTATCCAATTTGCCTACCACTGCCAGATTACCCTTCCTAAAATACTGCTAACCCTTCATTTCTCTGGTGTAGACTATTCAATGGTGTCCTATTACCTATCGAATTAAATCCCAACACTTAATTAATCCTCAAGTCTTCGTTTGAGCTAATCGTAGAGTGTTTTTCCATTTATTTCTTTTTCTCTATTTTCCTAAAGAGGGATGTATAGTAAAAATCTCTGAGCACCCATAAAATGATGATATTTATACCTGCTTTATCCATGTCACAAGGTTATGGTGAGGGCCAAATGGCTAGTGTCTATGGACATGTGTTGTGTGTTATAAAGCATCGTGTACAAGAGGTAAGGGAACTAGCATTTGCCTATGCCAGGCCAGTATGTATTCTTTTCTAACATCATTACAGAAACTGCATTAGACAGATGGTTTTGTTCCAGTTTCAAAGGTTTAAAAAATCTGAGGCACAGCAAGGCTAAGTCACTGCTCCGGGCTACACAGCACTCAGAAATGGAACAGGGGTTTGAATTCAGAACTGCTTCATTCTAAAACCTGTGCTTTTGATCCTTCATCACACTACCTCGTGCTTCTTTTGAAAAGACCCCCTCACTCCAGCCAGACTTGTGTAGTCACTGCTCCATGAACACTTTCTCTCTTTGTGTCTGTACACATTTTATCTCCTCTTCACGGCCTACCCAGGACCTGCCCTGGCTTGCCTCTTTGATCAGTTGTTTCCATTCCCTTGGCCTCTGTTTGGTTCTAAATCATGACATAGATGTCTACCATTACCCTTAATTCTGAAAATATTGTTTTACTCTGTGCACATATATACTCTTATGTCACCAAAAGGTCTGTTAGTGTTTTGAAGGCATAGAAACCCCTTCCCTATAATACGTATTATTCTCTCTCTCTCTTTCTCTGTCTGCCACTCTTCTTATCTCCCTCCTTCCCTCTCTCTCCATACATCCCTCCATCGATCCATCTATACCAGCATATAGCAGATGCCCCTAGATATTTAAACATTTATTGAGTGAGTGGAGGAATGAATCAGTCGATGATTATGAGTTTGAATTAACTCAACTTTGCAAGTCTCCTCTGGAGGGCCTCTCCTTTCCAGGAAGCTGCCTGGCTTGTCTAACATGTATAGGCCTTGAAAGCATTCTTTTCAGAATCAGGACCTTTAGGAAAACTCACATCACTGCAATCTACTTTCACAGTGTCGTGGCTGTGGTCACTAATTCAAATGAATGAAGAAGCTTTAAGGGAAAAGTCTGTACTTTGTCACTACATCCTTTTAGTAAATGCTGTTCCATTTTTAGTGATTAGGCAAATTCACTAAATAAAATGACTCTTACCTAGAATATCTACCCAGAGAGACTACCCTCCTTGCATGGCTGCTGCCTGCTGAGTGTGGCACAGGCTCAAATCCGTCATTTAGTGTTTAATGGCCTCCAGTGACCTCGAGTGACCCCAGACTCGGCCCCTCATTGATGCCCTTTGACAGTATGACTATAGGAGACTGGGGATATTGTGGAGGAAGATGGGGTCTCTTTAAACACTATGATTTTGACGGATCTACCGATTTTTTTGTGGCTACTAGAAAACATTGTATCAGACTCTGTCCTTTTAGCCAACCTCTCCTTCTATCCCTCCATTCTGTCTGAACCACAGACAGATACAAAATCTAAACAACTATGAGAAAGGGAGCATTCACACCATGTCTTTAGTTTCTCTCCCAGACAGGACTGGATGCAAGGGTGATTAAGGCCAACGGCCAATCACCAGGAGGACTAGGCTTTCAGGAAAGGAACAATAGACAACCAGAAAGCTGCTGTGTTATTTTTCTGCTCCCAGATGCAAACCCAGAGAGGAACAGTGGAGGCAAAACCTCCCGAGAAGAGACAAGAGTCCTTTCATTAATCAGTAAGCTTTGAATCCATCAAACTTGATTTCTAAATTGGCTGTGAAATTACCAAAGAGGTTATGAAAAATACCCCTTGAACTCCTTGGCAGAAATGGGGTCTTGAGAACAAATGGAGTTCACATATGGGAAAACAGAGAACATTCCACTTCTGCAACCTGAATCATGATGATAAATTCTGAGCCCACTGCATGTATTTGGTGATCATTTTATTCACATCCATTTTCCCACTGCCCTATAAGCTACAGAAAGGCAGAAGCCATCTGAATTCCCCTCTTATTTTGGCTTTAGCTCCTAGTAACAGGGCCAAGATGGTGACTCAGGAAGAGCACAGCCTCTGAAGTTAGAAGACCTAAGTCCATAGAATATTCATTGCATAAATGCATGAATTTCCAAGTGCAATGCCTCACCCAGTGATCCACTATGTTGAACCAACTGCAGCTCCCAAGTTAAAAGTTTCCCCATGGAATCTGTAGAGATTTTCATGTTGCTCTAAGTTGTGGAACTCGTTTGGATGGCAGGCTGAACCCCTAACTTCTGTCATCTCCCCCAACCCAGTCCCCAGTCTATCCTTTGAGTGGTCCTTCTGTAGGAATCAGGTGTGGCCCAGCTTTTTCTACCTGGCTTCCACGCTGCATCCAGGAGCATATTTTCTAAGCTGAAGCTGATTCTTTTTCTTTCTTGAATTTTTTTTTTCTAATGACGTGTGCACCAGTTGATTTAAGTGTTTTATGTTTCTGGCCAGTTAGTGCCCAGCACCAAGTGGTCAAGTGGATATGGAATGAGTATTTAGGGCTGGGAAAGTGATTGTTTTTACACTGGTCCTGTTCGTGTTTTTTCTCTATGAGATAGATTGACAGAGACCAGGCCAGACTCCTCCCAATGTAGCCCTGTCCCTGCTGCCCTTGTCACATTTCATACTTTCTCCCCAGCCACACCTCCTTTGGCCACGTGGGAAGCGCAGGAGGTAGATTTGGCTTCTGATGGTAGGCAGGGCCTGGGCTCCCCACCAAGGGTATTTCTGCAGTGTTCCATCTTAGAGGCTGGTATCACAGCTTCATTCTGGCACAGTCCTTGTGGGGGTTGTTCCCATCTGCCGCTGAGCTTCAGAAGATGCACATGAGGCACTTTTTGTTGATGTTATTGGCTGGCTGTCTAGAGGGAAAAATTGCTCAAGGGAACTTTTTGACTCCTACAATCTGTGGGAGGTGGGATGTCATGAATTCTTTGGCCTGGGCTGTGTGTATGCACTCACCTACCAACCTCAAGCTGCCAGGACAACCTTCATCTGCCCAGTGGCTTTTAAAGGGCCCTTCCCAAATAGATATTGACATGCTCTAGACTCAACCATGTGGGCAACTTTAGAAGCAGCCTTATTAGGATGCTTAAATATATTTTGGACACCCTTAGACAACCTTTCTGCTTCTGGGACCAGACCTGTAGGTGTCTGGTGTCTGCCGCAGCAGCCCTCATTATGGGAGATGTGCAGGTAAGAAAGCAGAACAAGAGAATGAGAAACCGAGGCTGCACAGCAGAGGATATGAAAGCTAGAGCACTGTAGATTCATCAACCTTGCAATCTCTGGATGAGGAGATGAGTCACCATCAAGGCCAAGGTGGTGTTGGAAGCCAAATGTGAACTCCCAAATGCCTTACTGGGTGCTATATTTATAGGCCACACTTACAAAAAGCAATCTTTAACTGGTATTAATCATTACTATAGTTACTTTACATTTAAAAAAATTATCAGTGCAAAGGTGGCACTAAACAACCATTCAGGTTTACGAGAAGGAGGATGTTGAAAGCAATATGTCCTTAGATGCTTTTGGCCAGGACAAGTGACCTACTTGACCTACTCCCAATTCACTGCTTTCCAAAGGCCAGATGAGCTGCATTTGAATTACCTTGTGCATAATTAATGAATTAATTAATTACAAACATAGACTCTCAGGTCCTACCTTATTCCTATTGAGACAAAGGGAAACAGGGCCCAGGAACCTAGATTTAACAAATGTCCTAATCCATGCCAAAACATATCCAGATTTGAAAACCACCACCTGACCATTTTCCACCCCCTGCCCTTCTGCGGCAGTCCCTGAGGAAGGCCTGAGCCTAGAGAAGAAGCAGGTGATTCCTGATCCCCAGGCACAGACACAGTGAACAGGGCAGAACTGAGTGAAGAGCTCTTTCCCCAGGTTCCACCAGCCTAATGGGCCGGAGCCAAAGCAGATGGAAAGACTGCTTTTGCCTATTTCAACCCCAATTCCCAAGCCAAAGCTCAAGTCTTACCTCTCCAAGCAAGGAAAGGCAATAACAGCCAGTGAGATGCCGGCGAGAAGCTGAAGGAAGCCCAGGCAGCAGCACACATGTGGCAAGTCCAGACTAGGTAGAGTGAGCCGGTGGAGGCAGGAGCAGTTCGGGGGACTGGCCCAGCCTTAGGCTTGGCACAGCGACTACACCCAGAAGCCATGCCGGGTGCTTACGGTCTTCTTGGAGTAGAGGAAAGGGTAGGCAGTAGAGAAAATGGTGGAGACGGGTAGTTAGGCCCCAGCCCAGATGCCAATATAGGAGCCATTTTAAACCAGCTTTTGCGTAACCATGGCAACAGAGTAGACAGTTTCCAAAATCACAAGAGAAATGTCTCTGCCTCACGATATTTTGAGGGCTAGTGGGTCGTTGCTGTTTTTCCTCAATCATAATCCTGTGCAGTTTTCAAGAGGTGCTTAGGTAAGTGTCCAAGAGCTCTCTGGACCACTGTGATCCCATATTTTAGTGTCACTGGAAAGTGGCATCAGTGTCCCTCAGCATGTTGGCCCTCAAGGTTCTGTCCCTTTGGGATCCGTGGAAGAGCAGGCACAGAGCAATCCCCATGGAGCACCTGGAACCTAATTCTGAGGTCCCCAGCACAGTCACAGGCTGTGGCATCCAGGGTAGCGACTGAGTACATGTACCCTCAGGCTGGGACCCGGCACCCTTCCTATTGCAGGACACGCTCAGAGCCGCACAATCTCAGGGGCAGCCTACACAGGCCCCCACTCAAGATGTTAAATGCTAAAAATGAACTAATGTAGACTTCTAAAACAGACTGCTCCAAAAACTCCCTCAAGAAATAGGAGTGATGATTTCACAAGAGTATTTTAAAACACAAACCACCTGGGAAAATATTTGCCATGAAGAAGATAGCAGTGAGCTTAGCACAGTACAACACCCATGGCAACTACTCAGCTAGTTGTACTTATGGTTGTTTTCATGAAAATAGAGTTTTATGTAACTCAATAGAAAAATAGGAAAAGAATGTGTTCACAGCAGACTGTTCACAAAAGAACTTCCTATGGCCCACACAGCACATAAAATATTATCCTCATTAGAAATAAAATAAGTATGCATTAAAATAATAAAACACCATTTCCCCACACATTGAATTGGCAAAGTTTGCTTTTTGTTCTGTTTAAGATAATAGCTGGTGTTATTAGCCCAACAGACACTTATTTATACCCTGGCTGGTGACACCGTAAGCTAGCACCATGTTTCTGCAGAGTGATCTGGCAATTGATGGTACAAGACTGCAAGCTTCAGAAATGTTTGTATAGACTTTGGTGCAGTCATTCCACTTCTAGGGAATTCATTCTAAGAAAAGAAATAGAACATGTACAAATATTTATCTATAGAATGTTCCTCACACTCTTTTTTGAGAAAAATGTAGACGAACAGCAGTTTTACTCACGGGTAGATGACCAAAATCCACAGCATAGAATTTAAAGTTCAGCTGAGAGAAATACATTTGGTTTGTATTACTGTTTCTCCTGCTAAAATGCACATATCATAGGAATAGAACATGTTTTTGGGCTTCATCTGTCCCCAGAGAGAAATCTATAGAGCCCTTTCTGTACACACACCCACAGTCTCTGCATGATGACCCCAGAGTAACACAGAGTAAGGCTTCCTGCTGCCTGCTGAAGGTTATAATCAGACAAAAGGTGGTTTAGAAGAGCACTTCCAAGTATTGGCATCTGTGTTTGCACTTAGAAAATCACGAAGATAGCTTTGACTTTTGAACCAAAACCCATGGTGGGGCATCTCTCTTCTGCTGCAGAGACAGTGACCTAACTCTGTTTCTGGAGTGGTCAGAATTGTGGAATCTGCTTTGGCAACTCATTTCCTTTCAAACTCATTTGCAAATTTATGGGGATAATGTGCTACACCTTGACAGCTTTAGACTGTGAGGTCTTGGCTTACAGTGGGATTAGATTAGGCAAACAACCTTACTTTACTCTCAAGTTTCTTCTATCTAAAAATGAAATTACCGAAAAAGGTGACTGTATTAGTCTATTCTCAGATTGATATAAAGACATACCTGAGACTGGGTAATTTATAAAGAAAAAGAGGTTTAATTGGCTCACAGTTCTCCATGGCTAGGGAGGCCTCAGGAAACTTAAATGATGGTGGAAGGCAGAGGGGAAGCAGGAATATCTTCACATGGCCAGAGCAGGAGGAAGACAGCAAATGGTTCCTTTCAAACAACTAGATCTCGTGAGAACTCAATCACAGACAGTACTAGGGGGATGGTGCTAAAACATTAGAAATTCATTCCCCAGTATTTCAACGTGAGTCTTCTTCTATTTTCCCTAAGTGTCAACCAGTCTGAGAAATAAAGGGAAAGAGTACAAAAGAGAGAAATTTTAAAGCTGGGTGTCTGGGGGAGACACACATGTTGGCAGTTTCCATGATGCCCCCCAAGCCGCAAAACCAGCAAGTTTTTATTAGTGATTTTCAAAAGGGGAGGGAGTGTACAAATAGGGTGTGGATCACAGAGATCACATGCTTCACAAGGTCATAGAATGTCACAAGGCACATGGAGGCAGGGCGAGATCACAGGACGGGGCGAAATTAAAATTGCTAATGAAGTTTCAGGCACACATTGTCATTGATAACATCTTATCAGGAGACAGGTTTGAGAGCAGACAACCAGTCTGAGCAACATTTATTAGGCGGGAATTTCCTCCTCCTAATAAGCCTGGGAGCGCTACAGGAGACCAGGGCTTATTTCATCCCTTATTTACAACTGTAAAAGACAGACATCCCTAGAGCAGCCATTTTAGAGGCCTACCCCTAGGCACGCATTCTCTTTCTCAGGGCTGTTCCTTGCTGAGAAAAAGAATTCAGTGACATTTCTCCTATTTGCTTTTGAAAGAAGAGAAATATGGCTCTGTTCCACCAGGCTCTCAGGCAGCCAGACGTAATGGTTATCTCCCTTGTTCCCTGAACATCACTGTTATCCTTTTCTTTTTTCAAGGTGCCCAGATTTCATATTGTTTAAGCAATTTGTGCAGTTAAAACAATCATGACAGGGTCCTGAGGTAACATTCATCCTCAGTTTATGAAGATGATGGGATTAAGAGATTAAAGACAGGCATAGGAAATCACAAGAGTATTGATTGGGGAAGTGATAAATGTCCATGAAATCTTCACAATTTATGTTCAGAGATTGCAGTAAAGACAGGCATAAGAAATTATAAAAGTATTAATTTGGGGAACTTATAAATGTCCATGAAATCTTCATAATTTATGTTCTTCTGGCATGGCTTCAGCCAGTCCCTCCGTTCAGGGTCTCTGACTTCCAGCAACATAAAGACATACCTGAGACTGGGTAATTTATAAAGAAAAAGAGGTTTGATTGGCTCACAGTTCTCCATGGCTAGAAGGCTTCAGGAAACTTACAATGATGGTGGAAGGTGGAGGGGAAGCAGGCATGTCTTCACATGGCCAGAGCAGGAGGAAGACAGAGCAAAGAATTCCTTTCAAACAACCAGATCTCCTGAGAGCTCAATCACGAGACAGCACTAAGGGGATGGTGCTAAAACATTAGAAACCACCTCCATGGGCCAATCACCTCCCACCAGGCCCCACCTCTGATGCTCAAGATCACAATTCAACATGAGATTTGGGAAGGGACACAGAGCCAAACCATATCAGTGACAAAAGAAAATTTTGCATGGAAATCATAAGGCATATGAATTCAGCATAGTGGATGAGGATCCATACTCTGGGGCCAGACCAACTGTGTTTAGCCCAGGTTCCATGACTTACTAGCTTTCTTACTTTGAATAAGTTACTTAACTTCTCTGTGGCTCAATTTCTGCCTCTATAAATCAGGAGATAATTGTACTTACTTTAAGGTGTTGTCAAGATTAAATGGACTAATGTATTTGAAGCACTTGGAACCATGCCTGGCACATAATAAGTTCTCTATGTAACAGAACTATTATTATCATCATCACTATTAAATTATTAGTAATATATCTTCTTCTCTCTTCACTTGTGCTAAAAACCATCAATAAATTAAACCACTTAATTCCAATCCCCTTTCTTGCATCTTTAGAACTGTTTTTGTTTTTTTTTTTTTTTTTTGAGATGGAGTCTCGCTCTGTTGCCCAGGCTGGAGCGCAGTGGCCGGATCTCAGCTCACTGCAAGCTCCGCCTCCCGGGTTCACACCATTCTCCTGCCTCGGCCTCCCGAGTAGCTGGGACTACAGGCGCCCGCCACGTCGCCAGGCTAGTTTTTTGTATTTTTTTAGTAGAGACGGGGTTTCACCGTATTAGCCAGGATGGTCTCGATCTCTTGACCTCGTGATCCACCTGTCTCAGCCACCCAAAGTGCTGGGATCACAAGAAATATTTTTAAGGAACATTATGAACTTTCGGCATAATTACTGAGGTGAGAAATATGTCTCTTTGTTCAAATACTCTTCCAGGAAAAGACTTGAGAGCATCAACATAGCAACAACTCAAGAGCCAATGGATTTTGTTCCATAAACCAGATACCTAGCAGGTTAAATATGAAAAACTACAAGTGTGTTGTTGTAGTCAGATGAGGTCAACAGATGTCTTGAGAATTAGGTGCTTTTCTGGATACAAATGCAGATAGAAACTAGTGGTGCAGACAGAATACCATAAAGAAGCAGAGAAAAGAAACAGCAGTGTGTGTGGATGGCGAGTGGAGGAATGTGAGCTACTAAATTACATAAACCATAGAGAAACCACAAATGGTGGGGTGAGCCATTTAAGAGGGAAAAATTCCTGAGCAGGTAAGTCTTCAAGATCTTTTGGTTAACATGACTGGTGTGCAAATCAGATCATCTGAGCATTTTAAAAACGGTTGTAATAGGGAGGAACTATTGATGTACAAGCCAACAAAAATCTAAATCACTCTACATTTTTAAAAAACATTCATGCTGCTTGGGAACCTATGGATTATATTGGGAAAAAATTCATGCTGCTTAATGATATAATGTACAATGTACAACTTTTACTCCTTAATAATAAATTCACATGTTGGTATTTCCATCAGTTTACCATAGTGAGACTTCATATTTAAAGACTCTATGAATACAAAGGAATAATTCAAACATGACTTCTTTACTAGTAGATATGTGGTTTTTTTCAGCATCAAAACTCTAAATCGTATGTATAGCTGAAGGCCTAACATCTAAAACTTCTCTGCTGATATGATAAAAATTTATTTAGGCTAAGAAAATTGCAGCCAGCTACTCTGCTCATATGTCATGATGGCACCTTTATGATTTTGATATTGACACGACAGCCATATGTTATATTTAATAGAGATATATTATTCATTCATTTAACAAATATTTATTTTGCCAAGCACTGATGCTGATAAATATAATTATACATGCTCATTTAACTCTGGACTCTATCATAATTTAGACGTGTTTCTCTCGATCTTTCAATAAAAGCACTTAGGCAAGATGACAATCGCATGTTCCTCAGTCAAGCTGATGTCTTTCCAAAAGTTGTAAGATGTAAATATACTGTTACTCACCCACTTTCACCCACTAGTTTTAGCATCCATTGAATTTCTGTTGCCTGAATCAATTACTACCAGCCTGTGTGATCTTCTAATGATGGAATCATTAGTATTCTATACTCATTCGTTGAGATCCATTAGTTGAGTAAGGAAGAGCTCTCTTTTTCTCTAATTTATTTATTTAGTATGGACTGTGTAATCTTATTTTATTAAATTATTATTCATTGTACTGCTCAAATTTTTTAAATTTGCTGCCCCAGATTTGGTGAGAAGGAGCACCTTCAAGCAAACTCCTATGTCATTTTGATATGTCCCCATCATTTTTTGAGCTTTTCTTACTTTCTGACATAAGACGTTACAGGCTCACCTCATGTTGCCCCAGCCCCAGCCCTGGAAGAAATCATTTCTCCAAGATGCCCAGGCTCTTTTTAGTCAAGAATGGTAGTTACAACTCAACCCCCCTGGGTGCTATAGGTGCTCATTGCTACTAATGTGTCATTGCTGCCAAGTCTCAAGAGACAAATCTAGGAAGTACGTGAATATGTGCATATATACATACACGCAGACACATCTCTCTCTTTATAAATATATTTATACCTATAGCTATATAGAGAGCTCTGTGTAGATATCTATCTAGAGATGTCTCTGCATGTATCTGTCTCTATATGTATATACACACACACAGAGATGTGTCTGCATGTACATATATGTACATGTCTGCATGTACATATATGTACATATATACGTGTCTGCGTGTACATATATACGTGTCTGCGTGTACATGTATGTATATATATATATACATATATACACACACATATATATGTATGCCATTTGCTTACACTAGTGAGTCTCCGCAGGGGGCAGTTTTGCCCCAGGGGCATTTGGCACTATCGGGAGATGTTTTCGGCTGTCACAGCTGGAAAGGGGAGTGCTACTCACATCTTGTGCATACAAGATAAAAACCAGAGATATTGCTACGTATCCAACAAGACACAGGACAGCCTTCACAACTGAGAATTTTCTGACCCAAATGTCAATAATGCTGAAGCAGTTGGGAAGCCCTGGCTTATGCAATGACCTCTAATTTCACTCTGACACCACACTATTCACTCCAGCCTGTCCTTCTCTGACAATGAGAAACATAGCCTCCTTTAACACCATAGGCAATCCTAAAATGCAGTGAAAGTTTGCTTCCGAGTTGCTGCCCCTACCCCAACAGGAAAACAAACCTGTTTCCCAAAACTCGGCATGATGAAATGGGAATTTTGTGTTTTGTTTGGCTTAGGTTTGAGTTTGGTTTTTCTCTTCTTTCTGGCTTTCTTTGGCCATTAGCCTGAGGATGGGCAAACCCTGTGTTCAAAAGTTGCTGAAATTATTTGGGTTGTTTTGAGTTCTTTCCTGAATGTAATTAATGAATGAGAACAACTTGAGCTTTATTGGGTTTTTCTCCTTCTCTACACCTGTGGCTTTGAAAACACACTATGTCTTACTTAGATCTATGTGCCCGGAAGTAAGAACGTCTTTAAACGTATTAGCTCTATTGACCTGTGTGATTTACTGCATGAACTTTCATATCTAAGCAGGTTATTTTCCTAATATTATTTTTTCATACACATTTTCCTGAAAATAAGAGGTTATGACAATCCCAGTGCACACCAGAGTGATAACAGGAAGGGCCGGGGCATCCCAAGGCTGAGCCTGAAAGTGACTGGGTAGGGTTAAAAATCAGTAGTCTAAGTAGAGGTAAGTGGGAACTTCTTAGCATGGGTAGACTACTATCAGGGGCCATGGTAGAGGTAATGCAAAATACAACTGCCCTATTTGCAGATGACATGTTCTTTGGGATCTTGAAATAAAAAAATAAAAATCCCACACATCTGTTATTAGATAAAAATGCAACTGCTGGGCGGGGTGGCTCACACCTGTAATCCCAACATTTTGTGGGGTCTGAGGTGGGCGAATCACCTGATGTCAGGAGTTCGAGACCAGCCCGGCCAACATGGTGAAACCCCGTCTCTACTAAAAACAAAAAAATTAGCTGGTCGTGGTGGCACACGCCTGTAGTCCCAGCTACTCGGAAGGCTGAGGCAGAAAAATAGCTTGAACTCAGGCGACGGAGGTTGCGGTGAGCCGAAACCACGCCACTGCACTCCAGCCTGGGCAACGGAGCAAAACTCCGTCTCCAAAAGAATGCAACAAAAATGGACTTTTATAAAGTAATGCTACTGGGTCACTTTACTCATGGATGATGTATTTTGAAATTCCATCTACAACTCAAGAACAGATGTTAGATGTCACCATAGAGGACAAACAAAAGATGGGCAAAACAAACAAACAAAAACCAAACACAACACCTTTGATACCCATTGGCAGAAGTAAAACTAAAGAGTAGAAACTGCAAGATTCCAATTTCAGTTCCTTGGAAAAAGTAACTATATTATAATTAGTACTGCCTGGGAAACAGATTTGGCTGCATCAGAAGGTCAAGTATGTTTCATCACCGCCAATGTGGGGAACAGGGCTGGGTAGCACCTTATGGGGATACGGCTGAAAAAAACTCATACTTTTAGGGGAGGAAATGAACAAGGTCACCAAAAAGGGTTTTTTGCAGGATTTTTTTCCCCCAAAAACTTGAGATTTGTGTATGCTAATGACACTGACTTAGTAAACTGCTTTGTGGAGAAACTGTTGGCATCTTGAAAGAGAAGGAAAACATAAACAGAAAATCTAGGGAGCTTCATGAGAGAATAGGGTGGCGGTGGGGGAGGAAGTGGAGGGTGTGAACCCAGGGCACCACACCTGGGAGAGTGGAGTGGGACTGGTTTTGTTTTCTGAACTGCTGAACCAAAAGCTTTTTACATTTCCCCATGGTTTTCCAGGCAACTGATTGAGGAGGGTATATGCAAGATGATAAACTGGCTTTTCACTTCTTTCCACTGGGGCAGCAGTGATTCTAGGGCGATGTAGCTAATATGACCTGAGGTAGTCGGTTGCTTTCTAGCCTCTGCCAGGCCCATGATTTCTGTAATAGTGACACTCCATGAAATAGTTATTTCTGTGGCATCACTGACACTTTTAAACAACAGATAGAGGAAAGGTGTGAAGGTTCCATGTCTCTACATGTGGCTGAACTCTAGGATGTGGTTAGAGAATCGTGTTTTCTCCAGTGCATTTGAGCTGAACAGTAGGTTGAGTCATCATTAGATAGTGACTCAACACCAGCACCATCTCCTTTAAGATACTGGTTTTGTCTGCAACTTAGGTGCCATGACTTTGATGTAATTTTATGATTCTCCTTTCCAAAAGAGAATCAGCAATATGATAAAAATTTATTCAAAATTGTGTTAATACGAAAACAGCAGGATTACGGTTTTAGTACAGGGGAATGTAAGGGACTTTGGTTATACTTCCAGATAGCAAGAGTGACACAGGATAGAAATTGGTATCACCAAAGATTAAGGAATCATCTTTGGAATTTAAAAAATGGAAACTAAAATGATGCTTTTTTTGTTTGTTTGTTTGTTTGTTTTTGAGAGGGAGTCTTGCTCTGTCGCCCAGGCTAGAGTACAGTGGCACGATCTCGGCCCACTGAAAGCTCTGCCTCCCGGGTTCACGCCATTCTCCTGCCTCAGCCTCCCGAGTAACTGGAACTACAGGTGCCCGCCACCCCGCCCGGCTTTTTTGTATTTTTAGTAGAAGCAGGGTTTCACCGTGTTAGCCAGGATGGTCTCGATCTCCTGACCTCGTGATCCACCCGCCTCGGCCTCCCAAAGTGCTGGGATTACAGGCATGAGCCACCGTGCTCGGCCAAATGTTTTTTTTTAACTCAAAGTTGGGAAAACTTTTATAAACATGATGTAAACCAGATTCTGAAGTAAAATATTTATAAATTTGGCTACATAAAAACAACAAACAAGGTTGAAAAGGGATTAAACTAGAAAAATATCTGTAAAACATATGACTTACAAAGCCATAATTTACCATAAAACCAATGAATTTTACAAATAAAAATTTTAATTTAATAAAAATGAGCAGAAGTTATAAACAAAAAGTTTACAGAAGAAATTAAAAAATAGCAAATAAACATGTGAAGTTACTCAATCCTATTTATAATAATGTGAAAATTAAAACAAGATATCATTTTTTAAAAATCAAATAAGATACTGATTTCATCCAAAAGATATTTAAGAGTTTATTATACCCAGAATTGGTAAGATTGGAGAAGACCCTCTTCTCATACACTGTTAGTGGGAGCAAAATTTGTGCATGCTTTTTTTTTTTTTTTTTTTTTTTTTTTTTTTGAGACAGATTCTCACTCTGTCACCCAGGCTAGAATGCAGTGGTATGGTTTTGGCTCACTGCAACCTCCACCTCCTACTTTCAAGTGATCTTCTCACTTCAGCTTCCTGAGTAGCTGGGACCACAGGCGTGCGCCACCATGCCCAGCTAATTTTTGTATTTTTGGTAGAGATGAGGTTTTACCATGTTGGCTGGGCTGGTCTCAAACTCCTGACCTCAAAAGATCCTCCCCTCTTCAGCCTCCCAAAGTGCTGTGATCATGGGAACAAACCACCATGCATAGTCTAGTGCATGCTTTTTGAAAATAAATTTAACAATATTTATTAAATCTGAAGCTACCTAAATCCTTTTACCCAGAAGTAACTCCATTTGTAGTAATTCACTTAATGGAAATGGATATATATGAAAATAACTGAGAGATGGCTTCAAATAGCACAAAGCTAGAAACGAAAAACATTCCTCCATAAAGGGCCAGTTAAATAAATTCCGATCAAGCCATAAGGTAAAATAATATGCAACTATTAAAAAGGAATTATTCTGAATCTCTTTTTGATGATTTGCAATATGTTTAAGATTAGTATTAAGTGAAGAAAACAAGTTGTAGATTATTTTGTGCATGACACAAAAGAAGCGGAAACCGTTAACAACGGGGAATGGAATCCAAAGTTTGTAGCTTTATTTTCCCTTTATCCCTAGAGAGTAATACATGAGCATTTCATCTTAAACACACACAAATGACAAAGCTATTACTGAGGAATTCTTCTCCAGGGGTAAGGACTTCATATCCCTAGGGCCTGGCTTAATGCCGGGCATCTCTCCTTTTCATTCATTGTCAAGATCCTAAAAAGAATTGCCAAACCTTTTTTTCCTCACTTATTTTCTTTTAATTTATTTTTTATTTAACTAAAACGAAGCTTTTTGGACCATTAACTCCAGCAAAACTGCTCAGACAAAGGAACCCAGCAATCTCCCAATTGTCAAATTAAATGTTCTTTTTTGGTCTTGATCTCACATTTCCTCTCTGTGGCATTTGTTACTGATGACCACTTGCCTCATTTTAAACTGCTGCCTTCCTGATTCCCTGTCTCCTGCAGAAGCCCTTCTGCCTCTTGCTTTAAATATTGGCATCCCCTCAGGTCTGAGGCGGCAACTGTCCTGCTCTCATGCTGTAATGTACCAAATCTAGATCTCTCAATAGAGCACTCTTTCTGAACCCCAGAACCTCATACCTGCGTGCTTGTCATCTCCTGCTGCGTCTCACAGCCACCTGACATTCCTCAGGTTTAAAATTGATATTAGTGCCGGGCGCGGTGGCTCAAGCCTGTAATCCCAGCACTTTGGGAGGCCGAGGCGGGTGGATCACGAGGTCAGGAGATCGAGACCCTCCTGGCTAACACGGTGAAACCCCGTCTCTACTAAAAATACAAAAAAAACTAGCCTGGCGAGGTGGCGGGCGCCTGTAGTCCCAGCTACTCGGAGGCTGAGGCGGGAGAATGGCGGGAACCCGGGAGGCGGAGCTTGCAGTGAGCCGAGATCTGGCCACTGCACTCCAGCCTGGGCGACACAGAGAAACTCTGTCTCCAAAAAAAAAAAAAAAAAAAAAAAAAAAAAAAAAAAAAAAAAAAAAAAAAAATTGATATTAGTACAGTTAATTCCAATTACTTGTTGCAAATTAACTGTTTTGATACTGAGCAGAGAACTAGAACTTGCTTACCTCCATAGCAGAGCTCAGAAACTAGGTGAGGAAGTAGTTGGCTCTATGGCCTATTTAAATCCTTACAACATGTGCTTCTGTGCTTTTGCTATCTTCTGACCCTAAAAATGACTTACCTGAGTTTACCTAATTTATTCTGACATTTACATATGACTTTCCAGTTTACAGTGTGCTTTGACAAATATCTTTTGATTGTCTAGCTCTGGTCTCCTTTTAACCTTCTGCATTTTTGTTTACTAGGAACTCATCCAGTTAATAACATTCTCTAGTTCCTATATATAATTGGATAGAGCCAGACCTCCAACCTGTGTCTTCTGAGTCTACACTCCATGTTCTTTCCACCACACCATAATTTCTAACCAGTATGAATATTGCAGGCACTATTTAAGTTTCGCTGATGGTGATTTTACCATCTCACTCTGGGAAACAGTCTTTGCACACATACCCATTTATTTTTTTTCCTCAAATAAATAAACTCTTACGGCGCTTTAAAGTTGTCTTCTCATTTTATAATTGCAGAAAATGTGGTTCAGAATATTGAATCACCTTGCCCAAGACTACCCAGGTAGAAAATGACCAAGCTAGAACAAAAACCTAGGTTAGAGTTCCTGGTTTAATTTTCTTTCCTTGCATTTGTGGTTTATAAAAGAATGCTTCACAGGCTCATGCTGTCTACTTCTATTGAGCTATAGAATCATTCCAAGGTACATTACTATATTGGGAAAGTAAATAATCCCTTTGGCCATGTTGTGATTATAAATGTAGCAGAACTGCAGTTTTACAAACATACAAGTTGGATTTTTGATGGCGAGAGCTGTTGTTGAAAAGGCAAAAATTACCTAATAATCCTTTCTAGCAGTTACCAGCATTGAACATTTCAATTTTGCCAGAGAAACATAAAAGGTCATAAAATTCCTAACATGAATCAGACTTTAGCTCTCAATGTTTAGTGAAACTATTGAAAATGGGAAGCAATTAGCAAGAAGTACTTCTTTCTAGAAAATAAGATGTGTGTATTGATCCCTGTCAGGTCAACAAGACCTTTTACAATAGTAGACATTGCTTCCTGGATACCTTGAAGTGTATCCTTGGGTGAAGCGGAGTGGGAGAGAGAGAGGTTCTCCCTAACTGAACGCCAAGTGCAAGGCAATGCAATGCAATGAGATGCAATGCAAACAGATTTACCTCCTAGCCACTGGGGAAAAAATGAAGGGGTAAGAAATGTGAAGATAGACGTACTGGATATACTCTGGAAAAAAAGTGGGGCATAAACTGAACATGCCTGGTGGCAGCGGAGGGGAGACAGGCAACTTGAAGATGCTCCACTATAATTTTAGTAGGTCTAATGGTAACCTGGTATACAACATATCAGGAAAATAGATCAGGAAATTACCCAATGCTGGTTTTTTTTTTTTGTTTGTTTGTTTTTGTTTTTTTTTTCCCACAGAGTCTCCCTCAGTCACTGAAGGCGGAAGTGCAGTGGCACAATCTCTGCAACCTCTGGCTCACTGCAACCTCTGCTTCCCAGGTTCAAGCGATTCTCGTGCCTCAGCCTCCTGAGTAGCTAGGACTACAGGCATGCACCACCATGTCTGGCTAATTTTTGTATTTTTAGTAGAGATGGAGTTTCACCATGTTGGCCAGGCTGGTCTTGAACTCCTGACCTCAAGTGATCTGCCCGCCTCGGCCTCCCAAAGTGCTAGGATTACAGGCATGAGCCACTGTGTCCGGCCCCAGTGAATTTTTAAAATGCTTTTTTACATTCAAGGTGTTTGATGTGGAAAGAAAGATTTCATTTCTCAGGTCTGTAACATCCTGCAGAAAATCCATCTGGGAGATGACTGTCATCTCCCAGGAAGTTGCATCTAACTGTGCCTCTGTTTCACAGTGCTATGTGTTCACTCTTTCTTATCTTTGTCTCAGCTTACAGGCTGAGAGGACAGGTTTGAAGTTCAACCATGGCTTTGTCACTTACTAGTTGCTGTGTGGCCTTGGACCACATTTACTGAGCTTCCATTTACTTTTCCATAAAATGCTAGTGATAATATTGTAGAACTGCTATCGGGATTAAGTGAAATAATATAGACGAAGCACTTTACTTAGCACAGTGCCTGGCTTATCATAACATGCAATCACTGGTAGCTATTACAACTTATCACCTTAACATCTAGCACATTTCGGGCAGTTCCTGTTTGTAGCATGACTCAAGAATTCTACCTTGACCATTGGATGTTTCCACCACTGCCATATTAGCTTGTTAAAGTAGTACTATGGCTATGGGACCCCCTTGGGCAAAAATTATCCCTAGCTCCCTCTTACCAATCCAGTAAATCCAAAATTTAAAGTTATTCACTAGCCTCAACCTAACTTTCAGTTTTATCTCCCAGTTAAACTCACCAGGAATCCGTATGCTTTGTATGCGGCGCATTGTGCATGTTTAGCAAAGGAAAGGAATGCTACCCTTGCACTTGAAAATGTTGAAGTGTCAGTAATGGTATCAAGTTCCCTTGCCTGCTAAGGGTTACAAATTTGCCCATAGGCACCTTCAAACAAAGCTAAGGATTCAAGGTGTGTGAATTTCAAGTGTTTCTCAAGTGCCTACAAAGGAGATTAAAATTACCCAAAATGCCTATGAAACTAAATTCCAGAAAAAGGTCAAAGCCATTTCACCAAATCTTTCTTGTTGATCACCTTTACCTATGCCCAGGCATCTTCTGGACACAGTATTCATATTATTTTGACAAAATTCTCATTGGACTGTGCATGTCACAGACCATCCAAATTCATTTTGTCTGTCACTTTGCAAATAGACTGTGTGTATCTCTTGAGAAGTCTGTGTAGACCCATGCTGGTAGGCTGCCCTGTGTACAGGTTCCTAAGCTACGCATCTCTAGTGCTTGCAACATCTTTCATGAGCTTTGTCTTTCTTCCAACTTTAGCTTCACAATATTTCTTCCATCTCCCCCTTTCTTTCCACTCTCTGCCTCCAGCCTCCCTAGTTCAAGACTCATCGCTAAGACCTGTGGTCTCTCGTCACATTCAACTTCTTGGTTGCCCTCCTTCCACTTTCTCTTCCTGCCCATGATCTCCAGGAAGGGTGGTCTCTGCTTGGAATGGCAGTGCCTGGAACAACCCATAACACAGGTAGAAACCATTCTTTCAGAGAAAACTCAGGGAGAAAGTCTCCAGAAACACATTTAATGGCTTTTCCGGGGACCTCTAGTTCCTGAATCCAAAGTTCCGTGATTCACTTCCCTGACTGGCATTTTATTCCCCGCTTGATGTATGTGTTTTTTCATTGTCTCTTGGTTTCTATCTCTTCTCGCCTAACTTTTATATGTTAAAGAGAGTCTGGAAAACGTCTAGCAGAGTATTTTTATTTCACAGAAGAAGCTGAGACTCAGAGGTTAAATCACTTATGTGGCATATATTCATTCAAAATTAGAATTATTCTGTGTGCTGGCTTCTACCGTATTCAGTTTATGTACTTGAAATCTTAGTCTGGATGGCCTCGTTTTCATAGCAACAGACATGATATTGGAATAACAACAGCAAAGCACATTTGGTCCACAAGCCCAGTAATAACAGGTATGGTGTATTTCACAGCTCAGCTTGAATAGAGAGATGATTGCAAGAACCAAAGAAATGCAAATATGCAAGCAATCTTAATTCTTCAGAATGTTATCCTCGCACTTCCTTCTCTATCAGATCCTCTAGTTTATTGTCAGACTTAAGGAAACTTGTAAAACTGGTTCCTTTCTTTTTAGTACAACTGCTGATGATTGTGAAGGAGGGAGAGCCAAGGAGTGGGGTACAGTGGCTCCTTCAACCTGGTTTCCTTTTCTTTATCTCTTTTCTACAATCTTCATCACCACCACTACCCTTTCATATCCTCAATCTATGAAGAAAAACATCTGCTTATTTTGATTTTTTTGGCTGAGATTTTTCCTTTTCCCCTAGGTACTGACTCTCCCAGGTATACAATTTTCACAATATAAGCAAATTTAAAATGATTATTATCGCTCTAGCATAGTATTTACCACATAACCTTACATATCTATAATGCTGCATTAAAAAATCACCCAAAGTATGCTTCACAATAGTCAGAGCCAGTCTTCTCTTACTTACACTGAAATTTACTTAATAGCAAATGATGGTTGACTAGAGCAGCTCTTTGGTGTTTACTCAGTACATGCCTAGTGACTTCATAAACCCTCACATTTATAAATTCTAGTGTAGATCATTACTCTATCAAATGATGTCAAATATCATATAACATATACAGTAATATTCTAGCTGACCCCTCCAGAAATGAGAACACTTAGGTAACAACAAAGTGACTGAGAAATGGTATTAGGCTCCTTGGACTTTAGCCATCGCTCTTAAACTCACCTCCAGTGCTTCCCCCTTGTAGCCCATGGGTGCATGGGTGCGAGAGCTGGAATGCTGCTGACTGCCGTCTGCAGGGTCCTCAGCCCCTAATGCAAATCCCTGCCTTCTGTAACAAAGACCGCATTTGCTTTACGGGAAATTTAGTAAAGATGCTTCTCAACTTATAATGGGATTATGTCCCAATAAACCTATTGTAAATTGAAAATATCATTAAGTCAAAAATGCATTTAATACAGCTAACTTACCAAACACCATAGCTTAGCCTTCGCCTAACCTACTTAAATGTGCTCAGACCATTTACATTAGCCCACAGCTGAGCAAAATCATCTAACATAAAGTCTATTTTGTAATGAAGTGCTGACTAGCTCATGTAATTTGCTGAATATTGTACCAAAAGTGAAAAAACAGAATAATTGTATGGGTACTCAAGGTACAGTTTCTATTAAATGTGTATTGCTTTTGCACCATCGTAAAGTCAAAAAAATCCTACACCAAACCATCATAAACCAGGAACAGTCTGTATAGTGTATGTGCAATATGGAACATCCTGATGCATTCTCTGTGCTGTTTCTTCCTACCCTTTCCACCCTCTCCTCCATGTACATCCCTGCTGTAACTGTCAGTTCATTCCCCACACCCTTCTACAAACATCAGCTCCTAGATTAGGTGGGAGGCAGTGAAGCCTAATGGTTACAAGCACAGACTCTGAGGCAGGCCTCCCTCCACTGGCTTCCTGGCCCCCCTTATTACTTGGGGTAAGTTACTTTGTGCTATGCTTCCTTCATTTGTAGGGGAGGAAATTAATAGTGCCTACAATGCAGAATTCTTAAGAGGATTTGATGAGTTGGAATAATAACAAATTTAAACAGGGCATCTGAAACAGAAATACCGTCTTTTAGTGTATCCTGTTCAATAAATAACTAAACTATTGGTGGACACCGTGGAAAAAATAACTCAGAAATTTCAGAGTATATAGTGATTAATTTGGATTAGCTTTTTACAGAAATCATCATGCTAACCTCGTGTGGCTCCCCAGGGCCACCCCTTACATAGGGTGGTTATGTTAATTGTATGTTTTATATTATTTCACTTGGCCATTTATAGATGTTGGTCTGAGGTTGAAGAAAGGGTTAGATTTGCAAGATAAAGGGGAATGATGGAAAACTCATCACTCAGTTTTCTAATAAAAACATTTCCCTCTGCAGTTGTCTTACCCTACCCATTAGGAGCAGAAGTAGAAATAGAAAAAGTGTGATACATAGGTGTCTGTCTCATCAGTGAAGATAGTACATTGTGCATGTTCTTAGAAGCTAAAGGGAAGAGTTCCGGGGTAGCAGTTCAGCAAATGCTGTTGTTTATAACGATAATGATGATCATGATATTATAGCATGTGAGTGAATGTTCAAGCTCCATACCAACCAAGCAATGGGTCAGGATTTTCTCCCCTCAAAGTCACATAGGTTATGACTATGAAAGCTTTAGGTAGATCTAAGAGGAGTGGAACCGGGTTGTGTCTGTTGTACAGTTTTTCATAGTCCCCATTTGAAAGCTGTTCTTATCTGAGGCCAGCAGACCTTTCCCTGTGGAAAGTGTTATCTACCAAGCATTGGTGCAGATTGGGATTGCACGCGTTGTCCTGCCCACTCTTGACAGATGGCAGGGAGCCCAAGCCGTCCATATGCTGCTCTGTTCTCCGAGAAGACACGGGCACGAAAACAGATTTGGCTGGTGCAACTGTGACCGTGGGTGTCTCTGAAGCAGCGTCCCTGTCCTTGGGCTATTCAGCACTAGACAAGGTTCTAGCAAGTTGAATATAGTCTGTGGTAGACAGCAGAGAGCAAGTCCAGCCCTCAGATGTTGGGAGAGAAGTCTGTGGATGTCCTTGGGGATTTTAATTTGCTCCCTTGAGCAAGGATGACCATAACTCAGTGTCTATCTGCTTCTACACTGTCCTTTTCTGCAGATGGGCATCTTGTTATAGAAGAGTCTTTCTCTACTTTTTTCTCTGTTTTCATTGACTTTTACTTTATAGAAGTTCCAGAAAAAATTAAAAATAGAACTACCATCTATCTAAGGTCTAAGACTTGTCAGGACTTACTATTCTTACCTAAAAGCAGTAAGATGTCTTCAGATGACCATGGAGAAAGATAACAGGGGAAAAAAAAAAAAAAAGCTTTCAAAATAAGTTTTCAGAGAGATGACATTCTCCCAAAAAGGAAAACTTGAAATTTTGCATCCAAATGTAACTGATATTTCAGAAATAGCTTGTTCTATGCCAGTATGCTGTTTTCCTTGTTTCAACTTTTTTCTACCTTGTAATCATTATTTTTAAGATGCAAAGACTTAATTGATCCTAAAACCCTCCAAGTGCACAGAAGAATTCCCAGGAACAGATCAATCATATCTTATGTTTGGAATCAGGTTCTAAATGCCCTTTTTAAGTCGCAATTAGCAGCTTCCATCTTTGTTCCTTTTTAATCTCCTCAATTACCTTGCTAAGTCATAACTGGGCTCTTCCTTCCGTGAGCTGCACCACAGTGAACTGCCACTTTACCAAGTCACCCACTATTTTAAGTCTCCATGAGGTTCACTTCACAGGGACTTCGACTAAAGCTCAGCTAGTGTGCTTTTGGCGTTCTCTTATTTTTATACATGATTGTCACAGTTGAGCTTATTAAACTCAGCTTATGATGAAACTATTAAAATTCTTCTTAAAAGAAGTCATAGTTTCCAGAGCAAGGAAACAAATCACCTGATTTAAAAATGGGCAAAGGACCTGAATACACATGTCTCAAAAGAAGGCATACAAACGGCAAACAGGCATATGAAAAAATGATCAACATCACTAGTTATCAGGGAAATGCAAATTAAAGGCACAATAAGATACCACCTCATACCTGTTACAATGGCTTTTATCAGCTGGATGTAGTGGCTCATGCTTATAATCCCAGCAGTTTGGGAGGCTGAGACAGGTGAACGGCTTGAGCCCAGGGGCCCAAAATCAGCTGGGCAACATGGCAAAACCCTGTCTCTAGAAAAATACAAAAATTAGCTAGGTGTCGTGGCATGCACCTGTAGTTCCAGCTCCTTGGAAGGCAGGAGGATCGCTTGAGTCCAGGAGGCAGAGGTTGCTGTGAGCCAAAACTGCACCACTGCACTCCAGTCTGGGTGACAGAGAGAGACCCTGTCTCAAAAAATAATAATAATAAAATGGCTATTATCAAAAGAATGAAAGGTAGTAAATACTGGCAAGGATGTGGAGAAAAGGGAACCTTTGTACACTGTTGGTAGGAACGTAAAATAGTACAGCTGCTACAGAAAATAATACAGAAGTTCCTCAAAAAATTAAAAATAAAACTACCATGAGATCCAGTAGTCCAACTTCCAAAGGATATATCCAACTTCCAAGAATGTATTCAAAGGAAATGAAATCAGTAGTTGAAGGGAAATCTGCACTCCATGTCCACTGCAAGGTTATTCACAAGATGGAATCAATCTAAGTGTCCATCAACAATGAAGGATAAAGAAAATGTGTTTTATATATTAAAAATTGAACACTATTCAGTTTTAAAAAAGAAAGAAATCCTGGCATTCGCAACAACATGGATGCATCTGGAAAACATTCTGCTAATAAAGAAATCCCGGCACAGAGAGACAAATACTGCACGACCTCACCTAAATGTGGACTCTAAAAGACTGGAGCTCATAGAAGCAGAAAGTGAAATGGTAATTACCAGAGCCTGCGGGGAGGGGGAGGATGGGGAGTTCTGAAAGGATACAAAGTTTCACTTAGACAGGATGAATAAGTTCTGCGATGACTGTAGTTAATCTATGCTCCACTGTACTTGAAATTTGCTAAGAGAGTAGATATGAAATATTCCCCCTACCCATAAATAAAATAAAATAAAATTACCTGTGGTGGGAAAAAGAAAAAACCGTAGTGACAATTGGAAGGGCTTTTCATTAAGGCAGCATTGGTGAGTAGTTATGAAAGTAAAATGTAATCTGTTTCTAGTTCAAATTAGTAACAGGTTTCCCATTTGTCACTTCTTTCAATACTATTCTTTTGGTTTCTGTTTGGAAAAATATGTACCACCCTTGTAATGTTTCATGTAGTATTCCTTGTAACCTCCGTGCAATGTTTCCAAGCTAGTAAGACACACCGTAGTAGATTAGGGGGAATACATCATTTTCAGTCATAGTATATTCATACATAGAAAGATAACTAAAAAGTGAAACTTAGTTTTAAGGAGCGATATTAATGAGAACCTAAAACTATCAGATATTTTACTTCTGTCAGCTGAGATTTGATCTATTCTGAAATTTTAAGTCCAAAAGAATCTATATTTCAATCCAGCCATAGAAAAGTAATTGTTCTCTCTGATCTTGTATTAGAAAGTAGAAAAAGTAAATATATGCTTCTTAAGGAAGATTCAGAAATTTTTTTATATTCCATGTAGAGTGATAAACAGAAGCTATGTTTAATAGAAATATTTACCATTTTACCTGTAGTTCCATAACAGCTTCCTACAAATAATTCAAAATATCTCTTTCTGGCTAAGCATGGTGGTTCATGCCTGTAATCCCAACACTTTTGGAGGCCGAGGTGTGAGGATTGCTTGATCCCAGGAATTCAAGACCACTTGAACAAAGTGAGACCCTCTCAAAACAAAAACATTTAAAAATTAGCCAGGTGTGGTGGTTCATACCTGTAGTCCCAGCTACTCAGGAGGCTGAGGCAGGAGGATTGCTAGAACCCAGAAGGTTGAGGCTGCATTGACTCCAGCCTGGGTGACAGTGAGACCCTGTCTCAAAAACAAAACAAAACAAAAAACAAAGTATCTCTTCCCACTAAGGAATCCTAACGCAGAAATAAAGACTGTAGAACCATAACTGGAACAAACCTGAGATCATCTAGTTCAGTGGTTTATTTTTTTTTTTTTCTTCAGCTGTGGAAAACATTTTTCAAACAAAAACTTACACCGAAGTCCTGATCTATAAATAGGTTATGGTTCTGGATGGAGCAGCAAACACAGAGTTCCCCCCGCTTGGCTTCCCACCATGCCCAACCCTACATAGTCAGCAAAGGACTTTTTCAAATCGCAATATTACCCCACCTCAGACTCTTTTAGACCAAGGAAACAAAGGCATGGAAAGAAAATTTGACTTGGTCAAACTCACCTACCCAGCCACAGAGCTGAGGCCTCAGCGAGTCAGGACCCTTGTGGACACACGAGCCTCCCACAGCTCCATGTGTTTCCATCGGAGGCGCACCCCATCACCTCCCTGGTTCGGCATTTATCCAGAGCACTCGTGACCTGCCAGATATTTATTTTATGTATTTATATATTTAAATATATGTTTATTCTTCTAACATGTTCATTCTGTTTGTTTTCAGTTTCTTCCACTAGACTGTAAGCTCCTTGAGGGAAGGGCACTGTATTTGGTTTGTTCCCTGAGCTGTCTCCAGCACCTAGACTAGTTCCCATCTCATAATAGGCACATAATAAGTAACAGTACCTGGAAGAATAAACCTCGCACACTAGGCCTCATATTAAGTCAGTCTCCCCAACTAGACTGTGAGACCCTAGAAGAAAAGAACGAGTTCCATTCATTTGCATTTCCCCCACAGAACTTAACACAGAAGGTGCTCTGGCAACAGTTATTCATGTGAATTGAAGTTGTCTCACCTAAAACAATAAAACATATTGTTTTATTAGAGTTGTTGGGAGCACAAGAAATCTTATTTTGGTTTATTAAAGTTTAGATATCCATACAGAACAGATTAATATGTAAGAAACTTTTATTTCCAAAATATAAGTGGGTCTAAGAAGAATAAATCCTTTGCTGTTTCTTGGGGCATTAAATACCATACATCAACAGTTTCAAAACTGTAGCACATATCAGCCTGAAGCGCTTACTAAAACACAGTTTTTGATTCAACAGGCCTTGAACCTGAGAATTTGCATTCTAACAAGCTCCCAAGTGATGCTGCTGCTATGGGTCCAGGGACCCACTTTGATAACCAACTGCCATTGATTGACTTTTCACTGTTCTATGCTAATTTGACATTAAGTTAATATTCAACCTCTGGCACATGCTGAGCCTGTAGCAGCTAAGTAGATATTATCAATTCACATCTTTGGCAGCCCAGCTGCAACAGAAGAGGAAGGAGAAGTGCTATGATTCAGTAAACGGAATCAGGTCTTGTTTATTTCAGTTCCTGCTAAATCGTTCACAAAAGAGCCATCAATCAGCTCATTAGAAAACTGACTTGGATTGTTTTTCTGTAGGATTGAAAATTTATGTAATGCCCTTGCTGGGTGATTCAATTAGCTAGAGCAAACCGTGTCACCATATACCACACAATGAGATATATTCTAGTCACTGAACAACTTGAAAGTGAGCAAACAACTTCCTAGTTATTCCAAATGTTCTAATCCATCTACTGACAGAGTCTAGGGAATACATTTCTCCTGATAATCATATAAAACGAAAGTTCCAATTATGAGGGAAAAAGAAGAAACTTTCTTTAAATAAAGATCCAATCTTGATTTATTTGCATGACTAATACCTCTATTCCCTTCCCCTACCCTCAGAAAAAGGGTTTATTTAATTTATTTGAGATAATTTCTGCAAAATCAAATCATTCAACAAATATTTATTGATTACAGTTGATAAGCCAACCACTGCGCAAAAAGTAATCAAATATGTATAAGATCCAGACTTCATCTTAAAGAACTGCACAAAAACTGCATCCCAAGCATGGCTCGAGGTAGGTGCCCAGTCAACACTTTTGTCCTCAGGGAGAACACAAGTTTACCTGATAGGCGTCTACCATCTGAAACTTTCTCATAGGAATTTGCTCTGTTTGTACTCATCTAAGGCTTTCTCAACTCGCAGCTGGAGAAATTAAACTCTAGAGTGTTTAAACATCTTATCCTCCAGCAATTCGTGGGCCAAAACCAGGATTAGAACTATGACTCCTTCTAATTCCCAGCAAGCAATGATCCTTACAGGTTTTACAGAAATCTTGTCCCACCTCCACCCAGCCTTCTCTGTTGGTGGCTCATTTTTTTTTTAGACACTGTTGATGTCATCAGAAAGATTCCTATTCTAATTTTCTGCGGTATTTTTATATATTTAGAAAATGAGGTATCCCTTCCCAACCCTTTATTTCTGTCCAAGAAAGGAGGTGAGTCACTCCATTGAAGCTTGCTACAAATACAGTCCCATAATCAACTTCCCCCGGACACCGCAAAGGTAGGCACTAGCAGATGGCAATGATTCCTAATCACCAATTTTGCCCTTTTGCCAAGCAACCATTTTCAGTTTTCATTGTTCTAGAGTTCACTAAGAAGATGGACAAACTTAGTCCACCTGAGGTCACCTACCCAAATGTTTCTGTTTTGTCGTAGCTAAATGACTAGTGAATTTGAATTTGGCCTCTAGGAAGCAGCAGGTTTTAATGGATGAAAATTTTGGTCTCAGACTACTTGTTTGTTTGTTTCCTTAAATCCAGACATCACTCTCCATGCTTTGTCTTCAATCATCAAATTTCTCTCTCGTAATTTCCTCTCATTGTGCAGTGGATAATAGGAATAATACAGAAATCGCCAACAAATATATTACCTTCTCACTGCTTGGAAAATGGAGGTGTAGGGAGACAGCTATCCTCAGTTGGAGGTGTAGGGAGACAGCTATCCTCAGTTTAGTAAGATAAAACTCCAAATCCCTGCTTTTGTGACTCTCTTTAGCATTTGAATAACGATGCAATAATCCACATGCTCATTGGAAAGAGGATATTTTCATTATTCCTTAATATTAGCTCGGGATACTAGATAGCTGACAGCAGGTATTCATTTTCGTAGTCTAACTATTAACTTGTAAAAGTTTTTAATCATGGAAAAAATGGCAAATGATGACTTCCTGTTCCTATGCTTCTGGGAAGGGCACTCTCAGGAACTTCTCATTGAACCCATGAGAAATGACACTAGATCAAGAAAGCTGCAGTTTTATCTGTGTGATTCCTGAACTTAAATTGACTTAAAAATAGGTTGTGGGGAGTGTATTTTTTCTCGAAAACTCAAAATTTGTTAAACATATTGTCTAGGCAAGAGAAAATTCTGCAGATAATATCTAATGTGGAGTTTTCCAGAATTCTAGGTAAATAGAAAGGTGAAATTCATTGAAGGTGTCTTTTAAGATGGGCAGAGTCAACAACAACCAAACAGCTGTGTGCAGTACACTGGAAAGACACCAAAAATAGAGCATGTATATGATCCCTGCTGTTCAAAGAATTTTCCATCTATTGACTGTTGCACTATTTATTGGAAGAATCAGGAGAAAGAAAGAATTTTTATTTTAACCATTATCTCAGTGAAATAAAAGTAATTATCATCATTAATTAATACAAAAATCAAAAGCAAGAAAAAAACCCTAATCAATAATATCAACAAATTAGTGTCCAGTGTTCTTGGGTGTGAGTACTAGACAGTGAGTCCCTTTTGGAGCACAACTCAAGACTTTCAAATTGCAGTTAATGGTTCACAATATGACCAGTGACATTAATGTGATACAAAAGTGCGGATTAACTTTACTGTCAAAGACTGAAACCTTAACTTTTATCTAGTCACTTGGTTTTTGGGATCTTGAGTCTTGAATAAGGGAACTTAGGTGCTTAAAAACCTGTAGGCCATGACCCTAAGCAGTCTTTCTTACCTATGGTAGCACATCTCACTTAGGAAAGATCTTCAGCAATTGGTTTCAACTGTTTAGGACAGAAACTACTTTTACCACCCTTTGCCTCCTATCACTAAAGGCTATCAGGGCAATAAACACTCAGGTAATTTTTGATATAAAATTATCACTATTCCTTAGATTTTCCAAGGTAGAGAAAAGTTCATTTCTAACTTGTGATTCTAAATATCACCACCATACTTTTATAGAGTATGCTTTGTTTCTACTGATTTCAGCAACCCAGGCTAGTATTTTCAAAACACAAACTCTACCTTGTGACCAGAGCAGTAGAGACGATGATGAATGAGGGGCTCTATTACTGTGCTGTAAGCACTTGACAAACTGAAATATGCAAGCTTTTGCCTCTTAACAACATTTATGATTCTAGATTTTAGGAACATGTTACCCCTGGCATAATGCTTCAAACATACTTTTGTAGGTTTATTACTTTTCACGTAGTTTACTAAAAGTGTATTATAATTAATGCAAAATTGGATATAACATGCTAATCCTATCATGTTTAAGGATGTTTTTGTATGGAGAAAAGTATATTTGTGACTTAGCCTAAATGGTTTATTTCTCTCTTCTTAAGAATGGCAGATAAACATATAAGCAAGCATAAATAGCGAATCTATTAAAAACACACATGGCCTCCTATGGCAGCAGCCACCAACCTGAACTGCACATCAGAATCAAGAGAACATTCTGAAAATACAAATGACCAGGCCAAACCCCAGGCTTTTAGGAATGAGGGCCAGAAATCAGTAATTTTTCAAAAGTGCTTATGAGGATCCTGAATCACAGCTGGGCAAATTTAAGAGAAAATTCTATAGTTATGCACTACTTTTGAGATATGTAATCTATCAAACTATGAGTGCATAGTTTTAGTCCTATATGACAATTACCTCTAAGTAATACATCATGAGATTATTTATATCTCCTAAATATGCTGCAATCATAATTGTGCATATATCCCTCTCCTCCATTACACTGTCTCTTTGTATATCATGTTCTTCTCATTTTGCCCATGAGCCAAGTGAACAGGGAATTCTGTCCTACTCAGTTCAGTACAATGCCTAGAACATTGGCACTGAATAACTGTTAAAAATAACAGCAGGAACTGCACATTGCTTTCACATGCCAAAAATTTTTTCAGTGCAGGTATAGCAGGTTGAAAATTTACAGTCACAAATTATGTGTGCAGGAGCATAACTTTTTATTAGTTTCTACAACTAAATTAGACCTAGTTCTTAAGGCTCCAATTACAGTCAACACATAGAACTCAGAATTCTGCTACCATGAAACCTGTCTCTTTCAGGTAAATATTTGATGAAACTGAATATTCTTTTTTTATTTATTTATTTTTTATTTTTTATTTTTATTATACTTTAAGTTCTAGGGTACATGTGCATAACGTGCAGGTTTGTTACATATGTATACTTGTGCCATGTTGGTGTGCTGCACCCATCAACTCGTCAGCACCCATCAATTCATCATTTGTATCATGTATAACTCCCAATGCAATCCCTCCCCCCTCCCCCCTCCCCATGATAGGCCCCAGTGTGTGATGTTCCCCTTCCCGAGTCCAAGTGATCTCATTGTTCAGTTCCCACCTATGAGTGAGAACATGCGGTGTTTGGTTTTCTCTTCTTGTGATAGTTTGCTAAGAATGATGGTTTCCAGCTGCATCCATGTCCCTACAAAGGACGCAAACTCATCGTTTTTTATGGCTGCATAGTATTCCATGGTATATATGTGCCACATTTTCTTAATCCAGTCTGTCACAGATGGACATTTGGGTTGATTCCAAGTCTTTGCTATTGTGAATAGTGCCGCAATAAACATACGTGTGCATGTGTCTTTGTAGTAGACTAATTTATAATCCTTTGGGTATATACCCAGTAGTGGGATGGCTGGGTCATATGGTACATCTAGTTCTAGATCCTTGAGGAATTGCCATACTGTTTTCCATAATGGTTGAACTAGTTTACAATCCCACCAACAGTGTAAAAGTGTTCCTATTTCTCCACATCCTCTCCAACACCTGTTGTTTTCTGACTTTTTAATGATTGCCATTCTAACTGGTGTGAGATGGTATCTCATTGTGGTTTTGATTTGCATTTCTCTGATGGCGAGTGATGATGAGCATTTTTTCATGTGTCTGTTGGCTGTATGAATGTCTTCTTTTGAGAAATGTCTGTTCATGAACCTGAATATTCTTTCATCCTGCTGGGAGGCTCACTGAGCATCCTGGATGGTTTATGTCCTCACAGCCTGCCTTCACTGGCCTCTGACCTGAAGCTCATCCCTCCTGGTCATTGGCATCTGCTGAGAGGTAGCCTGGCCTTCGAGTCTTCTATATGACCAACTGTTGATGATACCAGTGGTTTCTTCCACAGCCTTTGATCTTGAAGTGGATGTACCTGTGTCCTCCATGCCCACCCACACGCCTCTTCCTGCATGTTTACAACTACTGGGGAATCTTCACCTCTTCCTTCCTCCTCTAGCCAAGAAGTGAGGGGCTCTCTGAGGTCACCTATCTTCCACATCAGCTCCAGCCTGAATCAAGCCTACACTGGAGGTTTCTATTACAGGCTTGCTGTCTTCCCCAGCTTGGAATTCAGGCAAGAGATCTGGGATAGTTTTCTTACATATTTTATCAGAGTATTTATATTGCCACGCGAGGTATTGACCCTAGGAGTTGGTAGGATGAGATATGAACCTTCTTGTGGCACCAGTCATTCTTTATACACTGTTTGATAAACTGAGGGTCAAGAAATAATGTAGTATTGATGGCCAGCATTTTTAAATGAAATAGAAGAGGGTATAGGCTAGGAAAGATCAAATAGAATAGAATATATTGCTGTAGTGCTTTGGTTTTCCTAATACTGTATCAGGAAATAAACTACAGTCATCCAATTTGGGGGATATTGGTTCCAGGACCCCACCCTGCCCCCACTGACACTAAAATCTGTGGATACTCAAGTCCCCAACATAAAATCATATAGTGTTATAATATTTGCAAATAATTGCATATGCATATCCTCCCATATACTTCAAATCATCTCTAGATTACTTATAATACTTAATACAACATAAATAGTTGCTATACTGAATTGCATTTTATTTGTATTACTATTATGATTTTTTTTAAAAAAAACATTTTCATTCCAAGGTTGATTGAATCTGTGGATGCAGAATCCATCAATACGGAAGGTTAATGTATCTATTTTTTACTATATTCTCAGATTTAAAAAGAATCAGAAACCGTGGACTCTTGTTTGGTCCCTTTAAACCCTTCTGGTCACCCAATAAGATATCTCTGACTTTCCCAGTGAGTAAGCACTCTGGTGGAACCATCTTTCCAGCTCTCTGTTCTCTGGTTAATTTTGTAAACTAGTCTTTCAGACATGGGCTGCCCCTGGTGTCTGGTCTGCCCAGTTAAAAGTCAAATTGTTCTTAACTACCGTGTCTGAGTTGAGGAGGCTTTTATTCAGCAGCCCTTTGTGTCCCCCCTGCCCTGGGGCAATGAGCCTCGCCCTCTGGTCTAGTTTTAATGGCCGAAGCACTTAGGGAACCAAAAGAAGTAAAATAAGACAGAAAACAATTCAAAATACACAGTCACACAGAAATCGGGTGCTTTTCTACTACGTTAAATAAGCATTTTAAAATGTTTAGACACATAAAATGATTTCCCTAAACTGTTTTATTTATTCTAGTAGTCAACTTTTGTAAAGGTTAAAGTAGAGAACCTTTTAAAAATACTTTCTTCAAACATTAAGTTTTAACTTAAAACATACAAAGGTAGGCCTGGTGCGGTGGCTCACGCCTGTAATCCCAGCACTTCAGGAGGCCGAGGTGGGCAGATCACAAGGTCAGGAGTTGGAAACTAGCCTGACCAACATGGTGAAACCCTGTCTCTACTAAAAATACAAAAAAATTAACCGGGCATGGTGGCGGGTGCCTGTAATCCCAGCTACTCAGGAGGCTGAGGCAGGAGAATGGCTTGAACCCGGGAGGCGGAGCTTACAGTGAGCCAAGATTGCGCCACTGCACTCCAGCCTGGACACCAAGAACGAAACTCTGTCTCAAAAAAAAATACATACAAATGTATATTCATTCACTAATGTTTTCTTGAAGGAACAAGGTGGTGGTGGTTGTTTTTAAAGGAATCTATTGATTGAAGTTCCAAGTTCTCTTTCTCAGGTAAACCACACTCATGGTGTGTTATCTATAAATTCCAATGTCAGTTTCTTTAAATGTAGACATGCAAAGCAATCTGAGGCCAGAATCCTTCTACATTTTCACCATTTTTCCAATTATTTACATTGGTCTCACCCACAGCTACTTTGGCAGCAACCTTAACAGCTCATGTCTATCCAACCTTTACACAGCTTACCATTTTATTTTTAGAAAAATGACTCTTGTTTTCTGCACTCATACTTCAGCACTTTTTGTAACATTTAAATTACATAATTATAATTTCAAATTAGACTAACATAAATAGATTTGAGGAAACGTCTAGAAAAGCTCTAGAATAGCTTATTGGTGTAAGAGTCCCTGCACTCCAGGCAGCCTGACTGTGTTTTCGGGGGGAATAAAGAGTGTTCATTAAGCTGGTGAGTGGATTAGGTGGAGTTTTGTTAAAGGACTTCAACTGTACCGAGAGAAAAAAATAAAAGACTCAACATAAGATAAAGCAAAATGCAAGCTATAATAATTTCTGAAAGGCATTCTCATAGCATGGCAGCAGCATTTTTTTGATGGTCAAAGGACAAAGCAGAAGTGAAGATGTTCTGGTTTCTACACCCTGGTTAATTAGTAACCTTGGATAAATCAGCTAAACTTCCCAGATGGAGTTCAGTTCTTTTCTACTATCAAGATGGACTAAGTGTGCATCAATTTCAAAAGCCTGTTATCCACACTTGCCCAAGATTCTTATGAGTAAACTATGGTTTAGGTGAAAGGAGAGCGAATCACACTCCATTTCCTCAACTGTGAAAGGAGGGACTTGGCATCGGTCAGCAACTCCTCAGGTATGTTTTGCAGAACAGTCATTCCAGTCATTTCAAGCCATGGCTAGAGGTACTCTTCAGAAGGGTTCAAGGACCAGACTGTTTTGCAAAATGCTGTGGTAAAACTGTTCAAAAACTGTCTTTGCAAAACTTGGAAGCCTTTTGTAGAGTAAAGGGTGCTGTGCTTCTAAGTGGAGATTGTAATAACCAGCTTCCCCCATCTCCTGATTTGAATAGATTCTTTAATTATCACTAAGAACCCACCAAATGGTAACTCCAAGAATGCCGATGATCAGTGCTATTACAGGTCAACTCCATAGACTTTGGCTCTGAGGCAGGACTAGGCGAAACCCACGGGTTACATTTTGTCTTGACTTAACCCCAGGCTTAAGGACTCCCATAAGAATAAATACAATTTCTAAAATTCTGTTTCCCTAAAGGGTTATGTCATTCTGAATCTAAGCCAGCATTGCCATAGTGTTTGCAGACTTCCCGAGTCTTAGTGCCACCTACCATATCGCCACTATTGACCACAGTGCCATCAAATCTCGTCTAGACCTGCTCCTGCACTGCTTGGCCCTTGGTAGGCTGTGGAGCAGTGCTGCATGCCCTATTTGGCCTTGTTCTGGGTAATCTGAAAAAGGAGACCAGTCTAACATGCTGTCATTCACAGCCATTGGTTACCTAGGCGATTTATCCCCACTTAATGTAAATGCTCCTGAGAGTGCATCTCCTCAATCCTGTTGATGTTGTAAAAGGAACAGAAGGAAATTCTCACTAGACTAGGGTCAGGAAGGAAAATTTTTCCTTAAGCCCAGAGTCTTAGGCTTCATTAATCATGTGTCTTTGCGAAAGTGACCCATCTCTCTAGGAGATCATGCAAATAAGATTCACTCAGGCCAGTATTCAGCCCCAGGATAGTGTCTCTTTGTTTTGTTTTTTGCAGAATAGTTCTAGAAACGCTAATGTTACTAACATTGCTGCCTTTGCCATTTCAATATTGCTATTTTTCTAATGAGGCATCTGATATGAAACAAAACAACAAATTAAATGTTAGAGTCAGCTGTTGTAGGAGGATCTTCTCAAATGTTTTTCATGGTACTGTCACTTCACGCTGAAAGGAATGGTCAACCTAACAAACCCACAGACATCTTAGATTTCTCCATTGTTCCTATAAAACATTCAACAAATATTAGACCCAGTGGAGTGAACTGTGTGCTGCAAATATGGCTCTTATTGTTTGTGGTTGCGTCTAAGGTTGAGATAATTTTATAGTGTGATTCATCTGAGGTTTAAAAGGTCTGCTGCAAACGAACTCTAGGACCATTTTCCCCATGCATATTTGCAGCATGAATACTGTACTAGTCATATGTAAATCCATGGGTGTCCATATAGTATGCTTGTAATATTATCTCAATTTTCCTGCCTCTAAAATAGAAGGATTTGGACTTAATTATAAATAATGGTTTTTGAAAATTTTTTTTTTTTTTTTTTTTTTTTTTGAGACGGAGTCTCGCTGTGTATCCCAGACTGGAGTGCAGTGGCATGATCTCGGCTCACTGCACCTCCACCTCCCGGGTTCACGCCATTCTCCTGCCTCAGCCTCCCGAGTAGCTGGGACTACAGGTGCCCGCCACCACGTCCGGCTAATTTTTTTGTATTTTTAGTAGAGATGGGGTTTCACCATGTTAGCCAGGATGGTCTTGATCTCCTGACCTCGTGATCCACCCGCCTCAGCCTCCCAAAGTGCTGGGATTACAGGCGTGAGCCACCACGTCCGGCCTGAAAAATATTTTTAAAAATATGTTTGCATATCCTTCTTAAAACGGAGGTAGGTTCCCGTGATCAAATTGGGTCAATTACCACGTTCATGTTTCCAGTGAACTTCACTTTCTACTGGGTTTGCTGTTCGTTTCTTCAACTCAGGTAGCATTTGTAAGCAGGTCATTGATTTTTCCACATTTCCTTTCCTCAGTACATCCCCAAATATCTCCATTCATTCATTTATTTAATTCCAATCAGTAACAAGATTAAAGTAGAGGTAGAAAGATGTATGAAAACTGGTTCTTGCCTTCCAAGAGCATGCAATTGAAAAGAAAGTACAAGGTGCTAAAGGAATATCTTAAACACAATGTACACATGGTGAATGTTTCCCCACAGGCAAAGTGCTTCTGGGTCTCAGAAGAGAGGCAGATCACTCTCAGCTGGAATTAAGAGAGCTGATCACTCTCAGCGAAGGTTTCATGGAGGCAGGATTGGAATGAGTCTTAAAAGATCCATAGGATTCTGAGGGCATCCCACTGAGAGGAAGGCTCAAGGCCAGGAAGACTCCCCCTAGTGTCCAGTCTAGAAATCACAAATATCCACATGGTTTATGTAGGAGAACTTGGGCTGATACATGTGGAAAGATAGATTGGAGCCAGCTTCTGGAGGAGTTTGAACGTCTGGCATCAGTCTTTAAAGCTAAACCAAAAGAAACATGGTACATTTATGAGTAGGTCATGCTAGTGCATGGTGGAGGCTGAGCAGAAAGCAGATACGTACTATAGCTGAGAATATCAGACAAGTACAGTAATACAAATTTGAGGCCGAACCAGATCTATTGTGAAACTTATGGAAATTGAAAGAAGAGAGAAGATGGAAGAGAGATTCATTTATCCATCAAATGAACATTTATTGAGCACCTGCTGTATGCCAGTGTTTTCTAAACATCCATCCTTTATATAGCATCATCATGATTTTGGCCAAGTCCACTTCTACTGATGTTATATTTTAACTTACTAGTTTTCCACAAATAGACTTATTTTTATTTGAATACATTTGTTAAAAGCAACTTGATATTACTTCCATTTGCCTTGCCATTTGGGAGAGAATTGACCATTAGAAAAGAACAAGGAAAACAAAGCCAGTTACTCATTTCCAGGTAGATACTGTGCCCACTGAAGCCTGCTTAAAAGGGATGAAAAACAAATGTTAAAGGAGTGTTCAAAACACACAAGCAATTTTTTCTGCTCTGCCTGAACTAAAAGGATTAAAAGAGAATGGAAATGGAAATAACTTTCTCACTGTGAAATTCAATGCTGGTATTGAGGTTCTATGCTCTAGGCAGCTACTGTTCTGGGAAGTGGGAAGGCAGACATGCATTTCACTTTATTCTCTGAGAGCTTGGTGGAGCAGAAAGACAAGCCCACAAATGAATGTTGCAAAGTGTGAGACGAAAAATCTCAGGGTACCACAGACACCTTAGGGCTCTATTGGCCAACTGAGAGGTTGAGGCATTCCTATTAGGCTTCTCCTTCAGCTCATTATCACTTGGGAATTAAATCCTAATTCTAGGGTTGAATTTAATTTCCACTCCATGTGTATGGATGGCTTCCCTCTCATTGCTCGGAACTAATGTAATAACCCACCTGGTTTTCTGAAAAACACAATGAAGGAGGGGTGATTTCTTAGACTGAGCAGAAATGTTAAAGGAAAGTGAAAATACCCCATATAGGTGGTAAAATATTGACACCCATGAGGATGTAGGGGACTGGGGGCCAGGTGTCAGATCCTTCTCCCCGGCCATATCTATGTACTGACGTAGGTGAGCAGTCACATGTCTCACACCCAGCAGCAGGGTGGCCATTATCCCCAGGGAACCAACTCCACAGCTCTTTCATGTGGTTCAGCTTTTATATCTTTGGGAGATTATAAAGCTTGTTATTGACAAGCAGTGGACTGGGTGTAAAGCAGAAAGTGTATTGTCCTTACGTGTAACCGTGGTCACCCCACAGTGGGAGAAGAGAGGACGAGAAGGAAGGAAATGAGTGTAGGAGACAATTGCAGAGCCTTACTAGATTTGGACAGCGCTCAGTGTGAAAAGTGAATGAGAGATGATGGGTGGAGGAGCAGTTAAATTTTGAAGGATGAGTAGGAGCTGTGTAGGCAGGGAAGGGCATCGCTTAAGTGGAGGACGTAAGCACCATCCTCAAAGTCATAAAGAACAGGGAGCCAGGGTGGGTAAGGAGCACTGCAAGTCATTTGGTGGTTGTAGCCCAGGTTTGAGGGTGCGGCAGAAGGGAGGAGGGATGAGGTTGGAGGGCGTTCACAGCAAGGCCACAAGGGGCTGTCACGCTGCGCAAGGGTTCTAGTCGTCATTTTGAAGAGAGTAGAGACCGTTTTGTGCAGGGAAGGGACATGATCAGATTTGGAAGTTAGAAAGATCATCCTGGAGGAAGGAAAATAACAAGGTTGAGGGGGTGATAGGAGAGGCGAGGTGGCTTGGACAGAATATCTTATAAACCATTTCTAAATATCTTTCTCCTTGTCCTTTTTGTTATCAGTACCCGAAACCAAATAAGGAATATCCAAAGGCGGGATTCTGTTACATCAAACTCCCACATTAAAGAAAATAGCTTTCTGAGGCCAAATTCTTTTTTTCCTCTCACCAACCCAATCTAATCTAACACAATCATGTGTGATTTCTCCTGCATCCCAAGGGCATAATGTTCCTCTTTTACAAGTCTTGGAGTATCCATTTATTTATGAGACACAGAAGTGAGCCCACAAGCTGATAGGCTTTCTTCCCCTCCTTTTGTTTTATTCATTCAGGCCTTACTGAGCGCTCACTCTGTGCCTGGCATTGGGGTAGCTGCTGAGCAAACAAGTCTGGCTGTTAAAGAATTCTCGTTAGGAGGAAAGACAGAATAATGTGCAAATAACTACTCAGTAGTGAAGCAAATGTTTAAAAGGTGCTAAAGTGTTATTTCCAAAGGGACTAGTGCCCAGAAACATAGACATGTCTGCGGGAAAGTGGAGAGCTAGTCAGGGGTCCTGAGGAGGGAGCTGATGAGAAACAACAATGTCGGTGTCAGGGCAGACAGAATTGTCATCAGTCACCTCAAACTTCCAGCAACTCACAGGAGAGACACACTGTGTTGCCAATATCAGATTCCCTTTCCACATCCCCTGTTCAATTATTTTATAAGCTTTGGGGTACAGAGTACGTTTCTTCGGTACGGTCCTCCATTACTTATGGGTCCAGTCTTACAGCATGTCTACCTGCCACTGGATTCCAATCCTTTTTGCAGAGTTCATATTTGTACTTACAAACATTTTTCTCCACAATTTATTTCTTCAGGGTTTTTTGTTTGTTTTGTTTTTTGTTTTTGCATATATGCCATGATGCAGAGCAATTCCCAGGGTCTAAACAAAAATCAACCTTGATAGAAAGGTTAAGTTACCTAATTCTAACAGGACACAGGATGTTGATCATGTTTTTAAAAAGGTGAAGTAGCAGCCAGCTATATGCCAAAGGTCTTAGCAGGAAAACTTGTGATTTATAGAGCTGATTTTTCCTAAGAAGCTTCCCCAGAGGAGAAAAACAGAGGGGGAGGGAAAGAGAGATCAATACATTTCTAAGCTTACACTAGCGGAAAGTGGGATAGTAAGAGAAGATGCCTTCTTTCTGGTTAAAGATGCTATGGTAGAAGGAAACTAGACAGAAATTCAAGGCAATGGGAAGGATGTTTTCTGAAATTGGACCAAACCTGGATACAGACTGTAAGGAGAATAAGAAAGCAATAGCAGCCTGAATTTTCACTATCATTTCCTAAGCATCCAAAAGATTTCCTCAAATATGAAATTAACGATTTTCCTTCAAGTAACATCCTTTTAACATTCCTGCTGTTGCCCAAAGCCACTTCTCCGACTTACACAGGTACTACTCATTCTGGCCACGGCCGCTTTTACCAGCGCCAGTTGCTCGCACTCAGATCTGGTCTGCTGGAATATGGGCTGCTTGTTTATTTGTCTGGGAGAAGAAACTTAAAACTATACTTCAGTGGAGTTTTTTCCCGACACAGATTTGGGTAAAGGAAGCAAACCCCTTCAGCAGTCAGAGGAAAAGCTGCCATGGGTGGGGGTGGCTAGACAAACACCCGTCCATGCAGACTGCCCATGGGACGCCACCCAGTGAAGTGTTTACTGTGGGTCCATTTCCGCTTCCTTATTTCTTTCACCTGGCTTGCAGGTCTTTGCTCATAAGTGTAGTGTAGGACGCCTCCCTGAATGAAGTGAATTGCCTCCCACCCTGTGCCAACAGAAGCAGATGGTGAGAAGTGGCCACACGGAAATTGGAAGCTCCAGGTTAAGCTGAGAAGTGTGAGCGTTTTGTATGGAGAAGTTCATTATTTCCTCCAAATTGCTAGCATCCTTTACTTTAAATGGCCTATCTAAAGTGTAGATGATGTATATAGTCAGCCTACGTACATGTCTCTGGAATATACATGGCTTCCATGGTTTCAATTATTGTCTTATTGGAAAATAATAATAATAGATGAATTATTTCTAGTTCGTGTTGAAAAGCATGATTTTTCTCCGGTGTCATCTTATTATGCTTACGTTAAGGTATATTCAAGTTAAAGGACATTGCCTAACTGCACATCAGTGACAGCAAAGCAACAGATCTGCTGCACTAAACAAGGTCAGCTTGTTACCCCCATCCCCAGCTGTGCTGTATGCAATTTATGCAGCCATATGCTGCAACCTTGGTAACATCCCATCATCGTGTTGAATGACAAAGGCGACTTTGTCACTGACAGTGTAGCGGTGCCTACTGTGAGTTCTGGAGTCTGACTTCCTGGATTGAGTACAAGTAAATTATTTAACTTTCCTGTACCTCATTTTCCTCCTCTGGGAAATGAAGATAATGACAGTGCCTGCTTCCTAGGCCTGCTGTGGTAATTAAGTGGGATAATACATGTAAGATGCCTAGGACAGGGTTTACCACAGAGACACATCCATTTTTCTTATATTTTCTGGAACATATTGCTGGTCAAGCATCTCAAATACAAAAATCCAAAATCGAAAATGCTGTAGAAACCAAAGCTTTTTGAGCACCAACATGAAACTCAAAGGAAATTCTCATTGGAGCATTTTGGATTTTGGAGTTTCAGATTTGGGGTGCTCAACCTGTAAATAAAGTAAATTGCAAATGTTCCAAAACCTGAAAAAATCAGAAATTCAAAACACTTCTGTGTCCCAGGCATTTTGGATAAGGGATACTCAAGCTGTAATGAGTGCAAATTGTACCATACTTCCTCTTTAATAAATAAGCCAGTATTTTTGTAAAACTTTCAATGCCTCCAAGTCAGCAAAGAGTTTATAAAAGATTACTTACAGAAGGCAGTTAATATGTCATCACCTAAGACATGATACCATCATCAACATTTTATACACAATGTATTTGTTTATTGTCTGTCTCCCAACACAAGAATGTAATTGTCATGAAGCCATGGACTTTTGGAATTGTGTTCACTACTGAACCCCTGTTCCCTAGAACTGCACCTATCATTTAGTAGACGCTGAATAAATATTTGTTGGGAAAAAAAAATACATGGATGCTAGTAACTAGCTTTTGTGGATATCTGAGAAGTTATTGTCTGCATTGGCTTGCTTCTATATCAAGGTTAAAATTACTCACATTGTATCTACAGGTCTTGGTAGTGGAGATAAAAGGTTGTGAGTAGCTGTGGCCTTGAGCTTAGCAGCATTCCTAAGCCAACATTTTTGGCTTTGTAGGGGCAGAAATGTGTGATATCTTTCCTCACCTATCATAATGGTCACTCCTATAACAAAAGACAGGTTAACAAGAGAAAAGCATAATGAAGGTAACCAAAGTTGTATGTAACATGGGACTCCTCAGAAATTAAGACCCTAAGACCCAGGGAAAGCTTTTTTTATTCTTCGGTTTGACGAAGAACGGACAGCAGTGTAGAAATGTGATGGACTAAAGGGTGTGATCTAATGCTGATAGACTGAGCAGGGAACCTAGCAAGGCCTGACTGTTCAAATTCTTCTTAACCTCTTTGTGTAACCCTCCTGAACATGGGGCAGGGCCCCTCTGGAATGAAGGTCTTCAGGGGAGAAGGGGGAAGGCAGAGTGACCTTTCTGGGTTTCACGGCTTCCCTTGGAGGAGAGGGTTCTAGTTTCTGTGACACGCCTTGGGAAAGACGAATTCTGATTGCCATGACTCACTTCATAGGAGAAAGACAGGTGAGAGACAGGAGGTTGAGAGAAAGTCAAAGAGACATTGCTTCTGAGACCTTTCCGATGTCCTTCCGTCCATAGTACTCAGCACGCCAAGGTGCCATACTTTGGGGTACCATGTTCTGAGTCTTGACAGCTTGTACAAAGCTGTTGATTTATGAACATGATCTCAGGACCACTGATCCATACCTGATGGTATGCATTCCCGGAGGGCAGCTTGCTGGTTAGCTTCTTAGACATCAAATGTTTAAGCTGGATGAGTCTTCTTGTATTAAAACGAGGCAATACGATGAAATACGGTAGTATTATCCTTTTTGTATATTCATCTTTTCTTTTAGCAGCTAAATCTTTCTTCAAAAGAAAGTCTGAAAGACTGTGGAGATCCACTGATTGACAGTGGTCCCTGCTGTGATGTTCCTGGCAGCCTAGAGTCTCTTGGTGTTTAGCAGGAAAGCTATTGAGGAGCAGGAAGAGCAGGTGCTTTAAGTCTTACAGACCTCACTTGAAGTCCTAGCCTAGCTGCCTACTAGTTGTGCCCTGTGGGCAAGTTATTTAACTTCCATGAACCTCAGTTTCTTCATCTGTGAAAAGGGAAGAAACCATGTCACACTTGCAAGCATGAGAAGGAGCATATCAAGTTTTCAGCAAATACATGTAATAAGCCCATTAATAAAGCAAAGCTTGTATTTTTCTAGATTCAAAAATACTAGTTAGATAATTCTGTATCTTACCGAGGGGCCTTGTTGCTCAGTACAGAAAGAGAAAAAAATCTTCCCTTATGACAAGAGTGGATGAGCAGCCAGGTTCTACCCAAAATGTCCTTGTCTTCAGTGACATACAGAGAATTTGGTGTGGACTTTTCAACTACAGTTTCTTCAATCATTGCCATGGTAGTTTAGGAGAGTCTAACTGCAGAGGAGGCGGAAGACGGACAAATGAGCCCCAGGACAGATGCAGCCTGTGTGCTGTGGATGAAACAGCAAAGCAGGCTTTAGCAGTCTTCATTAGCCGCTGCTCCAGTACTTCCTGATCAGCACAGTGGTTCCGGTCTGCACGGTGCTGGCACTCACAATGCATTATTCCCAGTACAAAAATAGTCATCTTATTTGTAAATTATCAAACTTTTCCCATGAAAACATCTTGTTTCCCAAGCAGGAAAATTCCCACTCATGTATTTATTTGGCTAACATTTATCGAATGCATCTGTGCCTTGAGGACATCCAGCTAACTCTGATGCACATTCGAGTTTAAGAACAGTCAACGGATGATATCAAGTGAGGGAAAAAGCATATTGACATATTTTACATAATACAGAGGTATCTGGATATAGGTTTGCTACCTCTACTACAATTTGTTTCCACAAGGGATTAAAGTGGTTTATGAGATTGTGTGTGTGTGTGTGTGTGTGTGTAATAAACATGCAAGGGAAATACAATGATAGTAGAATAAAAATGGTAAAGTACTAAAACCATCATGATTTTGCCATAGTTTTTCCTGATAACTTTCCTGGTATTCAAGCTGGTGGAGCACGCACTGCTCGAAGTGGAAACATACTCATCTTACAAGCGTAATAGCACCTGCACGATTAAAGACAGTTGTTAAGCACACAGTTTTGTTAATACTGACACCTGAGAGGAATTTACCACATGGTAAATTCAGAAGTCACTCTGTGCTGAGACAGGCAACATCTTGACAGTAAAAACAATAGCAAGTATAAGTGCCTATTTCGTATAGTTCCCTTACATAGGCTAGTGGCTTGACATCTAAGAGCAGTTGAAAGGGCCAAACGAGGAGGTCAAGTCTGTAGCTCTCAGACAATCTGGCCAACATCTGAATAGTATCATCAAAGATCATATCAGAGGTAGAAATGGAAAGCATTGAAAAAGTAAAAGGAGTGCTCGCTTCACCAACACATATACTAAAATGGGAATGATACAGAGAAGATGAGCATGGCCCCTGCACAAGGATGACATGCAAATTCATGAAGCATTCCATATTTTTAATCCTAAAATTCATATAAAACCAAAAAAGAGCATAAACTGCAAAAGCAATGCTAAGCAAAAAGAACAAAGCTAAAGGAATCACATTACCTGACTTCAAATTATACTAACAAGGCTATAGTAACCAAAACAGCAAGATACTAGCGTAAAAATAGATACATAGATCAATTGAACAAAAAAAAAAACCAGAAATGACCGATCTTTGGCAAAGTCAACAAAAACATACACTGGGGAAAGGATACCCTATTCCATAAATGGTGCTAAGAAAATTGGATAGCCATGTGCAGAATGAAAACTAGACTCCTATTTCTCAGTGTACACAAAAAGTAACTCAAGATGGCTTACAGGCTTACATGTAAGACCTGAGAGTATAAAAGTTCTAGAAGAAAATCTAAGAAAAACTCTTCTGGATGTTGGCCTAGACAAAGAATTCATGACTAAGACCTCAAAGATGTAAATGCAACAACAACAACAACAAAAACAAATGGAATTTCTGTACAGCAAAAGAAATACTCAAACAGACAACTTACAGAATGGGAGGAAATATTTGCAAATTATGCAACTGACAAAGGACTAATATCCAGAATATACAAGGAACTCAAGCAACTCAACAATTTCAGAAACCAAATAACCCCATTAAAGAGTGAGCAAAAGACATGAACAGACATTTTTCAAAAGAAGACATACAGGTGACCAATAAGCATATGAAAGAATGTTCAACATCACTAATCATCAGAAAAATGCAAATTAAAAATTCAAATTAAAACCACAGTGAGATACCATCTTACACCAGTCAAAATGGCTATCATTAAAAAAATCAAAAAATAACAGATGTTGGCAAGGATATGGAGAAATGAGGAAATGTCTATACACTTTTGGTGGGAATGTAAATTAATACAACCTCTATGAAAAACATATGAAGAGTTCTTAAACAACTAAAAGTAGAACTACCATTTGATCCAGCAATCCCACCACTGGGTGTCTACCTAAAGAAAAAGATACCTGCAATCATGTTTATTGCAGCACTGTTCAGCATTGCAAAGTCATGGAATCAACCTGTGTTCACCAATAGATGATTGAATTATTATTATTATTATTATTATTATTATTGTTATTGTTATTGTTATTAGTTTTGAGATTGAGTTTCGCTCTTGTCGCCCAGACTGGAGTGCAGTGGTGCAGTCTCGGCTCACTGCAACCTCCACCTCCCGGGTTCAAGCAATTCTCCTACCTCAGCCTCCTGAGTAGCTGGAATGACAAGCACCCATCACCAGGCCCAGCTAATTTTTGTATTGTTTTAGTAGAGACGGGATTTCACCATGTTGGCCAGGCTGGTCTCAAACTCCTAACCTCAGGTGATTGACCTGCCTCAGCCTCCCAAAGTGCTGGAATTACAGGCATGAGCCACCATGCCCGGCAATGATTGCATTTTTAAATGTGGTATATATACACCATGGAATACTGCTTAGCCATAAAAATGAATGAAGCCATGTCTTTTGCAGCAACATAGATGGAGCTGGAGACCATTATCTTAAGTGAAATAACTCAGAAAAAGAAAGTTAAACACCACATGTTCTCCCTTAGGAGATAAATAATGTGTACACATGGACATAAAGAATGGAATAATAGACATTGGAGACTCAGAAGCATGGGAGGGTGGTGAGGGATGAGAAATTGCTTAATAGTACTATGTACACTTTTCAGGGGATGGCTACACTAAAAGGCCAGCCTTCTACACAATATAACAAAACTGCACTTGTATCCCTAAACCTATAAAAAAATTAAATATATATATTTTATATATTTTTATATATATATAAAGCCAGAGGAGAAAGGAAGTGGTTAGATTTGAACAAAATATGGAAGAGGAATTGCACACTGTCCTAAAAACCTTGTCTTTGAAGAGGATGCTGCTCTGAGCCAGCTACACCTCCTAAATTGAGATGTTTTCTCACTCCTTAACTCTTGCATCTTCTAGACTTCTTCAAAGCCTTTTACTTGGTGCATTACATATGCGACATGTACCATACAATCTAGCACTTGATTAGATTCTGACTTGTATTGTTTGCTGATTGTTCACGTTTATGTGATTTATTTTCTCAACTAGATTGTAAATTAGATGAGGCCTATCATTTCCATGATTCCTTTAGTCAGGGAATATTTTAAGAAGGAGGCTATATTTGTACCTACTCTTCAAGAACGAATAAGAATTTGTATGGAGATTGGAAGTGAGTATTTTAGAGAGCATGAAACACAGAATCAATGGGGAATGAGGCATGTGGGAAGAATACAAGGAGCCCAGTGTCACTGGAGCTGAGCTGTGTGGGGTATAGGGTGGGGAGACAGGGCTGTCTGGCAGATGGAGGCCAGGTCAGGAAACCTCCCACCTTGAGTCACATTCAAAGTCTTAGTTATATTGAAAAGTGTAGAGGGTCTGAGAAGAATTTAAAGAGAAAGAATGGCATAATCAGGTAACAAATGTTACATTACAAATGATACTGTTAGCAATATGAAATAGATTGTGTGTGTGTGTGTGTGTGTGTTTTAGAGGTGATAAGAACAGTCATTATGGCCTAGTGATTAAGAACATGCTGTGTTCAAAATGTAGTAACTGGATATGGATACGGTGGCTCAAGGAGATAATCCCAGCACCTTGGGAGACTGAGGTAGGAGTACTGCTTGATGCCAGGAGCTCGAGACCAGCCTAGGCAACATAGTGAGACCCCCATCTCTACAAAAAAAAAAGAAAAAGAAAAGAAAAAAATTGTCCAGGCATGGCAGCACATTCCTGTAATCCCAGCTGTGCAGGAGGATTCCTTAAGCCCACGAGTTCCAGGTTACAGTGAGCTATAATCCTGGGCATCAGAGCAAGATCTTATCTCTAAAAAAAGATTTAAAAATTACTAAATATATTATCTCAGACAAGTTATTTCCTCATTAAAAGGTTTCTTATCTGCGGATTAGTCCCTACCATGTTGGGTTGTTTGAGAATGAAATGAGATCATGCATTTAAAGTGGACAACACGTGCCTGGTATCTAGTTGTGTTTCCTAGAGGCACAGACCATTCCATTTTTATTCACTGGACATTTATTGGTTACTACTTTGTTTTTCCAACCAAGTCTAGATGAGAAATAGTGAGTAGACTCGAGGGCTTAGGACAGCTGGAACAGAACCAGGAGACCCATGATACTATCCCTAATCAGCTTTGGGAGTAGAGCCGAGAGTGAACACTGGGAATTTGCCATGGCACCAGTCCCATCCCCAGCGACACTCAGCAGCCTCTATGTGGAAAAACAGAAGGACAATGGAATCAGTCGTTGGTGTATATTGTCCACAGTGAGTGAGGTAGAAGGATCATACAGCAAGGGACCTGAGGGGGCTAACAAAAAAAATGTTTGACCTGCTGTCTCTCCTAGGCTGGCAAGGGAGGAAGTGAAGACCACCAGGAATGGATAGAATGGGAGAAGAGGGCAGAGCTGAGGAACCAGTGAATGGAATAAACTATCATGAGAACCATCAGAGGGCAGGAAAAGTGGGAGTGAGGGAACAAGAAAACTTATGAGACAGGAAGTTGAAGGTATAATGTTAAGAATCTTCAATTTTTGCTACAGTGCCCAGTGCACTGCATGCAATAATAGCTATTCAATAAATAGTTGTTGAATTAAAGTCACATGTATTGATTTGATTTGACTTCATGCCCAGTACAGGCAAAGACTATTTGGCTAAGACCTTACAGACCAACACTCTTATCTGCCAAAACTTAATCCAGAAATAAGTTGGTGCAGTGGTACACATCTGTAATTCCAGCACTTTGGGAGGCTGAGATGAGAGGATCACTTGTGCCCAGGAGTTCAAGTCTGCAGTGAGCCATGATTATGCCAGTGCACTCCAGCCTGGGTGATAGAGCAAGACCCTGTCTCTAAAATAAATAAAATTTAATACAAACAAAAATACTTTAATCCAGAAACAATGAATGTCATCATACTTCCTTCTCTATCACAGCAAAAAAATATTTCAGAAGGTTGACTGGATGTGGATTTGTTTGTTTAAAATTTAAGACTGGGTATAGAATTCTAAAGGACAATAAAAACCAGTTCCAAAATGAAAAAAGTTAGAAGGGTCAGATTCCTAGATGTGTGAAGAGTCAGAATAAGGCACTTTAAAAATGATGGGAAGACGGAAGCAGAAGGAAGGGGCAGTGTTTGAGGAATTACAAATCTAATTCCCAGTAACAGCAACTATTGCAGAGGTCAGGGCAGGCCAAACTCACGGAAGGAAAAAGACTCCGTAAGGTGTTGAAAACAGCCGATTGCAGAGATTGTCCTCCTCACTTCCTACATGGTATCTGACCACTCCTTTCTGATGCAGGCTTTGATGATAGTTTTCAAAGAGTGAATGTATAGTCTGAATTAGCGGGCATAATGTATCCAAGCCAATAAATACTTAAATGGGTATAAAACTGTATGAGGATAACTTAGCCAGTTCTACTGGGGCTGCTTCAGAGACTGACTCACATTGGCCCCGCTTGGATGTAGACCACAGTGGTGGAGGTTCTGTATGCTTGCAGTTACCCACTGGGCAGGAGGGTCCCCTTTACTTGGATGAGTAAGTTTTGTGGGCCTGCCCTGGTTCTGCGCATGTGACCACAGAGTCTCACCCTCTGGGCAGGGAGCCAGGCCTGACTAGACCTACAAGGCCATTAGGCAGCTTCTGCCTGTTTCTTTCCCTGGGGTTCCATGGACTCTGGACTGGCTCCTCTCTTGCCTCCACACACACTCCCGCTGTAGGCCCATGGCTAACACTGCCCCACAGTTCAGTAGCATCAACTCTGGCTTCCAGTGGGGCCGACGTGGGCCCTTCCTTTACTTGACCTTGAAGATAAGCTCACCAGAGTCCAGTGATTCTAGGAACATCCCCACCTAAATTTCCCAAAGTGAGCATCTCATTAGCTCAGTGAAGGCTCTGCATGGATGCCCCTGAATGCAGTCTTCCATCAGCTCAGAGAATGTGGTGATCGCCTTCAACAGCCCTGGCCACAGTGTCATCAGGAGATGCTGTGAGTAGAGAAGAAATTCCCAAAAGCAGGTGTCAGCTGAACAGCTACCACAAACGGGCTTAGTGTCTGCACTTTTGGGGTCTCAGCACTCAGGAAAGTAGATGTGTACAGCAAACTTGGTGAGAACAGCAACAGCATTTAAAGAAAGAGACTTTATAAGAGAAAATTTGATTCAGGTAAATATATGTATATGCGTGTATGTATATATAAAGTCTGGCTGTAAAACAAGTTGTCTAGAACGTGCCAGAACATGTTCACAAGACTACTCAGCTAGTCATGAGCAGTCTGGACAAAAATAACTTGGCTTCATCAGAGGCTATTTCCACTGCTTCTTTTCAAGTTGTGTTGTCATATTGTTTTGATTGTCGTTGTTTTTGTGTTTTTTCCATCTTCCATCACGGCTGTCTTTAGGTACCATTAAACGGCTTTATTCTGTCATCATTTCTTCTTTCTCCTAGATTTATCAGTAGTTTGCAAGTTTTTCCCAACTTTTTTTGGAGTAAACACTGATGGGTTTTTCTCTTCTCTGTGAATATTGTACCCCCGTCAATTGTACCCCCATAAGACAGGCTGTCCCCCTGCTGCAGCACCTCCTGAAGGGCACTGGTCCATGGCTGGTCAAGGTAACCACATTCTCCTAGCTGGCTCCCAGGGCAATTCATCTGTCCATTTAGCCGAGATAACCAACCCTCTCCTGGAAATCCAAATAAGAACAATTCCATAGGAAGCATATCTCCGAGGTCTCATAGAGTCAGCACAGGCACCTTTGAACTCTGACAGTCCAAAATAACATTAGGAGATTTTATCGTTTACCGCCTGGATTATCTTCACATAAAAATCACTTCCTAAATCCTATGGCATTTTGCTCAGCCACCAATATAAATGATGACCTATTAATCATTTCTGAAAGAACACTACCTTCCACCTTTTTATTCTCAAAAACTGTTATGAAACCACTTTTGAAAAGCTTTGTATGGAGACGCGGGTGATTGTAATTGTGCTGCCTACTGTGACCAAATTGGAGAAGATCTCAGTTGAGTCGCTGGTTTTTTTTTTTTTTTTTAACAATACCATATCTTTTGAAAAGGAAATGCCTCCAAAGGCATTTATTTGTAGGAGCAGACTGATTGATAGAGGTATTCACAGACGAAATCAAACTGCAGATGATTACGATAGCAATCAATGTTAATGAAAAGCCAAAATACATTGTGCATCTATAAAACGGCTCAGCATTGTACTTTGCGTAATATAATTGGTATATTTCAGAATGTGCTTATTCAAAGGTGCTCTAATAGTACTTGTATAATTTTAAGTATACAGCACATGAAAACCTTCAAGTAAGGAAGCCTGGAAAAGTGAAAAATATGACATTCAGTTATCCTCTGCAGGTACAATTTCAGAAGGTCAGAAAATATCCAAATGGTAGGCATTTGGACAATGTTAACTCACATCCTCACCTCTGCTAAGTTTTCTGTTTCCTTTTTTTTTTTTTTTTTTTTTTGAGATGGAGTCTCACCCTGTTGCCCAGGCTGCAGTGTAGTGGCCACGATCTCGGCTCACTGCAAGCTCCGCCTCCTGGGTTCACACCATTCTCCTGCCTCAGCCTCCCAAGTAGCTGGGACTACTGGTGCCCACCACCACACCTGGCTAATTTTTTGTATTTTTAGTAGAGACAGGGTTTCACCATGTTAGCCAGGATGGTCTCGATCTCCTGACCTCATGATCCACCCACCTCGGCCTCCCAAAGTGCTGGGATTACAGCGTGAGCCACCAAGCCTGGCCGTTTTCTGTTAACTTTTACCCAAAAGTGCCATGGTTTCATTTTTTAGTAGTAAGAACCATTTTCTTATTTTAAAAAGTAATAATTTAAAATCATCAGTCCGTTGGGCATTCATCATTCTCAATCTCTGTAGAATTGGGATTTATTATAAGTAAATGGGAAAATTAATTTTGTTCTGTCTAAGAAAAAAAATGTCATGTATGTGTTCAGACTGTGGTTGGAGCATACATATGTGGGCAAGGAGGCCTGAATCAGGAGACACTGTCGTAGCTTGCCAGGACATTGTCCCCCTCTCTTGGCATACTCCTCCTTTTCTTCCAGTCTTCTCTCATAAACTGCTCTTGCCAGAAATCATTGCTTCTTTGAGATCTTTCTGCGCCTCCCCACTCCCACATGTATTCTCTAACTACAGGTAGAGAAATATTTAGTACAAGTGTGACCATGCCACTGCCTTGTTTAAATTTCTTTAATGGACTACCACCACCTGCAAATACAGTGCTACATCCTGACATAGCTTCACCGGGGATCTCAAGATTTTGCCCTACCTGTTTCACTTAGGAACAGATGCAGATGCGAGGTTCAGTACACAAAATTACAGAAAGCAAAATAACTGTAACCTATTTTGTCTCCTCTCTCCACACATACTCCCTCTGCAGAGCCCCTGGCTAAGGTTTCCACGTGGTTCAATAGCATGGGACTCTGGCTTCCTATGGGGCCAACACAGGCCCTTCCTTTACTTGATAAGGAAACAAGATAAAGGTCTGTTTTTCTCTCAACTGAACAAAATGCAGAGGTGCACATCCAGGGCTGGTATGGCGCCTACTGCAGGTCAGAACCTTTATCTTTCGCTTCTCTAATCCTCAAACTGTAGCTTCCACCTCAAGGTAAAGATCACTATTCGCCCAGCCCCCACAGCTGCTTTTCTTTCCCCGGAAAGGGTAAAGAAAGGTATGCCCCTCACTTTAGAGATGTTTTCCAGAAACTGCACGTGCCGTTTCAAGTTATATTCCATTAGCCGGCATTAGTCACCCGGGCACATCTAGGCAGACTGAAAAATGCAGTCATTGTTCAAGGCTGTTTGTACTTTTCAACAAGAGAATCCTTTCTTTCTCTTTAGTGGAATGTTATAGCCTGGCATGGACAAGCTTCGGGCAGGTGGAGGGATGTCAAAAAGGTGACTTGAGAGATAGAGAGTAGAAGGATGATCATTTAGAGGCTGGGAAGGGTAGTTAAGGGGGTGCTGCTGAGGTGGGAGAGCGGGGATGATTCATGGGTACAAAAAAATAGATGCAAGGCCAAATGAATGATAAGCTCTAGTATTTGATAGCACAATAGGATGACTATAGTCAATAATAATCTAATTGTACTTTTAAAAATAACTATAAGAGTATAATTGGATTGTTTGTAACAAAGAGGATAAATGTTTGAGGTGATGGATATTCCATTTACCTTGATGTGATTATTAAACGTTATATGCCTGTATCAAAATATCTCATGTACCCCAGAAATATATACATGATTAGGTACCCATAAAAATTCAAAAAAAAAATTTTAAAACAGCTTGACCCTGAAAAGATTCATGGAGATTTTCTCTTCCTGATGTCTCCTCAAACAAGAACACAGTGCCCCCTGTTCTCCTGGGCAGGGTCCACCACTTTCTTTCTAAAGTAAGTCGCAGTTGCCTGCCTGTCCATCCTCATGGGGTAAGACAGGGGAGGACCTTCAGTATGCTCCTATTTCTGCATGTAAAGAAAAATCAAGAAAAGCAGCTCTAAATAAAGACATGCACAGAAATCAAAATGGAATAAGGACTTGCCAGCTTTGCAAGACTATTTCTCCTTCGTCAGCATCTTCTAATATGTGGTGTGTTTGTGTTTTCCTTGGGTCTAATAAATTACCTACCTTGAAAATTTCCTTTACAGTGCTGGATCATTCTTGCTTTGGTCATCATCTGGACAGTAATAATTCTGCTCCAGGTGTGGGAACTCTGGAAAAACTGTGCATCTCACACTCTGAGCTTGTCTCATGGTCGCAAACAGAGTCCACAAATTATCCAAGAAAAAAAATCAGTCATGGGACAATGGTAAAACTGAACTTAGAAGAACAATAAAACAGAATGTTGAAGTCACAGTGAACAAGAAAAAATTAGGGATAATCACTGGTAGTCATGGAAACCCTCATGAAGACATGTTGACCACAGTCCCCATCCTTGCTCAAAGAACAAGGCCTGAAAGGCAATTTCGCTATTTCCAGAAATTGTTATCATCGCTTAAAGTCTAATTGAGAGGTTAGCATCCTCTTTTTTCAAGAATGCATAGAAGAATGAGAGTTATTATTTATCTCTTTGCATGTTTTTTCATAGCTAGGTCATGAAATGCATACATTGAATCCCTAGTGGCCAAAGGGCTTATGACATGGCTCTCACAATATATCATAAGCCCTCTGGCCACTAGGGATTCACTGTAGGCATTTGGTCATCTTTGCAGCAGCAGACAAGGAAGGGATGTTCAATTAATGCTTTCTGATAACGCTGTTGGTCACACCATAGGTGGGAGCAAATGGTGCCCATGGATACAACTTATAAACATTAATTAGGAGGGGGGGAAAAAGAGATAAATGTGCTGGAAAGGGAGTTTAAGAGTAAGGCAAGAGGAAAATGAAGAATGAGAGAAAGAAGAGCAGGACCTCCACAGTAGGTGCCACCAGCAATTGTGTACCCGTTGCTAGTGGCCTTAAGATTTTAGATCATTTTCCCTTGCTCACCAGGAAGTCACAGAATGTGTTCTCTCTTATGATCACAAACTGCCCTATTTTCGTTTTAAAATGACAAGATAGAAGAGAGTGTAAGATTTGTTATAGAAAGGGCCAAGGTATTAAGTTGTGTATTTGGCCTTGACCAGAAAGATAGATTTAGCATTTAGAAATGTTTATTGCCATTTTATGACCTTATTTTCCCACATCACAGAGAAAACAGATCAAGATCTCAATATCTCTTTTACAAATATAAATAAGGAAGGAGGAATGTTAGCTTATTTATTCTGGATGCGATTTGTTACCCTCCAAGAAAATAGAGGTGTTTGTCCTGTGCTGAAAATAGCCTAGTTAAATTTTAGTGAAAAATCACACGGTGTATGATTAATTTACAGAAATTATCATCGGTTACATCACTTAACTTAAATCATCATTAGTGGCCTTAAAGAACTCTTCGTTTGCTCTGCTTGTCCTCAGGTAACATCATCTTGCATGGAATGTTGCTCACATATTAAAGATAATTAAATACTGAATACCTGATTAAAATAATCTTGTATATTTTGGAGTAAACATGTATAATTCATGTTTTCAGCTCTTGCCAGTTTCACATTTTATTTAGCAGAAAATATCTACCCAAGACTCAACTGCTTGAGAAGGAAAGTTCGAAATATTATCCCATATTATTTTATATATTGAGATTCTACTATATGTGATCATAAAACTTAGTATGTGTCTATAATCCTAATAGAATCTTGTTTTTGCTTTCTAAGTCTATATTTGAAAGGCAAAAATGTCCGCGGTGGAACCTGGTTTATAGAGGGAGACTTTCTTATGCAATGGATTTTTTGCATCTAAGTTAGTTTGTGCCACAGTTTTGCTGAAAACACATACTTAACCCTCTTACATTCTTCCTTGCCACAGCCTACTTTTAGGACCATAACTTCATACAAAGCAATCCCAAGGTGTTCTGTTCCATTAGTCTCTCACCAGTGGACATGTTTTTACCTGTTGGTTCTTCCTTATCCACAGGTATCATAAGTCCTGAATACCTATTTTGTCCTTTCAAAAGTCAGTTTCTCTCTCTCCTCCAGGCAGATTGCCCTCTGTCTAAGCATCCTGTAGTCAGCAGGTCAGGCAAACTCCCCAGACTACTTCCAGATAAGTAGAACAGCAGAAGGTACGATATTGTCCAGTGAGATGCAGAGTTAGAAGTCAAAGGTATACAGGTCAGAAGAGGTGTTCACCAGCCTGCTTCCTGCGTTGCTCTGAAAACTACTAGTCTTTGGAATGGTCACCCCGATGGAACGGTCCCCCCAACTATTGGGTATCGTTCCTTGGCTGCGCCCAGCCTGGCCTTTGCCACACAGTCATGTTTTCATTAAACAGATGCTACCTGAATCACAACATGAACCACTTTGGGAAATACTGCATTAATGCCTTAAGTTATTGAGTAAATATTCTACTAACTTGATTCCCACTATCTACTAGGATAACACTTTACTAAATACTGGGTGGGTGAAACATAGTCCCTACCCTTAAGGACCTTACAATTTAGTAGACTAAATTTTGAGTGACTGTACTGATTAAAACCTTTCAGCATTATCGCTGAATGGTCAATCCAGAAACTGGGAGACAGGAGGAAGAAAGGAGCTTCACAAAGCATGGATAGAGATTGCCAACATTGCCATGAGCTCCCAGATGCAGTATGTCTCATGGAATAGACAAGACCTGGCCTCTCAAAAATCTTTGTTCATGAGGCCTAGTGTGGGTGTTTTATATGTTTGTTTGCTTGTTTTGTTTATTTGTTTGTTTGTTTTTGAGATGGAATCTTGCTGTCACCCAGGTTGGAGTGCAGTGGCACGATCTTGGCTCGCTGCAACCTCCGCCTACCGGATTCAAGCAATTCTCCTGCCTCAGCCTCTCAAGTAGCTGGGATTACAGGCTCCCGCCACTATGCCCAGCTAATTTTTGTATTTTTAGTAGAGATGAGGTTTCACTATGTTGGCTAGGCTGATCTTGAACTCCTGACTTCAGGTGACACGCCTGCCTCAGCCCCCCAAAGTGCCGGGATTACAGGCGTGAGCCACCGCGCCCAGCCCTACGTTTTGTTTCTTAATTAAACCATATATCTATCTCTCTAGGAATATCTGAAATGACATTAGTGATATTTTAGAGAGTCATGTTGGCTTTCCAAGATGATTCTTTATATGGCAATGTTTGTATTATAGGAAGTCTTGAAAGAAAATCAGGCTGTCAGAAGGAACTTGGTCAGGCACTGACTCTAACACTGTTTTAGAGTCCAGAGAATATACTCTGCCCTGGTGGAATAGCAGCCTCTGTTAGTTACTAAAGCTCTGGAAGATCTGAGCTTGGAAATGGACTGAGATACCCTACATGGGATATGCATGAGTGACTTTTTCCTGAGGCTGAGCTATTAGGTCTGGAATCCTTCACTCATGTCCCCAAGAACTTTTCAAGGACCATCCTTTGGTCATTTTGCCATCGTCTATTAACATTTTTTTTTTTTTTTTTTTTTTTTGAGAGAGGGTCTCATTCTGTCACCCAGGCTGAAGTGTAGCAGTGCGTTCACAACTCACTGCAGCCTCAACCTCCTGGGCTCAAGCAATCCTCTCCCCACTTGAGTAGATGGGACTAGAGGCATGCGCCACCAGTCCCAGCTAATTTTTTTTTTTTTTTTTTTTTTTTTTTTTTTTTTTTTTTTGTAGAGACTGGGTCCCACTATGTTTCCCAGCTTGTCTCAGACTCCTGGGCTCAAGCGATTCTCCAACCTTGACCTCCCAAAGTGCTGGGATTACAGGCATGAGCCACCACACCTAGTCTTGTGCATAAATCTTCAACCAGAAACCTTAAACTAGGAAGAAGAGATACATGATCCTCAAATTAGCCAAGTCAAGCTTACTTGTTCTCTCAGTTTGTTTAGAGAAAGCTCTTGACCCTCGATTGACAGAAACACCTGGGCAGATTTTCTCTACGTTTCTGATTTATTTGCCATATCTTTACTTTTTCCCATTCTGAGTAACCTGGGGGGATTGTTTGTGTGGTGCAGTTGTTCCTACAGAATTCAAAAAGGAAAGTATGCAACAGAAGACAGATATATCCTAAAGATATGAGGTGCCATTGGCTTCTGTTATTCATCCTGTTGTTGCTTTTGTTTGTTTGTTTTGTTTTGTTTTGTTTTGTTTTGTTTTGTTTTGAGACAGAGTCTTGCTCTGTCACCCAGGCTGGAGTGCAGTGGCATGATCTCGGCTCACTGCAAGCTCCGCCTCCCGGGTTCACGCCATTCTCCTACCTCAGCCTCCCAAGTAGCTGGGACCACAGGCACCCGCCACCACGCCCGGCTAATTTTTTGTATTTTTTGTAGAGACTGGGTTTCACCGTGTTAGCCAGGTTGGTCTCGATCTCCTGACCTCGTGATCCACCCGCCTCGGCCTCCCAAAGTGCTGGGATTACAGGTGTGAGCCACCGCGCCCGGCTCATCTTGTTTTTTAACTCACATATTCATTCACATTTATGGAGTGCTATTATTATATGCTTACATGGCTGGATCGACACTAGGTGGGGGTACATAAGGTGACTAATAGACTGGGCAGCAAGGAATGTAAGCTGGAAGAGAGATCCTGAAGCAAGCAACTCTGTAGGTTCTGGGGAGTGAGTTTCAGATGTGGTGGAAACAGAAGACAGGAACTAATTCTCTCTGCTAGGAGAACCAGCAAAGGTCTCTCAGAGGAACTGAGCCCCTCTCTGGTTCTGTCTTTAACGATTAACATGTAGAGACTAGCCTGACCAACATAGTGAAACCTCATAAATACAAAAATTAGCCAGCCATGATAGCAGGCACCTGTAATCCCAGCTACTCTGGAGGCTGGGGCAGGGGAATCACTTGAACCTGGGAGATAGAGGTTGCAGTGAGCCGAGATCGTGCCATTGCACTGTAGCCCGGGCAACAGAGCAAAAACTCCACCTCAAAAAAAGAAAAAGAAACAAAAAGAGTAAGACCCAAGAAGCAAGAGAAAGATACATCCGGTTATTGCGGTCATAGAGGGGAGGAGAGTTATTCTTTCAAATAATTTAAAAACAATTTGGCTTTTTAAAAATATAGTTTCTTTTTCCTACTTTTCTTTTTTTTTTTTTTTTTTTTTTTTTTTTCTGAGACGGAGTCTTCCTCTGTTCCCCAGGCTGGAGTACAGTGGGGCCATCTTGGCTCACTGCAAGCTCCGCCTCCCGGGTTCAAGCAATTCTCCTGCCTCAGCCTCCCAAGTAGCTGCGATTACAGGCACCCACCACCAAGCCCAGCTAATTTTTGTATTTTTAGTAGAGACAGGGTTTCACCATGTTGGCCAGTCTGGTCTCAAACTCCTGACCTCAGGTGATCCACCCACCTTGGCCTCCCAAAGTGTGGAGAATACAGGCATGAGCCACTGCGCCTGGCCTCCTTTTTCTAGTTTTCTAGCTTTACCTCCACCTTCTCTCCCTATAGGCTTTGGAGTCAGCTTTCCTGCCCCACAGAGGTGACAAAGGTTTTCCAATAATGCATTCAAGCTGGTTTTAGGGACACTGATAAGTTCTGCCAAAAATGAACACAGTCGCAGATGGCACCCTCAAAAGATCAATACCAGGCCTGCAGGGTTGCTCAGGCCTGTAATCCCAGCACTTAAGGGAGGCCAAAGTGGGAGGATCGCTTGAGCCCAGGAGTTCGAGACCAAGCCTAGGCAATCTAGTGAGACCTCGTCTCTACGAAAAATTAGCCAAGCGTGGTGGTGCCTGCCTGTAGTCCTAGCTACTCAGGAGGCTGTTGTGGAAGGATGGCTTGAGCCCAGGATGTGGAGGCTGCAGGAAGCAGAGATGGCGCCTCTGCACTCTAGCCTGGGCAACAAAGCAAGACCCTGTAAAGTACAGTACCTAATTTCCAAGAGAAATATTAACGACTTTGCCCTCTTCTTCATTCCCCCAGATCTCTGCCCGAGACGGGTCTGGAACCTGACTCCCGGGTGTCCATGACCCCGGTGGCTGCTTCCCGTCCGCAATGAAAGGGCTATCGGGCAGCCGCAGCCATCACCACGGGGTCACCTGCGACTCGGCCTGTGACTCGCTGTCGCACCACTCGGACCGCAAGCCCTACCTGCTGAGCCGGGTGGAGCACCACCCCGCGGACCACCCGTACTACACCCAGCGCAACTCCTTCCAAGCTGAGTGCGTGGGCCCCTTCAGCGACCCACTGGCCAGCAGCACCTTCCCCCGTAGGCACTACACCTCGCAGCAGGAGCTGAAGGACGAGTGCGCCCTGGTGCCCCGCACCCTGGCCACCAAGGCGAACCGCATCCCCGCCAACCTGCTGGACCAGTTCGAGCGGCAGCTGCCACTCAGCCGCGATGGCTATCACACTCTGCAGTACAAGCGCACGGCTGTGGAGCACCGCAGCGACAGCCCCGGCCGCATCCGCCACCTGGTGCACTCGGTCCAGAAGCTCTTCACCAAGTCGCACTCCCTGGAGGGGCCGTCCAAGGGCAGCGTCAACGGGGGCAAGGCCAGCCCCGACGAGGCACAGGCGGCGCGCTACGGCAAGCGCAGCAAGAGCAAGGAGCGGCGCGCGGAGCCCAAAGCCCGGCCCAGCACCTCCCCGGGCTGGTGGAGCTCGGACGACAACCTGGATGGTGACATGTGCATCTACCACGCCCCCTCGGGCGTGATGACCATGGGCAGGTGCCCCGACCGCTCGGCCTCACAGTACTTCATGGAGGCCTACAACACCATCAGCGAGCAGGCGGTGAAGGCATCCCGGAGCAACAACGACGTCAAGTGCTCCACCTGCGCCAACCTGCCGGTCACCCTGGACACCCCGCTGCTGAAGAAGAGCGCCTGGTCCTCCACGCTCACCGTGAGCCGGGCCCGGGAGGTTTACCAGAAGGCCTCGGTGAACATGGACCAGGCCATGGTGAAATCCGAGTCGTGTCAGCAAGAACGCTCCTGCCAGTACCTGCAGGTACCATTTCTGTCAATAATAGAGGCTTAGAAGTAGTACCTGGCATGCTTGTGTGGGCATTTCTCCTGGTTCTAGTCTTGGCACTACTCTGAATTTTCTCTTAAGATAGGAACCTGTGCAAATTATTTGGCATCTCTGTGCCTAATTGCTCATGTGGGGAAAATGCAAAGAACCAAATGTTACCGACCTCATCGGGTTATCTTAAGATACTAGATATCCAAGTGCTTTGAAAAGCACGCCTATGGAAAGGCAACGAGTTATTATGGCGTTCCTCTTTTGTCTGAGGGATCGTAGGATGGGAAAGAGAGGAAAGGGAAGTCTACAGAGAATTTTAAAATAAGTCCACTTTTCTTTAATTCAAAAGTAAATGATGATCTTTTGAATTATGGAAAGAGTTTCTTTAAATCTATTCAGGGTTGTCATTGTGAAATCCTGCCTGAAGCTATGTTAGAACACTGCGATGGTCATCACCATCACCATCAGTAACTACACCCCCACCTGAGCTTCCACCCCAGGGGCACAGCAAATCAGGAAGACACCCTGTGCCCTGAGGAGGTGGGGAGCTAGCCAGTTTGGGGGCCTGACAAACACAGCTGCAGAGACCCAGGACAACAGAGAGGAGGAGGAAAAGGAGGAAGGATCAGAGAAGTAAAATACAATTAGTGTCAGGGTGTAAATCCCACACACTTACAGAGCCATGGCAGGGTGCTCTTCCCTGCCACAGTCTCCTTATGTTTTCCTCCAGTGCACTGAAACCAGATGTTATCCAGATAAAAATATAGGAGAGAGGTCTTCTTCCCTACCTCCTTGCTGTAGTATTGTAATTTTCCCCAAGACACATTTTTTCCATAAGAAGGACTCTCATCTTTTCCTTTTTCAAAGTGTCTTTTCTTCTCTGTTCTCTCCTGGTAGCCTCATCTTAAAAAAAAAAATTACTGAGCTATAAAAGTATAACATACCCACTCCCATTTTACACTCCCACCTTAAGAAGAAATGCAAAGAAAAATTCTTCCTTTGAGGAGTTCATCTTTTCTGCTCCCTTTGAACTCCTCCTGGCAAATGTAGCTCCCTTGGGAATGCCTCCACCAATCCCTGAGAAGACCCCAAGCTGGCAATCCCTGGGCAAGAGCAGTGACAGAGCCTGTTCTTGGAGTTCAGAAGAAGCACCAGCACATGGACAGTTTTCACACACAGCACACAATAATGTGGTCCATATTTCCCACTGAAGGTCGTGTTGCCTAATTTCCCGTAAGGTTGCTACGTGTTAATAAGTTATCAAGAACTGTAACAATTTCCGAGCTCAAAGAATCATTTAATCCACTTAGCATATGAAGAAGCAGACACCAAGAAAGGTAAATACTTAGTGAGTTAAACCGATAGCATGTGGCAGAGGTGGGACCAGAACCCAGTCTCTTAACTTGGAGAAATGGCCATTATGAAGGTTGCAACTGAAAGCTCTAGAAACTCTTTAAGAACGTAAAGCTCACCCACCGCTGAAAGTAAAGTATTTCGGTAAGGATATCTGTCTTGAAAAGAGTAAGGAGTAAAGAGATAAAAGCCCTAGAGTACCACACATTTTGTCTGCAAAAATTCTATGACCAGTGGCAAAAACAAAGCAAATTGAAAGAGAGAAAAAAAAAAAAACACACCTGTACTTAAATAAGTAATGATGAGATTAGATGAGAAGTATCAGAGTAAAGGATGCTGTGTATGGATCTAGCATAAGCCTTTGTTAGTAATGAAATGTTTTCATTATATTTGCCTGTATGCCTACATTCTTCCTACCTTAGGTTTATTTTTCTTTCTTTTTTATACCTTTTTGGAGTCACAATCTCAGGTAGTGGTAAAATGTGGAAGGATAAGGAAAGAAAGAAGGAAAGTGATATTAATTGAAAATCTACTAGATACCAGATGCTATAGCAAATGTGTTCACATTTCGTATTTCATTTAATCTTTGTAATAATCCTGAGATTACTGAATGTAATAATACTGTATTTTTATAAGAGAAGAAACTGACACTTAAAAATATCAAGTGATTTAAAGTCCCACGATCTGGAGGTTGTACAGCTGAGATTTAGACTCAGGTCTGTTTGATGACAAAGCCAAACTCTTTCTAATATGCCCTAGCACAGACCTGAAATCAAGGGCATGAAAAATGGTGAGCAAGAAGAAAATAAAATCTTTAAAATAAGCATATTATTATTAAAGTTTTTCAGTACAATCAGAATGAAATCTTAAAGGCTTAAGTATGGGATTTTGTATAGTAGCATTATTGGATCTCCTTCTATAAAGATTTGGGGATTCTACTTTCAAATTATTTGCCTTCTTTAAGCCATTTTTTTAATGAAACATTTGAGGCTTACAGAAAGGTATAAAGAAAAAATAATAATAAAACACCCATTTATACATACATCACCCATCATACAGAACTAAAACATTCATTACAATGGATTACACACACACTCGTATTAATCCCTTTTAATTCCCTTCTTCCCCAGAGTAATAGCTAATCTGTCTTTGACACCAAAGCACCTTTGTTTTTAATTCTGAAATTATTGAAAGGTTGAAAACAGTTTAACATATTCTGTCCTACATTGGGCAATAGTTAACCAAGCTAGTTCAACCTTTTAAATAGAAACTAAACTCCAAGATAATCCTTATTAATAGATGTTGAATTTATGCAAGGCTTTCAAACTAGGGGAAAAAAAATCTATATTTCAATGTGGGGAGGTAGTATGTTAGTAAATGAATTAAATGTAAACCAGTGCACACCTCCCAACCCATGTGCTGAGGCTGAAGAGATGCTGTAAAGAAAGGGAAGAGAGAGCCATACATTCACATGGGGTCAGAGGAGAATAGAAAATACCTCCTGAGAACTGGGCTCCTGCTCCCTTCTTGCTTCTAGGAAATGAAAAGAGGATCTGCCATCCCGTGCAAGCTCTGCTAAGGAAGATAGGGTTAGCCCCCGCGCCAGCTCGTTCCTAAGGGAACACTTGCATCTTTAGGCTCATTCTTAGAAGTAAATTTGGGAAAACAGAGAGGGAAAGAGGGTTTCTTTGGAGTTCTTTTTTTTTTTTTCTTTCTTTTCTTTTTCAGTTCTATCGCCTTAATTGCCAACTAATATTGAAGCTGGATTTACAAATGGATTTAACTTCAATATTAGAGATTTAGTAGGCAAAGCACTATTCTACTAGTTCCAAGAGCATTCTAGTCCTTATTTGCCGCTAACTAGTAACATGACCTGGAAACATTCTTTCAGCTCTCTGGACTTCCTTCCTCTGCTAGAAAATGAGACACTTCCTCCAAAAGATATATGATCTCAGTACGCATTTTCAAACTCGCAAATTACATGTGTCGGAGTACTAATTGGAACTATTGTCAAGAGCTGGAAGTCCCGGGACTGTCATTTCAGAGATGCCTACTATATGTTTTTCAGATGTTATCTGATTTGCTCTTTAAAATTCTAGAGATATTTCACAGTTGAAGAACCTAAGTTTTCGTAAATTAGATTAAGTAACTTGCCCAAGGACACACAGCTAGTATGTGGCAACATGTTGGGTCAAAACTGATTTCTCTGCCTTCAAAGTCTGTGTTCATTTACTATACCCAATCTCTACCTCCTCCAAATACAAAGCAGAGGAAGGAAGCAGTGTATATCAAATATCTATTATGTGCCGGAAACTGGGTATATCTCATTAAGCACTCAAAACAACTCTGTAGAGTATTATTTACTTTAGTTTTATAGTCAACAAAACAGGCACAAATGCTGAAATCATTTGCCCAGGAACACATAAACAGTAAGTGGGGAGCTAGCACTTGATCCCAAATCTGTCCAACTCCATAATATGCTTCAGTAATGGAAATGAGTGCATATTTTTTCTTTTATTACTTGATTTGTTTTGTGGTAAATGTATGTGTGCATCTGACCTCATATGCGTGTGAGAAGTTAACAAGGCGCGTATGTGAAATTAGACTAACAATGAAACAACTGATTATGTCCCTAATTTGATTCAAGACTAACAAAGATGAAATTAATAATCACCAATAATAAAGTCTAAATACTAGCAAACCTCTGCTTCTCTCTTTGCAGAATTATCACTTAGAATTAGCTTAATTTAGGTCATTGTCATGATTCTATAGAAAATGAGAAGTCTATAGGTATTTAGCCTCTGCCTGACATTGACTTAGGAATCAAATACTCTAGCTTGAAATCACTGCAAGTCCCAGTTAATACGGTCAATTATATTATGAGTGATATGTGCTCACTGACAAGCTGTCTGCAGTTAATAAAAAAGGGACTCCTTTTTTTTCCAATATTGTTATTTTTAAATGTCAAGAATCAGATGTCTGCTGTTTAGAACTATTGTACCGCTGCCAGTGACTGTCTGTATTAGGGTTGGGAGCAGGAACATGGATTTGAAGACATTAAAACTGTTTAATTCTCAGTTGAGATGTGGTTGGCTCTTATACATTTGGAATAAAGCATTTATGGCACATCTCAGGGTAAGTGCTTAATAGTTAAATAAATAAAATAGGAAGAGGTTCAGAGATAGAATAAAAGGTAGTTTTTGTTGTTGTTTTGTTTTTGCTTTTAAAAAGCAGAATTCTTGGTTCTGTTTATGCCTCTTTATGTAAATGTTGTATGTTGAGTGACTGACATGTAAAGCCATTCAGAAGAGCAAGATTTTAGATTTCCAACTGTTAACCTAAAAGAAAAATCCCTTCAAACCGTGTATTTTGCATTCATTCAGCCATAGAAACAGGAAAAGGGAAACAAAACGCTCTCTCCCCGGTAGAAGTGGAGAGAGAGAGACAGAGGGAGCGAGAGAGAGAGCAAGACAGACCGAGAAGGAAAGCACTCCCAGAGATGAAATTTTAGAGAAGCAAAATGATCGACCTTTTTAAGGCTGAGTGGGTTTCTTCAGTTTGTGTGCAAGTTTCAAGAAATGGAAGGACTGACCAGGTTTGGGTATAACTCTTTTATTACTTTGTATTTGATAATAGTGTGTTGTTGATTTGGATGGTTTTTGTGGTAGGGAAAGGAAGGGGTAGTATCTGTGATTTTATTTCTCCTCTAAATAACGGCTAGTGAGACTGAAAGAGCTGACAAACTAATGTATGTACAGATAGTAAAAAAGCAGGTGGAGACATCAGATACCTACAAATCTGTGTCTCCACCAGGGCTTTATAAAATCTTTAATTGACACATGATCTCCTTAGAAATCTGCTAGGTGCTGTTAGCGGATGTTATATGGCTGGTGATTGAAATATGATCGGTTGTTTTCCAGCGCCAGGATTCTGAATACTTACTGCTCCTTTGCAAAATTAACATTTGCGATGATTGCTCTTTTGGGGGTTGGGGGTCTGCTTAAATAAGGCACCACACAAGATCACTGAGGAAGCGTTCATAAGCATGATGCCAGGATCTTTGAAATACAGGTAAAATTATTTTTTCAGTAATCTGTTCAAGATTATTTCCATCTCTGCCCAGTGGGAGTTTTCTTTCCCTGGCTGAGTTTTTCCTTCCTCTTGTGTTAGAACAATTTTAAGTCTCCCAATTCAGTTAAAACTACTTTACATGCAATTTGTGAAAGTGCTGAACGGTTCTGCTAATGACTTTGGCTACCGGGATGTTTCTTTGCTGCCTTTTTCTGAAATCCCACCCGTCACATTCATTGATTATTTTCTTTCTTTTTAATTTAAATTGCCTTAATAATCCAGCAAGGGAATGTCAAGGTTCCTGAATGGATTTCCTGTTGGGTTTGTACCGTCTGCCTGTTTTTCACTGATCTTGTAGAGATGTCCTCTTCATTCATAGAAAGATGAGATTGCTCCAGCCTGGTGCTAACTTTGAATGTGGAATCAGTGATCAGCAGCAGAATCCTGTTAATTCTCTCTCTCTCTCTCTCTCTCTCTCTCTCTCTCTCTCTCTCTCTCTCTCTCATTCTCTTTTATTCTCACTATTGTCATGTCCAATTAACAGAGGGAAAAAAACAATTGACAAAACGCTGTGAGAAAGCAGGGGTCCAGAAAGACTCAGTGGCAGTAAAGGGAAGATCAACACTATACGGGAAAGCCTTCTTGGGAGTTGTCAAAGAAACTTTGGTATTCTTGGCCTCCAGTTTCATTGTTTTCTAAAGACATTTTCAGCAACACCAAAATGCTTGGTTAGCCCCAGTCCGAGGTTTCTGCCTGTAACACACACTTTCTGGTCTCACAGAATTCCACTCTACTAATTAAAGGCATAGCATTAGTTAGCAAAGAGTGAAAGAGAAAAACTAGCCTTGGATCTCTCAGGGGCCAGGAGATTTCATTTCCCCTTTTTCCATTCTCCTTAGAAGACAGTTTGCTTGATTGCAAATTAAAGACAGTAAATCAAGGTAATCATTCACCATTCTTTAAGAGAACCATTCACCCACAGTCTCTGGCCCACTTGAGATCATGGCATTACACAATTTTACACAGTGATTTGTGAATGGTAGAACACATTGCTCTTTTGTGTCAGGTTTTTTAGGAACTGCTAAAAAAAAATATGCAATATTGCCAAGCTGACTTTAATTTGTAATTAGATTATGTTTTCCACCACTTTGGTTTTAGGTTCAAAGACAATATAATCTGTCTTAGCGGGTTATTGCACAGGGAGAATTTTTTTTCACATTATTTTGGTAAATTCATATTTATGTGTTTTTCCAAATTTTTAAGTTAAAACCACAATAGGGAATTACATTAATTTTTTTTAATGACTGATTTATTTATATTCAACCCAGTCCTCTATGTTTATAAACTAAAAGGTAATGATATAAAGAATCAATTAATTACTGTTATACAGAGATAAAGGAGAAAATATTGTGTAAAGAAAGGCATAACATTTACTGTTACTTTTGACCAAATTCTTGTTTTTACTGTTTGTAATTTTTTTTTTTTTTTTTTTTTTTTTTTGCCTTGAAGAGCACGCACGTGATTAAGGAAAGACCTCTTCTGATTCCCTGATCTTTTAAATGTAGGAATATTTAGGACTCTCATTAAAAACTTTTTGTTTCATTTGCTAAAGTCTGGCAATATGCCTGTTTTTTTTTTTTTCCATTTCTAAGATATATTATACAATGAATTTTCTGAATGTGTAGGTCTTTTTGTGTATATTAGGTCACTGTTCTCTATCAACTGGAGTTTCTACTCACTGTTTCACAGAATTAGGAAACTTCCTACAAAAATCAGGCTTGTGATATCACAGAACTGTCTATGAAGCAGAATTATGTGAGCCTGGGGTTACCACATGCCAGGTGCAAGTGTGCAGGTTTATAGATACACCTTCTATCTGCATAGCTATCCCTCCAACAATACTTCTAAAATATGCATTTATACACATGCCATCTTTGATCTCCGATTCATGAACTCAGATCCGTTTTAAGACTGCCATTTCACAAAGTCCATGGAAGAGGAATGACTATGAAGTGGAGAAACAGATTTTTCATAGATGTTAGTGGAAAATTCATTACTTTGCTTTTCCACTGATTATGTTGAACTTCACCTTGGACCATTAGTGTAGACTAGTTAGGGAGGTCCTGCTTCTCTGGTATAAGAATAAAGAGGTTTTAGTCCCCTTAATAAGGGGGTATCCAACAATCATAAAAGGAAATTACTTTTGCTCTCCTTAATTTTTTTAACCACAATTTAATATACGCTTGCAAGATTGTCTAACTCCTCCCTGATTTAATTCTCCGAGACTCTAAAATCATAAGATACATAATTAAAGGACCAGGCAGAGTTGGGTTTTTCCCCCCTCAAAATGACAGTTTTAGATAATAGAACCTCCTGATCAGAAGGTCATCTGGTATAGCTTCCCATTCACACTAATCTTCCTGCAATGTGGACATTGTATCTTCCTATCTATTTTTCATCTAATAATCTCCTTATAAGAGAAGGCTTTGAAATTATTTAGTCCGATTTAGTTATTTGAAAAGAGAAAAGTCCTGGGGAAATACCTTGATGAGACTAGTCATCTTGTCAGTGGAACCTGGCTCACTGCCTGGCTACAAGTGCTGTTCTGTTCCCTTTACGTTGTACCTATTCTATTACCCATTCTCGTAACATCATTTTAAGGCAATGGGGCCAAGGCACAAGGAAGCAAAGGGAGAAGCGACATTATCTGAAAGTTAGAGTTGAAGCAAGTTTGTGACTCGAAAGTCTCAAAAGAGGCAAAGATGAACTAAATCACGCCTGCAATTATTTATTTTAACTTCCAAAGAAAAGAAATTGGTATGCTTCTCCTTTTATGGATGAGTTTTTCCTGCATCATGGTAAACCACATAGCAAAGGAGGACGAATGGAGCAGAATGCATTAGGATATGTGATCTTTAGGGAATTTGCTCAGAGCCCTGGTTAGATTTTGAAGACAGCATGCATCCTTCCAGCATCTTCCACTCGCTTGAAGTCAGCATCCCTCATCTTACTTCTCTAGGATAAAAATTAACATAGCTGTTACCATATTTGCAAAGGCCAAACTTTATTTTATATATACATATATATGTTTATGTATAAAATATGTATGGTGTGACAGATAGGAATTACATATTGGAACAATGGAACCAAATATATTAAATGGGAGCAACTGCAGCAAATCTGAGAGGAATAGTGCACAGGATATATAAACTAAGAGCTGTAAGCTAATCGCTTAGTTATTGCCCCCAACATGTAAAAGGAAGTGATTGGAAAGGATTTATCTCTAACATTGGAAATGCTACATGAAACATTGTAAAGTGGAATCAATATGGGTACACATGGGCACAATAATATCACACATATATATGTATGGCCACTTGCTCTATCATTGAATATTTAGAGGTAAAGATTCCTTAATTTTATGTGCACAAGAATCACCTTGAGAGTGTCTGTAAAATGAGGATCTCTGGCATCAACCCAGAAGATCTTGATTTCATAGATACGGGATGATTCTGACAGTGATCAATCCCAGAACCGCACTTTAAGTAACCCAGTTCTAGAGAACTGTAAGGCTTAATTTCTCACTGTATTTACTGAAGGGGGCAGTAGAGCCTAATAGATGAAATACGGGATCCAGGAGCTCTGACTGCAAGCTTTATTGATGCCGGCTTGCTGCATGACTTTGGGCTCTCTCTACTCAGTACTTCCATTTCTGCATCTGTAAAATGGGCATGATGATATGACTGTGTTTGCTTCAGGTCTTAGAAACAAAGTTAACTTCAAATTTGAGAAATACATGAAAAATACAGTGTGAAAATATTCCGAGCTTATAGATCCTCAAACCTTAACAAGCTTTATCTCTTTCCCGTGTTTCATGTACCACTTTTTCCTTTATATTTCACTTGATCTGGTTTTTATTAAGCTGGAGTTGGGATTAACATATCTGATTCTGTGATAAAGAAAAGCCCTTTCCAATGAGGGATGAAAGTAGGTCTTAATCACAGTGTAGGTGTAAAACTTCACCATCCTGTGTGCCAACTAAACACAGAAAGCCTTCGTCTGAAGGTGAAAGTATCACAAAGAGTCAATCCTTTTTTATTTTCTTTTTTGAAAGACAGTATTTCCCTTTGTCACCCAGGCTGGAGTCCAGTAGTGTGATCACGGCTTACTGTAGCCCTGACCTCCTGGGCTCAAGTGACCCTCCCACCTCAGCTTTTAGAGTAGCTGGGACTACAGACTCGTCACCGTGCCAGGCTGTTTTTATGTAGAGACGGGGTTTCGCTATGTTGCCTAAGATGGTCTTAAACTTTTGGCCTCAAGCGATCTTCCCACCTCGGCCTCCCAAACTGCTGGGATTGCAGTTGTGAGCCACTGCACCCAGCCTGGATTAATCTTTTGATAGCTCAGCCTCAGTGGATCGGGTTTTCCCATGGCTTGATACTGGCTGACGGAATATCATTCTGGCTTCTTCAAGCTTAAGTATATTCATACAAAAAAAGAAAAAAAAAAAACCACAACACACACTTGCTTTTGTTTTCATACCTTAAGTCTGTCAAGCCCCTGCTGCCTTATTCCAGACAGCTCTGATAAGTCAACAGGACAAGCTTAATTAGTAATAATAGTCATGGGACGTGTCTACAAGGGAACTCTCTCCACCATCATCACCTCTTTAATTGAGTTAGGAGAACCGGGTTCTCTGTGGAGCGTTTTCTCCGTGGCACCTTGATAGGTGCTTTTCCGCCATTGATAGAAGATGACCGAACGCCCTTGGCCATCACTCTTCTTTGCTCATGCCCAAAGTCCCTAAGCCAGATATATCATTCTTCTAATGCTGTAGAAATTCAAAAGAGCAAGTGAACACTGAAGCCAGATCTCTCTCATGACCTCTTCTCCACAGAACCATCAGTTCAAACTTCTTCTGTCAGCCCTGTGACTTTGGGCAGTCTGAAGTCTACCTCGCTTGCTTCTCCAGTGTCACCAAAACAATGAAAACAACACCATTCAGAATTCACAGGAAGGGTTTAATACTTTTAATGAAATTATATCTCTTAATTATGAAAACTTGACCAAAGAGGCCTGCCGTTTTTGGTTATAAAAGTGGAAAATAGCCTGTAATCCCAGCACTTTGGGAGGCCGAGACGGGTGGATCACGAGGTCAGGAGATCGAGACCATCCTGGCTAACACGGTGAAACCCCGTCTCTACTAAAAAATACAAAAAACTAGCCGGGCGAGGTGGCGGGTGCCTGTAGTCCCAGCTACTCCGGAGGCTGAGGCAGGAGAATGGCGTAAACCCGGGAGGCAGAGCTTGCAGTGAGCTGAGATCCAGCCACTGCACTCCAGCCCGGGCGAGAGCGAGACTCCGTCTCAAAAAAAATAAAATAAAATAAAATAAAATAAAAGTGGAAAATAGTGATGATAGATATCATCCTATGGGCACTGGAAGACCCTGTTAGGCCACCCCGGGACCTGCAGTTTACACTCTGAATGCCACCTGCCAGTCTAAGCTCCTCTGTGGACGTCCATCTGACTGGCATCCCCTTAGGCAGAAAATAAGTAGGGAGAGAGGCCTTTCTGCAGGACTTCTCCTTTTAAAGTCCCTTAAAGGAAGCCAACTACCTGTAATCCTTGGAAATTTTACGTCTTTGTCTTCTCGTCTTTGTCTTCTCTCCTTCACTAGTAAAAGTTTCGAAGGCTTATCTGTAACTCAAGGGGTGTCGATGAAACTGTCATTTGTTTGCAAATGAAACCTGAGCTTTCTGAAAATGACTCCCCTGCAAAGTCATTCCCCCATAACACTCCTCCAGCCTTCTAGTTGATTTCAGATAGTTTCCTGTTCTCCCACCTCTTGGAAGTATTCCATGGCACGCTGAGCAGACACTTTTAGTCAAAAATTCCTATAAATAGCTGATTTTCCCTGCTTACTGCCTTCTCTCTAAGGCTTTCACAAAGGAGGTGAAACGAATCCACCAGAAACAAGAGCTTTCTGTGAGGGGTATGTGGTGAGGCTTATGAAAAATTAAATCCATAGGCTGAAAATTATCGTGTAGGTGGCTTTGCCATATTTGAGTTACGCAATCACTGCATGGAAAAAGAAACATTTTATTTCATGCCAGATGATCTCATGAACTGAACAAGCCATCAAGTGAGACTCATTTGAACTTTCATGCTTCTTTAGAAACATGTACTTTGTTTATGAGGACAGCATCATCCTGATACCAAAGCCTGGCAGAGACACAACAGGAAAAGAGAATTTTAGACCAATATCCCTGATGAACATTGATGCAAAAATCCTCAATAAAATACTGACAAACCGAATCCAGCAGCACATCAAAAAGCTTGTCCACCACGATCAAGTGGGCTTCATCCCTGGGTTGCAAGGCTGGTTCAACATATGCAAATCAATAAATGTAATCCAGCGTATACACAGAACCAAAGACAAAAACTACATGATTATCTCAATAGATGCAGAAAAGGCCTTTGACAAAATTTAACAGCCCTTCATGCTAAAAACCCTCAATAAATTAGGTATTGATGGGACATATCTCAAAATAATAAGAGCTATTTATGACAAATCCACAGCCAATATCATACTGAATGGGCAAAAACTGGAAGCATTCCCCTTGAAAACTGGCACAAGACAGGGATGCCCTCTCTCACCACTCCTATTCAACACAGTGTTGGAAGTTCTGGCTAGGGCAATCAGGCAGGAGAAAGAAATAAAGGATATTCAATTAGGAAAAGAGGAAATCAAATTGTCCCTGTTTGCAGATGACATGATTGTATATTTAGAAAACCCCATCGTCTCAGCCCAGAATCTCCTTAAGCTGATAAGCAACTTCAGCAAAGTCTCAGGATACAAAATCAATGTGCAAAAATCACAAGCATTCTTATACAACAATAATAGACTAACAGAGAGCCAAATCATGAGTGAACTGCCATTCACAATTGCTTCAAAGAGAATAAAATACCTAGGAATCCAACTTACAAGGGATGTGAAGGACCTCTTCAAGGAGAACTATAAACCACTGCTCAATGAAATAAAAGAGGACACAAACAAATGGAAGAGCATTCCATGATCATGGATAGGAAGAATCAATATTGTGAAAATGGCCATACTGCCCAAGGTAATTTATAGATTCAATGCCATCCCCATCAACCTACCAATGACTTTCTTCACAGAATTGGAAAAAACTACTTTAAAGTTCATATGGAATCAAAAAAGAGCCTGCATTGCCAAGACAATCCTAAGCCAAAAGAACAAAGCTGGAGGAGGCATCACGCTACCTGACTTCAAACTATACTACAAGGCTACAGTAACCAAAACAGAATGGTACTGGTACCAAAACAGAGATATAGACCAATGGAACAGAACAGAGCCCTCAGAAATAACACCACACATCTACAACCATCTGATCTTTGACAAACCTGACAAAAATAAGAAATGGGGAAAGGATTCCCTATTTAATAAATTGTGCTGGGAAAACTGGCTAGCCATATGTAGAAAGCTGAAACTGGATCCCTTCCTTACACCTTATACAAAAATTAATTCAAGATGGATTAAAGACTTAAATGCTAGACCTAAAACCATAAAAACCCTAGAAGAAAACTTAGGCAATACCATTCAGGATGTAGGCATGGGCAAGGACTTCATTTCTAAAACACCAAAAGCAATGACAACAAAAGCCAAAATCGACAAATGGAATCTAATTTAACTAAAGAGCTTCTGCACAGCAAAAGAAACTACCATCAGAGTGAACAGGTAACCTACAGAATGGGAGAAAAATTTTGCAATCTACTCATCTGACAAAGGGCTAATATCCAGAATCTACAAAGAACTCAAACACATTTACAAGAAAAAAAAAAAACCCCATCAAAAAGTGGGTGAAGGATATGAACAGACACTTCTCAAAAGAAGACATTTATGCAGCCAACAGACACACAAAAAAATGCTCATCATCACTGGCCATCAGAGAAATGCAAATCAAAATCACAATGAGACATCATCTCACACCAGTTAGAATGGCGATCATTAAAAAGTCAGGAAACAACAGGTGCTGGAGAGGATGAGGAGAAATAGGAACACTTTTACACTGTTGGTAGGACTGTAAACTAGTTCAACCATTGTGGAAGACAGAGTGGCAATTCCTCAAGGATCTAGAACTAGAAATACCATTTGACCCAGCCATCCCATTACTGGGTATGTACCCAAAGGATTATAAATCATGCTGCTAGAAAGACACATGCACACGTATGTATATTGCGGCACTATTCACAATAGCAAAGACTTGGAACCAACCCAAATGTCCATCAATGATAGCCTGGATGAAGAAAATGTGGCACATATACACTATGGAATACTATGCAGCCATAAAAAAGGATGAGTTCTTGTCCTTTGTAGGCACATGGATGAAGCTGGAAACCATTATTCTCAGCAAACTATCACAAGGACAAAAAACCAAACACCGCATGTTCTCATTCATAGGTGGGAAATGAACAGTGGGAACACTTGGACACAGGAAGGGGAACATCACACACTGGGGCCTGTCGTGGGGTGGGAGGAGGGGGGAGGGATAACATGAGGAGATATACCTGATGTAAATGATGAGTTAATGGGTGCAACACACCAACATGGCACATGTGTACATACATAACAAACCTGCATGTTTTGCACATGTACCCTAGTACTTGAAGTATATTTTTAAAAATGTACTTTGACGTTCACACTGCTATAAAAAAAAAAAACCCAAACCCAATTTTTGTTTATTAGATTCTATTTGTAAATCTAGATAACCAATTCCTGTAGGCTTTCCATCATGTGAAATTTGAAACTGTTTTCCCTATCCCTATTTCTCCTCCCAACAGCCTTTCTCTTTTGCCTCCGAGGCCCCACCCATCGTCCACATCATAGAACCCCCCAAGTGGGGCATGACACTCCTGGAATACTGTGCCCATGGTAGGCAGGACGGTAATTTCTTCCTTCACTGATCTTACTGACACGAGCCTTAGAAACCCATACCAGTGGTTAATTTCATCCCCTCCTCCTTCCTTCCCCACTCCGTGAACCCTCTTTAGCAAGAGATCTGAGCTCAGCAATACTCTCTCCTCCGCAGTACTCCCTTCTCTCACTTCTTTTCCCTTTCCTTTTATGTGGCTATTTTATTACTTAATTGAGAAGGGATTCCTAGTCCAAGATAGTCAGTTTACAGATGAGAAAACTGAGATCTGGAGAGGCTAAGTGGCATTTCCATGGCCCTTGGTTGTGGAGAGAGGTGGGGAGAAGCAGTGGCGTTCAAAAGTCTTCCTGAGTTCCTCTTACTTTCAAGTTCCTCAATCTCTAGCAAGAGGCAGGCATTTATCTTGATGTTACTAGCAGTGTTAATAACACTGATTCTGGCCAGGTGCGGTGGCTCACACCTGTAATCCCAGCACTTTGGGAGGCCGAGGCAGGCAGATCACAAGGTCAGGAGTTCGAGACCAGCATGGCCAACATAGTGAAATCCCGTCTCTACTAAAAATACAAAAACATTAGCCGGGCATGAGCCTGTAGTACCCAGCTACTTGGGAAGCTGAGGCAGGAGAATCGCTTAAACCCAGGAGGCAGAGGTTACAGTGAGCCAAGATCCAGCCTGGGTGACACAGCAAGACTTTGTCTCAAAAAAATAGAAATAAAATAAAAAATAACACTAACTCCACACTTGATGGATACTCAAGACATTTCCTTCCAGTCCTAGCCCCTGCCCTTTCCACTCTGGTGGCTGGATCTAATTTGCTGTGGCCTACGCCCTGTCTATTGCTAAAGTTTCTAGAGAGAGCATCTCATTATGCCTTTCTTTATTAATTTTCCAAGAACACACACCATCAATAGAAGCAGGTATCTGGAAGAACTCAAAATATCACTTAGCCCAGTGTATTTTGTACTTTTTAACCATCAACGTCTGTGTTCAAATACAGCAAAACATGTAAAACAATTTAAAACAGCACTAGTCACATTGATGCAAGAACAAGAGGTTTCAAATCTAAATTCTCTCCCCAAGCCACCCCACCCCACTGTGTACCTGGGCTTTCTACAATTTGAAAACTACTGCCCATTCCTTCCCCATTAATTAATCTAAGCTAAGAAAGATTTTAATGATCCAGGAGGGAAATTTCTGTATCTGTTCTTAATAAGCCCACTCTTAATAAATCAGATCAATCGGAAAGCCCTGATAAGTTCCCAAAAAAATATTGGGATCTCTATTCTGAGCTTGGAAAGTTAAACATCCCCAGTGTGGTAACTGAATTAGCAGCAGCAGCTGTCCAGGCTGCAGTCCTGGTGCCCTGCCCTTCATTAAAAAGACAGCAATTGATCCTGGGACTCCCAGAGTTCCTGATTGACTCGGACTACAAAATCACTTTTGGCCTTTGAGCTCTGATAGACAAATTCTTACGTCACCTTCATACCTTTTCTCCAGCTGTGACCGAAAAAAAAAGGAATTGACTTTTTTAGGAACACACAGGCCCCTCAACTCCCAGGCTAGTGCTCTTTCCACAGCACCATATTGAACATCTTTTTATCTCCATCCTATGCTGGATCCACTTTTATGTGACAATGACTAAGAATAAGATGAAGATGGGGTAAGGGGAAGAAGGAGAGAAAGAAGAACTATAACTTACCGAGAAGGTTCTATGGACTTGTGCTTACCATACATTGCTCTTACATTGTCTTTATTTCTGGAAGTTTCTGGGGTAGCTGTTCTGATCCCTGTTTTATATGAAAAGGAGGGTATTAAATTTGCTCAAGATTATTCTGCTAGTGAGTGACAAAACAGATTTAAACCCTGGCCTGATTCCATAATCTGTTCGCTTTCCACCATAACATGCTGCGTCTGTTTGGAAATACTTCCTTTGGTCTTCTCCTGAAGGATTTTTAAATGAGAATTTCTTGTAATCACAATTAAAAATGAATAACTATGGTTTAAAAAACAGGTTCCACTTCTATGATTAGGTGTAAAACTAAATCTAATTTGGAAAGTAGTCGTGTTTGAAAACAAGTAATATGTGAGGTTGATTTGCAAAGTGAGATATATCAAAAGGTTGTAATAGGACATTATTTCATGTGAGTGGAAATGTTTATCTCAACCTATGAAAGAACCTTCACTCAAGGCTCCTTGTGTTGATTTGCTTGTTTGTTTCAACAAGAAACAATACTACTGACCCCATGAGACTGCCAGCCTAATTGTAGTTATAACTTTGTTAATAATACTATAAGGTTCTTATGGATAAATATGCACTGTCTGCCCATTTAATATTCTTTGCTTAATTTAATTTTTGAATGTCTGCTTCTGAAATGATTAGGAAGTAAACTGGAAATCTTCAAACCCAATTAAATTAAACCCAAACCCAAAACCCAGACTTACAGAGATAAGTCAGTGTGGTTTTTTATTTTGTCTGTCCTTACTTTTTGGGAGACCAGATGGTTATCTCTCAGCATATTGTGAACCAGAATTCTGCTTGGCACATGAGCTTCATATATCCCAGAGTGTTAACTCAATGTTTGGGAGATTTAACCATTTTACTGTTTGTCAAATCACTAGTCCAGGTTTGAAGGAAAAGATATGTTTCCCTAAAGATCTACCCTTAGAATGTTGCCTAATTACCTATAAAAGTAAAATTGAATTAGTAAGTCATATACTATCCAAGATGGAACAGTTACATGTGCCACCTTAGAGGTGGCTGCAGGTATCCAGTGCATAAACGGTGCTGTTAGAGAATATCAATAGAGTTTATATTAAATCCTTGTAACAGACAACAAATGCAGAATAGTAAGACTTTGAAAATCTATCAGAATAAAGGTGCCATACTCAGTCATGAACTTAGAAGTCAATGTCGTCTTCATAATCCTCCTTCTTAGCTGGTTTAGGGTATTTCCTCATGTACATGTATCACATTGCAGGTAGTTCAGTGTTCTATAGCAAACTCTTGCTTAATGCCCTCCCCTCTTTGTTTAAGCCCAGATGAAATAAATTTAAAATAAGGGTTAGTTTTAATATGGCCGTGTTTAAAAGCGTCCATTTCCTTTTGGTTCAGTATTTTATAACATATCACCATGCATAAGAATGAAATATTAATTATTCACTTAACAGGGACTTCTAAGGAACTGAGAAGTAAAATAATTCCCTAAACTTAAACCATGCCAATTTGATCTCATTTATGTTTTTGAAGATGTTATTAGATTAATAGGTGAATAGAACTGAGCGTTGCATTTCTTCGCATCAACCCACCGTGAATCTACCCATTGTAACATGTATTCCCCTCACGTTATTTGTCCGCAAGCATATAATGAAAAATTCTGTTAAATGATTTTATAATACCATCATTCTCCACGAGTCTTTCATTCAACCAAGATTTCTTCAGAACTTGTTTGACCCAGACTGAACTCTGGGGGCAGTGGCTAGATAAAAGCAGGAAAGGAAAAGTCCAGATAGGTAGCTGACCACTCAGCTCATAGAAATAAGCAAATGGAGAGCAGAATTTATTCCTAGTTGACAAGATAATATGGGATTTTATTTTTGAAAGTACTCAAGTGTCCCAAAGATGGAGGATATGGTCTAGCCTGGAGGCCAAGCCCAAGCAATTTAACCTCTGGGCAGCATTTCTCAGGGGAACTAATGGTATCAGGATAGGAAAAGAGCAGGGAGCTGCTTCCCAGAGGGGCCTGGGAGGTTGCAGGCTCCTGAACCCAGCCACCAGGCAGCTGGCTCCAGAGGTGGTGGGGCTGACCAGGCCCTGGGGAAGAAATCTAGCAAGCAGCACCACACTGTTGTGAAGGAAAATACTCTCAGATTCACATTGCATCCGTGCACTCAGCATCAGTACCAGTCGGCAGGATGGAATGGCATGGATGCTGTGGATAGCAGTAGCAACACTGTGCACCCGGAGAATTTAGATGCCTCTGGGGCGGCCCTCAGACACCTAAATGCCTCCAGGTGTGAGAAGAGCAGAGCTACCTAGTTGGGAGATAACCCCAGGGAATAATGAATGGGTTTGTTACCAGAACTTAACTTTATCTCCAGATTGTAACACCTGAGGATGTAGCTTTTAGATTAGGACAATTTTTCTAACAGAGGCATCAGATCCCAAGTTAAAGGAAGAATTTCTTGTTATTAAAAATGTGTCATGAGAAACTGGATGAACATATGAGGCATAAAGCAAAGGACATTTCCCTATTTGGTGAAATGAGGGCAGATGAGCCCTAGGGTTCCTTTTAAATCAGGTAGTCTAGTTCTCTGCTGTCCCACGTGGTAGCCACTAGCCACATGTGGATCTGTACATTTCAAGGAATTAAAGTTTAAAAAAATAAAAATCCAATTTCTCAGTCACCGTAGCTACATTTCTAGTGGTCAGTAACCGTGTTTCCTGTTGTTTATTAATCCTTCAATCAACATTTCTGTCATCACAGAAAGTTTTATTGGATGGCATCGCTCTAGTTGTTTTCTGTCTCTTTTACTCTCTTGACTTCTAGTAGATTGGGGCTTTGCCATAAAAAGGTAATACCCTGTGGTGATGTCCCAGTGATTAGAGGTATCCAAATTGCCTGGTAGTTTTCTGTGTGCCGAAAGCGGGCCAGGGAGGCCCAGTGAGGGCGAGGGCTGCCCTGTTTGAATGCCTGTCCTCCATGCCCCACATTGTGGCATTAAATAAATCATTCCACCATTCAAAACTTCTTTTTCTTCATTTGCAAAAATACTTTGTAGAGTTGTTTTGAGGAGTCAATTCTGTAACATCCCTAGTTTTCAATAAGTACAACTCACTTCCCGTTAGAAACATGAGGACTAACATAGGCCTGGAGTTTTGGCGGGATTCTTACCCACTTTTTATTAGTCACTCATGATGTGCTGGCCATTGAGCTGGGCACGCCATGTGCATTGTCTCCCTGGATCTTCCTACCCACCTGGCGCCGTCCCCTCCACGTGCCTGCTCGGTTCCTCCTCTGCATTTTGTACCTGCCTCACCATTAGCCAAGTAGGCAGCACCTTACATAGTATTTCCATTCTCATGCTGAGTTTTGGGCGGTAGTTGCTGAAGCTGTCTTTCGGACAGTAATCCTCATCTGTGATTCTCTTCCTCATTTAAGAAACATGTCTGCAAAACTTTTCTTCTCCTCACATTTACTTGTAAATTACAATGTTTTGGCACCTCTAGGAGCAATATTTGGGTGCAAATGGATTTGGAAGTTGGCAAGACATCATCATATCTGCTACAGCCAGTCCGTTGGCTGGTGCCGTTCTGACAGGGCCCCTCATCCTTCGACAGGTTCAGTTTATGTGTTACCTGAAAGACTCCTGTCTACCCCACATTGCTTATGCCTTTGACCAAAGGGAAAGAGCTTTCCAGAAAGGCCCTTGGAGTGTTCATTATGGAATATCCAGGGTAGTGGTTTAATTGAACCCTGTTTGCTGAGACAAGTGAGTCTCAAACATTTCCAATGCACATAGAGAAATGAACATGATTGATTTACGGGTGTCAATGTCTGGCTTCATTTGTTTGCTCACCAGACTTCCAAAGCTGTATTTTTCATATTGCTGTCTGAAACCAGGCACTCTTTTGCCATCTTTGAGGCCTGGAAGGAGAGAGATCACTTCAGCCCAAAAAATCAGAACAATGCCATTGGTGGCAGGCCCATTGGAAAAGCTTATTGAGGCCAGATTCCCTAATGTGGACTGTCAGAGGAAGATAATGTTTAGGATTGGAACATCAGCAGGATTGTCACTGGTCAGGCTGGGGCAGCACAGAAGCAGAACTGATAAGACTGCACATTTGACTGACTTCTGGAATAATCCTGTCTCAAAGAGACCTTTGGGTGGAGTAGAGGGCAGGGTGGCGGGGGAGGTGTTGGGCAGAAAGTCAAATGCAGAAGAGCAGGGCATCTCATCCACCTAATTCAGGTGTTCTCTCTCTGAGGCTATGACCTGTGGGACATTCAAGATTGGACTCTACACAATCAGCGAACTCCTGAAATTATATAAAAGTCAGGGGAGTGGGTGAGATGTTCATCTTGCTTAGAAGAAAAGTTCTTAGCCTTTATCATGTCCCCAAAAGAAATAAGGAGACACTAACAAGTTTAAATTATGACATTGAAAAAATTATATGCTTTTTCCTTAAAAGCATAAAATTGATGGCTTTTCTTCTTCCTTATGATAACAGTTTATTAGGAAAGCCTCTAGAATAATTTGAGGAATATAAAGTTTTTAAAGAATTATTATTGTGGATGAATATTAGCTGAAGTGAACAGATCCTCTGTTGGAATTTGGAGTTCCTATAACAATGTAAAACCTGTTGTAGGATTTTTTGTAAAGGAGCTTTTCCTGAATAATCAATTCAAGTAATAAGAAATGAGGATCTTCTCTATGTAAGGGTTGAAGTTGATAGGAAACAGGAATTCAAAGACTTCTAAAACAGTTCTTACTCTCAAAAAGTTTATAGTCCAGGGAACATCAAATAAATAAATACATGGGCAAAGGAAGAAGCCTAAAGGTATCTGAACAAAGAATAGGGAAGTTCACAGAAAGAATTTAAACCTGGATTGTAGGTAAGGAAGGATGGAGGATAAGGAGTTTTCCTCATTTGAAATACCATATCTCTGAAGTCCTGAAAGTATTCCTATGGGAGTATATCAGGAGAGATTTCTCTTAGCATTTTCTCGTTGTTTGTTAATCTCTCAACAATTCAGCCCTGTATCCCCCATGCTGAACAAGTACCTGAAAAACACTTAATTCCATCTGCAAAGTCCCTTTTTCCACAAATTCAAGGGCATGACACCAGGAGGTGGAGTTCATGGGAGCCAAAATTCTGTCTACCACAATAATTCAACAGTCAACATAGATGGTAAATTAGTGAAGCATTCACTTTCATTGACAGCCGTGCCGTTCAAGGGCCGTGAAGTTCGTCCTGGGAAGAGTAAATACAGCTTTGCTACCAGAAAGCTGTGTTCAAATTCTGTGTTTTAGCAATTATACAACATTGAGTGAGATATTTCATGTCTGTCTGCCATGGTCTCCTCCTCTGTAATGTGGAGATGGTAAAAATACCGATCATACAGGGTTGTCGAAAGAATTAAATCCGTTAATACATATGGAAGGCGCAGACCAATGCTTGGAAAGGGGACATTATATAATGCCTCAATAAATCCTATTATTACTATGCTTGAAAATACACAGTGGTAGCAGGGTGACCTGAAGCAAGACAACAGATTTAAGAGACATTGCAAAAGTTACTGTTAGAGATCACTGTTTCACTTATCAGGGTTTTGAGCACATGAAACCCTTCAACATCTGTGTTAACTTCCTGTGGCTGCAATAACAAAATGTCCCCAATTTAGTGCCTTAACACAATGCAAATTGATTATCATACAGTTCTGCAGGTCAGAAGTCCACAGTGGGTCTCAATGAGCTATAATCAAAACATCAGTTGGGCTATGTTCCTCCTGGAGGGTCTAGGGAAGACCCCCTTTTCTTGCCTTTGCAAGCTTCTAGAAGCCACCTACATTCCTTGACTCCCGACCCCTTCCTTCATCTCCAAAGCCAGCAACTGCATCACCCTGGTCTGTGTCTGTGGCCACATCTCTCTCTCTGACTTTCCTTCTGCTTCTTTGTGATTATATTGGCCCCACTTGATAATGCAGGACAATCTCCCCATCTCAAGACCAGTAAATTACTCACATCTGTGAAGACCCTTTTGCTATATAAGATAACATGCACAGGTTCCATGGATTAATATATGGGGCGTCGTTGGGGAGCCCTTAATCTGCCTACTACAGAATCTACTATCTAAAACATGAGATATTTTTAAACTTAATACCATTTTTTAAAAGTTGGTGTGAAAGATGTGTGAAATTATATATCTAGTGCATATCAGCTAAATGAGATCATTGTATATATGCATTGGTCCCTAGATATTTCATGTATATGGTGATGAAATGAAAAGACCATCCATTTCTGTGTTTTTTTAGATAAAAAAAATACTCTTCTAAAATAATTTGGCAGCATGTCCATTCAAATCACTATTTCAAGTCAGAGCACTTGTAGACGGTGTACTCACTTACATACTCTGCTGTTTACAGTCATTTGCTCTTAAATACTGTTAATTTTTGAGTTGCAATTAATTTTTTAGTACATGTTAAAAATTATCACCTGCTCTAACATCTTACTTAAAATATACCTATAACTTCATGTATGGAAAAAATCTCTGAAGCATGAAAGTTTTATTGTTCACTCTTCTTAAAATATAAGCATTCAAAAGCTTCATCCACCACTTTTCTTCTTACATTTAAAGTGTTAACTCTTAGTGTCATCTAAAAGGAGTGTTCCTTCCTTGTGAGATGGTATGCCCTCTAATGTTTATCATGTGAAAGCTCATGTAGTAAGCTTTTTAGAGCAGAAGAATCTCATGCCAGATAATTTTTTAGTTTATTAGATCTATATTCCCCTTTGCCTATGAGTAACATATTTGCTGCTTCTTATTTGAAATTTTTATTAGTCTTTTAACTTTATAGTAAAACACCAATTCTTCATGTCATTTGAAATCCCCTTCCAGTATCTATACATGTAAATGCATACATCTTGCACGTTTGCAATCAGGTGTTATATATATGTTTGCCTTTTGTTGTATATAATATAATTTTTAATTCAAACACTTGTGAGCACTAAGTATATTTCAGGTTAAGGGCTCTGTCAAAGACTGGGAATACAAAGTTGAAAGGACATGACTCTTGCCCTCAAAGAGTTCTCACCAACCTGGGAGGAGAGGGGAACCGATGGTTAAAGTTTTTCAAATAGGAAAAAAAACATGTTTTAAGTATAGAATCACCTGGACTTAGTGATGGAACTACTGAGGTGTCTGGAAAGAGAAAAGTAAAAATGATGAAAAATTTATAGTTTGAAAAATTGGGTGCCTGTCAATACTTCCAACTGAGGTAAATAATACAGGAGAAAGAATACATTTAGATGGAGAAGTTGGTTTTGTTCTCAACCTGCTGAATCTTATGTGCCTGAAGCATATTCAGTTGAAGATGTCCCGTAGGCAAATGTTCATTTATTCATTTGAATAAATGAAAGTTATTATAGTAAACTTTGGGAAGTTATTATAGTAAACCAGATAAGAAATGATTATGTTTGGAATAGGATCAAAGCAATAAAGATGGAGAGAAGTAAACATACCTTTCTACTGTATCTTGAAGGCATCAAGTTGGTCAAGAATTGGGTGGGATGGATGAGGAAGAGGGAGGAATGAAGGCAGCTGGATTTATGATTGTGGAGTTCTGGAAGACATCAGAACTGGAGAAAGGCACTGGGGAGTCATCACATAGGAGGCTGAGAAGAGTTTGAGAGTGAATGAGGTCACACTGGGGTATGTGTAAAGTCAGAAGATGAGACATCACAAGCCAACTTTCTGGGCTACACAACAGGAATCATAGGAAAAGCTATAAGAAAGGTCATAAAAATAGGCCAGAAAAGTGTGGGAGCAAAGGGAGAGGAAGAAGATTTCAAGAAATGGGAAGTTTAACAAAGTCAACTACCAAGGAGTGGTCCAGTCAGACAAGGAATGGAAAGCCTGACCGTGAACTTGGCAATTGGGTGGTAGCTATTGCACATGCCAAGAGTTTCCTTAAACTGAAAGGGTAAAAGTCATTTTGTATCATTTTGATAAATGTTTATTATTTTCGATAGTAGTCTATCATTTAATGAAAATATGTATCGCTATTAAAGTATGCAAATACACCATGGCTAGTATATTCATTTCTAAATTATTTGTCATTTGAATTTTTAAACAGTTTTTTACCATTATGAATAATACCATAAATGTCATCTTCAGTAAAAGGCTAAAACTCTTTTCCTGGTTAGAATTCCCAAATATTATGCACATCCTTCAATTTGAAGAAAGCAATGCAAGTAATTCTTAGCATCTTAAAACAATTTAAATATTCTAACTTTGAATACTAATCTACAGAGGTTTTCGGCTCTTTTTGTTATTTTCAGATGGAGACATCACAAATGTCTGGGTCAATATCTAGCCTAGTGGGCACACTTATAGAACAAGCACTTTCTTCATACTATATACTGAAGTCCTCCATGGATGTAGCATTATACTAAATAATCAGCTGTATTTCTTTATATTATAAGTAATTTAATACCATTAGTAATAAGTTTCTTCTGTTTCAAGTGACTAAGGTAATTTCCCACCTATTAGCTATTTCTGTTGACCTCACTTCACCAGAGTTCCTCAATCTAAGTTTAATTTTAGCAATCACAATTCTCTTATCTAATTAACAAAAAAATTGGGCCATTGCCTCAGTGTCCTGCATTCAACCTTATTTTGACTGGCCATTTTCTAATAATGTCTCACACTCTTTTTTACCCCAGTGCTTACCCCAGTAATTGTCGTTTCTGTTCCATTGAGTTCATTCTCTTTCCCAGCTCTCTTTGCTCTCGTTAATGTTTCTTTCCCGTTTCTTTTTCTTTTCTTTGTGTTTACTTAGTAACCTATTCAAATCCTTTACTGTTACAAACTCTTCAATAATCATCTAGTTGTTTATTCAGGAAAAATTCCTGGAAGTAGATGAGCCAGGCCAACAATCATGCAAAACACTAAATATTACACATAGATTGACTCCTCGCACATATTACCAGTGACCTCTAGAAAAGTGGCCTGGATTCCCACCCCAAGGGCACTTTCCATTCTTGACACACTTTGTAGACGATTCTTCTCTATTGTGAATCCCAATCCACTTCTGTTTGAATTTGTCTTGGAGCCATAAAATAAGAATAAATTTTTTGGCCGGGCGTGGTGGCTCACACCTGTAATGCCAGCACTTTGAGAGGCCGAGGCGGGCGCATCATGAGGTCAGGAGTTCCAGACCAGCTTGGCCAACACAGTGAAACCCTGTCTCTACTAAAAATACAAAAATTAGCCTGGTGTGGTGGCACGTGTCTGTAGTCCCAGCTACTCGGGACGCTGAGGTGGGAGAATTGCTTGAACCAGGGAGATGGAGGTTGCAGTGAGCCAAGACCGAGACCACGCCATTGCACTCCAGCCTGGATGACAGAGTGAGACTCCGTCTCAAATAAATAAATAAATAAAATTTTAAAAATCTACCTCCCTTTTATTGATTGTAGAACAGTAGGACATATATCTAATTACTCCTCCACATCGCATTCCTTCAAATGTTTAATGCAAACAATAATTTGCCACTTAAGTCTTCATTTTTCAGCCATCAATAGAACTAGTTCCTTTAGCTTTTTGTTTTTAACTTTTATTTTAGGTTAAGGGTACATATGCAAGTTTATTACATAGGCAAATTGCCTGCCCCGGGGGTTTGATGTCCAGATTATTTTGTCACTCAGGTAATAAGCATAATACTCAATAGACAGCTTTTTGATCTTCACCTTCCTCTTCTTCCCTCCACCCTCAAGCAGGCACCAGAGTCTGTTGTTCCCTTGTTTGTGTCCATATGTACTTAATGTTTGGCTTAAGTGAGAATATGCAGTATCTGGTTTTCTGTTCCCCTGACAGTTCACTTAGAATAATGGCCTCTAGCTCCCTCCATGTTGCTGCAAAGGACATAATTTCATTCTTTTTTATGGCTGCATAGTATTCCATGGTGTACATGTACTGCATTTTCTTTATCCAGTCTATTGTTCATGGGCATTTAGGTTGATTCCATAACTTTGCTATTGTGAATAGTGCCTTCAGCAATTCTTTAAGAACAGGACTTTCAGCATCTCATCTGACAAATTGTATCTCATCCCAAGAAAAGCATCCCTCTTAGCTCATGGTCATAGCGTGAATATTATTATTTCATTTGGGTCCAGACTTCACAGTGTTCAGTGGAAATCTTTGGCCATGAACTTCTATCAAAGTACCAGTTTGTCTGGGAATCGTGTCAGGCTGCCTCACACTCAGCTAAAATTTCTGGGACCATTTTTTTACATGAAATCATACTGATAGCTTTCCCCACACCCTACTGCACATTCAGGTGGTTTAACACAATCTAGAGTATTACATGTATCTGCATTAAATATTATTATACAGATATGAGTGCATTCTAGACAAGAGCCGCTGGTTACTGAAGTGCAGCTTGTGCACTACCTAACTCTAGGGAGCTCCACTTATGTTAGTAGTCATCTTAGAGTGATTTATTTATTACTATAATTTTCCAGAAAATTGCAATAGAACCTTGAGGAAAGAACAACTTGTTTCTAAATCACTCATCTAAAAGTGTCATTTGAATTACCGAAAAGAATGTTTCCAAAACAGTGACAAAATTGGGGAATGCTAAATCTGAGATCCAATATTTTAAATATTTCCCCGCAATGTACGGTATTTTAATTCTCATCATTGTATCCAATATTTCATTGTTGAAGTTGGCAATTTTTAAAAGTTCAGAATAGGGCTAGAAAGAAAGACTATGCTTCCCACTAGAGACTCTCCTGCTTTTTTTCTTGAAATTATTTAGATACATTTAAGGAAAAGTCATTCAACCAGTTATGAATCTCCTATCCAGTCCACATTTTAAAATTTTATTTAAAAGTGCATTACTTTGTTACAGGTGGTATTGGGGGAGGGGTTCATAAACTTAATATACATTTATTGGGGACATTTTATAAAATACCTAAGAACATAAAGAAGATAATAGAAATCCCCCAGACATAATCACTGTTAGCAAGTTTGTGTTGTTGCTATTCTTTGGAAAGACTGATAATATTAATAAACCTCTGAGGAAAGTCACCAAGGAGGGAAAAAAAGAAAGCACAATATAAACACTAATAGAAATGAAAAGAGGGCCATGGATATATACACAGTAGATATTAAATCTATCATATGAGAAAAAAAAGAAACAAACTTCATACGAATACAGGTTGAGTGTCCCTAATTTGAAAATCTCAAATCCAAAATGCTCCAAAATGCAAAACATTTTGAGAGCCAACATGACACTCAAAGGAAATGCTCATTGGAGCATTTTGAATTTCAGATTTTTGGATTGGGGTTGCTGAACCAGCAAGATGTAAACACAACCAGGAATCACTTAATGATGGGAATACCTTCAGAGAAATGCACCGTAAGGTAACTTGATTGTTGTGTGAACGTCATAGAGTTTACTGACACATCCTAGATAGTAGAGCCTCCTACACCCCTCAACTATGATATAGGCTACTGCTCCTAGACCACAGAATCTTACCGCCTGTCACTGTGCTGAATACTGTAGGCAATTATAACATAATGATAAGTATTTGTGTACCTACACATGAAAAAGATACAAATATGGTGTTATAATCTTACGGGGCTACTGTCTTATATACATCTTTGACCAAAATGTCATTTGGCCCATGACTGTGTTCTAAAATCCGAAAAAGTCTGAAATTCAAAACCTTTCTGGTTCTGAGCATTTCAGATAAGGAATACTCAACTTGTACCTTGAAAATATAAGTGTTCAGTTTCCCAGAAAAATAAAGCATTCAAAACTCAGTAAAAACAGAATCCTTGAATATATCCATAACAACTTAAGAAACTGACATATTAAAATTTAAAATTTTAGCTTAAAATTTACTCAGAAAAATACCAGACCCTATTTATAAAACCTGCAAGAAGAGGTAATCTCTGTCATATAAAAATTCTTCTAGAAATTAGAACAACAACAACAACAAAAATAGATGCCCAACTAGTTTCAGGATTTAATATAGACTTAAACCAGACAAGGGCCATTTAAGAAAGAGAAATTTAAATGCAATTTCTTTCATGAATCTGACATAAGAATTCTTAAAAACTTAAAAATATAATTAAATAATTAAAAATAATGTAAAATAACATGGCCAAATGACATTTATTTATTGACAAAAAGAAAGATTAATATTAGAAAAGATATTCACATAATTCATAGCACTTAAAGATTAAAGGGAAAAAAGCACATAGGATTGTCTCAGTATATGCAGAAAAGGTATTTCCAAATATTCACCAGCCATTAATGATCTAACAAAAAAACTATTATAACAAATTGGGAATAGAGAAAAATTCTTAAAGGGTATATATATGTAGTCAACAGGAACTTCCTGTCATGTTAGATCATGTAAACACTGGCCACTGGTTCTTTCGCCGACATTTCTCTGTTGATTCCTGTCAGTCTATAGCAACTCCTATAGGATCTTCCCCTAGAAAATATGAGGAAGCAGTTATTACCCAAATCCTGGCAGGCTCAAAGCTGTCTTTTTCCTTGAGTCTTGATACTTGAAGGGGAACGTTATTAGAGAGAAACTCTTTGGTTCCTTCTGCCTTCTAACTTAGTATCTTATGGATCCTGCTCCACTCTGTGCTGAGGTTAGATGTTTCTGTGGATAAATCTGATGTCAACCTCATTTTCTCTTCCTTAACTGATTTTATCTTTTTCCTTGACTGCATTAAGGAGTCTTTTCAAAAATTTTTCTGGGGTATGTCTTTGGATTGATCATTCTAGATGACTTTGCAATGATACAATGGATATCTTTTTAGTAAGTAGATTTAAGGTTTTTTATTTTAGAAAAGTTTTATTGAATTATATTTTAAAGTAATTATTCTATTCCATTGTTTTGGCTTTCTTCTTCCGAGATTATAGCTATGCATATGGTGGCTCTCCTTTGCCTATATTCGATGTATGCCCTTTTCTCTCTAATCCTTCTTTATCCTTTTTGCCTCTGTATAATTTACTTGCATTTTCATTTTTTATCTTTTATATCCCTTCCTTTACCTTTCTTTCCTTCAATTCTGCTAGTTCCCATTTGACATCCTCCAGCAGTCTATCAGTAACCTCCTGTTTTCTTCTCATTTCTTCCCTGAGTTCTTACAATTCTGCTTTGTGATCTTCTTTTATAGCTATAACTGCTTCATTAATGATTGGTTTAATTAATAACAGAATGTTGGGTTATGCTTTTAATCTTTTTTGTGACAACATATATTTCAGTTGAGTTTTCATTATTTACAAGAGACTCCTGACTGGCCTTCTTCATGCTTCTTTTGTTTTTTTACTTTTAAACTTTTATTTTAGGTTCGGGGTATGTGTGCAGGTTTGTTATATAAGTAAACTCATGTCATAGGCCATATTTCTTATCATACCTGTATGTGTATTACTTATATGTTACTCCAATTTGAATGAGTTGGATTTTCCTAGGAAATCAAAAGAGTGTTGCTGTGGAGGGAATGATGAGCAGTAGTTTTCCAAGCATCAAGGGCTTCCTTTGCTGCTGCTGCAATATGAATTTTTTCTTTATAATACAATCCATCTGTATAGTCACACATCATCTGACTCAGAACCAAAGCTAGTTCTGTTCTTCCTCAATTATTTCATGGATCACTTAACAGGCTGCCTGTCACATGGGAACACAAATGATGCAGTCACTTTCAGTAACAGTTTTAGAATTTTCCTGACCCTAATGAGATTTGCCATTTACCCTCCACCTGCTGTGTAAATTTCAGTCTTTTCTGCAGCACTTTCCTCTTGGATTAAGGCCTTTACTTTTGGGGAGTGGGTATTCAACAGAGATTTCAGAGTTCTGCTATATCTAGAATCTCTTCGTACCTCCCACTTACCTACCACAGTATTAAGACTTTTCTCCTTGGCTTCCTGCCTGACTCTTACTTTGAGGTTTGAGGATTTTCTGCTGGTTTTGCTGAAAATGTAATTTGTGGGTGTTTCTTTTCATTTTGTTGTATTGTTGTTTTGTTGTTTGGAATAGATTCCAGGAAAAGTGAGAAAATTCAGCTCCTGTGAAAACCAGTCCTGTTACCATTTAGAAATCTTTTTCACCTGTTTTTTTTCCTTTTCTATAAAGATGATTTTGTATAAGAAATCCCAGTGTGTGTTTACCTATCAACCAAGTTAATCTTCAAAAATAAAAAATAAAAATAAAGCACAGTCAGCTTAGCATACTACTTCTTTGTAAACCTGGGTTGTTTCTTTAAGCACTTGCAGACTTTCCATTAACAACCTGCTCTGGGATGATGCTGAGATGTAAAGTCAAGCCTGTCATGCTGCTATATACAGAACATGTTTCTCTAAAGCTTCAAAAGTCTTGTCTATCTTCAGTGTTTTGTCACCACCATTTCTTTTAACAATCTTTAAGAATGCCCAGGTTGATTTTGGGGGCCCTATCAAAAGTTCTCTGTGTTATCATTTGTCAAGCACAAAAACTCAAGCTTAACATTTTTAGGCATGTCCTCTTTTTAAAAAGAAAAATGTCTTCATTGGGAAACTTAAATTATTAGTATAATGCATCTTATAATATTTTAAATCAACATCCCACATGCTAATTTTTTTATTTCATTTATTTATTTATTTATTTATTTATTTATTTATTTATTTATTTATTTATTGAGATGGAATCTTGCTGTGTCGCCTAGCAATTTAAGAGCTCTGTCATTCATTCATTCAAAAATATTTATTAAATGCCTACCATCACTAGGCCCTGAGTAGAGGCAAAGGATACCATGATGATCAGAAACAGAGATGATTCCTGCTCTTGTGCTCCCATTGTTCAGTGGTGAGATAAATATTCTCAAATCAACCACACAAATGAATGTCAGTTTACTACCCTGGTAAGGGCTACTGTTGAATTACTCTGAGAGCTCTGCCCTGGTTCTCTGGCAGTGAAATGTCTGCAATCAGGGCTGTCCCTTTCTTCATTGGCAGAAATGATAGCGGAATTCAACTTTCCACAGGACTAGGGCCCCATGGAGTATAGGGCATGGGGAAATGGTATTTCTTAGCACTCCCCTATACGTCTAGCACCTGAGATCTTCTGTAGTGTTCTTGGTCTCAAAGTGTTTATTTCCTGCCTCCCTCCGTGCAATGCATCCCTCATACTCATTCTATTAGTAGACTGGCTAGCAGAGAGTCCATTCTCTCCACAGTGAATTTAACAGAGACTCAACCTTAAGTGAGTCTCTTTGAAGATACTAGAAGTGTAGTGACCCATACACCTTTTGAACTTTCTGCTCACAAGTAAAGCATATCCCACATGATCACTTGGCTCAATACCTACAAAAGAGATTAGGTAATCGCATATTGACTTGAGATGTTCAGCAAAGCATACCATAGGAAGTAAGACTGGGATGAGGTCGGAAGGAAATCTAGACTTAATTAGACAATGAGCCAAGGGAATCATGTCTTAAGTAGAGGGAAGAGCGTATGCAAAGGCAGAAAGAAACAAAAGAGTGAGAAATGAATCTAGCATGGCTGGATCACCAAAATAGTACAAGATGAGTCTGGAAAGATGCAGAACCGTGTCACAGGAGCCCAGAGATCATGTTTAACATTTGAATCTTTATATCCTTGTTGGTGTTGGGGGGAGGAGCAAAGAAAGCTAATATCTACTTTGCCCTCTAAAATTAGAAGGAGAAGGACAATGGAAGAGGAGAATCACTTAGAAGACAAATATAATATCCAGGTGCAAGAAAATGGTTAATGAGACTAGGATGGTGACAGTGATATTGGGGTAAGTGGGTGGTTTCCAGAGATTTCAAATCAATACCTCTTGGTAATATGGCAGGAGAAGGAAGTGTCCAAAAAGAGTACCCAGGTTTCTGACCTGCATAGAAGACAGTGGTTCCATTCACTGAAGTACAGAACTCTACAGGAGCCCCAGTACGTTTACTGCTGGGGTGGAGATGGGGGCGGGAGAGTTTGGTTTTGAAGGTGCTATGTATGTATGCAGCACTTTCAAGTATCTAAGTGAAGTTGGCAAGTACCTGACTCTCACATGGGAGTTCTGGAACAAAAATATAAATGTATGAGTCATCTGCATAGAAGAGGTTTTGCTGGGGTTCAAATTTCTCTTTACCATGCTTCTTCTACCTTTTAAAATTTGAAGATCATGTCCTCTGATAGAGAAAATAGTAGAAAAATAAAAGTGTGAGAGTTTGATATTTGTCCTTCTCCTCCCTACTGCTCCTCCTCCTCTTCCTCCTCTTTCATTATCATCTGTTCACATTGTACCATCTGGAAAAAGCCTTGGGATTTTCCTTGTTCTGTTCATTCCAAGCCATCTCTTTTAAAAAGTCTTTTTTGCTTTTACTGTCCTTGGCTTTTTTTTTTTTTTTTTTTTTTTTTTGAGACAGGGCCTTGCTCCATCATCCAGGCTGGAGTGCAATGGCACGATCATGACTCACTGCAGCCTCGGACACCTAGGCTCAAAGGATCCTCCCACCTCGGCTTCCTAATCAGCTGGGACTACTTGCATGCTAATTTTACCTGGTTAATTTTTTTATTTCCTGTAGAGACAGGTCCCACTATGTTGCTCAGGGTGGTCTCAAACATCTCAGCTTCCCAAAGTGTTGGGATTACAGAAGTGAGCCATCGTGCCTGGCCCTTGGCTCTTTTTAAAATTCACAAACCTCATTTCATTCTGGGCTTTAGCCCTTTTGGGGCACTTCGTGTAGACACTTATCACTTACCTGTGTTCTTTCTTGATTGTGAACCCATCTCTTATGCTTAAAACAGGTTTTTTTCATTGGAATACTTCAAAATCCTCATTGTACAATTCTTTTGGTTTCTTTCTAGGCTTCTTTTATTCTCATCTGGATCATTTGATAGGATGTTGCTATAATGACGTTTTGTGATCCTACCTTCCCTTGAATCTCCTGCCCTTTCATGCTCTTGATTAAACACAGCTCTCCCCCCATCTTGTTCTCCTCTGTCTTCCTCTTCCTCTGTCTTTTACTTCCTCCCCTTCATCTTTATTCTCTTCTCCTCTTCCTTCTTGTCCTCCTCTTTTTCCTGGTGCTCTCACTCTTGCAGATTTGGGGATTTGTTTTCTTACTGAAAGTGAGCCATGATAAAACACCGGCACAGGTGGTTCTTGAAATACGTCTGCAGCCTTCTATTTCTCAAGAGCATCCCACATTTGGGGTCATCGTTTCTCTTCCCCAACCTCTCACTATCTGCCTTGTGTAAAATGTGTTGTATATAACTCATTCATATAATTATAAACATATAACAGTGTTCTTTTGGCAAATTAATAATTTTATACTTTTTTTTTTTCAGAAACAAGATTTATTTTCTTAGGCCAGTGCTATCCTGATACCCAAACAAGAAAAATATATTACAAGAAAAGAAATTTACTGACCTATCTTCCTCATAAAATAGACATGCAAGCCCTTAACAAATTGAATACATCAATATATTGAAAAGATCATATATCATGAGCAAGCAAATATTATCTTAGGGATATAAAGTTGATTTAATATTCACAAATCAATGTAATGCATCATGTTAAAATAAGTTTTACTGTGATATTATTTACCCATTTAAAATATACAATTTAATGGTTTTAGTGTATTCACAGTTGTGCAGCCATCACCAAGATCTAAGATAAGAATATTTTCTTCACTCCAATAAGGAATCTTGTACCTGTTAGCAGTCACTTCCTGGTCCCCCTACCCCAGGTGCAGGGCAATCACTAGTCTACTTTTCTGTCCCTATAGATTCTGCCTTTTCTGGACATTTCATATATATAGAATCTTATGTGATCTTTTGAGACTGGCCTCTTTCAATTATCATACTATTTTTAAGATTTATCCATGTTATAGCAGGTATTAATATTTCATTTGTTTTCATTCCAAACAATGTTTTATTGTATGGATATAGTACATTTTTAATCCTTTCATCAGTTAGTGGATATGAGGATTCTTTCCCCTTTTTGACTATTGTGAATAATGGGGCTATGAACATTTGTGTACAAATGTTTGTATGGACATTTGTTTTCATTTCTTCTGGTATATCCCTGAAAGCATAATTGCTGGGTCATATGGTGACACTATCCTTAACACTTTGAAACAAACCAATCATTGAATTATGATTTTCCTTATCATTTCTTATTAAATGCACCCATGCGTTTATTAATTCAGTAGAGGAAAGTTTTGGCGTTTGGTTTTGTATGGTGACAAAGAAATGAAAGGTGTAAGTCTTTGCTCTAAACTGAAATTGTTTTGCTCAGTCGTATTGTCCTTGTCTATTGATAACCTAAAAGTGATCTTGCTGATGTGGTTGCAGATTGCACTCAGTAAAGCTGGATGTTAGTAAATGCTGCTCACTTAAAACAAAGTGAAATACTTGGAAGAGGACGCTGCAACTGTTCCTTTGCCCCATCCCGAAATGAGACACACACACACACACTTTAAATAAGTTTTACTGAGATGTTGCTCTATGGAAGTCAATTTTTTACAAAATGAAAAGTGTTTGCCAAGAGATTTCTAAAACATGTTTAATTCTTTTGAAGAAAGTGAATGAATTATTGAGAAGTATTACTTAATTTTTCTCTAAAAGAGAATTTGATATGTCAAGGATGGAAATCATTTTACTCCTTAAAATCTCGCTGTTTGTTATTTTACTCCTTAAAATCTCTCTGTTTGTTAGCTGGCTGAATGTTCTATCCAATTTGTGCATGTGCACACTTCAACATTGTAAAAGGCATCTGTCTTTCCATCACTAGTCAAACAACCAGGCACACTTCTTTTAGCAAGCTGCAGGGATTGTTCCCTCATGGGGACTTCCCTTTGACAGAATATATGTTACCCCCTATATTTGCTGCAAAGTGATCAACAGCCCAGAATTTACTGAGATAATGAAAGATAGCAATATGATTTTGCTGGGACAGTGAGCATGCCGGACACTATAACTACAACTGCTATGCAAAATTGCACAGGCTGAAAAATCTGCACTAAGTATTCACTTAAGTGTTGTTCTTCAGTTATAGGGTTTTATTTCATTAAGTATCTTTATATGAATGAAGATGTAAAGTTGCAAGTCTTGAGTTGTGAGCCATGACCAACCACTCTCCCCCCACCCCCAAGTCCTGTGTTTACTGCCTCACTCAACCACTTAGAATCGGCAAATCATAGAGAGAAGCTAAATGCTCTCAGCTGCACTATACCAAATCAAAGCTGAGATGAATAATGAACTTAATTTTCCATAAAGACATTCTGTTTGGCATTCCAGCTAATAAGGTAAGCTAATAGCAATTCCGGGCTATGGAAAGGAAAAGAAATCGTTTCTTTGTGCTTGATTTCTGTGCTAATCCATAATCTTTCTTTTAACATGCTGGAGTTAATTTCATGTTTCATGATGTCTGTGAATTGGGGATGAACAATTTTATAAAGAGTACCCCCAACATAGCCTTTTCCTCTGATTAGGTTGCTTGTGGTACTTGCAGGGCTAAGGGAGAAATGCAGCTTTTTAATAAGAATGAAATGTGTATATTAATATTTTTATCATCTATAGTACGGAGTGAATTTAGTTAAACAGCAGAATATTTAGATGCAGCAAAGACAGGCTAAATTACTTAAGCACTGATTGTTGAATATATTTAGTATGATATAGTGTAAATTGATGTTGAATTTGCTCTAAGCTGCAAAGAAAAGCAGAATACATACATCATGTTGATTTCTGAATCATTTCATTTCTAAGTACATGTTATTCTAGAGAAGGTAGTAATTTTCAATTGCTAAAATTATTCCACAGCTTCAGTTTAGGTGAGTTTTATTTTGTAAAACTGGATTTTTAAAATAACAGCATGCTGGTAATGTGAATTTTTGTTATTACTTTTTTTGATTCACCATGGCGGCAATGATTTTGGTTCATGTGGAAAATTGTCCACTAAGTTTATACAATTAGAAACCATCAGATCTCTCTGAGACTTCTATTGCTACCTTGGTTACTCTATCTCAAAAACAAGAAGTGATGAGGCAATTACTAGGTTGGCTTCACTTTTTGCGATATAGCTTTCTGGTGTTTAACACAGGGATCTTGAATTTCATCAGATGGTAGCAGAAATTCCTGAAACTAGCAAAGGCTTAGCAAGCTGGGGAAGAAATTATCATATTTTCTTTTCTAGAAGAATGACAAAAATGGAAAATATAACTAAGATTTATGTTTTCAGACATTCTGAGCTTGCTGCCGTGTCACCTGAAAAATCAGAGACTTTAGGCTCACAAAGTAGGTGACCTCAAAAGATATTTCAGAAGGTCTATTCAAAAACAGCCAAAGCATGTGGGAAATATTGGAGAAATAGGAAATGTCCCTCCTATTCCTACTGTCTCATCTTTGTACTCTGTTTTTATGCATGGGAGACAAGCTGTGGGCACAGGTGTCTTTGTTTCATAGAAGACTTTAAACACCACAATCAGACTTTTATAGATAAAGAAGAACATTTATTTCATCCCCTGAAATTGTTCACAGTGTCTGTTTTTCCTAGAAGTATAAACAGGATGCTGAGAGCTTCAGCACAAGTATTTAGCTGCCACATATAACTTACTTCCACCCAAAATATCATCAATGGTTCCCCTAAAATTTTTAGGCATTTCTCTTGAAATGCCTGTAATTTAGTAGACCATCAAGAAGTAGGAGTGTGGAAAGGAATTTCAGTCTATCACAGTTAATTTTTAAGAATAATAAGACAGACGTATGTTACCTATTCATACTTGGATGTTTGATTTCACAGCCATTCTGTCTTTGTAAAACTATATTGGAGGCTCAAACATGTGGATTGTTTTGGATTTGAAAGGTGTTCATTTTGTTTTCTTCTTTTCTACCTTTCTCTCTCACCCCTCATCACTCCAGAGCATCCTGGGCTGCTCCATGCACTTTTACGCTTACTTAATTCTGCTATTTTTCCCATTTCCTTTCTCCCCAATAACAGTAATTCAGAACCTATGAATTGACCTATGTTCATTTTAAGGGTGGCAGAAACAAACTAGGAAACAAATTTTTGTAACCACCATGATGTTGTCTTCTATTTCCTGCCATTTGTGCAATAAGAAGACTTGTATACCAGCAGAGCTTTTTATCCACAATTGCTCCATAAAACCAACTTGAGGATGAAAATGTGCAAGGCTCTTTGGCCAGCAACAGTTTCATGATCTTTTGTCTGTAGTGGTCAACCCATGCATGCTGGGAGATGAGATGCACAGTTGTTAGCCCTCAAAGGTATTTTTAGCAATGCCAAATGCAAGGCATGTGTTATTTGCAAACTCACACATTAGCTGTGTGTTAGTTAATTAATGGAGAAAATCTAGAGAAAGCAGCACCACCACCTTCCCTACATACACACACACATCAAAGGTCACAGAGCAGGTACCAGCTGAGAACAGTGGTGACTGAGGCAGCAACATCAGTACAGATGGCCCACAGTCATAAGAAGTTCTTGGCACCGTTGCGAAAAGGCCTAACAGAAGGCAACAAACAGATTTGTTCCCAAATACACATGAAGCTCATTTCTTGGGGACAGTCAGATTTAACTGGGGAAGGAACAAAGATGAGAGAGGACTAAAATATCACTGGACTTGGTTATTACTGTTAATATGACCTCATATATTCTCACAGGTTGGGGTACACAAAGATATGTAGTTTACAAAAATGAAGGCATGACACAAAAACCTACCATGTCAAAAACTGCACTCAATATCTCCCCAAGAGCCTGCTACCCCATGTTTCCTACCCCTGTAAATCACACCACTATCTATGCATTTTTTAAACCCTGAAACATGGGGGCTATCTTGATACCTCTCTCTCTTTCACCCTCATGTCACTCCTCCAAGGCAGACTCATAAAAGTTAGTTGAATGAATGAATGAATGAATGAATGAATGAATGAATGAATCAGTAGGGAAAAAAAAAAACACCAAATCTTACTTCTCTCCACTTCTCACCATTCCCTTTGCCACAATCCCAGTTAAACCTCCATCATTTCTCAGCTAGACTATTGTAAATATCCCCTAGTGGTCTTCTTGCCTCTAGTTTCTCCTCAATCCAGTTCACTCTGCACGTTATAGCCCAAATGATCTTTCTAAAATACAGATAAAATCACTAAATCTTCTGCTTAAAAATCCTTCACCGGTTCCTCTTTACCCTTGGGATAAAGTCCAAACTTCTTAACATGACTTAGAGAGTATGATGTAGCTGGGGACCTTTTTCCTTCACAATCTCATTTCCTAACACTCCCTCTGTCCACTCGGCATTTCAGCCATACTGGTCTACTTTTCCCTTTCTTAGCAGTGCCGTGTTCTCTTGCCCAGGAGCTTTGCATGGACTGCTTCCTCCTTTGTCTCTTCTGCCTGCCTACAACCCCCACTCACCCCCTACCCCCCGCCCCGCCAAGCTCCTCTCTTCCCTTCTTCTTCTCAACTTTCCAGTCTCGTCTAAGATGGTATTTCCTCCAGGAAGCCTTCTCTGACTGCCCTAGTTTAAGTGAGGTACCCTCTCCCAATATGCTTTCATAGCACCCATCATTTCCTTATCATGCTTCTTCTTTCTTAGGAGGATTGCCTGTTTTCTTGTTTGACTCTTCCACTAGATCGTTTCATGAAAGAACATAGCTGGTCTCTTATTCATAGTTGTGACCCGTGATCCAACACCGTGCCTGGCACAGGGTGAATTCTCTCTGAATGCACAAATAGCTAGCTGGACTCTTTCACAAGCCGTATTACCTTTTGTCTTGCTGAGGTTGCAGAAACCAGATGCAATGGTTTATGCTACTCATCCTGCAAAGTACTGTGCTAAGGTGGTTCATATAATTTCCTGAATCTTCATGTTGTTGTTGTTCCCATTTTGTAAATGAAAGAACTGAGGCTCAAGTTGTCATGAATGACGCTGATACTAAGGAATGGGACCCTCAGTCTGTTTGACCCCAGGGACCAGCTCTTTCTATTTTCCACGTGATCTACTGCCTCCTTAGAATAAAAGAAAAAGTTTATTCTTAAAAATGTATAATGATCATTTTTTAAATCCTTAATTTCTCACTGCCTGCCAGTGTTCATTTGCCTTCTGACATCCAATAGTCTGCCCTGAGTGTATTTTTCCCTTAAATTAAACTAAAAGTACTTCTCTTTGTGCTGTATTCTTTATTCTCAAGCTTTCTTCTACAAGCGCTATGTCTACAGGAGTTTTCAGCCTTTCTCACTTTCTCAGCAGAGAAAGTAGCTGGGCCTTACGTTTCTGTTTCATTCCCATTGTCCTTTTAAACAGCCATTTTTTTCCTGGACCTGCTCTGTGATTACTCTTTCCATAGCGCTTTGCCTGAACTCAGTTGGCCCTTAATGTAGCCTGATGTCAGCCTGCTTAGGGGGCTTCCACTGGTATTTCACTGGGGAAGCAAATTGCTACTTGTTACCACCAAACCACTTAATTGACTGTGCTCTTTGTGGAAGAAATATCTGGAAGTACAGCTAGAGAAGGGACATGTGCAGTTTCTGGAAAATTTTCCATTGTGTGTTGACCGTGATAGTTTTTAGGTTCCTTTAATGAAAACCAGCATACAGACACACACAGTCAGAAACCAGCACACAGACGCGCACAGTCAGAAACCAGCACACAGATGCGCACAGTCAGTTGCAAAATGTGAGAGGCAACCGAGTGTCCTGTGAATGAGTGACAGCTTTCAGTTGGACACATCTAGGTTTGAATGCTCTTTCTACCGCTTCTCTGTCTAGATGACTTTACTAAATTACTAAAGCTTTCTGTGCCTCGGCTTCTTCATCTGTAAAATGGAGATAATGATGGTGCCTAGTTCATAAAATAACACCTGGCACAGAGTAAGTACTCGATTAACAATGTTGTTAGTGTGGGTGGTCGTAGTTACTGGAATAGAGGCTCCAGATGGGGCCACACTCTAATGTCAGGAAATGGACATTTTCCTTACGTGGAAAAGATGACTTAGCAGATGTGATTACATTAAGGATCTTGAGATGGGAGATTGTCTTGGATTATCTGGGTGGCCTCTAACTGTAGTCACAAGTGTTCTTTTAAGAAGGAGGCAGAGGGAGACTACATGGCCGTGGAAGCGGAGAGAGATTTGAAGATGCTTTGCTCTTGGTTGTGAAGATGAAGGAAGGGAACATGGGACAGGGAATGCCAGGAATGCAGCTGTGGGAGGTGGAAAAGGCAGGGAAATGGATTCTCCCCTGGAGCCTCCAGAGGACGCCCAGCTCTGCTATCTTGGTTTCAGCTCAGTGAAACTGTTTTGGACTTCTGGCCTCCACAACTGTAAGAGATTAAATATGAGATGCTTTAAGCCACTGGGCTTATGGTAATTTGATACAGCAGCCAAAAGAATATAGTGGTGATATTTTGGGAAATGAAAGATGGCTCCAGATGAGCTGGTAAAGAGGAATAAGATGTTAATATAAGAAAGATGATATTCCAGGGTTAAATGTGTAGAGAGGCGCTCTGAGTATTATAAGTGTGCCTAAAGTAAGTGTGCCTAAATATGTGCTCAGAGGAATCGCAATGCTGGCGCTAGAGGAAGTCTAGAAAGAGAGGGTTGAAGGAGTCAAGCCGTGTGTGGGGCTGCAGACATAAAGAGAACTGGGGTCTCCTTGAGAAGGGAGCTGACACATGGTGATTGAGGGTGGGGCTGACAGCCAGGGGGCCTGAGCAGATGGCGGAATGTCCTGTTCAAAAGAGAGTGATCAGCTCGAAGAAAGGCTGGTTTGAGGAATTTCCCTGGGCAGCCAGGCATGAACCTTAGGAAAGAGGCGGTGTGTCCCAGAAACAAAAGGAGCTGTTTTCTGTTGTTCTCAGTGCCATGTTGGTGATAGAAAGAGGCGGTCCAAGAAAATAAATTCTGAAAAAGACCTCCTGGGTCTTTAAACCAAGTCCAGACTATTATAACAGGATGAATACCTTCAGCAAAATCTGTTTCTAGCAGTACCCTGAGAGGCCCTAGGTCCGAAGCGAAGCTTGCTGCTTCCCATGAGTATATATCATGCCTGTTTATGTGCTCATGTTTCTGTTTCCACTTCTGTACTGCCCTCCTCTCTTCCCTTTGCCCAGTTGCCAAAGTCTTGGCCATCATTCAAGTCCCAAGACAAGTATGACCTCCTTAAACTAGCTCCCATGCTACCAATGCCTACATGTGGATTTTCTAGCAATTTTCACACTTTGCAGACACCAAGCTTGAGTGCCTGTTGCTCCCTCTCCTCCAATAATTCTACCTGTCCCCCAATAGAGAGTAGACCCCTAGAGACAAATATAAGTCTGTTGATTTTATTGACTCTTGTGGTTTCTACTCCCACAGTGCTTGGCACACAGGAAGCATTCAATAAATGTGAATGAATGGATTGATGAATTGATTCATTAATTGCACCCTGTGGGCATGGTTATCATAAGATACAGAGAATAATGAAGTTCATGAATCCCAGGGTCAGTGTCTAAAGAAAATAAGCCCTTCCACCTTAACCTCTCAAAAGCAAGAAATTGTAAAAGAACGTAACAGAGCTGCTTCATGCATGAAACAGACATTAATTTCATTATCATCTATTTAATAGTTCCATATCTAAGATAAAATTTAATAACAAGTTTTCTTCACTCCCAGATCTAATTTGCCATCTCTTTTATGACATGATTTTTTTTTTTTTTTTTACCAAAGCAGGCTTTGAAAGGAGAATAACAAAATACCATGTGAAATGCATGCTAATTTATTTTCAAGTACAGTAAAACCAGAGTTTGATTTTTGCCTGGTGTTTTGAACATTTGAGGAACATTTTCTAAGATTAACAATTATTTTCTTTGAAAAGATAAATGTGTCATGTTTAGTGCAAAATTTATAAATGAAAGCAACACTTATCTTTTTATTAAGTAGTAAAAGCAGTAGTAGAACATCATGTTCACATTTGAAACATAAATCACTTTAGATGGATTAAATATATCACTAATGAGTTACCAAGTGATTAAATATCTACAGCATATACCTGCAACAAGCAGTTCACGACCTGGCTCTAAGAGTTTACTCATTGCTCTGAGCACAAAAGCGTGCAGCTCTCTATCCACTGGAGTGCTTTCGGGGGAGAGTGAAATCCTACACTTCTGTCAAACATTAAGCATGTCGTTTTGAACTTTCTGTGTATGCAAGGGACAATGCCAGGCACCATCAGAGATACAAATATGTGTGGCAACCATGGCCGGTTACAGTGCTTTACCACTGCTGAGAATTTCTAGTCAGATTTACACATAAACCATACAACAGAGTATTTCTTAACAGCTGAAAGAATCTGATTAGCATGACTAAACTGGAGAAAGAACAACTGACATTTTGATAGTTCCTTAGCTCAGGTGGACTGGTTACATTTTTACTAACTTCGAATACTTTATGATCAAGTCCTGTGCATGTGGTATGAGGGTAATCTTAGATGAAAACATCAGGAAAACTCAGTTCTTTCATTCACTAACTGAAGCTCCCCTTTTTCCACAGACAGTTGGCTATTATTCTAAAATTGCCTCTGCCTTCTATTTCCCTCTTCTCCCCATTGTTGAATTCTGTGGCTCCATCCCGATCTACATTTTGTTTTAAATTACTAAAACATTAGATGCCATCAATTAGTAATATACTGTTTTTTTAAAAAACGATTCTTTTCCAGACTATCATAAAATCAAGAGAGAGAAACGTGTACGATTTGCAGGTATCCCTGTCTTTTTTTTTTTTTTTTTTTTGAACAGAATCTCACTCTGTTGCCCAGGCTGGAGTGCACTGGCTTGATCTTGGCTCACTGCAACCTCTGCCTCCCAGGTTCAAGCAATTCACGTGCCTTAGCCCCCTGAGTAGCTGGCTTTACAGGCACACACCACCACACCCAGCTAATTTTTTGTATTTTTAGTAGAGACAGGGTTTTGCCATGTTGCCCAGCCTGGTGTCGAACTCCTGAACTCAGGCAATCTACCAGCCACGGCCTCCCAAAGTGCTAGAATTACAGGCATGAGCCACTGTGCCCAGCCTCTGTCCGTGACTTTCACCATCTGGGTTATTTTGCTTTCTCAAAGTGAGATTATCAGTTATGTCTATCTTTTTAAAATTTTAATATTGTTTCAAGTTTTGTTTGTGAAGAGAAAGAGGCTACATCTATATAAAGTGTAGGATTTATAATATCCATTGCTCCATCAATTAATATATTTACAGCTCAGTCTAAAACCATATACAAATAGAACTGGAAAGATCTGAAAGGGGGCCATATGCCTAATATCACATTTCTAAATGCTGCCTTTTTTAGAAAATAAACTCTAAATTATTGAGGAAGGAAAGCTAATTCATCATAATGGAGGTTTAAACATAAAAGGAAAAGAAGAAAGAAAATAACATATGCTTGGATTTCAAAATCCTGTTACATCATAACACCCAAAATTGGAAGGAAGATAGAAAACACATCTTGAAAGCCTATTTTGCAAGCTTGGCTCCACCTCACAAAATCCCTGTGCCATTTTCTTAACAAACTTCTTTACATGTAGCAAATGGATCTAATGAGAGGCTAAATCTTGCCTTTGTGTTAGAAATTGATTTTTTTTACCCTCATCCTGAGTTCTCCTGTAGCCAGCCCCAGCACTCAAGAGCCTGCTTCATTGTTCGTCATTAGATTTATCACTTTTACAGACTGCCACAGGGTGCTCAGAAATCTACCACGCTCTTCAAAAGAAAACACAAAATCCCTGCTCTTAGCAGGAGACCAACCCATTAAAAGCATTGGCAGAATCTAAGAAAAGAAAGCCACAGTGGTGATAAAACAATGCATCTGGTAGGAGGGCCACTTAGGCTACCTCTGAGAGGTGGATTCTGAGGGGAGATGGAAAAATGTGTGGCTGAGAACTCTTGCTCCTTCTTCACCTGACTGCCCTTGCAATGCCTTTAGGTCAGCGGCTACCTCAGAGCAGGAGCAGGTGACAAGCCCAACATGGAACAAGCCAGGTATTCCAGTCACGTCCTAGGAGGAGAGAAACGTGCAATTCCTCCTCAGTGGACAAATCTCATCCACCTGCGATCTGTGTGACAGTACTCAGGGTGAGGAGAACATTTGACAAAGGAAGAAAAAAAAGCTGTAATCCCATTACCTTTGATGAGTGCTCAGAGGAAACGCCTATAAAAACTGAAGATGAAAATGTTGCATCGTGATGGCATATACGCATGCCCTCACACAGACCTCATTTCCTCTTTCATTTTACCCGATAAATGCAGTTTTCTCCTGAAGTGTATTTTTTTAATAAATAAAATCAGTAAGATCCTAAGATAGGTCTATTATTCTGAGTGGGAAAGTGATGTGTTTGGTTTCATTTCCTCCTGGTGTCATCATTCTTTGCCATCAGCAATGCTACCAAGATTGGAACACTGATTTTAATATTTCATACTTTAATTGACTATAGTTCTCCTGTATACCTACCTAGTTTGCAATTTCACGTGACAGTATATTTTCAACTTAACTTATTTTAATTCTTATCCTGGACTCTGTGGAATCGTATGACAGCAGGCTTAAGGCTAATATTAATCAATTCTCATTTTTGGCAGGTTGCTATGATTATTAAATAGGTATATAAGGTCAAGTTAAATATAGTCGATATCATCTTTATATTTGCTTTATAACAACTGTGCCTCCCACGGAGTAGACACTCAATAAATAGTTGATAAAAGAATGATGGTGATGGCGGGGAGGCACTACATAATTGGAAGGGAGAAGGGAGAGAAAAATCTTCCTATGCTATTATTGGAAACTTTCCAAACATGTTTATGTTTCCATTAAATTAATTATAATCATCAAATAATGAAACTCATGTGGGATGCACTTATAAATGCAATGATTGTGACTGGTTACGGAAGAGCTAGGGCTTTTATGTTAGAAAGGAGGATGTTTTCTTTTTTTGAGATGGAGTCTTGCTCTGTCGCCCAGGCTGGAGTGCAATGGGGTGATCTTGGCTCACTGCAACTTCTGCCTCCCGGATTCAAGCGAATCTCCTGCCTCAGCCTCCCAAGTAGCTGGGACTGCAGGTGCCCGCCACCACACCTGGCTAGTTTTTTGTATTTTTAGTAGAGATGGGGTTTCACCGTGTTACCCAGGATGGTCTCAATCTCCTGACCTCATGATCCACCCGCCTCAGCCTCCCAAAGTGCTGGGATTACAGGCGTGAGCCACCGTGCCTGGCCAGAAAGGAGGATATTTTCTAAGAAGCACTCATTCTATAAAAACTTGCCATTCTTATATAATGCAAATGATAAATATGGCATTAGTGTTCTGCTTCTTTCTCCAAAGGGTATTTTTTTTAAAGAACCCACAAATGTCATCTCATCTATTTTTAAGTATAGGGCTGCTGGATAAACAGCTAAATCATCTAAACCCAATGGGAAAATTCAAAGTTTAAATAAGCTATTTTATGTCATTGAAAATAAGTGGTACAGACTGACACAGACCATATGGGTTTTTGCATACAGTTACATGTAAATTTTCTTAACTTTGAATATAAAATTCTAGTTGAAGCTGAGGAAATGGAAAAGCAAAATATAATCTGTAATGATGATTCCTTGAAGATTCTAATTTCTGCTTCTCTGGTCCAGGTTTCATCAATTTCCAGTCAAAGCCTGTTCGTTAGGTTATCTATGTGCATAATGGAGTTGTATCTTTAGATGGAGATAATGTAAAGACAACACAGATTCTAAAAGGCAGATCTCCAGTGGTCGCACATTTGGGGTTCTTCCTCAGAATTCAATTTTAATAAAAGTTACATGTGCTAATTGTGAAAAAAAAATTCAAATGGTACAGATTGATACAGAGTTAAAGTAAGAGCCCCTCCCCCACTGTGTTCCAGGCTTATTCACCAAAGGCAGACATCACTGTCACCATTTTCACATTCGCCTTCTGCTATTTTCTACATGTAGTCAAGCATACAAATATGTGTATGTGTACGTACATATGCACCTATGTACATATACTTGATTATATGGGGTATTCATTCATTTGGCAAATGTTTAATGCTCATCTACTGTGTGCCAAGCTCACTTCCGGACACTGGGAACACAGGATTGAATCAAATCAAAATTCTTTCTTTAATGAAGCTACATTCTACTATATTAACATCACATATTAAAGAAGTAGTATATTAGCAATACATATTGAGGAACAGTATTCACTATCACGCATTTTGCTTTTACAACCAGTGCTATGATGAATCATCTGTTCATAAATCCTTTTTTTTTTTTTTTTTTTTTGAGATGGAGTCTGGCTCTATCAACCAGGCTGGAGTACAATGGCGTGATCTCAGCTCACTGCAAGCTCCGCCTCCTGGGTTCATGCCATTCTCCTGCCTCAACCTCCCGAGTAGCTGGGACTACAGGCTCCCACCACCATGCCGGGGTAATTTTTTGTATTTTTAGTAGAGATAAGGTTTCACCGTGTTAGCCAGGATGGTCTCTATCTCCTGACCTCGTGATCCGCCCACCTCGGCCTGCCAAAGTGCTAGAATTACAGGTGTCAGCCACCACGCCTGGCCCATAAATCTTTATACCAATTTATGAGTTGGATAAATTGCAGAAATGATTTTTATACAGTCAGTCTTTAGGCAACGTTTTCTTTGTATTATCAACTTCTTTAGAAATGGATTCTGAGTTTTTCATTGCTAATCAAATTAATGCAACAATAGAATGTTTACACTGTGGTACTTAATCTTTTGTAAATCAACACCTTCAAGTATCTTAATAAAGGTATCAAAATTGTATCATTCAGATAAATTATTCAGATAAATTTATCATTCAGATAAATCACTGTGTCCTTCTAGATTCATCTATGAGAATGCTCCAAAAGGAAATCAGTTCAGAAGTCCTAGTTTCCCTCTATTTTTATTGATCACACGTGCTAGAAACCTCTGATTTAAATATTTCATGATCAAATGCCTCCCAAACAAAATAGTTATCTTTTTGTTTGTTTCTGTGTAACAGAAGAGAAAAATAGAAGATGTTTAGTAAATCAAAATGAAACAGGCCAGGTGCGGTGGCTCACACCTGCAATCCCAGCACTTTGGGAGGCCGAGGTGGGCAGATCACTTGCGGTCAGGAGTTTGAAACAAGCCTGGGCAACATGGCAAAACCCCATCTCTACCAAAAGTACAAAAATTAGCCGGGCATGGTGGCGTGCGCCTGTGGTTCTAGCTACTCAGGCGGCTGAAGTGGAAGGATCACTTGAGCCTAAAGGATCGAGGCTGCAGTAAGCTGTGATTGCACCACTGCACTCCAGCCTGGGGGAGAAAGTAAGACCTTGTCAAAAGAAAGAAGGAAAAAGAAAAAAAGAAAGAAAAGAAAGAAAGGAAGAAAGGAAGGGAGGGAGGGAGAGAGGGAGGGAGGGAGGGAGAAGGGATAGAAGGAAGGAAGGAAGGAAGGAAGGAAGGAAGGAAGGAAGGAAGGAAGGAAGGAAGGAAGGAAGGAAGGAAGGAAGGAAGGAAAGAAGGAAGGGGGAAGGAAGGAAGGAAGGAAGGAAGGAGGAAGGAAGGAAGGGAGAGGAGGGAAGGAAGGAGAAGAAAAGAGGGAGGGAGGGAGGAAGGAAGGAAAGAAAGAAAAAATGTATCTTTTAATTCATAGAAAATTAAAGAAAAAAGAAAATTATGCCACCAACATAATTGAGCACAACAAAAGCTACTGTTATTTATGAGATTCTCCTTTAGAAAGCTATTTGAGCTTCTCTTGTATGCCTCATGTATTTATTACAACTGAAACCAGGTCAAAATTTACATCCAGGAGCAGCCTCAAATGGAAGGAGAGAAGTTGATAGACAAGTGGGCATGCAAGGAAGAAAGGTGCTCTCACCTCCTCTGCCTCAGTGATGGGGGAGCACCGAAGCTGCCTTCCATTTTCCACCCCCACATTCCCCACAAGGGCCTTCTTGCCCTTACTTTGTATTTTCTCTTTCAGACTTCTTCCAGTAATACTGACAGCATATGGCTGGTTTGGGCAGAAACTAGGAAGCCACATCAATTATTTTTCCTGACTTAGAATTATCTTCCCTCCTGGAGGGAAAAAAAAAAAGGTTCTCTGTGGCCATTCCAACACAAAACATTTTTTTTTCTTGATGTTTATCTAAATCTACTGCAAGGAAAAATAACATGATTTCTTTTGTCAAATGAGATATCAAAAATGAGGTTTAATTTAATGTTTTTCTATTGATTCAGAATTTTTTAGTCTAAACAAATAATTACTAACTGGAGTCGGTGGCTACGTGCCTACTCATGTGGCTGTAGTGGGGCATTTGAATTGCAGAAAGCCAGCACTGTCACTAGGAGGAAGCATGAGTATCTGAACCATCTCACCCATCAGGTCAGCTTGACTCATCACCAAAAAGGTAAAGAAAATGACAAAAGAAAGTCTCTCTCAAGTGAAATATATCTGCATTGTTATTGTCTGTGGGTAGTTCACAGTTTTCGTAATAGGAAAAACATCATCACTGAGTATGAAGTGTGCTTATGCGTTCATGTGTGTGTGACAGAGACTGGATACTAAAGACTGAGTTCCAGTCAGTGCCTGGAGACCAAAGGAATAATGGAGTGAGCATGCTTGGGTTCTGGTTATTTCTATATGCAAAGGTAATCATTTATTATCTTGATGAAGCATTCTTCTCTCATTACAGTTTTTACCATCAAAAGGTTGGCATGATCTAGGTTCTTGGTGTAAAATACAAGATGTGTTTTAAAATACAAGATCTATACAAAGCTATTTGTATAGATCAATGCCACTTACATGTCTCTATTGCCAACTTTCATTTGCACTGATAACTTGAATGAAACATGTCCTGGCACAGGCTTGACACAAAAGACGAAGTTTCCAAAGACTGAGTCCTCCTATACACAGCAGCCATTCCTTCATGTTTGTCTTCTACATATTGATACAGGGAGATCAAAACAGTTTCACAGAAATTGTTGAAAGGTGTTCATTAAGAGTTCAATGGTGAGATAAATAGTTCCAGTGTGATGACTGGAGAAAGTGCACTGGCACAAAAGGAGATCTGAATTCTAACCCAGTGCTGCCACTTATTAGCCATATAAGCTGTAACTTACATTCTGGGTGTCAGTTTCTTTGTTTGGAATGTGAAGAAGCTGACATTTCCCAAAGGATCATCTGAATAGGTATTAATGTGAAGAAAAGGAGTTGAATTTGAGAAAATGAGTGCTGTATTCAGAATTCTATATTGGCAGACAACCTAGAATCTTTAAGATGTTCATATGGATGGAAACTCTTTAAGAGAACAATACAATATCAAGCATCTCCCAAACCCTCTTGAACCACGTTTCACAAAACATTTCTAAGGACTGGTGATCCAACAAACCTGCCTGTTCTGCACGTGCATCCCAGAACTTAAAGTATAATAAGAATGAAAAAAAAAGGATGGGTGATCCCTAAAATGTGCTTTGGAATACACAGGGTGAGATGACAGTCTTCAGATTCTATTTGACTGGTCCTGCCATGATCTGGTAATGGGGCTCTCTGGGCCTGGTAGAGTTCAGTTGACCCTGCTGAGGGTTGTGGCCATGTTTCCCCAAATATCTCCACAGCAAGAGCCAACTGCAGCTCCTTGGATGCCAACAGAGCCTCTCTTCTGGATACTGGTCATACGTGCCCCCCTCCACACACATGCACCAGCAACTTCGTGCACGGGGGTGTGTTCCCCCATGATCCCTATTTGCCCACACCCATTGCCAGTTTTCTTCCCTGCCCTTGGTGGAGGAAAATCTGGTTATGAAAGGTACCCATACTTTATTTCTCTGTCGAATAAAACAGGTGCAACCTGGGTGATGTAATTAGAGATTTCACGAGCACTTTTACTTTATTGTATGTTGTTTTATAATTATCCTCTGCTTAGAACTAGAATTATAAGAATGAATAATGGTCTCTGCCAGACAAATGACGTCATCCCTCCTCTCAAGTTGCTTACAGATTGGTGGGTGAGACAGATCTATAAACAAATGGTTTTAAAACAATGTGATCAGTGTTACATTAGTAATATGTGCAAGTTGCTACAGCAAATCTTGGTTTTTTTTAAGGTTAGCTCTATATTTGTTTTATCAAGGCAGGGCATTATGGAATTCTTGGTCTTTCAGAATATAAAGGGCTTAAATAAAAGATGAGTCTATAAATTTCCTATTTATTTATTTGTTTGTTTATTTTTGAGACGGAGTCTTGCCCTGTTGCCCAGGCTGGGGTGCAATGGCACGATCTTGGCTCACTGCAACCTCTGCCTTCTGGGTTCAAGGGATTCTCCTGCCCCCAGCCTTCTGAGTAGCTGGGATTACAGGCATGTGCCACCACGCCTGGCTAATTTTTTGTATCTTTAATAGAGATGGGGTTTCACCATGTTGGCCAGGCTGGTCTTGAGCTCCTGACATCATGATCCACCCACCTTGGCCTCCCAAAGTGCTGGGATTACAGATGTAAGCCACCGCACCCGGCCAATTTCCTGTCTATTTACCGTGGTGGGATGCTTCAGGTGGCTGTAGATTTTCCTGTTCATTTGTCGACAAGAAATAAAAATTCCATGAATGACTCTTTTGCTCTTAAAGAACATTGTCAATGAAATTGACATGCCAGGCACCTTGCTAGGTGCTGGTACAGAGCCAGTAAGAGGCTCACTCTGCTTACATGGCCTTTGTGCATCTACTGATCAACTAGTGAGGAGGTGGTCTTTACACTCATAATTCCTCAGAAAACAAACGGGGCACATGCAGCTCACAACTGAAGAGAATCTAGATATCAATAATCACTGCAGTGGCCCTGTCTGCCCATGAAGTCTCCCCCTCACTGCCTAGAAGCTGCCACCCGAATTCCTGTCTATATGGTTAGTTCTGTGCAGCCATGTGCTGAGTTTAGAGTACCCAGTGCTCAGTCAAACCCTAATCTAGGTGTTGCAGTGAAGTAATTTTATACATGTGGTTAAAATCTATAATTAGTTGACTTTATGTAAAGAGGATTACCCTCAATAATGTGGAAGGGCTTCATCCAATCAGTTGAAAGGCCTTATGACCAAAAACTGAGGTTTTTTTGACAAGATTCTGTCTCAAGACTGCAGAATCAACTCCGGCCTGAGTTTCCAGCCTGCCAGACCACCCTGTGGATTTCAGACTTGTTACTTACCACAGTCATCCCAGCCAATTCCCTAAAATAAATCTTTTTTTTTTTTTTCCTGTTCTGTTCTGAGAACCCTGACTGATCCACAGTCCCCTATACACAGGCCTCTAGAGATTCCCCTAAGTGAACTAATCTTCCCCACCCTCAACCCCCTCCCACCCCAAGCTCAGAGAGTCTTGAATCTATTGCACAATCCGTTAAAGGTCAGTTCTATTATGAATGAAACCAGCTTTAAGGGTTTGCACCATGTGGGAACTTAACCGTCATTTAAACATGATTTCTACATGAAAAAGCAACCTACAAATACACTTTGAATTAGTTGGCATGTCATATATTACTTTATATCATCTTATCTTTATAATCAGTCTCTGAAGTAGGTATTTCTATCCTCACTTCGTGTTTGAAAACCTGAAATTAAAATTAACTGAATTAAACTAAAACCTGTTCAGGTAATTAGGCCAAAATCACATGTCTGGTCTAAGTAGAGTCAGATTTGAACTCAGGTTGACCTGATATACTGTATCCATTGCACCATCCTCCTTCCTTGTAAGTGAAAGACTACCTAAGTAAGAATTACATGGTAGAAAAATATTTTATTTTCTTCTGTGCCACTGTTATAAGCATTCTCTATAGAGAAGGATTTAAACATTAGCTGACATTTATTGAGGACTTACCATGTACCTGGCTCTTGTTTTAAAGATTCTTGAAATGAAATGTCTGGGTTAAGTTATATATTGTTTCTGTAGTTGGGCATTTCAAAATCCTAAGACATTGTTGGTACTAATGACTTTCCCAGCTCCATCAACTTTGGGTCATAGATATTTAATGAAAGATTTCTACTCCTGTTTTTAAATAATCAATGTTTCATATTGACATTGAATACTATATAAATTACAATAAAAAGATGGGATTGTTGTTGAAAGTTTTTTTTTTTAGGTTTTGTTTAGTCTTTCTGTCCTTTTTTTTCCAAGATAGAGTCTCACTCTGTCACCCAGGCTGGAGTGCAGTGGCATGATCACAACTCACTGGAGTCTTCAACTCCTAGGCTCAGGAGATCCTCTCACCTCAGCCTCCCAAGCAGCTAGGACTACAGGCACATGCCTCCACACCCAGCTAATATTTAAATAGTTTGTTGAAATGAGGTCTTGCTACGTTGCCCAGGCTGGTCTCAAACATCCGGGCTCAAGCAATCCTCCTGCCTCAGCCTCCCAACATGTTGGGATTACAGGCGTGAGCCAGTGTGCCTGGCCTGTCTTGTTTTTAAAAATGTTTTGAACCCCACTGCCCCTGGCCCCCAGAGGCTGATGTACAAGAACATGAAAAAGCATTCAAACATCAGGCTTCCTGCCGTAACTTTGCACATGTGATAACCCAGGTGATGGGCTCACTTCATCTGGGTGGTCATCTCCAACCCTAGCCAGTGTTTTCTCTGACTCTTGGCTACGCAGGAACCCCTTTAAAAAGACATGCAGGTCTGTGTTTATTCTGAAGACACAGCTTTTAAGAAATATTCTTCTACACGACTACAATGAGTACAGAAGTACAATCAGTGAAAGTAAAGGTAACTAAAGACCAAGGAGCTCAATTCAATAAGTATTACTTTAGGGTCTCAAAACTATTCTTTCGACAAGCATCTATTAAGTGCTTGCTTTACAGAAGGTACATGGGGAGGAATGAAGATGAATAACAGTGTCTCTCTGATTAATAATGAATATGGCAGAACCCTGTGGCAGACACTCTAACAGTAGTAGCACTTTTCTAAGCAATGGTAGCAACCAATTAGTGGTAGTGAAATCTGTTTAATGGGTCACAAATACCATTACTTTTAATTAAATAGAATACAATAGAAGAGAATGAAAATAAAGACAGAGTGCATGGCATGCCAAAAGGTTGAGTATTTCTCTCGTCTTTCACTTGTATACGTGCTTATACTGGTTTACAAAGTAACATGTATTTCTTACTGTGAGGTATAGCCGAAAGCTATTTAAAAGCCACTGCTGTAGAGAGAGAGAAAAAGAAGAAAACAAAAGCCTTGCTCTCAAGAAGTTTGCATCTTGCTGGGAAGATAAAGCTATTCATGAACAGCAGAACCCTTTGTCTATGGCAACTGATGACTAAGAGATAAAATTAACGTTGCTGACTTAGTGTCCCATGGGATTAAGATCACGGGAAAAAGTCAATGTGACAGTATGTTACTCCTTTCTCTGTGAAAAACTTTCTTTACTCAGCTTCCAGGACGGACAACACACCCGTGTTGATCCTGCCTAGTTTGTGGTTTCTTAGCTCCAAACTTCTAAGGGTGGAGCAATGCTGAGAGGACATGGCTCCTGGACCATTTCTCTTTTCTACCAACACACTCTCCTTAGGTCAACTCCTTCATTCTCAGCGTTCTGAGTACCAGGTGTCTGCCCACAGGGGTGTTTGCAGCCAGATTGCCTGAAGCCGCAGTCTTAGATAGCCAGCTACCCTGTTCAACATCTCTGCTTAGATGGCCCTTGGGCATTTCAAACTTCCTACATCCCAAACTGAGCTCCTGATCTCCGAGTCTACTCCTTCTTTAGGCCTCGTCATGTCAGCTAATGGGAATTCAGTCCTTCCAGTTGATCAGGCCGAAAACCTTGGAGTCGCCCTTTACTGCTGTTTCTCAGTCCGCACATCCAAATCATCATTAACAAACCTCTTGGCCCTATCTTCTCCCTCCACTGCTGCTCCACCCTGGCTCCTCCCTTTTAGTTACAATCTAGGTTATTGCATGAGCCCCCAAGGGTCTCTGATTCTACCCTTGTTGCCCTTGAGCCATTCTCAACTTGGCAACCTGAGTGATTCTCTTAAACTAGAATGTGTCTGTGTCTCATCAAAGCCTCCATTCTATTCCCATCTCACCCTGAGTAAATGCCACAGCCCTTACTACAGCCTATAAAGCCTCCTGAAATGGACCCCCATAGCCCCGCAATCACTATCCTCACCTTCTGCCACCTCTCACTCCACTCCGCTCACCTGGCCTCCCACTGTGTGCATGGCAGTCCTGCCCTTCCTTTCTCATCTGTGCTTCTTTCTGCCTTGAGCACTCTGCCGCCAGACCCCAGGGCAGACTCCCTCACTCCATCCAGTCAGTACCTAGAGGTCTCTTAACGTAGCCTCCAATGATGACACTATTAACATTGCCTATCCCACCACCCTCCTCTCCTCCACACACTCTTTCCCCCTTTCCTGCTTTCGTTTTTCCATAGCACATATCATTGCCTAACATACATTTTGCTTGTTTTATTAGTGGCTGTCCTCTCCCTTCCCCATGAGGGCAGAGCTTTATTTTTTAATTTTAGATTCAGGGCGTACATGTGCAGGCTTGTTACATGGATAGATTGCATAACACTGAAGTTTGGGCTTCTATTGAACTCATCATCCAAATAATGAACAGAGTACCCAGTAGATAGTTTTTCAACCCTTGCCCTTCACCATCCCCTCTTTTGGAGTCCTCAGTGTCTATTGTTGCCATCTTTGTGTGTGTGTGTTGTTTTTGTTTTTGAGACGGAGTCTCGCTCTGTCGCCCAGGCTGGAGTGCAGTGGCCGGATCTCAGCTCACTGCAAGCTCCGCCTCCCGGGTTTACGCCATTCTCCTGCCTCAGCCTCCCGAGTAGCTGGGACTACAGGCACCCACCACCTCGCCCGGCTAGTTTTTTGTATTTTTTAGTAGAGACGGGGTTTCACCGTGTTAGCCAGGATGGTCTCGATCTCCTGACCTCGTGATCCGCCCGTCTCGGCCTCCCAAAGTGCTGGGATTACAGGCTTGAGCCACCGCGCCCGGCCTACTGTTGCCATCTTTATGTCTGTGTGTACCCATGGTTTAGTGAGAACAGGCAGTATTTGGTATTCTGTGTCTGCATGAATTCATTTAGGATAATGACCTCCAGCTGCATCTGTGTTGCTGCAAAGGACATGATTTTGTTCCTTTTTATGGCTGCATAGTATTCCATGGTGTATATGTACCACATTGTCTAAGTCGATTCCATGACTTCAGTATTGTTTAATAGGGCTGTGATCAACATGTGAGTGCAGGTGTCTTTTTGGTAGAGTGCTTTATTTTCCTATATATACTCAGTACTATGATTGCTGGGTCAAATGGTAGTTCTATTTTTAGTTCTTTGAGGAACTAAAAATAGATGTTTTTCTTTGCCTATCAATTGCTGTACCTAAAATAGCACCTGTTTCATGATACAGTCCTCTCTATGTATCTGTCAGTTCTGCATCTGTGGATTTAACCACCCATGGGTCAAAAATATTTGGAAAAAAAAAATCCACAAAATTGCACAAAACAAAACTTCAGTTTGCTGTACCCTGAGTACTATGTTGAATCCACACAAATGAAGTGATGTGCAGGCATTGTATTAGGTATTACAAGCAATGTAGAGATGACTTAAAGTATATGGGAAGATAATGCATAGGTTATATGCAAATACTACACCATTTTATATCAGGAACTTGAGCATCCATGGATTTTGGTATCCTGGAACCAGTCCCTCACAGATACCACAGGACGACGACTGTATATACTCCATAAATATGTGTTGAATAAGTGAATGAATACTTTTAAAGCATTTTGATAAAGTCACAGAAGAAGTGGAACTTTTAACTGCAGCTTAACCACAAAGTAATCAGTTTAAAGTGAAAGAAGAGAACCCTGTAATGAATACTCCAGTTGGAACATTTCCTTTCAATGGACCTTGAACTAGCCCAGAAGCAGTGATTTGGATAACTATTGAGTGTATCATACTCATCTGTACACATGTTTGTGGGACATCCTGTGTTCATTATCGATACCTTGCTGCCTGTGGAAAGTAGACTGAAACATAGTTTAAAGTACACACCCTCAAGAGGCAGCTTCCCTGTATGATGATTATGAAAGTGGAATTTTGCATCACACATGTGCATGAGGACACCAAAATACTATTCAGTTATTTTCCCGATATCAAGAACTAGATGCATGTGGTTTGATGGTTTCATTGCATTAGAATGGATGGGATTCAGGGAGGAAAGATTATTCTGGCCCATTTGAATGCCGTATGCTTTCAGGTGTTGTAAATGTAGCTTGGAACAAAAAGTCCAAACAGTCCCAAGATACAGTGGGAATCAGACGGTGGTGACGAAAAGCAGGAGCTTCTGAGTTGTAGCTCTTCCTAAATCTATTGGGATTTTTGTTTGTTTATCAATGTCAAGTATGTAAGTTAACGATTCACAAGGAAGCCTCATTTGAGAAACTTAATACTTCAAAATTGATAATAGAGAAACTAAAGGAAAATATTTGCTGAAATCTATTTTAAAATTTGTAATTTTAAAATTAAGTATTAATACTTGAGATGATTGACTTGATATTTTATAGACTCTAGCGGTATCATTTGTTAATAATAACATTATCAGATTTTGTGTCCTAAGGAAAAAATTCATATACAAGTTTGACAAGTAGTTGGGTGTGTACAGCAACAGACAGATGTGCCGAGAGGTTTATGTGATTTTAGACAATACCAAGGATTAGTGTTGATGAATGATGTTTCCACACGTGGGCTTCTATTGACACCAAGAGGAAGGTCGCTAATCTTCTACCCACATCTCTGCTTCTGAACACCAGACACAGAATTCTAGTTTGCCTCAGGGAATTCAATGTTTGCAACTAGGAATTATAGCAACAAACAACATAGGATATGGTGGATAGACACCAGCACACTAGTAACTATAACAATAATGGAAAGCTATGATGGCTCAACTAACAATTCCAAGCCCACAGATATGCCTCCAATATGCCAGAAAATGAAGTTACATTAAAAACTAAAAAAGGGTTCTAAGTTAGCTTATCTCCTATATAGTCAGTGGAAAAAATATATTTACCATAGACCTAGACCTCTATTTTTTTTTTTTTTTTTTTTTTTTTTTTTTTTTTTTTTTTTGAAAGGGAGTCTCACTCTGTCACCCAGGCTGGAGTGCAGTGGTGCCATCTTGGCTCACTGCAACCTCCTCCACCTCCCAGGTTCAAACAATTCTCCTGCCTCAGTCTCCTGAGTAACTGGGATTACAGGTGCCCGCCATCATGCCTGGCTAATGTTTGTATTTTTAATAGAGACAGGATTTTACCATGTTGGCCAGGCTGGTCTCGAACTCCTGACCTCAAGTGATCTGCCCACCTCGGCCTCCCAAAGTGCTGGACCAAGCATCTAAGATTCAGTACTTGTTACAAGTTCCAAAATGCTATGGGATTGTATCTCCCAGCAACTTAACACTTGAATATGAGGTTTAATAGAAAATTACTGTAACAAAGTTTTGAAACTCTTATAGACAGCAGCCTGGTGTGATGAAAAGAGTGTAGAAATTTGAATAAGACAAACCTGTCTTTCAGTTCTGACAAGCTGTAACATTTGGTGTAAGTTATTTAATGCCACTAAGTCTCAATTTTTTCATCATTGCAATGGCAGTAAGATAACACAGGGTTTTTGTATTACGTGAAATTATGTTTGTGTATTAGATGTTATAAAATGGCTACCAGCAGGTCCTAAGGTCACATGCATCCTTATTAATGTATTCAGTGGGAGAGGAGGTATCTTTGTCCTGGCATTTCATGCACAGGTCCACAGACGCTTGCTGACTGAGTAAGCTTAGATCATTCACCTCTGCCCTGAGCCAAGCAATGAAGCCAGGAAGTGTGATTTGCTGTTTGTCCTACCCTAACTCCTGGGCTACTCCTGAAATACATGGACCTCGAGTTGGGGAGAAAGCTTTTCCCAGAGCAAAGTCAGGAGGCTTGGCTACAAGAACCAAAAGTGGAACTGGGATAGCTAAACCCATACGTATTCACTACAGTCAAAATAGTGGGTGAATAATTAATAAAATTCATTTCCCTTCCTGTCCCTACCTCATATTAGAATCTTAGTATCTTAGTTGCTATTTCTTGTAAAAAATTTTTGAGACAAGGTCTCACTGTGTTGCCCAGGCTGGTCTTGAACTCCTGGATTCAAATGATCCTCTCCCCTCAGCCTCCCAAGTAGCTGCATTCTACCACGCCCAGCATCTTAGTTATTATTTCTTGATGTGATGTCACGAGGGTTTCTTATCCACAGGTAGTGCCCGTTTTAATGTCATCCAGGACCTCAGTAACGTTTTCTACTAGTCCCCAAAGGCCCATGGTTCTCCAATCCCTTGGGGACTGCAGACCTAGCCCCTCTGCCATTCCCCCACAGGGCTGTTTATCAGTGGCATTTGCACTTCACACACATATATTCAACTTTTAAGGAACAGTTTCATCACCGGGAAAGGGGATTTATGGGAACAAACTTCAAACCCAATAGGAAATTCAGAGGTACTGAGATTTAATACTCGACTCGGCTTGACTTACTTAAAGCTGCTTTTTACTCGTTTCCTTCATCCACCCTCCAGTTTCACCAGATCCACTCAAAACTTACAAACTTCTTTAACACCGGAGACTGAGTTTTATAAAATGCTTTTGGTGTATTTACGCAGCCCCTGCTCTGGTGCTGGGTACCCTGTAGATACTATACATGTTCGTGGGTAAGAATAATTCTATAGGGTCGTGGTAAGCAAATTACCTTTATATGTCACTGTTTACAACGTTCTGTTCTTTCAAGATCATTTTAAAATGGTATTTGGAAGAGCTGTGGCAGAGGGTATAAATTCTATTTAAAGAGGTAGGTATTTACTCTTATCCTTAAAAGGTAATTTTAAGCAATCTAAAACAAATTAAGTTTTCCCCCAGTTTCGGGCTTCCAGGGGAGTGAGAAAGGGCGGTTGCCAGGGAAATCTTCTCCTGATTGGGAAGCGACAGTCGTGCCTAGGGATCTGCACATTGCGTAATTGTAATTTTCCTATTCTTGCTCTTTTTTTTTTTTTTTTTTTTTTTTTTTTTCTGTTTTTGCTATGAGAAGAGCAAGCTAAAAAGGCTAAAGGGACATTTAAGCCAAGTCGCATTTGTCAAGGTGAAAGCTGTGTGGAGCAGAAAAGCAGTTCTCCCAGCTGCAAAGAAGATGCAAAGAAATCGAGTGAGTAGGGAATCTGAGAGCCCACTAAAAGTGCTTAGAAGGCCAACACATTACAGCCATTTCCCTAAAAAGTTGTAGGCAGGAACCAGAAGTCCAGGGCGGAGCCTTCCTACAAATGCTAAGACGCTGTTGGGATGCTTCAAGGCTCCCAAAGCCACCCTTAAAGGTGTGGCTGTCCTGCAAGTTTTCTAATCGCCTCCCCCCCCCCCCCCCCCCCCCCACCGAACTGTTCATGTTTGTTTAAGCAGCAGCTGCAAACAGTACTTGGTAAGGCAGCCCCAGACCAGGAAATGACAGCACTCTTTCACTTCAGAATTAAGAATTTATGATTTTGAACCCTCTTTTAGCAGTGCTAGAAAATTAGTGACACGAGAACAATTGTGCTTATTTGAATGGTTACATTTTATTTTAAAAACCACTACTGTTGAGTGGGAGTATGCACCCCATTCTTTTCTTCTTTTTTTTAGTTTATTAGTTCATTCACTTAATCATCACAGATTCATCAGAGGCAAGGTGATATTATTAAAAGTTTTGGTGTCAGACAAGTGCACATTCCTACCACTTATTAAGACCTGGGGCAAGTCCTTTCATCTTTTTTTTTTTTTTTGACACAAAGTCTCACTCTGTCCGCCAGCTGGAGAGTGGTGGCACCATCATAGCTCACTGCAGTCTCAAACTCTTGGGCTCAAGCAATCTTCTTATCTCAGCCTCTCAAGTAGCTAGGACTAGAGGCACATACCACCACCACACCAGCTACACTTAAAAAATTCTTTTGTAGAGATGGGGTCTTGCTATGTTGCCCAGGCCAGTCTCAAACTCCTGGAATCAAGTGATCCTCCTGCCTTGGCCTCCGAAAGTGCTAGGATTACAGGTACGAGCCATTGCACTTGGCCATTTTACCTTTTTGAATCTCAATTTTGAAGCAGTAGAATGGAAATAGTAATGCCTATTTCATACAACTGCTGCAAAGATTAAAATAAAGTAACATAGGCACTGCCCCTAGCTCATTGAGATTATTCCATAATTGTCAGATATTTCATGAATGTCAGATGCCCAACTCTCCTTTCATAATGTAGGTTTTTCTCCTCCTATTTACCATTCCTTTTCAAGCACAGGAAAGGCCAAACAGGTTGACCCCTGAGTCACTACTAAGCACCCTTATTTACCTGGTGGTTGTCATTGAAACACCTTGTGCTTGGGAAGGAATCGACAGCTGCTGAGGGGTAGCTGTGCAAATAGAAACCTATCCCTGATGCCCACCATTCAGTTGTGACTTTTCCTTGCTCTATTATCTTTGTTTGCACCAAATCAACCAAATGCTAAGTTCCTTATTCCCAGTTCTTTGGTTCCTGATGAAATAGAACTTTGCTTTATGCACTCACAGCCTTGGGCTCATCAGTTTTCCTCCCAAATCTCTGCAATCCAGAATAGCTCACGGAATCGCACTGGCCTGCCCTTGTATATTTTCAGGACATATGCTCCATTTCAGCTGTCCCGGCTTTCTAAGTGTCTTCATTCCTTTTGTGGCTCTCAGATTTCCCAAAATCTCACGCATTCTCATTACTCCACACCTCACCATGCAACTTCCCATCCTGAGATAATCCGCTCTCAAAGAGTCACGTGCACATGGCTTCATCTCTCAACCATCGTCCCTCAGACCATCACTGGCACAGACTATATCCATTTAGTTACACTTTGATAACTGCAGCCCAGCCAAAGCGGGGCACTCAAGCTAGATGCACTTGGGGAGAGACTTTTAAAAGTAAGCGTTCCTACGTCTGATAGAGTAGTTCTTGCAACTTTTCTTTCAAGGGATTGTAACTCATTCTTTGTTTATCAATTTTTTTCCTTCAGACAGACCTTAAAGCACTATGACATTATTTTCTTATCTGAAATATGTGCTTTGTAGTTTATCAAAAAATAATTGTTACCCAAAAGACATGTCAAAAGACATATATGAATATGCTAGAAGGGGACGGGGGAGATTCCTGAACTGTCAGTGGCAGACCTCAACTTGGGCACAGTGTCACCCTACACTAGTTACTAATGTCTCTGGACCTCAGTTTCTCTATATAACAAACTGAGGTTATAATATTTACTCCTCATATCCTTCATGATGGTTGTAAGGATCGTGAGACATTATGTGAACTTACGATTTTTTTCCAAAAGCATGACATGATAAATGTAATTGCTATTATTAATTTGGTTATGAGTAAATATGAACATTAAGTTTGACAATTACTATCCCAGAATAAATTCATTTCTTGTTTTTCTTTTCATACATATTTTAAAAGAGTTTTAAATTTATTCTAAGAGCCATAGTTTCTACGTTTTAGCTTTTTGGATATTGGGATAAATCATATATTCTATGGAGTGTCAGAATTTATTGATGATGTTTATTTCTTTCTTAGCAACACAAAAAATGTTGGGACAATTGCATTGGTGTCTTAGATTCAGTAAAATGTGCAGTGACATGATCTCAGCTCACTCCAACCTCCGACTCCCGGGTTCAAGCAATTCTACCGCCTCAGCTTCCTGAGTAGCTGGGATTACAGGTGCCCACCACAACGCCCAGCTATTTTTTTGTATTTTTAATAGAGACGGGGTTTTATATGTTGGCCAGGCTGGACTTGAACTCCTTGCCTCGTGATCTGCCCGTCTCGGACTCCCAAAGTGTTGGGATTACAGGCATGAGCCACCACGCCCCACCGTGTGTTCCTCTTTCAACTGACTTCAGGAAAACCTAAAGTGACGGGAAATATCAGCACCAAAAGATAGTCCACTTCCAAAGCTCCTAGCAGAGAGACAAATACCTTTTTGTGCCCGTGGGCCAACTTAGGAGAACCGTTTTCTTACCGTGAAAGAAATTTTTATAATTTTGCAAATTATTTTATATATAGTCCATTTGCACTTATATTCTTATACTAGAATATATAGTGGATAGAAATATGGCAGCCACTGCTTTTAATCCACTGCTTTTAATAATAAATGCCACTACTTTTAATCCCCAAGATTTTTATAATTGACCATATTCTTTAAAAGTAGCCATGAAGAAAGCCAGGTGTGGTGGCAGGTGCCTGTAGTCCTGGCTATTCAGGAGGCTGGGGTGAGAGGATCACTTGAGCCCAGGAGTTTGAGGAGCAGCCTGGGCAACAGAGCAAGACCTCATCTCTACAGAAATTAAAAAGAACCAATTGGAAGTGGAGAGACTATTTTTGCTCCTAACTTGCCAAAGAAAATTGAAGGTAGGCATCAGAGTCTTGGAAAGCCAAAGCCATTCATCATCAGGGGTGTCTGTGTGCTCAGTAACATGGCTGAGTACAGTGTACAGTGAAGAACTCCCATCAAACAGAACTTTATTAAACACTTCCTATGTGCTTATGGACATTACCTCATTTCATTCACACATAATTCTATGGGATAGGAAACTGAGGCACAGATAAGTTAATTAACTCACCCAAGGATGTACCTAGTAATTTACCCAGCAAAAATTCAAAGCTGGAATTCAAGCCCGGGCAGTTTATTGGAGAGCCCACCCTCTAATCCTTTGGCAATACGGCTTCCCCCGATTTCAGTAAGCTTATGGAGTAGTTGGAGAGATGAAACAAAGACAAAGAGCCATGTCCATAAAACAGCATTTCGTGATTATTTGAGTACTCAGTATAATGTGGACCGAGGGTTGGGATACTTTCTCTATGAGCCATATTGTCTCCATCGCTACCATAAAGCTCTGCGCTTGTAGCTCAAAGGCAGCCATAGATAACACAGAATGAATGGGCATGCCGTGTACCAATAAAACTTTATTTACAAAAATAGATGATGAAACAGATTTAGTCTGCAAGCTATATTCTGCTGACCTCTTACATAGATGGTACATGCTATAAATTTCATAAACAAAAAGATTAATTTAGGCTGAAGTAGTTGGAGGGAGTTTTGGGAGAGCAGATTCAACTTTAAGGAAGACTTGAGATAGCTTGAGATGAGCTATGTGACCTGACCCCCTTTGCTTCTCTTGCTCAGTGCTCTCTGGCCAGGCTGGCATTTTCATTCCTAGGGCTACAATTACTCCAATCTTCTTCTTACTCTAGATACTTTGCACCGGCTGATCCTTCTGCCTGGAAGCTGTTCCCCTAGATCCTTCCAAGGCTGGCTCTTCTGGTCATCAAATCTCTGTTACTTCTTCAGGGGGCTTCACTGAAGGACAAGTTGAAGCAGCCCCCCTCCAGCTACCCTGGCACACCCCCTTATCTTATTTCCTTATAGCATTTATGCTTTCTGAAATTATCTTGTTCATTTATCAGGTGCTTGTCTATTCGCTGTCTCTTCTTGCTCTCCTTCTAGAATATAAATTACATGGAATGAGACCAACGTTTGTATTATTCACTGGTGTGTATTCCCAGCACCCAAACCATGGCTGGCAAATAAACAATTAAAAAATACCTGCAGAAGTAAAGAAATAAGGGAGTGAGGCAGGAAGAGAGACAGAAAATATGAGCATGCCCCATTAGGTGGTGTTTTATTTTCTCCTGTTCTGTGACTGAATAGACTACAACCTTCATTAGAATGGCCCATCCTTCAGTGCCCATGACATCATTTCAATTCAGAAAGCATTCTCATCCTGGCTGGGCACGGTGACTCACCCCTGTAATCCCAGCACTTTGGGAGGCCGAGGCAGGCAGATCATGACTTCAGGAGTTTGAGATCAGCCTGGCCAACATGGCGAAACCCCGACTCTACTAAAAATACTAAAATTAGCCAGGCATGGTGGCGGGCACCTATAGTCCCAGCTACTAGGGAGGCTGAGGCAGGAGAATCTCTTGAACCCAGAAGGCAGAGGTTACAGTGAGCTGAGATCGTGCCACTGCACTCCAGTCTGGGTGACAGAGCAAGACGCCATCTCAAAAAAAAAGATATTGAAATAATTATTTCAGTACGTTCAAGACCAGCCTGGCCAACGTGGCAAAACCCTGTCTCTACTAACAATACAAAAATTAGCTGGACGTGGTGGCACAGGCCTGTAATTTTAGCTACTGAAGAAGCTGAGGCAGGAGAATCGCTTGAACCGGGAGGTGGAAGTTGCAGCGAGCTAAGATCACGCCACTGCACTCCAGCTCAGGAAACAGCGCGGGATACTATCAAAAAAAAAAAAAAAAAAAAAAGCATCCCTATCTTGTAATTAGAGGGTGTTAGCCCTTGATTATGGCCATTTCTTAGTCAAGGGCAGGTCTTCCGGTTTTCCAAATGATAACATGTGGTTTCAGTTGTAGACGGGCTATCACTGAAACAGAGAATGCACACTAATCCTCATTTTGTTTTAACAAAAATTAAGATTTCTGTTGGAGTGCTAATGCTTAAGCGTAATAATTAAAAAGCAATTAATCCTTTTTTCTCATCCATACTACTATAAAATCTAACCTGTATTAATTTGTTTTTATTATTGTTTGTTTATGTTTGTTGAGTCCAACCCCCTCCTAAGCTGGTGCACACAAGCAGGGCATCCCACCAGCCTAAAATCAATGAGGTCCTGCCCTCTTTGTCTCTGCTCCAGCTTTCCTTGTACCAAGACCTCCAGTTCCTGAAACTGCCACCACAGTAATAATGCAGGCTTTTCTGAGACAGCTGCAAGGCTATCTTTTTCTTTGGATTTTCCTAAATCTTTTCTCTTTGTGCGGCTGAAATGGAAAGACACAAACCTCTGCCCAGCTCACAATAGCAGCTGCAGCCATGTCATGCCCCCTTTCCTTCCAATCAAAAGGGATTCACATTTCACTCTTTGGACCTGGCATGCTTACCACTCTATATGCTGTTTTCTAAAGCCATGCACCTAAGTAACGTCTGCCTTTTGCTTTAGTGTTTAAGAAACAAAAAATAAAAACGGACTCGATTATACCGATGTTAATGGCCCTTGCAGTTCAGCAGCTGTGTTTTTCTTCTCCAAGGTCTCGATTTTCTGTCTTCACACTTTCCCTAGAACTGATGACTGTATTATTTTATGTGTAATCTTGTTGTATGCTACCTTTAGGTATATAAATAATGTATTACTATTCAAATTCCACTCCAATGGAAGTCACTTCCACACAACATCTTAGCTGCCATCATTTGAAAAGTATGATTAATTGAAAGATCTACAGGTAAAATACTTCTCAGCTGATTCCCTAAACAACAATTACAGACTGTTTCTAGTAGTAGTTTCCACACAGACTGGAGTGCAGTGGCACGATCTCAGCTCACTGCAACCTCTGCCTCCCGGGTTCAAGAGATTTTCCTGCCTCATCCTCCTTAGTAGCTGGGACTATAGGAGCCCGCCACCATGCCTGGCTAATTTTAGTATTTTTAGTAGAGTTGGGGTTTCACCATGTTGGCCAGGCTGGTCTCAACTTTGAACAAAATATCTGAACAAAATTTGCCTTATTTTGTTGCATAAGCCATATGAGCTAATCAGTTTGACATTACTCTCTGATATACTCCAGAGACCAATGCTTATGAACTTCACACCACTATTGAGAAATAGCAAGTGTGGGGTGCATCGTCTATGACCCTCAGCTGTACCAAGTTAATTTTTAAAATATAATTGCTAAGCCTGTACTGAGGCTCTGAACATGATCCTATCTCTGCAGTGAGTCACCTGCCAATGCAAGAAAAACAAGACTGTTCTCAGCATTTACAATTTCCTGAGAAATCTTTGTTGCTGTGGTGATTTTGATGCTTTTACCTAAAAAAGTAAAAACATGACATTGTTACTAGCATAATTAATAAATGGCAAGTGTATCGAATGTGATGAGCACAAAGGTGTCCGGGACTGTAATTGCTCAGTTCTGCAGGTGCCACAAAGCACAGCCTAGAAAGACAAGGAGCGTCAAACAGTGGTCAACATATGGCCCTAAGAACTGCCTCATTGGAACTCAGCCCCTTCTTAGCTGTAACTCTGGGTGAGTTACATAACTTTAGTGTCCTCCTTTATAAAATGGGAATAATAGTAATACACCCCTCCACCGTGTGGATCAAATGAGCTGACATCTATAAAGCGCTTAGAGCAGTGCCTGCACACGGGAGCACAATGTAAGCGCTTAGAACAGTGCCTGCACACGGGAGCACAATGTAAGCGCTTAGAACAGTACCTGCACACGGGAGCACAATGTAAGCGCTTAGAACAGTACCTGCACACGGGAGCACAATGTAAGCGCTTAGAACAGTGCCTGCACACGGGAGCACAATGTAAGCGCTTAGAACAGTGCCTGCACACAGGAGCACAATGTAAGAATTGATTAAATACAGTGAACATGCTGCAGGGTGATGCTTCCTCTTGGTTAGTACTTTTCAGAATTAGAACCTACAAATCACTGTTTTAAAGTCCACGAATAGTAGCATTTCTTCAATCTGAAGTTCTTAGATCTAAACTTTCAAGTTATACAGGTAAATTAACAATTAAAAAGGAAAGAATGATCCTCTTTTAGTAGAACATCTATTCTCACTTCCTTAGAACCTATAATATTTCGAAATCTCTGTCTGACATGTGTGTGTGCTACTGTGGACAATTTTCTTAACACTTTAGGTTTCAACATGATATATTATGAATCATAAAATTTTGATTAATGTAATTTTGATCTTAGGAATTAAACACTTCAAACTGTAGTGCTGCTGTTTTAGCTGTGTGTCCTTCAGCAAGTTACTTACCTTCTCTGAGCTCCTGCTTCACACCTGCGAAAAACAGAAAACTATACACAGGTTGTCATATTGATGAAATGAGATCTTGTAGGCAAATGTTTTTTTAGCAGAGTTAATGTTAATAATGAAGTACCATGTTATTTTAATGTATAGGCAGTAAATTGTTAATATCAAAGTATTAAAAGCCTTTTTATTTTCTCATTGCAAACCTGGCCAATTCCAGGGAGCCTTTCCTGGATCCTCCTTTCCCAGATCCTCCTTTCCCATCACCATTACTGCTAACTCTCGTTTCTTTTCTCATCTCTGTTATAAATATGTTGAGGGCAAGAACCAGCCTCCCCCTTTTTTGGTCTCTTTTCCTTAAGCCTTGTGCAGTGCTCTGTGCACTGTAGGATGTTTGCTATGTTACTTCTTAGTGGATAAAAAGAGTGGCTACTATGCATCTTTTTTCACATCATGAAAAATGAAGAAGGAATGAGATCTAGGTTGAGTTCATGTTGAAGTGGAAAATCTAAGAGGAACTTAAGAGAAAGCCACGAAGACGGCTTTTAAAACATAGTGCAATGTTCTGCTGAACTCGGAGAAAATGACTGTGGAAAGAAAAAAAAGAGCAGTGCACTAACAGCATTATTTTGTTATGGTACCCACAGTTAGGGACTTAGAGTAGGATCCAGCAAAGCAAAAGGAAAGGAACAATTCAGACAAGTAGTAGCTATACCAGGTAAGTTGAGGAATCCGAAGGCCAAAAAGGGGAGAAACTTGCAAGAGGAGTTATTTGTGTGTACGTGTGTGCATGGGTGTGCAGAGGCCAACAAAAAATAAAAGCAAGAAAATGCCATTATCTTCCAGAAGGAGATCATTGAAAACCTTTAGAGAGTGCTTTAAGCAGATCTTTGGAAGCTGAATCCAAATTAAGAAAGATTCAGAAAGAATAAATGATTGGGGAGTAAATGCAGCTGGTGGAGACCACTGGTTTAGGAAGAAGACAGACTGGATATGAGATGGTAAAGTCACAAGGTTCAAGGAAGGCATAGATCAATCAGAAAACATTCCCGAATCTTAAATGGCAGTTGAAAACAAATCACTGGAAAGCTTAAATAAAATTGCTCTCCTTTCCAATGGCATTCTTATGCCCGACTCAACTATTATCAGCGTGAGAAAACTGAGATGTACAAATGATTCAAAGCCAATGGTTTTAATTTTTCCTAATACATGAGTCATGTAAAAGATTGAGAGACATGGATTTGTATGTATTCAAAATATTCTTGAGCCTATTACAATAAAATATTGTTATTGAAAGGTTAATGTCTGAAGTTTCAGATAATTATATTACCAACATGCAGTACCATACCAAAAAAAGAAAATACTTGGTCTTATTTATTATACGTTTTAAAATAACTAAGAGGATAATTGGAATGTTTATAACACAAAGATATGACAAATGCTTGAGGTAGGCCGGGCGCGGTGGCTCAAGCCTGTAATCCCAGCACTTTGGGAGGCCGAGGCGGGCGGATCACGAGGTCAGGAGATCGAGACCATCCTGGCTAACACGGTGAAACCCCGTCTCTACCAAAAATACAAAAACTAGCCGGGCGAGGTGGCGGGCGCCTGTAGTCCCAGCTACTCGGGAGGCTGAGGCAGGAGAATGGCGGGAACCCGGGAGGCGGAGCTTGTAGTGAGCTGAGATCCGGCCACTGCACTCCAGTCCGGGCGACAGAGCGAGACTCCGCCTCAAAAAAAAAAAAAAAAAAAAAAAAATGCTTGAGGTGATGGATACCCCATTTACCCTGATGTGATTATTACACATCATATGCTTGTATCAAAATAGCTCATGTACTCCATATACACTTACTACGTACTCATAAAAATTAGAAATGTTAAATCTAAAAAAAGAAAAAGAACAGAAAAAGGTAGGATTTTGTAAAACGTGATTTATCTGTTTTCTATCTGAATAGGTTCCTCAAGATGAATGGACAGGGTACACGCCTGGAGGTAAAGATGATGAAATTCCATGCCGAAGAATGCGGAGTGGTAGTTATATCAAGGCCATGGGGGATGAAGACAGTGGAGACTCAGACACGAGTCCCAAGCCTTCTCCAAAAGTTGCTGCACGGAGAGAAAGCTATCTCAAGGCTACTCAGCCATCCCTTACAGAACTCACCACACTCAAGTAAGTAGTCCTAACCCTGCTCTTGTGATAATCCAGGTGCTTGTATTATCACCGAGGCTCAGACGGTGTGTCTCCTACAGTAAGTGGGGCAGAAACATCCTACAGGTGGAGCAGTGCAATAATTGATTGTGACTTTAGATCTGATGTCTGTACCCCAGTGCCTTTGTAGAGAGAGGCAACAGATGTGCTCTGCATTGATCATAAACTGAACCCCTCATCTCTAAGAAGCAGAAACAATCCAATCTTTTCAGAAGCCATTCTGGATTCTTTTAAATCCAGAATGGCTTCTGAAAAGAATTAAAATTTCTGGTCAATGAGAATATACATGTATCCCAATTCCTGAACATTTGCTGAGGCGTGAAGTACATACAAGAACTTTTTCTTAAGACTCTTGAATTTTTCAGATAATTGAGTAACATAATAGAGGAGATTGTCTTGGAGAAGCTTATAGAATGTGACCATGCTTGCAAATTGGATATGTGAAGGTTCTTGACATACATTTTTAAACTTGGGCACTCAATACATATTACAATTTGAAGGCCTTAAAAATGTTTTGTTTGAAAATATAAATATAGTCATACATCATCTAATGATGGGGTTACATTCTGAGAAATGCATCATTAAGTTATTTCACTGTGCCAACATCATAGAGTACACTTACACAAAGCTAGATGGTCTACCCTACTACACACTTAGGCTATATCGTGTGGCGTATTGCTCCGAAGTTTCACACCTATGCAGCAAATTATTGTACTGAATGCTGTGGGCAACTCTCAGACAATGGTAAGTATTTGTTTATCTAAATATATCCAAACATAGAAAAATACAGTAAAAATACAGTATTTTAATCTTATGGGACCACCCTATCATATGCATCATTAGCTGAAATGTTGTTATGCAGCATATGACTGTAGTCCTTAACTGTATTTGTGCTGTTTGTAAACAAAGAACAGCACTACACAGGAAACCACTGAAATTGATTATTTTAAGCCAGACCTGATTTAATTCTAAATGCTGTTTATAGAGACTAAATTCTTTAGAGTCTTGAAATGTAGAAATAATAGAATTCCGCTTGGACCTGAAAAATATATTACAGATAACTCATATTTTTAAGTGCCTTTGATTCTATATTTTGATGAAATAACATTGCTATTCATGCATTTATATTATGTTACTAAATAAAATATTAAAAGACAAAATAAGTAAAACAAAAAATCGATGCAGTCGAATTAAGGAAAACAAACGTATTTGTTATTCAAGAGCACTGAAACACAGCTGACTGTTGTGCGATGGGAATTTACTTAAATAGCAGAGTATGTTGTATTTTAAAGAACCAGACAGAGACAGCCTCTCATGAATTATTTGTCAAGGGTTCGTGTGTAACAATTCTGGATTGTTTTAATCAAAAATTAACACCAATGCATCAGTAAATTAAGCCAAGAAAAAAACCTCTTCCTTCTTTCTTTGGCTTTCAGTTGCCCTTCCTCTTTGCCTTTTTATTACATGTGTTAGTTTTCAAGAATCTTCAGAACAAACTACCACAAACTTGGCTTGATTAGATCTACAAAGACTCTATTTCCAAATAAGGTCATATTCACCGATAGTAGGAGTTAGGACTTCAATATATCTATTTGGAGAACAGAATTGGACCCAAAACATTGCCACACGAGGTTAAAAAAAAAAATCATGGAAATAAAAAACAGAAACAAGTCTTCATTGCATTTTGGCACACCTAGCAGATGCTCAGAAAATTAAATTAAAAGAACTGGATTTGTAATAAAGGCAGTGGACCAAGGTGATATGAAGCGAGGGAGGCTAAGGACCCTTCTGAAAAAAATATCTTCTATGGACCTTAACATATCTCTCCACTAGACACAATGCTAGGTAGTCATGGCCGTGGGGTTAACATCTTCCTGAAGATGCAAGAAAAGAAAGTCACTTAAACCAGCAACCTCCAGAGTCCTTTCCACCTCCCGAGTATCCTGTTAGGTTGTCATCAAGATGCATTGGTCACATACACTAAGTGATACTTTGGGTCTTGGGTGATAAGATAGAGGAATTGCTCTTGTCCACAGCGATATCCAGGTAAGAGGAGAACAGAAAGATGCAGAGCCGTGAGGAAGATGAGAAGGGTGCTCTGAGGAGACTGAGGACAGGGGTAGTGGGTAGGGGCTGAAATCAACATCACAATCGTGCCCTGGGCTACTCGCATAGCTTCAGGATGTGGAGGATCACTCTGAAGTCACTGAAACTCTTTCTTTCTCATTTGCCTTTTTCACAATATGACCCTCCTCTAATGTCCTGGACCATATTTTCGTGACCACCATATATTTCTTTTACTGCTCAGAAGTTTTCAGAGCAGAAAGAGGCAAACAAGCAGATGACAGCTAGGCTGATGGTAGAGGGCCAGTTCTTTCAGACGGTGAAGTTGTTGAACTGGGTATGAGTTAGTGACTGCTATTTCCTCCCTCCCCACTTACAGAAATTCAAAGTGGTGATAAGTGGACAGGAGAACACCTACTAAACTGAAAACATTTTACTTAGGATGGAGTTTCCCCAAACCATCTCTGTTGTCCCCTATTCTTTGGCAGGAAAGAGAACTTTTTTTTCCTATGTTTATGTAAGATGGATAATGTGCCAATATCATAACAAGGTTTGAAGGAAGCACATCTCATATATTACTGTGAAAACTCAATCATCATTATTATGATCCACAAAAGGATCACAAGAGAACCTTAGACAACCATCTGAACATATCTTCCTTCCGTGTGCTACCATCACATCCCCTAGAATCGTTTCTCATAGTTCTACTTACCTCCATTCGTTTCACACTCACCTAGTTTATGAGTTCCCTTTGTCATTACAGTCTACACATTAAACCTCCGTTATCTTCAACTGCATACAATTGTTAGTGACCTCTAGTTTAACCAGATTGGCCAGGTACGGTGACTCACACCTGTAATCCCAGCACTTTGGGAGGCCAAAGTGGGCAGATTGTTTGGGTCCAGGAGTTCAAGACCAGCCTGGGCAACATGGCATAACCTCGTCTCTACAAAAACTGCAAACATCAGCCAGGTGTGGTGGTGCGCACCTGCAGTCTCGGCTGCTTGGAAGGCTGAGGTGGGAGGATCACTTGAACCCAGGAAGTCGAGGCTGCCGTGAGCCATGATTGAGCCACTGCACCCCAGCCTGGGCAACAGAAAGAGACCCTGTCTCAAAATTAATTAATTAATTAATAGTTTAACCAGATTAAAAGAGATACAAAAGAAAAAAAGGAAAACACTATAAAGGCAAAAATTCAGACATGACATGACTCATAATCAATTCTGTCTTTCATTCCTTGATGATGTTTTGACTGCAGATCATTATTTTTCTAGAAGTTTGAAGGATTCAGTCCCTTATGAGAAAAAAGATCCCCATATCCTGGAATTCTAGTTCCTCAAAAAAGAAAACTATATTTATGTTCCTACTTCTTTGACATTTAAGTCGATTTTTTTCCCTCCTTCCTCCTCAGCAATTCACAGCTTTAGGGATGAATCATAGCCCTGAACCAAGATAACTAAAATTAGGCAAGTGAGATTGGGGCAACATTTTGTTTAAGGTTTTCAACTCCCATCTTCTCTCAGAAATGTTGGAGAGAAGGCACTCCTACACTTTCTTACATTGTTTTTCTCTTTTCTTTTCTATTTTCCAAAGGCATCTTGAGGGTTTATTTATGTGGGTGGTTTTTCATCAGCTGCTTAATGTTAGTCATTGGGTCCTCAGACATATAGGCCTAAGGTCAGTTAAACATTGTGGTGTTAGGAGTAGTTTTGAGACAATGAAGTCCACCTTTGGGCCAGCAAAACCCCTCCTGTAACTACTCTTGGAAAACTATTATTTCGGTCCCTCTCTTCTCTTATCCCGCAGCTATTAACAAATCACTCCAACTCATCACTAGCTTTTCCTTCTTCCTTACTTATTAGCTAACAAAAAATTTGAAATGGCATATCACCCGAGAATATTAGTATTTTCCAAAAATTCTGAATGTTTAATAGTCAATTTCCAGGCAAGTAGAGGAGACATTTAGGGGCCAGAGTTCCCTCAAAGCATGTCGTTGCAGCCTGGCACTGATGAATAACATAAGTCTCTTACTTGGAGTGCTATTTATTCTAGAACTGAGACTACTGCCTGCTACCATGATTAGTTAAAACCAAGTCCAAATCCCATCTGGGGCTTTTATTCAATACACTGCAGAAAGAACTTTTTAAAAATTATACTAAGTGGGGTGTCATTTAAAAGATTCTGAAGTTAAATTCAAAATATCTATGAATCCCACATGAATAATAGTTTAAAGTGACTTAATACTTCATCTCTTTATCCAAGCACTAAGAAAAATTCTTCCCCTAGAAGAAATAGTCAGTCTTTAATATTACAGACTTTGAAACTCCTCTGAAATTGGGGAGAAGGATCCCAGGCTGTTGCAAGAGAGCCAGTGAGAGCTCCTAGCAATTTTGATAAAGTGTCTGACGAAAGGCTTCAGGAAGATTGATTTTCAGTTCTAAATGCCTTGAAGGCAAATCGTTTTTCATTTTCAGGATGGTTAATCCTCTTAATCTTCATTTTTCCCCCTGGACCTGAACCTTTTTTTTGTTTGTTTTAGATAAATTGGAAAATTTTAAATTTAAATTTGGAAAACTACTAAGTAGCTGTGTGCCTTTTGGCAAATGGATTAATGTCTCTGAACCTCCTCATAAATGAGAGTCTCAGTCTCTTAGCATGGATGGCACCACTTAGGTGGCTCTCCCTACAACTCCTCCCACCCCAAACCTGTGGCAGACAGCATTAGCCAATCCCAGCATTGATGGATCCCATCACCCTACCGATTGAGAACAGACTGAGCCTCTGAACCAGTCTCAGTGCAGTGCTCCAGCCACCATGATTCATCCATCCAAGATGCCCACAGGTGCTATTCTTAGTCTATGAGAAATATCTCCCAGGAACCTTTCAGCACTGATGTGTATAATTGTAAGAACGAGGCACGGTAGGCTGGCGGTTCACAGTTTAAAGACAAAAGAAAGTAGTATTGGTAAAGAAAATAATTTGAGAAGAGGTGGATGGAGTATTCTTCAACTTTAATTCTGGATATTTTAAATGCGTCGATTTCTACGTAAGGAACCCAAAACCATAGGTTCTTGCTGTAGTCGCTTTTGTTGTTGTTGTTTATCTTGTATATGTTTTTTTCTCCCCTTTTTTCCTCCTGGACACACTGTGTCCTTGCCTGTTCCTCACGTCATACACTCCCCTCCTACCTACCTACTGCTCCTCGTTCTCCTTTTCTTGCTACAGAAAGAGGGGGATGGGATGAAGATTGGAGCATCGCTATTTTTTTCCCCAAATATATGAACTGTATTGCGAACGTAGCAATTTGTATCATCCCATCTGTGTTCTAAGTAGTATGAAACATCTGTTTTGCCTAAATGCTTTTTTGTTCCTCTCCTACCTGTTCCTCTGTATCATTGTAACATACAACAGCAAATGCTCCTCACAAAATAGGTGGAACAAGAAAACACAACCTGCCACACGAAATTGTGGATTAATGTCCTCAGTGATCAGTGATATAAAGTCAGGGTAGTGTCCCATTCTTCCCTGACTATAATACTTTCTTCTATTATCCTCTATCCTTCTAACTCCCCACTCCCACTTTCCAATATAATAAGAAATGTGACACATTTAAAACAGGGAAAGTCATTCTTGTTCACAGAAAAATTGTCACTTGCTCATCTACAAATGATCTAAATACCTTTCAAAACTTTGTTAGAAATCAGCTTGATTTAAAAAAGAAAAAAACACCCAATACAAGCTATCGCCTATTATATTCAGTCCCAGATCACCACTCCTAGTTTTAAAAAAAAATGTTCCTTCATTGGGAAATGAATGCCCTCCTCCAAATGATGTGGGCATGTGTGAGTATTGTAGTCTGTACCAAATCCTGGTCTCTTGCTATATAATTACTCTTTAGAAAAGCCTGTGTTGAAAGGAAGCCTGCATAGACTGAAAAGTTTCTACAATGATCATGACTACAGAGAGGTGAGAACTCCTTGTGTGTCTTTAAAGGAGGCGAAAGAATAAAAGAAAGTCCAGATACTTTTCTAGAGAGAAGGAATGGAGACATTTTTAAAAGTTAAGAGTCAGGGGTTGGAGGAGGGAGAGCATCGGGATAAATAGCTAATGCATGCTGGGCTTAATACCTAGGTGATGGGTTGATCGGTGCAGCAAACCACCATGCACACATTTACCTGTGTAACAAACCTGCACATCCTGCACATGTATCCCAAAACTTAAAATAATTTTTTTAAGTAGGAGGAATATTTACATTTTAACAAGGTTCTAAGTGCCTGACTGAGTGCTATGGGCTTTACATACATGTTTTCTTTTGATCATCACAACTCTATGCATGCAATTTTGCCCATTTTACGAATGACAAATTTGCATCTCAGAGAGATTAAATAACTTTTTAAAGGTCACCTGTCAATCAAATGTCAGAGCTAAGATTTGAGCCCAGGTGTTGAAAGCAGAAAAGATAAAAAGCTGGACGGAAAGTTGAACTTACTAAGACTGCAGTGATGAGCTATTTAAAAGATGTTTAATAATTGAGGGGAAAGGAAGATCAACTGGGTGTGGACAACTGAGAAGTGGTACCCAGGAAAAACAGACATTCAAAACAGATTGTGAGTGAAGGATGGATTTGAAGAGGCATCAGAAGCCTGCAGTGAAGTGAGTTCTGTGTCGGAAGTGTAAACATCAAACATGCAGCTGAAACAGGAAGGATCTTGAGAACATCTTGACTCAGGCTTAGCCTCAGGTGCAGAAAAGAAGGACCAATGACCAAAGGATCAGAGCTACAGAAGGCGCTGGCTGACAGAGGACACAGGAAGAAGGGACGGACTCTTAGGAGCCTGGGTCCAGCTCTGTGGAGACTAATACAATCATGAGTCCTGGGCCTGTATCTGTTCTGTGGCTTACCATGTGTAACCTGAACCTTCTTCAAAGGATGGCAGACCAGGTTTGCACCCTTGACAGCTGGCTTCAAGGGGCTGTGTAAACAAAGCCCTAAGACAGCAGAGGGAGGGGAGCCAGGGAAGGTCCTGGCTGAGGGTTCTGGAAAAAAAGACTCCCCATTCCTTTAGGTGGTGCTGATCACAGATGCTGCCCACTGTCCTTCCAGGATGGCTTCTCTTTGCAGAGAGCCTCAAAATTCTTTCGTCTTGTCTGCCTGCCACCTACCATTTATTCAATTTAATATCTATGTTTCCATTAAAGTGCAGACAACGAGGTAAAGAGAACACCCTAATTACAATCAGAAATTATATTCATGCAATCACTCACTCACTCATTTATTCATGCAACAAACATTTGGTAACTTTAATAATTTAAGTACTGTGTCCTACATTTATAACTTGGTTTCAATATTCACCAAATGCTTTACTAAAATCTGGTTTTCCAGAGTCAAGTGGAAGAGAAAAATACACACACACACACACACACGAGTCTAAGAATGGCAAAAGCAGGCACTACAAAGAAGAAAGGAACTTAAAATTCAGAGGCGGGTGGTGGTAAAGTTGATCGTTTTGGTCAGAATTATTTTCTGATGAGAAAAATCTGCGTTGCCTGGCATAAGAAAGGGTGGTGTTTTTTGTTTCTTTTTGTTTTTGTTTTGTTTTGTTTTGTTTACAGGTTACTATTTAGTTGGCATAGTTCATTATTAGCTTCACTTTTGCTGTATCATTTATTATTAAAGAAATTCTTCTTATGCATGCAGATGGAAGGACATTTTGCAAGAATGAGAAAAGCTTCTTTAAAAGGAAGCCTAGGCAGACATATTAGGAGCTGCCGCTAATCCTTTATAGAAGCAGGCTGGGTGTAAGTCCTAAATAAATGTATGTTTACAGAAGATGCATTTGAAATCGCAAAGCCATCAACATTCCTATCTATAAACCAGGAGGAAATTAGATCAAAATTGCAGCCCAAGGAATTCAGGTTAGCTGCAAGGAGGAACTTCTAAGTGCAAAGTTATTAATTATCAAATCAATTAATTTGGAAATTGTTAGAGAAAACTTCCAAGTCTTCTTTTGAAACCAGCTGAGTTATATTCCTCTGAGACCTTGGATAATTTGACCTTGGACAGATGAAATATCTATATAAGATCTTTCCAGCCTGAAGAGTCTAAGACTGTATCATAAGATCTGCACCATCATCTGATCTGTGCATTGATCCTGTATTTTCAAGCTAAGCATTCAGGAAGAAGAGATTTCAAAGCACCCACATAACACAGTACCCCGTAAATATATCACTTCTCTTCCTGACACTTCCCTTTGTATCAGTGGAATGATCATTTTCTAAATACGGTCTTGAAACTTTGCAACTCACCTCTTACCTCTTCCAGCTTTACTACTTTTCACTTGAGTGATTGCAATGGACCCATTTGTCTTGATGCCCCCAGCCTCTCTCTGCTCCAACTCCTTCTCTAAGACTTTCTACAAGGTTGCTAAAGTGTTATCTCTGAATCCCATGTTGTCTAGGCACAAAGTCCCAAATGTAGCATTCAAAAGTGTCACAGTAAGACTCCATTCTCCTTTGAGATCTTCTTTCCTGCTCTTCCCTTACAAGCACAGAACACTTGTATGGGAAGTAATGTCAAGCCACTTCAACAAGCCACTGATTGTTCAAGCGTAATTATGCAGATTCAAGAAGTTGCAGTATATGTGGCACACTTAGCACCGCCTCTGGCACATGGTGGTTGCTCCATATATGTTAGCTATCACCATCATTATTATCAGTTTTGGCCACCTACTATGTGCTAAGCATTGGGATATATTATAGTAGTCAGGATTCCCAGTACAATAGAACTTGCGATCTAATGAGGGAGAAGATGAGAAGAAAGTCTCCATTCTTTTAAATCTTCTTCTCAAAGTTAACCTCTGGCTGTCAGCCATTATTTCTTCCTCCTCAGAATTCCCGAAGCACTGTGTTAACATTTCTCAAGGTAATATAGCCTTCTTAAGCACTGGTCTGTTTTCCCCATCCCTCGTGTAGAAAGAGATTCAATGCTATCTGAAAGAATGTTTTTGAATCACTTGGCACAGAGTCGTTATCCCAGAGGGGAAGTTGAACAAATGCTAACGCATCATTATGCAATCCCTCTATGCCTAAGGTGCCCTGAACAGTACCCTCCACGAGTAGCTTTAATGTGCAGTGGTTGAGTTGAGTTGCCATCTAACATCTGCCCAGCATCCTTTGACTGCGTCTGTGCTCTCTTTGAGTCTTCCCCCTCCTTCTGCTTCTGAATCTGTGGTTCTCTGAAAAGCTCCGTATTCCTTCTCAACCCTGCTTTGCATTGCCAGCCCACCTGGAGGCTGGGAGCTCAGTCTGGCAGGTACACATTAGCTTGTTAAAAATATCCACGCAGCCATCCCTAGTATTGTTATCTACTTTGAACATGAGCATATTTCCTTTAGTCCATCTGAGGAATCCCAGTTCCTTCTAGTTCTATGAGGGGGCAGGAAGCACCAGCATTAACTAGTCCTTTTGAAGTTGGGAAGGGTCTTCTTCCATGATCACATTAACTACTCCAACATTTTTAAAAATTATTTGTGGCTGGGTGTGGTGGCCCACGCCTCTAATCCCAGCATTTTGGGAGGCCAGGCCAGGCGGATCATTTGAGGCCAGGAATTCAAGACTGGCCTGACCAACATGGCAAAACCCCATTTCTACTAAAAATACAAAAATTAGCTGGGCGTGGTGGCATGTGCCTGTGATCCCAGCTACTCAGGAGGCTGAGACACTCGAACTTGGGAGGCAGAGGTTGCAGTGAACCGAGATCTTGCCACTGCACCCCAACCTGGCCAACAGAGCCAGACTCTGTCTCAAAAAATGTGTGTGTGTGTGTGTGTGTATATATATATGTATGTATGTATATACATTTATGTATGAACCCACATAAACCAATGAGGAGAAAATATCATCTATCCTGATAGCTAGTAAAATTTTAATTTTCTTCTAAGCCTATTGTTTAACATAAATAATTGGAAATAACAGTCGTCAAGTGTTTTTAGTACATATGATAAGATCCTCCCAACGGTGTCAGAAGGAGTTTAGAGGTGATTTTTAACCAACACTTTACTGATACACCAAGGCTTTCCAATGGTTGTGAACCTCACGAGGCAGAGCCTGGGCCTTCAGCTCCACCCCTCTACTTTCTCTCCAACTTCTTTCCTCCCACTGACTCGTGAAACTCTGAGGACTTTTCCCTGAACAGTCTGGAGACTGTTTCCACCATCTGGACATTGTTCTTGACTTGCAGCTCAGAACCTTCTTTTAGTTCTGCGGGCCACACCTCTTTCCCAGAAAAAGCAGAGCTGAGAGCTCTCGGAACAGATCCAGATTACCAACTGCATATAAAATTGCCACCACCTCGGTAGCATCGTTCCTGTGCCAGATTCCAAGAGAGAATGGACACTGCTGTGGGTACAAGCACCTGAGAAGATTGGCCTGGTCCTGAGGTTTGTGCCTTCAGAGCCTGGGTTTGAAAAGTCAAGCTGGGAGCACTTTCCATTGTTGTTGCCGTCTCCACTCAGTGAAGAAAGATTGTGTTGGAGTTTTAGAGTGAGAGAAGCTAGAGATGAAGCTAGCTGGACATGCTCATCTAGCCCGAGACTGCGTTTCTTCATTGAAAGGAGCCTCTACACAATGCTAGGTGGGGTCCAGTAGTCGGATGAGAGCCAATGGTGGACATCTCTTCCCAACTGCATATTCAGTTTGGTCATCCTGGGAGCCATACTGGCCATGATGGGAATATTTCCACCATGGAAGTCAACACACTCTACAAGGCAGAGCTTCTTCCTCCCAAAAACTCAATTTCTAAACATTTACCACTTTACCAACAGCATTATTTTCAGGTAGCCTTTCTTCAGAGATAGAATAAATGAAAAATCTTAGAAGCAAAACTAGAAGGAACCTCAAAGATGATTCCAACCCTTTTATATTACAAATGAGGATATGCAGGCCCCAAGGAAAGAGGTAGTCACTGAAGCCCTTCAGCAGGGTTTAGGACCCAAGTCATCTCACTCTCAACCAAGACTTCTTTCCAGAGGACTCAAAGGTTCGAGCTGCTAACTGCCCTCAGGCAGACAAGAGAGCTATCAGGCTCTGTCTCCACTGCACATATACAATTAAGTGCCGCCAAGAGCAATGAACACAATGTTGTATAATTATTTGTAAGTTGTGAAATTACATTATGTATGTTACCTCTAACTAAAAGTGCTATATTTGTTCAAAAAAGAGAAAAATTAATATGAATTGAAAAGAGGAAGGGATGACTTCATGAAAGAGAAAGGATTCAATTTGGAATCTGAATAATCACTGAGACGCAACAGACTAGGGAGGAGGAAATTTGTCTGAGTATAAAGAAATTAAGTTGACTAGTGTATTAGAAGAGTATTTAAAAGTGAGAGGCCATCTTTGGATAGAAAGTGAGAACTTTTCTAAGTAAGGTCCTTCAATATCCAGAGAATTCATTTTGGTTTAATAAAGACAGCAATAGGAAACCACTGATAGCCGAGCCAGATAATGAAGTGATGTTAAGTGTTGTTTTAGAAAGACGGCCTGCGTGGCCAGGCACGGTGGCTAACACCTGTAATCCCAACACTTTGAGAGGCCAAGGCGGGTGGATCACACGGTCAGGAGTTCGAGCTGAGGCAGAAGAATCACTTGAACCCAGGAGGCGGAGGTTACAGTGAGCTGAGATCGTGCCACTGTGCTCCAGCCTGGGCAACAGAGTAAGACTCCGTCTCAAAAAGAAAAAAAAGATGGCCTGCGTGGTATGGAGTCAAAAATCCAATTACAGCATTTCTTGTGCTTTTCTCTTACTTTTTTCTTCTGGCTTCTTTATTTGTTTTTCTTGTTGTTGGAATATATCTCATTTTAACCCCCCAAAAAATCACCTTGAAGAATAGTAATGGCTAACACTTAGAAGCACTTCCTCTGTGTCAGACACAATTCACATAATAACTAACAGTACCTATAAGGCAAGAATTATTATTAACTAAGTTATACAAGGAGGAAACTGGTGCACATAAATGTAATTGACTTTCCAAGGTCACAGAGCTACAAGTGTCACAGCCAGGATTTGAATCCAGAGCCCATGTCACTCGCCACTATACTAGCCTGCCTCTAGATGAGACAGAGACAAATTGGAGACAGACAGTTTGAAATCAAGTAAGAGGCTGGAGAAAGTTGTACTGCTCCAGGGAAAAAATGGTAGAAGCAGAGATTAGGATGGTACCAGAAAGGGCTGATATACAAAGTTACACAGATAAGTAAGGACACCAAAAATCAAAAGCCAGCCAAGGACAGGTGGTAGAGTTTGGGTGTTTGTCCGCTCCAAATCCCGTGTTGAAACGTAATCCCCAGTGTTGGATGGAGGTGGGGCCTGCCGGAAGGTGTTTGGGTCTGGGGGGCGAATCCCTAATGTATGGCTTAGGTGCTGTCCTCATCATCACAACTGAGTTTTCACTTTGAGTTCGTGCAAGATCTGGTTGTTGAAGAGTGTGGCACTTCCCCACCCTCTTGCTCTCTCTGACACCCTGTCACCTTCGGCCATGATTGTAAGCTTCCTAAACACTCACCAGAAGCAGCTACAAGCACCATGCTTCCTATAGACCCTGTAGAATCATGAGCCAATTAAAACCCTTTTCTTTATGAATTACCCACCTTCAAGTATTTCTTTCTAGTGACCCAAAAACAGCCTAATACAACAGGTCAAATCTCCTTGTTGCTGCTGCTATTATTTTGTCTTGCTTGCTGTAGTGATATGCTATTCCCCCAATATACACCATACCCATATAAGTCTCTTTTTATTTAGGAATAATAGGAAGATTTCCTTTTTTATTATTACAAAATATAAGACTCATAAAAATTTTAACAGCACCAAGAAATATTTTAATAATGTGTAAAAGTCCCCCTCCCCTCTTCATTCCCTTTTTATCCCTCCGTAGAGGTAAGAATTCTGTTTCTTATGAATCTTTTCAGAAATGTTCTAGGCATATATTATATATACCCATGTCTAAACTTTCTTTATACATACTGTTCTACAATTTGCTCTTTTCACTTGAAATTAGGTCTTAAACATTGTTTTATACAAATGCTTGTGGGTTAACCACACTCTTTTTAATATCGGCAAAGTATTCCATTGTATGCCTGTACTATAATTTATACAACCACTTCCCTCATTGAATGGGTAATATTCTTTATGCAAAGCAATGGAAGACAAAAAGACCTAGTTATAACAAAAAGAGATATTCACAACATATCAGCATGGTCATGGGAGTATAGGCCTTGGGCAAGAGGGCAGGAATTAGCTAAAAGTGTAAAAGTAACTCCAATAAACATGAAGGCTTGGCATCTCAAAGCACTTAATCATTTAAAGAAAATGAAAATGAAGCAAAAAGCAGGATATAAAGTAAAATATGTTTCCACCCACCAAAATAGGCAAGTATAATCATAAAACCTGCTGTTCCAATTCCCTGCTGGGAAGACTGGGTTGTAAGACTATGCCACTCGGGGTTGAGTATAAGCGATCTACTACGGGAAGAACAATCCAGGGGCCATTTTAAAAATAGATGCATTTTTTGTTTGTTTGTTTGTTTGTTTGTTTGTTTGTTTGTTTGTTTGTTTTTAACTTACAGCAGTGGTAATATTTGATCAACAGTTAGAATTTTCCAGCTTCTCTTCCTTTTTGAATATTTTGAGATGGACTTTACTATTCATATGATAAGTTAAGATCCTCCTTCTCATTTCTCTTTCCTTGGCTGTCTTAAAGAAAACCATCATCTCAGGTAGAGGAGTATTAGCGGGAGGGAAGAATGATCCTTGGGGAAAAATTTCTAGGTGTTTTGTTTTGTTTTGTTTTGTTTTGAATTAGGTAAATCCATTAACTGCCTGCACTCCGCAGCCCTCACTCTCCACACTTTCCCTGAGTTTATTTAAGTGGTTGCCCATAGCAACCACCGACACTTTAAGTAGCTGAGCTGAGTATTGCAGGGAAACAGTTTGGCAAGCCTCTGTCTAGCTTCCATGATCATTCACTGTGCCCTGGAGGTAACAATATAAAATTCAAATGAGAATTTTAAAATATTAACAATGGTTTTGTGTTTCCTGTGTTTAAAAAAAAAAAAAAAAGGCACTACTTTTTTTAAGTGACATGGTACAACAGGGTCTGCTGGTCACCCTCAATACCACTGGAAAAGGAATAATTTCAGGAATGAGAGGAAGGCTGTGAAGAAACCCCGCAGAAGACAGCACACCGTAGCCACACTCCTCTTGTTCCCTCTCCCTTTCTGGCAGCACCCATGCCCCTAGGGCCCCAGTCCTGCTGACTTACAGGCTGCCTGAAATAATAAGAGAAGGCAGAACTATGTACAAATCTGGACTTTACAAATTTGCAGCCTTATGTGAGTGGCTTCTCTGGTTGTGGCTTTTTGTTTTTCATTTTATAAATGAGTCTATTGCCGGGCGCAGTGGCTCATGCCTGTAATCTCCTTAGGAAGCCAAGGCTGATGGATCACGAGGTCAGGAGTTCAAGACCAGCCTGGCCAAGTTGGTGAAACCACCCCCCGCACCGCCCAGTCTCTACTAAAAATACAAAAATTAGCCAGGCATGGTAGCAGGTGCCTGTAATCCCAACTGCTGGGGAGGCTGAGGCAGGAGAATCGCTTGAACCTGGCAGATGGAGTTTGCAGTGAGCCGAGATTGCACCACTGCACTCCAGCCTGGGCAACAGAGCAAGACTCTGTCTCAAAAAAAAAAAAAAAAAAAGGCTATTGAGGCCATTAAGTGAGATCAGAATGTTAAAATTTTTAAAAAATTAAAAATGGTTCTAATTATCTATTATTTTTAAAAATTGTGAGAATTAACTGAGCCAACTTATGTTAGGCACCTCACCTAGAATGCCCTATACAGTAAGCATATACTTAGCATCTCCTGTGTGCAAGCTAAAATGTTACTCAAAAATACATAAATAAATAAACAACCTTAGAGGGAAAAGACAACTATAGAACCATAGAAACAGATACACTCAGAGACCTGTTAAAACCATAGAAACAGATACACTCAGAGACCTGTTAAAACCATAGAAACAGATACACTCAGAGACCTGTTAAAACCATAGAAACAGATACACTCAGAGACCTGTTAAAACCATAGAAACAGATACACTCAGAGACCTGTTAAAACCATAGAAACAGATACACTCAGAGACCTGTTAAAACCATAGAAACAGATACACTCAGAGACCTGTTAAAACCATAGAAACAGATACACTCAGAGACCAGGTTACTCAACACCCTCCATGTACGAAGTCCCATGAGGTTCTTCTGCACGGAGCTGGAATCCTACTTTCCTCTCCAAGTCAATCCCCCAGCATCGGCCCTGGACTGTGTTTTTTTTCTACATTGTAGCTGCCTGTAGTCTTTGATCCCTGTAGGTCCATCCCTGTCCCTGTCCCTGTCCCTAGAAAGAAGGTACTTCCTTTTGTCGCTCACCGCAAAGGGCTCACTGGCCGACCATGAAGCAACCTGCTCCACCAAGCTACCCCCAGCTTTGTCCTCTGGCTGTGGATCTGTGTGGCTGCTTTTGTGTCTCTGTCCTTTATTCATCTCTCCCTGACTCCTCTCCTCTGTTGGAAGCGTTTCACTGGCAAGTTGAATGATTAACTTTGGGTTTGGCGACACCAAGTGTTTTACCTATTGTTCTAAACTAGCGTCTTTGCCTGTGTTTACAGGAATTCAGTGACTGGGGGTATTAGTCCATTTTCATGCTGCCAATAAACACATACTCAAGACTGGGTAATTTATAAAGAAAAAGCGGTTTAATGAACTAACAGCTCCATGTGGCTAGGGAGGCCTCATAGTCATGGCAGAAGGCAAGAGCAGCTATGAGAACCAGGTGATAGGGGTTTCCCCTTATAAAACCATCAGATCTCTTGAGTCTTATTCACAATGACAAGAACAGTATGGGGGAAACTGCCCCCATGATTCAATTATCTCCTACCAGGTCTCTCCCGCAACACATGGGAATTATGGGAGCTACTATTCCAGATGAGATTTGGGTGGGGACACCGCCAAACCATATCACTGGGAAGCAGGGCTTACAGTATCCCAGACTGTTTTTCCTAGTACATTATGATACACTGAGTCCTTGTCTCATTTGATCAATTTGGGCAAAACACACTCTTCCAACACTGTGTGTAGTGACCCACCTGACTCCTCCCTCCTGCTTTAAAAATGTTCAGAATGTTCTGTTTTTATGCTCACCAGCCTTTAACAGTATAAAGCTTTCTTTCTTCTCTCATTATTCGTATTTTTCATCCTTTGAACTACATCTGGTAGTTTGCTCGGGCTGCTATAACAAAATACCATAGACTGGGTGACTTCACAAAAGTTTATTTTCTGGAGGCTGGAAGTCTGAGATGAGGGTGCCAGTATGGTCAGGTTCTGTGAGGGCCCTTTTCCTGGCTAGCATATAGGGTCACCTCCTCATTAACTTGACCTGGCAGACAGAGCTCTTGAGTGTCCTTTTTTTTTTTTTTTTTTTTTTTTCTTTGAGACGGCATCTTGCTCTCTCACCAGGCTGGAAAGCAGTGGCACAATCCCAGCTCACTGCAACCTCCGCCTCCCAGGTTCAAGTGATTGCCCTGCCTCCTGAGTAGCTGGGACTACTGGCCCACGCCACCATGCCGGGCTAATTTTTTTGTATTTTAGTAGAGATGGGGTTTCACCATGTTGGCGAGGATGGTCTTGATCTCCTGACCTCGTGATCCATCCGCCTCAGCCTCCCAAAGTGTTGGATTACAGGCATGAGCCACCATGCCCAGCCTCTGGTGTCACTTCTTATAAGGACACTATTCCCATCATGAAGTTCTCACCCTTGTGATCATATCTAAACCTAATTGCCTCCCCAAAGACCCCATCTCCAGATACCACCACACTGGACATTAGGGCTTCAACATATGAATCGGGAGGAAACCAATTCAGTCCATAGCATCCGATATTATTTTCTGTCTTTGAGTATAATCGTTTATGGAAGGGTCGTGATGCACCCCAGCCATGAAGAAGAAACTATGAGTAAATGCATTTTAAGTTATTAAAATGTGAATTCTGAGCATTATTTTTACCGCAATGTGCCTGCTGCTGGAATTTGCTTTGATAGCATGGTGAGGATCCAACAGTTTCCATCTCGTGCTGACTTCAGCTCTTAGGTCAGTGGCTGAGTGGCTGTGACTGACAGGTCTAGAGCATATTCATGGATCGAGCTCACCTTACGCGTCTGCTTCCTCCCAGGAGCTCTTTGATGGGCTGTCACTCAGCGCATGTTCCCTCTCTTTAGGGCCTCTTAAGAGAACATACTACCTGAATCCTACCAATGGAGTGTTACAATTATTAGAAACATTTTTCGTATGCAGTACTCATGAAATCATTAAGTTTTCATGTAGTTTTTACAACTGTGGAAAGTTTGTGGTTTGTATCTCATTTGATCATTAAACAGCCCCTTTGTATACAGGAGAATCTGTTGCATTAATGACAAGTCATGGGCAGAACCAGAGTGTAGCCCAGGACTTCTCACTCTACAACCAGGATGTTTTCCATAGTATTAAATACCAGTGAGAAATGAGAATAGAAGAGTTCTTCCCTCCAAATCTTCACTGTGGACGATTTCCCGGGACAATCTTGACTCTACAGGTGTGAGTGCTTTGCCTATCTTAATCACAAATTAATTTCTCTCTCTCTGTGTCTGCATTAGAACCCAGAACACAGATAAAGAGGGGCGATAACAGTAATCAACACCGGTGATAATGTTTGCTTGGGGCTGCTGGAGAAACCTGGCTGCTAATTGGCAATAACCCAGTGGGTGATGTTGGGCCTTAACTCCTTAATCATATTAGCCCTTTGACCATCAGATAGCATCTCTTTAAGACTGGCCCAATCCTGCAGCCCTGCTGATTCCACCTGCTCATTCTTCCCAGCACTTCCAGATGTCCAACGAGATCATACAATAAAAGGATAACACATTTTGTGTGGGTTTTGGCTGGTATATACAAGGAGAACTTTTGTGTTTTATTTAGATAATTTGTATTCAACAAGCCCTGGAACCCTAAGAAAATAGGTGATGTGCCTATCTATCTCCTGGTCTAGCTACTTGGGAGGCTAAGGTGGCAGGATCGAATGAGCCCAGGAGTTGGGAGTCCAGCCTGGACAACATGAATGAGACCCTCATCTCTAAAAATAAACAAATAAATAATACAAGTAAATTTAAAAATAGAAAACAGGCCAGGCGCGGTGGCTCATGCCTGTAATCCCAGCATTTTGGGAGGCCAAGGTGGGCAGATCACGAGGTCGAGAGATCAAGACCATCCTGGCCAACATGGTGAAACCCCTTCTCTACTGAAAATACAAAAATCAGCTGGGTGTGGGGTACGTGCCTGTAGTCCCAGCTACTCAGGAGGCTGAGGCAGGAGAATCTCTTGAACCCCAGGGGGCGGAGGTTGCAGTGAGCCAAGATCATGCCACCGCACTCCAGCCTGGCAACAGAGAGAGACTCCATCTCAAAACAAAAAAAAAAAAGAAAAAAGAAAACGGATGATTTCCATTGGAGAAACAATGGAGAAAATATGTATTTTTAGTAAGTGTGTAGCTTAGTTTCCAATAAGAAAATCCCTATGTCTGTTTCAAGGAATTTGGGGCTTCTTCCTGGCTTTTCAGGACATCCAACTCCCCTGTCACTTAGGACACTCAGTGAGTGTCTCTGTGATCCTCTGGATCCCAGCTAGAATGAGTTGTATATGTCCACAGAGTCTTACACTCACGCCAGTTTGGAAGTAAGTGAGTAACTCACAAGGGAAATTGGCTTCAGTTACGTTCTCCCTGACCAATAAATAAGTTTTCATTGGATCGTTTGCATCTCTAAGATATTCCATGTTCTTCAGGATGCCGATTCCATCACACGGGAATGAATGCCTAAGGCCTCGCAGTGGGAGATAAGTGGGAGAGAAGCCGCTTTGCAGAAGTCAGGCGTGGTACGAGAGGAAACCGGTGACGCACTTTTTCTCCTCCATATGTTATCAGATTAGCCAGATCCTATGTGCTGAGAATTGGCAGAGCTCCCTCCGCTGCTGAATAGATTGGGCAGTAACTCCCAGCCACACAGCCACTTTGATAATTAGGTGACATTTCTGCCAGCTTCTGCAATCTGCCCTCTGGGGGGCAGTGGGCCAAGTCACACCTTTGTGGCCACGTGCGTTCCTACGTGAATGATTCAACCCCATTGTTTTATGTCAGCCTTTCCTGTCCCACACAAAAGCCCCGAGTGTGAGCAGCTCTCTTTACATATAGAGGAACCTCCTGCCTTCAGCCCCACGTCAGTGCTGACTGACAGCATCCTGAGTGGGTTCTTCACAGCACCCTTTCCAGGTGTCATTCCCCATTGCTGTAGTCAAGTTCAGCAAGGTAGTAAGAGCAAGATTTTTAACACGGAGAGTTTTGAAGTCAGAAAAAAATGAATCTGTGCCTATAATTGAGATGGGCTTTGAACATGTATCACAATAATGCACGCTGTCAGCTGCACTCTCTTCTGTATATGTTCTGTCCCAGCTAACGAGTTTCCTGCCTCATCACTGACCTCCGAGCTGTCACCTTCCATGCTGCCACAGATAGAGAAGAGTTAAAGGAAGATGTGCAGCCAAACAGGAGAGTCTGAGGGCAGGTGGAACCAAGAGACAACTGGGACCTAGCCAGCCAGGCCCTCCTTGAGAAAGGAGATGGGGGAGAGGTGCAGAGTTAGGAACAAAGCATTTAAGTATATGCAGTATCTTCATTCATTCATGGGTTCATTTGTTCAGCTGGTACTTAAAGTTGCTGTGTACCAGGCACTGTGCTGGGTGCTGGGGATACCACAGTGAGGCAGTAGCCCCTGCCCTCACAGAGCTTGCATCCTAGTAAGGAAGACAAAAATCAGCAAGACAGATAAGTGACATAAAGAGCAGGGAACACTAGGATAACAGCTGAGTAGGAAAAAGTTAAACAGGAGGAGGTGCTGTTCAGAGACCGTGACCCTGAAAGGCCATAGTCACAAGGGGATAGTGTCAGGGGGTCACAGAGTGGGGTATGCAGCTGTACAAGGGGAAAGTGAGTCAGACAGGGAGTAGCAGGTCCTGGAGGTGCACCTGGTGTGCAGGATGCCCCGTGCAGAAGGAGAGCAGGGGCGGCCACAGCAGAAAGCATGAGTAGCAAGCTGGGCCAAAGGAGGCAGGAGAGAAGGGAGCTGGACAGCATGGGGCCTGGAGGCCACAGGGAGCACTCCGAGTTGTGCTCTGAGTGACACGGTGACTCTAACAGCCTTGGGTGGAGGAGCAGCACGTTAAGGGAATAAATCTGGCTGCTCTATCAAAAAGAAATTGGAGGGGGGCAAGGATGGGAGTCAGGGGAAGCCACATGGCCCTCCAGGACAGTGACAGTGAGAGCAGGGTGGGGGCAGTGGACAGGTACGCGCCCATCCTGAGGGCAGGGCTGGCAGGGTGCATTCGTGGATCAGACGTGGGCTGTGGAAGGAGACAGAGCTGGCTGTTGGATCACATGGATGACTCTGGAGAGGCCATATGGAACCACGGCGTGCCAAAACAGTCCATCTCAGAGAGAGGGGGCAAATAATTCATCTGCTAATTCCTCCTGGTCTGTCTTTCATTGGTCAAGTCGTATTCCATGGGCTATTAACAGTGTTGCACTTCTGAGCTGTGATACTTACTGAGGGCCTTGAGGCTCCTAGTGAAGAAGCCTCCACAGGCCCAGTGGCTCAATGGAGTTGGGCAAAGCCTGGCCGCGTCCCCGAGGGAGGTCGAGACACCAGCGGTGCCGCAGGTGGAGGAAGAAGCACAGTGGCCAGGCTTCACAGATGGCAGCAGCACGAACCATCCTGAGGCTGCTCTGTCCAGGAAGCAGGGCTAGCGTCCAAGGCTGAGGGGTCAGGCAGGACCAATAGGAGCTGCGAGGTACATGCTCAAGCCCCAGTACATTATCCCAGCAGTTCAGCCAACACAGGCTCAGTCTGGGCTGACACAGGTGCCCAAAGAAGCTAGTCTGTATGGTGAGGTGTGGCCGCAGATGGTGGTGACACACATTGTCAGGTTAGTGGGACCATCCCACTCCTTCTGGCCTGTAGTGGAGGCCAAGACAGCAAGTGGAATTCCAGGGCTCAAGGTCCAACCTCCATGCAAAAGGGGTTGAGAGAAGGGAAGTGAGAAGTCAAGGTCTCCATCAAAGAGACCAGTATGATGCCAAGACAGAAGGTCCCATCATAATATCTTTTTTTTTTTTTTTTGAGATGGAGTCTTGCTGGAGTGCAGTGGCATGATCTCGACTCTGCAGTCTCTACCTCCCAGGTTCAAGCAATTCTCCTGCCGCAGCCTCCCAAGTAGCTGGGATTACAGGCATGCGCCACCAAGCCTGGCTAATGTTTTTGTATTTTTAGTAGAGACAGGGTTTCACCAATTGGCCAGGCTGGTCTCGAACTCAAGGCCTCAAATGATCCACCTACCTCAGCCTCCCAAAGTGATGGGATTGCAGACGTGAGCTACCGCGCCCAGCCCCATCATAATATTTTAAGTACCCACAGCTGGAGTTAGGGAAGAGGGCTGCTGCCCTGCAGGCCCGTGAGTACCCAGGGCCAGCTGGTTACAGGGCTGGGGCATGGGGCTTCTGCAGTGCAATGATACCAGGTTAGATGTGGCCTGGGGTAGGGCTCTAGCCAGCCGGCTACAGTGGGGTCGGGGGTGATCCTCAGTGTGGATGTGGGAGCAGACAGGGATGAACACATTACTTTGCTGTTAAAAAGTATAAATAGCCCCTTTGCCTATTTTTTCATTTTATTTTTTAGATGCAGAATCTCACTCTGTTGCTTAGGTTGGAGTGCAGTGGCAAAATCGTAGGTCACTGCAGCCTCGACCTCCTGAGCTCAGGCAATCCTCCTGCCTCAGCCTCCCAAGTAGGTGAGACTACAGGCGTGCACCACCACACCCAGCTTCATTTGCTTATCTCAATTGTGCTTCATTTCAGTAGATTACGTTCAGTAATACTGAAATTGTTATACTCTCTAGGAAAATACATTTTAATTCACAAAATACATGACTACGTATAATGCCATATATTACATAATGATTATCATTGACTCCTAAGTTAATATTGTGTTTTTGTCTGAATAAGATTTCTATCAATTCGTCTCTTTCTCTGTCTCACACACACACACACACACACGCACACACACGCACGTGTGCACATCACCTTGCTTCAATAAATGGCATCATACAATGCAGACTAAGCTTTGACAGCTCTGGACTCAAGCCAAGTTTTGAATCCATTGTTCCTATAAGCCACTTTGAGCTTTCTGACACCACTGTAGTAACAAATGTGTATGAAATTACGAGAGAAGAAAATGCTGGTTTTCACAGCCTTCCCATCTGTGCTGATTTCTAGTGAGTACTGCTACGCTATATTAAGCCAATTTTGATTAGTAATTATCATCATGTCTTGCAAAGTTCCTAGAAGATAAGGTGCTTGTCAAGTGTATTATTACAATGCCTGTGCCTGCTTTTCTGAGGGATATCATTTTTCAGATCCCGAGGAGCTGCCACATATTCCCCCACCGTTCTCCAGAAACATCATCATAGTTGACAGGTCTTTATTGCCGCAGCCCAAAAGCCATGTCCATGGTGTACCATCGTGGTGAACCTGCACTAATTGATTCTGTCATTTCTAAGAGGCAGAAACCCCATCTGCGGGAGCCTGGTTGGTTTTTTTGTTTAATGAAGCAAAAGTAGCCTCCATGTTTGCCTGTGCCTGTCTGCAAAGTGACAGTGATTTATCTCATGCTGAAAACAAGTTCAGGGGCCTCCTAGAGAAGCACATAAATCTACCAACCCCTTGTGACAGATGCTGAAGCCCTGCCAAACCCCTCACATTGACTCCTGCAAAGGAAACCTTCCCCACTGCCTGCCACCACAAATGCACCATCCACTTCCCTACAAGTCATGAGTCCTTCCCTTTTCCCCAAATTCTTGCATGGATATATCCAATTTAAAAGAAAATGCAGGCAAATACTCTTCCTTGAGTTAAATCTGATGTCTGTTTCCTGCTTTTCTCTAATCAAGTTGATAATGAAAATCACGACCTAATCCAACTTACTCATTTTGAAGATTAAAGAAACAAAGACTGGTCAGGCGACATGCCTGATGCTTGTAATCCCAGCACTTGGGAGGCTAAGACAGGAGGATCACTTGAGCCTGGGATTTTGAGACAAGCCTGGGCAACATAGCAAGATCCCATCTCTACACAAAATTTAAAAAATTAGCCAGTCATTGTGATGCACACCTGTGGACTCAGCTACTCAGCAGGCTAAGGCGGGAGGATTGCTTGAGCCCAGGAGTTCGAGGCTACACAGTGAGCTATCATCCTGCCACTGCACTCCAACCTGGGTGACGCAGTAAGACCCTGTCTCAAAAAAAAAAGAAAAAGAAAAAGAAATAAAAGAAGCAAAGACTCCGGAAGATTTTGAAACTGTCCAAACAAAAAAGAGGCAAGTTCCACCATTCACTAGGCATCTGCTTCTCTACCAACTAAACAAAGAGAAGGAAGGTCATTCTAAAATTTTTCTTGGAGACTGAGAATTTTACAATTTTCCACTAATTCTGACATACCATCTGCGGGCTAATAGGCATCTCCTCAAACTAAAAATCAGCTACTGTACCTAGTTGATATTTGAAAGCCATGAAAAACTTATCAACATTTGCCCACATTTAGGCTAAAAGAATTTTCTTTGACTCTGAAATAACCTATGTGCCAGAGCTACTGTGTACGATATTTCCTAAAACATAGCTTCTGACCATTAAAAATATCATTGCTGGTTATCTTAGCACGGTGCCTAAATTCAGATATTTCCTTTTTATTGTTGTTTCATATCTATCACCTCCTTGGTATTTCTCATGAACTCTTGGGTCCTCATCACTCTTAACCTCACTCATGTCCTCCCAAATGCCACAGCCAAGGGACATTTCTGCACACTCATCTTTTTTGACATTTCCGTAATATTTTACACTGTTGACCACTATCTTCTAAGAACTTTCCTGTTGGCTTAAGTGATGCCCCTCTCTCTTTGCTCTCCTCCTAAAAATCAGACATTTTCTCAGTGTCTTTTGGGGGTCCCCTTCCTTCAGTGTCTCTTTAAATATTGATACATCCTATGGTCCTGCCTTGATCACTGCCTCTTCTCATCCAATATAGTCTCTTTAGACAATCTCATCCACCCTTGCAGATTCATCTGTTACCTACTTGGCTTTAACCCCCAAACTTACCTCTTCGATCCTGGCCTTCCATCTGAGCTCCACATCTCTGAGAAGTTTCCAGCTTTTTCTGGATGGCTCCCTGGCACCTCAGTGTTGAAAGTTATCACAAGGGGGCTTTTCATGCTCAGTCTCTTACCTGTTCTTTCCTCTCTGTTTGTTACCATTCTTCCCACGGCCTCTATTGTGGTAGTTTTATTAAAGTCCATTAATTATATCTTCTAAACATTTCTCTAGTGAATTATCCGAAAGACCCTCATTACGAGACGTATTGCACTGTGTCAGAACTGTTCGTCTACGTGTGTCTCTCCCCTACTAGACTCAGAGCGAGGGCTCAGTCAAGGACTAGCACCATAATATCCATCTGTTTCTTCCGTGATGTACTAGCACTGTAGGAGCTGGCGCAGAGTATGTGCTGAATTAATTGTGCGAATGAATTGATAAATGTATAAATGATCTGTCACATTAGAAGAATGTTTGAAAATGAAACAATTAGCTGTAATATCACCACAGAACAGGAATGGTTCTGTTGTGGCTGTTCTTTATTTTCAGCATGTGTTTTCACTGTTGTGTTCATAGCACACGTATTTTTAGGTGGCTGTAACAATAATAGACATGTAGCTTTGTGTTCTACTCTTTTTTCACTTAAACATTGATTCATAACCATTTCTCTGTGTATTTACAGGTGCTTTGTAGCTCTCCTTTATAATGGCTACATTATATGACAAAGTAGCTCTAGAATGATAGTGATAGGATTGCCAAGCCTGACCCTGTAAGGATTACATCTGATTTACAGAGCCGAGTGCCAGAGGAGTCTGCCAATGTGTAATGACCTTGAAAAGCTACTTAACTCAAAGAGCAAATTTTCCCATTTGCCAAATGAACCTAATCATAGTTGTTTGTAATCCTCAGAAAAAAAGGTGTTGTAGAAGTAGAAATTATTTTTAGTATCTCGCAGGTTTGAAATGTTTGCGGGATAGAAATAACTCGCTCTCCATGGTCTCTTCCTTTGAAGGCAGGGCAGGTTAGTGAAAGTTTACCTTTCCCAAGCAGTGAGGACTGAAAGGATTAAGCGAGGGGAAATGAGGCAAAAACATCTAACTTACTCTGTTGTTTTGGAGTCATCTATTTTCATCTTTTAAAAGTTTCCTCCCTATCTTTCTGCCATATTATCATCTTTGCCTGATATGACTAAATTTTAGCACTGGAAGGAAACTGAGGAATTATAACTAGTCCAACTCTCATGTTTCAGATGAAAAAGGACTTTGGAAAAAGCACAGATGCTTGTATACCCCTCTTCTTAGGGAAAAGAGAGATGGAGAAGTATGGATGATTTTACAGGGGTAGTAAATGCTTCTTAGGGGAATCCAATGAGCTTAAAGAACATGCAGTGGCCTGGGACAAAGTCTATTGGACCCACAGAGCAGGGAATGGTTAGTGACAGAAGTCAGTTCAGGTGTGTTGACAGATTTAAGTCTTTCTTCCTGTGATATGAGTCCAGTTACTAAAGACTCGGGAAAAAACCAAAGGGAATTGTTTTTTTGACAAGTCCAGACTTTAGGCAGATGAGGGCACTTCAGAGAACTTCATCCTGGGTTTTGCAAGAGACAGAGGATAAGAGCTTGGGACAGCGGGGTCAGAGAGACCTCGAGAGTCTTCTCCAGTGTAGCATATCAAAGTGCCATATTTTGGGGTATTGGTTTCTGAGCCCCAACAGAGTCAAAAGGAAGCCCAAATTTTGCACAGTTTTCTGGTAATATTTCAGAAGGAATGAATACCAGTAAGAATGAGCTAAAACTGCCAAGAGGATCATGCAGCCCCCGTTGCACTCATGGTAATACTATTTTCATATGACTCATCTTAGTGAAATCATATGAACCACAGTGAAGTCATGAGGAAATTCATATTAATAGAAGTTCATTTTCCTCTAGTTTACCTTTTTTTTTTTTTGAGACAGAGTCTCGCTTTGTCGCCCAGGCCAGAGTGCAGTGGTGCGATCTTGGCTCACTGTAACTTCTGCCTCCTGGATTCAAGCAACTCTCCTTCCTCAGCCTCCCAAGTACTGGGACTACAGGTGCCTGCCACTATGCCTGGCTAAGTTTTGTATTTCTAGTAGGCACAGGGTTTCACCATATTGACCAGGCTGTTCTTGAACTCCTGATCTTGTGATCTGCCCGCCTTGGCCTCCCAAAGTGCCGGGATTACAGGTATGAGCCACCACGCCTGGCCCTTCTTGTTTGCTGTAATGTGACCATGTATCTATGCCCAAAACATCCAAAGTCATTTCATGATGTTCCTATTTTGATTATCATGAACATTTTTCCTAAACTTGTTTTTAGAAACCTAAATTCTCTTGTAATACTCACTACTTCTGCTTGTTGCACAAATAACCACTGCTAATTCTCCCATGATGGGTTTCAGAATTCACTATTTGGTACTTATTCACTGTTTTCATCTAAGACAATGTAAAAATGCAAACAACACACTCCATGAAATCTCTATTAGGTCGTGTTCCTCATTGAAGCACATTCATTTTCCACTGTTCTTTGACCTTGAGCTAGAAGCCAGAGTTCATCATTAATACCAAGTTTCTGATAACTAGATGAGACATCGTCCAAAAATTTATTGACCTGAAATGTCTTCTTTTATACAACAGATGCATCACTTAAAAGCAATTTGAAAATAAACGTTGTAGTCATTCACTCCTATTTTCCATTAACTTAGCTTATTTTTTAGGTACATTTAAAAGGCTTGGTCTTTGCTCAGTAAGGGCCCCATGTTCTCACCTGTGACAGCAGTTTGTTGGTCAAATGCTGAGAGTTCCTCGTTAGAACCAAGGACTGCTAAAGTTGGAGAGTTCCATGCTGGCACGCAGCATAGCTAGTCTAAACCCAAGACCACACATACCACTGATAACCTTTTCCACGGATGACATCTTCTCTGCATTAGAAAGATATTATTCACTAAACCCACTTGTGCCTCTGTAATTTTTACTGATTTATTCTCATTAAGTATTTTAACAGGTTTCTTTCTATTATCTGTAACTATTTTTGGTTTCCTAGTACTACATGGGGCCTATCTAGTCATCATCATCGTCATCATAAAAACCAAATGGGAGCATTTGGTCCAAAATAATGCATTTGAATTATCTCAGCCTTTGACCTCTGTGGATGGGAGAAAAATGCCCACCAAAGATGTCTATATCACAATCCCTAGAATCCATGAATTTGTTACTTTACATGACAAAAGAGACTTTGCAGATGTGATTAAGTTAAAGATCTTGAGATGAAGAGACTATCCCAGTGAGATCAATGTCATCTGAGGGATCTTATAAAAGGGAGGCAGGATGGTCTGGGTCAGAGGAGGAGATGGCAGCAGAAGCAGAGGTTGGAGAAAGAAGGAAGCATTGGAAGATGCTGCACTACTGGCTTTGAAGATGTAAGAAAAGGCCACAGCCAAGAAATATAGACTGCCTCTAGGAGGGAAGAAAGGCTGAAGGAAGCCAGCACACTTTACCCCAGAATATGACTAAACTACAGAAGTAGCCTCCAAGTCCTCGAGGTCTCTCTGACCTGCTCCCCTGCTCCCTTTCAATCCTCTGTTTCTCCTAAGGCATAGGACGAAGCTTTTCTTCAGTATTCTCTTATCTACCTAGTAACCAGACCCCAAAGAGAAACACAGTTGCCTTCCACCTCTCATCCCCGTAAATCTCATTTGCTGTCTCCGAAAAGAACACTGAGAATGCAAAGCCACCTGGACAGACTTTTTCATGAGACAATACCTCCTGGGTTCATTCAAAATCCAAATTCCATTTACAAGTAATTTCTGTCTTCTAGGCCCATTCATTCTCCCTAATGATCATTTACTGCCCCTCAAAAGAATGGTCTACATTCCCCCATGTCCCCCTCCCCAGGCAGAAGGCTTTTTAAGATCTGTACTCCATTGGGTTATTGTGTACTCATTCTCCTGCGGTTCTCCCATGCTATGCACATTAGAATAAATGTTGCATGCCTTTTCTTCTATTAGTCTGCTTTTTGTCAGCCAGTTTTTCAGTGAACCTTCAGAAGGCAAAGAGGATGTTTTCCTTGGGCCCCTACAAAGCAAAGGAACAGGCTGTCCCCTCCAGCATCCGTAAGCAACTCAGTCCTGCTGAGACCTTGACTGCAGCCCTTAAGACCCATTCCAGCCTTCCAGCCTCCAGAACTGTAAGATAATAACTCTGTGGGTTTTCTAAGCCTCTAAACTTGTGGTAATCTGTTAGAGCAGTAACAGGAAACTAATACAGCCTGTCCCAATACTACTTCCATCGGTGGGAGCACAAATGAAGTGAATGAATGCACAACTGCTGCATAGATTATTTAAAAACATCTGAGAAGGGAAGCAGTCATTACTTGTTCAGTCTGTAAAGTAAGATGGATTTTGTTTTAAAGGGAGAAGTACCTGGGTTTTCATTTTACAAACCCAGAAAAGACCTTTCAGCAGGAGTGTGGTCGTCTGATACAGAGAGGAGCAAGAAGGTCGGTGGCTGGCAGTGAGAGGACAAGGGACAGGGGGTAGAAGACGAGGCCAGGGAGGCGGCCAGAGCCCTGTCACCTGCGTGTTTACAGGTTTCATTGAGTTTTAGAACCATTCTAGAGATTATCTTTGTTCTCTCAATACAGTTTTTAACAAAATACAATTCTGGCAGCGCCGTTTCCCCGAGGCTCTAGCTTGGTGCACTGGATCCAGACTTGGCCTGGAGCGTCCCTCTTGTTTCCTTGTCAGGAGCAGCTCTGCGTGGGCGCCCCAGGAGCATTGCGGGTGCAGAGCCAGGCAGGGATCCGGCCATCATCAAGAGGCCTAATCAGAGAACACGCTGACATTGTGGGTGGGTTGCCACTGATTGGGAGAAAATGTCTTCATCATTTGGACACCTGAACAGAGGAGTAAAAATAGATTCTCCAGGATTCTTAAAAAATAACACACACACGGCAGACCCAAATCATTCCAGAGACTATAACAGCTTAAGACAAAGAAGAAAATGGAAAACAAACCTTGATAGAAAAGAAGGCTAGGATAGAGGATGGTGAGTACCCAGCCCCCAGCCTGTTGCCACACATCGAGACCCAACAACTGATGAAGTCCAAGAAAGAAGCAGCACAGGTGAGGGGCCTTGTAGGCTTAAACAGGACAACTCGGGGGAGCCCAGACGCAGCACACAGGAACAGACAATGGCTTGGGGGCTGACACTTCTCCCTTCATTGGCCTCCCACTTACACGTGGGCTTGCAAACATACACAGAAACACAATTTGTTTCTTTACACTCTAGTCTGTGCAATGACTTCCATTGTAGATAAAAGACCTCGTGCTCAAATTTGGAAATTATGCTTTTGTTGGACACACAGGATGAGCATACAGAGAGAAAAATGAGCCCACCAGCCAGGGGCCAGGAACAAAAAGCAGACAAAAAGCAGATTAATTTAAGCAGTTTACCTCAGTGCTTAAATATCAGTTTCACTTATGAGTACACGAGATTCTCGCCACCACCAGTACCACCCCTCTGGGAAATCGCTGTGGCACCCACAGAAAGGGAAAAGCCTTATATTCACATGTAAGCAGCTTCCAAAGGATATTGCTTTTTGTAGTAACCACTTTATTTAGATACAATGCACATACTATGTAACACACCCATTTTTAAGTGTACAATGCAATGGTTTTTTTGTATCTTCACAGCTGTGCACCACCATCAATTTTAGAATGTTTTCAGCGGCCGGGCGCGGTGGCTCAAGCCTGTAATCCCAGCACTTTGGGAGGCCGAGACAGGCGGATCACGAGGTCAGCAGATCAAGACCATCCTGGCTAACACAGTGAAACCCCGTCTCTACTAAAAAAAATACAAAAAACTAGCCGGGTGAGGTGGCGGGCGCCTGTAGTCCCAGCTACTCGGGAGGCTGAGGCAGGAGAATGGCATAAACCCGGGAGGCGGAGCTTGCAGTGAGCTGAGATCCGGCCACTGCACTCCAGCCTGGGCGACAGAGCGAGACTCCGTCTCAAAAAAAAAAAAAGAATGTTTTCAGCACCCCCAATCCCCATGCCTATTGGTAGTCATGCCCCATTTCCCTACAGTCCTCCCCACAGCCCTAGATAGCTCCATTCTGCTTTGTCTCTATCGATTTGCCCATTCTGGACATTTTGCACAGGTGACCCTTTCTTTCATTTAGCATAATGTTTTCAAGGTTAGTCCATGTTGTAGCGTGTGTTAGTACTTCATTTCTTTTTAGAGCTGCATAGTATTTTACTGTGTGGAAATTTTATTTTATTTATTCATTCGTCAATTGATGAACATTTGGATTGTGTCACTTTTGGCTATCATGAGTAATGCTCCTATGAGCATATGTGTACAGATTTTTATGTGGGCATATGTTTTCGTTCCTCCAGAGTATATAGCTAGGAGCAGAATTGCTGGTTCATATATTAACTTCATTTTTAACCTTCCGAGGAACTGCCAGACTGTTTTCCAAAGTGGCTGCACCCTTTTCCTTCCCGCTAGATGTGTATAAGCACTCTAATTTCTCCACATCCTGGACAACATATTCTTATCTATCTGTTTTTATTGTAGTTGTGTTAGAAGGTGTGAAGTAGTAATGCATTGAGGTTTTGATTTGCATTGCTTAAATGACTAACCATTTGAGAATCTTTTTATATGCTTGTTGGTCACTTGTGTATTTTCTTTGGAGAAATATCTATTCAAAATTTTTACCCATTTTGACTGGGGTATTTGTCTTTGAATAATTGAGTTGTAGGAGTTGTTTATATATTCTAGATATAAGTTGCTTATCAGAGATATGGTTTGCAAAAATGTTCTCCCATTCTTTGGATTGTCTTTTTAATTTCTTGAGGTGTCCTTTGACTCACAAAATTTTTAAATTTTGATGAAGTCCAACATTTAAAAAACAAGAAAAGTCACAATAATTGAGGTCAAAGAAATTTGAAAAGAAATTCAGATATAAATTTGAAAAGAAGGGAAGTCATGTTCTTATTTAAAAGAACAAAGAGGAATTGTACACTGAAGGTCTGTAAAGATGTTTGATAGCTCATCAGTAGAGTAGAAACATTGGAGAGGCTTTTGTTAGTTGAGATTTTAACTTTTAGAAGATCTGACAGAAGTTCTCTTGGTTTTCAATGGGCTCACTTCCTTGTTACCTCAGCACTTGTACTTAGCATAAGCCTGGTTTCCAGACTAGCTCAGCATTCTAGGGACAAGGCCACCTTACAGCGCACAGCTAACTTAACAAACACAAGAGGGACAAATTTTGGTGTACTCTGGTGAGTCATTGCCGTTGACTTTTCTTTCCCCCACCCAGAAAAACTAGGGCCATTCTAAAGGGATTTGGAGTCTCCCTGAGCTCTTCTGATTTACACGTCATCAGCACCTGCAAAGTCTCTCTTCGCATGATTAGTCTTTGTTTTGTGCCGAATACTTCATACTTTAAATCTTGGACCAAGGCCGGGCGCAGTGGCTTATGCCTGTAATCCCAACACTTTGAGAGGCCAAGGCGGGCAGATCACTTGAGGTCAGGAGTTCGAGACCAGCCTGACCAACACGGTGAAACCCCGTCTCTACTAAAAATACAAAAATTAGCTGGGCATTGTGGCACGTACCTGTAATCCCAGCTACTCTAGAAGCTGAGGCAGGACAATTGCTTGAACCCAGAAGGCGGAGGTCGCAGTGAGATGAGACTGTACCACTGCACTCCAGCCTGGGCAACAGAGCAAGGCTCTGTCTCAAAAAAAAATCTTGGAGCAAAAGTGAACTTTAATGATCACTGAGGCTTTCCTTCTGTCTCCAAACCAAGATGGTCATTGGGAACAGCTTGGAATACATAGAATCTCCTGTAGGGTTTTTAAACAAACAAATAAACAGCAATAACAACAACAAGGATAGCTGTGTTTTAATCAAATCAAGCATGTTTAATCAGATGTAGTGGTGTGTACCTTGTACCTAGATGAGAAGTAGTTGAATCAATCAAGAAAAGATCTGAACTCATTGAATTTACAAGAATTTGAACAGCAATATGTTTTTAAAATTTCTACTTTATTTAATGGTATATAATATGTAAATATGGGTCAAAATATAAATTATCCTTTGCTCCCAGCAGGTCCACTTATGGGTGTCTCTGCTGTAGACAGTCTTATCTAAGGACACAAGCACATACACAGAAGGTAAAAAATTGAAAGCTGCTGGCTCATGCCTGTAATCTCAGCACTTTGAGAGGCCGAGACGGGCAGGTCACAAGGTCAGAAACTTAAGACCAGCCTGGCCAACATGGTGAAACCCCGTCTCTACTAAAAATACAAAAAAAAATTAGCTGACGTGGTGGCAGGTGCCTACAGTTCCAACTACTCGGGAGGCTGAGGCAGGAGAACAGCTTGAACCCAGGATGGTGGAGGCTGCAGTGAGCCAGGATTGCGCCACTACACTCCAGCCTGGACAACAAGAGCAAGACTCCATCTCAAAAAAGAAGGAAAAAAAAAAAATTGAAAGCTGTTACAATTTCTTTCCATTAGTAGGAAAATATTAAATAAACCATGAAATATTCATGTTATGGGACACTGTATAACCGCTAAAAATAATGAGGGCCTCTGAATGAACTGACATAAAAATGTACAAGATAAATTATCTATTAAAAAGCAAGATACATAATATCATATGTCTGGTATCTCACACCTTTAGCAATCACATATTTAAAAATAAATATTGGGCTGTGGAGAGTGGCTCATGCCTGCAATCCCAGCACTTTGAGAGGCCAAGGCAGGAGGGTCACTTAAGCCCAGGAGTTCAAGAGCAGCCTGGGAAACATAGCATATTGACCACATCTCTACAAAACATGTTTTAAAAAAATTTTTTTTTAATTAGCTAGGCATAGTGGTGCATGTCTGTAGTCCTAGCTACTTGGGAGACTAAAGTGGGAGGATCACTTGAGCCCAGGAACTTGAGGTTGCAGTGAGCTAAGACTGCACCACTGCACTCCTGCTGGGCAACGTATAGCATGACCCTCTCTCTAAAACATATATAAATAAATCCTTTTCCATATTGATATTGATACTATAAAGTAGGATAAATACATGGAAGGATCTTGTGGCAGACAGAATAATAGTCTGCAAAGCTATCCACATCTTAATGCCAGAACCTGTGAATATGTTACACGGCAAGGAAGAATTAAGATTGCAGTTGGAATTAAGGTTGCTAAACAACTGACTTTAAAATAGGGAGATTATCCTGAATGATCCAGTTGGATAATCACAAGCAGCCTTCCAAGTGAAAAGGGAGGCAGAAGAGTTAGTGTTGGAGGGGGGACACCTGAACAGACCCAGCCAACCACTGCTGGCTTTGCATATAGAGGAAGAGGCCAACATCTAGGAATACAGGAGGCCTCTAAAAGCTGGAAAAGGCAAGGAAAGAGCTTCTCCCCTAGAACCTCCAGAAAGGGACACCGCACTGTTGACACCTTGATTTCAGCCAATGAGACCCATTTCATATTTCTGACCTCCAGGAATGTAACATAATAAAGTAATGTTGTTTTAATCCACTAAGCTTGTGGTGATTTATTACAGTAGCAGTGAGGAATAAATACAGATACATGATCTTAACTTATCTTTAAATAACTAAAATGTGGAGAAAGGATACCTTTATTTTTTACACATGACAGTTATTATATTTTCTATATGAGCATGTCTATATTTTGTCATTTAAAATATTTTTTAAGCCTGTGGGGTTGTCTATGAAAGAGTAACAGGCCAGGAGTGGTGGCTCACGCCTGTAATCCCAGCACTTTGGGAGGCCGAGGCAGGTGGATCACTTGAGGTCAAGAGTTCAAAGACCAGCCTGGCCAACATGTAGTGAAATCCCATCTCTACTAAAAAATACAAAAATTAGCTGGACATGTTGGCGTGCACCTATAGTCCCAGCTACTTGGAAAGCTGAAGCAGGAGAATCGCTTGAACGCGGGGAGGCGGAGGTTGCAGTAAGCCGACATCGCACCACTGCACTCCAGTGTGGGCGACAGAGCAACACTCTGTCTCTCGGAAAGGGAAGGGAAGGGAATGGAAGGGAAGGGAACGGAAGAAAGAAGGAAGGAAAAGGAAAAGAAAGGAAAAGAAAGGGTGCACTGACCACTCTATGTAGTAGCCCTTTGAAGATGTTGAAAAGGGAAAGAGGCGGCTTCCTTCTCTTTGCATCAGAGCAAGCAAGCTTCCTGAAGGAGATGGGATTTAGATAATACATGGATGGATCTTAAATAATAGATAGAATATTGTCATGCAAAGATAGAGGAGATCAAAACAATGGGGCAGCCTGAACAAAGCAATGAGGCAGACCCGTTGGAGGACAATCAGGTGTCGTCTGTCTTGTGCACAGCAGTGTAGCATCACCTGTATCCTTAGAGAGTGTTCACATCTGATCCAAGAGAGCTTGGATGGATTACTATAGGTTTGGGCTTAATTTGGTAGGCGACGGAAACCACTGAAGGTTTTGGAGTTTTGGGGAAAAAATTGATTGCTGGGCCAGGCATGGTGGCTCACACCTGTAATCCCAGCACTTTGGGAGGCTGAAGTGGGAGGATCACTCGAGCTCAGGAGTTCAAGACCAGCCTGGGCAACATGGCAAGACCCTGTTTCTAAAACAACAACAACACCAACAACAAAAACTAGTGGCATTGCTTTTTAAGGATTAATCCTTCCATGCAGAGAGATAAAGGGAGATAGAACAGGAGAACTCTACCAGAATCTAGGCTCTGACATCAGGACAGAAGGAGGGAGGACAACACAGACAGAAATTTGGGAGCTACATTTGGAAAACTTGCTCACTCACCAGCTGTGGGTGGGTAAGAAAAGGAACGGTGGTATTTGGGCCTGGGTCGTGGGGGGATGACCTAGTCAGAGTAATATGATATGGAGGGTGAGATCAGATTGGGATAGACTGGGTTTTGCATGCCTCTGCAATTCCCTGTATAAATGCCACGTGACTTATAAGGCTACAGGACTGGGTGGGGTCATGGAGAGAGGACCCTGAGCCACACTATGTCTCCAGGGCAGGATCTCCCTTTCTATCAGGTCCTCGTCCACTCTGCTTATCCATTTGCTTCCCAGCCAGCTCTCCCAGGGAATATTTATCCTTAGAACGTAATGATCATTTGTTCCTCTTTCCTACATCCATGCCTAACCTTTCTGGTTCACAAATGGAGTGATCTGGCTCGAAAGTCATCCACTCTGGCGCATCCCAAGGAGTTTGAATCTATCCCCACATGCCACTGCTGTGCACAGGTCTGTGTACCTGGGCCTTCTAGTGAGAGATCCCCAGCAGCCCTGAAAAACCTGCCTATACAGCCCATACTATTGAGAAACCTGTTTTTATTACTAACCTAGATCCTTCCATCAAAAGTCTTCTCTTCCTTATATCAGCTAAAATGAGAGGCATGACTTGCTTTTTTAAAAAAAAAAAAAGATGGACTCTTGTTCTTGTCATCTAGATTGGAGTGCAATGGCGCAATTTCGGCTCACTGTAACCTCCACCTCCTGGGTTCAAGAGATTCTCCTGCCTCAGCCTCCCAAGTAGCTGGGATTACAAGCGCCCGCCACCATGCCCAGCTAATTTTTGTATTTTTAATAGAGTCAGGGTTTCACCATGTTGGCCAGGCTGATCTCGAACCCCTGACCTCAGGTGATTCACCTGCCTCTGCCTCTCAAAGTGCTGGGATTACAGGTATGAGCCACCACACCTGGCCTTGACCTGCTTTTTACCTGCACCCAAAAAAGTAATTAGTTCAAGGCTGTAATGTGTGCAATTAAATTTTTCCCTTAAAGATATGTCTTTAATCAGAAATTCTTCTAGAGTAAGTCTCACTGACGAGAACACAAAGTAAAGGGCTGGTAAAAAAAAAAAATAAAAATGAAAGAACAGATGTGAGAGCCTGCTTACTTAAGAAGGATTCATTCCATTTGAGTTCTATAAACACACACACACTACACATCCACCCAGCTCAGAAAAGGACCCCCCACCCAGGACTCTGACTTTAGATGTAAAGAACTTGTTTCTGGTCAGCCTTTTCTCTTAATGCCTGAGAGGCCAGGGGGCCAATTCCTATTAGTTCAATTATTTTATTGTACTCAAAGAAACAGTATTTAATATCAAAATGCAAAACATTTTTCTTGTCTTGCTGACCCAAATTTATCACTGATTTGGAACCCCTTTCAAAATGGAAACATACTCTCTACCCCAAATGCCCTTGGAATGACATTTACATCTCTTTTGTTTTTTCAAGAGGAGATGATCATAATAATATTGTATGAAAAATTCCAAGTAAAAAGGCTTAGAATTGCTTTGCTTCCCTTATTCTCAATATGAAATAATAACATACAGAGCTCTAAGAAATTTATTTTAAGATATAAACTTATATAACCCATCTCTCCCTTCTCTCCAGCCACATCTGCGTATTCTTCCACCACCTCCACTTTTATAAAATTATCTACACTTTTTCTTCCCTGAAAGGGTCACTTGATTCACACGGGCTGGTATTGAAATGCCTCTCCCTGTGAAGGATGCATTTTATCATGAAGTTTCTTGTCCCAGGGGGTATTTCTGAATTTCCTTCTGAATATTCATCTAAGCCCTTTCCTCACTCTCTGCCAAAACACCCCAGCCATACTTATGAATGGGTGTTTAAAAGGAAACTGAACTATGGTTTAAATGTAAGGTTTTCTTAATGTATAGGTCCTTGAAAATTTGCTTTTATAAGCATATATAAAATAATTTTCCAAAATAAATATAAAACATAATTTTCTGACCAGGTGCAGAAGCTCACTGCCTATAACCCCAACATTTTGGGAGGCTGAGGCAGGAGGATTGCCTGAGCCCAGGAGTTTGAGACCGGCCTGGGCAACAGAGTGAGACCCTATCTCTACAAAGCAAATTTAAAAAATTAACCAGCCATGGTGGCCACACTTGTGATCCCAGCTGCTCATGAGGCTGAGGTGGAAGGATAGCTTGAGCCGGGAGGTCGAGGCTGCAGTGAGCCTTGATTGTGCCATTGCATTCCAGCCTGGGTGACAGAGTGAGAACTTGTCTCAAAATTAATTAATTAATTAATTAATTAATTAAATGAAATTATTTTCCCAGGGATCTCTTTGAATTGTTTTTTTTTTTTTTTTTTGAAATAGCAACTGAGCAAATGTTACATAATTTCCTCTTTATCACTTTCAGGCTTAGAGAAATAGTGTGATGTCCCTAAAGAAATGTGCTGGCACTGGCTCAGGGAAGGCAGGGGGTGAGGAGAAAAAGCATCTTCACTTTCTGGTTATAACGGAGAGTCGGCACAACCCCAAGAGTGGTCATGCTCCCTGAGCAAGGAAGCCAAGAACTGGTCCCATGTTAAAGGTTAAACGTGAGTTTGTCCCTCCAAGAGGCCAGTTTCTTGGATCTAGATGGAGGTCCCATGCAGCATGGAAGATGAAAAAACAGAAGAGACTGACTACTTTCAGAGGATTCATTTCATTGGGGTCATACAAACACAGAAAAATACACTCCTCCTGATTTCTAGCACTACTTTCCCTGGAGACAGAGAGCTCCAGATGATGGTTATGAGACTAGTAACCTTTAAAAGCCAAAGTTAATGTTTCCTCTAAAATTAGCGACATATCCTCTTCTAGATTTCTGAGGATCTGTAGTCCCTTTCTGAATGCTGTTTTCCATTCAGTGCACACAATCTGTTACTCAGAAGCTGGTGATCCCCTATATGGAATGCACAAACTTACCATCTTCCCCGTCTTTTCCCTCGGGCTGCTCACTGGTCATTTCTCTGCTCATCAATCCTGTGCCGGATGGGGGTGGGAAACTCACAGAAGCTGATAGTTCTTGAGGGCTGAGTGTCTTGGCAGAATGTACAGTGACGTGGGCGTTCGTTCTGAATTCCAAGGACGTGAGTTCAAGCTGCGCCTTTACCATTTATTAGATCTAGATATCACTTATCTCAAGTTCAAAAGCAGACCAAACGAATCTATGGTATCAGAAGCCGGGGTCGTGTTTATCTCTGGGAAGGGAAAAGGAGGTAGTGTTTGGCAGTGAGACTTTGGGATACAACTAATGTTCACTTTCTGGACTGAAAGTTGACCCATGGGTGCATTCACTTTGTGACAATTTTTCAAGCTGTTGTAGGTGCCAAGAGGAAACTTCCCCTTCATGCTCTGAAGGTTGACTGAAAATCAACTTTTAAAAGACAGATTAATAGAAGAAATGGCACACAAATTTATTTTAATGTATTAGTTTGTTCTCACATTGCTGTAAAGAACTACCTGACACAGGGTAATGTATAAAGAAAAGAGGCTTAATTGACTTATGGTTTTACAGGTTGTACAAGAAGCATGCCTGGGGAGGCCTCAGGAAACTTACAATCATGGTGGAAGGGGAAGGGGAAGCAGGCACGTCCTACATGGCTGGAGCAGAAGGAAGAAAAAATGAAGGGGGAAGTGCTACACACATTCAGACAAGCAGATCTCTTGAGAACTCTATCAAGAAAATGACCAGAGGGAAGTTTGCCCCCATGATTCAGTCACCTCCCACCAGGCCCTTCTTCCAACATGTGAGGATGACAGTTTGACATGAGATTTGGGTGGGGACACAAAGCCAGACCTTATCGATGTGCATAACACAGGGGAATGGAATGGAAGGAGAATTACTGCAAAATAACCCAGTGGGATCCAGATGCTTACATACCTTCCTTAAGGAAAAAGAAAGATGGGGAAGTGTGTATTATTTTAGGGAGGTACTAAATGTTTTTTAGGAGAGTTCAATGGGCTTGAAGAACACACAGTGACCTGGAACAAAGCCTGTGGGGCTTGCAGAGTAGACAGTGGTTTCTGAAAAAAGTCTGTCCAGATGTGACTTTCTTTACCTGGACAGACTTCAGTCTTTCTTCCTGCGATATGAGTTCAGTTAATGAAAACACAGGAAAGGGACTGTAGGCAGGGGATGCGGGAGGTGGTGGGAGGAAGGGGGTAATTGTTTTCTTTGGCAGGTCCAGACTTTAGGCAGATGAGGGAACTTCAGAGAACAACTTCATTCTATGTTTTCAGAGAGACCCAGGATGAGAGACTGGGATTGGGAGCCCAGAGAGACTTGAGGGGCTTATTCAGTTCAGCATGTCCAAGCTCCATATTTTGGGGTATTGGTTTCTGAGCCACAGCACTGTAAACTTATGACCTGACTGCGTCCTCTTGCGTTTATGTTATATTTCAGTAAAACCGTGTTTTTAAGAAATTAGGCCAAATAACCAGAATGGAACGACTGGTCCCACCACCACTATCCCCCACCAGCCCCTTTCATAAGAGGCATCACCTCCAGGAGCAAGAGGCAAAGCGGCGGTGAGCAAGCCAGCCCTTTCAGCAGGACGAGTATGTCACTTTTCCATGACATAGCTCCTGCCATCTGAAACAGAACCCCTCAGACATCTGAGACACAGACTCTCCTAAACAAGATAAGAAAGGGCATCACTCATAGTCCATCCATCTATCGTGTCCTATATGATACTCACACCATAACGACTTCTCAGCACCCCTGCCTCTAAGACTCCACAGTTACCACAAGTCCTGCTGTCACTAACCATTACACATTCTTCCTCATGAATTACCTCGTCACTAACGAGAAAAGGCTTTGGGTACCTGGCAGACCCAGGTTGAACTTGATCGGGATTTTGCTAAGTCCTTAACAGGAAATCTCAGTTTTTTGTATCCTGGCACTCACCAAGAGGAACTTTTTGGCACTGAGTTATTGGAACAGCTTAAGGATGCCGCCTATACCCAGAAGTTGGCAACTGCAGCAGACCATCCCTCAGACAGCAGCTGAAAATTATTCCTAATAAGTAAGAGGAGGAAGGAGGTGAGGCGGCAGCTGCTGGGTATTGCTGGGGGAGGTGAGCACCCCAATTTGAAAGTAGAAGACAAGGCAAAGAAGTCTCATTTCCCAACTTGGATTCCCAATCACAGAAAAATATTTTTTGATTCTTCCTGTTACTTTTTAACTTGGCAATTGAATACTTCTAACATCTGACTGTCAGACTATGTGGAAATATTGGCAGAAAGTTTCTATCTATTTCCCTCTATAATATGCTTGAATTAATCTAGCACCAGTCTTTCGTCCTCCCAGAACACAGTGAAATAGATTTACAAATATGTAGCATAAAAAATCTGTTAAAAAGAAGCAGCATTTAGCTATCAGTTAAAAATGAATTTAGCTAGATGTTTTTATCAGTGGGGCAGGAAGTTATTTATGAACACTATTGTTAAGTACACCAGAACTTGTTCTGCCACTTCTTGTTTTCAGCACTAGGGGATCAACAGTCATCTTATCCAAAAGCAAACCAGATAACCGAAATCATCAATCCCAATTGCTCAGTTCTTGCACTAATAGCAATAAAATATTAACTATTCTAACGAATTAGGAAAACATTTTGTTCCTAGAGAGTACTTTTTGCGCAGTGGTCCTTCCGTAAATACTTATCTACTGTTCTTGCTGCCAACAATAGTCAGTCACCTGCTATATACAAAACATGTGTTATGCTCGGTAGTATAATAAAACAAAAAAGATAAATTATCTGCTAATATTAGTTTATTACCAAGTATTCTTATATCCTGAGAGCCCAACAGAGGTTATGTGTGTGTCAGTTTATGAGTGTGTTATCAGTGACTAAGTCCAATACAGGCAACAGAGCCCACCTAGAAACTGGTTTCCTTTTTCCAGTTCCCACGAGTTCCTTGTATATCAATAGTGCCCTTTCACATTAAAAAAAAATTTAAAGCCCCATCTAAGAGTACACAAGGAGCTCATTAAGAACTCTTTCATTCCAGTATTCTTTCAGCCTTATCTTAAAGCACAAGTAAAAATGTTCTCTTCTTTGAAATGGGCTCTGCCAAGTTAATTATGGACAGGAACAGCAAGGTAAGGACCAGGGGCCCCGTTCAACACCATGCTGAAGAGGTGAGGCCCTCTGCCAAACGTTCACTGGAGTTGGCGGGGGCTTAGCGTTGGTCTTTTCAAAATTTAGTGCACTTAAAAATCCCCTGGAAGTCCTGCGACAACGCGGATGCTGATTCTGGGGGTCTGAAGTGGGGCCTGCAATTCTGCATTCCTAACAAGCTCCCGGAGGCGCCAATGCCACTGGTCCAAGAACCACATTTTGAATAGCCTGCTTTTAAAAACACCCTTAGAGCCTAAATTAATTGTTCTGGGGTGGGACTCAAATTGAGGATATAATAATATTATTAATAAAATTCCCAAAACTATCACATGAATGTGTAACTCACAAAGACTCCTTATTCCTAAATATATTAAAAGACAACAGGCAGCTACACTAGACAACAAAGAAAGAACACACAAGGAGCTCATTAAGAACTCTAGGAAAGAAGGAAAGGAAAGAAAAGAAAGAGAAAGGAAGGAAGGAAGGAGGGAGGGGGGGAGGGAGTAGAGAGAAAGAAAGAAAAAAAGTTTTTAACTGTTTTTACCATCAGAGTCTATAGGTGTTACAAAATAGTCAAATATTGCAATCTATTCATAATTCTATTGTATTTTAAATTTGTGCTTCTGTTCCCCAAATAAGCTTCACCACTTGCAGCTTAAGCCACAGAAATGCGAACTCAGAAAGGGCCGGGAGAGGAGAGAATGTTCTTTCAGCATTAGAAATTTATGTTGTAAATAAAAGCTGGCAGTGACCATATGGATTTTTTTTTAAGAGCCAGGGCGGGCCGTTAGTAGACCTCAGTTCCAGCGTCAGCTCTGCCACTAACTAGCTAGTTAGACCCAGAGCTGCTCTGAGCCTTAATTTTTTATCCGTTGAAGGAGAGCCTTTGAAAGAAGATAACAGCAATCCAGGCCCCTAACATCCTTTGATTCTTTTATTAAGTCGCCAACGGCAAACTTTTAAAACCTTGAATGAACAAATCGCTGAGAATTTCCTAGAAGGCACCCTGGCTTGGAAAGTTGCATTATGTAAGTCCTGCAATACACACTGCACGTCCTGCCCTGGCGGTCCTGCGCAGTCCTCAGCCTCGACCACCCCCTGCCGGTCCTCCCCGGGACTGACGCCGCCAGCCGTCCCCGGCCGAGCGCGTCTCCATGGAAACACAAACGCACTCTCTGCTCCCTTGGACCCACGCCATTGTCCCATCATCCTTCCATGGGGGCGCAGGAAGGAGTAGGACGGAGCATAAGTGCCTTTTTCATTACAAGAGACACAAAGCCCAATTAATCAAGACCCAGAAAAGAGGAAGGGAAGAACAAGATCCAAGGGTTAGAAGAGGGAAGAACACGAGCGGAGTCTCAGCTATGGGACCGCGGATTGTGAAAGGGAAGCTTTGTTTATTTATTGTCTAATCTCCTTGCATCACTGAGCTCGTGTTTCATACACGTTCCTTATCGGAAGCTTGGGAGTTTCCACAACAGAATATGTCAAATCGCTTATATTGCTAGCATAACAGAGTACATTTTGACCAGAAAGCTATTATCCCTTTTATATGTCAGTGATTGTTCGGTGCTTCTCTATAGAAAAGTTAAACCAACCTCAATACGGGGAATATTATCTTTCCATTCTCTCACCCCAGGCGTAAGAAATTACTATAATTTACCATGGCATAAAGGTAATAAAAGTGGGTAGAAGTCATCTTTCCAACACCTAAGCACCTATCTGGAAAAGCGTTTGACTACCAACAGTACTAATTATTTGTCCTTGTACCTAATTGATTTAGTCAGAGTACATGTGGTCATTTAAATACTATGTGATTCTGGTGATAATGGATTGATGGGGCATGTTTCCATTTCACTCACAAATGCTTTCAAATATGTTTCTGCCTTATAGCGTATGCAATTATAGTTTCTGTTCAGAATCTGTGAGGTTAATGATTCTTCACATTTCCTGGAAAACTTTTATGTTTTTGTTCAGATGAATGAATGGTTATTTTCTTTAAGTATAAATTTCAGAACTGTTGCCTTTCTACCGCTAAAGCCCATGTAAAGCATAAGAAATGAAGGGGCATTCATGTTTGTTTCATGGCACATCAAAACATATTTTAAATGCCTTTTCCTATGGCCACCTCCAGTCTTTTTTGCCTTAATTATGGCAGCAGGGTGACTATCAGGAGTTTGCAGTAGCCAGGGAGGTGGGGGTAAGGCAGGGGCAACGTTCAGGACATATGTCTGGTCATTAAGAACTACCTGAATTTCTAGAGATTCAGAGAAGAATAAGAGGAAAATTCCACCACCTCCCTTCTCCTGCCTGCCTTCCCACTCCCACAGTGATGGCACTGACCTATCAGGCCAGGGAAAATGGAAGATGCAGGCCTTATACATAGTAGTGCCTGTCTCCAACCAGGTCCCAAGTCCACCCAAGAGTACGTTCTTCAACTGTGCTTTTCTCACTGCCACACACACAGACCCTGGTTCATCATGGCAGACGTTTAAAAATTTGGAGACTAACTTGGTTCTACTTGGTTAGGCACAAACTGAGTTCCAGTGTCCAGCTTTGAGCTAGGTGGACCACACTATTAGTTTTTCCTGCATCCTAACTCATTCATTGTCTGAAGATGGGATTCTTTTTTTAATTAAAATTTTGAGATTAAAATTATTTTGAGATAATTGTAGATTAACATGTAGTTGTAAAAATAGTACAGAGAGATCTCATGCACCTTATACCCAGTTTCCCCCCAGCCACCATGGTAACATTTCAAAAAACTGTAGAACAATATCACAAAGAGGATATCGACATTGACAGTCAAGATACAAACATTTCCATCACTGCAAGGGTCCCTCATGTTGCCCTTTTATAGCCACACCCACTTCCCTCCCAACCCCACCACTTTCTTCACCCCTCGCAGTCACCAGTCTGTTCTCCGTTTCTGTAAACCTGTCATTTTACATGAATGGAATCATACAGTATGTAACCTAAGATTGGCTTTCTTCATTCAGCACAGTTCTCTGGAAATTCATCCAGGCTGTTGCTGAGAAGTATTTCATGGATGTACTACAGTTTAATCATTCATTCCTTGAAGGATATCCTGGTTGTATGCAGTTTGGGGCAATTATATATAAAGCTGCTGTAACCATTCCTGTAAAGGTTTCTGAGTGAACATAGGCTTCATTTCTCTAAGACAGATTCCCAGGAGTATAATTCTTGGGTCATATAGTAGTTGCATATTCAGGTTTTAGACAAACCATCAAACTGTTTTACAAAGTGGTTGTACCATTTTACATTTCTACCAGTAATGTGTGACTGATCCCTTTTCGCTGGATCCTCACCAACATTTGCTGTTATCATTATGTTTTGTTTTAGTCATTATGATAGGAGTGGAGTACTATCTTATTGTGGATTCAATTATCATTTCCTTAATGACTAGTGATGTTGAACTCTTCTCCTGGGTTTATCTGTGAAATGTTTCTTCATGAGTTTTGCCCATTATCTAATTGGATTGCTTGTTTTTTACTGTTGGGTTTTGAAAGTACTTTATTTATATTAGATACTAATCCTTTGTCAGATATGTGATTTTCAAATATCTTCACCCAATTTCTAGCTTATCTTTTCATCTTCTTAATCGGGTGTTTCACAGAGCTGAAGTTTTTAATTCCGATTAAATCTAATTTATCAGGTTTTCACTTTATGAATCATTCTTTTAGGTCAATTCTAAGAACTCTTTGCCTAGCTTAGAATCCCAGAGATTTTCTTCAATTTTTTTTTAAAGTTTTATAGTTTCATATTTTACATTTAAGCCATTGATCAATTTTAAGTTTGCATAAGGTGTGAAACTCATGTCTTTTTGCCTGTGGATATCCAATTGCTCCAGCACCATTTATTAAAAAGGCCATCTTTCCCCTATTGAATTGCTTTTGCACTTTTGTCAGTAATCAGTTAGGGAGGTTTGTGGGGTCTGTTTCTTGATTCTCCATTCTGTTTCATTGATCTATGTGCCTACCCTTTCACCAATACCACACAGTCTAGATTATTGTAAGTCTTTGAATAGAGTGACTCCTCCCACTTCATTCTCCTTTTTCAAAATTGTTTTAGCTATTCTTGTTCCTTTGACTTTCCATATAAATTTTTTAAAAACCTTGGCTATATCTACAAAAATCTTTATGAGATTTTGACAAGAATTGCATTAAACCTGAATATCAATTTGGGGGAGAATTGACATTTCTACTAAAAATAGTATAACATGATACAACTCATGTTATACAACTCATAAACATGATATGTGTCTCCATTTATTAAAATCGTCTTTTATTTATTTCATCAGTGTCATGTACTTTTCAGCTCACCAGACCTGAACATATTTTGTGAGATTTACGCTTAAGTATTTTATTTTCTAAGCAATTGTAAATGTTATTGGATTTTTAATCTCTGTGTCCAGCTGTTCATGACTACATAGAGAAATACAACTGATTTTTGTATATTAGCCTTGTATCCTGTGACTTTGCTGAATTCACTTAGTTCCAGAAGTTTTTTTGTTAAGTTCTTGGGATTTCCTTTGTGGGCAATAATGTCATCTGCAAACAGATGACAAGACAAAACAGGGACAGTTTTGAACTAAGTGGTGGTTTAGAGCCTAGGAGAACTAGGTTCCTTTCCAACTCTATGCCTTTTATTTCCTTGCTATACTGGCTAGAATTTCCAGAACGTTTGAATAAGCATGATAAGAGTGGAAATCTGTGTCTTGTTCATGATCTTAGGGGGAAAACATTGTCTTTCTTTAAGTATATCATTAGCTGTAGATCTTTTTAGATGTTCCTTATCAAATTGAAGATATTCCCTCTTATTTCTATTTTTCTTAGACTGTTAATCATGAATGAGCATTGAATTTTGTCACATGCATTTTCTGCATCAGTTGATAGGGTCATATCATTTTTTTCCTTAGCCTCTTAATATGGTATTAATAGATTCCACTGATGTTCACATATGGAATAGGCCTTGCATTTCTGAAAGTGGAATATCCCATCCAAGTGAAGTAAATTCCACTTGGTCATGGTGTATAATTCTTTATATATATTACTGAATTATATTTGCCAATGTTTTGATAAGATGATTTGTGTCTTTATTCATGAGATCTATAGTTTTCTTTTTTTGTACTGTCTTTTTCTGCTTTTGATATTAGGGTAATACTAGCTTTATAAAAAGTCATTTTATAATGGGAATGTTCACTTCTCTTCTATTTTCTGGAAAAGATTGTGTATAATTGGTTTTGGTTTTTCTTTAGAAGTTGATGACATCCTCCTGTGAAACCATCTGGACCTGGAGATTTCTTTTTGAGGAACTTTTAAATTACAAATCCAATATGCTTAAGAATTACATGTCTATTATCTGTTTAAAATTAGGTGAATTGTGGTAATTTTTGTTTTACAAGTAATTGGTTCATTCCATCTAAATTGCCAAGTTTATGAGTGTACAGTTGCTCATAGTATCCCTTTATACCTGCAGAATCTCTAGTGATTTTCCATTTCATTCCTAATATTGGTCATTAGTGTCTTTTCTCTTTTATTCTTTGTCAGGCTTGTGAAAAAATTGTCAATTCTATTGACCTTTTCAAAGAAGAACTTTGATTCTTATCAAATATTTAATTGATCTTTTAGATTGTTTTTCTGCTTGTTTTGAGTTTATTCTGATCTTTTTTTAGGTTCATCAGGAAAAGCTTAATTATCGATTTGAGACTTTTCTTCTTTTCTAACATATACATTTAGTGCTATACATTTCCCTCTCAACACTGCTTTAGCTGTGCCTCAAAACTTTTAGTATGCTTGTTTTACTTTTCCTCCAGTTCAGCGTATTTGTTTATTTCCCTTGAGATTTCCTCTTTTATCTATGGCTTATTAAGCTTTGCATTGTTTAATTTCCATATGTTTAAAGATGATCTTGTTATCTTTCTGTTACTGATTTTTCATTTGATTCCATTGTGGTTGTAGAACACACTATGTATATTTCAGTCCTTTCAAGTTTGTTGAGTTTTTTTTTTATGGCCCCAAATATGGACTATCTTGGTATATATTCCATGGGCACTTGGAAAGAATGAGTATTCCGCTGTTCTTGGATAGTGTTCTCTAATGTCTGTTTGATTCTATTGGTTTATGGAGTTGTTGACTTCTTCTCTATCCTTGCTGACTTTCCGTCTAGTTCTGTCAATTGTTGGGAGGTAGTAACTGCGGTCTCCAACTATAATTGTGAATTTTTCCTTTTCTTCTTTAAGTTCTATCAGTTTTTTCATTCAATTTTTTTTAGCATAAACATGCTGTTGTTTGCTGCATAAACATCTAAGATTGCTATGTCTTCCTGATGAATTAACCCATGATATATCATTATATAATGTACTTCCCTATCTCTGACTTTTTTTACTTTGTAGTGTACTTTATCTGATACTAATAGAGTAACTCCTATTTTCCTTTAATTAATGTTTGCAGGATATAAATTTTCCATCCTTTTGCTTTCAACTTGCATACATTGTTATATTTGAAGTGAGTTTCTTATAGACATTTTTTTAATCACTCTGAAAATCTCTGCCTTTTAATTAATGTATGTAGGCTATTTACATTTAACACAATTATTGACATGTTAGGGCTTACGTCTGCCATTTTTTATTTTGTTTTCCATTTATTTTGTCTATTGTTTTCCTATTTTCTTTTTCCCACCTTCCAATGTGATACTTAATTTTTTCAGGACTCTATTTTTATTTGTAGTGTTTTTTAGTGTATCTCTTTGCTTTTTTTCCTTTTGAGACAGAGTTTTGCTCTTGTTGCCCAGGCTGAAGTGCAATGGCATGATCTCAGCTCACTGCAACCTCTGCCTCCCAGATTCAAGCAGTTCTCCTATCCCAGCCTCCCGAGTAGCTGTGATTACAGGCACCGGTCACCACGCCTGGCTAATTTTTTTGTATTTTTACTAGAGATGAGGTTTCACCATGTTGGCCAGGCTGGTCTCAAACTCCTGACCTCAGGTGATCCACCTGCCTCGGCCTCCCAAAGTGCTGGGATTACAAGCATGAGTCACCACACCCGAGTATATCTCTTTGTACAGATTGTTAAGGGTAGCTGTAGGTATTATAATTTATCAGAATCTAATGACATCATCATTTTACCAGTTTAAATGAAGTGTAACAATCTTAAAAGTGCGCAAGTGTGGGGCCAGGCGCGGTGGCTCACGCCTGTAATCCCAGCACTTTGAGAGACCGAGGCGGGCGGATCACGAGGTCAGATGGAGACCATCCTGGCTAACACAGTGAAACCCCGTCTCTACTAAAAATCCAAAATTTAGTCGGGCATGGTGGCGGGCGCCTGTAGTCCCCGCTACTCGGGAGGTTGAGGCAGGAGAATGGCGTGAACCTGGGAGGCGGAGCTTGCAGTGAGCCGAGATTGCGCCACTGCACTCCAGCCTGGCGACAGAGCGAGACTCCGTCTCAAAAAAAAAAAAAGTTTGCAAGTGTGCATGGAGATTCTGAGCCTTCCAATGCAGCCAGGGAATGTTCATCCACCCTAACTGCTTAAGAAATTGTTTTTCTGGATGCCTTAATCTTGGCAATACGATGAATTCTCAATGATATTATATTGAGTTTTAATTCTATTACTGTTTTTCACCAACTAATAGAACTATCATTTTTCTGTTTTCAGCCATGGCCATAATAGTCCTTGAAGTACTACTGTGTTCTTTAACATCCTTAAAACTGGCACTGAAGCATCAACAAAGTGCCTTCTCAGGGTGAGGGGAACGATGCTTTGTTTTATTATGTTGGTCCCAAATGTTGGTAGCAAAATTACTGAGAAATGAAATAGAAAAGATTAAGTTCTTCTGTTAAAGAGAGATTCCTACTTCTGGGTATACACCTGAAAAAATTGAAAACAGGGACTGAGGCCAGGCACAGTGGCTCATGCCTGTAATCCTGGCACTTTGGGAGGCTGAGGTGGGCAGATCACGAGGTCAGGAGTTCGAGACCAGCCTAGCCAACGTGGTGAAACCCTATCTCTACTAAAAATACAAAAATTAGCCCAGCGTGGTGGCACATGCCTGTAATCCCAGCTACTCAGGAGGCTGAAGCAGGAAAATAGCTCAAACCTGGGAGGCAGAGGTTGCAGTGAGCCAAGATCACACCACTGTACTCCAGCCTGGGCAACAGTGTGAGACTCCGTCTTATAAAAAAATAAATAAATAAAACAGGGACTGAAACAGATATTTCTACACTCATACTCATCACAGCATTACTCACAATAACCAAAAGGTGGAAGCAGCCCAAGTGTTCATCTATGGCTGAATGGATAAACCAAATCACATTCAATAGAGTATGATTCAGCCTTGAAGGAAGGAAATCCTGTCACACGCGACAATGTGGATGAACCTTGAAGACATTATGCCAAGAGAAATATGAGACAGTCACAAAAGGACAAATTTTGTATGATTCCACTTCTATGAGGTACCTAGAGTGACCAAATTCATAGATACAAAAAGTAGAATGTTGGTTGCAAAGGAGGAGGGAGGGAAATGGGGAGTTAGTGTCTAATGGGTACAGGGTTTCAGTTTGGGATAAGAAAAAACTTTTGGAGATGGACAGTGGCAGTGGTTGTGCAAAAATGTGACTATGCTTAATGCCACTGAACTGTACCCCTAAAATGGTGAATTCAGTGGATTTTATAGCATGTGTATTTTGCCACAGTGAAGGGGGAGCACGAGAAAGACAGAGAGACAGACAGATGTTTATTATGCAGTAAATTCACACAATTCCATAAGGGGGATATTGTTAGCTCTGTTTTAAAGAGGAAACTGTGGCTTGCACAGTGCCACGGGCCCAACCAAAACTGAGACTCATGAACCAAGGTTCAACAAATCGAAGAGCCAAATCCACCAGCACAAGCTTTCCGCTGTAAAACTATTTATGCTAAAGGGAACCACCCCTACAGAAAATCACATTTTTCTCTGGATTGTTGTAATTGATGTGGTGATCAATTTGGTCCTACGCAAATGGAAATTAAGCTAAGGTAATTGCAGGAGTTATTTTGAGGCAATGCATAAGTATTGTTTTTATAAAACTGGCAGCCCTGGACCAGAAGGAAGAGGTGCCCCACTTAGCTTTAGTTGCTGTTCAATTCTGGACAGTGATTTGCCCAAATGTGTATGCACTGCGTTCTCACACAGACCTCCTGCAATCACGAAAGCAGGCCGTAGCCCAAAACTCCTGCCCGGCATGCTTTGGAAACAATTCTTTCTGTACTGCCTGCTGTATCCCCAGCCAGCTGGCAATAAAACTCTGCTAGGAACATTGAAGTATTAAGATAGATTATTTCCTTACTGCTCCCAAAAAAAGAAACTAAGTCCCCTGGGCCTGACTGCACTCTAGATACCAGGTAAAAGGTGTCATCACTTGCCTCCTGTCACCCAGGAGCAGAGCTCAGCAGATCTGTCCTTTCAACTACTACTTCTTGATTGGCCCTATACCACTCCTCCTGCTCCTCCTGTCTTCCTTCCACAGTTCCCTGATTTTCTTCAGGCCCTCATCGCAGTCTCACTGGGCATCTTGTCACAACGTCTTGGCCAGGCTTCGCAACCTACCACCCCTGCCCCACACACACTTACATAAGCCTAATACATGTCGGACACTGTGCTGGCATTGGGGAATACAATGATGTATTCCCATGATGCCAGCCATGGTCGCTGCCCTCGGGAAGGCCATGTCTTGATGAAGAAACTCACCAGCAGAGCATGACACCACACTTCAATAGGCCTCTGACCGGAACAGGCTCAGCCCTGGATATGCCGGCAACCTGAGTGTCTGGCATCCCAGCCGCTGCCTGTACCTCTGCCTCCAGGCTTTTGCCCTTGCAGCTCCCTGGATCTGGAATGACTGTGTCTGACTCACTTTTACCTGATGACCGTCTTACCACTCAGGGTCTAACTCAAAGCCACTTTCTGTCTGAAGCTCTCCCTAATGCCTGCACTCCAAATGAGTCTCTTCTTTGTCTGCCCTCTCATGGTTGCTTTCTTGCACATCGTTATAAGCTTAACATGGATTATACTGAAGTCAGTTCTGCATGTTCATCTTAACCTGGAGATGTGAAATTCTCAAGGGCAGGAGTCACATGTCCTCCATAACATCCAGCATGAGCGTCATGCATAGTCGGCATTCATTTTGTATTGCTTTAAGTCTAGTGTTGCACAGCCTTGATAATTGAGGAAAGAACGTTTGAGTTCCAAGTGCCACAGAGTCTAAATATGATAGATAAACATATTAGGCACACTGAAAGAATTACATTTTATGTTGACAGTTTCTACATCTGATGAATTATTATGAAAAGGACACCACCTTCATTTTGGATAAAGCCAACTTGATAACTAAAATGGGTTATCCCAGCTTCTAGCATTTGGCTTTGCACATAGTGAGACTGTGGCTTTTGAACAGTGTTGAACATTCAGAAATCCCCAACCAAATCAAGTTGGTCTTTTTTTTTTTTTTTTTTTTTTTGGCAGAGCAATATAGATGGAGCAAACAATAAGTTGCAGCATCAACTGAATCCACATGATTATTCTCTCAACTCCCTTTCACCCTACCCTGAACCCTGAGCTTCTAGGAGATACGAAAGTCTACAGCTCTTCACAATAGCAATGTCTCCCAGAAATAATGCTGACATTTATGCCCCCATGTCAAACCTTTATGGAGAAAGAACAAGAATATAGAAGGGGTCTATAGGAATTTGTTCTTCTAATTTGTATTTTAAACTTTAGAAGTTGTCCCTGTGTATAAACTGAGCTCTTCAGATGGGTCACGTTGGTTGGTGAAATGGATCCCTTTATGAAGTTACACTCCTAAGAAACAGAAGGAAAATTAATGTTTAAAGAAAACTGTGTTGTTGCAAAAGGTGTAAAATTTGAGAAAGGACGCTGGCTGGCAATGCAAATATCTGGAACAAAGGAAGGAAAGTTGGGCATCTGCAATCCTACTATGCATGACGCTTATGCTGGATGAGACATATGCATGAGTCATATGCATGACTAATCCAACTATGCATGACGCTTATGCTGGATGTTATGGAGGACATGTGATTCCTACCCTTGAGAATTTCACATCTCCAGGTTAAGATGAACATGCAGAACTGACTTCAGTATAATCCATGTTAAGCTTATAATAGATGTGCAAGAAAGCAACCATGAGAGGGCAGACAAAGAAGAGACTCATTTGGAGTGCAGGCATTAGGGAGAGCTTCAGGCAGAAAGTGGCTTTGAGTTAGACCTTGAGTCTGTAAATGAAAATAGTCTGTAAATAATTTTGGCCAATAATGATCAATATCATCAAGAAATTCACTGTAAACTGAAGCTCCCATTATTATAGCTTCATAGAAATTTTGAGCTCTCTCATTTTACAGATTAGAAAACAATCCCAAGACTTTAAAGTCATTTTTTTCAAAGTCTTTCAAATAGTTAATGACAGAGCCAAGACTTATTGTCCAGTGTCCAGATTTCATTGGTCAGGTTTGAATACATTGGGTATTGTGCACAATTTTTGTTCTTGTTTCTTGACTGTTTGTACTGGCTAGAAACTCCAATAATGATGCTGAAATGAAGTGACAAGAACAGTTATCCTTGCCTTGCTCTCAGTCTTTTTTTTTTTCCCTCGAGATGGAGTCTCGCTCTGTCACCCAGGCTGAAGTGCAATCTCAGCTCACTACAACCTCCGCCTCCCCAGTTCAAGCAATTCTCTGCCTCAGCCTCCTGAGTAGCTAGGATTACAGGTGCTTGCCACCATGCCCAGCTAATTTTTTTGTATTTTTAGTAGGGTTGGGTTTCACCATCTTGGCCAGGCTGGTCTTGAACTTCTGACCGCATGTTCCACCTGCCTCAGTCTCCCAAAGTGCTGGGATTACAGGCAAGAGCTACCGTGCCCACCCTCTCTCAGTCTTATAGAAAAAGCCTTCAGTCTTCCACCATTAAGTGTGATATTTCCTGCTGGTCTTTAGTAGATGCCCTTTGTGATATTAAAGAAGTTTTCTGCTATTTCAAGTTTATTCAGTCTTTATCATTAATAGCTGGTGGGTTTTATCAAATGCATTATCTACTTCTTTGTGAGATGATCTTGTGGGTTTAGTCCTTTGTTTCATTAATATGATGTATTATATTAATTGATTTTCAGATACTAAACCAACCTTGCATTCCTGAAGTATGTCTGACTTGGTCATCATGTGTAATCCTTTTTGTATTTTGTGCGATTCCGTTTGCTATTGTTTTGTTGGGAATTCTGGGGTGTATGTTAATGAGGACTATTAGTAGGTAGTTTCCTTTCCTTGTAGTATTTATTTATTTATTTATTTTGAGGTGGAGTCTCACTCTGTCACCCAGGCTGGAGTGCAATGGTGTGGTGTTGGCTCACTGCAACCTCTGCCTCCCGGGTTCAAGCGATTCTCCTGCCTCAAGCTTCCCAAGTAGCTGGGACTACAGGCACATGCCACCACACCAGGCTAATTTTTGTATTTGTAGTAGAGATGGGATTTCACCATTTTGGCCAGGCTGGTCTTGAACTCCTGACCTCGTGATCTGTCTGCCTCAGCCTCTCAAAGTGCTGGATTACAGACATGAGCCACCATGTCTGGCCTCCTTGCAGTATCTTTGGCTTTGATCTCAGGGTGATATTACTCTCATGGATTGAGTTTGGAAATATTTATTCTTCCTCTATTTTCTGGAAGGGTTGGTGGAATATTGATATTACCTCTTTAAATGTTTGGCATAATCCACCAGTGAAACAATCTGAGCCTGAACTATTATTTATGAAAGATTTTTGTTTAAAAATTAACTTGATCCATTGGAGCTCTATTCAGATTTTTTATTTCTTCTTGAGGCAGTTTTGGTAATTTGGGGATTTTTTTAGAATTTTTTTCTATTTTGTCTCAGTTGCTGAATTCAGTATTCTCGTAATCTTTTTACTTTCTGATGTCAGTCATGCTTCCTCTCTTTTTTTCTAATTTTCATCATTTGTTTCTTCTCTTTTTTCTTGTTCAATCTTGCTAAAGTATTGATTTTTTAAAGAGCCTACTTTTGTTCAAAAACGACTAATTTGTTTTTCTTTTGTTTTCCATTTCATTTATTTCCACTATACTAGCTATTATATGCTTCATTCTTCTTGCATTGGATTTAAATTGCTTTTTTTCAAGACTGTTAAAGTGAAAGTTTAGATTATTAATCTGAGATTGTTGGTTTTTTCTTACATAGATATTTAAAGTTATTAATTTTCCTATAACTACTGTTTTAACTGAATCCCATAAGTTTTTATATATTGGGTTTCTATCATTATTTAGTTCAAAATACTTTGTAATTTCCCTTGCAGCTTTCTGTTTGACCTATGGTTTTTAAAAGTGTGTGGTGTAATTTCTAAATCATTCTGCAGTTCCAAACTTTCCTTCTGTTACTGATTTCCAGTTTATTTCTATTATAATTACAGAACATACTCTGCCTACTTTCAGTCTTCTAAATTTTATTCAGGCTTGTTTTATGACCTATTATGTGGTCTACCCTAGAGATAGTTCATGTGCGCTTGAAAACAGTATGTATTGTGGCTTTGTGTAGTGGAGTGTTCTATAGGTGTCTGTTAGTTCTGTTTGGTTGATAGTGTTGTAGAGGTCGTCGGTTTCCTTGTGGATTTTCTAATTGTGTTATCCATTGCTGAGAGTCAAGTGTTGAAGTGTCTAACTACTATTGTTGAAGTATTCATTTATACCTTCAATTCTGTCAGTTTGTGCTTCATGTATTTTGGGACTCTATTGTTAGGTGCATATGTTTATAATTGTAACATTTTTCCTGATAGACTTAGACTTTTGTTGTTATAAGATGCCCCTTGTGTCTTTATTAACTTTGTTTTTTGTCCAAAGTATATTTGGTCTGAAACTAGTATAGCCTCTCCAGTTCTTTTTGGGGTTTTGTTTTTTTGTTTTTTTGTTGTTGTTTTTTGTTTGCTTTTCGCATGCTATATTTTTGCAAGCCTTTTACTTTCAACCTATTTGTGTCTTTGAATTCAAAGTCTCTGACAGACTGCATAGAGTTGGATTCTGTTTTTTTTTCCAGTCTGACAATCTCTGCTTTTTGATTGGAATGTTTAATCTATTTGCATGTCATATAATTATTTCTGTGGTAGGGATTTAGATTTGCCATTTTGCTATTTGTTTTCTATATGTCTGTGTCTCTTTGTTGCCTCTGTTCCTCTATTATTGCTTTCTTTTGTGTTATATATATTTTTTCTAGTCAAAAAATCCTTTGGTTTTCTTTACTAAATATTTTTAAATTATTTTCATAATGGTTACTCCAGAGATTACAATATGTATCTTATCTTAATCTAGTTCAAATCCATATTGTTACAGTAGTATGATATGTACTACAATTAATTATAGCAATTATAATTTAATACTGCATCTTTACATTTGCCTACATTTCTCTCCACTGCAAATGGTGCCATGCACGGTCTATAAATTTTCGTGTGCGTATGTTTTCATAAATTTTATTTTTTTATTTTATATATTTTTTTTTGGGGGGGGGGCGGGTACAGAGTCTTACTCTGTCACCAGGCTGGAATGTAGTGGCATGATCTTGGCTCACTGCAACCTCCGCCCCTGGGGTTCAAGCAATTCTCCTGCCTCAGCCTCCTGAGTAGCTGGGACTACAGGCACATACTGCCACGCCAGGCTAATTTTTTTATTATTAGTATTTTAGTAGAGCCAGGTTTCACCATGTTGCCCAGGCTGGTCTTGAACTCCTGAACTCAGGCAATCCACCTGCCTCAGCCTCCCAGAGTGCTAGGATTACAGATGCGAGCCATCCCCCCCACCTTTTATAATATATTTGTACATATTTTATGGTCATAAGTTATAAAATAAACTAGCATCTACATATACTTTGTGCATTTGTGATATACCTAATTCTTTTTTAACTTTTAAAGTATTTTTAGGCGATGGTTTGTTGGCAGCTTTTTTCAAATTGTTGCAAATCTTCAAGAAAAAATTCCAATACATTTATTGAAAAAAAAAAAACAGTGCCCAAGTGGACCCATACAGTTCAAACCTGTGTTGTTCAAAGGTCTGTATTCAGTATCATAAGTAATGTAGAGATGATTTAAAGTATATGGGAGGCTGAGTACGGTGGCTCATGCCTGTAATTTCAGCACTTTGGGAGGCAGAGGCAGGCAGATTGCTTGAGCCAAGAGTTCAAGACCATCCTGGGCAACATGGTGAAACCTCATCTCTACTAAAAATACAAAAAATTAGCAGGGTATGCTGGCAGGTGCTTGTAGTCCCAGCTACTCAGGAGGCTGAGACGAGAGAATCGCCTGAGCCTGAGAAGTTAAGGCTGCAGTGAGCCGTGATCATACCACTTCACTCTAGCCTAGATGATGGGCGTGAGACCCTGTCTCAAAAATAAATAAATAAAATAGATGGGAGGATGTGCATAGGTTATTTGCAAATACTATGCCATTTATATAAGGGACTTGAGCATCTGCAGGTTATGGTATTTGCAGGGAGTCCTGGAACCAATCCCTCACAGAACCCTAAGGACAACTGTATTTCTAAGCCTGGCTTCCTTGGGTTCACTGTGAAATCAGCGTAGTTTAGTGATCAGCCACTGATTGGTGAGAACATGTCTTCAAATACCTTAAGCCAACAAGTCTTCCACCTTTGCTAAGGGAAACTGTATGTGAAGGCGTACTTGCAAATTTCAGGCAGCTTACGAATCAGCCTTAGCATTCACTTCCTGCTCCCACAGGAGCTCAAGGTCAGCCACAGGTCAGCGATGGAGCCCCTTTCCTTTCCCAGGTCTTTCCTTGGCATGCACACATCCCTGTAACATGCACAAAGTCTTCTAGATTATCAGCAATATATCAGAACTTTTCAAGCTCCCTAGGTCTTTCTTTGAAATTTTGGGTCAAGTTCTTGTGTGCCCCAAGGGAAACTGCAGCCTTAAATAGCTACAATGTTAACCATTTCAGGCTATTGTTTTCTTTTCTTTTCTTTTCTTTTTTTTTTTTTTTGAGACGGAGTCTCGCTCTGTTGCCCAGGCTGGAGTGCAGTGGTGCGATCTCAGCTCACTGCAAGCTCCGCCTCCCGGGTTTATGCCATTCTCCCGCCTCAGCCTCCTGAGTAGCTGGGACTACAGGCACCCGCCACCTCGCCCGGCTACTTTTTTGTATTTTTTAGTAGAGACGGGGTTTCACCGTGTTAACCAGGATGGTCTGGATCTCCTGACCTCGTGATCCGCCCGTCTCGGCCTCCCAAAGTGCTGGGATTACAGGCTTGAGCCACCGCACCCGGCCTCAGGCTATTGTTTTCAATAACAACCTGGGGATAGGGCTTTTCCACAGAACAGAGCTTCCAATCAGATCAAATGGTTCCAATGCCCTGGGATCCGCGCTTTCGAGGGGAGCTGTGAGACCGATAAAAATAATAACTGTTCACTGGAAATGGTGGTTTCAACAGTGCTCCAAACGGGTGTGTCCCCTCTGTTGGCTACAAGGCTGCCATCTGTTCACAGCTAGTATGCCAGAGCCGGGGGGCAGGGGAATGTGCATATCCCCCAAGTTAAATCTCCAAAGACCCCATTGTTTTTATCTAAAATCAGTAGTTTTTCTTGGATAAATGAGTTTGTTTGTTCTCTGCCTTTGGTTACTTAGTTCAGGAATGGTTGATTTTAATAGTTTTGCCAATATGTTAACCTAATTCCTCTCTGTCATTCCAGAAGTCCCACCCCCCACCCCCCGATGTAAAATTTCTTGTTCATTTATCTCAAATGTTTTCCTATAAAATTTTTATGTGCTGACACAAAAACTTTTACATGATTGTTTATTACAGCATTATTCATAATAGCCAAAAAATAAAAACAAGTCAACTGCCCATCAACTGATGAATGGACAGATTGTAGTATATATTCATACAGTGCAATACTATTCAGCTATACAAAGGAATGAAGTACTGACACATGCTACAACATGAATGAACCTTGAAAACATCATGCTAGGGATGGGTGCAGTGGCTTGCACCTACATGTAGTCCCAACTACATGGGAGCTGAGGTAGGAGGATTGTTTAAGCCCAGGAGTTGGAAGCTGCAGTGAGCTGTGGTCATGCCACTGCACTCCTAGGCAGCAGAGTGAGAACCCATCTCAAAAAAGAAAGAAAGAGACAAAGAGAGACAGAGGGGGAGAGGGGAAGAGAGAGAGAGAGAGGAAAGAGAGAGAGAGAATAAAAAAAGAGAAGAAACAGAGAGAAGAAAGAGAGAGAGGGAGGGAAGGAAGGAAGGCAGGGAAGGAGGGAAGGCGTCAGGGAGGGAGGAAAGAAAATATCATGCTAAGTTAAAGAAGACAGATACCAAAGGCCACAAATTGTATGATTCCATGTACGTGAAGTGTCCGGAACAGGCAAAGGCATAGAGACAAGGGGTAGATGAGGGATTTGGGCTAGGGAAGAATGGAGAGTGACTATAATGGGCATAAGATTGGAGGGGGGATAATGAAAATGTTCTAGAATTCGGTAGTAATTATGGTTGCATAATTCTATGAATATACTAAAAATCACTGAAAATAGTGACTTTTATGGTACTGTATATAAATTATATCACAATAAAACTTTATGAGTCGGCCGTGGTGGCTCACACCTGTAATCTGAACCCTTTGGGAGGCTGAGGCAGGCGGATCACTTGAAGTCAGGAGTTTGAGACCAGCCTGGCCAACATGATGAAACCCTGTCTCCACTAAAAATACAAAAATTAGCTGGGTGTGGTGGCACATGCTTGTAATCCCAGCTACTTAGGAGGTTGAGGTAGGAGAATCACTTGAACCTGGGCAGCAGAGGTTGCAGTGAGTCGAGATCGCGCCACTGCACTCTGACCTGGGTGACAAAGTAAGACTCTGTCTCATTTAAAAAAAAAAAAAAAAAAAAAAAAAAGAAGGCCGGGCACAGTGGCTCACACCTGTAATCCCAGCACTTTGGGAGTCCGAGGCAGACAGATCACAAGGTCAGGAGACCAGCCTAGCCAATATAGTGAAACCACATCTCTACTAAAAATACAAAAATTATCCAGGCATGGTGGCACACGCCTGTAGTCCCAGCTACTCAGGAGGCTGAAGCAGAAGAATCACTTGAACCTAGGAGGCAGAGGTTGCAGTGAGCCAAGATTGTGCCACTGCACTCCAGCCTGGGCAACAGAATGAGACGCCATCTCAAAAAAAAAAAAGCTTTACGAGGTCTTTATAAGTTAAAAAAGGAAAATTTGTCGGGGCACAGGAGGATCACTTGGGACCAGGAGTTCGAGACCAGCCAGGGCAACATAACAATAATGACACACACCTGTGGTCCCAGCTACTCAGGAGACTGAAGTGGGAGGATTGCTTGAGCCCAAGAGTTCGAGGCCTCAGTGAGCTGTGATTGCACCATTGCACTCCAGCCTGGGCAGCAGAGTAAGACCCTGACTCAAAAATAAAAAAGAAAGGAAAAGAAAAAATTTTTACAGCGAACTATTTTAGGTCTAGAATAATGATCAACTGAGTTACCCTCTTCATTTATTTATTTACTCATCCATTTCATGAGATGATTTAAAGATAGTTCCTGGCATAAAGAAAGCACTCAAGTGTTAGGGGTTATTAGTGGTAATTAAAGTAGAACATTTAAGTGCCAGTGTACCACTGTGTAACAAAAATGAATGAAATATTGATTCTGCTTCTAAGAGCTCAAAAATCTGAAGAGTACACAAACATGTAACCAAATATTAATAATTACAGCAATGGAAAAGTGTGTAACAGAGAAATATAAAAGCCACTAGAGGGGTACAGATGGAGGACTTTAGTCTGGGAAGAACAAAGGAGGCCTTCTGAAGGGAAATGACCTAAATAGAGGTTCTAACACCCAGTGACCTGCTGAAATGAGTTGAAGAGTTTGATGGGTGGAAAGTGGAGAAAGGAGAGCATTCCAAGCCTTAGAAACAGCGTGTGCAAAGATGAAGCTTGCAAGGGCGTGCATGATCATGTGGGGAAACAGCCAACGAGGAGACTGGAAAGCAGGTAGAGTTTAGAGTTTCTCCTGTGGTTAACAGGATTCACCCAAGGAGCCTACAGAAAAGAGTGTTGAAGTAACTAGCAGGACAAGAGAGATGCATTCAAGGGTACAGGACTTGTGATAGGAGCATGGTTAGGAGAATCAAGGTGAAGCCTGAACTGAGAAAGCAGTGGAGCAAGAAGTACTGAAAGAGAGAGAGGCAAGAACTGAATATGGAACTACCATTCGACCCAGCAATCCCACTACCAGGTAGATATCCAAAGGAAAATAAATCCTTCTACCAAAAGGACACATGCATGTGTATGTTTATTACAGCACTGTTCACAATAGCAAAGACATGGAATCAACCTAGATGCCCATCAGCAGTGGATTGGATATAGAAATATGGTGCATACACACCCTGGAATACTACATAGCCATAACAAGCAATGAGATCATGTCCTTCACAGCAACATGGGTGCAGCTGGAAGCCAGTATCTGAAGCAAATTAATGCAGGAACCAAAAACCCAATGTCACATGTTCTCACTTATAAATGGGAGCTAAACAGTGGGGACACACAGACATAAAGATGGCAACAACAGACTCTGGGGACTACTAGAGAGGGGATGGAGGGAGAGGGACAAGGGTCAAAAGACTAACTGTTGGGTACTTTGCTTACTACCTGGGTGATAAGATCAATCATACCCCAAAACCTTAGTATCACACACAATATACTCATGTAGTAAACCTGTACATGTAATCCAAAAAGTTGGAAATAAGGAAAGAGAGAAAAGAAACCAAATTTAAATGTATATAGGAAGTAGAAACAAAATATGATGATCGACTGGATATAGACAGTTAACAAAAACAGACAGGATAAATTTCTGGATTTCTAGGTTGGTTGGGTATTCATCTCAGTGTGGATTAAAAAAATAAGAAAATTTGAGGAGAAAGGTATGTGTTCATTTGGGGTTCATGACAATTTTTTGGTACTTGTGGAACATCTGGATAGAAATGTACAGTAGTTACTTAAAACTTCAGTTTTGAAGTTTAGGAGATCTCTAGACTACAGATAGATTTGGGAGTGGCTAGCATAAAGTTGGTAATAGAAGCCTTTGAGGAGATGAGATTGTCCATAAACAGAATGTACAATAAAAACAGAATAGAAATAATTATAAAGTATTAGGGAATAAAAGCATGTAAGGGCAAGTTAGAGGAAGGGGAACCCAAATGAGAATCCAGGCTGGATTCCCCAAGAAATAGAAGATGTTGACCAGGCGCAGTGCCTCACCCCTATAATCCCAGCACTTTGGAAGGCCCAGGCAGGCAGATCACTTGAGGTCATGAGTTCAAGACCAGCCTGACCAAAATGGTGAAACCCCCCCCCTCTACTAAAAATACAAAAAAAATTAGCTGGGTGTGGTGGCACCCGCCTGTAATCCCAGCTACTTGGGAGGCTGAGGCAGGAGAATCACTTTAACCCAGGAAGCAGAGGTTGCAGTGAGCTGAGATTGCACCACTGCACTCCAGCCTGGGCAACAGAGTGAGAATCTGTCAAAAAAAAAAAAAAAAAAAAAAGAAGGAGGGGAGGAGGAGGAGGAGGAGAAGACAGAATAGGAATGTGGAAGTTAACAGGCCAAACTTCCATTGGAATTACCTTCAACACGATGTGATCTCTCAAAGTCATGGTTTCTTTATCTATAAGGTACTATTAATGGTAGCCAGGCATTGGATAAATGGTAACAAATGTCAGGTATTATTATAAAGTAGAAATAACTCAAGAGGCAACTACAAAAGTAAACAACTTTAATGAAAGTTACACTTCTATACGGATTATAAAGCCATTATAGGTAAGGTTACTGAAAAGAAAGGCTTCGTTTTACCAAAGCAGATTGACTAGTAAAATGCCCTGTGTTTGATTCCCTTAAACTAGTTAAACAGAGAACTGTCACCTACTAAGTACCATTCTCCACACCAAAGCCCAAGGGATCAAAGCCTCTCGGTTCAAGCCATTAATGTTTGTGAGTATGATTTGATAAAAGTGTCATGACCAAGGCCAAATACTTTCATTTTTGAAATACAGTAAAATTAGATTAACCTCCTGAGGCCATAAAATGTTTCCTCTGGGTCCCATGGAAGAGCCTTATATTCCAATACTTTTGTAAGTCAGAGAGAAGACGACGTGAACATGAACAAAACTGCCGGGCGTGGTGGCTCAAGCCTGTAATCCCAGCACTTTGGGAGGCCGAGACGGGTGGATCGCGAGGTCAGGAGATCGAGACCATCCTGGCTAACATGGCAAAACCCCGTCTCTACTAAAAAATACAAAAAACTAGCCAGGCGAGTTGGCGGGCACCTGTAGTCCCAGCTACTCGGGAGGCTGAGGCAGGAGAATGGCGTAAACCCGGGAGGCAGAGCTTGCAGTGAGCCGAGATCCGGCCACTGCACTCCAGCCTGGGTGACAGAGCGAGACTCCGTCTCAAAAAAAAAAAAGAAAGAAAGAAAATGAACAAAACTTAGGGTGCAGATGGCTCCATAAGATGGTCCATCACCTCCAAAGGTTCTCCCATTGGACTCAGTAACCTGGAAGCATATCCTTCTTTGAGGGAAAAAAACATCCCAACCATCTGAAGTTATTTTCAGTAATATGTTACAAAGTTAGTCATTTTGTCTTTTGAGACATTGGTTTAAAGCTTTGTGGTCTGACGATTACAGCACATGCTCTTCTTTGCAGTGGCAGCCTTCCAAATACAAAGGGTCAAGCTTGTTTGTGTGGTTGGCTCACTGTCACCTAAGAACTTCCCATCATTGCTTGTACTTTAAAGACATGATAATGAATGGGACCTACCAACCCAACAAAATCAAGATCTCACTTTAGTTCTGATAAGGTAGGAAAAGTTAACTTAGCATAAGTAATTTAGGCAGAAGAGTGGGAAAAGAAGAGTGTCATTTCATTAGACCAATGTTGAAAATAATTCATCTAACATGAGAGAGTTAATGTTTCTGAATATGCACACTCTCTTTCTTCTGAGCAGATCAACTTTCTTTTGAGGTGAAGATAAAGTCATCAATGTACTATTTTCGTGTTTCTTTAATGAGTGTTTCTGCATCCAGAGCACATGGGCATACAGTAACCTTTATATTGATAGCAGAAGGCTCTGTTCTGTAAGTGGACAAGATAAAATAGTTCCTTTCCTTATATTTTGTGTGTTATTAATATATGCATTGTTTTATGAAGAATGACTCACCAAAGAAGAACTATTCAATTCCTTCTGAATGATGTTTCACTTTGAAATTTGGGAATTATGCCTTATTTCATAACAAGTGGCCAGAGTGAATGATTGTTGCAATGATGCCTCGCCAGCAGACACTCATTTTTCAAAACGCCGGACTTTCACTTCTTCTTTGAATATACACCATTTATGAAACAGCCACTCCTGTCACTGCCCTGATAACATTTGGAATAGCATCATCATTTATGTTGGCAATATCATTGCTCTGGGTCAGGTTGCAAAACAGCCAAAGAAACACATTTGTCATCTAACACGCAAGTTCTAAGGAGAAGTGAACTTTAGGTTATAAATGCTTCCAGCTATGGCTCTCTTTTTCTTAAAAAAAAAAAAAAAAAAAAAAAAAAAAGATCTTAAAAGGAAAATGAATTTTTCAGTTTGTTGGTTGAAATTTTTGGCATTGGTATTACAAAGCGATGCAGTCAGAATCACCATAATAGCACATAACACATGGAAAATACTACCTTGACCTGGCAAAGCTATTTTCATGTTTGACCACTACTTGAAGGATCCAAAGGGCACATTTCTAGAACAATTTTTTTCTTTTACTTTTTTTATATTAAAATATAGAGACAGGGCCTCACTGTGTTGCCCAGGCTGGTCTGGGCTCAAGTGATCCTTCCACCTAGGCCTCCCAAAGTGCTAGGATTACAGGTGTGAGCCACACCGCACCTGGCCTAGTTTATCTTTTGTAACAGTAAAATGCAATAAGAGATTTACTGTTGATGTCATATTCTAGATCTGTCTTAATTTGATTTCTCCCTAAGTGCAGCTGCAAAAAGTGGTTGCTTATCACATTCTCAGGGTTTAGTATTATTAAGAATAGTTTTGGGCTGTTATAGATAAGTAACTCCATACAAGCTTTGAGAATAGATGCAATCGTATACATTGCTACTAAGAGGATACTTAGAATATAGGGAATATCTTTACAATTTGAGGGCATCGAGATGGATGTACATGAATGTAATGTGTAAATGTACGTTTTTTAAAATCCACATTTCTCTAATTACTAGTGAGATCGAGCATTTTGTCATATACTTGGTGATATATAAAGTTACTTTCCTGTGAATTTGTATATTTATTTTCTTATGATTCCCTCTTTATAGGCTTTGACCATTTTTCATTGTGTTGATTGCATATTTTTTATTCATCTTACTAATTTAAATATTATGCATGTGAACCCTTTTTGCTGCTTAGTGTTGCAAATATGTTCTCATACTCAATGACTATTTTTCTTAACATTGTTGACCGGATCTTTGGCTGAACAAAAGTTTTAAATTTTTGTGTACTTCCATTCATTAACCTTTCTCTTTATGGCGTCTAAGTTTACTATGATGCTTCTAAAGTCTTTCTCTACCATATTGCTTTGCATTTCTTTAGGCCTTCCTTATTGCCTTCCATAAGGCTTTATAGGTTTTTTTAATTCATAAAACATTGATAAATTTCTCTTTAAATTGTTTAAGTATACAAATTGAGATTATAAAATATAATCCATATTATATTGGAGAACTTTATGTTTTTAAAATATTATTTTTAATCTATATGCTTAGTAGGAATTCATTTTTCCCCAAGTGGATGCAAAAAGGGTCTAACTCCATTATTAAATACTTGATCTTTTCCTTGCCTATTCCAACTGCCACGTTTGCAATATATTATGTTCAAATACATACTTAGTCCTGTTTCTGGAGTCCTTATTTTATTCTACCGATTTCCTTTACAAACACGACCCTTTTTCATCATTGCAGCTATAAAGTATAGCTGAGGCCAGGTGTGGTGGCAAACGCCTGTAATCCCAGCACTTCGGGAGGCCGAGGTGGGTAGATCACTTGAGGTCAGGAGTTCAAGACCAGCCTGGCCAACATGGTGAAACCCCTTCTCTACAAAAATACAAAAATTAGCTGGGCTTGGTGGCATGTGCCTGTAATCCCAGCTGCTCTGGAGGCTGAGGCAGGAGAATCACTTGAACCCAGGAGGCAGAGACTGCAGTGAGCCGAGATCACACCAGTACACTCCAGCTTGGACAATAAAGTGAGACTACATCTCAAAAAATAAATAAAAATAAAATATAAAATATAGCTTAGATCTGATAAAGGGCATTCCTCCCCTTCTTTTTTATTTATTTTTATTTTCTGGCTCTTCTTAGAACCTTTAGACCTCCTTACTCATCATCCGCATTTAATTTTCATGTGGATTCTCAAATCTGTCTCTTCCTTTCTACTACCAGTGATACTTAACTGAGCCCTTTTCCCTTGTTTAGATTATAGCAAAATTGCAACCACCTTGACTGACTTTCTTTCTCTAGTGTTGCCCAGTTTAGTCTACCCTCTAAACTCCCTTTGTAAGAAAATCTGATTATTTTGAGGACTCACGTAATTTTTTACAACAGCTTTGTTGAAATATAATACACATACCATATAATTCACCCTTTTCAAGTGTACAATTTAATGATTTTGGTATATTCACAGAGTTGTGCAATCAGCACTATGACTAATTTTAGAACCTTTTTATCACTGCAAAGAGAAACTCCATATTCTTTAGATATCACTTCCTAATGCCACCATCTTCCTGTGCTTTCCCCACCCAGCTCTAGTCAACCACTCATCTACCTTCTGTCTTTAGCAATTTGCCTATTCTGGACATTTCATGTAAGTGGAATCATGTAATATGTGATCTTTTGTAATATGTGGCTTCTTTCACTAAGCATGATGCTCTCAAAGATCTATATTGTAGCATGTATCAATACTTCATTCCTTTTTTTAGCCAAATAGTTCTTTTGCCACCTTTCATCTATTCAGCATTAGATAGACATTTGGGTTGCTTCCACCTTTTGTTTGCTATGAATAATGCTGCTCTGAACCTCATATAAACTTTAAAATGAGTTTGTTACATTTGAGTAAAATTTCTATGGAGATTTATGGGGCGGTGGCTTATGCCTGTAATCCCAACACTTTGGGAGGCCAAGGTGGGCAGATCACTTGAGGTCAGGAGTTTGAGACCAGACGGGCCAACATGATGAAACCCATCTTTAATAAAATACAAAAATTAGCCAGCCGTGGTGGCGTGCACGTGTCATCCCAGCTACTCGGGAGGCTAAGGCAGGAGAATTGCTTGAACCCAGGAGGTGGAGATTGCAGTGAGCTGAGATCACACCACTGCGCTCCAGCCTGGGCGACAGAGTGAGACTCCATCTCAAAAATAGAAAACAGGTAAAATTTATATGGAGATTTTTGTTGCGATTACCTTAAATTTATAGATAAATTTAGGGAAAATTTAAGTTTTTTTACAGGAAAGTTGTTGTGGAGGTTTTTCACATTAATTTAGCACTTATTTATTGCCTTCTATAAATTTAACATTTTCTTCATAAAATTCTGATGCGTTTCTTTTTTGTAATTTCTGTGTATTTTATGTTTTGCAATTTTAAAGGGAATTTTTTCGTTAAAATTTTATTTGATGTTACATGGAAAAGCTGTTAATTTATGTATTGTTACCTTATATCTAGCTACCTTGAGGATTTCCCTTAAAAGCTCTTATGGTTTTTCAGTTGATTTTCTCTTAATTTACAGATAATTGATCGCATAATCTATAAATACTCAAAACTTATCTCTTTAAAATATTTATATTACTTATTTTTAAAATTTTTCTAATTTCACCAGCTAGGATGATAAATAATAGCAGCTATGGAGGCATATATCTTTTTCCCTATCAACTTTAATTTATTTAATTAGGAACAATGTTATAGCCAAAATTAAAGAAATCTAATAAAGAAAGAAAAATCACACTAATCCTATGTGAAAACAAACTTTAAAAATAACTAACATTGGCGCATACCTTTAATCCCAACACTTTGGGAGGCCGAGGCAGGCACGTTACTTGAGGCCAGGAGTTCAAGACCAACCTGGCCAATACAGAAAAACCCCATCTCTACAAAAAGTACAAAAATTAGCTGGGCATGGTGGCGTGTGCCTGTTGTTTCAGCTATTCAGGGGCTGAGGCACGAGAATTGCTTGAACCCAGGAGGCAGAGGCTGCAGTGAGCCAAGATCACACCACCACTGCACTCCAGCCTATACGACAGAGTGAGACTCTGTCTCAAAAAATAAAATAAAATAACGAACATTAAATTGAATATATATGAATAGAAAGCGTGAGGAAGAATATACCCCAAACTGCTATGAGTAGTTCTTTTAAGGGTATGTAATTCTACATATAGGAACAAGGAGAGACAGGGGGACCCACCTTCCACTTTGTGCACATCTGTATGGCTTGGCTATTTGCAATTAGCATTTTCTACTTTTATAATTTTACAATGCATCCTAGAATAAATCCAAAGAGTACAAAGTGTGTAGTGACTTGTGTTTACATATAAAGATTGAGAGGTATGCCTTTTTGATGACTAAGGTGTAAGTTCTGTTCACGAAGTTCAATCTCAACTCTATGAGAGAGTTAAAGATTGGATAGAAGGAAGGGAGGCAGGAAGGGAGGGAGGGAGGGAGGAGGGAAGGAAGAAAGGAAGGGGAAGGGAAGGAAGGAAAGATAAAAATATAGATATAGATGTATACCCACTTACTGTTACTAAACAGTCCAAAAACAAAAAGATGACCACAGGAGAGAAATAGGTACAAAGAAAAGCTTTACAAATTACACAAGTCAGAATTCCAGGGCAGGACAATTGCTGCTTATTATCTGCGTCCTAGGGTGGCTAGGAAAATGTGAATGAGGCACTTAGTTCATGGTTGAAGAGAATGTTAATTGCTCTCTAATGTCATAAGATCTTGATGATTTCCTGTCAAAAGTTCTTCCCTCTGAGACACTGTGGGGGAGTTTAGTAATCATAGCAGGGCATCTACGTCATTTGTCCCAGTACTTAGGGTGCCGCATAAATGACAGTAGTGCCATATCTTATTGTTTCCTACATTTTGGAATGTGACTAATGTACCTTTTCCATTGTTCCCTTCCAGAATCTCCAATGAGCACTCACCCAAACTCCAGATCCGGAGTCATAGCTACCTGAGGGCAGTGAGTGAAGTCTCCATCAACCGGAGCCTGGACAGCCTCGACCCTGCAGGCTTGCTCACATCACCAAAGTTCCGCTCCAGGAATGAGAGCTACATGCGAGCCATGAGCACCATCAGCCAGGTGAGGGCCGTCAGGGCAGCGGTGGTCAGGAGCCATTAGCGGCAGGAAGGTTAGCGAGAACTGAGAGGGCGTGAGTTAGGGAGGCAGTCGCTCACCCAGGAGACCACTGGGTCCTCAGACAGGAGGCCCAGTCAGGTGGTGCGAAGAGCATGCCATGTGTTCAGCCACAGTAAGCCCCCAGTATCAGTGGTCTGCCAGGAGGTGGGGCCCTCTGTAGGTGGATAAAGCACAATGAAGAGGGTCCTTGGAAATTCACTTGAGATCAGGAGTTCAAGATCAGCCTGGCCAACATGGTGAAACCCTGTATCTACTAAAAATACAAAAGTAAGCCCGACATGCTGGCACACACCTGTGATCCCAGCTACTCTGGAGGCTGAGGCAAGAGAATCACATGAAACCGGAAGGCGAAGGTTGCAGTGAACCGAGATCATGTCACTGCACTCCAGCCTGGGTGACTTAGCAAGACTCTTTCTCAATTAAAAAAAAGAAAAAAAAAAAAGAAAACTTTGGCTTTTAAGCAAGCAAGAGATATGAATCTTACTTTGATGTAGGATAATTAATCTGGCCAACAAAACATAGGAAAGATTGGAGAAAATGAGAAGCTAGAAGCAGAGAGGCTAGTTTGGAAGACACTGTGATCATCAAGGGGAGAATTAATGTTACTGATGGTGGTGGTGACCATAGTGGTGATGTTGGTGTGTTGGTGATAATGATGGCAGTGATGGTGATGATAGTGATGGTGATGGTGATGATGGTGATGGTGTTGGTAGTGATGGTGGTGGCAATGATGGTAATGGCAGTGGTAGTGATAGTGATAGTAATGGTGATGGTGGTGGTGATGGTCGTGGCAGTGATGATGGTGGTGACAGTGATGGTAACAGTACTGGCAGTAGTGATTGTGATGGTGGTGGTGGTGATGTGATGGTGATGGTGATGGTGGTGGTGGTGGTGATGTGGTGGTGGCGGTGATGGTGGTGGTAGTGATGATCATAATGGTGGTGGTGGTGATGGTAACAGGGTTGGCAGTGGCAGTTGTGATAGTGATGGTGGTGGTGGTGGTGGTGGTGGTGATGGTGATGGTAACAGTGATAGTGATGGTGGTGATGATGGTGATGGTGTTGGTAATGATGATGGTGGTAATGATGGTGATGACAGTGGTAGTGGTAGTGATAGTAATGGTGATGGTGGTAGTGATGGTCGTGGCAGTGATGATGGTGATGGTGGTGACAGTGAGGGTAACAGTAATGGCAGTGGTGGTTGTGATGGTGGTGGTGGTGATGTGATGGTGGTGATGGTGCTGGTGGTGATGTGATGGTGGTGGTGGTGGTGCTGGTGGTGGTGGTGGTGATGATCATGATGGTAGTGGTGATGGTAACAGTGGTGGCAGTGGTGGTTGTGATGGTGATGGTGGTAGTGGCAGTGATGTGATGGTGGTGGTGATGGTGTTGGTGGTGGTGGTGGTGACAGTGGTGGTTGTGATGGTCGTGATGGTGATGGTGATTATGGTAATAGTAATGGTGACAGTGGTGGTGGTGGTGGTCATGATGGTGGTTGTGGTGGTTGTGGTGATAATCATGGTGATGGTGGTGGTGGTGGTCATGATGGTGATGGTGGTGATTATGGTAATAGTGATGGTGACAGTGGTGGCGGTGGTGGTCATGGTGATTGTGATAATCATGGTGACAGTGGTGGTGGTGGTGGTCATGATGGTGGTTGTGGTGATTGTGGTGATAGTGATGGTGACAGTAGTGGTGGCAGTGGTCATGATGGTGATTGTGGTGATAGTGATGGTGACAGTGGTGGTGGTGGTCATCGTGATGGTGGTTGTGGTGATTGTGGTGATAGTAATGTGACAGTGGTAGCAGTGGTGGTCGTGATGGTGGTGGCTGTGATTGTGGTGATAGTGATGGTGACAGTGGTGACACTGGTGGTCATAATGGTGGTTGTGATTCTGGTGAGAGTCATGGTGACATTGGTGGCAATGGTAGTTGTGATGGTGATGATTGTGATTATAGTGATGGTGACAGTGGTGGTTGTGATGGTGGTGGTGGTAACAGTAGCGGTGGTGATGGTGGTAGCAGTGATAGTGGTGATGGTGATGCTATGTAATGGTGCCGGTATAGATGAAATAAGGTATTGAGAAAAAATTATGAAATGGTAGGCTGATCACTGAAACATCTATCAAAATAAGACCCTGAAATAGGAACACTGCTCTCACTCTGTCTCTATCAACAAAATTAAGCTCCGTGCTCTAAATGGAGTCCTGAAGAAAGAAGTCAGGAGCTGCAGGGTAGGCTCCAAGGGCAGAGTAGGGAGGGAGCCAGGGAAAGCTGGCATGTGGGATTTCAATGCTGACCCATCGTGTGTTTCCCTGCTTTACAGAAGTCTCCAAGAACATGCAAAACTATTTGTGCTAGTTAATGCTTATCCAATGATATACATTATCCCAATTCTCAGGGAAATAGCTGGAGCCTCATTTTAGTGCATTTTGGACTTATTTTGTTTTTATTTTTTTTCACAATAAATAATATAACATTTAAAACTTCTTGGAGCATATATTTATTCCGCATGGCCTAAAGGTCACAAAGTCATTGAGAATTATAAAATAGTCTACAAACCTAGGGGTCATACATGCAGAATACATCAGCAGATTTAAAATATTCTGTTGGAAAAATATTTATATACATTCATGGCTTTTATAACTTTATGGAGAACATTTAATTTCCCCCATCTACACACTACCCTTGCAGCTCACTGTTTTTAGTCCCTGGCTGCACATTTGACCTTCTTTAGGACAACATCATTTTCCAGTGATAGCTTAGTAAGATATCAACAAATCATTGCACAGACACATGGGAGAAGTAATGCTGACAGGTCAAGCACTGCAATCCCATGATGTAGCCATTTGGCCTTAAGTAAAATACAGAAAGAATGGCTAGCCGAAATTGATTCCTAATGATATATCATTTTTCTAGTTCCATATTCAATTTTCAAGTAACACAGTATCTTTAAGGATAATTTCAAACGCCCTGTTGTAGTTGCAACATTGTCATTATTCAAAGGAGAGTAGTTTCCTCTTCAAAGCAATGCTACTATATATACCTTAGACTTTTCAAAAAGAGGTTGGCTTTTAAGATGTTAGAGATATTTTCTCAAATAGATAATTAGTAGAAGCTATAATACTATAGAATTTAAGTGCATTATAGCTTGTTTCCCTTTAAAATCTGACACATTATTCATCAAAGTCTCCTAGAAAGTTGAGTACTCAAGGAGTTGACCTAGAATAACTAAATTGCTTCTGTCATTTATTACTCACAGAAGTAAAAGACCCCTAAAAATAGATTGTGCTTGGATGATAAAGAAAAAAATTAAGTATGTTTTTATGTTTATTATTTGCCTATATTTTTACCATAGGTACATCTAATTTAAAATGAAGACTTTTAAAGGAGGGTTTGAGAAGAAAGAATTATATTTATAGAAAGTCTGATATTTTAAAAATATGTCATGTAGTCAGTGTCATTTCCAAGTTAATTTATGTCTTTATTTATTTCAAGTCCAAATCCTAGGTATTTTCATCTGGAATGGCAAACTAGAAGCCCACAGGCATATTTTCTCTGGCAATATGTTGGGTTTCTACATCCTTTTCTAAAATTAATGTAACTAGGCAGCTGTTTTAATACCAGCAGCTTAGCTGTGACTTTGACTTAGGCCATCCCTTCTTTATGTGTGTGTGTGTTTGTGTGTGTATGTGGCACAGTGTTTGCATGTGTGTGTGTGTGTGTGTGTGGAAAGAGAAAGAGAATGAAATGGAAACCTACATAAATTGATTATCTGTGGGTACCCAGCCAGTCAGTGACAGAAGCTAGGAAATCCCAAGTGTCCTGACTCTTAACAGGTAAATGACTTCAATGCCTGCTGGCATGTGTGGCAATAATATTGCTAGTAATAGTAGTATTAACAGCAGAAAGAATAACAATGGAATAATTAGTTACCATTTTGTGATTACCTGATACATGCTAGTAGCCTTACTATCTAATTAATTTCACATCTATTCTGTAAGAAAGATCATTTTTTAATTTATGAATCTCAGTCTCAGAGAGTTAGACTAACATATTTGTTTCCTAATACTATTTTCCCACTACACTATCACATAAAATAATATCCACCATTTATGGAGTGTGTGCCATATGCCTAGACATATAATATGCATTTTGGGCCAGGCATGGTGGCTCATGCCTGTAATCTCAGTACTTTGGGAGGCTCAGGTAGATGGATCATGAGGTCAGGAGTTTGAGATCAGCCTGGCCATTATGGTGAAACCCCATCTCTACTAAAAATACAAAAAAAAAAAAAAAGTTAGCTGGGTGTGGTGTAGTTCCAGCTACTCAGGAGGCTTAGGCAGAAGAATCACTTGAATCCGGGAGGCAGAGGCATCGTGCCACTGCACTGCAGCCTGGGCGACAGAGTGAGACTCTGCCTCAAAAAAAAAAAAAATATGCATTTTGACATTATTTAATTTTTATCCTTAAAATACTCCTATGAGGTAGGTATTATTGTACCTATTTTACAGCTGAGGAAAGTGATGTTCAGAGAATTCAAGCAAATTGTCCACTAATTGAAGGAACACTAAAATTCTTCTTCATCCCTTGTAAAAAATACATCTAAGTATATTTAAAATCTAAGCAATAACACAAAGTAACAAAATGCATTAAAATAAATGTTAGGAGAATATATAGATAATATTGTGGTCAGAATTATTCCTTTTAATAAAACACAAATGCTAGAAAATATAAAGTAAAAGAAAAGATCTATTCCAAATAAAATTAAATATTTATGTGTGGCAAAATCTGTGATAAAGTTAAAATACAATTGGTGGGAGGAATATTGACACACATTAACAAAAAGGGTAAATGTTATAGTTGCTTAAAGTATTTCTACAAATTAGTAAGAAAAGATAACCCAAAAGAATCTTGGTCAAAGCTTATAAATAAAAATAATCAGAGAAAAAAACGCAAAAGCCAGTAAATAAGTCAAAAGCCAGTAAATAAAGTGACTGGTGCTTATTCACGTTTGTAGGATGCAAATCAAAGCAGCACAATATCATTCTTAACACAGAGCAGCAAAAACTGAGCTAACATTCTATTCTGGTGACCATGTTGAGAAATGAACTCTGTATTACTTGCTGTTTGGATTATAAACTGCTATGTTTTAGAAAGTAGGTTAGTAAAATCTACAAAAAGGTAAAAATACACTAAAAAAAAGGAACTGAAAAGGAAGGAAAATTTTAAATCAAAAATAAATGGGGCTGAGGGCAGTAGCTCATGCCTGTTGTTCCAGCTACTCAGGAGGCTGAGGCCAGAGGATAGCTTGAGCCCAGGAGGTCGAGGCTGCAGTGAGTTATGATCACACCACTGCACTCCAGCCTGGGCAACAGAGCTAGACCCTATCGAGAGAGAGAGAGAGAGAGAGAGAGAGAGAGAGAGAGAGAGAGAGAGAGAGAACAGAGAACATAAATGAAGAGTTACAAAGAATTAAAGAGAAACTGACAAATATCAAAAACAGACCAAGAACATTAGACACAGAGATAATAGAAGTCCCTTCAGAAGAAAATCAATGGAACAGAAAAAGTAAGAAAAACAATGAATTTTTTTAAACTTTCCTGAAATAAAAAGTTGATTTGAAGCTACATAGTGGAAGAACACACCATGTAAACACACCATGTACCTGAGAAATTCACCCAAAGCAATCAACCTCAGGGCATATTCTGGTAAAATTACAAGACTTTAAAGAATTTTTTAAAAAACACTTTGGATTTCTAGACAAAAAGAGCAACTGACTTAATAAAATGAAAACTGAGTTATCATTGGACCCTTTAACAGCAATGGTTTATGCTGGAAGAAAATGATGTGTGTAGCATTTTAATACACTCAAGGAAAAATATGTGAGTCAAAGATTTTTATATCTAGAAAAACTGACTTTAAAGTATAAAAGGTACAAACTGTTATAAGCATGGATGCATGCAAAGAATATTGATTCTATGAACACATTCTGAGAAATGCACTAGACAATGAGCTCTAAACTAGACATATGAATGACCAGACATAAGAACTACAGATGCGGCCGGGCGCGGTGGCTCAAGCCTGTAATCCCAGCACTTTGGGAGGCCGAGGCGGGTGGATCACGAGGTCAGGAGATCGAGACCATCCTGGCTAACATGGTGAAACCTCGTCTCTACTAAAAATACAAAAAACTAGCCGGGCGAGGTGGCAGGCGCCTGTAGTCCCAGCTACTCGGAGGCTGAGGCAGGAGAATGGCGTGAACCGGGGAGGCGGAGCTTGCAGTGAGCCGAGATCGCGCCACCGCACTCCAGCCTGGGCGACAGAGCGAGACTCCGCCTCAAAAAAAAAAAAAAAAACTACAGATGCTCCTCTACTTACATCCCTGATAGACCCATTGTAAGTTGAAAATATCATAACTCAAAAATGGGCATTTTGTAAACATGATGGGATGTGAAAACAAAAGACGCAATATCCAAAAAACGCTGGACTGGCAACACAGTACACTTTGGAGTATCAGTTGTTTACCCTTGTAATTGCATGGCTGAGCACCTACCCAGAATCTCGAGATAATACTAAACCACATATCAACAGCCCAGAAAAAAATCTAAATTCAAAATTCAAAGTACAGTTTCTACTGAATACATATCAATCTTGTATCATCATAAAGTAGAAAAAGCGTAAGTCAAACCGTCATTAGTCATGGACCACCTGTAGTAGCAAACATTAAACACAATTATGCGTAGAACTAAGACTAAATGAGCATTCACTGGTTGGGGAGCATAATAGGTTTATTGGCTCTGACGATGTAAATACAGCACAACTATTTAAAAATGAGAAAAGAATAGAGGGACCACATGTGAAATAAAATTGTTAGCTCTTTAATCATATGTGGGCAGGGGTAGTATTAGTCATGTTTTCTGTGCATATATTATGGGATAAAGTAAATGGATAGTTACAGAATATTCCAGTTCCATCATCTCCTGTGTCCTTGAGAACCAAGATTCTTAGTATGGAATAAATATCTAAGAATAAACATATATAGAAGAGGTTGCATAAGAACCCTATAGTATTTATATCCTAGTTCTTCCCACTGAAAAGGCCTAGGAACAGTGATTAACCCAGTAGCAATGACAGCGTATCTTCCTAGTAGCCAGATTGTGTTCCTGTAACACCACTTCCCACTAAAAAAAGAAAGGGCTTTTCAGAAACATACTGAGCCCACACTATTAAGTTGAGTTTAGAATATTTTGTCATACCAGATATCAAAGAAGTTCTCAAAGATTACTACTTTCATGTCAAAAAGACCCCCAAACCAACCTAAAAGGCTCCCACTGACAAAAGATGGCACAAATTTGAGTTCACTAAGGATAATTATTTCAATTAAGTTAAAACCATCAAATATTTTTATATCGATGAGTTAATGTGGTATTTTAAAAACCTGATTACATATGGAATATAAGAGAGAACAAATTTATCTTGAAAATCAGTAAATAAAGAGGGGAAATCAGGCATTTATCCTACCATGGCTATATGAACTAAATCATTAAGTAAACAAGTAATGTGAAAGAGAATATTCCAACTAGTAGTTGTAAAAGTAATTATAGAATATTGCATTTTACGGCCGGGCGCGGTGGCTCAAGCCTGTAATCCCAGCACTTTGGGAGGCCGAGACGGGCGGATCACGAGGTCAGGAGATCGAGACCATCCTGGCTAACACGGTGAAACCCCGTCTCTACTAAAAATACAAAAACTAGCCGGGAGCGGTGGCGGCGCCTGTAGTCCCAGCTCCTCGGGAGGCTGAGGCAGGAGAATGGCGTAAACCCGGGAGGCGGAGCTTGCAGTGAGCCGAGATCCCGCCACTGCACTCCAGTCCGGGCGACAGAGCAAGACTCCGCCTCAAAAAAAAAAAAAAAAAAAAAGAATATTGCATTTTACAACTCCCAAGGACTAACAGATCTAGGCATTGAGCATAGATAACTCCTAACAACATAAAAGACAGACAAACTAGACGTAATGTGCCTCCTGATGAAATAAGCACATGACCTCTAGCCTTGCCAGAAAGATTGAACCTGAATCTGATCAAATCTCTGAATCTGGATTCCAACTTTCAGGCAATACGAAATACAGAGGAACATGATGAACTCCACCATGAGTAGGAAATCAGCGAAATCCAGACTACGGGAACCTCTTTGGGGCAAACAACCTAGATTCTCAATAGATAAATCAAAATAAGTGTACGTTAAAGGTGAATTTTAAAATGTATCAGATTTTTTAAATGGGTAAGACAAACCAGAGCCCAGGGATGCACACTTGGCTGAAAAAAAAAGAAAAGAAAGAAAGAAATGCACGAAAGTGAACGCAATAAAACTCAGAGTATTAGTTATGTACTATTAGAGAGACAGTGGAGATTGTGAATATCAGGGCATGTGGAGGGCTTCTAGGGTGTCTGGAAAAGTTTTGTTTCTTGATCTGGGTAGTGGTTCCAAGGTGTTTGCTTTATTATAATTCATTAAGTTATATATTTATTTTGTATGGTTTTCTGTATCTGTGTATAATGAAAATAAAAGGATAAAAGGGAATAAAGAATAATTCTATTAAGAATATAAGTTTAGGCTGGGTGCGGTGGCTCAAGCCTGTAATCCCAGCAGTTTGGGAGGCCGAGACGGGTGGATCACGAGGTCAGGAGATCAAGACCATCCTGGCTAACCCGGTGAAACCCCGTCTCTACTAAAAAATACAAAAAATTAGCCAGGCGTGGTGGCGGGCGCCTGTAGTCCCAGCTACTCGGGAGGCTGAGGCAGGAGAATGGCGGGAACCCGGGAGGCGGAGCTTGCAGTGAGCTGAGATCCGGCCACTGCACTCCAGCCCGGGCGGCAGAGCGAGACTCCATCTCAAAAAAAAAAAGAATATAAGTTTAGCCAGGAGCCATAGTTCACACCTGTAATCCCAGCACTTTGGGAGGTGGAGTTGGGAGGATGGCTTGATGGCTTGAGACCAGGAGTTTGAGACCAGCCTGGGCAACATGGCGAAAACCTGTCTCTACAAAAAAAATAAATAAATAAATAACCAGGCATAGTGGCGCATACCTGTAGTCCCAGTTATCCAGGAAACTGAGTCAGGAGGATTGCTTGGGTGCAGGAAGTTGAGGCTACAGTAAGTCTTCTTCGTGCCACTGCACTCCACCCTGGGTGACAGAGCAAGATCCTATCCCCCCCCCCAAAAAAAAAGAAAGAATATAAGTTTAACCTAGTTAAGTAAAAAAACCAACAGGTTGCAGAATTATCTGGAAAGACAGTCATCCGAGTTTAATGGTTGTTACCTTGACAGAGATAGTTTGCTATCTCTTTGTAAAGTTTGGCATGTTGATTAAAACGGGGAAAAAATGAATAAATTATATACATATATACATATATTACTTATGTCTATATATATACACCCATACATGTGCAGATGTATATAGACATACATATATATTTGCTTTATTTTTGGTTTTGAAATAATTGCAGCCTTAAAAAAGAGTAACGCATGTAATGCAAAGACTCCTGTATATCCTTGACCCAGATTGAAATGTATGGATTGTTGAGATACTGGCTCACTTGCTTAGTCTTTCTCTCTCGCGCTCCATTTGATAGCTGCAGTTACGTTCCTTTACCTCTAAATGTATGTCCATGTATTTCTTTAAAAACAAGGATATATAGAGATACAATTTTCTAATATGGACACACATAGTTATTAGCCTGGAAAATGTGCAGGCATTTCACATAACAAATTAGACGAAGAATGTGAAAATAGCATTTTTAAACTGTAAAGAATTATTATTAAACAATGCATGTCTCTTTCTATTCATATGCCTTAAGGTAATTGGTCACTTTTATCTGAAGTTTAAAGAAATTAGTCATTACCGGAGCACAACTTCAGATAATACAAAATGAGGAGACAGCCAAAAATTGTAATAGTTTTCAGTAAGTGTTCAAAACCCAATTGTAGTTTAATTTGTTAAATTCTCAGTGCCTCATGAATTTGATATTAGGAAAATACAGATAAGATGTCCTGGAAGGTAACAGAAGATTGAGAAATGCTCCCAAATCTCTAGCAAGTCAACTAAAAAGTGAGAAGTTACTGGAACATCTAGTCAGGAATATTGTTTCTTAAGTGGGGCTCAAACCTAACGTAAGTTATATACAAGAGGAATATAAATCAATAAAAACTTATTCTTCAAAAAAAGAGGGCCCCCATTTCAAAGATTTTTTTCCAATTACACCAAATATTTCTGTAGCAAATTTTTAAAATACATTAATAAACAATTTATGAATCATATCAGCTTTTGTTGTTGTTGTTCGTTTGTTGAGACAAGATCTCTCTCTCTTGCCCAGTCTGGAATGCAGTGGTACAATCAGGGCTTACTGCATCCTCAACCTCCCGGGCTGAAGTGATCCTCCTGCCACAGCCTCCCAAAGTAATAAGTGTGAGCCACCACACTCAGCCCATATGGGCTTTTTATAAAGAAGACTGAAACTTGTAAATAGTTTGAAAATCTTGATGGCGCTTTTCAAGATTTTGACATATCTGAGTTTAGTCTATTTTTGTGAAAAATGTGAGGATCTTGCCAGAAAATATAGGGCATGTTTCCATACCTTGCACTAAATTAAGCTTAACACTGAAATTATTTGACAAACTAGTCACTCCAAAAGGCACTGTAAAAATACTCGTTTCTAAAATATTTGTGCTAAAAAGTTATACCAAAATACATGAACTCTGACAATGGACGGATAAAATTCTTCTTCAAGTTTGTGTTTATAAATAAGAACATCATGCATTGGAATAAGCCCCACATTTCCTTGCATTCTACAAACAATGCCCTTTTTTCTTTAAAATGTAATCAAGGCTGGTGGTGACAGCTCATGCCTGTAATCTCAGCACTTTGGGAGGCCCAGGCGGGTGGATCACTTGAGGTCAGGAGTTCAAGACCAGCCTGGCCAACATGGCGAAACCCTGTCTCTACTAAAAATACAAAAAAAAAAAAAAAATTAATCTATTGTTTGGAATTATAAACTGGATACCATTCAATTATAGCCTGTAACAGAAAGGAAATAAAATGCATTTGAGCTTAACATAACCAGATGCTGCTTTTTCTTCTGGGGAATGAAGTTCGCAGATGCTTGGAGAGGTTGATCCTCCACCAGGTGGAGGCGAGTGTCTCAACGCCTTTGTCTGCCCGCAGGTGAGCGAGATGGAAGTGAACGGGCAGTTCGAGTCCGTGTGCGAGTCCGTGTTCAGCGAGCTGGAGTCGCAGGCCGTGGAGGCGCTGGACCTGCCCATGCCCGGCTGCTTCCGCATGCGGAGCCACAGCTATGTGCGGGCCATCGAGAAAGGCTGCTCCCAGGACGACGAGTGCGTGTCCCTGAGGTCGTCCTCGCCGCCGCGCACCACCACCACCGTTAGGACCATCCAGAGCAGCACGGGTGAGTGTGCAGGCCTACAGCCAGCCTGGTCTCTGTGCTGGCTACGGCACGACTGTCCCCAAAGACTGTGCCCTTGCTGTCATCACGCATAGTTGCCAGGAACAAGATACCACCCATGTCCTACAAACCAAAGGTTTTCCTTCCCTATCTGCCTCTATCCCCGCCTCTGGCCACTCTCCCACACCTCCTTCCCAACTCCATCTCTGGCACCCGCAGGGGAAACTGCAACTACAGCACCATGAGGGAGGGACAGCACAGCCCAGCGTCGAGGGACTTCCAAAATCCCCACACAGGTCCTAGGAGCTGATCCCCACAAGCTCCTACTCCCAATGATTAGGCTTGGCCCTTTAGGGCTGTGACCCTAAATGAACCAGACACCCTACTTATGACCCATCACAGAATTGAAATGACTGTTTTATTCCAAGATAGCCACAAAGTAACTATCCCAAAAGACCTGAAATATCACTGTGAGAAATAAGAAGGAAGAAATGGATGACCCATAATATTGATCGCCCATTTTCTGAGTTTTATTTTAACAGAAAGCAGATTTATTTCACTATTTTAAAACTTCTATCGATCCCGTATAAATAGCACCTCCTTTTCCCTCTAAACTGTATTTAAGTGTGTGTGGTCAAACTGTATTTTTGTCAGTAGATTTTAGGCACAGAGACATAGAAAAGCTTAACGAGTTTCCGTGACACTGGAACCTGCATAATAATATAGCCGTGGGCTATGTATGACAATGTGTGCATATGTATTATATATATAACATTTGAGTTCCAAAAAGAAAATCCCACTGTTTAACTAGGCTTAACTTTATGATTGAACTCAGCATAACTTCAATATAGAACATTCTACAAGAAGATCATCAAACTTAGACTCAAGATAAATAATGATGAATAAATTAGAAAGAAAAGCCTGTGGCAGAATATTATATCATTCCATTTTAGTGCTAGGTGCATCAAATGTCAGTAATTATCATTCAGTCTAGAACTTTTGCAGGCTTAAGAGTTAAAAGGTCCTCAAATCCAAGTTAAAATCCTAGATATATGGAATTGAGGTGATCGTTTTATTTAAAATAAATATACGGGTTAAACAAGAGGAGTTCATTCTTGACCACCGCAGACTGAGATCTCAGTGTTAGGAGAAGAGATGCTTCCAGGCCTTGCATTGGCCAGGCAGCTCAGCAGGGAGCCCAACAGCTCAGACCCTGGCTGCCTACCTCCAGACCAGAGATGGTGGATGTCCGTATGTTCTTGATCGCTAGGAAATTCTCCAAGAACAGCCACAGATTAATAAATTAAATGAGAGTTATTTATGAAGAGAAAAAAAATAATTTTTTTTGAAAAATCAACCATGAGCATGTTTGTGTGTGTTTGCATTCATGCAGTGTGATTTGGAAGGTCTGCGCTGTCCCTGTAGTGTATCACTGTGTCTTTTGGTGTGTCCCATTTTCACCACCCCAACCCAACACACAACCCGTTCCCAGTGTCTGGTCCATTCTTCTGTATGATGAACTCATTGCCTGCCAGTTGAAATCGCTCCTTAAATATGTAAAATGCAGATTCTGGCCCAGAAGTCACAAGGGGTGCTCTCAGGAGAACAGTCAGGAAGGAAAGGGCTGCTGGCTCACTCCTTTACCCTCAGGAAACAGTGTTGCGGATAAAGTAGCAAAAGATTTGGAATGGTTTTTCTCTGCTCCCTGTCAGATTTGCGTGTTTTTGTCATTTTACTTACTGCATCAGCGCCTGTCCCATGCTCTTCACTCCAAACACAGGGGTCTGCCCTCCTAAGACACTTCTCAGATACTCTGGAGGCTCCCAGAGCTCAAGCAATAGAGTTGCCAAATAAAATCCAGGTTGTCCAGTTAAATTTCAATTTCAGGTAAAGAGTGAATAATTGTGCTGGATAGGTATATCCCAAATATTGCATGAGAAATACTTATACTACAGAACTATTTGTCATGTTTGTAGTGTTTTCTGAAATCCAACAAGCCTATCAGGGCAGGAGATGAATGAGCCCTGGGAGAGTGTCTCGTGTTGTTCCATTTTGAATCTGAGTTGAATCTGAAGGGCTTTAGCCAGAAATGCTATGTGAGAAAACACCCAAAACGGGGAGAAGTGAATCCAGCTGCAGAGAGGGGATCGCATTCGCTTCTTCTTGGGCTCTATGAATCTCATCCTAAGTACGGAGCCACCTCCACCTGCAGCTCTCCTGGGGAAGGCTCCAGGCTTGGCTGCCCCTGCAGGGATTTAGGGGCAGAAAGGTGTAACTTGCCCCTGGGGTTCGTGATGGATAAAATGCCGAGTGTTTGCACAGGGCAGCTTTACTTCACCCAGAATCATTAAACTAAACGTAATGTGTCATCTTCACAGGCATGGAAAAATAAACAGTTTAAGTACTAAACCATTACAGTAGATTAACTAAGTAAGCACATAGGATATTTTTCCAATACTACCTTTCACAGTTTCTCTATGACATGAATTTGTTCTTTAAAAATTCATTATTTTATGATATGATAAGGGTATATGCCCTTTATTCTGCCCCTCCTACTACTCCTGTATGCTATTTCTCTCTCTCTGTCTCTCTCTCTCTCTCACACACACACACGCACACACACACACGCACACACACACACATGCACACACACACACACACACACGCACACACACACGCACACGCACACACACACACACGCACACACACGCATTTCCTTCTCGTTTTCTCACATGATCTCAGTACTGTCATATTAATTTTCTTCCTCTCGTTTCCTTTTTACATTGAATCAAATATAATTTCCTATAGAAAAATGCAGAAAATTGATTTTCTTACGGGACCTACTAATTTTTGAAAGAAAACGCTCATCTATGAAAATTGGGAAATGACTTTGCTCTACTTTTATTGATTTCCCCACATGCACGGGTCAGATGCACATCTCGCTTTAGCAGGACTTGATGTAGATGTAGATGTGTCCTTTTGCCTCTCTTCCTCTGCTTATTATTTTCAGACACTCACAGCAGATTTTGTTTTTACTAAACTTACTCTTTGTCCTGAAAAAATTCCTCATTTTGTCCACTGCACTTATTAGGCAGAACTTCTTTCCACAACAATCCACATTCTGAATCTTTGACATTTGGTCAGCCCATTTAAATTGCTCACATTTTCAGCAAAATATGCTATTAAATCTTTCCCTCCCAGCCTTGTTCTTTATTCGTATTCATAAAATGAAATCTCAGACAAGAGTCTGATGCCATATGAGAGAATTATGAAGATGGGCTCAGCTCTAGGTGGCCGCAGGGATCCTCTCGCTATTAGTAGGTGAGCAAGGATGAATGGAGACAGCTCAGCAAATCAGGACAAATTAGGGATGAAGTTACAGCAACTTAAAGTTATGCTTCCTTGGGCTTATTGACTTCTTGGCTTGTCTAACTACAGTAGAATCTCAGGTTCTTTCAGCCTATAATCTACTTCAAGCACCCAGATTTCTCTCCATCCAATAGACTCAACAAGTTTTCATATAAACCACAGTGCCTGGGACTATTAGGTTAATATTAGTGGAGGAGATATTAGAGCAGTTAATATTACAGCAAGAATATTAGGGTAGGAAAGTAGAATGAAAACATGATTCAGTTAATATCGTGACTGAAAAACAAGAACCTTTGCCTCAGTCATCTAAAATATTTTAGGTAACAGTAGAACTTGATGCTGAAAATACACCCAGACCTCCACTTCAGAGGACTGGATTGAGCCTGCCTCTGAAGGAATACACCAATGCAATTGTATGGGTTCAAGGGGAAGTTTTTGTTTTACTTCCTGTGCTGACTATTTCCTAGGACCTATCAAAAGGTATTATCACACTGTAGCTAGGCAGACTTGTATCTGGTGATATCAGTAGTCTGAATAGGCAGAAACATTGTCTAATAATCATACACGGTGATCTAATTATTATCTAATAATCACACATCCGGCCAAATACAGGCACACACTCGTAAATGTAGAGAAAAAAAAACTTCGTAAAGGACACAAAGTAAATCATTTGCAGTGGTTTCCCAGAAAGTAGTAGGTGGGGAGAGGCAGATGGTAAAGAGATAGGGAGATATTAAAAATAAGTATTTATGACTTTTTATGATTTTAATGCCAAATATAACATTTGAATAGAACTAATGCTCCTTGATAGAAGTAGGCAAACTATCATGATGTATATTCTCGGGCGGGGTGTGGGGGGTTCTGTTTGTTTTCTTTTAGTATTTTGAGACAGATGCTCCCTGTGTCACCCAGGCTGGAGTACAGTAGTACGATTATAACTTACTGCAGCCTCCACCTCCTGGACTGCAATCCTCCATCTCAGCCTCCAGAACACAGGTAGCTGGGAAAACAGGTGCGCACCGCCATGCCTGGCTAATTTCTTTTTTTCATTTTTTGAGATGGGGTCTAGCTCTGTCACCCAGGCTGGAGTGCAGTGGCGCAATCACGGCTCACTGCAACCTCCGCCTCAAGTGATCCTCCCACCTCAGCCTCCTGAGTAGCTGGGATTACAGGCGCACACCACCACACCTAGATAATTTTTTGTATTTTTGGTAGAGGTGGAGTTTCACCATGTTGGCCAGGCTGGTCTCAAACTCCTGGGCTCAAGTGATCTGCCCACCTTGGCCTCCCAAAGAGCTGAGATTACAGGCGTGAGCCACCACACCCAACAGATTCTCTGGTCTTTTAAGACATTTCTTCACTTTGAAATTCCAAAGAAGCTTTATGTAGCAATAATGCAATTTTGATAAAGAATAAATAGGTTCATTTGCCACACTGTTACTCTTAAAGTTTGGCCAGTGTGCTATATTGTTTTCTTTTTTATTTATTTATTTTTTAATTTTGTGGCAGGGTCTTGCTCTGTTGCCCAGGCTGCAGTGCACAGGTGTGATTATGGCATGCTGCAGCCTTAACCTCCCAGGCCCACGTGATCCTCTCACCTCAGCCTCCAGAGTAGCTGGGACCACAGGCACATGCCACCATGCTTGGCTAATTAAAAAAAAAAAAAAATTTGTATAGACAAAGACTCACTATGTTGCTCAGGCTGGTCTCAAACTCCGGAGCTCAAGTGATCCTCCCACCTCAACATCCCAAAGTGCTGGGATTACAGGTGTGAGCCACTGTGCCCCACCAATACTCTAATTCTCTTATTAGAGGAATTTCTTAAACAATGATGGAGTTGAACTGTTCTCTTCTCTTTCACATAGTTCAGGGAGGGGAGTAAGGACCCAGGGTACAGTGTCCCCCATGGGAAAGCAGTGCTTACCCTCTTGGATGTGGCTTGGGACCACAGTTTGATGTTTGTAACAGGAGAAATCATATTTTCCTCTAAGTCGAGACACGTTCTTCCATCTTCCTACCTTACATCCTCCCCCATTCCTGGCAGCTCTGAGACGCTTGCTCAGGCCTTGCTTAATATAGCAAAAGCAACTAATCTTTTCATCATCTGAGGTCAGAACTAACATTCAGAAGGTGCTCCGGAGAGTTTGGGTGTTCATTCCGAGTCAGTCATCCTACCCAGGAGACCACACCTCACCCACCTTCATGCACCCCACACTCCAGTCCCACACACACTGCTCCCCACTCCCCCAACACCAACCCTAAACCCTAAGCAGAATGACATTAAGATAATAATTTGGATTTGCAATACGCACAGCCGGCATTCAAAAATGGAAGAAGAAAGGAAAAGCTGCAGAAAAATCTTTAAGTACTCCACAAACTGCACAAGCCACGGATGACTCAATAATCAAGATAACTTTCCTAGGGAAATAGCATTGCTATTAAAACAAGTTGAGTCATCAAATATTAGCAGTAAAAAACTTCTACATCATCCAGGCTAGTGGTCTGCAAACTATAGCCTGTGGACCACGTCCAACGTGCTGCCTGTTTCTGTAAATTAAGTGTCATCAGACATAACTCACACCCATTTGTTTACCTGCTATCTGTAAACAGAAGTTTCAGCAGAGTTGAATAGTTCCCTCTTTTAAAAGCTGAGTTGAATTGTTCGTGCAGAGTAGTCTCTGCAGGAATGCTTTGGTCCACAAAGCCAAATACATTTATTATGTGGCCCTTTACAGAGAAAGTCTGCTCTGCCTAGTCTAATTCATTGAACCCATTTGAAGGTAAGGAAACTAAGGCCCATAGTGGTGAACCTCCAGCAGGAGGCAGAGTCAGAATAAGAAGCTCAGGTCTCTCAGTAAACAGCCCTTTGTTCCTCTGGTGCCCAACTCTACAAATTATTTATTGCTTGAGCATGAAGTTAATCGGAACTTCAGTTTCTTCATGTATAAAATGAGATTACAATGCTGATCCTCTTCCCAGCATTAATGACCATTTTTGGAGAATTCTTAGAGTTCAGAGAGAGCTCACTTCTTTCTGCCAAGCACCAAGTTAATTAATAGATCCTTGTTATAAAGCAGGGAGGCAAAGGTTCAGAAGTTGAAGGGACAGATATCAATCAGAAGCTTTCTGAACAAAGCACCTTTCTTTTCTATTCAAGATAAAATCAAATAATAAATATTCAGATATTGCCTGGACTGGTTCCTTGTCTCTCTGCTAATGAGTTTTCCTTCTTTGAATCTCTCCAAGTGGAAATGGAAACATCGCGTACTTCCACTCTTGCAGGCTCAGATGAAATAAAAAAGAGCAAGATTTATGACACAACCTACTCCTCTTGAGAGGCAGCTTATCCTTGTCCGCTGTTACATTGAAGGAAACTGACAGTGATGATTTTCAGGAGACTTTTGGTTATAACTTTTCCTTTCTTCTTTGGGGCACTCGAGGTGGGATTCCTCTATAATATTAGGAAGTCATAAAAATGCAAAAGTCCTATCAGACACAGAGCGAGATTTAAAATCTGAAGAATACCATCTGCTTCCACCTCCTGCCGTTGTTTGGAAGCACATAAATCACCTCTTGGGAACAGAGTGCCAACCTTGAAGGGCTATGCCTCACAGACAGCCAACAAGCAAGTCCACCTTTGCCCACATTCGGGGTTACTGCATGGCAAACAGTAAAGGGGCTTCCAGGGTGTTATGGCACACTGGCCTTGCCTTAAAGTTGTTGTGAGGTTCACATGAGATCATTCATAAGGAAGCATTATGCGAATTACAAATTAGAATGCCTCTACTTTGGCTTTGATTTGAAATCTCTCAATCTGGCTTAGTTTAATAATAATGATAATAGCTAACCTTTAAGCACTTATTATTTGACAAGCATACAAACAGCTGCATAGATTATCTAACGTAACCATAATGCATACTCTATGACTCCTACATGGTATTATCATTTAAATCAAACAGAGAAAAAAACAAATAAGACTTAGAGGGTTTATACAATTTGACCAGGCCCCACAGCTAGTAAGTGAAATTCTCTCTGTAATCACCAATAAGCCTTGGCAACTATGGTATAATCTGAAATAATTTAATACAAATCCATTTCTGGAATAAAAGGCCTAGGAGCTGTTTTCTTTCATTCTTTCCTCTCCCAAATATGCATCTAGCTTCCTGCCATATTTGAAACCTGTATTTTCTATAATAATTTCTGAAAAATTCTCCTTTTTAAAGAAACATTTGTTCACATATTATTGACTGTGGCCTCTCATGTTGGTTTGTCTGTGAAATATCTGTTTAAAGAAAAAGATGTGCCTCTTCCAGGGATGTTGTCTGCAGGCACTCAGAATGGTCCAGTGTTTGACATACCAACGTAGGCTTTCCTACAATACAGCCTCTAACAAAACTAGGCTGTCCTGAACCCCTGGTAATAGAATTGTTTACCTTTATACCAAGAAGGTTGGGAAAGCACCAAAATCTGCATGTGGTGTGTGCCCAGGCAGACTTCGAGGGGTTCGTGCCGTAAGACCTAAAGTTCTTATGAGATTGTCCAAAACAATGAAACATGTCAGCAGGGCCTATGGTGGTTCCATGTGTGCTAAATGTGTTCATGACAGGATCAAGCGTGCTTTCCTTATCAAGGAGCAGAAAATCGTTGTGAAAGTGTTGAAGGCACAAGCACAGAGTCAGAAAGCTAAATAAAAAAATGAAACTTTTTTGAGTAATAAAAATGAAAAGACTTGCAAAAAAAAAAAAAAGAAAGAAAAAGATGTAAAAAAATAGACTGAAATTAAAGTAAAATTTTTTTAAAGCCTATAAAAGGAAAATACTCTCTGGGTTTAAAATTTCCTGTTACACTCAGTCGTTTTGACATTATGTGTACTTGGAAGATCAAATATCCAATCCCCTGATCTAGTCATGGTGTTGTCAGACCGCACTAAATGGAAAACATAATTTTTGCCAACTCATGCGTAAATTAAGCAGGTGGCAAATTCTGTTTTGAGGCTGATGAAGTGGTCAGGTATCTGTGCCCTTGGGTTAAGTGAAAAAATACTAAACGAATGTAATTCTGATCTGACTGGTCTCTTGATTGAACTGTAGAGCAAAGACGTGAACAATAGCAACTCAGTTACAAAGGTCAATCAGAAAACACAAACTAGAAAAACAGGCTCTCTCAATGGGAATCTGTATCATTCACTTTTTTCTTTATGATACTTCCACAGACACCTTTTTTTTTTTTTTTTTTTTTTTTTCTGGAGGCAGGGTCTCACTCTGCCGCCCAGGCTGGAGTACAGGGGTGCAATCCCAGCTTACTGCAGCCTCGACATCCTGTGCTCAAGCAATCCAGTAATCCTCTCAACTCAGCCCACAGGGTAGCTGGGATTACACCAGGCTCAGCATATATATATATATATATATATTTTTGTTTGTTTGTTTGTTTTTTGTTTTTTTTTTTTTGAGACAAGGTCTTAGTATGTTCCCCAGGCTGGTCTCAAACTCCTGGGCTCAACCAGTCCTCCTGCCTCAGCCTCCCAAAGTGCTAGGATTACAGGTATAAGCCACTGTGCCTGGCCCATAGGCACTTTTATGATGGAAGAAACTGACATTTAAAAAAGCCTTCATAATCCAGAGTTGTCTGATCCAGTTCTTATTAAACATTAACAAATATAGCAAAGTAATAGCAGTTGGAAACTGTCCATGTAATTAATACTGGCATTTGGACAATGCTGCAAAGCCACTTTAAGAGCAACATTATTCAGCTCCAGGTGGTAAATCCAAGACCTGAAGTTTTGTATTTCTGTCTATACCTACTGCCATTGACTTTCTGTCAAGTTTTCAGGCCAAACCTTTCCTGCTGCCAAGTGTCCTTGATTAAGAACAGAGAAGACCAAAATGAATAGTACCATGATTTTACTATATTGGCATTAGAAACAGTCCCACATTTATTTTAATGACAAATCAATGATCGTGTAACTCTGACGATCATTTTGAAAGCTTTCTTTGCCATCTGCTGGTGTCCTACTGACATGCAAGAGAATTTTTCCACCAACATAAAGAGAATTTTTCTTTTGTTTTACTTACTTTTTTCTTCCAATTATCAATATTACTGAGAATACTAATTTTAATTCTATAACTTCTAATTAAATTTATGGAAGAAAATAACTAGTCTAAGTTATCTCTAAAAATATGACAGACTGTCAAAGTTTAATTAGCTTTTATCCCTAGAATATTTTGTGGTTTCAAAGGGGTACATACTATTATTAAACTTAACATTTATTAACCAGTTTCATGTTGTAGAGATGTATGTCTGACAAGTATCAGATCTAATCAAGACAGAAGTTCATCCTGAATTTCTGGATAGGACTGCCATCCTGTCTCTCTTCAAATCCAACCTTAAATTTCTTTTTCACCTAACATTCCATTACATATTTGCGCCACAATGAAATTTAAAATTTATGAAAATTAGTGGGTCCACCTCATCCACTACATTGCTTTTGAAAACCTTTCTCTTTTCTAAAATGTTGATTATGGCCAGAGAATCACAATGATACTTCGATGTTTGCTTTTATCATTTTCGAGAAACTTCTTTCAATCATCTTTTATTTTTATCTTGTTAATTAGAAATGATTATAGATTTATAGGAAATTACAAAGATAGTACATAGAGGTCCCTGTACTCCTCACCCAGTTTCCCCAACAGTTACATCTCAACAATATCAAAACCAAGACATTGACATTGTTGCGATGTGTATGAATAGGTTTTGTTGTTGTTGTTGTTGTTGTTGTTGTTGTTGTTGTTGTTTTGAGACAGAGTCTAGCTCTGTCACCCAGGCTAGAGTGCAGTGGCGCGATCCGGGCTCACTGCAAGCTCCGCCTCCTGGGTTCATATCATTCTCCTGCCTCAGCCTCCCGAGTAGCTGGGACTACAGGCACCTGCCACCACACCCGGCTGATTTTTGTATTTTTAGTAGAGACAGGGTTTTACCATATTAGCCAGGATGGTCTCAATCTCCTGACCTTCGCGATCCGCCCGCCCCGGCCTCCTAAAGTGCTGGGATTACAGGTATGAGCCACTGCGCCCGGCCGAATAGTCCATCATTTTATCATGTGTACATTTCTATATCCACCACTATAATCAAGATATAGAACCATTCCGTCACCACAACGATCTCCATTTTGCCAGTTGGGTGAAGTATAGAAACCTTACCTCCCTTCAAAGTCTCTTTGCCCTCTCCCACTTAAAATTATCTTCAATATTTCCTACACATACATGAAGAGTCTCGTCGCACAATGTTACACTTTTTGCTTCAAATGTCAAATATAATTTAGAAACTTTTAGAGAAGGAAACTCTATTGGATTTGCCATATTTTTTTCCCAAATTGAGAAATTTTCAGCCATTATTTCTTTTTTTCTTTTTTTCTTTTTATTTTTTAATTATTTTATTTATTTATTTATTTACTTTTTTTTTTTTTTTTTTTTTTTTTTTTGAGACGAAGTCTTGCTCTTGTCCCCCAGGCTGGAGTGCAGTGGCGTGATCTCGGCTCACTGCAAGCTCCACCTCCCGGGTTCAAGTGATTCTCCTGCCTCAGCCTTCCCAGTAGCTAGGATTACAGGCGTCTGCCACCATGCCTGGCTAATTTTTGTATTTTTAGTAGAGACGGTGTTTCACCATGTTGTCCAGGCTGGTCTCAATCTCCTGACCTCAGGTGATCCATCCGCCTCGACCCCGCAAAGTGCTGCAATTACAGGCATGAGCCACCACGCCCGGCCATTTTCAGTGATTATTTCTATGGCTACTTTTTCATCCCCCTTCTTCTGAGATTCCATTGACAAAAATGGCCACAATTCTCTCAATGGGGGTTTTGAGCAGGGTGGTTTCCTTAGAGGCGGATAGGTGGGCAGGCACTGTTTCATCTCTATCATATAACATTATGTGCTTGTTGAATACAAAAAATATTTCTTCCATGCATTCTAGAAATGCCCCCATCAAATATGACCCAGTTTTCACATGGACAGCCACAAATGGGAGACCAAAGTTACACTGAGCCACTTTACCCAGCACACAGTGCCTCTTATTGGTATAAGACCATGCCTGGCTAATTTTTTGTATTTTTAGTAGAAACAGGGTTTCACCATCTTGGCCAGGCTGATCTCGAACTCCTGACCTCCTGATCCGCCCACCTCGGCCTCCCAAAGTGCTGGGATTACAGGCGTGAGCCACTGTGCTGCCCCTTTTCTGGTTTTATTGATAATGCATTTACCATATCCCTTTAAATGAAAAGAATGTTGACATAAATCCAGGTTAAACTGACACAAATTAAAGCAACTTTCTTTTTATTTAAAAATTTATTCTGAAATATGAAGAGCTGTTCTCATTCTCAGAAAAAGAGAATGAGAAACTCACAATCCAAAAGCCCGTATCACTTTCTAAATCAGTTAAATAAACAGGATGCTAGTACTTGACCTTGGCACGTAGCAGTCTTGAAGTTCCTACCACTCTAATATAAGATCTCAGCTACTACCTTGGGACCCTACAAGGAGTTAAAGACTTTAATCACCAGTCACTTTGTAGCTTTGCAGTGGTTCAGCAATTAGCCATCTAAACACAAAATCTATAGTTCTTGTACATAGAATTTGCCCCATGAATATCTGCTAATTGAGAGGTGAGAACATAAGATTTCCTCTGGAAATGTGCTGCTCCAGTGAACACTGTAGCTTTCTGGGATGACTCTGATGTCTCTATAGAAGCAGAAAATCTTTACGGGTTTTTCAGTCACCTGAAAATAAACCACCTCATTACAGAGAGAGTGGGGTAGTCACATGTTACCCCAAACCATTTTGAGGAACAAAGTTTCAATAATTTCTTCCTTGGAAAAAAAGAACTTCTAGAAATGGGTGATAGCAAGAATCTGCGAGACTGGTAAGTGCTAACTTCTGCAGAGAAAGCCTTCCTTTCCTTTTCTTTCTCAGGCTGTTCATCCACTTCGTGTTCTTTCTCTGCACTGTCTCGTCCAAAGCCCCATGGAGGTGAAATTCCTACCCACCCTTCTTTCCTTTTCCCTCTCTTATCTGTAAATAACTAAGTGGTGCTAATAGAACCTCGATAGTAACCTGGTCTCAAATCTCTGTCTATAAACATCTAACTAAAGAGACTTCATGGGCTGCTGATCACATTTCTAGAGTGAATATAAAACTATGAGAAAATCTATAGAGGATTTGCATTAACATATATTCTATGTTTTCTAGTTTTCTTTTGAAATGCATCATATTCCAAAAGGCTTACAAAATAGTATAAAGCTGCTAGGATGGAGGTCTCTTTCCTGTTTTGAATCTCCACAAAAAAGAAAAAAGAAAAAGGCAAACTCACACTCTTTGCACCAATCCAAGCCGTGAGAAACAACCCAAGTGATATGTGAAAATGTCTAAAAACTTTTTGAATTTTCTTTTTTTTTTTTTTTAGAGACAGCACCTCACTATGTTGCCCAGGCTGGTCTTGAACTCCTGGCCTCAAGCAATCCACCCACCTCTGCCTCCCAAAGAGTTGGGATTAAGGCACAAGCCACTACACCCGGCCCACAAATGTTTTAAAAAGTTTATAATAATATGGGGGCCGGGCGCGGTGGCTCACACCTGTAATCCCAGCACTTTGGGAGGCCGAGACGGGCAGATCACAAGGTCAGGAGATCAGACCATCCTGGGTAACACGGTGAAACCCCGTCTCTACTAAAAAAAAAAATACAAAAAATTAGCCGGGCGAGGTGGCGGGTGCCTGTAGTCCCAGCTACTCAGAAGGCTAAGGCAGGAGAATGGCATTAACCCAGGAGGCGGAGCTTGCAGTGAGCCGAGATCGAGCCACCACATTCCAGCCTGGGCGACAGAGCGAGACTCCGTCTCAAAAAAAGAAAATAATAATAATAATAATAATAATAATGGAAGGGGAAGGACTCTGGTATTATATTAAACTAGAAATCCACAGGACATGGGAGCAATATCCAAAATAATGTGTTTTTGTACATACACACATAACTCAGAATGTGTCAAGAATTTTTGCTAAGGAAAAAAAATACTAGAAGGAAATGCACTAGAATGTTAAAGTGGTTACCTTTGATATTGGAACCAAGATGGTTTTGTTTTTCTCCTTATACTTTAGTTTTCAAATGTTCTGTGGTGTGCATGTTTCACTTTTATAATAAAAGAAAAAAAAATTGAGACGGGGTCTCACTGTCACCCAGGCTAGAGTGCAATGATGCAATCACAGCTCACTGAAGCCTCAACCTCCTAGGCTCAGGCAACCCTCCCACTTCAGCCCCTGAGTAGCTAGGACCACAGGCACAAGCCACCATGCCCAGATAATTTTTAAAATTTTTTGTAGAGACAAGGTCTCACTATATTGCCCAGGCTGGCCTCAAGCGATCCTCCCACCTTAGCCTCCCAAAATGCTGGGATTACAGGAATGAGCCACCATATCCAGCCAAGGAACTATTTTTAATGAAGAAATAGGTAGTGTTTCATTGGTTTGGTCCTACTGGAAGCAATAATACATCTCATGTCAGCATATCCTTCAGGTTTCACCTTTTTTATATTAGTTTTCTTGATTAAATGAAATCTTTCGGATTCGGTGATTGGGCAGGATCATTGGAGATTATCTCCAGAAAGGTGCTGCTATGCTATTGTTGTATTTATCTAAGCACATAGCATCTTCTAGTAAGGAATTATTTTTAAAAATTAAACTAAATTTTTAAAAAATATTCTTTCCCTTGCTTTCCTTGACCCCCATATGGGTAGCAAGTGAGGTTTTATAGATTTTTATAGGGTTTTTTCTCCCTCTTCAGATGTCAGAGGCAGTTAATTTGCAAACCACAGTTGCAGGTGGTTTTTGAAGCAGAGGAAGTTTAGGACAAAGGAATAAAGCTACATAAAACCAGCTCATGGTGTCTTTAAAAATATAAATCCATGCCTTTGTAGTCCTTACTCTAACAAAAGCTCAGCTCTCAAGGGCATGCTTTCAGTAGTACCTGTGTTCCAGCCAGAAAAACTCCCCAAGCAATTATGGTAAGAAAAAAATGTTTCTGTCACAGCCACGATCTAATATAATAGTGTAAACCATCTGTGTTTTCAGAAAGGGAAAGCGCTTTTGAAAATAGGAAAAGCGAAGTGCTGGGTGGAATTGTGAAGAGTCATGGCAAATCATCATCATCGTTATCCATTCAGAGAGAAAGTGATATTGACAAACCTACGCTAAAAGAGGATTAAGAAACCTTGCATTGTGAGCTGTGTCAAAGCAATGAAACGAAGGATAATGCTTTCTCAGACACCTGTGCACCTCAGTGCAGCACTGCGCAAACTCTAGTGGGAATGGTGCTACTGAGTTAGCTGGTGACATTCGTTGCAGCCTGTGCCTTTCCCTTCTCAACCTCTTCCTTGACTTTTCCTTTGCCTTCCTTTGCCTTCCCTTTTTCTTAATCTTTTCCAGAGAGAGCTCAAAGGCATTTGTCCATTTCTCACCCATTCCAACAGCTCTAGGGGAAACTTTAGGAAAAGTAAAAATAACCATGCTCACCAGTTCTCTCTTTTCTGACCCATGTTCTTCTGGAACTCTCTGTTTGAGGGAATGTGGCAGGAATGAGATCCTAGAAATAAGCAGTTGAGCTTCTTCCATTCATATGGTTACACTGCCTTGGACAAGACTACCAAAGGCTGGTATTTCCCAACCCATGTTTTATAGGACAAGTTACTTCAAAGCATTGTGAAGCCTTCATCTAAAAGAAAGAGAAACTACATCTGCAGTGTTGTCTGCAGAATTTTAAAATGTTACTGGGCGTGGTGGCTCACATCTGTAATCCCAGCACTTTGGGAGGCAGAGGCAGGCAAATCACCTTGAGGTCAGGAGTTCAAGACCAGCCTGGCCAACATGGTGAAACCCTGTCTCTACTAAAAAATACAAAATTAGCCAGGCATGGTGGCAAGTGCCTGTAATCCCAGCTACTCGGGGAGGCTGAGGCAGGAGAATCTCTTGAACTTGGGAGGTGGAGGTCTCAGTGAGCCAAGATCACACCATTGCACTCCAGACTCCGTCTCAAAAAAAAAAAAAAAAAAAGCCCACCTAATCAGTTAATTCTTTTAAGCCTATTAGTATGCTGTGGCAGTCAAGCTGAATGTATGCAACAGGAGGCTTTCAACTCAAGATGATGAGCAAACCGAAGCTTATATTCAGCCTAGTGCTTAGGATTTGTCATGAACATTAATAGGAACTGTACATGTTATCCAGAGCCTCCCATCTGGGGGTGCATCTCCATCCTTCTGGGGTTGTACCGTCATCCCTTCTGGGATTGTATTTCCATCCCTTCTGGGCTATACATCCGTCTACTCATGCACAACCTATGGCTGTGTTTGAGAAACAATGGACTATTCAAATCGGCATGTAGTTTGTAGTGATTCCTTCCAAAAATGACTCTTCTAGATTACAGCCGTGTCGCAGAAAAACCCTACTCTGTCTTAGAAAATCATGTGTTGTTTTGCTTTGCTTCCATGGAAAGTCTTCATAGGATTATATGACTGGACAGGACACCCATATCTGTCTCCCCTGGAATTAATTTCGAATCAAAATTGTTTTTTAAAAAAAGGGATTAAGAAACTTGTGGTGCTTAAAGTTCTTTCTGAAGAAATGGTTTATAATGTTAACACCACACCTCCAGAAGCATTGGAACAGAATTGGTTGATCAAGTTGGCTTCCTAGGGCCCATCCTCTGACTATGCTGTGAGGAAATGTGGGTGTTTCAGAACAGGGCGGAATCCTGACAGTGTCCCCACTTGGCTGCCTGTTTTCCTATGTAGTCCAACACGGTAAATCATCCTCAAAACCTTTTATTTTTGGATTTCCCATATGTTCAAATGTGGGTACTCTGCATAGCAGTCCCACCGTGGACACGCACTGAACATCTGCAGTGCGCCAGACTCTCCTGGGCGCTCTGTGTCATAAACATGTGTCTTTCTATCACACAAGTGTCACACTTCGTATCAGAGGAAAGACCACCAAATACTTATGATTACTGAAGGTAAAATCAAGTGGAAGAGCTGAAGCAAATTCTGAAAATAGAAGTATAAGCAAAGGCATAATTCATCAATGTGCGGCTTATTACTTCTGCCTCCACTGAGCATACTTCTATCTTATACTATATGCCTTAGTTTGATCCCAAACGGCAGTTTGCACATGCTCATACTTCTAACTACTAACAAACCACTGTAACATTTACTCATTTCCCCTTTTAGACTGAAGCCTCCCCCAGATGCACAAATCTTTCCAATTACTGTAAAAACCTCAGTTATCTGAGCGATGTGTCCACAGGCCTTCAACGCCATCCATCTTGGATTGACCTTGTCCTCATTCTTATCATTCTTTGCTCTTAATCTTCTCAGTTGTAGGGTTAATATGTCTTTTGTAGGTTATGGCACCAATTGCATGTTCTGGAAAAGGCAACTGAGAGTCCAATCCGTTGTAGCTGTGCAAACTCTAGCTCAGCTGATCCAGCTGTGAACAGCAGCAAAGCAGCAGGGAGGCAGAGAAACGCTAGAATGGTCTTGAGTCCACATGAACCCAGGTTGTACTTGGTGGTGGTTCAGGGTCTATCCTATGTATGTAGATCTCCCAATAGTCTGCGTCTGGTTTTTGCACCAAGGGAGGGTTTGATGAGGATTGATTGAAAAGAATAACAGCTTTCAAGGCCAATACTAGAGCTTTTGCAAATATTCACTGTGTCCTACCCCACCCTTCTGAGCACATCTGAAGGATAACTCTGTAAAGGAAACAGTACCAGTAGAACAACTTCACTCCCACGAATTTGCCTTTCAAACTGGGTAAGTGAGTTAGGAGGGAATTGATTCCGCTTCTATCTTTTTGGTCCACTTGCTTAAACTTATGGTCCTGCTGGCTGCAAAAAGTAGTAACTTAAGCACTTTAACTAAAACGTGTGATTGCCTCTTTCATTTTCCCATATGCATTGTGGGAAAGCCCCATGATGTCAGCTGCAATAAACCAAGGAATGATTAGAAGGGCAGTTGTGTGGCTTGACAAACTCCCCAGCAATTAGCCCCCCAGCACCACTGCCATTTCACACCCCATATTGTTTCCCTGTAATGGGCCTGCTTAAAATCAGAGCCTATTTGCTACTTGGAGAAAATAACACTATGGGTCACTATTAGCTCTTAATAACTGAGGTTCAATAATTCCATGAGGTGTTTCCCTAAGGAGGGTCTTGTGGGAGTTAACAGGTATGGGTGAGAAGCATGAGCCCCAGGTGAGACTTTCCAGTGGGAAACCCTGGGTATCCAGGCCTCGGCCAAGCGCAGCAGAGACCCTGCGTGCCTAGTAGGGAGGGTCAGGCCAGAGACAGGTGAGTTGCTGGGAGTGCAAGCCCCACGGCAAACACTGCTCTGGCTCCCGAAGTCCACCCCTGCTCAGTACCACAGTGATGCTAGGCTGACCCCCACTACAGTCCAGGCTGTTTTCCACCTCTTCTAGAACACTCAAGAAATAAAGGTAGGGCTGCATTTCTCAAGGAGAATTGAGAAGGCAAAAAGTGCAGTGAGATCCTCACTCATTAAGTATGTATTCCAGGTTTGCAGCCTCAGCCTTCAGGACAGAGCAGAAAGAAAACCCAACCTGCTAGCCATTCACTGGCCATGCTCCACCCACGCCACCCCACCGGGGTCAGTGTGAGCTTCACAAAAACACCTCTAGCCAGAACCCAGGAATAGTTTGCTAGGACTCACACCTCCTTATACATTTCTGTATGTCTCCCTTCCCACAGCCCATCCCCGCACTCCTCATCCCTAAACCACATCCTCATACTCAGATGCATTTCTGTCTTCCTTTTTTTTTTTTCTTTTTCTGTCTTTTTGAGACAAGGTCTCACTCTGTTGCCCAGACAGGAGTGCAGTGGCATGATCATGGCTCACAACAGCCTTGATCTCCTGGGCTCAAGCAAGCCTCCCACCTCAGCCTCCCAAGTAGCTGGGACCACAGGTGGTGCCACTGAGCCAGCTAATATTTTAAATTTTTTTGTAGAGATGGAGCTTTGCTGTGTCGCCCAGGCTGCTCTCAGACTCCTGGGCTCAAGTGATCCTCCTGCCTCGGCCTCCCAAAGTGCCGGCAGTACAAGCATGAGCCACCACACCCGGCTGGGTTTCTGTCTTACTCCTCACCACAGTCAACACGGCTGATGATCTGGGTGGGAGATCATCATTGGCCACTTTTAGGTGATTGAAGTTGAAGTTGTCTCACCTAGGTGGTGTTTTTATTTTTTGTTTTACATTCTATTTTTGTTCCAATAGACCGATTGGGCATAAGAATTTTATCAACAGGCCGATTTACCTGGCTATTCTTTAACACAATTTTCAATCATTCATAGCGATATGATCTGATTCACTTGTGTGATGAAAGCATTGATCACTGGAATCATTACAGGAGGGGCATCAAGCTGTAGCTTTCATCCTCTCCAGTTATCAAGTTCTTATCAGGTTGAAATGCCTGAAACAACAAGGGTAAGCCCTTGGTTTTGTTTTTACTTCCTTTTGTGCTGCCCTCTTACACTCTGTGGCTGAGGTCATTATGTTTATAGCCAAGACTCTGCCAGGCCTTGCCCAGGGCGGCCCCTCCCAGCTCTCTGACTTCCTCTGTCATGTTTCTGGACTCTTCTGTTGCAGACACACTGGCCTTCTTCTTGCCCTCACCCCCTGTGTTTCCCTAGCCCTGTCCTCTGGCCTCTGTGTGCCACCTTCTCAGGAACACCTGTTACTTATTAGACACTCACCAGGGAACCGGGACCCACACATGGAGAGCTCTGACCTTCTGGAACCCAGCAAGCTTGTTCCTGCCTTAGGGCTCTGGTGCTGCTTCCACCCACTCCCCACCCCCGTGCCTGGAGTCCCTCCCCCACCTCCCAACTCCATGTTCACCTCTCTGTCTCATGGCCACTTGGCTCTGCCCCAAGTCAATCTCTTGTCCTTTGCAGTGCTTACTTTTTCTTCATGACACTTATTGGCACATGAAATTAAATATTCACCTGAGTATTTGTCATCTCAATTCCAGCCAAAAAATTTTTCTGTCTTCTTCACTGCTGTGCCTCCAGCTCTTAGAACAGTGACATCTGAAGTGAATGCTTTAAACACATATATGGAATAAATAAGTAAAAGAAGGCTGTGCTTTCCTCTCCACAGTCATGGATACCGTCCTTGATGGGAGCTTTTCTGGGAACAGAGGGGAGAACATTAGACCAGAGTCTTTAACCTTCTAAACCTATACCTCTTCTTGATAAGCAAACAAACAAAAATCAAATTCATGTCCTTCTGCAGAGCCTGAAGCTGGGTTTGGAGGAGAAAGGCTGGGGGGTGAAGTAGGACCCCCATCAAAATCTGCAGGGGCAGGTGACAATTTTTTATCACAAGGAGTCTTAAGTCCCAGCCCTTCAAATCATTTTCCCTAAATATTCCTTCCTTTTGGTAGGAGTAGGATAAGAGCATGTGAGAAGGTTTCCGTTCATGGTAGCTTGTCTTTCCTAGTGTAAAATGAAAGACCACTGGGTATTTATGGAGAGAGCCCACTGCACAGAGAAGCATAAATCCTGCCATGACCCAAGCTATATGTGCTAAACTTAGCCACGCAAGAAGAATCACTTTCTCCACTACAGAAAATAGCAGCTCCCTATTTTAAATGTGCTTCTCATTGGCTGTAGGAGTAGCAGTGATTCATCTTCTATAGACCTGAGTTTTAGTTTTGTGAACTGATGTATAAAGGAAACCAGGTTTGGGCCTGTCCTGGGCTCCTTAGATCTCAGAGGCAAGAGACCATAGCTTTATGCCCATGCTGTCTACTTCTAATTCCAGTATTAACTGGGCATGGCAATGGTAGGAATGAAGAGAAAAGAGGAATATCAAGTATTATTGAATCCTTCAGTCCTGCAAACACTGAACACTTCTCTGTGCCAAACCCCGAGTGCAGGGCTGGTGGAAATCGTGCCTGCCCTGGAGGGGTTCACAGTCTAGCATGGACACCTACACTTTTCGTGTCAGTACCATGTGCTAAATCCTCAATTTCTGCACTGCTGCTTTACAGTGAGCCTCTAGGACCCAGTGCAAATGTACATGTTCTGCACAGACTGAAAAGAGGCTGAAAAGCCTGGTGTAATCTGTCTCCCTAAATGACCAAGGGATTATATACAGTTGACATGTGCAATTACTTTCAACTCTACTGGTACGGTGTTGAGAACTCAACTTCAGGTCAAACGTGCTAACAGTTCAGCTCACATTCGAACAAAGCTGATCAGATCAAAGGAGCTGGCACAATACTGCTCTGTGGTTTACCGGTGTATAGTGAAGCATTCTTAACTACATTCTTCAGTCTTAGGAAGGCTTCTAAAGGGGTGTCTTTGGTAAATATTTGGAGGCAGATTGGGCCAGCACAGAGTGAAGGAAGGTGTGTAGGGGATTGGAGTGCATGTTAGGTTGCACGGCAGCTTTCTCTTTCTATTTAGGCCCAGGACTTGGGTTTGAGTTTACTTGTATGTAGTTTTTCTTTAGAGCCCTTGCCATCATTTGCAAATGTATATTTATAGGAGCACTTTGAAGGAAAGACTATGTTTTTCCCATGATTATATAACCAGTATCTGGCATATAATAAATACTCAGTAGATATTTGTTGAATAAATTAACTAAACAAATAGACTTCGTAAATTTTTTTCTGTCCCAGTCTTTTTGGAGCATGGATTCCACCAAATTACAGGCTTCTGAAGAGGTGTAAGGCACCTCAAAGGCAGACAGAGATTTCTCTGAAAAATCTGTTTTTAAAGAAACCTGGTCCTCTCTCCTTCTTCCTTCCGCCTGATGTGCACCTGGGAGAGAAGCTTCGGGAAGTCATATCTGAGTCACAATGAGGAGTCTCTTTACAGATACTGTCAAGTACACTCTTATCATTTATTTTCTCCAAGAAAAAGCTAATTCAGGTCCTTTTGTATCCTTTTCCTTCATTACCATTTCCAAGCTTTAGCTCACTTACGATTATACTTACTTAAGCTTTTAAATTCTTGTTGTAGAGTAGGCCTCACAATTGAAAGCCACTTAAGTCCAGATGCCCATCCCAAACAGCTCCCCTCATCCTCCACCCTTCCTGAAGGTGCTCTTGGAGAGGAAGGAGGCAAGAAACGGAGCAGAAATGAGACACTTGTGTTGTTCTTTGCAGGGAGCCTTGACAAGAACCTGGAATCCTGGGCATTAGGGTAGGAAGACATGACTCCCCGACCCCTGACACCGCTCAGGCAAAATGCATAAAGATCACCCCATATGAACTTCAACTTGGTGAATTCACAGCTCTCACAATAAAAACATTTTGTTTTACAACGGTCAGATCTGTGTTCTTGCTCGGATAGGAATTACAGCTGGGAACAGTGGCTCACGCCTGTAATTCTAACACTTTGGGAGGCCGAGGCAGGTGGATCACTTGAAGTCAGAAGTTCAAGACCAGCCTGGCCAATATGCTGAAACCCCGTCTCTACTGAAAAATACAAAAATTAGCCGGGTGTAGTGGCGCACACCTGTAGTCCCAGCTATTCAGGAGACTGAGGTGGGAGGATTGCTTGAGCCCTGGAGGTGGAGGTTGCAGTGAGCTGGGGTTGCGCCAGTACACTCCAGCCTGGGAGACAGAGTGAAACCCTGTCTCAAAAAAAAAAAGAGGGGGGGGGATTACAAAGGATGAGTTGTATGCAGTTTTTTGCCATTTTCTCATGGATGAAAAAATGTCATTCTGAATTTCAAAAGAGATTGCAGACCCGGCCAAGAAGAGGTTCATTCTGTGGTAGTCCTCTGCTCCTAAGCACCAACTCACCCAGTGGCCCCAGCATCCCTTCATTAGAAGAACTTTATTCTTGTGCCTGTTTAATGTGACCAAAGAGCTCCAAGGAGCCCCTTTCAATCAGGCAGACATAATCCTTGCCTTCATAGAAACTGATTTCTACCTTCCAGAAACGCAGCACCAACGCAGGAAAACAGACAAATATATCCATGATTAGAGCGCAGTATTCTAAGTGCAATGAAAAAGACGTGCACAAGATAATCTAAGGTCTATTTTACTTTTTATTTTTTATTTTTTTCCTTTGAGATGGAGTCTCACTCACTCTGTCGCCCAGGCTGGAGTACAGTGGCGCAATCTCGGCTCACTGCAACCTCCACCTCCCGGATTCAAGCGATTCTCCTGTCTCAGCCTCCTGAGCAGCTGGGACTACAGGCACACACCACCACATCCAGCTAATATTTTTGTATTTTTAGTAGAGATGGGTTTTCACCATGTTGGCCAGGCTGGTCTCGAACTCTTGACCTCCAGTGATCCACCCACCTCGGCCTCCTAAAGTGCTGGGATTACAGGCGTGAACCACTGCACCTGGCCTAGGGTCCATTTTCTTCTGCTTCCATCAAAAGCACGAGAGGAAGTCCTCTTCCAAAGATGGAGATCTTCCGACCACCATCTTTCTCCCTTTCTTTTCTCAGAGTGCAGAGGTACAATGAGAGAACCTGCCATGAGTCATGAAATATTAAGACATAAACTGTATTCAGATAGGTGGGTTCAGGTGGGTAAATAAGAGATAAGTAAACAAATACTAGATCTTGGTTTACTAATTAATCAGGCCCTTAACAGCCCATTTCTCCATTATATTCTCCATATAACCTACAATTGCATGCGTAATACTTTGATGTCATTCAGTTCTCCCTTGCTGAACTCAGTTCTCCTCTTTAATTCCATATTAAAATTCCTTTTCCGCCCATTCCCAAACTCAGTGGCACTGATATCTTGGAGATGTTGGTATTCTTTTGAATACCTCTTTGTCAAGTTCTCATTTGGGGAAACTTTTTTCTACCAGGACGTATTGCTTTAGTGCTGTGTGCTTTCCTGAAGTTACTTGCTTACTTGTCGCTAGTAAGTCAACATACCCTTCTGGCTGGAGTCACTGCTCTGTGCTCTGTATCAAATCATTCCATCATCTCTTCAGTTTTTCTCTGCATCCAGATCACGATGTTGCTCAACACATCGCTGACGTCACTCAGAGTCTCACACGTGCAACTCTTCGATAAACTCCATCTCCAACATCAACATTTATGCTTACCAACTCCCATTATGTTCTCATACCTGCAAGCTTTGGTGAGAAAGCTTTGGGTAAGAAAACTTATATCCTATTTTCCAGCACCTTGGCCTTTTATTTTTGCCCCAGAGCTGTTGATCTTGCTCTTTGCAGGAAGCCTGAAGGGAAGGGGTCAGCCTGTCCTCATTAAGCACATCAATGCTGTTCCTGAGTGTAGACACACAATGGCCCTTATGTGTCCATTACTGTGAAGGTCCAGGGCTCGTATTAAATGCATGGTGGCCATCTCTTGTATCTTCCAAACTGAGTGTGAAAAATGCACCATTTGCCAGGTGTGGTGGCTCACGCCTGTAATCCCAACACTTTGGGAAGCCAAGGTGGGTGGATCACTTGAGGTCAGGAGTTTAAGACCAGCCTGGCCAACATGGTGAAAACTTGTCTCTACTAAAAATACAAAAAAATGAGCCGGGCATGATGGTGAGTGCTTGTAATCCCAGTTACTTGGGAAGCTGAGGCAGGAGAATCACTTGAACCCCAAGGCAGAGGTTGCTGTGAGCAGAGATTGTGCCTGGGCAATCCAGCCTGGGCAACAGAGTGAATGAGATTCCATCTCAAAAAAAAAAAAAAGTACCATTAACAATTATACTGGGGGCTGGGCGCGGTGGCTCACACCTGTAATCCCAGCACTTTGGGAGTCCAGGAGTCCAAGGAGGGAGGATCACCTGAGGTCAGGAGTTCAAGACCAGCCTGGCCACCATGGTGAAACCTCATCCCTACTAAAAATAGAAAAATTAGCCGGGCGTGGTGGCACAGGCCTGTGATTTCAACTACTAGGGAGGCTAAGGCAGGAGAATCACTTGAACCTAGGAGGCAGAGGTTGTAATGAGCCAAGATCGAGCCACTGCACTCCAGCCTGGGCAACAGAGCAAGACTCTGTCTCAAAAAATAATTATTATTATTATTGTTATACTGGGATATATGGTAACCCTAGTTAAAATGACATTTTGAGTCTGGAATTGTGTTTAAGTCCTGGGCCCTTGGTGAAACAATATTTTAATGCTCCTTGGGGTCTGGTGGTTTCGGCAGAGTAGCCTCTTATGAAGAATTATACTGTGACTAAACGAGTATGATATGTTTAGCTCCATATTTTCCAGCATATTTTTAAGAGATAAATACAGATAACTCATTGTGACTATAATACTGCACATACACGTACAATACTGGTTGACAAGGAGGTATACAGAGCAAAGCAAAACTACATTTTAACCCCCTGAAGTTTCCTGAAAAAAAAAAAAAGTAGCCTGAAAAGTTGAAAATATTTCTTTCCACAAAATAAACTGGAATAATCCCTTCAATTATTTTAGATTCCTTTCAGATAGCCTTGCAGATGGTTCGCTGAAGTCATCATGCCAACGAAATTCGTTTGGCTCAAAAATTTAAATAGCCCTACCAAATTATGCATGTTTCTCTTCTAACAAAAAACTGAATGTCTTATTTCTATCTGCTAAGCTTATTCTACTCTGCAGTTTGTGAACGGAACTACAGAAATAACTCCTTCGAGATGCACACTTTTGTCCTCTATTACCCAATTCTGGAATCCCCAAATATAGTGTTATAACTGCTGACTTTTCTCATTTGCCTTTGCATGTATTCATGTTTTGTCTCTTTACACAAGCCTGCTACCCAAAATATCCAAAAGGTATTAAATACTAATATTATTGAATCCTAAAGGTGTTCCTTCTTCTTCTAATTGCATGCATTCCTGCCAGTCTCTATGACCTCAGCTGAGTGACAGATAAAGCCCAAATTAAAAATACTTCCCTCTTGGCAAGATACCTCGAACCCCAGTGGGCCACTCAGTTGGAAAGCTGGGAAGTGGAGAGGCATGAGTCACTGTGCCCTCTCAGACATTTTAATTCAGAGTTGTTTAAGAAGTTTTTTTAAAAAATCAAGCAATGGACCCCCAAAATGACCGTTTCTCACTAAGTCATGAAATTTAATTTTTTCTTTTCCTTTTTTTTATTTTAAATGGAGTCTCGCTCTGTCACTCAGGCTGGTGTCTGGAGTGCAGTGGTGCAATCTCAGCTCACTGCAACCTCTGCCTTCAGGGTTCAAGCGATTCTCCTGCCTCAGCCTCCCGAGTAGCTGGGAGTACTGGCACCCACCACCACACCGGCTAATTTTTGTATTTTTAGTGGAGACAGGGTTTCACCATGTTGTCCGGGCTGGTCTCGAGCTCCTGACCTCACATAGTCTGCCCACCTGGGCCTCCAAAGTGCTGGGATTACAGGCGAGAGGCACCGCACCTGGTCAATTTTTTCTTTAATGTGGGAAACAGAATTGCCACCTCTCCCTGCAACACCCCAAAGGAAGCATGGTCTCTAGGCAAAGCCATTCTTGCCAACCTCTGGGGTCCCTGGCATGTGGCACTCAGCCCTTCCTGTGGGGCCCACAGAGCATCCTCCTAGGGGCTAGGATGTGGAGAAATGCATTGAGGTGACTCAGCTACTGTGTCCTTTCTGCTGTCACTGCCGTCTTGTTTTTACATTTTTTAAAGCATCTGTTCTTGGTTGCTTGTGGTCTTACAAAGCGGCCCTAATGTTCCCAATGGTATAATTGCCCAATACAGCCATTCCTGCTGCTCTGGGAACTGTCAAGATTAGAAGCCCTGCCTGTGAAGGGGAACTTGAGGAGGAATTTGTATCATGTAGGGTACAGTAATCCCCAAGGAAATTCTCTTTGCTAAAACCGTGTGTGAAAAGTCTCCCTCTGGCGGCTGCTGAGGTGTGTTCATAGGGGAAAGAATGCATGTCAGCTGCAATGGAGTCCGTGAAGCTGCAACTAAAATGTTTCCAGAAAACAGGGCATTTGGTTGCATCTTCGGGAGGAAAATAAGAAGCAATTATTTTCTAGAATTAAAAAAAAAGGTAACAAAAAAGAACGAAAAGCAAAGAAGAACACAGAGAATTGTGTCCATATCTAGTGAACTTTCAAATATCCCTCCGCCTTCTAAAAAGAAACAAGTGAACAACAGCCGCTTGCTCTCCTCTGGACACACATCCCCCTCACATTTCTTGCCCTTCCTATTAATTTCTCCAACCTATGCATGGACAACTGCCCAACAGCATTTGGAGTAAATGCGATAAAATTCAGAGCATATGAATCAAAGGCTGTCAGCTGGCAAGAAGTTCAGTTCTTCCGTCAGGACAGCGCCACATTCCATCCCAAGGACCAGCTATTTCCGGTGATCCTAAGACAGTGTCTTGACACCACTTCAAATATTCTGGAATTTGGAATTTGGAATTTGGGACCTCCAGGTGCCATCATGTGCCTGGGTCCCCATCCTCCTTCCTAACCCTTGTTTTCCCTGAATGGCCTCGTGACCTTTTGGCCCTATCAGGCTCCACATCTTCACCAGCTCTGGGTTGATCCTGCCTTCACAGAATTGAGAACACTCCAGAGACCCTTGCTTGCCTTTGTCCTAGCAAGTGCACTTTCATGTCTGTTTCTAAGACAAAGTTCTCATCTTATGCTCCTTTCTGGGACTTGGATCCCTGTCCTCTCTCTTCTCCCTCTGTCCCTTCCTGCTTCCTGGATGAACTGCCTGTACCTGAGTGGCTGCAGGAGCTAGCCTGTCATTCTCCTCAACCCCACTGGTAAGGGCCCTGCCCCTGGGCTGCTCTGACTTTTCAGTTGTTACTTATTCCTCATCCAGCAGCTGTCTCCTTCCAGATCTGAGCCCTCTGGCTGCCCACAGAGATTTACTTAAAGTCTTCCAGCTGTGTGATTTGCTAAGATGCCAGCTACCTTGTTGTATCTGATTACTTCTAAGATGATACATATAGGATCCCATAGCCTGCCTCGCTCCCCTGTCTCTCAAAGCCAGGGAGGGGTCTAGGAAGAAGCCCAGGATCCCAGAGCGCCTGCATGCAGGAAGTCCACACCTCTGCCAGGCTCTCCCCCTAGGGGGTCTGTTTGTTGCTGTCTCTCTTGGGAACTTGTCTATTGCCATCCCATAGGAAGGTGGCCATTTATGCCTTCCTGGTTTTGATAACATTTCCCAAACATGTTTAGGAAATGCTGTGAAGCATATCCAATCGAGCACTACGAAGCATACCTGCTATTTTAGAATTCAAGGTAGCGGTCAGGAGCAGCTCACGCCTGTAATCCCAGCACTTTGGGAGGCTGAGGTGGGCAGATCAACTGAGGTCAGGAGTTCAAGACCAACCTAGCCAACATGGTGAAACCTCATCTCTACGAAAAATACAAAACTTAGCCGGGCATGGTGGCAGACGCCTGTAATCCCACCTACTTGGGAGGCTGAGGCAGGAGAATCGCTTAAACCCTGGGAGGCAGAGGTTGCAGTGAGCCGAGATTGTGCCATTGCACTCCAGCATGGGGGACAAGAATGAGAATCTGTCTCAAAAGTAAATAAATCATTAATTAAATTAAATTAAAGGTAGTCTCAGGGTACTCAGAGAGTAACACAAAGGTATACATCTGAACTTTACCCTGACATCTTGGCATACATTTGAAATCTTAAACTGTCACTTCAGGAACTCCCTGTGTCTCTCTGTCTCTCACATACACAGAGCCTCTCCTACGACTCTCCTCACTCTTGACTCTTGAGGTCATCTTGTGTTATCCTTCTCTATGTCCATCTGCCAGATCTCAGCTGAATTATCTCAGTTCCTCCTAGAGAAACGGTCCCTCTTTGCTCTGAACCCAAAATATACCAACCCAGCTTCAGATGGTATCTTCTCTCTTCTTCGTCACCCAAACAGTCTCCTAGACTCAGCCTACAGAGCTTCTCTGCACCAACCCCTTCTCTACTTTAGACCCAAATGGCCTCCTTGGCCATTTTCTCTGCTTCTTTAGCTGAAACCACAGATTCTTCAACAACTTCTAGTCTTTCAGATTCCCCAGTTCAACTAGCTGGCACCAAATTTATCACATAAGCACGTGTCAAATCCTTCTGCTTTGCCCGGCTTTTTTCTTTGATGTTGCAGCACTGTCATTCTCCTAATCACATATTATTATTTTAACATTCTTCAGCAACCGGGATTCTCAATGATTTGTAGGGAGGGACATGATTGCTTCTGGAGGCCCCAACACAGGGCCATTGCTTTCCCTTCTCACCCTTAACGGAAACACCACATACAGACACTACAGAATGAAGAATAACTGAAGGAGGCCTTCATCCTGGATCAGGACTGTTTGGTTATTTCTTCTTGAGTCATGTGGCATGTGGCTCCTCTGATGAGATCATTAGTACAGTTAAAAAGCCATCATCAGGCCAGGTGCTGTGGGTCACACCTATAGTTCCAGCATTTTGGGATGACGAGGCTGGAAGATCATTTGGGGCCAGGAATTCAAGACCAGCCTGGGCAACATAGCACAACCCCATCTCAACAAAAAATGTAAAACTTACCCTGGCATGGCAGTGTGCACTCCTGCAGTCTACTAAGGAGGCTGAGGCAGGAGGATTGCTTAAGCCCAGGAGATCAAGGCTGCAGTAAGCTATGATCACACCACTGCATTCCAGCCCGGGCAACAAAGTCGGCCAGGCGCGGTGGCTCATGCCTGTAGGAGCCACTTTGGGAGGCCAAGGTGGGTGGATCACAAGGTCAGGAGATCAAGACCATCCTGGCTAACACAGTGAAACCCCGTCTCTACTAAAAGTATAAAAAATTAGCCGGCATGGTGGTGGGCGCCTGCAGTCCCAGCTACTCAGGAGGCTGAGGCAGGAGAATGGCGTGAACCTTGGAGGCAGAGTTTGCAGTGAGTCGAGATTGCACCGCTGCACTCCAGCCTGGGCGACAGAGCAAGACTCTGTCTCAAAAAATAATAATAATAATAGGCCGGGCACGGTGGCTCAGGCCTGTAATCCCAGCACTTTGGGAGGCCGAGATGGGCGGATCACGAGGTCAGGAGATCGAGACCATCCTGGCTAACCCGGTGAAGCCCCGTCTCTACTAAAAAATATAAAAAACTAGCCGGGCGAGGTGGCGGGCGCCTGTAGTCCCAGCTACTTGGGAGGCTGAGGCAGGAGAATGGCGTAAACCCGGGAGGCGGAGCTTGCAGTGAGCTGAGATCCGGCCACTGCACTCCAGCCTGGGCGACAGAGCGAGACTCCGTCTCAAGAAAAAAAAATAATAATAATAATAATTTAAAAATAATTAAAATGCCAGGTAGCTGGCAAGATGGCTGAATAGGAATAGCTCCAGTATGCAGCTCCCAGTGAGATCAACACAGAAGGCAGGTGATTTCTGCATTTCCAGTTGAGGTACCCGGCTCATCTCATTGGGACTGGTTAGACAGTGGGTGCAGCCCACCGAGGGCGAGCTGAAGCAGAGTGGGGTGTCGCCTCATTCAGGAAGCACAGAGGGTTGGGGAACTTCCTCCGTTAGCCAAGGGAAGCCTTGAGGGACTGTGCTTTGAAGAACAATGCATTCCAGCCCGGATACTATGCTTTTCCCATGGTCTTCACAACCCACAGACCAGGAGGTTCCATCGGGTGCCTACACCACCAGGGCCCTGGGTTTCAAGCACAAAACTGGGCGGCTATTTGGACAGACACCAAGCTAGCTGCAGGAGGTTTTTTTTCATACCCCAGTGGCTCCTGGAACGCCAGTGGGACAGAACCATTCACTACCCTGGAAAGGGGGCTGAAGCCAGGGAGCCAAGTGGTCCAGCTCAGTGGAACCCGTCCCCACAGAGCCCAGCAAGCTAAGATCCACTGACTTGAAATTCTCGATGCCAGCACAGTAGCCTGAAGTCGACCTGCAACACTCGCGCTTGGTCAGGGCAAGGGGGTCCATGATTACTGAGGCTTGAGTAGGCAGTTTTCCCTTCACAGTGTAAACAAAGCCATGGGGAAGTTCAAACTGCTGTTCCGCAAAGCCACTGTAGCCAGACTGCCTCTCTAGCTTCCTCCTCTCTGGGCAAATCAACTGAAAGAAAGGCGGCAGCCCCAGTCAGGGACGTATAAATAAAACTCCCATCTCCCTGGGACAGAGCACCTGGGGGAAGGGGCAGCTGTGGGCACAGCTTCAGCAGACTTAAACATTTCTGCCTGCCGGCTCTGAAGACAGCAGTGGATCTCCCAGCACAGCGCTCGAGCTCTGCTAAGGGACACACTGCCTCCTCAAGTGGGTCCCTGAACCCTGTGCCTCATAACTGGGAGATACCTCCCAGCAGGAGTCGACATAAACCACATACAGGAGAGCTCTAGCTATCATCTGGCAGGTGCCCCTCTGGGATGAAGCTTCCAGAGGAAGGAACAGCAATCTTTGCTGTTCTGCAGCCTCTGCTGGTGATACCCAGGCAAACAGGGTCTGGAGTGGGCCTCCAGCAGAGTCCAGCAGATCTGCAGCAGAGGGGCAGGTCAGAAGGAAAACTAACAAACAGAAAGGAATAGCATCAACATCAACAAAAAGGCTGTCCACACAGAATCCCCATCCGAAGGTCACCAACATCAAAGACCAAAAGTAGATAAATCCGTAAAGATGAGGAAAAACCAGTGCAAAAAGGCTGAACATTCCAAAAACCAGAATGCCTCTTCTCCTCCAAAGGATCACAACACCTTGCCAGCGAGGGAACAAAACTGGATGGAGAATGAGTTTGACGAATTGACACAAGTAGACTTCAGAAGGTGGGTAATAACAAACTCCTCTGAGCTAAAGGAGCATGTTCTAACCCAATGCAAGGAAGCTGAGAACCTTGAAAAAAGGTTGGAGGAATCGATAACTAGAATAACCAGTTTAGAGAAGAACAGAAATGGCCTGATGGAGCTGAGAAACACAGCACGAGAACTTCGTGAAGCATACACAAGGATCAATAGCTGAATCAATCAGGCGGAAGAAAGGATATCAGAGACTGAAGATCAACTTAATGAAATAAAGCGTGAAGACAAGATTAGAGAAAAAAGATGAAAAGGAATGAACAAAGCCTCCAAGAAATATGGGACCATGTGAAAAGACCAAACCTATGTCTGATTGGTGTACCTGAAAGTGATGAGGAGAATGGAACCAAGTCGGAAAACACTTTTCAGGTTATTACCCAGGAGAACTTCCCCAGCCTAGCAAGACAGGCCAACATTCAAATTCAGGAAATACAGAGAACACCACCAAGATACTCCTCAAGAAGAGCAACCCCAAGACAAATAGTCGCCAGATTCACCAAGGTTGAAATGAAGGGAAAAATATGAAGGCAGCCAGAGAGAAAGGCCAGGTTAAGCCCATCAGACTAACAGCGGGTCTCTCTGCAGAAACCCTACAAGCCAGAAGAGAACGAGGGTCTAATATTCAACATTCTTAAAGGAATTTTCAACCCAGAATTTCTTTTTTTTTTTTTGAGACGGAGTCTTGCTCTGTCGACTGGGCTGGGGTGCAGTGGCCGGATCTCAGCTCACTGCAAGCTCCGCCTCCCGGGTTTACGCCATTCTCCTGCCTCAGCCTCCGGAGTAGCTGGGACGACAGGCGCCCGCCACCTCGCCCGGCTAGTTTTTTTGTATTTTTTTAGTAGAGACGGGGTTTCACCATGTTAGCCAGGATGGTCTCGATCTCCTGACCTCGTGATCCGCCCGTCTCGGCCTCCCAAAGTGCTGGGATTACAGGCTTGAGCCACCGCACCTGGCCTCAACCCAGAATTTCATATCCAGCCAACCTAAGCTTCATAAGCGAAGAAGAAGTAAAATCCTTTACAGACAAGTACATGCTGAAAGATTTTTGTCACCACCAGGCCTGCCTTTTAAGAGCTCCTGAAGGAAGCACTAAAGATGGAAAGGAAAAACTGGTACCAACCACTGCAAAAACTTATCAATTGTAAAGACCATTGACACTATGAAGAAACCGCATCAACTAATGGTTAAAATAACCAGCTAGCATCATAATGACAGGATCAAATTCACACATAACAATATTAACCTTAAATGTAAACAGGCTAAATGACCCAATTAAAAGACACAGAGTGGCAAATTGGATAAAGAGTCAAGGCCCATCAGTGTGCTTTATTCAGGAGACTCATCTCACGTGCAAAGACACACATAGGCTCAAAATAAAGGGATAAGGCTGGGCACAGTGGCTCACACCTATAATCCCAGCACTTTGGGAGGCCGAGGCGGGTGGATCACCTGAGGTCCGGAGTTCGAGACCAGCCTGACCAACATAGAGAAACCCCGTCTCTACTAAAAATACAAAATTAGCCAAGCGTGGTGGTGCATGCCTGTAATCCCAGCTACTCCAGGAGGCTGAGGCAGGAGAATGGCTTGAACCCGGGAGGCAGAGGTTGCTGTGAGCCAAGATCGCGCCATTGCACTCCAGCATGGGCAACAAGAGTGAAACTCTGTCTCAAAAGAATAAAAAATAAAGGGACGGAGGAATATTTACCAGGCAAATGGAAAGAAGAAAACAGCAGGGGTTGCAATCCTAGTCTCTGATAAAACAGACTTTAAACCACAAAGATCAAAAAAGACAAGAAGGGCATTACATAATGGTTAAGGGGTCAATGCAACAAGAAGAGCTAACTATCCTAAATATATATACACCCAATACAGGAGCACCCAGATTCATAAAGCAAGTTCTTAGAGACCTACAAAGAGACTTAGATTTCCACACAATAATAGTGGGAGACTTTAACACCTCTCTGTCAATATTAGACAGATCAACAAGACAGAAAATTAAGGAAATTCAGGACTTGGTCTATTAGGACCAAGTGGACCTAATAGACATCTACAGAAGTCTCCACTCCAAATCAACAGAACAGAAGAATATACATTCTTCTCAGCACCACATTGCACTTATTCTAAATTTGACCACATAATTGGTAGTAAAACATTCCTCAGCAAGTGCAAAATAACAGAAATCATAACAGTCTCTTAGAGCACAGTGCAATCAAATTAGAACTCAGGATTAAGAAACTCACTCAAAACCACACAACTGCATGGAAACTGAACAACCTGCTCCTGAATGACTGTTGGGTAAATAATGAAATTAAGGCAGAAATAAATAAGTTATTTGAAGCCAATGAGAACAAAGACATAATGTACCAAAATCTCTGGGACACAGCTAAAGCAGTGTTTACAGGGAAATTTATAGCACTAAATGCCCAGAGGAGAAAGCGGGAAAGATGTAAAATCGACACCCTAACATCACAATTAAAAGAACTAGAGAAACAAGAGCAAACAAATGCAAAACCTAGCAGAAGACAAGAAATAACTAAGATCAGAGCAGAACTGAAGGAGATAGAGACACAAAAAAACCTTCAAAAAAAATCAGTGAATCCAGGAGCTGGTTTTTTTGAAAAGATTAACAAAATAGACCACTAGCCAGACTAATAAAGAAGAAAAGAGAGAAGAATCAAATAGACACAATAAAAAAAAATGATAAAGGGGATATCACCACTGATCCCACAGAAATACAAACTACCATCAGAGAATGCTATACACACATCTATGCAAATAAACTAGAAAATCTAGAAGAAACTGATAAATTCCTGGACACATACACCCTCCCAAGACTAAACCAGGAAGAAGTCGAATCCCTGAATAGACCAATAACAAGTTCTGAAATTGAGGCAGTAATTAATAGCCTACCAACCAAAAAAAGTCCAAGACCAGACGGATTCACAGCCAAATTCTACCAGAGGTACAAAGAGGAGCTGGTACCATTTCTTCTGAAACTATTCCAAACAATACAAAAAGAGGGACTCCTCCCTAACTCATTTTATGAGGCCAGCATCATCCTGATACCAAAAACCTGGCAGAGACACAACAAAAAAAGAAAATTTCAGACCAATATCCCTGATGAATATCAATGTGAAAATCCTCAATAAAATACTGGCAAACCGAATCAAGCATCACTTCAAAAAACTTCTCCACCACAATCAAGTCAGCTTCATCCCTGGGATGCAAGGGTGGTTCAACATACACAAAGCAGTATACATAATCTATCACATAAATAGAACCAATGACAAAAACCACATGATTATCTCAACAGAGGCAGAAAAGACCTTTGATAAAATTCAACATCCCTTCACACTAAAAACTCTCAATAAACTATGTATTGATGAAATGTATCTCAAAATAATAAGAGCTATTAATAAAGCATATTCAAATAGGAAGAGGGGAAGTCAACTTGTCTCTGTTTGCAGATAACATGATTATATATTTAGAAAACCCCATCGTCTCAGCCCAAACTCTCGTTAAGCTGATAAGCAATTTCAGCAAAGACTCAGGATACAAAATCAATGTGCAAAAATCACAAGCATTCCTGTACACCAGTAACAGACAAACAGAGAGCCAAATCATGAGTGAATTCCCATTCACAATTTCTACAAAGAGAATAAAATACCTAGGAATACAAATTACAAGGGATGTGAAGGACCTCTTCAAGGAGAACTACAAACCACTGCTCAAGGAAATAAGAGAGGATACAAACAAATGGAAAAATATTCCACGCTCATGGATAGGAAGAATCAATATCGTGAAAATGGTCATACTGCCCAAAGTAATTTATAGATTAAATGCTATCCCCATCAAGCTACCGCTGACTTTCTTCACAGAATTAGAAAAAACTATTTTAAATTTCATATGGAACCAAAACAGAGCCCATATAGCCAAGACAATTCTAAGCAAAAAGAACAAAGCTGGAGGCATCATGCTACCTGACTTCAAACTATAATACAAGGCTACAGTAACCAAAACAGCATGGTACTTGTACCAAAACAGATATATAAACCAATGGAACACAACAGAAGCCTCAGAAATAATGCCACACATCTACAACCATCTGATCTTTGATAAACCTGACAAAAACAAGCAATGGGGAAAGGATTCCCTATTTAATAAATGGTGTTGGGAAAACTGGCTAGCCATATGCAGAGAACTGAAACTGGACCCCTTCCTTACACCTTATACAAAAATTAACTTAAGATGGATTAAAGACTTAAGACCTAAAACCATAAAAACTCTAGAAGAAAACCTAGGCAGCACCATTCAGGACATAGGCATGGGCGAAGACTTCATGACTAAAACACCAAAAGCAGGCCGGGCATGGTGGCTCATGCCTATAATCCCAGCACTTTGGTAGGCCTAGATGGGTGGATCATGAGGTCAGGAGATCGAGACCATCCTGGCTAACACAGTGAAACCCCATCTCTACTAAAAAAATACCAAAAAAATTAGCCAGGCATGATGGTGGACACCTGTAGTCCGAGCTACTCGGGAGGCTGAGGCAGAAGAATGGCATGAACCCAGGAGGCGGAGCTTACAGTGAACCGAGATCGCACCACTGCACTCCAGCCTGGGCAACACAGCAAGACTCCATCTCAAATAAAAAAAAAATGAAAAATAAAAATAAAAAAAACGGGACAAAAGCCAAAATTGACAAATGGGATCTAATTAAACTAAAAGAGCTTCTGCACAGCAAAAGAAACTGTCATCAGAGTGAGCAGACAACCTATAGAATGGGAGAAAATGTTTGCAATCTATCCATCTGACAAAGGGCTAATATCCAGAATCTACAAGGAACTTAAGCAAATTTACAAGAAAAAAACAACCCCATCAAAAAGTGAGCGAAGAATATGAACAGACACTTCTCAAAAGAAGACGTTTATGCAGCCAACAAACATATGGAAAAAATGCTCATCATCACTCGTCATTAGAGGAATGCAAATCAAAACCACAATGAGATACCAACTCAAGCCAGTTAGAATGGTGATCATTAAGAAGTCAGGAAACAACACATGCTGGAGAGGATGTGGAGAAACAGGAACACTTTTACACTGATGGTGGGACTGTAAATTAGTTCAACCATTGTGGAAGACAGTGTGGCGATTCCTCAAGGATCTAGAACCAGAAATACCATTTGACCCAGCTGTCCCATTTCTGGGTATATACCCAAAGGATCATAAATCATTCTACTATAAAGATACATGCACATGTATGTTTCCTGCAGCACTATTCACAATAGCAAAGACTTGGAACCAACCCAAATGCCCATCAATGATAGACTAGATAAAGAAAATGTGGCACATATATACCATGGAATACTATGCAGCCATAAAAAAGGATGAGTTTATGTCCTCTGCAGGGACACGGATGAAGCTGGACACCATCATTCTCAGCAAACTAACACAGGAACAGAAAACCAAACACCACATGTTCTCACTCATAAACGGGAGTTGAACAATGAGAACACATGGACACAGGGAGGGGAACATCACATACCCCACCTGTTGGGGGGTGGGGACTAGGGGAGGGATAGCATTAGGAGAAATACCTAATGTAGACAGTGCATTGATGGTTGCAGCAAACCACCATGGCACATGGATACCTATGTAACAAACCTGCACGTTCTGCACATGTATCCCAGAACTTAAACTATAATGTTTTTTAAAATGCCATCATCAGCTTACATCAGCCACTGATACAGATAGTGCAACACCAGACACTGATCATAACACTGAGATGCTAAGACTAAATGCTCACCTAGCAGCTTCCTAGCCCAATATGGATTCCCTTTTGTCCTTTTCAATAAACAGATTTTTCAGCAGAGAATAATACTTCCACTTTAAATGTATTGGGGTAGTCTTACTTCAGCTGTGAAATCATAGAGGATTTATGGTCCTGAGTATAATTATATGCCAAATTGCACTGAGTCAATTACCCCTGGATGTGTGAGTTTCTCTTTTCTTTTTAATCATCTTCAGCAGGAAGCTGTACCGCTAATCTGACTGGCACACATCTCTGCAGTGATTGCCTTCATATTAAAATCCGTTTTCTAACATGTTTCTGCCCATGCAGTATAATTAAATATTTTGCATTTCTTCTACATGCAGATCAGTGTACATGGAAGGAGAAAATCAGATGTTAGAAGATACAGTTTGCGGCCAGATACTGTGGTTCATGCCTGTAATCCCAGAACTTTGGGAGGCTGGCAGGCTGAGGTGGAAGAATCACTTGAGCCCAAGAGTTCAAGCCCAGCCTGAGCAACATAGGGAGACCCCAATCTCTACCAAAAAGTAAATAAATAAATAAATAAATAAATAAATAAATAAATAAATAAATAAGCAGGACATGGTAGTACACACCTGAAGTCCCAGCTACTCAAGAGGCTGAGGCAGGAGGATCACTTGAGCCCAGGAGTTTGAGGCTGCAGTAGTTATGATGGCACCACTGCACTCCAGCCTGAGTGACATAGACTCTGTCTCTGAAAAAGAAAAAAAAAATATAGATTGCCTCACATTTGTTCCTTGACATTAGCAGTGCAAAGAAATGTAATGGCTTTTATACTGAGAAAGCCAGAATACCTTAAGCCAAGAGTTAAAGAGCTTTCAGTGATCCAGGGTGCCAGCTTCATGATGGTCGTGCTGCATGGCTTTCATCCACATGAGCAGAGCCTTGAAGCTCCAAGTCCAGAATTACTAACCTAGGTCCTAGCTCTGTGTTGCTGTCAAGCCCACCTCATTTGCTAATTCTGGAACACTAGAAAAGTTGTTTGAATTTCCAGGGACACAGCTTCTTGATTTCCTAATGTAGAAGGAGAAAAGTTAATAACAGATGTTGTTTCAGGAGGATAATTCTAAGATAATATCCCTCTCCCAAGGAGTATATGTGAACTCAGTAACAGGAGAGTGCTTTGAATCTTTAAAGTCCTGAGTAGTTAGCAAACAGCTGCCATATGCAGATCTCAGTCAGACCTGACCATTTGGCCCTGGCTTGTAGATACAGGGTTAACTTCCCAAGATGTGAACCACTGCCAGTGTAAATAAATGGGAAGAGGTATTGAGCGACCTTCAAGAGCTTATGCCTCCCCATCCTGCTGTAAATTGGGAGTGAAGGTAGACCATCGTGTACATTGTCATAAGACACTCTGATGCCTGGTAAAAGGATAAACTACTAATTGAAAAGATACAATTACATTTGAACTCTGGAGACCATGAGAACTTTATAATTGACTCATAATGTGCTTTGGCTGCACATACACAGCTATTAATGGTTTGTAGAGGGGAAAGTCCATTTCATTTTGTATTAACAATAAAAACATGCCAAAAAATACACATAATGGAAATGATTACTTCTCTCCTCTGGTAAGAGGCACTTAACCTTTGATCTTGTGCTAAGTGACGTTACCAGAGGTAGCTTACCAGCGATGAGGAATTTGTTTCCCTTGGTAGTGTTTTGATGATATGTTAAAATAATGAGTCAATTTTTCAGAGCCCTCCTAAGGATAGCTCATTCTTGATTAAGGTGAACTAAAGAAAACATTGACTTAAGCAAATACAGAGAAAAATACAAACCATCATTACACAGATTCATAATTTTCTATTTTTCCTTCCTTAAATGAAATATTAAATGAACTAATTCCTTAGCCCTTTTTTATTTTTTATTTTTTTGAGACAGGATCTTGCTCTGTCACCCAGACAGGAATGCAGTGGCATGATCTCAGCTCACTGTAACCTCCACCTCCCAAGCTCAAGCAGTCTGCCCATCTCAGCCTCCCAGATATCTGGTACTACAGGTGCATGTCCACCACCACTCCCAGCTAACTTTTTTTTTTTTCTGTAGAGATGGTTTTTCACCATGTTGCCCAGGCTGTTCTTAAGTGATCCTCCTGCCCTGGCCTCCCAAAGTGTTGGGATTACAGATGTGAGCCACTGTGCCCAGCCTCCTCAATCCTTTTTTTAAAATGTTTGGTGGAATTACAAAGGAATTATTTTGTTTTTCTTTTAGGCTTGTATTTATCTTTATATTGTTACAATAACATATGTAAATACAGGCCCATAAATGTAAAGATATAATAAAGAAACTTACTTGCTGAAAGTCATACACATGTTCATTTAACTTTTCTGAGTAATTTTTTTTTTTTTTTTTTTTTTTTGAGACAGAGTATTGCTCTGTCGCCCAGGCTGGAATGCAGTGGCACAGTGTCGGCTCACTGCAACCTCCATCTCCCCGGTTCAAAGGATTCTTCTGCCTTAGCCTCCCCAGTAGCTGGGATTACAGGTGTGCACCACCACGCAGTGGAGATGAGGTTTTGCAGTGTTGGCCAGGCTGGTCTCGAACTCCTGACCTCAGGTGATCCACCTGCCTCTGCCACCCAACGTGCTGGGATTACAGGCATGACCCCCTGCACCTAGCCTTTTTCTGAGTAATTTATGTTCATCCTGCTTATGGTTTTCCGAATTAGCATATCAGCTATGGAAATCATCTGGCCTGAGAAAAAAAGGGAGTCAGACCCCTTTGTCAGGAATGGTCTTTATGTGGGTGCTTTTGAGTATCTCCACTAAACCAGACCCTTATATACACCTTCCACCTGTACCAAATACTGTTTTGCATGGCACGCCGATACTGTACCATTTTCCAAAGCTGTATTTATTTCTTCAGCACGTGATTAGAAGCCAGCCATCGCCAGCATGTCTGAATCATAAGTCTTGGCCTCAGTGACTAGCGGCATGAGATGTAGAGCCTAATTCTGTTGATGGTGGTGAAAAAGACTAATAAATTAGGAAGCTGGAGGAAAAAACTACAGTGTATGAAAACAAAAGAAAAGAATAGACATTATAAGGAATTTCTCCTTAAAGAAATACTTGAGGAAGAAACAGGGAAGCAAAAAGAGTAATCACTTCCTTTCTTTATTCCTTTTTAAAAATTTCTTCTCTAAATGTGTTATTTCAGCCTGCACTTCCTCTGGGCACTTTCATCACTTTATTTCTCTAGCGGGTGATTCCAGGCCAGTCTGAGGTCTTGGGGCTTCAGAAGCAATCAAGCCCTTTGGGAATCCCCAAAGGCTTTTTCAGGAGCTAAACCAAGGCAAGGAAAATATCTCCTTCCTTGGTATAGTTTAAAAATACTCTTGCCCAGCCGGGCACAGTGGCTCATGCCTATAATCCCAGCACTTTGGGAAGCTGAGGCAGGCAGATCACAAGGTCAGGAGATTGAGACCATCCTGGCTAACACGGTGAAACCCCGTCTCTACTAACAATACAAAAAATTAGCTGGGCATGGTGGCAGGCACCTGTAGACCCAGCTACTTGGGAGGCTGAGGCAGGAGAATGGCATGAACCCGGGAGGCAGAGCTTGCAGTGAGCCGAGATGGCGCCACTGCACTCCAGCCTGGTGGACAGAGCGAGACTCCATCTCAAAAAAAAAAAAAAAAAAAAAAAGTTTGCCCTGGGTTGGTGGCTCACACCTGTAATTTCAACACTTTGAGAGGCTATGGGGGACAGATCGATTGAGCCCAGGAATTTGAGACTAGCCTGAGCAACATGGCAAGACCCCAACTCTACAAAAAACAAAAATTAGCCGGGCTTCATGACACATGCCTGTAGTTCCAACTACTTGGAAGACTGAAGTGGGAGGATCACTTGAGCCCAGGAGCTGAAGTACACAGTGAGCCGTGATTGCACCACTGCACTCCGGCTACGGCAATAGAGTGAAACACTGTCCAAAAAAAAAAAAAAACCCTCACCCAGCCGGCAGTGTACTGTTAATAATCCTAAAGTTCAAAAATGCTCAACAATGCTTAGGAATTCCACAAAAAACAATGAGAATCAAGGGGAAGGCTTGTCGGCCTTTCCAAACTGTATGCCAGGATTTTATGAGGTGTTCTAGAAATAAATTTAAAAACAATAAAAGTATATCTTACCCTAGTTACATGTTGTAAACCTCTTAAGAAATCACAGTGCTTTTTAACATATTGAGGACTCTAAGAAACTCTACAATCAAGAAACCTCTTTAATTCTAATTGATCCAGAATTTTCCAAATTTACCACAAAACTTTTTTTTTTTCTCAAGACGTGCTTTTATATCTCTCAGAACTGGTCTTCCAAGGCATACAATTTGGGAGATACTTGAACAACAATTATGACACATTGGCCTAGTTATATTTGTATGGGTCCTAGTCCTGGACACATGGAAATACACCTTTAAATCCATCATTCATGTTCTGATTTGCTGAGGTGGGTAGCAGTTCTCAACACGTATCAGCTTCCCACTGAAATGGCTGATTACCTTCTCGATATTTAGAGGAGGGAAAAGATAGGTCAGCTTTAAAAAAAGGGATACAGTGATACCATTTGTCTGATACATACAAGGCCAGAGATTATTTTTCAGACATTCCCAGTGTCACCAAAACGAGGGCAACCTGACCCTGGATGATGGGGTATCTAAAATTACTTTCCTGAAACCCATTAACAGTCAAACAGAGAGGAGAGTTGATTTGGCAGCCAGGTTTTTCACTTTGTTGCTCTAGCTGATGAAAAGGTTTGTTGTTTGAGGTCAGTAATTACAGTCTGAGGTTTAGGAGTCCTTTGGTTTGAACACGAGCAGAGAGATAAATGACTAAATTCTTCCATAAACCACAGATCCTGCATTGCAAATAATACAATAAATAATACAAAGAATCTTCAAATATTATTTTTTTAACTGAGTAAACGTTCATTCAGTGCTTTAGTGTGCAAAACATTGTGCCTCGAGGAGACAGAGCACAGGGGTAGGACCTCACAGTCTTTCTAGAGAGGCAGACACGCATAAACAGGTCAGGAATGCATGAAACCGGATCCGCTAAGGGTAAACTGAGTGTGAATGAGCTAAGCCCGGGTTCTCCATGACAGCATTCCCAGTATCAAATCTGTTTCTTATTAACACATCCCTGCAGTGGAGTCAACAGTAAAGGGCCTCGGAGGGTTCTGGAGACCAGAGAGGAGGCCGGATGAAAGAGGCCAGTCTCATGCACCATCAGACATTCCTGCAAACACGTAAAGAATCCACGAGGAGGGAGTGGGGAGAGCAAGCATTGCCACATGTCTCCAAGCCAACCCTTTAACCCATTCCTTTACCTGCTTCCGACTTCAAGTTTAGTTTCTTATTTTTGGTAGGGGTGTGTGTGTGTGTGTGTGTGTGTGTGTGTGTGTGTGTGTGTCTTTTTTTAATACCTAGAATATATCTTAAACTGATGGGAGAAAAGCAAATATTATCAAACAGTAACATTCTAAAGTTTGTTCTGAGACATTGTAGTAGTCATATACATGAACGGGCACTTCACATTTTTCTTTTTCTTTTTTTTTAATAACTTTTGAGCATTTCACTGATCTTTCCCTTCGAGTGCCAAGATGCCTCAAGGGTTGCCTCCCTTCCATCTCTGAGAGTAACTGCCCTCTGCTTCCCTTTAGAGGGCTGGATTTCTACATTGCATCTCACATCTTTGTCTGGTTTTAAGTCACACAGATTCTTTCATACAAATCAAGAAATTCACATTTGATAACCATTAACTATATCCATTTTAGATGAGAAAGAATTATCTGTGATTAAATTTTAAAACAGTCTCTGAGGATTGGAATAATTGTACTCATTATTATAAAGCTATTGTTTGGGCCAGGCGCGGTGGCTCAAGCCTGTAATCCCAGCACTTTGGGAGGCCGAGACGGGCGGATCACGAGGTCAGGAGATCGAGACCATCCTGGCTAACACGGTGAAACCCCGTCTCTACTAAAAATACAAAAACTAGCCGGGCGAAGTGGCGGGCGCCTGTAGTCCCAGCTACTCGGGAGGCTGAGGCAGGAGAATGGCGTAAACTCGGGAGGCGGAGCTTGCAGTGAGCTGAGATCTGGCCACTGCACTCCAGTCCGGGCGACAGAGCGAGACTCCGCCTCAAAAAAAAAAAAAATAAATAAATAAATAAAGCTATTGTTTGGTCAGAATTTCTTTCAGGCCGGGCGCGGTGGCTCAAGCCTGTAATCCCAGCACTTTGGGAGGCCGAGATGGGCGGATCACGAGGTCAGGAGATCGAGACCATCCTGGCTAACATGGTGAAACCCTGTCTCTACTTAAAAATACAAAAAAAAAACTAGCCGGGCGAGGTGGCGGGCGCCTGTAGTCCCAGCTACTCGGGAGGCGGAGGCAGGAGAATGGCGTAAACCCGGGAGGCGGAGCTTGCAGTGAGCTGAGATCGGGCCACTGCACTCCAGCCTGGGTGTCAGAGCCAGACTCAGTTTCAAAAAAAAAAAAAAAAAAAAAGAATTTCTTTCAATGTTATAGGTTGGTCACTTGTTTACTCTGGCCTTTTTTATATTCTATATACATACTGCACTTCCCAGCATAAAATTTGTTTTGCTTATCTTTTTGGCATTGAACTCTCAGTTTTATCTGTGGAAGTCCTGTATACACTTTTGCAAGTTATTATTTTTAAGTTCATAGCTATACCTTTAAGTATTTCTGAAAGTACTTTTCCATTGTGATGACCACATATAATTAGTTAATACAGCTTCATACATTTAGACTTAGTTCTTCATTTTAAAGAGTAAATGTTCTTCAAAATTCTTAGCATTTTAAATTTTTGAGCTAATTTCTTGTCAGATCTGATAAGATCATCATCACATTTGTAAAGTAATTAATGAAGAGCTATCTCAAAGCCAGTCAACATTTTATTGTGTTGTTGGCATATGCTCACATTATTGGTATTATCGTTAATTCTTGTACACCATCTGTCCATTTCATGAAGCTAATTCAGAGAAAACTAGATCATATAATCAGAAAAGCCTCCTACCTGGGCACCTACAGACTGAAGCACCTCAAAGTGAACTGAATACCAAAGTGTAAGAGAGAGTGCCTGTATTCACTTCTTATGGCTGCTATAATAAACTGGGTGACTTAGACGAACACATATTTATCATCTTGGAATTCTGAAATGTCAGAGACTGATACAGGTATCACTAGGCTAAAATTAAGATGTCAGCAGGATTTTGCTTCTTCTGGAATCTCTTGGGAATAATCCATTTCCTTACATTTTCCAGCTTCTAGAGGACACCCACATTCCTTGGCTGGTGGCCCCTTCCATCTTCAAAGCCAGCAATGGTTCACTGAGTCTTCCTTAGCCTGCAACACTCTGACTCCCCCTCTACTTACAAGAACCCCGTAATGACATTAGGCCCACCCTAATAATCTGGGATAATCTTCCCACTTCAGGATCCTTAATCAGTTCTGTAAAGACCCTTTGGCCAGATAAGATAATATTTATGAGTTCCAGGATTAGAACTTAGGTATCTCTAGGGGAGGGGCATTTTTCTGCCTCCCACAGAGCCTCTGACATCTGTTCTAGAACATCTGTTCTATGTGCAGGATCCCACCTTCCTACACACTCTTAGAGGGCGTGTGGTATGCACCCTACTTTACAGATTTTAAAAGTCAACTGAGAATCTGGCCAATGATTTCTTTGATCTAGGCTGGATCTCTTCGCTTCCTGAGGCAACTAAAGTCTCTGGTTCAATCGTGAAAACCCACAGGACAAAAGAAAAATCGCAGGAAAGAAACATCTTTGTACAGAACCTCCATTGCTATGCACAGCATTGATATAAGGGAACACTGCCTTTGCCCTATAATAGATAAACTGAATAAAAATATGCAATATTTATTATTATCATAACCAACATAGTCTTTAAATAATGCTGTTAATTCTATTAACAGTGTGCTTTGCTATAGTTTTCAAAGCAAGAGCTGTCTAAACAGCCTTCCCCCATGATGCCTTAATTGAAGGAATCTGTTAGGAACTCCTAGTGCTTTTTGAAAAGGTGTCATACTTGATCAAAACAGTCTGGTTTCCAAGAAACACCCTTACACAGCATTCCCTTTCTATTTTCACTTTATTTATTTATTTTAGTTTATTCTTTTTGTTTGTTTGTTTGTTTTGAAATGGAGTCGTCTCTGTCACCCAGGCTGGAGTGCAGTGGCACAATGCAGCTCACAGTAACATCGCCTCCTGGGTTCACACGATTCTCCTGCCTCAGCCTCCCAAGTAGCTGGGATTACAGGCACGTGCCACCACACCCAGTTAAATTTTTTTTGGTAGAGACAGCGTCTCACTGTTGGCCAGGCTAGTCTCGAACTCCTGACATCAGGTGATCCTCCTGCTTTGGCCTCCCTAAGTGCTGGGATTACAGGCGTGAGCCACTGCGCCCGGCCTACAGCATACCCTTTCTAAATTTTGCTGCTGTATCATTACATGAGGGCAGGGGCCTTGAAGAGCAATTGTGTTGTGTTGTATTATATAATGTGCTCCTAGGTTTCTTGGTTTATTCTTGTCTTATAATGAGGATTTAAAGGGTAGCTCCTTGGGCTGGGCACAATGGCTCACGGCTGTAATCCCAGCACTTTAGGAAGCCAATGCAGGAGGATTGTTTGAGGCCAGAAGTTTGAGACCAGCCTGGTCAACATAGTGAGATTCCCCATCTCTACAAAATAAATAAATAAATAATTAAAGGGTACCATCTTTGGATTCTTTTTTTCTTTTTTTTTTCTTTTTTTTTTTTTTTTTTTTGAGACAGAGTCTCGCTCTATCATCCAGGCTGGAGTGCAGTGGCACAATCTCAGCTCACTGCAACCTCCGCCTCCTGGGTTCAAGTGATTCTCCTGCCTCAGCCTCCCGAGTAGCTGGGACTACAAGCAAACGCCACAACGCCAGCTAATTTTTGTGTTTTTAATAGAGAGGGTTTCACCATGTTGGCCAGGCTGGTCTGGAACTCCTGACCTCAAGTGATCCACCCGCCTTGGCCTCCCAAAGTGCTGGGATTACAGGCATGAGCCACCACGCCAGGCCAATTTTTGGATTTTTACTGTGAGACACTGAATACTAGAGAAATACACCTTGCTCTGTGTCGTGCTCCTTGCTCTTGGTTGCTGATATATCATACTTGAATCTACTTTCCACTATGTGATACATTTACCAAAAAACCTTATTGAGGCAATAACTGAAATCAAGAAGATACGCTCATTTTTTACAAGGTAGTGCAGGCTTCTCAGCAATATTCAATATTTTTATTCCAAATGTTTAGGGGGGAAAATTAGCGCTCTGTAAATAATGCCAAACATGAAGTTGTGGCTACTAAAAGGAACACCCAGTACAGGATAACTGTGTTTTCAGCTTTTCATTTGAACAATCGTTAGAAAATTTTCACTGTATGCAAATCCTTGTTTGACTTTCTCAAATAAGTTGCTAAACTATGCTGCCTTCCCTCCCTACATGATTTTGGTTGCAATGTTGATGGCTAATGATGACCTTTTACATACAGGTGTGGTCTAAGTGACGTTTTTTTCCCGTTTCATCAGAATCTCAGCAATTTTTCTCCTGTAGAGAAAGACCCTCCCTCCCAGGTGTTGCCTGGTCTCTGCCAGTGAACACCGCAGCTGCCCTGAAGGGGCGCCCCAGCTCTGTTGCCTTTTCTTTCACTTCTTATAGAGGATTAGTTCCTATAGCATTGCAATAGCACAATCCTGGGTGAACTGCTTTTCCTGTTGTGAATGATTCATGCAGTGAAAGTGGAAGATCACTAATTTTCAAGGCAATATGGCTTAAATAAAAACATCTTTAAAAAATTTTTTAAAAAATAAAAAAAATAAATAAATAAAAATAAAAACATCTTGGCCAGGTGTAGTGGCTCACATCTTTCATCCCAGCACTCTGGGAGGTGGAGGCAGGAGGATTACCTGAGCTCAAGAGTTCGAGAACAGCCTGGGCAATATAGCAAGGCTCCATCTGTGGGAAAAAAAAAAAAAAAAAACAAAAAAAAAACAAAAAAAAAAAGCCGGGCTTGGTGGCTCACACCTCTAATCCCAGCACTTGGGGAGGCCGAGGAGGGCAGATCACGAGGTCAGGAGACTGAGACCACGGTGAAACCCCGTCTCTACTAAAAATACAAAAAATTAGCCAGGCGCAGTGGCGGGCTCCTGTTGTCCAAGCTCAGGAGCTGAGACAGGAGAGTCACAGGAACCCTGGAGGCGGAGCTTGCAGTGAGCCGAGATGGTGCCACTGCACTCCAGCCTGGGTGACAGAGTGAGACCTTGTCTCAAAAAAGCAAAGGAAAAAAATTTTAATTAAAAAAAACCTTACCCAGTCATATTATAAATATATGGTATTTTAGCAAGCTGTCATCTCTCCTAGAGTACATTTTTCATATCAGTGATAGAATACAGCTATTTCACTAGCTGGATCAAACATCACCTTGTTTCTGTTCCTGAATAACAGTAGGCACCACTTACTGACGGCTTAATGTCTCAGAACCAGTTATTTGTGCCCTTATTTAATCCTTTTGTCCCCCCACTGAGGGAGATATTACTTGCTCCATCTTAAGAGCAAGATGAAATTTTTTCATTAAGATGAAAAAAATGAGAATCTTGGAGAGTAAGTGATTTCCCGAAAAACATACCTCTAGTAAGCGATCGCAGTACCACACTCCCCCCAACACTAATTGTATTTCCTTTGCTTTTTCTTTTTTTTTTTTTTTTTTGAGACGGAGTCTCCCTCTGTCACCCAGGCTGGAGGGCAGTGGCCGGATCTCAGCTCACTGCAAGCTCCGTCTCCCGGGTTCACGCCATTCTCCTGCCTCAGCCTCCCGAGTAGCTGGGACTACAGGCGCCCGCCACCTCGCCCGGCTAGTTTTTTTTTTTTGGTATTTTTTAGTAGAGACGGGGTTTCACCGTGTTAGCCAGGATGGTCTCGATCTCCTGACCTCGTGATCCGCCCGTCTCGGCCTCCCAAAGTGCTGGGATTACAGGCTTGAGCCACCGCGCCCGGCCCCTTTGCTTTTTCTTACCATCATTTCTCAACAATACTGCTAGCAATGTTTGCCTTTTACAGTCTTACAAGTGTTCTGAGATGATTTAATACTCTTTAATTATTTGCTTAATGCCTCATTTCCTCTCTATGATGATCATCCTTTTTCTGAGCCTCATTACTGCTGCACATCCCTCATATAGGGAAAACAGCAGCTATATTTATTTCTAGCCCACTTAAGCACTTACTATTTCATCCTTGGTTTTTAGTTGGCTCTCTGAAACTGAAATGCATCATTTCTCATCCCAAATAGAGATTTTTAAAAAATGTTTCTCTCTTGATAGATTTGGAGGCTTTCTAAGTCTAATCTTTTCTCTGTAAAACTTCAGGCTAGGTTTTAATAAAGCTATTTTTACAGGATTGTATCAGAACAGTTCTTGCTTATATATTGTTGATACTTTTGGTTTGGGTAGTTTATTATAAAGAGACACTAAATTGATCTCTTGATGTATTTGACCTTTTCTTTTTTTTTTTTTTTTTTTTTTTTTTTTTTTTTTTTTTTTTTTTTTTTTGAGATGGAGTCTCGCTCTGTCGCCCAGGCTGGAGTGCAGTGGCCGGATCTCAGCTCACTGCAAGCTCCGCCTCCCGGGTTTACGCCATTCTCCTGCCTCAGCCTCCCAAGTAGCTGGGACTACAGGCACCCGCCAACTCGCCCGGCTAGTTTTTTGTATTTTTTAGTAGAGACGGGGTTTCGCCGTGTTAGCCAGGATGGTCTCGATCTCCTGACCTCGCGATCCACCCATCTCGGCCTCCCAAAGTGCTGGGATTACAGGCTTGAGCCACCGCGCCCGGCGTATTTGACCTTTTCTCACCTGATTTCATCTACCATCAGCTCCTTGTCTGTAACTGATCAGTAAGAGTACTCAGTAGGAAACATACCACTCAATGGACTTTCTTCCTCAAAGCTTTGGATATGGCCGGGTGCAGTGGCTCACACCTGCAATCCCAACACTTTGGGAGGCTGAGGCTGGTGGATCATGAGATCAGGAGTTCGAGACCATCCTGGCCAACATGGTGAAACCCCATCTCTACTAAAAAGACAAAAATTAGCCAGGCATGGTGGCGCAGGCCTGTAATCCCAGCTACTCAGGAGGCTGAGAGAGGAGAATCGTTTGAACTGGGAGGCAGAGGTTGCAGTGAGCTGAGATCGTGCCACTGTACTCCAGCCTGAGTGACAGAACAAGACTCCATCTCAGAAAAAATAAAAAAAAGGAAAAAGAAAGAAATAAAGCTTTGGATACTAATCAATCAAATAATGCTCATAAATAATGAGGATGCTCTAGGAGTCCTGTGCTATCAGTGCTTTCCGTAGAACCCAGTTAGAGTCCAGTGCCTACACCCCACACCAGTCCTCAGAGGGCTACAGCCGACAGGAACTTTGAGTTCATCTAGAGTAACAACCTCACTACAGATTACACAACTAAGACCAAAATAACTTAACCATAGCCAAACACCTTCTTAGAATCAGGACTTGAATCTAGGCCTTCTGATTCATAAATGAATAGCATCTTTATAAAAATCAGAAACATAGAGAGGATTGGGCCCAACTTCTTTTCTCGTGTATTTTCTCTACCACACATCTAAACCTCTGGCCTTGGACTTTATATCTAGAGCTTTTCCAAAAAGGCCATGTGTATTAGTCCATTCTCACATTGCTATAAAGAAATACTTAAGATTGGGTAATTTATGAAGAAAAGAAGTTGAATTGACTCTTGGTTCTGCAGGCTGAACAGGAAGCATGTTGCTGGCATCTGCTTAGCTTCTGGGGAGGCCTCAGGAAACTTACAATCATGGTGGAAGGTGAAAAGGGGGCAGGTGCACCACATGGCCAGAGCAGGGGCAAGGGAGTGTGAGGGGGAAGGTGCCACACACTTTTATTTTGTTTATTTATTTATTATTTTAGTTTAGTTTAGTTTAGACAGAGTGTCGCTTTGTCACCCAGGCTGGAGTGCAGTGGTGCAATATCAGCTCACTGCAACCTCCGCTTCCCAGGTTCAAGCAATTCTCCTGCCTTGGCCTCCCAAGTAGCTGGGATTACAGGCATGTGCCACCACACCCAACTAATTTTTGTATTTTTAGTAGAGACAGGGTTTCACCATGTTGGCCAGGCTGGTCTCAAACTCCTGACCTCAAGTGATCCACCCACCTCAGCCTCCCAAAGTGCTGGGATTACAGTCGTGAGCCACTGCACCCAGCCACCACACACTTTTAAATGACCAGATCTCACACAAATTCACTCAATATCGTGAGGACAATATCAAGAAGGGATGGTGCTAAATTATTCATGAGAAACCATACCCATGACCAAATCACTCCTCACTAGGCCCCACCTTCAACACTGGGGATTACAACTAGACATGAGATTTGGATGGGGACACAGATCCAAACCATATCACTTAGTCTCCTAGTAATCACACAGCTGGCTTTTGGGGGAAGAAAGTTACTTATTTCATGTGAACCCAAGCATGAGGAATCTGCAGATTTTTTCCAGCAATATCAGTTTATGGAAATACTTCATACTCATTCTTGGAGGAGACAAGCATTTCATTTAGTCATTGTTTTCAATCATATAAGGTAACTAGAGATCAAAGTTCTTTGAAGAAGATGGTTATAAAAAAAAAAAACCTTGAATTTTACAATGCCTTACACTTTTATTAGCATCACACAATGAATATTTGTCATTCTGTGGACTGTACGCAGAGTTTTCTCTCTGAAAATCCTGGCAAGGGAAATCCTTTTTTATTGATTCTGCTGGTCACAAATTATTATGAGAAATGCCCTTTTTTACATATTCTCTCTGACTATAAGAAACTAAATGACAAAAAGTGAGAGGACAGTACTGTTTTCAAGTCCACTTAAACCACCTGAAATTTATCTAGGATGATGCCAATTCATACCCCCCACTCTGGTGCTGGAAACAGTCATTGAACTGAGCCCTCATCAGCCTTCATTTTGTGTTGAAGATGTGTGTGCCTGTAAATGTGATTGCCTGAAATCAACTTCTCTTCTTTCACAGAGGCAGCACAAGTATCCCACCCTTTTTCAGGGCTCACCAGATCAGCTGGGATTTCAGACTTACTCTCATCCCATTGGGAGGAAGCCTTCTTAGCCATCTCTCCATCTTTCATGAGGCTTGTGGAAACCAGAATTTACAGCATAGATTCAGGCTTCTTCATTCTTCCTAGGCCCAAGTGTGCAAATGGTAGCATTTGTTTGTGAAAAACACTACCATGATTCATGAGTCAAACAATATTTTTCCTCCAAATTTTTTTTTTTTTTTTTTTTTTTTTTTTGGTCTTTGAGACAGAGTATCGCTCTGTCACCCACGCTGGAGTGCAGTGGCACAATCTCGGCTCACTGTAAGCTCCGCCTCCCAGGTTCACGCCATTCTCCCACCTCAGCCTCCCGAGTAGCTGGGACTACAGTCGCCCGCCACCTCGCCCGGCTAATTTTTTGTATTTTTAGTAGAGACAGGGTTTCACCGTGTTCGCCAGGACAGTCTCAATCTCCTGACCTCGTGATCCGCCCGCCTTGGCCTCCCAAAGTGTTGGGATTACAGGCGTGAGCCACCACACCCGGCCTCCAAATTTTCAATGGCTAAGCTTTGAGGTTTAAAGAACAGAACATGTCTGACAACAGAATAGATTAGGTAAAATCAGGACTTTCTCAGAAAGCTGAGACTGTTATCACTGTACCCACCTGTACCCCTTCCTTCTGCCCTCAGGCCTCTGGCTGCCACTGCTCCTTCTCCAGGTCCCGACACTCTGTGGATGCCCTGAGGACAGAGTTCATAGCTGCTCTTCCGGTGGCTTCCTTCATTTAACCCTAAGCAATTTGGAATCACTTTTGGTTTTGTTTTGCTCCCTTCTGAGGTCCCAGCCATAATAGAGATGACAGATGGAGATGTCCAGCCAGGCTATCCTGTCACCCTACTGGCCTGTCACCATTTTGCCAACCATTAGAGAGAGGAGGGCTACATAAATCTACAACCTCCACCAAGACCCCTGGTGAAGAATGGCCGTGCTATTCTCTAGTGAAATGGTTCACATTTCATGCTATTCTCGTGGGAAATAGCTCCACAACCTAGTAAGAAACCCATGGCTAGGCGTGGTGGCTCATGTCTGGAATCCCAACAGTTTGGGAAGCTGAGGTGGGAAGACCATTTGAGTCCAGGAGTTCAAGACCGGCCTGGACAACATAGCAAGAACCCATCTCTATTTAAAAAATAAAAATAAATAAATGAAACCATAATGACACTTCATGTCCCTTTATTGTCTTTCTTTCTTTTCTTTAGCAACAAGGTCTCACTATGTTGCGCAGGCTGGTCTCAAACTCCTGGGCTCAACAGTCCTCCCACCTCAGCCTCCCAAAGTGCTGGGATTACAGGTGTGAGCCACTTGTGCCTGGCCTGTTGTCTTTCTTAGAGCCAAACTACCACAGAGCTCATCGGCCCTATCTAGTAGCCCATATACTCTCTAATGCCTGCTTCCTGTGTGTTGCAGTGACCGTAAGAGGTAGGCCACTGGGGTGGCTGAACAGAAGGGGATGATGAAAACTGCAGGTGATCATGAAGGGCTCGTTGCTGGTAGTATGTACTTAGTCGTTCTTGGCGTGGCTACACATGTTCAGTGTATTCAAGCTAGAGCTGTATTTTTTGGGAAGTCAAAGTTGCTATTCATTCTCACGACAGAAAGAATGCTGACAAGTAGTGTCACATCACACAAGTAGTTTCATAATTATAGAGACCTCACTCTTTTTTATGTTGGAAAGGCCAACTAGTACAGAATTAAGGAATAATTATAAGAGAATGGAGGTCAACAGGAGTTTTTCTGAAAAGATAAAAATCCATGGGGACGAGGGTAGGGGGTGGGGAGAGAGAATGAGAAACCAATATTTGCTGCAAAGGCCTTGTTGATCAAGAACACAGCCAGACACAGTGGCATGCGCCTATAATCCCAGCTATTTGGGAAGCTGAGGCAGGAAGATCACTTGAGCCCAAAAGTGTGAGCCCAGCCTGGGCAACATAACAAGATCCAGTCTCTAAAAATAATTAATTAACTGATTTTAAAATAAGAAGAAGAAGAAGAACCAGTGATAACTGTTCCTCTTCATTCACCATCCTCTGTAAGCTGAGAATTTCCCCCAACATATATAAATGCAGGACACATCCCACACATGCATTTGCCGTATAAACATCCTATGTATTGTGATGCTTGGCAGAAACAAGTGTGCACACCTTCTTTTACTGGAGCTTTGTTTTATATTTGGGTAGAAAAAGAATAGTTTCTATAACAACTAGGGGAGGGAAAAATCCTATTCTACGTTTCTATAAAATTTGAGAATTAAATTGCGTGGTATAATAACCTATCAGAACATTGTAACATTTATTTTGCCCTATTTTGCTTTCTGATTCTTGTTTGTTCTTGGAAAAGAAATTGTAAATGTATTTTATCCAAAGCCATAAAGCAATTATTTAATGTAGTGGGGACTCTTAAGAATAAATATAAGCATCCTCAAGAAGTTCAGACTATTAGGAAGATAAGACACAAAAAGAATGATCATATTAAGCAGAACGTGCTTTGCTTTATAAAGTAAGTAAGCATACACAATGGTAAAGGAGAGATGGGGAAATGAGAGAAAACTTGAAGGAGATGTGAGTTGAGCTGGGTCTTAAAGAATCTATGGGAATTCAACAGGCAGAGATAGAGAATTCCAAGCAGAAGGAATCATCAAACAAATGGCCTGGAGGTGGGAAAGCCCAAGGTATGTTCAAACAAGAGCAAGTAGGCTGAGCACACTGGCTTATGCCTGTAATCCCAACACTTTGGGAGGCTAAGGCAGGCAGATCACTGGCAGTCAGGAGTTCAAGACCAGCCTGGCCAGCATGGCAAAACCCTGTCTCTACTAAAAATACAAAAATTAGCCGGCCGGGCCGGGCACGGTGGCTCAAACCTGTAATCCCAGCACTTTGGGAGGCCGAGGCGGGCGGATCACGAGGTCAGGAGATCGAGACCATCCTGGCTAACACAGTGAAACCCCGTCTCCACTAAAAAAAAATACAAAAAAACTAGCCGGGCGAGGTGGCCGGCGCCTGTAGTCCCAGCTACTCGGGAGGCTGAGGCAGGAGAATGGCATAAACCCGGGAGGCAGAGCTTGCAGTGAGCTGAGATCTGGTCACTGCACTCCAGCCTGGGCGACAGAGCCAGACTCCGTCTCCAAAAAAAAAAAAAAAAAATTAGCCAGACATGGTAGCACACACCTGTATTCCCAGCTACTCCAGAGGCTGAGGCAGGAGAATCGCTTGAACCTGGGAAATGGAGGTTGCAGTGAGCCAAGATTGCACCATTGCACTCCAGCCTGGGCGACACAGCTAGACTCCATCTCAAAAAAAAAAAAAAACACGACCGGATACAGTGGCTCACGCCTGTAATCCCAGCACTTTAGGAGGTCGAGGCAGGCACATAACTTGAGGTCAGGAGTTGGAGACCAGCTGGTCAACATGGTGAAACCCCATCTCTACTAAAAATACAAAAATTAGCCAGGCATGGTGGTGAGTGCCTGTAGTCCCAGCTACACGGGAGGCTGGGACAGGACAATTCCTTGAACCCGGGAGGCGGGGGTTGCAGTGAGCCGAGATCGTGCTACTGCACTCCAGCCTGGGCAACCAAGTGAGACTCTGTCTCAAAAAACAAAAAAAAAGAAACAAGAAAAAAAAAAAAAAAACAGAGCAAGTAGCTGGATGTGGATGAGCACTGGATCCCTGAAGTGGATGGTCATAGGCACACTAGAAACATGGACCTCTGTCTATTTAGCTGAGAATTCTGGATTGAATTCCTGGAAAGCCGCTGAAGGCTTTTAAGCACAAAAATATCTTCAGAACTGCTGCAGGAATACTTACAGGTAATGAGTAATTTTAGAATGGATATAACTGGTAGGGAAGAGGACAGAGAATTCTCTTGTTGGAATGGCTAGCCTTGAAGGTCTGGGTCAGGTTAAGATAAAAATGAAAACAGTGGAGAGCTGATTCGCCGAGACAAAATGGAGCCAGGCTAGGGTTCACAAATGGCCCTCGGGCGGATTCAGTGGACGTGAAGGAGTGACTACAGTGTAGGATAAAGGGATAGTTATCAAAGGAGTTCTTGACTCTTCCGTAATTTAGAAGTGGAGTTGTTTGAAGAACTGCTGGTGTTTGAGGTATGACTGGACTGGTGATTGAGGAACTGGAGACAAAGATTCTTGAAGTTGGGGAAATTTGTGAGACCATGAACATGAATGTTGAAATCTCAGAGGATGGGATAGAAAGCCCAGTGAAACAGGGGCTGAAGTCACTACAGAAGATATTCCAGGAATATCCTGGAGGTTAGTAGATAATAGAGAAAACCGTATGAGTGGAATTAGCCTCAAAATAAGAGTTTAAAGGGTGGTGGTAACAGAAAATGTATCTATAAACGGCAATGGGAAAGAAAAAGTATGTCAATGCACATAAAAACTGAGAACACTGCATTCAGGGAGAGAAATCTGGTGATAGGAAACACAGAAGAGAAAGTTTTCAGTGACTACCCTGTTGAATTTGGGATTTTAAACCATAAAAATGCTTTAAATTAATTAGAAGAGTACTTTTTCTAATTAATTGGTTAATGTTTGTTTGTGTATACTGACCTCACCATTTCTTCCGAAAAATTGGCATGGGCTTGAGGGTAATGGTATTATCAAGGAAAAATCCTTGGTTCCCTTAAGGCAGAGGTGTGAAGGAAGGAAGTTGCTCATTGTAAAAGGGGTTTTTGTAGGACCTTGAAACCAGCTCATACTGAAGCTGCTACATTGTCTGGAGTAAATACCCGGCGTTTGTCATCTCGCTGCAGGAAAATTTAGGACATGGACACACATGAGGAGTTTAGGAGCAGAAGTTTAACAGGCAAAAGAAAGAGGAAGAAAGAGAAAGGAAGACCCCTCTCTCTCTAATGAGAGAGAGGGGTCTTCCCAGCAGACCGGCCAGTGGTAGATGTGCCGGATTTTATAGTCAGGTTTGAGGAGGCGGTGTCTGATTTACATAACGCTCACAGATTGGTTCAATTAAGTGTGACATTTACATAGTGGGCAGGGAAGGCTGGCTGCCCCACCCTAATCTTATTATGCAAATGAACTCTCTCCTTGGCCTGCGCTATCTTGTCTGCTCCTTACTGTGCATGCAGCTGGTAGAGAAGGAAAGATGGGGCCGCCATTTTGAACTTGATTGGCACAACTGCTGGCTTCTATGTCTGCAGCTTGATTTTACAGGCTGCTCTTTGTTAGAAAGGAAAATAATTAAAATATATATATATATATATTATAGAGACAAGATCTCACTCTGTTGCCCAGGCTGTTCTCAAACTCCTGGCCTCAAGCAGTCCTCCCACCTCTGCTTCCCAAAGTGCTGGGATTACAGGCATGCGCCACCATGCCTGGCAATGGCAGCAGTTTTAAGAGTAGCAATCGGCCAGGCGTGGTGGCTCATTCCTGTCCTCCCAGCACTTTAGGAGGCCAAGGCAGGCAGATAACTTAGGGTCAGAAGTTTGAGACCAGCCTGGCCAACATGGTGAAACCCCGTCTCTACTAAAAATAAGAAATAAGCTGGGCGTGGTGGGACGTGCCTGTAGTCCCAGCTACTCAGGAAGCTGAGTCAGGAGAATCGCTTGAACCCAAGAGGCAGAGGTTGCGGTGAGCCAAGATTGCACCACTGCACTCCAACCTGGGTGACAGAGTGAGACTCCATCAAAAAAAAAAGAGTAGCAATCATCCTCCTCTTGTTCACAACAGCAATCTGTGTACTAACAATAGTTATTACAATAGCTGTTTACTAGAATAGCTCTCTCCTATCAACCATGGTTTACTATCAATTCGTGCTTCTAAAGAGTGACAGTACACAATAACCAATGGGAGCAATGCTTTAGTAGAACAGACAGGTCACTGAGGGCAACAGAAATATGATCAATTACAATGCCATCCAGTAAGGGCCATAATAACACTTTTAACGCAAAGTGTTAAAAGATAGGTTTGTGCTGGAGGAGGACTGGGGAGGCATCACTGTCAAAGGCAGTGAATTGAGGCCTGAACGTGAAAAGAAACTGGGGAGGGGCTCCCCAGGCACACACACACACAGGTGCGAAGGCACGTAAGTACAAGGCGTATGAAGGAAAGAAAGAAGCTAAAGAATAGGGCCTAGGGAACCACAGAAGACGAGGTTGGATCTAGACTGAGATAGACTTTGAACTTTATCCTTTTGCCAGTAGGAAGTAATCTGTATCTTAGAGTATCATTCACTCTAATGTAGAATGAATTAAAGAGGCAAAAGACTGAAGGCAGAAAAACCAGTTGGGATATAACAGGCAAGAGGAGATAAGGACTTGCCCCAGGCATGGTGCTGGGGATGGAGAGGAAAGAACTGCTGTGGAAATCCACCAAGGGAGGTGGCCATCGAGAAAGTAGAACTACAGTAAAAGGAGGGGTCTTGCAGGAGGTTCTTACCAGCTCATCAATGTTGAGTCTGCCTTGATGAGGGACATGTGCTCGCCACCACTATTGATGAATGGCTGAAACGGATACAAGAAGATTAGGGAGCACACCATAACTTCAGGAGAAATACAAAGTAAGAACTAGAACTTAGTTGTGAGTGGTCTCTAAAAGTCTTAAACACTCCTGGGTTTATCTACCTGTTTCTCATTAACTTTTTTTTTTTTTTGAGATGGAGGTTCGCTCTGTCGCCCAGGCTGGAGTGCAATGGTGAGATCTTGGCTCACCGCAACCTCTGCCTCCAGGTTCAAGCGATTCTCCTGTCCCAGTCTCCAGAGTACCTGGCATTACAGGCATGTGCCACCATGCCCAGCTAATTTTGTATTTTTAGTAGAGACAGGGTTTCTCCATATTGCCAAGGCTGGTCTCGAACTCCTGACCTCAGGTGATCTACCCACCTTGGCCTCCCAAAGTGCTGGGATTACAGGCATGAGCCACCGTGCCCGGCTCTCATTAACCTTCAAGAAATAGGTATGTAGAAGTCAAAGAGCAAATTCTTGCCTCTGTGTGTGTGTGTGTGTACTTGTGTGTCTAATCAGCAATTGAATGATTAGTAATAATCACATTTTCTCCCACTGAAAAAAACTTCTAAAAGAAATCCCGTCTTCATAACTTATTTTCAATTATAAAAAAAAAAATATTAACTTTTCAAATCTGCTTTCTGAATGTCCCTCTTTTCTTTCTAATAATGCTTTTGTTTTTCCTGAACAAATATCTCATTGCAGAAAATTTTAAAGAAAAAAATGAAATATACAAATAACATGAATTATGCAGGACTCTGTTGACAATTGAAAGGATTTGGTTTCTACTGTGAGTGAAATATGAATCATTTCCAGGTTTTGCCCAAGGGGGTGTGTGATCCTGGCTTTTAAGAAATTATTATTCCTGCTCTGCTGAGAATAAACTACTTGAGGGCAGGGGTAAAATAATATATGACTATTTCTTTAAAATAGATTATTTAAAACGGAATTACTTCATCAAGACTATATTTGCTTAGGTTCTCTTAAAGATCATATTCCCATTATTTGTGAATGAATATGTGTGGGAGAATATATCTGTTTTCAACCTTTATGAAAAGAACTGGCTCCGTCTCAGACTTAAATAATCAACCTCTTGTTGCATGGTTGCCATTTCTGCTCAAGTGCAGCCATGAAGCAGGAAAACATGCATTGCCAATTTAAGAGTCAGGTGGAATTACAAATCCCTTCCCTTATTTAACAAGCATTTATGGAGCACCTAACATGTGCCAGGCACCAGGCTGCTCCTGAGGATACAGCAATAACACTGACCCAGCCTGTGCTCTGACTTCAAAGGCAAATAATCTGAGAGCTTTTTTTCTTGTAGTGTTTATACATAAAATGTTTATAGTTGCTAAAAGTACTGTAAAGAGAGAGAAAGAGATAGGGGTATTATGATCCTAGGCAACCATGAGCTGTGTGATCAAAGAAAATAAATTGCTTCGCCGGGCGCGGTGGCTCAAGCCTGTAATCCCAGCACTTTGGGAGGCCGAGACGGGTGGATCACGAGGTCAGGAGATCGAGACCATCCTGGCTAACACGGTGAAACCCCGTCTCTACTAAAAAATACAAAAAACTAGCCGGGCGAGGTGGCGGGCGCCTATTGTCCCAGCTACTCGGGAGGCTGAGGCAGGAGAATGGCGTAAACCCGGGAGGCAGAGCTTGCAGTGAGCTGAGATCCGGCCACTGCACTCCAGCCTGGGCGATAGAGCGAGACTCGGTCTCAAAAAAAAAAAAAAAGAAAATAAATTGCTTCTTCCTCAAGGAAGTCTGACTTGAATTCCAGGTGGGAAAAAAAAAAAAAAAAAGGCAGCAAAGACCAGAGGCAGGAATGAATATAAAATTCTGAGTAACTAAAAGAAGGCTAGAGTGACTGGAACACAGAGATGGGGAGGGGAGGGAAGGTGGTAAAAAGAAACAAGGGATGGGAGTGATCCAAGACTAAAACTAGAAGTAATACCGGCTCAGGTAGCCCAGAATGTTGTAAGCCACATTAAGGATTTTGACAGTTTTGCGAAGAGCAGTGGGAGATTATTAAACAGTTTCAATCAAGAGCCAAGCAAGCTAAACTTTTCTGATGTTCTTAATAAGGTAAACTAAAATAAAACTAACAGATTGACCTTGATCTCAGTGTGCTTAGTTGTGGGAGAGTTAATGTTAGATGATTTACCAAACAAGGAAAGCACGTTTTGCTTAAATGACAGTTAGCAAACATTAATTTCAGGATATGGTTAATACAAGCATGTATAATCAGAATTGTGATTTACATTTAAGCACACTGAACTAGCCATTACTTAGAAATTTCTCATAAAAATACCACTATACTATGCTTGATTGCACTTGTAGAAAACAAACCCTTGAATTTTCACTTTAGGCTTAGAGAACAATCACCATTTTTGCAAATCCTTTGCCAAATGAAAATGAAAACTTCTAAGATGAATTTCTTTCTGCAGGGTAGAGATTACACTCACGTAAAGATTTAGCTGACAACTACCAAAAAAGAATTGGGGGAATAAATGGGAGAAACAGCTGTCCAGGAAGTTATCAGTTGCCAGGTTTGCTTGTAATGCACAGAAATTCCCAGGAAGTCGCCGGGCGCGGTGGCTCAAGCCTGTAATCCCAGCACTTTGGGAGGCTGAGACGGGCGGATCACGAGGTCAGGAGATCGAGACCATCCTGGCTAACACGGTGAAACCCCGTCTCTACTAAAAATACAAAAAACTAGCCGGGCGAGGTGGCGGGCGCCTGTAGTCCCAGCTACTCCGGAGGCTGAGGCAGGAGAATGGCGTAAACCCGGGAGGCGGAGCTTGCAGTGAGCTGAGATCCGGCCACTGCACTCCAGCCTGGGTGACAGAGCAAGACTCCGTCTCAAAAAAAAAAAAAAAAAAAAAAAAAAAGAAATTCCCAGGAAGTCAAAGGGTGCTCATTGGTGATTGCACGTCTTTTGAAATCGCATCAGAGGTCTCCATTTTCTGGCCTCTTCTCTTGAAAATGAATATATGTTTCCAGGCTCCCATAGGATGTATAATTTTGCACGATTGTTAGTAGCTATTGGCACCATTTATCTCTCTAGTCATCCACTGTTCCATGTTGTATAAGTCTGAATATGCTTTGCACACACACTTTAAAAGACAGTAGTTAAAGCGATCTCACTTTGATCGTCTTACTCCAGCAATACAATTTTTAGGGGTTTTGTTTTGTTTTGTTTTGAAACAATATGCACTTTTCCTATCATCATAATGAAATGGGAAATGTTCCCTTGTCCCCATCGCACACCCTATGTGGCTCACTTCTTCAGTGCCTCCCTGCTCAAACCTCTAGGGGAGCATACAGACAGGCAGGCTGTGGGGCTGCGACCCCACGGCAGTGTCTGGGGTGAACGTTTACAGCTGAAGCCCCAATGGGCATGTGTTACAGGGTGCTCTTTTAGTTTAGCCGTCTATAGGCAGCTTGTGTTAGTTCAGTTAGATCCCCTTCCTCATCACAAGGACAGAGGGCTTTCTGTATCCGGGTTCTTGCCTTGGTGCACCGGAAGAACTGGATCACATGGGGGCTTGGAGAATGAGTGGAAGGTTGTATTGAGTAGAAGTAGTTCTCAGCCCTTGAGGAGACCAGAAGGAGGAAGGCCTTCCCCTAGAGTTGGGCCACTCGCTGCCCGGCTCTCCTCTGACTGCCCCGGCCAAACTCCGCCTCATTCCGCAGGTCGCCGGTCGATGTCCTGTCGCGGGTGGATGTCCTGTCGCGGGTGGATGGCCTGCCGCCGCGCCGGAGTCTATGGATGTGCTCTTCCGCAGACATGCTCTCGAATGACCAGACACATGACCAGCCACTTGTGTCTTCTTCTGCCGATGTGTTTCTCAAGACGTCCAGTCGCTTGTGTTTTTTCCTTGCTAGGGTCTCGAGTTTTTATGGGCGCAGGATGGGGTTGTGGTGGGCCAAGGTGGGCTTGGAAAATGCAACATTTGGGCAGGAAGGCGGGAGTGCCTGTCCTCACCTAGGTCGTGGGGATAGAGCCCTAGCCAGGGACCACGCCCTTCTGTACCCAGCACTTTCCTTCCCCTCTTCCGTATCATTCAAAGGGATCACGCTCTTCCCTTCCCAGCACTCCTGTATCAATAATATGCAAGATTTTAAAGATGCAGTGCAAAATAAGAAAAACATCTGGAAGGTGTGGAATCGTAAAACCAGTCTGCATTGTCTTTCTTAAAGACTGAAATTGTACAATATTTATTTTCATTCAACAAACACTTATCTATCACTTGTACGGAGGATTTGTCAGCCTTTGTTCAAAGATGCTGTACAAATACTAACATGTCAAATATTATGTAGAACATTCTGTTTCTTTTTTTTATTTATTTATTTTGAGACAGAGTCTCACTGTGTTGCCCAGGAGGCTGGAGTGCAGTGGCGCTATCTCAGCTCACTGCAAGATCTGCCTCCCAGGTTCAAGCGATCTCCTACCTCAGCCTCCCAAGTAGCGCCCACCACCTCTCCTAGCTAATTTTTGTATTTTTAGTAGAGACAGGGTTTCACCATGTTGCCCAGGATGGCCTCAACTACTAAAAATACAAAAATCAGCTGGGTGGTGGTGACGCATGTCTGTAATCCCAGCTACTCAGAAGGCTGAGGCAAGAGAATCGCTTGAGCCTGAGAGGTGGAGGTTGCAGTGAACTAAGATGCACCACTGCACTCCAGCCTGGGCAACAGATTGAGACCCTGTCTCCAAAAAAAAACAAAAAAAAAAATTGACAGATTAGTGACAGGGCACAGTGGCTCAGGCCTGTAATCCCAGAGCTCTGGGAAACCAAGCAGGAGGATCACTTGAGGTCAGGAGTACCAGCCTGAACAACACAGTGAGACCTCATCTCGAAAAAAAAAAATTGAAAAATAAGAAAATTAGCAGAGTGTAGTGGTGGGCACATGTAATCCCAGCTACTACGGAGGCTGAGGCAGGAGGATTCCCTTGAGCCCAGGAGTTCAAAATTGCAGTGAGCTATAATTGCACCACTGCACTACAGCTTGAATGACAGAGCAAGACCCTATCTCTAAAACAAATTTACAAATTGTTTTAAAAAAACGTTTTAAATTGACAGATTAGAATCTAATCAGTTTCTTTCCAGAGCTACTTGAACATCTCAGGAGATTCTAAGGATGGAAAAGGAAGGAGTTTCAATTGCAGAGTTTCATTCCATGTCTTGTCAAACCGGGTCTAGATTTGCCATTTAGAGCTTCATTCTCTGATCCTGTGTTTTCAGAGAGGTTTCTCCATGTACATGAAACAATGAGCTGCATCCTTCCTGGGATTGGTAGGTGTTCTTTGGGCTTTATATGTGTGGCGTAACGACAGCACACAAACGCCAGGGGGCAATGCAGTTTCACCGAAGAATCATAGGAAACTCGGGTCTGGCTTTGACTAAGAACATTGGCAGCATCCTGGGGCAAAGGTGAAATCCTTACTAAAAAGAGTTTCGCAAAGGAAAAAATATGTTTTAAAATCCTTTCTTTGAAAGCTTCCTGCATTGTCATCAAAATTGTCCTTCAGTATTTGTGCACAGCTGGAAGTTTTGTGATATTATTTGCAAAAGATTTACTTTTCATTTTTTCTTAATGCGGCTGCCTAGTCTTTCCTGGAAAGTTTCCTGGGTCTTTCTGCGTAGAAGGGATTATTCTAACCAACTCTGGGCTAGCCTGGATCACATTGTTAGGACTCTGTTGCGTCCCGTGCCTGACCGCGGGGCTCTCTTCCCCCGGTGCCCATTCAGTGCTTCCAGCTGCCTCTGCGGTTGGAGTCGGGCTCCCTTTAAGGTAATTCCAGTCCGGGCCTGTGTTTTGTTTCCAGCTCGGCAACCGCCAGGTGTCTGCCCTCCCTTAACCTCCAAGGATGAGAGATCAAAGGTGCCCCTACATCTGCCTCCTGCCCAGCTCTTTAATCTGTTACATGTTCAAAAGGGACAAATGCAGTATTGTGCACTCAGGGAGGGAGGACAAATCGGAGAAATGGAAATGGGCAGGGCCTCAGAATGTGTTAACTTACGTAAATGATATGGAATATGCCTGTCTACATATTAGCCCTGCTACGGTGGAGGTGTTTTCTTCTTGAAAAAGCAAGAATATTATGGAGAAATGGAAATCCTCTTTTCTCCAGCTGAAACCCTACTAAACCCATTTAATGAAATATTGTACACAGACCCATTTGGAGGTCATTATTAGGAGAAATATAACGAGGTAAAACAAAATGTTTTTTAAATTTATGAAATGGAAATTACAAGGGCACTTGTAGGGACCTGGGCTTATTTTATACACCGCAAAAATGATAAACTAATCTTTAAGTAGAGCAGATATTTTAAGGACTATTTCCAGCGGAGCATGTATTTTCCATATCCATAGAGCTAAGTAGGGGGATGCATTTTTAAACAGTAGGAATACAGATAAGGTATTGAGAAAATAATACTGAGAGCAATGGTTATGGAAGGTACAGAATTTACCTAAAGATCAGGACTCAGGAAGCAGCAATTACTTCTTCCATTTGTAGAGGAAGGGAGTGGGTGGGGGAAGAGCGCCTGATCTAGTAACAAATTGTTTCTAAACTTAAATTGAGAAGCAATTTAAACAGTTTGAGCATCCAGGGTTTTCTTTAGACTTTTAGGAGAGCTCTCTAATTTCCAACTAAAGATATAAATGTGAACAGGCACCGATTACTTTTTTCTCTACGCATTCCTGCGCCCACACACCCAGAGGCTCTCCTGTGCTTCCTCTTCCCCGGCGGTTACAAAAAGGAACTCCAGCAACTTCAGTTGTGCTTAGCTGCCTTCACAGACAATAGCAAAGCAGGACCAGTGGCCTCATATTAAGTCACACTGTCTTTCCCCAGTTACAATGGCTGAGAACCCAGATTTTCACAAGGTGCAAAGAAAAGAATATTGACATGGTTATTAAAAGCTATGGTGAGCAAGGAGTCTTTATCAGCTGCTTCAAATATTTCATTCACCTTCTTGACAAATATTTATTCCGCACTTACTATGTCCAGACATGGTGCTGAACTCGGGGAATTCACTGGTGATCAAAAGCAGTCTTACCCTTTGTTCTCATGCAGTTTACCATTTGGGGTGGAGACTAGCGTCAATCAAATAATCACAGAGATAACTGCACTGAAACAAACAGTTCTTGTGGGAGAATCTACTGTAACAAAGTGACTAATCTAGAGGCTCAGGGAGAAGTTTCCTGAGAAAACCCTCATTAGCTAGGAGTCAAAGGATCAAGAAGGGTGAGGGACGGCACGTGCTAATTCTGCATTCAATATTAGTAGAACTGAAAGGGTGATGTGGCTGGAGTACCAAGAGCTAAGGGACAGGGCACATGTGTAGCCAGAAAATGTATGCACAGCTGACTATGTCTGTCATCTGTTGCTACATACCTTATTACCCCAATGTGGAGCAGCTGAAAAACAATCATTGTATTATACCTTATGATTTTGAATCAGGAATGTAGGCAGGGTTCAGCTGGGCAATTCTTCTGTTTCACATTCAGCTAGAAGTTGGTGTAGTAGTCAGAGTTCTCCAGAGAAATAGTATATCCATATATGTGTGTGTGTGTATATATATGTATACTGACCCATAATTATGTAGGCTGAGAATTCCCAAGATCTGCAGTCAGCAAGCAAGCTGGAAACCCTGGAGAGCCAATGGTATAGTTCCAGTCTGGGTCCAAAGACCTGAGAACCTGGAGAGCAATTATGTAAGTTCCAGTTCAAGTGGAAGTCCAAAGGGAGGAGAAGACTGATGTCCCAGCAGGGACAGAGAATTCTGTCTTACTTGGCCTTTTTGTTCTATTCAGGAATTCAACTGATTGGACAAGAACCACCCACCTTAGGGAGGGAAGTCTGCTTTACTCAATGAACTGGTCCAAATGTTAATCTCATCCAGAAACACCTTCACACACACTCTGAATAATGTTTGTTCAAATCTCTGGGCACCTCACGGCCCAGTTAAGTTGACGCACAAACTAACCATCACAGTTAGGCTGGTCTAGAGAGTCCAAGACGGCATTATTCACATGCCTGGCACCTTGATTTCAATGGCTGGGAGTGTGGGCTCCTGATCAGTAGCAATATGGTAACTGTTGACTAGAGCACCTGTAATTGGCAGCCTTGCGGCTTTAAGACTCCTTACATGTCAGTTCACGGCTTCCAGTTTAGATTGACCTTTCCTATCCAAGAGATAGGAAATCTTAAGGTCTTAAGGTCTGAGCCCAGATGCTGGCAGAGCATCATTTCCATCATATTCCTGGTGATGACCAAAGCAGTCCACAAGCCCACTCAGATCAAAGGGAATAACGAAGATGCCACCTCTCAATGGAAAGAGTTTCAAATAATTTGTGGCCATCATTAGTCATCCATGCTTCAGCCTCTGGACACAAATTATTCACATCCTCTGTAAGGCAGAATATACTCACCCCTTCTAAAGACTTCAAAAACCTCATCCCAAGCTCAAGTTTGAGATTCAGGTTCTTACCATCTAAATAAGGTTCAGTTGCTGATGGGGCCCATTTGATGCTGTTGTCTACTACAATTTCTCTCAATATGAAGACCTGTGAACTAAAAACAGAAGGTATCTGCCTCATATATGCCCAACATATACTGATAATACAGGGATGGGATAAGTGCTTGGGATACTCCCACTCAAAGAGCGGATAAACAGCTATATGCCAGGCATTACCATAGCAAGTGTGAAATTCACATGCTGCCAATTCCTTGGCTACAGGGCCCAGTGATACTCTCTAGAATGATTCTCTGCAGCTCTTGGATCCACCCTCTAGACTCTTGTTGCACCTTCTGAGTTGTACCCTTTCCATAGGAAATAGCAGTTTCAGCTGAATAATCTTCTCAATCTATGTTTCACCCATAAAAGTCTGGGGGCTCTAAGGACTCTTTGCACTTTACCTCTGCCTGCTTTCTCCAAGCTGATTATGTGTCTACCAATACACTTCTCTTGTAATCTTTGTGGGCATCCTTTGAATCTTATTAGGTTTCATTCTGTTAAATGAACCACACATCCACAATTCTCTTCAAAACAGTCCCTTCTTTGGTCTGGGCTCAGAGTTGGGGTGTTGTGGGACAATACCCTTAGGATTCTTAAAAGCCTTTTTGTTTATTTTAGAAACTCTATGAGGTACAGGCATAGAAAAGTATTTTACAGCCACCCCTTAGGAATGTTAAAACAATTTTTGTTTTGTTTTGTTTTGTTTTACTCAACACATTCTAGCTCTTTATTGTCTCCAAATGTTGTTGGAAAACTGAACAGTTCTTTTTTGACTTGTCTTTCTCTACCTGCACCTTTTATTTGTGTAGCTTTTAAAAAAAACTTTTAAAATGAAAATGGCACTTTAAGCATTCTGCCTAGAAATTTTCTTACTAAAATCCGTGGGTTCATTGAGTATATTTTCTATTTTCCACATTACTACAAGTGATAATGTTGGCAAATTCTCTGCCACTACCTTTTCTCCAAGCCCCAGTGACAATTTTCGGTGCTCCCAGGCTTCACCAACAGTCTCCTCAAGACCTTACAGCTGGCTGGGTGCAGTGGCTCACATCTGTAATCCTAGCACTTTGGGAGGCCGAAATGAGTGGATTGCCTGAGCTCAGGAGTTCAAGACCAGCCTGGGCAACATGGTGAAACCCCATCTCTTCTAAAATACAAAAAAAAATCAGCCAGGTGTGGTGGCGGGTGCCTGTAATCCCAGCTACGCGGGAGGCCGAGGCATGAGAATTGCTTGAACCCAGGAGGCGGAGGTTGCAGTGAGCCAAGACCGTGCCACTGTACTCCAGTCTGGGCAACAAAGTGAAACTCTGTCTCAAAAAAAAGATATTACAGCTTCTTCTTTTTTTTTTTTTTTTTTTTTTTGAGACAGAGTCTCGCTCTGTCACCCAGGCTGGAGTGCAGTGGCCAGATCTCAGCTCACTGCAAGCTCCGCCTCCCGGGTTCACACCATTCTCCTGCCTCAGCCTCCCGAGTAGCTGGGACTACAGGCGCCGCCACCTCGCCCGGCTAGTTTTTGTGGTTTTTAGTAGAGACGGGGTTTCACCGTGTTAGCCAGGATGGTCTCGATCTCCTGACCTCGTGATCCGCCTGTCTCGGCCTCCCAAAGTGCTGGGATTACAGGCTTGAGCCACCGCGCCCGGCCTACAGCTTCTTCCTTCTGCCTAAACTTGACGCTTAGGCTCAGCTGATGTTTATCCGAGTGTCTGCACATGGCCTTTCCATCAGAACTGTCTCAGGACTTGTAACCTGCTGTCTCAGGCTTCCCAGAGGGAGTGCTCCATGAGACCAGAGGGCAAGCTGCCTGTTTCATGAGATCTGGGCAGAGAGCATCATTTCCTCTGTATTCTAATGGTCAAAAGCAGCCACGGAGTTTACCCAGATTCAAGGAGAGGAGACACAGCCTCCACTTCTCTGTGGGAGAAGTATGGAAGAATTTGTGGCAATTTTTATTCATCTGTAACTGACATCATAGAGCGTTTTGCAGGTAATGTTAAAGCTTTTTATCTTAAGAATTTCGGCCGGGCGCGGTGGCTCAAGCCTGTAATCCCAGCACTTTGGGAGGCCGAGACGGGCGGATCACGAGGTCAGGAGATCGAGACCATCCTGGTTAACACGGTGAAACCCCGTCTCTACTAAAAATACAAAAAACTAGCCCGGCGAGGTGGCGGGCGCCTGTAGTCCCAGCTACTCCGGAGGCTGAGGCAGGAGAATGGCATAAACCCGGGAGGTGGTGCTTGCAATGAGCTGAGATCCGGCCACTGCACTCCAGCCCAGGTGACAGAGCAAGACTCCGTCTCAAAAAAAAAAAAAAAAAAGAATTTCACTGGGCACTGTGGTACATGCCTATAATCTCAGCTACTTGGAAGTCTGAGGCAGGAGGAACACTTGAGCACAGCAGTTTGAGACCAGCCTAAGCAATATAGTGAAAGTTCATCTAAAAAATAAATGAATAAAAGAAGACTTGGAAGGCTATTACATGAGCTTTAGAAAAAGTCACTCCAGCTTCAGCAAAGGAATGACTTAGAAAAGGGATATTAAAGGCTGAAGTTCTTTTTTAGTTCCTCTTTCTCTATTGTGCCTTATCATACAGTTTCCTGTGAACATTGCTGTCATAATTTGGCCCAGGGTGATGACAGTTGAGTCAAGAGAACTGCAGATTATTGAGGTATTTGAATATAAAGTTAACTAACTAATATTTCTTGAAGTCCATTTAGGGCATAATTTTGTCTCCAAGTAGCCGATAAACTTACTTCTCAGAGACCTTGCCAACACTGGAACCCTAAAACACCTAAAGATTTACTATAAGTTACATGTATTCACTCTACACATAGATTTTGACTAACTTCTTGTAAAGAACAGCCTCTGAGTAGAAATAGACAGTGGTCAATATAATGAAATCTGAGTACTCAGCTCAATAACATCCATAATTGAAATAACATATTTGAAGTACATTTGCTGGGATTGATAAGATCCTCCTTGAGGATACTCGGGAATGATCACTTTTTCATTCAATAAATATTTTTTGTGTGTTTGCTCTATGCTACAAACTTCTAGGCAGAGGAGTTCCAGTAGCAAAGAAAACAGACCAGGTTCCTGCTCTCATTCTGATTACATTCTAATGAGGAGGACAGATGTAAACAAGGAAGCAGATGTAAAATCAATGAGATAACTGCAAACAGCAATAAGTGCTATTTTTAAAAAATAGAAGAAAGCCAGTTGTGGTGGCATGTACTTGTAGTTCCCACTACTTGGGAGGCTGAGGCTGGAGAATTACTTGAGCCCAGAAGTTCAAGGCCAGCCTGGCCAACAAAGTGAGACGCCCCCCGCCATCCTTTTGAAAAATAAAAATTAAATAAATAAATAAAAGAGAGCAATGGGGGAGAGAGTTATTTCTGGCCTGCTCTAAATACAGTAATCAAGGAAGACTCTCTGAGGAAGTTATAGTTGAAGTCAAATATGAACAAAAGGAAAGAGCTGGCTATAGGAAGATTGAGCAGTTTAGGGCAGCAGGCAAGAGAGAGTGAGCAGCAAGTACACTAGCCAAGGGCAGAAAGGAAATAGCATTGCAAAGCACAGAGAGAAACCATGTGGCTAATGGGTCTGGAATAAGGGGAAAAGTCATGTGAGATGAAGTAGAGGAAACAGGGAAATAGGCTGGGCGCAGTGACGCCTGTAATCCCAGCACTTTGGGAGGCCAAGGCAGGCAGATCACGAGGTCAAGAGATCAAGACCATCCTGGCCAACATGGTGAAACCATGTCTCTACTAAAAACACAAAAATTAGCTGGGTGCAGTCAGGCGTTCTTGTAGTCCCAGCTACTCGGGAGGCTGAGGCAGGAGAATCGCTTGAACCTGGGAGGCGGAGGTTGCAGTGAACCGAGATTGTACCACTGCACTCCAACCTGGGCGGCAGAGGGAGACTCCATCTCAAAAAATAAGAAAGAAAAAGAAAATATTGAGCTGAGAGAAAAACAATTGAGTTTGTTTTTTGTTGTTGTTTTCAATTGTATATTTCAAACACTTCTGTAGACTATGAAAAAGAAACCAAGGGGACAGGGGTAGCATCCGTGTGTGTGTGTGTGTGTGTGTGTGTGTGTGTCTATATATACATACAAAAATGTATGTGTTACGGCTTACCCTGAATTCCAGGCCATGTCAATGTCAGCCTCTCACCAGATAATGTCTATTGTGTGTCCTGGAAGTCAGCAGTGCTATGTGTAGCTTTTTAACATCAACATCAATCCCCTCTTAAATATTCAAATTTTTAAAAAACGTTTACACTTTGAGATAAATGATCTTTCCCACTCGTTGTACAATTTTGTGTATCATGTTAATATTAGGTGTCCAAGTAGATATAGCTCATTCTAAATTTTCACTGTAACATACTTAACTTCCCAATAAAAAGGCCTACCCTACTATACAGAATAATTTGACTTGGGGTTTAAAAATATACGAAAAGTCTATTTGGAGCTAATGAATCACATGTTTTTCTTAAAATAAGGTTTCTAATGAGAGATCTCATTTTTGTTTGTATTTGAGCTTACCTTGTTTTCCCAAGTCAGTGAATGATTATTGGGCTGTCCTTCACTGCCACCCCTGTCTTCCCTGAGAATTTGTTTAAATTTTCTTGTTTTCTTGCATGAACCCCGTTTCTACATACTGATCAGAGCACATTGTTATCTTTTCAGTTGAATGACATTTGCTGACACCATGATTATGCTCAAAAATGAATATGGCTGAAAAACTTGTTATTCTGATGTATATAAGAATTCTACTCTGAAAAGATGAGGTCATTGCTTAATAAGTCAATTGCTTGTACCTGACTTTGCATCTTGGTTTAGTTGCCTGACCAAAAGAATGTCAAATCCAGTCAAATCCATTGATATTGTGATTATACTAGTTGATTGTCAATGACTGTTATTTCTAAGACGATGTATGCATAGTTTATTTTTGCAATGAAAGGCTTTACAGGTTTTGAAATAACTGGCAAAATAATAGTAAATCCTAAGTTTACTTCCATTTGTCTTGTTCAGTTACATTATAACCCCCTTTATGAAGATCTCAGGGAGGATCCTGAAGTTCAAGGTCTTCCCTGGGCCTGAGCAGAAAGAAACATCAGTTATGGCAGTGGTGCCCTAAAGCGGGTTCATACCAGCTTGCAAGAGCCAGATGTTATAGTTTCAGACATTTTGGAAGCCCATTACTACAAATTAAAATGTATAACTTACAGTTAGATAAATTATATCAAAAACAAAAGTTATAAATATTTAAAACTCATCATTTCCTAGTCATGTTTCTATCCATGCTCTTGAGGTTACATTCTACCATACCCGTATGGTGGAAAGACTACATGCTGGTGTGGTCACTGCACATCTCTGCCCAACTTTATGTACACTGACAAATACGCCATGGTATGAGTACTGACATAGTATTGAAGCTGAAAGAGGCTTTAATTTAATAAAAATAATTTATACACATAAAAGATATAGTAACAGTAACTTTGTTGGGAAAAGGGTAAACTGGGATGCAACTGAATGAATGATTGTTGATCATGGTTGAACTGCTGGCTACAGATACAAGAGTTTGGCCAAGATGAACTAAAGAATTCCATGGCAACCAGTTCTCTATATGGAATTTGCCGTAAAGAATACTGTATATTTCACTGTTACTTGTAGACTGTGTGCCACATATCCTTCATATCAGCAAAATTTATAATAAACATATGGACATATATATGCATACTTCCTCCTCTAGAGAGTTTCTTGTTCAACGTTGGACCAGCGTTAGACACCACTGGTTATGCAGGAAAGATGAAATTCAATAGGAAATAAGCTTCAAAGCAGCTTTTCCAGAAAGTCATAAGGAAGAGCGATGTGAACATAATCTGTTAAAATCAGTGTGTGTTCATGCTAATACCAATTTGATTTACCAGTATTGAAAAGAATTGTATTTGCAAACTCCTCCAGTTTGAAAGAGAACCAGGACTTCAACCAAATGAAACTGCAGACATTTTTGTTCAGCCTAAATGATCATGACTATTGCATAAGATTAGATAATATTATTTATTTATAACTATGACTTATAAAAAATGCTTTTCAAAGGTCTGATTTATCTTAGTTTGATATTTTCACCTTTAAATTCACCAAAAGGCCAGACGCAGTGGCTCACGCCTGTAGTCCCAGCACCTTGGGAGGCCGAGGCGAGTAGATCACAAGGTCATGAGATCAAGACCATCCTGGCTAACACAGTGAAACCCCCTCTCCACTAAAAGTACAAGAACTTAGCCGGGTGTAGTGGTGGGCACCTGTAGCCCCAGCTACTCGGGAGGCTGAGGCAGGAGAATGGCGTGAACCCAGGAGGCAGAGCTTGCAGTGAGCTGGGATCACGCCACTGCACTCCAACCTGGGCGAAAGAGCAAGGCTCTGTCTTAAAAAAAAAAAAAAAAAAATTCACTGAAAAGGTGCACAAATATCAGTCAGGGTACTGACTTACTTCATGAACAACTTGAGTTGCTCAGATAACCTGTTCAGTCTCTCGCTTGCGGGAGCTGAAAGCTAAACCCATCAGACCAAGAAAAGGGCTCTGCCCCAACCATCCCAGAGAAGAAAGTTACCAGATCACACCATGGTTTTTCTGTTTTTGTTTTGTTTTGTTTGAGACGGAGTCTCCCTCTGTCGCCCAGGCTGGAGTGCAGTGGCATGATCTCGGCTCACTGCAAACTCCACCTCCAGGGTTCACGCCATTCTCCTGCCTCAGCCTCCCGAGTAGCTGGGACTACAGGCACCTGCCACCACGCCTGCCTAATTTTTTTGTATTTTTAGTAGAAACGGGGTTTCACCATGTTAGCCAGGATGGTCTCGATCTCCTGACCTCGTGATCCACCCGCCTCGGCCTCCCAAAGTGCTGGGATTACAGGCGTGAGCCACTGCGCCCGGCCCACACCATGGTTTTTAACCATCTGTTACATGTTTCAACAGAAACTCTGTCCTAACATGCATCGAATGATCTCTATATACAGTACCATAGAGGAAGTGCTTGTCCCTGGCGTCCTATTGTGTGAACTTTTATTGATCCATAATCTGGTATAATTTATACACAGAAATAAGTCACTCAGACACACTTGGCCTTTGTCCCATCCAAAAACATGTTTGATCCCATTTGTAGTGAAAAATTTCCCCAAATGGTTTTAGTGGGGAAAAGAAGACGTCCATGAGACCTGGTTAAGAGTAAACATTATTTTATTTTTGAAGTTGATATTTGTTTAGTTACATTCTTGCAATACCAGCAAAAAAAGGAAAAAGAAAAATCCAGGTCTGAAGCATGCGTGTGTTATGAGAAGCCTGGAAAAGGCGATTTGGGTCCATTGTATAACTGCCACTTTTTGTTTTTGTTCAAGGTGTCATAAAACTGAGTTCTGCAGTTGAAGGTATGTTTTTACAACCACAAAATCAATAATGTTTTGCTTAAAGGTTGCATAGCGCGGCTTGTAGCTAAAAAGCTTCTGTGGCAGTGGTGTTTGACGCCATGTGCGAATTGCCAGCTATTGCCATTGCATCTGTGTTTCTCCTTGTTCTGGTCATTTTATGCTACAAAGCTCTCAGCCCTCCTCAAGTGGCGTTTGCAATGACCTGAGAGGGCAGCACCAACATGTCTGTTTCTGTCTCCTGATGTGACTGCCTCGGAGCCGGTGCTCCTCAGAGAGCCTGGGCTCTTCTGTGGCCTTATTTGAGGCTGGACATGGTCTTGTCAGGAACCTTTGCCCTGGATCTTTCAGCAGAGCCTGGTCTAGAGCGTCCTTTGTCCCAACAGAGCAGACGTGTTTTCCCAGGAAGTATGTGGGCCTAAAGAGTCATTAAGGCTTCTCCCTGATGAGAAAATGAGATGGTTAAGGCATTTGCCAGTCTCATGGCGGGTTCCTCCTGGGCAGCGTGGCCCACCACCACCAGGCATAGTGAAGACCAAGTTCCTTTACTGTTGTCCATGTCGGTGAGCGGCAGTTCCCTTCAGTCATGCATTCAAAAAGCGGAGAAGAAAAGGAAGGATTTGAGGAAAGTACAAAAGAGACGTCAAAGCAAAGTGTTTTGCTGAGTAACCCCAAGAATATGAAAAATGACCTCATTTTCTGAAGTGATGAATTGGTTATTGGTGTAAAATTGATCTCCTTAGCCTCATAGGAGTTTCACAAATCAAAAGTAGAGACTGTGTCACTTTCTTCTTCTGTGAGTTTCTGTGTTTGTTTGGGGGGGGGGGCGTGTGTTCTCATTTATTGGGAGTTTGTCGGTCATGCTTTGGAGGTTTCTTCCTCCTCACTTAATCAGGGGAGGCTGCATGGAAGAGGTGGTGGGTTTTCGGGTGAGTTTTTAATTTAAAGGGAGATGTGGCTGGCTTGGTGAATGGGCAATGCATGGAGGTGGGAAGTGGGAAATTGCACTGGGGGTTGGAGTGGTGAGGCCATTCAGGGGGCTGGAGTTTCAAGGTTGGGAGGTGGGAGAATAGGTCAGTTATGTACCCATGGGACTGGCAAATCCAAAGTGAGGGTGCCCTATCCCTTTGGTGGATTTAGTACCATCACATTTTACAAAACCAAGTTGAAAAGGCAGTATTTCTGGCATTTGTGGCGGAAAGTATGTTGCTGCTCTAAACTAAGCAAAAGGTGCAGGCAGCGGTGTTTCAGGGTGGAAAGAAAAAAACCTTCTCACCTCAGGGAGAAAGTGCAAGTTGCAGGCCTCTGATAGGCCAAGCAGAAATTCAAGTTCCCTTCACCCATCAAAATGGAATTTTACTGAAGGACAATCCAAGCTCCTGCCTGCCTAACAAGAAATAAGAGACACAGAAACAAAATCAAGCAGCACCATGAGAATGACCTTGGCTGCGGAAACTCCCAGTAGCAATTTCAGCGTTGAGTTTCAGTTAATTATCTGTTGAATTACAGATAACAGCTGTTCACTCTGGGCTGTTTTGATGATTTATCAAGGAATGGCTTTGAAGTCATAGTTTTACATTGCCTGCTTGGTTTGAGTGCAGTATTCCACTTACAACAAAAGGATACAGCGACAAAATACAATGTTCATTTTAACAATCGGAAAGTCAAGAGAGCACTAAGTAATTTTAAAACTATTGTTTTGCTAGAGGTTACTACTGGGTGTCATGGCTTGTCTGCACCCCCAGAACAGGGTTCTGTTCTCTCCAGAAAGATGAGAGTTTGAGGGAAAATGAAGGCAGGAAGCAGAATGACTGCTTGGGGCTTGTCTGGCAGCCTCTGGCCACCTTCCTCATCACTCGGCCTCCTCTGAGTCCCTGGGGCTCACAGAAAGTTCTCTGGAGTGGCTGCGGATACCAGAGGTCAGGCCCACTGCCACTGTTGCTTGAGCATCTTTTGGGCAGCTTATTGTCTGAGGCTCGGGAGCATGCTGTGTTGTAACCGTGTTAGAATATATGTGTGCAGGGGCAACCTGGGAGTGCGGTTGTTGGGGTGGGGGGATGTGTGTTCCATGCATGCATTCTCAGTGCATTTGAAACGTGGAACTCCTACAAGCATGCTCAGTGGCACGTGTGTCGGACACTATCTTTGATGAGAAATCAAACCTCAGATGGTCGGCCTTGCCACTGCTTAGCTAATTACCGTACTTGCAACTTTCCATCTGTGGAATGAATTCAAGGCAGTTTCATACAGCTTTTCATATCAAAGAGTATGCACATCAGTGGAAGAAATCCACTGTCAGAAATGAAACCTCTTTCCTTTTTTTTTAAAAAAAAGACTCTGTATTATCCTAGAGCTCTGAAAATAGTATTAATATTTTAGGTAGATTCTCTTATTCTTTTCAAGGAAAAATAACTGTCAAAGTCCTAAGAGAAAAACAAACCAAGATTCCATTTGCCACTCCCTACCAAGTGTCTATGGCAGGCAGTTCTGTTTCTTCTTTTCTGGAGCAGGGGTGCCCTCTTCTGCACTGTGCAGCTTCATATCAGCTTTTTAAATCAGCAGAAAGAAAAACCCATTTTGTATCTCATGAATGCTAAGGTTAAAGGTGGAATGTCCTTTGAATTTAAACAGAAACAGTCATCGATGCTTTGATTATGTTGCGATGAGGAAAAATATGTGAACAGGGAAAAAGTTCAGTTTGAAAGAAATAATTGCAAAGTTTTATCGATAACACTGATCCATTCTCACCTCCGATTTTAGACTGATAATCCCCAACTCCAAGAAAATTCGGATAAGAGAGAAACATCCAGACAGCAATTTGAGGGAAGGGGGAGACAGTCGCACCAATGGCAGAGAAGGAAAAACCACTCACAACAAGAATTCCACAAGAATCTTCTAAATATTTCTCTGAATAGCGTCTTTTCTCTTGATACTGGAGCAGGGAGATAGATGTAGGGCTACGTATTTTCACAAGTAGGACCAAAACATTGGCCTTATCAAGGAGAAGTGGGAACACAGGTCATGGAAGAGCTGAGTCACCCCTGAGTCAGAATGGCTCTGATATTCTATAGGCAGCTATTTCTTTCCAGGGAAGGAGGGGCCACCCGAGCCAGAAACTCTTGGTCCAGCTGAAGTGGTGTATTCGCACACGGGGAGTGGGAGTGGGAGTGTTCCAGCAGTCACAGGCCTGGAGGGGCAAGATGAGCCAGCCGTGGTGGTAGGCTGATGCAAGTCTTTGCCACTGATAACCAGCGCATGTTCTGTGTCGAGACTTGTCTCCAAGGCGATATGTTTATACCTTGTAGGTGAGAATCCAAAATGCCAAAGGGACATCACATTCTTTTGAAAGCCCATATGAAAACGATGAAGGTTGTCTTCTGCAGAAAAGTTCCATGTCTCTAAATATAGGAACAGATGAGCCTCTCTGAAGAAATCAAATAAATGAGGGCTGGGCGCGATGGTTCACACCTCTAATCCCAGCACTCTGGGAGGTTGAGGCGGGAAAATAGCTTGAGGCCAGGTATTCCCAAGCTCTGGGCCACAGAGCAAGAGTCCCCCTCATCTCTACAAAAAATATTTTGTCATAGTTAGCTGGGTGTGGTGGCATATACCTGTAGTCCCAGCTACTTGGGAGTCTGAAGTGGCAGGATCAGTTGAGCTCAGGAGTTTGAGGCTGCAGTGAGCTATGATTGCATCACTACACTCCAGCCTCATCAACAGAGCGAGACCCTGTCTCTAAAATAAAAAAATTTTAAGGAAAAATTCTGTGGTTCGTAGTATGACAAACAATGTGTCCAAAAACACCCCAAATGGATTTAACGTATTGAAAATATTCCTAATGTATTGATGTCGTTCCCTCTGTAGGTGAACTCTGTCCTTGTCATTGTGTCTGTCTTTCTTCCTTTTTTTTTTTTTTTGATACAGAGTCTTGCTCTGTTGCCCAGGCTGGAGTGCAGTGTTGCAATCTCGGCTCATAGCAACCTCCGCCTCCCGGGTTCAAGCAATTCTCATGCCTCAACCCCCTGAGTAGCTGGGACTATAGGCACACTCTACCATGCCTGGCTAATTTTTGCTTTTATTTATTTATTTATTTTTTGAGACAGTCTTGCTCTGTCTCCCAGGCTAGAATGCAGTGGCACGATCTTGGCTCACTATAACCTCCACCTCCTGGGTTCAAGTGATTCTCCTGCCTCAGCCTCCTGAGTAGCTGGAATTACAGGTGCATGCCACCACGCCCGGCTATTTTGTGTTTATAGTAGAGACGGGATTTCACCATGTTGGCCAGGCTGGTCTCGAACTCCTGATCTCAAGAGATCCACCCACCTCAGCCTCCCAAACTGCTGGGATTACAGGCGTGAGCCACTGCACCCGGCCTAATTTTTGTATTTTTAGTGGAGTTGGGGGTTCGCCTTGTTGGCCAGCCTCGTCTCAAACTCCTGGCCTCAAGTGATCTGCCCCCCTCAGCCTCCCAAAGTGCTGGAAATACAGGCATGAGCCACCTTGCCCAGCCAAGTCTTTCTATTTTTGGAGCAAAGCCATGTGCTCAGTGTGTCAGGGTAGACTGTGGGAAATCCTTTAATAAACAGACACTGATGGACTTACCTCCAGTGTAAATTGAGAATGAAGTTTCAACTTTTTGTTTGTTTGTTTGTTTTTGTTTTTTAGGCGGAGTCTTGCTGTCGCCCAGGCTGGAGTGCAGTGGCATGATGTTGGCTCACTGCAACCTCCACCTCCCGGGTTCAAGCGATTCTCCTGCCTCAGCCTCCCGAGTAGCTGGGATTACAGGCGCCTGCCACCATGCCCAGCTAATTTTTGTGTTTTTAGTAGAGACGGGGTTTCACCATGTTGGCCAGGATGGTCTCAATCTCCTGACCTCATGATCTGCGCACCTCGGCCTCCTAAAGTGCTGGGATTCCAGGCATGAGCCACTGTGCCCGGCCAACTGTTTTTTTTTTTTTTTTTTTGAGACGGAGTCTGGTTCTGTCACCAGGCTGGAGTGCAGTGGCGTGATCCCAGCTCACTGCAACCTCCGACTCCCTGCTACAAGCAATCATCCTGCCTTAGTTCCTCCGAGTAGCTGAGATTCCAGGCATGCGCCACCACACCCAGCTAATTTTTGTATTTTAAGTAGAGATGGGGTTTCACCATGTTGGCCAGGATGGTCTCGAACTCCTGACCTCGAGATCCCCCCACGTCAGCCTCCCAAAGTTCTGGGATTACAGGAGTGAGCCGCTATGCCCGGCCAGTTTCAACATTTTTACTACTGGAAATCAAAACGTTAGTCAGATAACTGACAGAGATAGGGTAAAGCTGTCTCTCAGAAGGAGTTCCTTCCTTCCACCAGCGTGGTAGGCGGCAGTGTGTCAGGAATACTAAATGGAATATTATAGAAACTGAGAACACAACTCAAGAAACTTGTTTCTGCAAAGAAACCCAGACATCCTGTTTGTAAAAGTGACGTGGAGGCTGGAGCACCACACTAAACAAACAAATGTTCTGTTCTCAGATATATCTTGCAGACACTTGTCATTATACTTTTGGCTAAAAGTTACTATATAATTTTTTTTCTTTTCAAATTTTTTTTTTTTAGAGACAGGGTCTCCCTATGTTGCCCAGGGTAGTGTCGAACTCCTGGCCTCAGGCAATCCTCCTGCCTTAGCCTCTGCATCCAGCCAAAATATTCCTATGAAATAGAAATGTTTCAACCAGGCACGGTGACTAACACCTGTAATCCCAGCACTTTGGGAGGCTGAGGCGGGAGGATCACTTGAGGTCAGGAGTTCAAGATCAGCATGGCCAACATGGTGAAACCCCGTCTCTACTAAAAATACAAAAAATTAGCCAAGCATGATGGCAGGTGCCTGTAGTCCCAGCTACTCGGGAGGATGAGGCAGGAGAATCGCTTGAATCCAGGAGGTGGAGGTTGCGGTTTGTGCAACTGCACTCCAGCCTGGGTAACAGAGCAAGATCCTGTTTCCAAAAAAAAAGAACAGTAATGTCTCTGGGAGCATTGAGAGTTTCCCAAATAGCTTCCTAAGACCAGGACCCTCCTGAAATGGCAGAGATGGAGCCATGAGACCCAGAAACTGGAAGATGTGTGGAAAGAATTTTCCAAGGGTTAGCCGTTTGTCGTCGCAGGATTACCCTCACCTCAGATAAAGCAGACCTCACGTGACCAACCATTGGCCTCATCTCAGAGCTCTCTCACATTTATCTTTTTACTTTTATTTTATATTATTATTATTATTTTTTTTTTTTTTTGAGACGGAGTCTCGCTCTGTCGCCCAGGCTGGAGTGCAGTGGCCAGATCTCAGCTCACTGCAAGCTCCGCCTCCCGGGTTTACGCCATTCTCCTGCCTCAGGCTCCCGAGTAGCTTGGGACTACAGGCGCCGCCACCTCGCCCGGCTAGTTTTTTGTATTTTTTTAGTAGAGACGGGGTTTCACCGTATTAGCCAGGATGGTCTCAATCTCCTGACCTCGTGATCCGCCCGCCTCGGCCTCCCAAAGTGCTGGGATTACAGGCTTGAGCCACCGCGCCCGGCCCACTTTTATTTTTTTTTTAAGTTTCTCTTTTCCCCTCTTTGTTTCCCTCTCCCTCCTCCTCTGTTCCAACTGCCCTTTCCTATTTCTGCGCAGTGTAGAAGAAAGTTTAAGGGGGACCTTAGGCAACAGAAAAGCCAATCAGTGGCTGGAAGGGTCTGACAAGGAACCGCTATTTGCTTCAGTGCCCTCGCCAATAAAATAAAGACTTCTCCTGGGGCAGTTGCAGAGACTAAACTAGATGCTAGAGAGAAACCCTTAACACAGCGTACGGAAGGCAGTAGGCACTCTCCTTCTCTCTTTCCTCTTTCCAATATCTAATGATCACTTCCACTACAATCATGGTGTAGCACACTGCTGAGAGTTTCATTTTGGGCAAAGCCACAAACAGAGCCAGCATAAATCCTTCCTTCTCCCCTTTGAGAGTACTTAGAGGGAAGCAACTCCTCCTGTTGGATAGGGCTCTCTGATCGCCTTTCTGGGACCTGTGGCATCTGTCAGGGGCCAGTCACAGACCCAGTTTGGAGTGTTCAATTCAGACGAGATTGTCCCCCAGTCTGTTCTTTGAGTCCCAGAAGGTGGGGAGGAGAGGAAAGGTTTTCAGGCTGATACAACAAACAAGTGCTAATTGAAGACTGATTTCATCAATATTAATTGTGTTTTATTACAAAGGAGTTTATACTTGCACAGTGTTCCTGAGCAAGCCATTTGTCACCACTCATCAAGGATAGGAACATTTTTGAATAAAGAGAACCAAAGTGAATCCAACCACAGCTATCCAGAGAGAAACTTCTCATAAATCTTTGAACTTCATAGCCAAAAACTAATCAAATCTGTGCTGAATGAGCAGCCTTAAGCACCTAACGACAAATTAGCATAATCCAGAAGACAGTGTGCATCCCAAGCACCATAACCTACCCTTCACCCTCCTCCCTGGGGCAGGAAATAGGCATTTATAAGTCAAAGGCAAGCTGTAAATGATAATCTGCCACTTGTCACTGATTTATTTTCCCTCTTTTCTTTTTGTTTTTCAAGAGTATAAGTTTCAATGTCTGTGTATTTGTTTTTGTTATTTTGGCAGTCTAGTGAAAGTTTTCAATGTAAACAAAACTCTTACTCTTAAAGAACAAGCAGCTCTATTAAATTGCATAAGAAGGCAGTTCTTAAAGACAATGGTCTAATTAGCAGTCTTTGAAGCCAATTCAATAGTAATATCAAAGCCACTTCTAGTATTTCAAGCCCAAATTTAGAAAATGGCCTTGATATTTTCAGTCTGAAATTATAGTCTGACCTTACTATTCATTTTGGAACACACTTTGATTTAGACAACTGCTGAAATCACTTAATGTTATGAACCTGGAAATCACACCCTCTTAAACGATACATCACACCCATTAAAATTAACTGTAAAATCCATTTTGTATTGATTTTGTTTGAATCTGGTATTCAACTAAGATGCCTACATACGTAAATATTGCCACAGCTGTATATACAACAGTTTTGTTGAATCCATTGATGCTTTAAGTTGAAAGAGCATACATTGTGGGTTTTGTTTGGTTTCACTGAGAAGGCGGCCAAAGGATTTTTCTAGCAATGTTTCAACAAAATGCAAAATTAGATGCCAGCCCAGAAGCTTTAAGGATGCGAAATATTTTGAAAATACAGATTTTCAGGTATTTCCTAGCTTTAACCAACATGGGTGCTTAAGTGAAGGCAGAAGGCAACCTGGTGCACCTCTGTTGAGTACAATGTTTCTTAAACATGCACCTGTTAAGAGATATGAAGCAAATTTAATTTCCTTTTTAGCCTTCTATATCCCATTGTTGATTTTATACATGCCCTCCTCAAATATGAACTCCTAAAATTGTGTTTGGAACACATATCCCAACTTTCCTCATCTGTAAAATGGGGTAAAGTCACTTAGCACTCCAGATGATTAAGAAGCTTAAATAGGCCGGGCGTGGTGGTTCACACCTGTAATCCCAGCACTTTGGGAGGCCAAGGAGGGCAATCACCTGAGTCAGGAGTTTGAGACCAGCCTGGTCAACATGGTGAAACCCCATCTCTACTAAAAATACAAAAATTAGCCAGGCATGGTGGCGCACACCTGTAGTCCCAACTACTCGGGAGGCTGAGGCAGGAGAATCGCTTGAACCCTGGAGGTGGAGCTTGCAGTGAGCCAAGATTGTGTCATTGCACTTCAGCCTGGGTGACAGAGCAAGACTCAGTTTAAAAAAAAAAAAAGGAGCTTAAATAAAATCAGATAATGTTGAAGTACCTAGTAAACTGTTTAGCAGGTAGGCATTCAGTATATTTTAGATACTTATTTATATTGTTTTGTTATTGTTTTTGTTTTTATTGTGGGCTCAAAAATTAAATTATAAAAAATTCATATTCTGCTACTTTTAGTTGATGTCATTATATATATATATATATTTTTTTTTTTCTTTTCTTTTCTTTTCTTTGAGATGGAGTTTCCCTCTTGTTGCCCAGGTTGGAGTGCAATGGCACAATCTTGGCTCACTCCAACCTCCGCCTCCCAGGTTCAAGCGATTCTCCTCACTCAGCCTCCCTAGTAGCTGGGATTACAGCCATGAGTCACCATGCTCAACTAATTTTTTGTATTTAGTAGAAACAGGGTTTTACCGTTTTGGTCAGGCTGGTCTCCAACTCCTGACCTCAGGTAATCCACCTGCCTCAGGCTCCCAAAGTGCTGGGCTTACAGGCGTGAGCCACCACGCCTGGAGATGTTACAAATTTTTTTCTTTCTTTTTTTTTTTTTTTGAGATGGAGTCTTGCATCTCACTCTGTTGCACAGGCTGGAGTGCAGTGGCGTGATCTCGGCTCACTGGCAAGCTCCGACTCCCAGGTTCACGCCATTCTCCTGCCTCAGCCTCCTGAGTAGCTGGGACTACAGGCGCCTGCCACCACGCCTGGCTAATTTTTTGTATTTTTTAGTAGAGATGGGGTTTCACTGTGTTAGCCAGGATGGTCTCGATCTCCTGACCTCGTGATCCACCCGCCTCGGCCTCCCAAAGTGCTGGGATTACAGGGATGAGCCACCGCACCCGGCAGTTACAATATATATATATATATATATTTTTTTTTTTTTTTTTTTTTTTTTTTTTTTTTTGAGACGGAGTCTCGCTCTGCCGCCCAGGCTGGAGTGCAGTGGCCGGGTCTCGGCTCACTGCAAGCTCCGCCTCCCGGGTTTCACGTCATTCTCCTGCCTCAGCCTCCCAAGCAGCTGGGACTACAGGCGCCCGCCACGTCGCCCGGCTAGTTTTTTGTATTTTTTAGTAGAGACGGGGTTTCATCATGTTAGCCAGGATGGTCTTGATCTCCTGACCTCGTGATCCGCCCGTCTCGGCCTCCCAAAGTGCTGGGATTACAGGCTTGAGCCACCGTGCCCGGCCTACAATATTTTTTAAAGAGCAATGATCATGTGTCTAAATAACATTAATTTGTTTTTTACTAAATTGAATATTATTTTATTACATTTAATCTAATGAAAATCTAACTAATGAACTTGATACAATCAAAATCACTCAAGAAATATGATTAGAATTCTCTACACAACTGTTTCCTTTTATTTATCTGGTTATGATTTTGGTTTAAACATGGAGGGTTTTATTTGTTTTTTTTTTTTCTTATCTTTTTCTTTTTTTGGAGACAGTAGCTCACCCAGGCTGGAGAGTAGTGGTGCAATCTCAGCTCACTGTAGCCTTGACCTCCTGATCCCCCACCTCAGTCTCCTGAGAAGCTGAGGTCACAGGTGTGTGCCATCACGCTCGGCTAACTTTTTATTTTTTGTAGAGATGAGGTCTCATTATATTGCCCGGGCTGGTCTCAAACTCCTGGGTTCAAGCTGTCTTCCAGCCTTAACCTCCTAAACTGCTGGGATTATAGGTATGAGCCACCACACCTGGCCTCCTTTTTTAAAAATACTGTTTTGGAGTAGCATTAGTCGAGCAAATACTCATCAAATTAAAAATAGGACATTTGAAAAATACCACCGTCAAATGATTTAGGGCATAACAGTCTTTTTCAGTATCATAAATACTTGTTTTTTGTTTTTGTTTTTGTTTTTGTTTTTGAGACAGAGTCTCGCTCTGTCGCCCAGGCTGGAGTGCAGTGGCCAGATCTCAGCTCACTGCAAGCTCCGCCTCCCAGGTTCACGCCATTCTCCTGCCTCAGCCTCCCGAGTAGCTGGGACTACAGGCGCCCGCCACCTCGCCCGGCTAGTTTTTTGTATTTTTTAGTAGAGACGGGGTTTCACCGTGTTAGCCAGGATGGTCTCGATCTCCTGACCTCGTGATCCGCCCGTCTCGGCCTCCCAAAGTGCTGGGATTACAGGCTTGAGCCACCGCGCCCAGCCAATATAGAATATTTGTAAGGCATGATGACGTAAAGGATTCAGGCTGCTGACATCTGTGGCAGGAAGCACAGAAAGACTGTTTCCAAACATGACATATTATACTTTATTACTTCATGCTTATTAATCTATTTATGACAAAATTCATGAATAAAGTTATTAAATGCCTATACTACTATCTCATGCCCTATCCCAGGCCATGGGGACAGAAGGATGGAAAGATGAGCCAGACATGGTTCTCCTATCTAGAGACAGCAGCATATGTGTGAACAGGCCATTATAACTGAATTTAATGAATGCAATGCAGGAATATATAAAAGGAATTATGTGAACATAAAAGTCAGCCTAGGAACTCTGCCTGGGTGGATCAGAAGGATGCCCCAGTGCAGATGTCTAGGTATTTCAAGCTATGCAGAGGCAAACAGGAAGGGGAGGGCTCACTGAGGGAGACCTAATCCTGCACACAAACAGAAGGATGAAAAACGCCTAGCCCACCAGGAGTCAGATGTGGCTGCAACTCCATGCCCAGAAGGGAAAACAGCCAGGCATGAAGTTGGGAATGCCGGTTAGAAATACATTTTCTTTTTTTTTTATTTTTTATTTTTATTTATTTATTTATTTTTATTTTTTTTTTTGAGACGGAGTCTCGCTCTGTCGCCCTGGCCTGGAGTGCAGTGGCCGGATCTCAGCTCACTGCAAGCTCCGCCTCCCGGGTTCACACCATTCTCCTGCCTCAGCCTCCCTGAGTAGCTGGGACTACAGGCGCCCGCCACCTCGCCCGGCTAGTTTTTTGTATTTTTTTAGTAGAGATGGGGTTTCACCATGTTAGCCAGGATGGTCTCGATCTCCTGACCTTGTGATCTGCCCATCTCGGCCTCCCAAAGTGCTGGGATTACAGGCTTGAGCCACCGCGCCCGGCCTGGAAATACATTTTCAAAGTTCCTATCGGCAATACATAGCCAGAAAAGGATGTTATTTATTTATTTATTTTCATTTTCTGTATTGCATATATATATTCACGTAGCTCAACAATTGAAATATGGCATCCTGGACCACATGGTGAAACCCTGTCTCTACAAGAAATACAAAAATTAGCCAGGTGTGGTGGCATGCACCTGTAGTCCCAGCTACTCGGGAGGCTGAGGTGATCCTCCCACCTGGAAAGTCGAGGCTGCAGTGAACTGTGATTCCTCCACTGCACTCCAGCCTGGGCTATAGAGTGAGACCCTGTCTCAAAAAAGAAAAACAAAAAAAAAAAATTAAAATACGAGGGAAAAATGCATTGACTCAATACCCAGTTCCCATTCTGCTTAACAGGTAACCTACCATGACCTATTTTCTTTTTTCTATATAGATATATGCTTTTTGCATATTTAAACATTATGAGTATGTATTTTCCCCTTTCTTTTACCCAAAAGATAATACATAGATGTACACTATTGTACAGCTTGCTTTTTTCGCTTAAGCAATATGTCTTAGTAATATTTCCATATTTCTATAGAGAACTTTCTAGTAATGTTTTGCAGCTACATAGTATTCTCCTATATGGGTATACTACAATTTACTTAACCAGTTTCTTCTTTGCCACACATTTAATTCGTCCCAATATTTAGCTTTCTCATACAGTTCTTTAATAAATAAATAATAGGCTGGCCACAATGGCTCACGCCTGTAATCCCAGCACTTTGGGAGGCCGAGGTGGGTGGATCATCTGAGGTCAGGAGTTCAAGACCAGCCTGGCTGACATGGTGAAGCCCCATCTCTACTAAAAGTACAGAAAAATTAGCTGGGCATGGTGGTGGGTGCCTGTAATCCCAGCTACTCAGGAGGCTGAGGCAGGAGAATCACTTGAACCCGGGAGGCGGAGGTTGCAGTGAGCCAAGATCGCACCATTACACTCCAGCCTGGGCGACAAGAGCAAAACTCCGTCTTAAAAAATAAATAAAGTAATTAATTAAATAATATTGTAAACATATAATTTTGTCCTAATATGTCTTCAGGACAAATCCCTGAAGTGGAGTTATGAGGTCAAAGGTTGTATTCATGAGGTTACTTTTTGCTGCAATAAAAAACAACTCTCGAATCTGTCACTAAATATACCAAAAATATCCCAATCCTTGGTACATGTCCTGTGATGTTCGTTTTGCAGGAGATTCCTGCTCCACACAGTCTCTCAGAGACCCAGGCTTGGGTCTTGTGCCTGCACCATTTGGAACCCACAGCCTTCACAGTCATTGCCACAGGAGAGAGACAACCTTGGACCAAAAGTGACAAACATTATTTCTACTTATATTTTATTGGCTAGAACTAGTCACATGGCCCTGCCAAACTTCAGGAAGGTCAAGAAGTACAGTTTTTTTGTGTGTTTCTGGTAGGAGAAGAGAGTACAATATGTGTGAGCACTAATTATATCTATCAGAAAGCATGCATGCTTTTTTCATTGGCAAAAGTCTGCCAAATTACCCTCCACAGGCTTTCCCAACTAGCTAGGAGTGCCACCAGCACTGTTGAAAGCGCCTCTTTCTCCACAGTTTCATCAACATACTCTTTTATCAAACTTTTGGGTTTTCCATTTGTAATACTCTTATTAGGAGCAATGTTGAACCTATATTTGTATTTTCTTTTCAATGAACTGTCATGTCATATCGTTCAGCATTTTGTTTTCTTTTTTTTTTTTTTTTTTAAGACGGAGTCTCGCTTTGTCTCCCAGGCCGGAGTGCAATGGCGCGATCTTGGCTCACTGCACGCCTCCCGGGTTCACGCCATTCTCCTGCCTCAGCCTCCCAAGTAGCTGGGACTACAGGCGCCCGCCACCACGCCCGGCTAATTTTTTGTATTTTTAGTAGAGACGGGGTTTCACCGTGTTAGTCAGGATGGTCTCGATCTCCTGACCTTGTGATCCGCCTGCCTCAGCCTGCCAAAGTGTTGGGATTACAGGCGTGAGCACTGCGCCCTGCCTCCTTCAGCATTTTTTAGATGACTGTTAGCCTGAGTTGTTGGAGTTATTAGGGAGAACACCCCTGTGATTTTGACTTTCTTTCTGTTCTGTTCTTTCTTTCTCTTCTTTCTTTCTTTCTTTCTTTCTTTCTTTCTTTCTTTCTTTCTTTCTTTCTCTTTTTTTTTTCTTTCTTTCTTTCTTTTTTTTTTTTTTGTTTTTTTTTTTTTTTTTTGAGACGGAGTCTCGCTCTGTCGCCCGGGCTGGAGTGCAGTGGCCGGACTCAGCTCACTGCAAGCTCCGCCTCCCGGGTTTACGCCATTCTCCTCCTGCCTCAGCCTCCCGAGTAGCTGGGACTACAGGCGCCCGCCACCTCACCCGGCTAGTTTTTTGTATTTGTAGTAGAGACGGGGTTTCACCATGTTAGCCAGGATGTCTCGATCTTCTGACCTCGTGATCCGCCCGTCTCGGCCTCCCAAAGCGCTGGGATTACAGGCTTGAGCCACCGCGCCCGGCCTCTTTCTTTCTTTCTTTCTTTCTCTCTCTCTCTCTCTTTCTCTCTCTCTCTTTCTTTCTTTCTCTTTCATCTATCCTCCTGTTTCTACATATACAAAAGGTGGTGCATTATATACTCACTTTGCTTTTCAAAATTCTGTAGTATATTCTGGAAATCATTTTATTAAAATCTTCTTCCTTCTTTGCTAGGGTTGCATGGTAGTCTATGGGGTGATTGTACCATAATTCACTCACATGATCTTCTATGGATGAGCAGTTTATTTCCAATATTTTGCTATAGCAAATAATGCCACAGTGAATAACTTGAGTCTAGTTGTTTCATACTTGGGGAGGCATATCTTCAGATAAACTCCTAGAGGTTGAATTGTTGGGTCAAAGTGTGGAAGAGTATCTGGTTTTACTAGACATTGCCATATACCCCTCCCTAGGGGCTGTACCCTTTGTACTCCCACCAGCAGTATATTAAAATGCTTAGCTCTTGGGTGTGCTTTTTTAAGTTCTGAACAAAGAATGTATCTTATCAGAAAGATATGAAGGCTTATAATGATACAAAGAGCTAACATTTGTTGAGCACTTTATAATATGTTCATAATTACAGTAAGCAAAGGCAAGGCCTATGTTATCTCATTAATACTTCACAGTAACTCAGTAGCTACTCTTATTATCCCTTGATGTGTAGAAGAGAAAATCAAAAAAGGCATGGAAAGTGTACTAGCTTAAGGTCATAAATTTTTAAATGCAGGACTGAGTGAGTAATAATTGAATCCTTGGAGTCATCCACAGTAGTACCCTCCTTTTCAGTATACCTATCTCCAGATAGGGCTAAAAGCAGTTTAAACTGTCTAAGGGAGATGGTGCACAGTGAAATCTCACATTTACATATGCAAGGTAAGCATCCCAAATTCAAACATCTGAAATCCAAGATGCTCCAAAATCTGAAACTTTTTGAGCACTGACATGATGCTCAAAGGAAGTATTCACTATATCATTTTGGATTTTGGATTTTCAGATTTCGGATGCTCAACCAGTAAGAATAATGCAAATATTCCTATCCAATTCAAAAAGATCTGAAATCCAAAACAGTCTGGTCCCAAGCATTTTGGATAAGGGATAGTCAACCTGCAGTACCAGTGCTTCCAGGCACAATGTCATGAGATGGGGTGGGAGTAGCAGGGGAGTGTTTGCGGATAATGACAATGGATATAATTTAGCACGTGTGTCCACAGTGACAGGCACTGGTCTATGAAACTACTGTTTAAGAAGGAGACCTAGGTGTTAGTGGAGACAGATCCCTGAAGACAGAACAGAAGCTGCACTGTCCCACGGAGACCGGTTAAATATTTAGTGTCCAAAGGCATTTAACTAGATTTTTATTAGTTTTGATTTTGCAGTTTTCTGTTCACGGTTTAGAGCCTGTAGCTCTTTTTGCAAGACTCAAATATTTGTATCCTCTTGAAAGGCTCATAAGCCTAGGCCCAGCATCTATAGTACATATGAGACAATTGCCTGTTCTATGCCCTTACAAGACTGCTGTGTGGCTAAGATGACAAGGTGAAAGGACTTTCAAACTGTAGAGTGAAATATAAGTATTTATTATGAATTTATTACAGAAAAACCAATCTACTATTGTTACCATAGAGGACAGTATTATATACTGTGTGTGTGTGTATATATATGTACATTGTCTTTTCTTTTTTGTTTTTTTGTTTTTTTTTGAGACGGAGTTTTGCTCTTGCTGCCCAGGCTGGAGTGCGGTGATGCAATCTCGGCTCACCACAACCTCCAACTCTCAGGTTCAAGTGATTCTTCCGCCTCAGCCTCCCAGGTAGCTGGGATTACAGGTCCCCGCCACCACGTCCTGCTAATTTTATATTTTCAGTAGAGATGGGATTTCACCATGTTGGTCAAGCTGGTCTCAAACTTCCCACCTCAGGTGATCTGCCCGCCTCGGCCTCCCAAAGTGCTGGGATTACAGGCGTGAGCCACTGCACCCAGCCTCTTGTCTTATTTTCAATGGAATGACTGCCCGTAGAATCCTTTGTAATATGCATTAATTAATAATTATTTATTAATATATGATATAATATGTAATACTAGTTATATGTAATTAAGAAGTAATATATATACATGCACACATATAGTATTACATACAAACACATTGTCTTACTTTTATGGAATACTAGTGTAATCTTGTTTGCTGTGCCTCAGGAAGAAAATGTTTCGTACAGTGTAGTCGTTAAGAATTTAGTTCTAGATTCTGACTATTGGGTTTGAATCCTGGCCCTCCTGCTTAGTAGCCGTATGACTGTGGGCAAATTAATTGACTTCTCTGTGCCTCTCTTTCCTCATTAAAAATTGGAATGACAATAATAGTAAGGATTAAATTGTATAATTCACGATAAGGTCTTAGGACAATGTATGGCACATTGTATGCACTCAATAAATGATGATAGTACTTGTAATAGTAACAGTAGTCGTATTGGCGGAGAAAGGAGATTGAGAAGGATTCTACACATGAGGGTTTGCTGGAAAGCACAGGAAACTGCAGGGTTGCTCTGCTTTGGGCATTGGTCGTCAGGTCTTTGGCCCTCAACTAGGAAACATCTTTCATTTGCAAACGTGGTGTGGGACGAGCACGGGATCAGCTTAGGTAACTCCAGGGTCCTGAGTGCAGCAGTAGGACACTGGGGAACCAGCCCTGGGGCCTGATGGGCCAATGTCTCCACGTGCTTGGTTTCTCCTCAGTTTGGGAGCTTTGTTGGTTTCCATCACTTGTTCAACCAAGAATTCCCTTCAGACCTGAGCTGAGAGCACCTGTTGCTGTGTGTCTTGGTGTGCGGCAGGTCCTGACCTTCCCGGCTGCTTTGCAGTGCCTTTGAAGACTGTATACTATTATTGCATGTTGGAAAGAATTCTGGCTTAGCTCCTAAGAGTAGGCCATTCTCTATTGCCTGGGCTATAGATCAAGGACTTCAGCATGTAGTTTGGAGTGAGAAGAGAACAGGACAACATGGTACTTAGCCACAGCAGTCCTTAAGTGGACTTTTATGTCAAGTTACCCCTATATCTCTTTATGTCTCTTTTTTTTTTTTTTTTTTTTTTTTTTTTTCAAACAGTCTCACTCTGTCGCCCAGGCTGGAGTGCAATGGTGCAATCTCGGCCCACTGCAACCTCCACCTCCCAGGTTCAAGTAATTCTCCTGCCTCCCAAGTAGCTGGAATTACAAGCATGCACCACCACACCCTGCTAATTTTGTATTTTTTAAGTACAGACAGGGTTTCTCCGTGTTGGTCAGGCTGGTCTCGAACTCCTGACATCAAGTGATCTGCCCGCCTTGGCCTCCCAAAGTGCTGGGATTACAGGTGTGAGCCACTGTGCCTGGCCAGATTTTTCCTTTCAAAACCAATGAGGGTAAAAAGCTATCTTAGGAAACTGAAGGCATAGTGTGGCATTAGTTTTTGAGCTCTTGTGGACTTATCACTAAGTTTGGTTAGATAAAGTAGATGAAAGGAAATGAGATTTATACAACGATTGCAACCTTATCTAATATCCACTTCGATGCCGTAAGCCAATGTGACCATTTTAGGATCTTGTTGAACTTTATGTTATAATCAGACTTATATAGAGTTATTCTCCTGATAATGTAGGAATCAAATACTAATGGTATCAAGTACTGATGATATTGAATGTTTTCCTGATGTTAAAAACAGAAAGTATATAATGTCTCAAGAATTTAATATTATTCTTAAAATTTTCACACTTTTGAAAACGTAAGATTAACAGAATAGTCGGCCGGGCGCGGTGGCTCAAGCCTGTAATCCCAGCACTTTGGGAGGCCGAGACGGGCGGATCACGAGGTCAGGAGATCGAGACCATCCTGGCTAGCATGGTGAAACCCCGTCTCTACTAAAAAATACAAAAAACTAGCCGGGCGAGGTGGCGGGCGCCTGTAGTCCCAGCTACTCGGGAGGCTGAGGCAGGAGAATGGCATATAAACCCGGGAGGGGGAGCTTGCGATGAGCTGAGATCCGGCCACTGCACTCCAGCCCGGGCGACAGAGCGAGACTCCGTCTCCAAAAAAAAAAAAAAAAAAAAAACAGAATAGTCACTGTGATCTTTATAAAGTATAAATATCTCATTAATGAGATGACATCCAAGGCAGTAAGATGTACATTAATGTGACTGAGGGAAGAAAAATGAAGCATAAAATCACAAGATGGGGAAAAAAAAAAAGACAGCCACATTGGCTCACACCTGTAATCCCAACTGTTTGGGAGGTTGAGGTGGGAGGATCACTTGAGGCTAGGAGTTCAAGAACAGCCTGGGCAACATCATAAGACCCTATATTTACAAAAAAAATTTTAAAACTAGCCAGGCGTGGCGGTACAAGTCCATAGTCCTAGACACTGAGGAAGCTGAGGCAGAAGGATCCCTTGAGCAGGAGGTCAAGGCTACAGTGAGCTATGACTGCACCATTGCACTCCAGCCTAGGTAACAGAGTGAGACACTGTCTCAAAAAAAAAAAAAAAAAATCTACCTAGCACAAAAACCTACCATTGTGATAATGCAACACACCATAGATTTATGAATTGAAAATACTTTAGGTGCCAAAACAAGTTAGTCAGGCATTAGTCTTTCTAATATATTTGGAATTGGATAAGCTCTTAACAAAACTCTGTGTATTATATTGATATAATATTTAAAGAACTAGACTTTGTTTTTGTTTTTTTTTTTTTTTTTTTTCGTTTTTGAGACAATATCTCACTTTGTTGCCTAAGCTGGATTGCAGTGGCACAATCATGGCTCATTGAAGCCTCGACCTCCCAGCCTCAATCAATCTTCTCATCTCAATGTCTTGAGTAGCTGAGACTACAGGTGCATGCCACCATGCCCAGCTAATTTTTTTTTTTTTTTTTTGGTGGGGGAGACAGGGTTTTCCCATGTTTCCCAGGCTGGTCTTGAAATCCTGGGCTCAGGCGATCCTCCTGGGTCTGCCTCCCAAAGTCCTGGGATTACAGTTGTTAGCCACTGCGCCTGGCCTAGAAAAACATTTTTAAAAGAGCAAAATCATAGATATAGGAAAGTGCTACCAGGAGCAAAGTGTAGCTCCTTTACCAAACAAACTAAACATATTTCTAGAAGGCAAACAAGAGGAAAGCCTCAGATGGAGACTTTTCTAGGGATTTGCACTTATTTTATATTAGCAGATTGTCGGTCTTAAAATTACGAAGAAATGAAATTCCTTGATCAGCCTTTGCCCCTTTCTTGCTCACTCACTATCTCTGCAAATATCCATAAATATACACTGCCAAATCTTACAACAATTAAAAGGATGGGGTATCACTGTTGCCTATTGGGTAATCAGGGACATCCAGGGGTTCATTTTGTGATAGTTCAGTTTTGTTCTTAGGAAAAGATTGGGTGTCCTTAGAAAGACATATAAACTCATTTAAGATATGTAAAAGTGGCCAGATGCGGTGGCTCACGCCTGTAATCCCAGCACTTTGGGATGCCAAGGCGGGCGGATCACGAGGTCGGGAGATCGAGACCATCCTGGCCAACATGGTGAAACCCCGTCTTTATTGAAAATACAAAAATTAGCCGGGTGTGGTGGCGTGCACCTGTAGTCCCATCTGCTCGAGAGGCTGAGGCAGGAGAATCGCTTGAAGCTGGGAGGTGGAGGTTGCAGTAAGCAGAGATCGTGCCACTGCACTCCAGCCTGGCGACAAAGCAAGACCCCATCTCAAAAAAAAAAAAAAAAAAAAATGTAAAAGTGACCAGGCGTGGTTGCTCACGCCTGTAATCCCAACACTTTGGGAGGCCAAGGCAGGTGAATCTGAGGTCAGGAGTTCAAGACCAGCCTGGTCAACATAGAGTAACCCCGTTTCTACTTAAAAAAATACAAAATTTAGCCATGCATTGATTGTGGTGCATGTCTGTAGTCCCAGCTTCTCGGGAGGCTGAAGCAGGAGAATCACTTGAACCCGGGAGGTGGAGGTTACAGTGAGCCGAGATAGCGCCACTGCACTCCAGCCTAGAAGACAGAGCGAGACTCCGTCTCAAAAATAAACCAACAAAAGTTATATACAAAAGAATAATTGAAAACAAATTCTATTGAACTGGGTACTGTATAGGGTCTGGACTCAGAAATAGTGAGGACATGGGTTCTTATCTCTTGGGGAGACAGAAATCTATAATCAGTGAATGAAAGGTGTGAGAGACAGCCTTTAAAGGCTAAGAGAGCATGAGGACAAAGCAGATAACCCAGGAAGGCTTCACAGGAGAGGTGACAGCATACCCGAAGGATGATAGGAGTTGGCCAGGTAAAGAAAGGGAGGATGGAAACTCCAAGCAGAGGGGCTGCATGTGTCAAGTCAGGGAAACAGGACCATACACATATTTGAGAAAAGAGCAAAAGGTGTGTGGGGAGAGAATAGGAAGAGGCAGAAGATAAAGGGCCCAACTGTTGAAATCCCAACAAGGAATTTGGACTTCATTCTGTAGGAAATGAGGAGCCATTGAAGATCTGTAAGCCAGTGAATGAAGTATTGAGTTTCTTTCTTCAAAATACAACTCAGAAGGCATTTTGAAGAGTGAATTAGGAAGGGTTTGGATTATGGGCAGAAAATCCAGTGATTATTGAGGAAGGCCTGTCAAGACCAAGTCATGCATGGAATGAAGAGATTGAATTCATGGAATTCCTGACTATTTAAACATAGTTATGAGGGGAAGAATGGGGGCTTACCAACTGGATATTGCCAGTGTCTTTCTTTTTGAAGATTAGAATTCAAAGTAAGGGGGTTACATTCCAAGAGTTGGGTTAAACATAAGGAAGTTGTTAGCAAGTCACTGATTGCAAGACAGAGATGGTGACCATCTGCTGGTGAGTAGTCTCATTAAAGTACATCCCCAGCAGCTTCTCTGGTCCCCAGGAGGCTGTCCTCAGCTAGTCACAATAGAGGTCACCACACCCACGGCTGTAAGAATGAATGAATGAGTTGGCCAGGAAGGTAGAGCTCCTATTTGCTGACAAAAAAATGGGACAGACAACCAGACTCTTGACTGGTTTGTATATGAAACTTTCTGTGGTCAGTAGGAGAGAACATTTGGGCATTTCATGTATCTTCTATTGTAGTGATTTCTATGTTTATTATACACACTTCTTACTTCATTCCAAACCCTGCTCTAACAGGAGCCAGGAAAAATGTCTCTTTTCTAATGGTATCCAACACGCCTCATGTATGTCAGATAATAAAGTTAGAAAATTTGCTCTGCTTAAAATATTGGATGTCATTGAGTTGAAATATCAATTAGGAAATTTAATGTTTGGTAAAGATTAGAATTACTTTGTTCACCCTCAAATAAATTCATCTATACAAATACATGACAGGGAGAGTCCTTCAGTCATTCAGAGACCAAGATCATTATGTAAGAACATGGTAACTTTCCAATTACCTCATCTCATGTGGTTGACTATAACAGCATAATTTGAATTAATAATCCATGAAACAGTTTGTATTAAAATCATAAAGTGTATCTTAAAAGGACATAAATTAAGGAAATTCATATAGAAATGAAGGCAATATTCTCAGTATAATTTACATCTATCTGGATTTTATTCTTATAATGTCAGGGCATTACACATAAATAAGAAATTGAAAACTTGAAGAAGAGAATCAAAAGCAAGATGAGAAACCAGTGATGAGTCAAGTCAGGACGGAAAGTCCAAAAATGTCTTTTAACCTTTAGGTAAACAAAGAAGGAAAGGAAGATCAAAGTTTTCAGCTACAGAAAAGGATCTCATTTGAATAGCAATAAATACAAAATCACTTTTTTCTTCGGAGTACATTATAAATAAAACATTATATATACAAAAAAGATTCACCTTTTAATTAACTTGATTTTTTCTTTAATATATGCAAAAAATTATACAAATTTATAGTCGGGGGATGTTCAAAGATAACTTATTTTAAAGAAAAAAGTCTGTCTAATACTCATCCGGCCACATTGTCCAAATTGCTTGTGTATTCCTCCAGATATTTTCTATGCACATCTACAGAAATGGAACGATAACATACATAATATATATATACACAAACAAAATTACTCTAATATGCTCTGCAAATTGCTCTCTTTACTTGACATTGTATCTTTAGCATCTATCTATATTAGTAAATATAAAGTTACCTTCTTTTTAATGTCTTCACAAAATTCTGCTTTCATGCATGGCCATAGTTATTTAACTATTCCTTTACTTATGGAAATTCAAGTAGTATTCAGTATTTTTAGAGCTTACATTCTTACACTGACTCCATGAATGGACTTTAGAGGGTCTCTTAAACCATTTGAAATTATAATAAAAATGTATATATGTGTGCATATGTGAATTACCTCTGGAGAAGAGTGTCTATAGCTTTCAGCACATTATCTAAGGAATCACAAAATGTAAAGGAACTTCATTACAGAATTTGTAGAATTGCAATTTCAGTGAAACTTTAGAAAACAGGATTGAATACAATTACAGAATAGTGTTTCTCAACTTTTAAAAAATCCAAGCTACGTTTTTATATACTGTACATACATATATATAATGATCCCTGGCAGAAATCACCACCTTCCACTCTTAATTCTGATAAATTCCCCTAAGGGAAGCATGCAAAGCACTCCCCATCCCTATCTATTCAGCCTGATCTTCAGTTTAGGCCCTTTTTTTTTTTCCTTTGAGACGAAGTCTTGCTCTGTCACCAGGCTGGAGTGCAGTGGCGTGATCTCAGCACACTGCAACCTCTGCCTCCCGGGTTCAAGCGATTCTTCTGCTCAGCCTCCAGAGTAGCTGGGACTACAGGAGCCCGCCACCATGCCCTGCTGATTTTTTTCTTTTGTATTTTTAGTAGAGAGGGGGTTTCACCATGTTGCCCAGGATGGTCTTGATCTCTCGACCTCGTGATTCGCTTGCCTTGGCCTCCCAAAGTGCTGGAATTATAGGCATGAGCCACCATGCCCGGCCCAGTTTAGGCTTTGATGGTACCTAGAGTAGGTAGAAGCAGACTTTAAAGCCCAAAACTTGCCCAAGGCATAGCCTAATAGGAAAATTCTATCCCATAAACCTGGCATCCCAAAAAGATTATACCCTAAAGGTAAAGATGAACTAGAAGGTAGTCATCACCGTATGATCCACTCCCAATCTCAATTCAAAACAAAAAAACAAAAACTTGTCATATACTAAAATTGGGGATTATCCATTCATGAGAAGTTGTAACCATGAGCTGTCATTCAAACCTCAGCCCAAATTTACATCACCTGAGTGGTCCAAAAGACTTCAAGCCATGAATGATGTATTTCAAATGATAATCCTCTACTGAAAAGAAAAAAGACTATTTTTCTAGGCCACATATAACCTTCCAAAATAAGCTCCCAAGGAAAGTAACCTTCTCACTGTCAAAAATAACCAAGCATACAAGGAAACAAGGCATCATAAATAACAGAAAAGACCCACCAAGGATCAAAATGTTGGATTATAAGAATTAGGCTGGGCGTGATGGCTCACATCTGTAATCGTAGCACTTTAGGAGGTCGAGGCGGGTGGATCACTTGAAGTCAGGAGTTTGAGACCAGCCTGCCCAACCTGGTGAAACCCCGTCTCTACCAAAAATACAAAAATTAGCTGGGCATGGTGGCGCGCACCTGTAATCCCAGCTATTTGGGAGGCTGAGGCAGGAGAATCGCTTGAACCTGGGAGGCGGAGATTGCAGTGAACAGAGATGAGAGATGGGTCCATTGCACTCCAGTCTGGGCAGCAAGAGCAAAATTCCATCTCAAAAGAAAAAAGAAGAAGAAAAGAAAAGAAAAAATATTTTTCCAGAATGAACACAAAATAAAGATACCCTCAAATGAAGACTACAGACCACTGCTAAAAGAAATTACAAATGATTTATTTTATGTAGAAGAAAAACGATCCCTCATGGAAGATCTGAGATGCAGGAAGAATGAACAGCAATACAGTGGTTAATAATTAGTAAGGACGCATGGCCATTGATAGCGTAAAAGAAAGATAACAACATCTTGTGAGGCCAGGCACAGTGGCTCATGCCTGTAACCCCATCTCTTGGGGAAGCCGAGGTGGGAGGATCACTGGAGCCAGGAGTTGGAGGCCAGCTTGGGCAACATAGTGAGACCCCGCCTCTACAAAAAAGAAAATAATTAGGTGTGGTGATACACACATGTGATCCCAGCTACTCAGAAGGCTGAGGTAAGATGATCCCTTGAGCCTGGAAGGCCGAGGTTGCAGTGAACTAAGATCATGCCACTTGTACTCCACAGAGCAAGACCTCGTCTTGAAAAAATAAAATAAAAATAAAAAATAACATCTTGTGAATTATTTAATTTATTTACTTATTTGAGACAGGATCTTGCCTTGTTGCCCAGGCTGGAGTACAGTGGCACAATCATGGCTCACTGCAGTCTCTACCTCTCAGGCTCAACCAATTCTCCCACCTCAGCCTCTGGAGTAGCTGGGACTACAGATACACGCTACCATGCCCAGCTAATATTTTTACTATATGTAGAGTCAGGGTCTCACTATGTTGCCCAGGCTGGTCTTGAACTCCTGAGCTCAAGTGATCCTCCTGCCTCAGCTTCCCAAAGTGCTTTACAGACGTGAGCCACCACAACTGTCCAGAATATTTTTTAAAAGACAGAATTAAAAATACATATAACCCAGTAGAAGTCGGGAGTTAAAGTGTTTTAAGTACCTTGTATTTTCTAAGAAGAGATTAAGGGTATTAAGTCTAGATATTAGTAAGTTAAATATGTGGAGTAAAATTTCTAGGCTAACTCCTAAAATCATATAAAAAGAGTCAGCCAGGCATGGTGGCTCATGCCTGTAATTGCAGCACTTTGGGAGGCCAAGATGGGCAGATCACCTAGGTCAGGAGTTCGAGGCTAGCCTGACCAACATGGTGAAACCCCATCTCTACTCAAAAAATAAATAAAGAAATAAATAAAAAGTAGCCGGGCATGATGGCGTACACCTGTAATCCCAGCTACTTGGGAGGCTGAGGCAGGAGAATCACTTGAACCCGGCAGGCAGAGGATGCAATGAGCCGAGATCGCACCACTGTGCCCCAGCCTGGGCAACAGAGGGAGACTTGGTCTCATAAAAAATAAAAATAAAAAATAAATAAAAAGATTCAAAATTGCAAATTGGAAAGGTATCGATTCACTTAAAACTTACCTATAAATTAAATGCAATATCAAAAACCCGAATTTTGTTGTTGTTGTGTCTTAGTTTTTGCAAAGTGCAAAGAAGGAATGCCCTTAATTAAATATTATATTACAAGACAAACTACTATATGTTTTTTCAAATTACAAAACTATCTGCTCTTCACTTTCTTCCTCCTCAAGATTCTGACACGCCCACCCATTGGAGAAGCATCCGGATAGCATGTAGGACTGTAGAGTGTGGGAGAAGAACAGGAAAGATGGGGGATAAGAAAGCAAACATATATATATATAACATTCCTCTACCTCACAGATCTGTACGAAGGAAACAGACAACACATTGGACTGAACAAATTCACTCACTGCATTTGCCTGCCTGGGACTCGGTCAGTGCCTTCCCTGAGTTCAGAAGCCTAGAAACTTCTCCAATCTGTTCTTCTCGAGAGCACTGTATTAGTAATCACACACCAGAAACAACTGACAAAAGATTACTAGCACTAGGCCAGGTGTGGTGGCTCACTCCTATAATCTTAGCACTTTGGGAGGTCAAGGCAGGAGGATCACTTAAGCTTAGGAGTTCAAGACCACTCTGGGCAACATAGTGAACCCTCATCTCTATTTAAAAAAAAAATTACTAGCACTAATAAAATATTAGCAGTACTCTCATGAGACCATGTAATTCTTTCAGGTACATTGTTAATGACCTTATTGAAATATGACTCATATGTCATATAATCCACCTGTTTAAAGCGTACAATTCAGCAATTTTTTTCGTGTGCTCACAGAGTTGTACAACCATCACTACAGTCTTAGCTTCAAATATTTTCTTTTCTTTTCTTTTCTTTTTTTTCTTTTGTGAGACGGAGTCTCGCACTGTCACCCAGGCTGGAGTGCAGTGGCGTGATCTCAGTTCACTGCAACCTCTGCCCTCCCGGGTTCAAACGATCCTCCTACCTCAGCCTCCTGAGTAGCTGGGATTACAGGTGCACACCACCACGCCTGGCTACTTTTTATATTTTTAGTAGAGACAAGATTTTTCCATGTTGGGCAGGCTGGTCTCGAACTACTGACCTCAAGTGATCCACCCACCTCCACCTCCCAAAGTACTGGGATTATAGCCATGAGCTACTATATCCAGCCTTCTTTGCTTTTTTATTTATTTTTTTTATTTTTATTTTTTTTATTTATTTTATTTATTTTTTTTTTTTTGAGAAGGAGTCTCGCTCTGTCACCCAGGCTGGAGTGCAGTGGCCAGATCTCAGCTCACTGCAAACTCCGCCTCCCGGGTTTACGCCATTCTCCTGCCTCAGCCTCCCGAGTAGCTGGGACTACAGGCGCCAGCCACCTCGCCCGGCTAGTTTTTTGTATTTTTTTAGTAGAGACGGGATTTCACCATGTTAGCCAGGATGGTCTCGATCTCCTGACCTCGTGATCCGCCCGCCTCGGCCTCCCAAAGTGCTGGGATTACAGGCTTGAGCCACCGCGCCCGGCCTGCTTTTTTATTTTTTTGACAGGGTCTTGCTCTGTCACCCAGCAGGGTGGAGTGCAGTGGCATGATCTCGGCTCACTGAAGCCTTGACCTCCCAGACTCACGTGATCCTCCCACCTCAGCCTCCCGAATACCTGGGACTACAGACACCCACCACCACCATGTCCAGCTAATTTTTGTATTTTTTGTAGAGACTGGGTTTCGCCATGTTGCCCAGGCTTGTCTTAAATTCCTGGGTTTAAGGAATCCTCCTATCCTCGGCCTCCCAAAGTGCTAGGATTACAGATGTGAGCCACCATTTCTGATCTTTTTTTATTTTTTGAGACTGGGTCTCACTCTGTAGCCCAGGCTGGAGTGCATTGGCACAATCATTTCTCATTATAGCCTCAACCTCGGGCTAAAGTGACCCTCCCACCTCAGCCCCCCAAGTAGCTGGCACCACAGGCATGTGCCACCATGCCGGGCTAATGTTTTTATTTTGTAGAGATGGATCTCCCTATGTTGTCCAGGCTGGTCTTGAATCCCTCTGCTGAAATGATCCTTCTATCTCAGCCTCCTAAAATGCTGGGATTACAGGTGTGAGCCATGGCTCCCAGCCACAGACATTTTCATCTCCCGCAAACCTAGGCAACCACAAATTTACTTTCTGTCCCTCAGAATTAATTTATGCTTTTAGAAAATGAATACATGTAGGCATGCATTAACGGAGATTTGATCATATCCTTTGAAAAAACGATTGAACTCCCTGGGTCAGGGGAGGTTAACTCAACAGTGGTAGTTCCAGGAATTTGTGACATGCCAGAAAATAAGAACTCAGGTTGAGAACAGTGATAGTTGCACTGTGTTAAGATGAAATTGATATTTATTATTTCCTTTTTTTTTTCTTTTACAAATGCTTTCTGAACTAACATGATGTACTAATCTCTAAGAAAAGTAAGCCTACTTGCCTCTCACTTAGATTGCAATCATAAAGGTCTAATTTTTCTGTAAAAACATTACTCTTCTTAGATTACAACATATTCGTAAACAAAACCCAAAAAAAGGCATGCTTTTGGTTTAACTGCCTTAAAACAAGCTGTTTTCTATTGTGAATGCTTGAAGTTGTCCAACATCTAATCTTCTGGAAAACAATTTGCTAATTTCGCGTATGATTGTTTTCTGTTTGGGGCATTGTGTGAGTGGTGCCTCTCTGAAGAACCTCACACACACAAGAAGCAGCTCCACTGCAAGGTGATTCACTTGAGAAGGTCTCTCCTTCCCTCCATTACCTTCCCAGCCCCCGCAAACACACACACAACCTGACACAGGGTGGGAGGACAGAAACTGCCCGTGCAACTGCAAAGAGATCTTGGCCACCAAAGCAGATAGATGGAATGTATCCATACCTGATAAAACTTTCCAAATAGTCATAGAATTTGGCAGTCGTAACATCACTAGGCATACAATGACTAGGGCTTCGTTTCTATGAAGGGGGCTGTGAAGCCTGCTGGGGAGAGAGGAATGAGGGACCATCTCCTTAGAGAAGTGGGTGGGTAGAAATCATTTCTTATATTTGGCAGGGGTGGAGGACAGGCTCCATGAGTCACGACTCAGGCATTTAGGGACCTGAGGCTTGGGTTTTCCCCTTCTGCATATTCTGTGTGTGGTAGGTAGACTTTGCTTCTGGGAGCATCTGTGGGAGACCACTATTTTTAGTTCTTATGAGAGGCAGGACGAGTGTTCAGTGAGTACTACCTGGGTGGGTCTTAGTGGTCTGTTTCTTGGAGTTTAGATTAGTTTGCTCTTGAAATTTCCCTTGGATGCATATGGCCTAACTCAGATGTGATATGATCAAACCTTCCCTGTAGTTAAGCAGAAAAAAACAAAATAAATTTGAATTTAAAAGGGGATGAGTATGCTCAGTCTGTTCTCCCTATTCTTTATCATGACTTTTGGGGATGTCTTGAATCTTAAAAACTTAAAATCTTCCAATGGGGAAAAGTAAGTAGGCTTTTCCTTTCTAAGAAGGGTAATGCTTAACATTTCTGGGATTTTGGTGATAAGTTTGCTACAAAACTGCTCCTACAGTTCAGAGAAAATGACACGGCAGAAATGAGCCACCAGCAGGGCCAGGCTGTCGGCTTTGAAATTCCAGAGGCCTGCCCAGCTCTTTTGGTTTCCTGGAATGCTTTCATTCAGTCGTCATGTGGTAGGTGAGGAAAAACCCTGCAACATCAGTGGTGAGCTGGAAGAATACCTCATCTGCCGTCAGGGGACTGAGGCCCAGGGCGACAGGCACACATCCCTGCCTGTGCTCAGCGGCACAGCCAACAGACCGCAGGGCAGGGGCACGCAGGCTCGCCCAGCAGCCGTGTCAGACCTGTGTGCACGAACTGACAGGTTCACGCCCAGGTCACAGACGCCCGTTGTCTCCTGGCCAGAGGTTGACGCACAGGCCAACTGTTGGACAGGCTCATGCTCTGTGTCATAAGAAAGGTGGAGCAGAGATGACTCAGGGAAAGGCTGCTTTCCCCTAACACTGGCATTTGATTAATCTCATCTCAAATGCTGTCACTCACCCAGAAAGGGCCTAAATGTGCCTTACTTCCGCTGCTGGAGCGGTGGAATGTGGCGGCAGCTGTCTGGATGATGTGGAAGCCCAGCGCGAGGAGGGAGGAAAAGTACCAGATCCCACTGAACCGGTCAGAGGAATGCAGGCAGGAGGGGAAACAGGCATCCGCACCGGGACTGGCCACATCCTAAGGCTGGAGGCTACCCTGCTGCAAAAAGGCCCATTAGTAGGGAAGCAACAGGAAAAGCATTTTCCAGGGGGGTTTTCCTTTTTTTCTTTTGAGATGGAGTCTCGCTCTGTTGCCCAGGCTGGGGTGCAATAGTGTGATCTCGGCTCACTGAAAGCTCCGCCTCCCGGGTTCAAGCGATTCTCCTGCCTCAGCCTCCTGAGTAACTGGGATTACAGGCATGCTCCACCACTCCCAGCTAATTTTTGTATTTTTAGTAGAGACATATTGGCCAGGATTACAGGCATGCTCCACCACTCCCAGCTAATTTTTGTATTTTTAGTAGAGACATATTGGCCAACTCCTGACCTCAGGTGATCTGCCCACCTTGGCCTCCCAAAGTGCTGGGATTACAGGCATGAGCCACTGCGCCTGGCTGGCTTTTCGTTTTCACACAGCCTTGAAGAACTTCGGGAAGAGCTGTCGTTAGTAGAACCTAAGATGGACTGAATCCCTTGCGTAGGTGAATTTGTGTCTAGGACCTCTTATACATGTGAAGCCTGGAAATCGAAGATAATGTCAGGGCTTGTGGAAATAATCATAGCTATTAATTATGACATATCATTAACTACAATTAATTGCATTAATAACAATAGTATTAAACATTTACTTTGTTCCAGGCCCTGATCTAAGACCCTGATCTAAGATGTTTTCCTTGATTATCTCATGTGATCCTCTCAACAACTCTCTTAAAACAATGCTTTTAGCATGCCCATTGTACCAATGAGGACATGGGGACCCAGAGAGGCAGCACACAAGATCACCCAGCTGACATGAGGCCATCCAGTACTGAAATCAGGCCAGGCTGGTGGCTCATGCCTGTAATCCCAGCACTTTGGGAGGCAGAGACAGGTGGATCATTTGAGGTCAGGAGTTCGAGACCAGCCTGGCCAACATGGTGAAACCCCTTCTCTACTAAAAATACAAAAATTAGCTGGGCGTGGTGGCACATGTCTGTAATCCCATCTATTCGGGAGGCTGAGGCTCAAGAATCACTTGAACCTGGGAGGCAGAGGTTGCAGTGAGCCAAGAGTGTGTCACTGCACTCCAGCCTGGGCGACAGAGTGAGACTCTGTCTCAGAAAAAGAAAGAAATCAATGAAATGTGTAATTTCAAACTCCAGACTGTGGCTGGAAGGGCAGACCTCACTCATGTTTTCAAAAGTGAGTATCTTTCCACTAGCCAAGTTAGGATTGCCTCTGGCAAGCAAGAAATTGGGGAAAGATGAAAGGAAATAGCCCCCTTCTGCTTGCCCCAGGCTGGACAGCGGTGTGGCAGTGCATGGCTCTCAGCATGGACTTGGAAGCCGAATTCCGGACTCTTCCTTCTCCCACATTCCCAAGGGGGCAGAGGCAGTCTTTGAGAGAATAACTTTCCCCATCATTCCCGGATCCCAAGCCAAGCATGAATCGTGAAATAATCAGTTTAGGCCGGGTGCGGTGGCTCACGACTGTAATCCCAGCACCTGGGGAGGCTGAGGCAGGCGGATCACAAGGTCAGGAGATCGAGACTAATGAGTTTGCAAGTGAGCCGAGATCACACCACTGAACTCCAGCCTGGACAACAGAGCGAGACTCCATCTCAAAAAAAAAGAAAGAACCAGCTTAATTGTAGAGTGAGTGGGAACACACACAGCCAACACACACATATATTACCCATACGCACATCAGAGGATCCACAGGTACCCTCTGTTGGCAAAGCAGCAGCCCAGGTCACTTTTAACTTCTGTATTTATTTTGTAGAGACAGGGTCTCACTCTGTCACCCAAACTGGAGTGCAGTGGTTTAATCACGGCTCACTGCAGCTTCAACCTCCTGAACTCAAGCAATCCTTACACCTCAGCCTCCCTACTAGCTGGGATTACAGGCATGCCACCATGCCCAGCTAATTTTTTTTATTTTAAGTTTTTGCAGAGACTTGTTGAAAGAAAAACCTTAGCCAAATTAAGTTTAACACAGTTTAATTGAGCAAAGAACGCTTTGCGAATCAGGCAGCCTCCCAAGCCAGAGTAGCTCAGAGAGACTCCAGGGCAGCCACACGGTGGAAGATTTATAGACAGAAAAAGGAAAGTAACATAAAAAATAGAAGTGAGGTATAGAGACAATTGGATTGGCTATAGCTTGGCGTTTGCCTTATTTGAACACAGTTTGAACAGTTGGCCCTCTTTGGCCAAAACTCTCTGATTGGCACAAGAGTGTTTATACCTCCATTTATACCATCGGTTTATACCTCCATTTAGGTTGTATATAGTTCACTATATACAGAGAAACCTTGAAGTTGAACTTAAAATATGTAAGGAGGCCACATTAGGCTAAACTTGATTTAACAGACAAGGTCTCACTATGTTGCTCAGGCTGATCTCAAACTCCTGACATCAAGCAATCTTCCTGCTTCAGCTTTGATGAACCTCAGGAGGGGAGGTCATTAGCAGAACCTAAGATGGACTGAATCTCTTGTGCGGGTGAACTCTTGTATAGGATCCCTATATGTGAAGCCTGGAAATAGAAGATAGTATCAGGGCGGGTATAGTAATCATAGCTATTATTAGCAGCCTCCCACAGTGCTGGGACTACAGGTGTGAGCCACTGAACTCAGCCCCAGGTCACTTATCTTTAAGGTGAACCGTAGCATGCCTCAGAAGTACCAGAAGGACCTGTTCAAACACAGGGTGCTGGCCCCGCCTCCGGAGTTTCTGACCCAATAATCCTGCATGGGGCCTGAGAATTTGACCCATGTGTTCCCAGGTGCTGACACCACTGGTGGGAGACTACTCTCTGGGAACTATTGTTTGAAGAGTGAAAGCTCTAGAAATATGTATAATTTCTGGTCACACATCACTGCCTGTTTAAATGTGATACCAGGCCCGACTTGGTGGCTCACGCCTGTAATCCCAACACTTTGGGAGGCCAAGGTGGGTGGATCACCTGAGGTCAGGAGTCCAAGACCAGCCTGGCCAACGTGGTGAAACCCCGTCTCTACTAAAAATACAAAAATCAGCCAGGCGTGGTAGTGGACACTTGTAATCCCAGCTACTTGGGAGGCTGAGGCAGGAGAATTGCTGGAACCCAGAAGGCAGAAGTTGCACTGAGCTGAGATCGTGCCATTGCACTCCAGCCTGAGCGCCAAGAGTAAAACTCCATCTCAAAATAATAATAGTAGTAATAATAATAATAAAATGTGCTAGCAGTTCTCAAGGATTTTCATCCTTGCAGCCTGTATGCTTTCCTGTTGCTGCTGTCATCAGTTACACTCACAAGCGGAGTGGCTTTACACAGCACAGATCATCTCACTGTTCTGGAGGTCAGAAGTCAGAAATGGGTCAGCAGGGCTGCTTTTCCTTGTGGAGGGTATAGGGGAGAATCCATGTCCTTTTCGGGCTTCTAGAGGCTGCCTGTGTTCCTTGGCTTGCAGCCCCTTCCTCCATCTGCAAAGCAGAGCAGCAGAGGTGCATCTTCAACCCCTCTGCTCCTCTCTCGCACACACACACTTCTGCCCCCATCATCACATTGTTGTCTTTGTCTCTAACCCTCCTGTCTCCCTTTTATAAGGACCTCATGATGACATTGGGCCCATTCAGGTAATCCAGGACACCTTTTACATTTTAAGATGCTTACTAACATCTGCCAAGTCCTTTTTTTCCCTAGAAGGTAGCATATCCACAGATTTCAAAGATTAGGAGATGGGTGTCTTTAGGGACCATCCACCCATCCTACCACGTGCCTAAACTCCAGCAGGTGGCCAGGCATGGTGGCATGCACCTGTAGTTCCAGCTACTCAGGAGGCTGAGGTGGGAGGATTCCTTGAGCCTAGGAGGTCAAGGCTGTAGTGTGCAATGATGGGGTCTGTGAGTAGCCACTGCACTTAAGCCTGGGCAACATAGCAAGACCTCATCTCAAAAAAAAAAAAAAAAAAAAAAAAAAAAAAAAAAAAAACTCCAGCAAATATCCTTCCATCCCGTATCTCCCACAAAAATGAAAAAAAGGAAGAAACTAAAAGAGCATCAGGATTTGCATGATGCTAAGTCAGAAGGTAAAGTCACATTTTCCCCTTCTTCTGATTTACCTGGTCGCAGGAGGGGCTGGTGGGAAAAGTCAAAGAGCCCGAAGAGGAGCAGGGAAGGAAGGACTAGGGCGGCTAGAAGAGGGAAGGAGTTAGTGACATGCGCCAATGTGGGCCTCTTGACCATGCCCCAAACACCTGCTCAGTCTACCTGCTACTTTCTGGACTTTCTAGGACTGGAACCCTGGTCTCTTCCCTTTTGAGTCAAGAGACCTTAGTGTCCCCACTAGACTTGCAGGGCAGCAGTGCCTGTGCAGCCCCCAGCACTGCCTTCCGATCCTGCCTGCAGGCCACCTGGGAAAGATGCAGAAAGAGAAAGTGCACTGAAAGGCTAGACTCTTGTGTGTTGAAATTTCTGCTTATTACCGTTGGAACTTTTCTGAAGTCCCAGCCTGAAGGCTGTGAATCCTCTGTCTGTGGGTGTGTTAGTCAGCTAGGCCTGCCACAACAAAGTACCATAGACGGGGCGCCCTAAACAACAGAAGCCTATTTCCTCACAGTTCTGGAAGCTGGAAGCCCGAGATCAAGGTATCAGCAAGGTGGTTTCTTCCGAGGCCTCTCTCCTTGGCTTGCAGGTGACTGGCCTCTCTCTGTCCTCACTTGGTCTATGCACATAGGTCCTGCTGTCTCTCTTCTTAGAAGGATGCCACTCATTGGATTATGACCCTAATGACCCAACTAACTTAATCGTCTCTTTAAAGACCCTATTTCTCAAGAGAGTTACATTCTGAGAGTTAGGACTTCAACATATGCATTTGTTCGGGGGTGGGAGGACACAAGTGGCTCATAACATTGGGCTAAGACCCTGGGAGGTAAAGAAAGATCACTCAATTTTTCCCTGGTGTAACAGGTGGACTAGGCCCAAGGAGGATGAATGCTGGGAAAGGGAGTCCAAGCTGTTAACTTTAAAAGTGCTCTCTGGGGGCTGGGCGTGGTGATTCATGCCTATAATCCCAGCAAACAAACGAAAACAGGCAGTTGTGGGTTGTGGGGCACCCTTTTTTTTTTTGAGACGGAGTCTCGCTCTGTCGCCAGGGCTGGAGTGCTGTGGCACGATCTCCGCTCTCTGCAACCTCCGCCTCCCGGGTTCAAGCGATTCTCCTGCCTCAGCCTCCTGAATAGCTGGGATTACAGGCGCACACCACCACACCTGCCTAATTTTTGTATTTTCAGTAGAGTCAGGGTTTCACCATGTTGGTCAGGCTGGTCTCAAACTCCTGACCTTGTGATCCGCCTGCCTTGGCCTCCCAAAGTGCTGGGATTACAGGCTTGAGCCACCCCACCAGGCCCAGAACTGCCTTTTCACAGCTATGTTGGGTTAGGGTTGGGAAAAATGCAGAAAAGGTCAAAGAAGCCTCCAAAACCCCAGGCTTAGTCTGTGTAAGCAAACAGCATCATTTATGGCTAGCAGTCGCCAGTGCCAACTCCCTGCAGGTTATTTATTTGATGCACGATTCACAGCTAGTCCCCTAAATTCTACCAAGTCCACACACACCCTCGACACAGTGGAAATAAAGGAGCAGCCAGTGAGTGTTTGTGTCAGATGTTCTTTGAAAGGGCTGTTTGATAGAAATGATTTCATTCTCAAGGCATGGCTTTGATACGGAAGTCAAACAGCCAAACAGCCGGCAAGTTGAAACAAACCAAACAGCCTTATCTTATTCTTGATTCATGGGTTCCTCTCTCTTCAAAGCCCCTTAAAGGCCAGACTCTGCGAATTGTAACGTGTTAGAGTAATTACTGTTGCAAAGTCCTTCCCGGAATGGGTTGTGTCTTTGACTTACAGGATGTGAATTCTCTGACATTTTTCCTTGATAAACCTTTGCTAGACTCTGGTCAAACTCACTAGCCAATATAGGTTTAAATACAGGCACACATTGTTAATCTCATTTTTCTTTCCTTTTTTTTTTCTTTTTTTTTTTTTTTGGAGACGAAGTTTTGCTTTTGTCACCCAGGCTGGAGTGCAATGGCGCGATCTTGGCTCACTGCAACCTCTGCCTCCCGGGTTCAAGCAATTCTCCTACCTCAATCTCCTGAGTAGCCGGGATTACTGGCGCCTGCCACCACGCCCAGCTAATTTTTTTGTATTTTTAATAGTGACGGGGTTTCACCATGTTGCCCAGGCTGGTCTCGAACTCCTGACCTCAGGTGATCCACCCACCTTGGCCTTCCAAAGTGCTGGGATTACAAGTGTGAGCCACCGTGCCCGGCAATTGTACTTTTCTTAGGCGTTGCAGATGTGTTTTTCACAAATCAAGGGTTTGTGGCAACCATGCATGGAGCAAGTCTATCAGCACCGTTTTTCCAACAGCGTGTGCTCACTTCGTGTCTCTGTGTCAGCATTTTTTAGCAATTTTTTTTTCTTTTTGAGACCGAGTTTCACTCTTGTTGCCCAGGCTGAAGTGCAATGATGTGATCTCGGCTCACTGCAACCTCCGCCTCCTGGGTTCAAGCAATTCTCCTGCCTCCGCCTCCTGAGTAGCTGGGATTATAGGTGCCCGCCACCATGCCCAGCTAATTTTTTGTATTTTTACTAGAAATGGGGTTTCACCATTTTGGCCAGGCTAGTCTTGAACTTCCTACCTCAGGTGATCCACCCGCCTCGACCCCCCAAAGTGCTGGGATTACAGGTGTAAGCCACTGCCCCCGGCCAGTAATATTTTTTATTTATTTTTAGTAGAAAGATCAGGTGATTGGGCTCAGACCAGCCTCGGTTTGAATCCCATCTCTACCACTCACTGGTTTGAGGAAAATGTTCTGTTTCTTTCTATGGAACAGATCACCCCCAAAACTTAACGTCTTAAAGCAATCATCTCATCACTTCTCAGTCTCTGGGGGTCAGGAATTTGGAGAGAGCTTTGGCAGGGTAGTTCTGGCTCAGCGTCTCTCCTGAGCGTGCAGTTTCTCCAGGTGAGAGCTGGAGCAAGTGGGGCTGGCTGAGCCTCTCCTATAGTTTCAAGGCTTTTCAGGTAGTCTTTCACATGGACTCACTTGGGCTTCCTTACAGCATGGCAGCCTCAGGACAACTGGCTGCTTATGTGCTGACTGGTAAAAGTTATATCACCTGTTCTGATCTAGCCTCAGAGGCCATGCAGTGTCACTTCCTTCCAATTGTCTTAATTATAGGCAAATCACAAACCTCTCAGATTCAAGGAAAAGGGAATTAGTCCACCTCTTTTTTTTTTTTTTTCCTGTTTGTTTGTTTCTTTTTGTTTTTTTGAGACAGGGTCTCCCTCTGCTGCCCAGACTGGTATAAAGTGGCACAGTCACAGCTCACTGCAGCCTTGACCTTCTGGGGTCAAGTGATCCTCCCACCTTAGCCTCTGGAGTAGCTGGGACTACAGGTGCACGCCACCACACCAGGCTAATTTGTGTGTGTATATATATATACATATTTTTTTTTTTTTTTTTTTTTTTTTGTAGAGATGGGGTTTTCACCATGTTTCCCAGGCTGGTCTCAAACTCCTGGGCTCAAGGGATCCTCCCACATCAGCCTCCCAAAGTGCTGGGATTATAGGTGTGAGCCACTGCATCTGGCCTAGACTCTACCTCTTAAAGGGAAGCAGCAAAGTTCTAGAGCACAGATTGGCAAACTGTCGCCCTCAGCCCACGGAATGGGCTCAACTCTCAAACACAAACAAGCCTGTACATGTACACATTGCCCAGGGCTGTGCCACAGTGACAGAGTAGTCAGGTCAGACAGCGAATGATCCACACATCCTAAAATACGTGCTGGATGGCTTTTAACAGAAAAAGTTAGTGAACACCTGTTCTAGAAGGACATGTCCGATGGAAGATACTGTTGCAGCCATCTTTGGAAAATGCAGCCTCCCAAGAGCTGGTTACCAGCCTCTCAACGTTAGCTCCACCTCCAAATATGTAAAGTGGAATAATAATCCCATGTACAAATTACTCAGCAGAATTCTATGCCTGTGACAGGCAAAGTATACAATTGCATTTTTCCTTCCTGGGCTTCATTATGGTTTGAGAGCTACCGAAAGGTCTTATAAGGCTGCACTGTGGGTCTGTTAGCAGTGCCAGAAACTCCCCACTTCAGATACCCCTTGGAGTTAAGGCCAAGTTTACAGAAACCTCCCTTTTAAAATACACATTTATTACCCTTGAGGGAAGAAATGTTTGCAAAAATCCCTTCTAAAATGCCCCCTCCCCACATAAAATGCATTCTCTTATCATTTGATAAGAGAATAGTTTTAGCTAAATTTTTACCTCTCAAAGAACAAGTGTCTCAGGGAATGAGGGAGTGAGTTAATTTGGGCTGGAGCCAGTGCGGGGAAACGGGCTGTCAGCGTGTCTCCAGTTGCCTACAGAGATAGACTTGAGAAATTTTAGCTACTGCACGAGTGTGCTCAGGGCTCACTGCTTCAGACAAAGCAATGAAAAATGCCTGTTTCTTGGCTTCCCCCGTCTCCATCGGCTCCCTTTTCCTACTGCCCAGACATGCTTCAATGCCCTCTCTGTTGTCAGCATCTGCCTTGGGCGTTTTCTCTCCTCACCTGGGCGTGTCCAAGGCCAATCCTCCAGCAACCCCTGAGATCATCTCCTTGTGACCCAGTTTTCCTCCCTGCTGGAAATTCAAACAGGGTCATCCTGAAGCCTATTTGTTAACAGGCATCTGTGCTCTTTCTCTTTAGAAGTGAGTTTCTAGTCAAGAAAATAGAGGCTCCCCAACCAGCACCAACTGTGTGGTAACATTACTCCTTCCAGTCCCAGCTTTTCTACTCATTTACTCAAATACCACCAAAATTATCAACTCTATTTATGCATCTTTTAAAAAATTATTTTGTCGGCTGGGCACAGTGGCTCATGCCTGTAATCCCAGCACTTTGGAAGGTCGAGGCTGGCAGATCACATGAGGTCAGGAGTTTGAGACCAACCTGACCAACATGGTGAAACCCCGTCTCTACTAAAAAATACAAAAATTAGCCGGGCGTGGTGGCGGGCACCTGTAATCTCAGCTACTCGGGAGGCTGAGGCAGGAGAATCACTTGAACCCAGGAGGCAGAGGTCGCGGTGAGCTGAGATTGTGCCATTGCACTCCAGCCTGGGCAACAGAGCGAGATTCCATCTCAAAAAAATCAATAAATAAAATAAAAATAAAGTCTTCTGTCTCCTCTCCAAGTTATGCTTGACTCCAATAACTTGTTTTGTTGTTGTTGTTGTTGGAGACGGAGTTTCACTCCTGTTTTCCAGGCTGGAGTGCAGTGGCACTATCTCAGCTCATGGCAACCTCTGCCTTCTGGGTTCAGGCAACTCTCCTGCCTCAGCCTCCCAAAACTGGGGTTACAGGCATGCGCCACCACCCCTGGCTAATTTTGGGTTTTTTTTTTTTTTTTGTATTTTTAATAGAGGTGGGGTTTCTCCATGTTGGTCAGGCTGGTCTTGAACTCCTGACCTCAGGTGATCTGCCAGCCTTGGCCTCCCAAAGTGCTGGGGACTCCAGTAATTCTTAAAATCTACTCAGCTTCACCCTATGCTATACTGAAAGAATCGTTTCTTTTTGATACAGCTATTTGCCACCATGGTATTTTCGTATCAAATATTATGAGTGTTTTGGGGATGGTTGGGAGGGGAAGTGTGCAATTTATGATTAGAGACCATTCCTTTTGACCCATACTAATTTTTATAGCATTTTCTCCCTTTCTATTCAGCCTAAATGTACATTTATGCAAATTGTATATAATACTTGGCAGTATCCTGGAACCCCAGCTCGATACTGGCCAAGACCAACACAACTTGTGCTACTCCAGGAAGAATTGTGGTTTGGAAATGTTACTCGGCTGGAGCCAGAAAAAAGTGACAACTGGCTGGACGCGGTGGCTCACGCCTGTAATCCTAGCACTTTGGGAGGCTGAGGCAGGCGTATTGCCTGAGCTCAGGAGTTCGAGACCCGTCTGGTCAACGTGGTCAAACTGTCTCTACTAAAAATACAAAAATTAGCCGGGCATGGTGGTGGGCACCTATAATCCCAGCTACATGGCAGGCTGAGGCAGAGGAATTGCTTGAACCCAGGGGCAGAGGTTGCAGTGAGCCAAGATTGTGTCACTTCACTCCAGCCTAGGCGAAAGATCGAAACTCCATCTCAAAAATGAAACGAAATAAAATAAAATAAAATAACAATTGTTACTGGGTAGCTGCTGCAGCAGCTTTGCCTAGCATATGCATAGCACTTTGCAACTTACAAAGGGCTATTACATAATTTAAGTCTTTCATGTTCACTGTAACAGCCATCCTATAGTTATTGTCCCATTCCACAGATGGTCATAAAATGAAGCATAGAACTGTATTGCCTTTGAACACAGACCAACCAATTTATACCCAAGGTCTGTTAACTCATCTGGGCATTAATTGTTCATAAACTCATACTTCCTAAGAGTACTGGGCACTGGACACTGTGGGTCAACATTGCTTCCTAGCCAGGCTCATGCCTGTAATCCCAACACTTTGAGAGGAGGTTAGAGGATGGCTTGAGCCCAGGAGTTTGAGACCAGCCTGGGCAACACAGGGAGACTCGGTCTCTACAAAATTCAAAATTAAAAAATTAACCAGGAATGGTAGCATGCACCCATGGTCCCAGATACTCAGGAGGCTGAGGCAAGATCACTTGAGCCCAGGAGTTCGAGGCTGCAGTGAGCCATGATTGTGCCACTGCACACCAGCCTGGGCAACAGTGAGACTGTCTCAAATACAAGCAAAACAAAACAAAAGACATTAAACCATTGTTTCCTTTACTCCTTTCTCCAGAATGCTAACTTTTTTTGTTCCTGAGAAAGACTTTATATCTAATATTACTTACGAAGTGAGGTGCTACCAACAATTCATGTAAGCTGAAATTTTGCCTTCAAAAACCTACTTCCTAATCTGATTCCTCTTACATTAGCAATAGAAAATGGACTAAAAGACCAGGCATGGTGGCTCATGCCTGGAATCCCAGCACTTTGGGAGGCTGAAGCGGGTGGACCACTTGAAGTCAGGAGTTCAAGACCAGCCTAACCAACATGGTGAAACCCCGTCTCTGCTAAAAATACAAAAAAATTAGCCGGGCGTAGCGGCGGGCACCTGTAATCCCAGCTACTCAGAAGGCTGAGGCAGGAGAATCGCTTGAACCCAGGAGGCAGAGGTTGCAGTGAGCCGAGATGGCACCACTACGCTCCAGCCTGGGAGACAAGAGCAAAAACTCCGTCTCAAAAAAAAGGAAGTGGACTAAAATATTATGATAGACTTCAAGATATATCTAATACAAAGGTTTTGGTTGTTTTATTTTATTTTATTTTATTTATTTATTTTTTTTTTTTGAGACGGAGTCTTGCTCTGTTGCCCGGGCTAGAGTGCAGTGGCCGGATCTCAGCTCACTGCAAGCTCCGCCTCCCAGGTTTACACCATTCTCCTGCCTCAGCCTCCGGAGTAGCTGGGACTACAGGCGCCCGCCACCTCGCCCGGCTAGTTTTTTTGTATTTTTAGTAGAGACGGGGTTTCACCGTGTTAGCCAGGATGGTCTCGATCTCCTGACCTCGTGATCCGCCCGTCTCGGCCTCCCAAAGTGCTGGGATTACAGGCTTGAGCCACCGCGCCCGGCCGGTTGTTTTATTTTTACATCAGCAACCATCTGGGAATAACTAAAAAACATGTATGAGATGACTGGTCAATGTTTCAGAACTTCTTTTACGACTGAAACTGAAATTCAAAGGTCCTATGAAATCAGAATTTTGAGTGTTACAAGAGTTCCACTAACGAATGAACTGAACAGCAGAGTTGCAGCCTGTGATTCCGTTGTTTCATTGCACACCACCCGCCTGGCACTAAACTAGACAATGGAGACACTGGTCGCCATGGATATGGGATGGCATCATCTGACCACGTTGGTGTAGAAGTTAGCTTTAGATGTTCTCACACCTTTCACAAGGACCACGGGTCCCCCTGGTCAAAATGAAGGGATTCCCCTTATGGAACTATTGATGATGTTGTTACTGTGTGCCATTTACTGAGTTAATACACTGAGCATTTCCCATATATTACTTCCTTTCAGCCTCTCAACAACCTATAAGGAAGCTTTTCATTCTTATCCTCATTTTAGACAATAAAAACCAGATGTTTATAGAGCTTCAGCAACCTTCCCTAGGTAACACACTTTTAAATCAAGGTCTGCCTCCAAAACTTACATTACTTTTTAATATTTTGAGATGGGATCTTGCTATGTTGCTCAGGCTGGACTCAAACTCCTGGGCTTAATCAATCATCCCACCTCAGCCTTCCAAGCAGCTGGGACGACAGAACTGTGCCACATTCTTAAACATCATACAATATCGCCTTTCAGGCATGAAAAGCAGAGGGAATTATTTATTCATTTGATAGAGCTTTGGTAATGTAAGTGGATACACTTAGGGCTAGTCCTCTGGCTTGTTACCATGGTAAGCTAGGGAAATATAGTTGAGGGGCCTGCGGCAGAGCTTGGAGAGGGTCTGGGATGTTAAATTCTCAAGTATTTGAACTTAGCAACAGGACTTGGTCCCATCCACACCCTGCTCTCCACCCCAGCTGGAAATCATTAGTGCTGACTATAGAGGCAAAGGGAAACATGTAAGTGTTTTTGTTTTGATTTTCTTTGGGGTTTCCTTTTTGTCTTTTCTGAACTGAAGGGTGATAGAGAAGGTATGGAAAAAGTTTGAAACCACTGGCAGGGGTCCACCCTACAAGCCCTGAGAATCTTGAGGTAACTTCTGCCATTTTCCAAGGTGCAAGGAAGCGAAGGCTGGAGCCGGTCCTGCTGTGTAATTTCGAGGTGGGAGGTGGGGGCGTGTTAACAGAAATGACAAGCAGGGGCTTTGGAAAGATGTTGTGGGGCCTTGGTCATGGGGAGAGTGAAGGCTGCTAACTAGAATGTAGGGAATCTGGAGACAGCTGCCGTTGGAAGGCTGTGGAGGGCTGGGGCGGGCTGGGGCGGGTGCAGTGGTAGAGCTGGTCAGGATTGGGTTGAAAGAGCAAGCAACAACTTTGCACCACCCCTACCCCAGCACTTTAGTTTACAAAAGATGGAGCAGCAATTGTATTTTCTCCAGGCATCTCAAATCAGTTAGGGGGCTGGAGGCCTGGGATGGGAGGGTGTGAGGCTGCTCTAAGCTGGGTGATCAAGGGAGCTGTAGGGAAGTTTACATTTTCCCCCTGAAGCCTTGATAATTTGAGTCTGTAAAACAAACAGATAGTAAGTTAACAGGGGGAAAAAAAAAAGCATACCCCGGTTTTTTTTTAAGACAGGGTCTTGCTCTATTGCCCAGGGTAGAGTGCAGTGGTGCGATCATAGCTCACAGCAGCTTCGACCTCCTGGACTCAAGCAATCCTCCCGCCTCAGCCTCTGAGTAACTGAGGCTACAGGCTTGTGCCACACCTGGCTGGCATACAAATTTCGCTAATGTGCACACATGTGCATGAGTCATACAAATTATGAAAACTCTTCTGCCATAGGAAAAAAAATACATGTGAAAAATCCAAAAAAAAAAAAAAAAGAAAGACCATGCAGTTAATACATTTATACCATCGCTTTTCGTTTTTTTGAGGGAGAGTCTCACGGTCACCCAGGCTGGAGGGCAGTGGCATAATCTCAGCTCACTGCAGCCTCCATCTCCTGGGTTCAAGCGATTCTCCTGCCTCAGCCTCCCAAGTAGCTGGTAGCTGGAATTACAGACATGTGCCACCACATCTGGCAATTTTTTTTTTTTTTTTTTTTTTTTTTAGTAGAGACAGCATTTCGCCATGTTGGCCAGGCTGGTCTTGAACTCCTGGGCTCAAGTGATCTGCCCACCTCGTCCTCCCAAAGTGCTAGGATTACAGGCGTGAGCTACCATGCCTGGCCGAGTTAATGCTTTTATACCATCTTGATGTTACTGAGTAGGGACTCAGAGAATGGCAAGAACAGGTTATGGGAGGGAGGGGAGAGGGAAGGTGAGGGAACAGGCAGGTTAAATCTCACAGGTAGCAGTCCTCAGAGAGAACAGAAGGTAGTCTGTGGTTAAGTGTTTCTCTGTCAGATTTTTAAAGGTGTCGGACACTCAGTTAATCTCTCCTAGGTTTGGATAGGCGGAGGGCCTCAGAGAAAGCCTAGCTGTTTATTTCATTGCTGCAGATTTTCCCTGCAGATGTACGTCTCCTCCACAAAAGGCAACTTGGCAGGGCTGTTCCTGTCTGTGGGCCCTCTGAGCAGCCATCTCAAGAATATGCCAAAGAAGTACATTTTGAGGTAAAATTTTTAGTTTTTTTTTAAAGCTCTCTCAAAGGAGAGGACATATGAATTGAGACAGTGATGAGACGAATTTTTATTGTTTAAAAAATTTTTTTATTTTATTTTTTATTTTTGAGACAGACTTTTGCTCTTGTTGCCCAGGCTGGAGTGCAATGGCGAGATCTCAGCTCACCACAACCTCTGTCACCCGGGTTCAAGCGACTCTCCTGCCTCAGCCTCCTGAGTAGCTGGGATGACAGGCATGCGCAACCATGCCTGGCTAATTTTGTATTTTTAGTAGAGATGAGGTTTCTCCATGTTGGTCAGGCTGGTCTCGAACTCCCGACCTCGGGTGATCCGCCCGCCTCCGCCTCCTCAAGTGCCTGGCTGAGATGAATTTTTAATATTAAGCACAAGGAGAAGTCATCTCAACATATGCACTCTCACGCACTCCTTGCAGGTCTCTTCATGCACTAGGAACCAAAGCATCTAAAAGTAGGAACTTTCCCCCTCAAAAAAGAACCCTCAGGGAGTTTCCAAGATGTTTCTTTTTTTTTTTTGAGACAGTGTCTCTGTCACCCAGGCTGGAGTGCAGTGGCGTGATCTCGGCTCACCATAGCCTCCGCCTCCCAGGCTCAAGTGATTATCATGCCTCAGCTTCCCAAGTAGCTGGGATTACAGATATGTGGCCCCACGCCCAGTTAATTTTTGTATTTTTAGTAGAGCGGGGTTTCACCATGTTGGTCAGGCTGGTCTTGAACTCCTGACCTCAAATAATCCACCCACCTCGGCCTCCCAAAGTGCTGGGATTAAAGGTGTGAGCCACCGCGCCTGGCTGAACTCGTCTTCTTAGGCCAGTACTTTCTGTGGTCTCCCTATGGCAGCCACAGTTCCAGCATCCCTTGCAGATGACAAAGTCCACAGGAAGAAAAGGGATGTCCCTGACTTGGGTGGCTTTAGATAGTGAGGTAAACTTTCCCAGAACATTCCCATCTGACCTCCCTTCTCATCTCTTTGTCTTGTAGACTGGTGAAGATTCAGTCTCCATGTCTAGGTAGGGGCTTTGCCACCTCTAAAACTCAGAGCTGTGGAAAAGATCAACAGCACTGGGGTCTCATTAGCAAGCAGGACAGGGAGAATGGTTATGAGGAGGCAAACAACAATGTTTGCCACGGGCGTAAAGGCATGCAAAAGGCTAGTATGTTCTGGAAATGATAGTCAAATAAGAAATTGTCAGGAGAAGGTAATAAAATATGCTGCAGCCCATTTGTAAAGAAGTTACCGGCTGGCCGGGCGCGGTGGCTCATGCTTGTAATCCCAGCACTTTGGGAGACCAAGGCAGGAGGATCACGAGGTCAGGAGATCGAGACCATCCTGGCGAACACAGTGAAATCCCGTCTCTGCTAAAAATACAAAAAAAAAACTATTAGCCAGGTGTTGTGGCAGGTGCCTATAGTCCCAGCTACTCGGGAGGCTGAGGCAGGAGAATCGCTTGAACCCAGGAGGCGGAGCTTGCAGTGAGCCAAGGATCGTGCCACTGCACTCCAGCCTGGGCCACAGAGCAAGACTCCATCTCAAAAAAAGAAAGAAAGAAGTTACCAGCTAATATTTGGCTGCATTGTATAGGTCCATGTTCCTTAAGCTTTTAAAATTTAAAGACAGTGAGATATCAATGTTAGGAGATTTTTAGTATTCCTTTTTTACGTAGTAATCATATAAAATTTCCTTCAAAAAACAAATGCTCAAGACCGGGTGCAGTAGCTTATGCCTGTAATCCCAGTACTTTGGGAGGATGAGGAGGGTGGATCGCTTGAGCCCAGGAGTTCAAGACCAGCCTGGGCAACATAGCAAAACCCCATTTCTACAAAAACTATAAAATATTACCTGGGTGTGGTGGCACAGGCCTGTAATCCAGCTACTCTGGAGGCTGAGGCGGGAAAATCACCTTGTTGCAATGAGCCTGAGTAACAGAACAAGATCCTGTCTCAAAGGAACTGAAAGAAAAATAAAAAAGGTTCAAAACAAAAATTACACAGCAACATATATAGTAACACTAAAATTTCATAATCTAGGCTGGGCGTGGTGGCTCATGCCTGTAATCCTAGCACTTCGGGAGGCCGAGGCGGGTGGATCAATCACCTGAGGTCAGGAGTTCGAGACCAGCCTTGCCAGCATGGCGAAACCCCTTCTCTACTAAAATTACAAAAAAAAATTAGCCGAGTGTGGTGGCAGGTGCCTGTAATCCCAGCTACTAGGGTGGCTGAGGCAGAAGAATCGCTTGAACCCGGGAGGTGGAGGTTGCAGTGAGCTGAGGTCGTGCCACTGCACTCCAGCCTGGGCAACGAGAGTGAAACTCCAAAACTCTGTTTCAAAAAAAAAAAAAAAAGTTATAATCTAGTCATATCATAGCAGTGAAGAAATAACCATGTGTGTAATTCTTATTTGTACTTTTTTATAATTACAAAAGTAATTCTTTTTCAAAAAATAGGAAAATTCAGAGAAGCCCAAAGAATAAAGTAAAAATCACCCATATCCCATCACCTGGCTGTAACGACGTGAAGTCAGAGTTGGGGCCTCACATACGTAGTAGTTTGGCATACAATTACAATAGTGATTTCTTTTTCCTTTGTAAGAAAGCACTTCAAATTCAGTTTCTTCTTACCATACTTTCCTGTCAAACAAAGCAAAACTGCTGGTCAGTGTAGAAGGGGGAAAAGCAACAAATGCATATGGTGGCTTATGAAGTATAACATATTACATTAGGGAAAGAAATAAGTATTATTGCTGTTGTATTTCTGTTTGACTTGCTACTCATACAACTGGTTACCTAAGCCCAAACTCTATAATGTAAGGAAGTAATGAAAAATCTGCCTTTGAGAGCAGCGAATGCTTCAGTGTGGTTCTGGCAGGGAAGGAAGGGGGGAAGGGTTGTAAGAACCGGGGCCAAATTTCATCCTGGCAAGTTGCAGCTTTCTTCCTGAGCGTGGTTCCTGGTCAAGGCACCAGGGCTCAGGAATGAGACAGACATTAGCTTGTTTTGGTTGGCACCTCTAGGACAGTTTTGTCTGCACACTGTGCCTCTGAGGAATGGCCCCTACAAAGGGTCAGGATGCCAAAATTCTGTAATCTTTCACTTTCATTTTAAAAATGAAATCTGAATATCTCTCCATCTAATAGCAAACCACAGTGAGACCATTTTTTTTTAAAGTCCAGACCTGCCTAGGCAGGAATCCATTTTGGTGGTTGTTGATTTTAGTGTTTTGTTCAAAGTCTCCTGTTTCTTTATGAATTCTCTTTCACACAAACTTGTTAGTGGCACTCAGTTTCCTCGGTAAACTTTTTGGTTTTTGTTTGCTGCTAGCTTTTAAAAATCTATAGACAGGCAAAAAATCTCCTGCTGCTAAAAAGCTGCGTGACCTTGGAAAAGTCACTTAACCTCTGGAGAAAGTTCAAGTTAGAGGGTCATAGTGGACTGGAGAGGATTTTAGAGATCAGAGTTCTGCCCTTCCTGTTTACAGATCTGTCATTCAGAGAGGGTGACTAACTGGCCAGAAGCCAAACAGCTTTCTTGAAGTTTTATTATTTTGATTTTTAAGGAAAGGAGTCCAATGAATTTGCAAATTAACTAAGCAGTGTTTGAAAAGAAAATATGCAAGAGATATTTAAGTGTGAGAGGAAACTAAAGCTTTGAGAACTAGAGATAAGATACTTTATAATAACTATCCAAATTGGTTTGTTGGAAGCAAACGTGAACTGTGTAAAATGTGGAGCATTTGATGCACCAAGAAATATTTACTTGACTGCCCACTTGGAACTTGAAAGTTCAGTGGGGAACCAAGAAGATAATTATAATGTAATAAGTGCTCCGCCTGATTAAAAACTGCAGTGTTCTCATGAGAACTAGGAAAGGCGTTCAGAAGGACATTCCTGACGTCTTCTTGGAAGAGGTCAAACGTAAGCTCAGATCTGAAGGAAAAACCAGAGGAAAGAATATCCCTAACAAGCAATCGATTGCACATGCAAACCCAGGAAACTTGATGGGTTGAATAACTAAAGGAAAAGTGGTCAGGAGGATGTAGAATTCTGAGACGTGAACGGTGAGCAGGAACTCTTACCTGAGGGCAGATTTGTAAACTGCAGACTGACAGGACCTGCTGGAGGGTTTCCGCTCTTCCTCTCAGTGTACGCAATTTAGTTTGGAAACAGAGAAAAGACAGACCCAGTGAGACTAAGTAGAAAAGTATTTCTCCAAATATTTTGACCTACAAAATGCATTTTCCTTGTTGCCCAGTATGTACACAGATCCGGGGACACGCACACACAAACTGAAAGAAGTTTCCCAACAAGACTTAATTTTTCTACACAGGATGTACGCTGACATTTTCTACCTAACCTTTTGCATTTTCTAAATGGTGAAACTGCATGACTCATCTGATTTCACTACCCATTAAGTCACAACTCAGAGTTGGAGAAACCTTGGGTTAAGGAAGTTGCTGTGATACTCCAGAAGAGAACATTTAAAACTATAGGATCTAGGGAAGCAGAAAGATGCACAGAAGGATGTGGAATGATTCCAGAGGGATTTAAGAGATCGAAGAGGACCCAAAAGAGTGCTTACAGATAATGCCAAGTTTTGGCTTGAACTCGGGGCAGACAAAGGGATCGTGTACTGAGATAGGGAACCTCAAGTGAAAGATGAGAAACTTGAGAAATGCCCGATTCTTTTGTGTGTGTGTGTGTGTTTCTGTAAACACAAATACGCTCCTTAATTTGAAGTACATCCCAAGAAAAACATGTGACTCCAGAAAATGCCCAAGTTTTATTAAAAGAAGAAGGGAAATGGCAGAAATGGAAAGAAGGGAATCAGTGGAGAGGGGTAGACTCGAGCACTTAGGCACAAGATTCCACTTGGACAGGACAGGCAAGCGTCAAATCCCCGAGGAAACAGGACAGCCCAGATCAGACTCACCTGATGCTTTGCTGCAGCTGCTATGGGGCTTTTGTAAGCTGGGAATGGGTTAAGCATAGCCCCGGCTGTTCATTCAGCCACAATGTTGGCAGGAGTTAGCTTCTTTACACATAAAGTTGGCATCACATTTGGAATTCACAATCACTAGTTCACAAACGTCACAGGCATTTCTTAGGCACTTCTTATATAAATGGAAATACCATTAACTTTCTTCTTCATGCACGCTCTCTGACAGCATCGGGTCAAAGGGACTTTTTTCCTGCCTCTTTTCATAGCTTCCACCGTCCCCATCCTTCTTCTAAATCTTTAATTTTGCAAAGCCGTAGGGAGTGGTGGTAGCCTGTGGCGAGTTGAAGATTTTGAACAATAGGTGTTTCTGAGCCGAGTTTATTGAAAGGGTCTTGTCTGTGTCCTGGGGGAGATTGTAAATGAGATGTCAACAGGAGCTCTTTTGTGTGGATGGCATTCATCCTGAAAGAGAGGAATTCCCTTACTGTGCTAGTATTTAAAGTACATTTGTTGCTGCTTTTGCTAAAACTTTTTATCCAACTGCCAGAGCTAACAGCAATGAATGAGTCACTTGGTGTGATTGTAACTTCCTTCCCTCCTTAGCAAAGCAATGACTCAGTCATTTACATTTAGAAAGGCAGGCTCCTAAGAAGATTTCTTGGATTTTCATCAGCTTGAGCCTCTTTTCTTGACCATCACGTGGGCTTGATCTGTCAGCAATCCTGTTAACCCGGGTGAGGGGAGTTTAGCCGGGCTGTTTTTCTCCCTCCCTGGAAAACTTCTGGCTGTTTTGCTCGTTTCTTTTTTAAATCCAAGGAGAAAGACAAACACAATTTCCTGCCTTAAGCCCTTTTCCTTTCTCTCTCCCTCCCCCCCTTTTTTGTTTGTAAAGGACAGGCAATTTCAGTTTACTATAATTACCCTGGGCTGAGGTTTGACTAACTCCACCTTTAGATGATAAGGCAACCGTTTTATTACCTCGCTGCCAGGTGCCTGAGGGTGACAAGACTTGCCTTTATCTGGTGACCGGACAAGGTTATCAGCAACTGCAAATGGGCTGAACCTCGGAGCAGGGGCCATCAAAATGCTTCCCTCCCCTTGATCCATTTCCCAACCCTTTATCGGTAGTTCATTTCAATCCGAAGACTAGCTCTAGTTTCTGCAAGTTTTTCCGCATTCCTGCACCTTAGCTCTATCGTCTTGTGTTCTCTCTGGAACACAGGCAGCGGCAACAGCAATCTTAATTATGAGCAGTCAGTTCCCCCCATGAGCCCAGAGCACAAGCATGAAGTCTCGACCACAGTCCAGCACACCACACGCAGGATATATTCGCGACCTCGGCTTAGTCGATCTGCAGTATTTATAGTTGCTTTTTCAGAGTTGATACTTAATAACATCTTTGGCCTATGATGCTAGAAATCCCTCCAAAATAAAATCGTATTGCTTGTACTTTCTATGGTTCCTTTTGAAAACTGGAATATAATCCACACCAGGAGGCAGTGCCGTGCTTGTTTGAGATAATAAACATTACTACTGCTCGATTTATATCTGCAGTTCATGAACTTATTTGTCTATCAACACAAGTTTCTTTTTTTTTTTTTTTGGACGGAGTCTCGTCCTGTCTCCCAGGCTGGAGTGCAGTGGCGCGATCTCGGCTCACTGCAAACTCCGCCTCCCGGGTTCACACCATTCCTCTGCCTCAGCCTCCCCAGTAGCTGGGAGAGTGGCTGGGACTACAGGCGCCTGCCACCACGCCCGGCTAATTTTTTGTATTTTTAGTAGAAACGGGGTTTCACTGTGTTAGCCAGGATGGTCTCAATCTCCTGACCTTGTGATCCGCCCGCCTCGGCCTCCCAAAGTACTGGGATTACAGGCGTGAGCCACTGCACCCGGCCAACACAAGTTTATTCTTTAATTCAAACTATGTTACTTGCACTGTCTCGGTTATCTATTGGGTGGGAAATGTGGTATAAGAGCACACATTTTGGGAAATGGTTTCCAAAAAGTGTGTACTAGGCAGAGCTTGAATGAATGAAGAGAGAACTTGCAAACAGGCTTTTAGGCCAGTGTCCTGGGCAGCATCAAAGCACAGCGGCACCCGGCTTGTACCTAGCACGGAGCTGCCCTCCTGTCAGTGCAAATTATAGTGGGCCAAGGTAAAGAATGTAGCTTTTATTTATTTATTTATTCATTCGAGGAGTCGTCTCGCACCGCAGCCCAGGCTGGAGTGCAGTGGCGTGATCTCCACTCACTGCAACCTCCGCCTCCCAGGTTCAAGCGATTCGCCTGCCTCAACCTCCTGAGTAGCTGGGATTACAGGCGCCTGCCACCACACCCAGCTGATTTTTTAATTATTATTATTTTTTATTTAGAGACAGAGTCTTGCTCTGTCACCATGGCTGGAGTGCGGTGATGTGATCTGGGCTCACTGCAACCTCCGCTTCCTGGGTTCAAGCGAGTCTCCTGCCTCAGCCTGCCAAGTAGCTGGGATTACTGGGGCGGGCCACCATGCCAGGCTAATTTATTTGTATTTTTGGTAGAGACGGGGTTTCACCATGTTGGTCAGGCCGGTCTCAAACTCCTGACCTCAAATGATCAGCCCACCTCGGCCTCCCAGAGTGCTGAGATTACAGGCATGAACCACCATGCCCAGCCGTAGGTTTTATTTATTTTTCTATCTGTGAAATCGAACTGCAGCCTGAGGGTAGCAGATGGGAAAGGAGGGGTGGGGAAGAGAATGGAAAGATGAGTTAAAACACACACACACACACCCTTGCAAATGTGAAGTGTCCATCTGTAAGACCGCATCAGATTACTCCATTCTGGGCTGGGCGCAGTGGCTCACACCTGTAAACCCAGCACTTTGGGAGGCCGAGGTGGGTGCATTGCTTGAGGTCAGGAGTTCGAGACCAGCCTGAAACATGGTGTAACCCCCATCTCTACTAAAAATACAAAAAATAGCCGGCACGGTGGCAGGTGCCTGTAATCCCAGCCACTTGGGAGGCTGCGGTGGCAGAATTGCTTTAGCGGGGGAGGTGGAGGTTGCAGTGAGCTGAGATCACATGATTGCACTCCAGCCTGAGCCACATGGTAGACTCTGTCTCAAAAAAAAAAAAAAAAAAGAAAAGATGACCCCATTCTGTAATGTATATAGACATCATTCTACACTGTGGAAAGAAACAGTTCAAGTCCCCTACTAGGGCCCTTATTATCATTATAATAAAAATGAATGAAAAGAATGCTTCTGGCTGAGCATGGTAGCTCATGCCTGTAATCCCAGCATTTTGGGAGGCTGAGGCAGGTAGATCACCTGAGGTCCGGGATTTGAGACCAACCTGGCCAACATGGTGAAACCCTGTCTCTAATAATACAAAAATTAGCTGGGAGTGGTGGTGCACACCTGTAATCCTAGCTACTTGGGAGGCTGAGACAGGAGAATTGCTTGAACCTGGGAGGTGGAGGTTGCAGTGAGCAGGGATCCTGTGTGCCATTGCACTCCAGCCTGGGCAATAAGAAGGAAACTCTGTCTCAAGAAAAACCCAAAAATAAACCAAAAGAATGTTTCTGAGTACAGTGTGTGAATCACACACATGGTGATGAACTAATGAACACCCAGAACTCCAACAGGAGACGATGTCACAAGTATTAACAAATCTGACCTTGACCCTGGGCAACACAGTGAGACCCCATCTTTACAAAAAGTTTTTAAAAAATTAGCTGGATGTGGTGGTGTGTGCTTGTGGTTCCAGCTATTTCGGACGCTGAGGTGGGAGGTCGCTTGAGCCTGGGAGTTAGAGGATGCAGTGAGCCATGATCACGCCACTGCACTCCAGCCCAGGCAACAGAGCGAGACACTGTCTCTTAAAAGAAATAAAAATAAGAATAAATAAATAAATAAAATTGGCCGGGAGTGGTGGCTCACGCCTGTAATCCCAACATTTTGGGAGGCCAAGGTGGGTGGATCACAAGGTCAAGAGATGGAGACCATCCTGGCCCACATGGTGAAACCCCATCTCTGCTAAAAATACAAAAATTAGCCAGATGTGGTGGCACCCTCCTGTAGTTCCAGCTACTCAGGAGGCTGAGGCAGGGGAATTGCTCGAACCTGGGAGGTGGACGTTGCAGTGAGCTGAGATCGCGCCACTGCACTCTAGCCTGACAACAGAGGGAGACTCCATCTCAAACAAAACAAAAAACCAACTCTGTCCTTGGAGCTGTCTTTTCCTTGAAGATGTGAAACCTTGCACACCTGTCACCACTCCAGTGCCACCCTCCACAGGTGGGCTTAGTTAGCACAGAGCTCCAGAACCCGAGATGCCTCTGCGGTGGGAGTAGGATGGCATCCTTCTGCCACAATTCTAAAAGCCACTAGCCAAACTTGACCTATTTACAGTGCGGTGATGCCACCTCTCCCTGTAGACAAATTCAAGTACTCGATTAAGGGGCGTTTCCCAGACCTTGATTGTTTTTAATATAATGAGACTACAGGTAAACACCCAGCGAACGAGGAGGAGGATGGGGGTTGGTAGAGTACATTGGTATAGATTTTAGTATTGGACTTCACATGTTCCTAGGTTCGTAGATTGGTTTTATTTAATTTTGGCAAATGACGAGTACCTAACAGAAAGATAGTATTTTAAATGCAGTCCTTGCTGGGCGCAGTGGCTCATGCCTGTAATCCCAGCACTTTGGGAGGCTGAAGTGGGCAGATCACTTGAGGTCAGGAGTTTGAGACCAGCCTGGCCAACATGGTGAAATCCCATCTCTACCAAAAAGACAAACATTAGCCAGGTGTGGTGGCACACGCCTCTAGTCTCAGGTACTAAGGAGGCTGAGGCAGAAGGCTGCAGTGAGCTGAGATCACGCCACTGCACAGCAGCCTAGGCAACAGAGCGAGACTCTGTTTCAAATAAATAAATACAGTCTTTAAGGGACACTTAAGGAGTAATGGAAGGGACCGGGCACGGTGGCTCACACCTGTAATCCCAGCACTTTGGGAGGCCAAGGCAGGCAGATCGCTTGAGGTCAGGAGTTCGAGACCAGCCTGGCTAACAAGGTAAAACCTCATCTCTACTAAAAATACAAAAATTAGCTGGGCGGGGTGGCACGCACCTGTAATCCCAGCCACTAGGGAGGCTGAGTTAGGAGAATAGCTTGAACCCAGGAGGCAGAGGTTGCAGTGAGCCAAGATTGTGACACTGCACTCCAGCCTGGGTGACAGAGCCAGACTCCGTCTCAAAAAAAAAAAAAAAAAAAAAGAGTAATGGAGGGGGAAAGAGCCCTGGGGTCGCCTGGACAAGTTCATCTCTGGATCCACGTCCTTCTCTATCAGTGACAAAGTTGGATAATGAATGAGGCATAATTTTTTTTTTCTTTTTTGAGATGGAGTCTTGCGCCACCCACCGGGCTGGAGTGCAGTGGTGCAATCTCGGCTCACTGCAACCTCCGCCTACCAGGCCCAACCAACTCTCCTGCCTCAGCCTCCTGAGCAGCTGGGACTACAGGCGTGTGCCACCACGCCCAGCTAATTTTTGTATTTTTAGTAGAGACGGGGTTTCACTATGCTGGTTGGCCAGGATGGTCTTGATCTCTTGACCTCGTGATCTGCCCACCTCGGTCTCCCAAAGTGCTGGGATTATAGGCCTGATCACTGCACCCAGCCCAAGGCATAATTATTTAAAGCACTGACCCTGTTATCTGAGCATCAGTAAGGAGCTGGTATCCTTTCTGGGCCAAGTGGACTGATGTAAACAGTATTACACAGGTTAACCCAGATACGTTTTTCTGTTTTTCCTTTGAAAATGGGGGTTTCGGGAGGGCAGAGAAAAGGAGGAGGATGAAAAATTAAGTGCCTAACTACACAGACCAGGGGGGCCTGCAGCCTCCCACACGCCTGCGCTCCAGATCCAGGTAATTATTCCTCATCGTGCTGACACCAACAGGAAGGAATGGTGGATGCATTTTCTTTCTTCTTCACTTCCCCACGCATCCTGTTTTCCCAGGTTTGGAGGTTTGAGCCGGCCTTGTGCAAAAGCTCCTGTGCCAGGTCAAGCCCTGACTCCAGGCCCTCTGTTCCTAGGGCGACGGCAGCAGTGGGCTGCTTTGGTGGGGGGTCAGCCTTTTCTCCAAAGTCCAGCGAGCCTGCCGGTGAACCAAGGTTACTGATTAATCCACACTGAAGTCTCGGTGAGGACTCAGCCTGACCGGACTGTCTTTAGATGGGACGGACTCTGGTTCATACACAGGCCACTCACTCTGTACAGCCCCCCCTCCACTTACTGAAGCAAGATGAATTGGCAGTAAGTGCATGATACCCTGGTCCCATCTAGAAACAACCAGCTACTCCACAGCCTCAGGGTCAGGGATGCTCAAGTGCTATTTATTCTGTTTACCAGACATACAGCAGCAGGGCAGGGAGTCTTCACAGCCTGTTGCGTCATGTGATTCCATTCCAGATTTTTCCTTTTATTCCTGTCTCCAAGGCCCCATTGTACACGTGCTACTAATTCTCATGAAATGATACTAGGAGGTAAAGAAAGTTCCCTGGCTCTCAGATATCCATCTGTGTGTGTGCAAGCAGACAGAGCACAGAAAAAGAAGTAGAGGAATAACAAGGTTCCTAGTTCTGTGTGGGCTGAGCAAGAAAAAAAAAGAGAGAATAACGAGGAGTGAAAAGAACGAAGAAGAAAAACAGCTGCACAGGCAAAGGGCAGTGTCACAGGTGCCTCCCACGGTCCTTTTCCGAGGGCCCATAGGGGAGGCCAAGTGGGGAGAATGGGAGACATTAGGTGGATGACCCAGGGGACCAGCTGGTGTCAGAGCATGCTAGATGAGGATTTGGCCTGCTAGATCCATGTTGGCGGGACTGGCCAACATCAAACATGAGGGGCTCTGGTGACACGTGACACTGCACCATCAGAGATCACAGCGAATGTCTTTGCTGAGATGTCCACTTTACTCCTGACCCGATCACCTCCCTTTCCTGATTATTAGTCCCTTTTTTTCCTCCAGGAAGTCTCTTCTCATCCCTGTTCATGCCGTCACGTAACAAGCATTTACCACACTAGTACCGTGCGCCGCGCCGTGTGCTGTGGTTACATCCGTGGATCAGACAGACAACAGTGTTTGATCTTGTAATTCTTCCATCCTTTAATTCCTTTCTCTCAGTCTGGCCAGAAAAACAAAAAAGTTCTCCTAACAGAGAATATAGGAACAGATTGCTGAAAAGTGACATCCGACAAGAAATGAAAGCTGGTTGATGAAAGATTTAAAAGAAAAATGTCAGGTCAGGCTTGGTGGCTCAATCCTGTAATCCCAGCACTTTGGGAGGCTGAGGTGGACAGATCATCTAAGGTCAGGAGTTCAAGATCAGCCTGGCCCACATGGTGAAACCCCGTCCCTATTAAAAATATAAAAATTGGCTGGGAGTGGCCGGGCGCAATCACTGGCGCCTGCAGTTGCAGCATTTTGGGAGGCTGAGACAGGCGGATCAGCTGAAGTCAGGAGTTCAAGACCAGCCTGACCAACATGGAGAAACCTCATCTCTACTAAAAATATAAAACATTAATCAGGGGTGGTGGCACGTGCCTGCAATCCCAGCTACTCGGGAGGCTGAGGCACAATCACTTGAACCAGGGAGGCAGAGGTTGCAGTGAGCTGAGATCGCACCATTGCCCTCCAGCCTGGGCAACAAGAGGGAAACTCTATCTCAAAAAAAAAAAAAAAAAAAATAAGCTGGGTGTGGTGGTGGGCACCTGTAATCCCAGCTACTCGAGAAGCTGAGGCAGGAGAATCATTTGAACCTGGGAGGTGGCGGTTGCAGGGAGCCGAGATCGCACCACTATATTCCAGCCTGGGTGACAGAGTAAGACTCGGTCTCAAAACAAAAGAAACGAAAAATGTCCTTCCCTGCTCCTGGCACTCTCCCCGCCCTAGCCTCCTGGGCATGCTATCTCTCAACAAGACCCAGTCTGCCCCAACCTGAGGTGTTGCTAGACCAGCTGCCCAAACAGGAAACTTTATATAATTCTGTAACCCTGACCTTGAGTCCTGAATCTTCCCCTTCTGTAAACAGGCCATTCAACCCAGGAAGACCTGCAGACCTGGCTGGGACACATTTTGAAAAACACACACATTGTTAAAAATGTTGAAAAAGTCCCTAGGTCTAAGAGGAAGTGATCTGTCTGACTAACAGTAGAAATCACTTCATATAAAGTAATGGAACAAATGGAAATTTAATCCTAACAGATGTAAGTGCCAGGGCAGTCACTTGTCTACACGGATGACTTGATTGCACCTGTTGGAAAGGCTGGGAAAATGAGCCGTGAAATCCTGATCACATTCCCTACTGGAAGCAACACTCCTGCCTTGCAAATTAGTAAGCCTGATGTTCTCAACATCCTGACTTCAACATGTGTGCCCTAGTTCTGTGCAGGCTATGACTCACCTTAGCTACTGGTCAAATGATTCTTACTCAGAGCCCTACGTTTCTAATCTTTAGTGTTAAGTGGTCTAGGCACATATTAGCCAAATGTCTACCTTTTTATTTCCTCATGCCTGTTTCCCAGTCTGTGTCCTTTCAAGATATTCCTTTGAAATGACTGATTTCAGGCAAGAACTGGATTTACTTATGGTAGCCTTCAACTTCCTACTTAACTGCCAAACTTCAATGAAAGTCCAGATTAAAAGTTTTAGACCTCAGCCTCTGGCCCTGGGCCTTCTGAAATGACCTTCCTCCAAACACCATTTAATTTCCGCTAATTTAGTTAATGAATGGAACTTTCTGAAGAGAGCAGTTACTTTGATCTGAACCCCTTTCCTAGCTTCCAGTTAACATAGCCAGAGGGAGACAGAACGGGTGCTCTTTCCTCAATGGGTGCCCTCTCCTCCTGCGTGGCTGGAGCAGCTCCCTGCTGTAGTTACTCCTCTAAAGCAGAGAGAGCTGCAGAAAGCAGTTCCCAAAAGGAAGAAGGCAGGTTACAAATACTACCGTTCGCATTTTCGTGGGTGCTTCCCCCCACGTAGAGATGAAAGCGTTGAGGTGGGGCTTGGAGGCACACTCTCTGGGTAGCTGGGCCTGCAGTCTGAAAATCCTAAGTAATCCTCACAAATAGGCTAACTGGAAGCCAGCAATACAAATGAGCAGTGCTTCTGGCCTGAGAGAAAAGTGTCTGCATTCAAAGTACACCTTCAGATAAAAATGGAAAATGCCAGTCCCACCCTGCAGGAATCCTCAGTTTCTGGGCTGTTTATCCTCACTGCCATCCACCCTACGCTTGGCTGTGACTAGGATGTGAAGAAAGAGATTGGGTGGGAAAAGGCTACCGCAGTTCTTGCTCTGTTTAACTCACCACCTTAAAAAACATGGCCTTGGCTGCTGCTTTAAAACAACAGCGCCGGGCGCGGTGGCTCAAGCCTGTAATCCCAGCACTTTGGGAGGCCGAGGTGGGCGGATCACGAGGTCAGGAGATCGAGACCATCCTGGCTAACACGGTGAAACCCCGTCTCTACTAAAAATACAAAAAACTAGCCAGGCGAGGTGGCGGCTCCCGTAGTCCCAGCTACTCGGGAGGCTGAGGCAGGAGAATGGCGTGAACCCGGGAGGCGGAGCTTGCAGTGAGCTGAGATCCGGCCACTGCACTCCAGCTTGGGCGACAGAGCGAGACTCCGTCTCCAAAAAAAAAAAAAAAAAAAGCAACGAAAATCCCCAGCCCCGACCCAGAGATTTAACCCTGCAGCTAAGGTGAAGTTTTTGTTAAGGTGGTAAGGTAAAAAAGCAAGCCATTCTTAGCCTTGACTTCCAGTCTTTATGCTTTTCGGAAGACAAGTCCAGCGAAGACCTCCACCCCTTCCAAACAGCGACTTACCTCCTAGCCGATCCACAGATTGCAAAGTACGGATGTGATGTTCCAGGCTTGGCCACAAGGGGACACTCGAGAGTAGGACTGCCCGCGTCAATGCTTTGTTTTTTACTCACTTTTGGTTGGGAGGGAGGGAGTGGGGTGTGGGAGTGGTGGGGGAGATGCTGGCTTTAAAAAAAAGTCCATTTGTTCCCTGAAATTGTGCCACTTGCCCTTTTATAAGTCAAAGGTTGCCACGTTACCTGTTGCCAGGTTCCTGAGAGTGCTTGGGGAAAATGTGCGCGAGAGAGGCACAGCATAGTCCTTTAGCTTGGTAGGTTTCAAGCTCTTTGGACTGGGCTGGCGCTGACATTTGCAGGGCAGCTGCTGTGGATTGCCTGCGCATTGTTTGGTCGTAGTTCTAACAGAGGAGTGGCTGCGTCTGACATCATTTCCAGGCATGAAGTGCCTGGGGCTTTTTTTTTTTTTTTTTCTTTAATGACTCTAACTTTCTGATCCCTCCCTGCCTGGATTTTTGTACAGTAGATGCACTGTGCAAAACAGCCTCCACTCAGGAAGCCCAAGTTTTGTAGCAACTTGTTAAAACAACTTGGGTGCTTTTTTAAAAAATAAAGTTGTGACTCTGAAACAAACCTTTCCATTCTTCCTCCTTTCTGAGAACAAAGTTGCGTTTGATTAGCAGCGCAGCCAGTGCTTTCAGAAAGATCTACTCTCCCCAGAAGAGGCGGCTGCTATCAGTTGAATGGATCTCTAAGCCAGACATGCCGAGGCTTGGGGCATTTGTCTGGTGTTAGGAAGTGTCTGGAATACTAGTAACTACCAACTGGCGTGTCTTATGACTACATGAATTATTACACTACCCTCCATCTCATTCACATCCCGTCTCCTCCCCTTACACACACACAAGCATACTTTTTTCTACTTTAAAAAAAGTTGAGCAAGTCATCTTGTGGTTTCCGTGGAGGATGTGACTGGGAGAGAAGACTGTGGGATACCTTGTGTCTCCCATGGGGGCCGGGAATCATGGTGTATGCCCCACCCCAACAGCCTCTGATCTTTGCTTTCTCACCACTGACCGCCACACTTTGGGTGGCCTGTAAATGTGAAGCTGTAAATATTTTGAAATAAAGTAGTGATTTTTCCATGTGCATTTTGTTTTGTGGCATTTCTCTCCTGCTGTCTTTTAAAAGTTGCAACTGTGCACCCCTTGTTGACCACTCCAAATTCATTCACTCACTGAAACTTTGGTGAGTTCCTGCAGAGTGAGGAGGGCTGTGCACAAAGGAGTCTCTCGTGGAAGGCATGGTGCTTTAGTGAACAAGGTGTTTAATAGAGAGTGTTTACTGGCGGGGGCGAGGGCGGGGGGTGCCGGGATAAACAGAGGTGGTTTGAGTTCATGGTCAGATGGGATTTGGAGCCCTGAGTACTCTTAACTCTGTCACTGAGTCTGTAGATGAGTTAAAGATGTCCATTGCCTGCTCTGAGCCTTAATATTTTCATCAGTCAAATGGGGATAGTGGGATCTTTCACATATGTGAGATCATGTCTATTTTTTTTTTTTCTTTTTTCTTTTTTTTTTTTTTTTGAGGCAGAGTCTTGCTCTGTCACCTAGGCTGGAGTGCAGTGGCACAGTCATGGCTCATTGCAGCCTCCACCTCCCAAGCTCAAGTGATCCTCCCACCTTAGCCTACTGAGTAGCTGGGACTTCAGGCGTACACCATCATGACCAGCTAGTTGTTGTTTTTGGGTTTTTTTTAAGACAAGGTCTCACTCTGTTGCCCATGCTGGCCTCGAACTCCTGGGCTAAAGCGATCCTTATGCCTCAGCCTCCCAAAGTGCTGGGATTACAGGTGTGAGCCACCATACCCAGGCCCCATGTCTATTAAGTTCTTAGTACAGTGTCCAGTACACAGAGTAAGGATCTGCTCTCTGGTGATTAGGAAGATCTAATGGCATGTCACGGATCTGGACTAAATCTCATCTCATCATCTTTGTTGTTGCCAGGGTTTGTGCATTTTTCCCGGTGGAGGACTGCAGCCAGACTGCTGATTTGTCTGGCATTTGCTGGAAAGTGAGGCCTGCATAACACATCACCACGAGGAGCAGGAGCCCTATGATGCACTATTAAGTGCACAACTTTGGGGTCTGCTTGGCTGGAAGCAGGAGCAGCAAACTTGTCTATTAGTAATTTTGTCCTCATCGGTGCCAGATGCTTTCCCAAGATGCCAGCACGTTCATCATTGCTACCAGACAGCCTCATTGGAGCTCTTTTTCTGGCCTCCTTTTTTGACTTCTTTCTTCAGTTCTTTAGCATCATTGTCTGGGACCCTCCCTAGTTTGCAAATTCTTGTCTAGATTTCAGTCATTATCATAACCATCCAATTTGAAAGAAATCTTGTCATCTAGTTGAGCCACCTATCAGATGTTGGTACAATTGCTGTAACTTCCCAGCCAAAACATGTGCTGGTCTGTGCTTGAACAGGGGCTGAGAACTCCCTCTGCTGTGAGGTCCTCGGATTCCTTCTGTGGATGGACAATGAATGCCTGGAGAATTATTCTTTATGCCTCTCTGAGCTCTTGCCTTTGCTGTTCCTTTGGGGACTTATACAAAGCAGGCCCATGCCATCCTGTAAGCAAGAGCCCTCCAAATAATTGAAAACCCCCCTTTCTTCTCTTCCAAATGAAACACTTCGTCTTTTTATTTTTGTTTTTTATATTTTTACATAGTCTTGCTCTGTCGCCAGGCTGGAGTGGCGTGATCTTGGCTCGCTGCAACCTCGATCTTTCGGGCTCAAGCAGTCCTTCCGCCCCAGCCTTCCAAGTAGCTGGGACTACAGGTGCCACTTACTTGGAAGGCTGGGGCAGGATGCTACCACTCCTGGATAATTGTGTGGAGATGCGTTTCACCATGTTGCTCTAGCTGGTCTCAAACTCCTCAGCTCGAAGAGATCCTCCCGCCTGGACCTCTCAAAGTGCTGGGATCACAGAAATGAGCCACCGCAATAGGCCTAGGACTGTACTTCTAATCCGACATGCCTTTCCTGAAACAGACACCTTACCTGACATTACAACCATAAGTCCAATCGTTCCCATTCTATATTTCTACAATAGAAATATGTTTATGTCCCTAGTTTAGGTCCTTCCATGTTTCTTTTTTTTCTTTTGGCCTCTTCACATCATTTCAGCCTGTGGCTTCAAATTACGTCTTGAATATATTCTTAATCTCACTCATACTACCTCTGCCCTGTTCTCTGGATTTGCAAATGTTCTTTTCAGTGCTTCTCAGACTATCTCTGGTGAGGGACCAGTTTGTTTGTTTGCCCTCAATTTGTTGCAGATCAGTGCTTTGGTAAAATGCAACAAAAAAGAATTACTAGAAAGAGGAATTTTTTTTAAGACATACAAAAAACCCTTAGTTTTTTGTTTTTTGTTTTAGATTCAACAGGTAAAACACTCTATAAAATTCCTATAAAAGTTCATAAAGATAGTGTGGACCCAAAGAGTGGGCAGCAGCAAGATTTATTGTGAAAAGCGAAAGAACAAACCTTCCACAGCATGCCAGACAACCCCATCAGATTGTGGCTAGATTGCCACTGCTGGCTGGAGTGGCCAGCTTTTATTTCCTTATTTGTCCCCACCCACATCCTGCTGATTGGTCCATTTTACACAGTGCTGATTGGTGCATTTACAATCCATTAGCTAGACACAGAGCGCTGATTGGTGCGTTATTATAGAGTGCTGATTGGTGTATTATTACAGAGTGCTGATTGGTGCATTTACAATCCTTTAACTAGACACTGAACACTGATTGGTGCGTTTTTACAGAGTGCTGATTGGTGCATTTACAATTCTTTAGCTAGACAGAAAAGTTCTCCAAGTCCCTACTGGACCCAGGAAGTCCAGCTGGCTTCACCTCTCCGTTCTTGCTGGGAATGGTGGCTCACGCCTCTAATCCCAGCACTTTGGGAGGCCGAGGCAGGTGAATCACCTGAGATCAGGAGTTTGAGACTAGCCAGGCCAACATGGTGAAACCCTGTCTCTACTAAACCCACAAAAATTTGCCAGGCATGGTGGCGCATGCCTGTAATCCCACCTACTCAGGAGGCTGAGGCAAGAGAATTGCTTGAACCCAGGAGGCAGAGGTTGCCCTGAGCTGAGATCGCACCATTGCACCTGGGTGACAAGAGTGAAACTCCGTCTCAAAAAAAAAAAAAAAGAGAGAACGTCTTTAAACAAATCAGATGTTTCACTCACTGTATAGAAGCTGCTCGTTTTCTCTTTTTCTCTTTCTCATTTTCTCTTTCTGTTTTGACCGGACAAGACAAACATATTGGCTGGTGTTTCACCCTCCTTAAGCCTCACTCTTATCTATCACACACCCGCTGGTGCTCAGACCTTCTCAGTGGGTTCTAAATCTTTCCTGGCACTGAATCCTGAGAGTAGAACTGAAACAAACAAAACACCCTTAGGGGAGAAGCGAGGGTTTAGGGCTTAGATAGCAAATCTAGGAAAGGGTGATGTTGGGGAAAACGGAAGGATTTCGTTGTATGAGCTTTGGAGTGCAGAAGAATTGGAAAATGAAGAAGGGGACGATGGAGAAGTGTGAGTTGTGATGTGAATCTCCTTTCCTCTCCTTCAAACGGCAATCTTAAGCCGGGCATGGTGGCATGCGCCTGTTGACCCACCTATTCAGGAGGCTGAAGGGGGAAGATCTCTTGAACCAGGGAGTTCAAGGCGTTTCAGCTAGATGGAGTCCTTTCAACCAGATGAGGAAAAAATCATTTCATTTGCAATGAACACAAAACACAGCACAATGAGACCCTGTCTGTAGCTGGAAAAAAAAAAGCAATCATGAAGATTTGAATTCCTTTCACCTTCCTAGTCCATGACTGGACAGTGTTGCTCACCGCAGTGAAGCCTCATAATAACGAGTAACGCCCCTCCTCATAACAGCATGGAAGATGGTTCCTATCCTAAAGCTTCATAATAACGAGTCATGTCCCTCCGTATAACAGCGTGGGAAATAGTTCCTGTCCTCCATTCAGCTCCCTTATTCAAAGTGAGGGGGATCTCAAAATGTTATCTCCTTTGGGTGTTGGGGGCAGGACCACCCTGTTGGAGAAGTCGTGTCTCCAGTATTCTCCCTGTCCAATCTAACCATGGTAGATTTCAAGCATTACTGGAGCTCTGCCAATGTCCCTGTTGAACAAGATATCCAGAGTTATCCCGATAGATAGCGAAGATCAGCTGACAACAGCCACCAGGTGGCGTACAATTGCAGTTGGCCTGGGGAGTGTAGGAGTCACATTGGAGGCTCAGGTCCCCAAGGTCAGTCATGCGTTGGGAACGATGTGACCTAGCCCCGCGCCCTCCCACCCACATCATCACACTTATCACATCATGGCAGGAGTTTTACTGTATGTCATAGCAAATCAAATGATTCTATATTTGGCTGCATATCTAGCTTTTTTTTTTGGATGGGGAGTGTTTAGTTTTGTTTTCTAATTGAGTAGAGGCAGGATCTCTTGCCCAGGCTGGTCTGCAACTTCTGGACTCAAGCAGTCCTCCCACCTTAGCCTCCCCAAACGCTGGGATGACAGGTGTGAGCCACTGTGCCTGTCCTCAGTGTCCAGTTTGGATTATCCACACTGAAAGAAGAAACCAGGGAGAGCTAACAAGAAGCAATACGTAATCCAAAAGGTCAGACATTTGATGTTGGAATATGTTATTTAGCTTCTTGAAATATCAGTGGGTGGAATGTCCTGAGAATCCATTTTGAACAAAATAATGAGTTCACATTGTAAAGACATGTCTTAGGAGAAGTGGTACAATGCTCTAGTTTCATTCGATTTTAATAGGGAGAGGTTCTATCCAATTTATGGCTCCCACCCACTCTGGGTCTTCAGCTGAATGACTGACATGAGCATTACTCCGAGCAGGGCTACCATCACTAATGCCTCTCTGAGAACCAGAGCTGCACCAAGGTTTGGATACAAGAAACTAAAGTGAGCAAGGCAAAGTATTTACAATGTATATGCATTGGCATTGTTTAGCCAGAGGCTTAGCTTTGGGCTAATGGGAAGAACCTGAGGCTGGCTGGTTCCGCTCCTGGTTCCGCACCTTGCAGGCACTGTATTTTCCCTGAGTCACATTTCCTGTCAGGTGCATTAGCTAAAAAATGAGGAAGTTGACTGCTTATTGTTGAGCTGCATTCAAATGATAAAGATGAGCCAGGCATGGCATAGTGGCTCATGCCTCTAATGCAGCACTTTGAGAGGCTGAGGTGGGAGGATCGCTTGAAGCCAGGGGTTCCAGACCAGCCTGGGCAACACAACTCCATCTCTACAAAAAATAAAAAATTAGCTGGATGTGGTGGTGCACACCTGTAGTCCCAGCTGCTCAAGAGACTGAAGTGGGAGGATTGCTTGAGCCTGGGAGATAGAGGCTGCAGTGAGCCATGATGGTGCCACTGCCCTCCTACCTGGTGACAGAGTAAAACCCTATCTCTTAAAAAAATTAAAAAGGAGGTAAAGATGTGTGTTTCATGAGTCAGCATAGATGGGAAGTTCTCCTGGGCTGGGCCTCTGCCAGTCACCCACCCAGGGAATGAGAGGCAACTGCCTCTGTGTCATGCACCTTGTCTTCCCCTCTCCCAGAGTCCATATGATATTGTATGTGACATTTGCTTGATTTATTCCTCCAATACTCAGGCAATCCCTGCGAAATAGCCAAACATTATTATCTCCATCTATTTTATGGTTAAGGAAATTACTCCAAATCACAGGCCACTGAAACAGCAGGACAGCATAATGGGGTCCTTTTGTTTATTGTTCATTATAGGGTGTTTCCTTTGAGTGGCCAAAGGAAACATCTTCAGTGTTGAAGCAAGCATTTCATTCAGTGAGATGGTTCAAGTTGGCAGCTAGAACGGTAGGTAACAAGTTGGGACTGCGTGGCCAGGTCTAGCTGATGTGATGGAGCCACGGTGACACCACCTGCGAGAGTGGGTGGGCTGGGGTGGGCTGGGTAGGAAATGATGGAAGCATAATTATTTGAATGAATGTATAATAGCTGCTTAAGGAATTGTGCTTGACTGACCAGAGTCCCACTTGGAAACTTAATTCGTTTTTGATCTTTATTTTCTAAAATCATGCTTTACAAATGAGAAACTGAAAGCCAAAGTATAAAGCTTCTTCAAAACCCTCAGCATTGTAATCAAATGGCTAGATGGTGGGGCTTAGACTGCTGCTGGGAGCCTCCAAATAGACCTTGACTCCCTTGTACAGGTCCAAAATTGTACTCAGCAGCCTAGATTCAGGCCCCCACCCTTTTTTTAGACCGAATCTCGCTCTGTCGCCTAGGTTGGAGTGCAAGGGCACGATCTCAGCTCACCTCAACGTCCGCCTCCCAGGTTGAAGCGATTCTCCTGCCTCAGCCTCCCGAGTAGCTGGGATTACAGGCATGCACCATCACACCCGGCTAATTTTTGTATTTTTAGTAGAGACGAGGTTTCACCATGTTGGCCAGGCTCGTCTCAAACTCCTGACCTCAGGTGATCCACCTGCCACAGCCTCCCAAAGTGCTGGGATTACAGGCGTGAGCCACCACACCCAGTCAGATTCAGGCCCTTGACTTGACCAAGTTGCCCTAAAGGAAGACACTTTAGGGAGTGGCTCATACAGACGAAGCCCATGAAGACTGATTTATTAACTAGCATGTGGATTAATTTCTACAATAGGAGACTTTTGTACAGTGTAAATACGCTCAGTGAGTAGTTCTGCTCAAAAACAAGCGAAAATTCAACAAAAGAAGTTTATATAGTGAGCGCTTATCCAAAAAAAGACAGAGAGAGAGAGAGGCAAGGTGGAAGGGAAGAAGGAAGACAGAGAGGAGGAGGAGGGGAAAGACAAGAAAGAGGGAGATGGAGAGAGAGAGAATGAAAAGGAAGGATGACAAGACAGGAAGACAGAGAAAAGTAAAAGACTGAAGGAGGGAAGGAAGGAAAGAAGGGAAGGAGGGGGGAAACAGAGGGACAGAGAGAGAAAAGAAGGGAGGGAGGAGGGAGGAAAGGAAGGAAGGAAGGAAGGAAGGAAGGAAGGAAGGAAGGAAGGAAGGAAGGAAGGAAGGAAGGTCAGACAGAAAGACAGAGAGAAAGGTGGGAAGTGGATGGGCCCGGTGGCTCACCCCTGTAATCCCAGCACTTCTATTTGTCTGTCTATCAAGATACAGGTAACAGTCTCCTTTTCTGTCCTTTGAAAGGAGGCCTAAGGGAGAGGATCTCTTGAGCCCAGGAATTCAAGACCAGCCTGGGCAACACAGAGAGACCTCCTCTCTATTTGTAAGAAAACATTTTTAAGGGAAGGAGGGAGAGAGAAAAGGAAGGAAGGAAGGAAGGAGGGAGGGAGGGAGGGAGGGAGGGAGGGAGGGAGGGAGGGAGGGAAGGAAGGAAGGAAGGAAGGAAGGAAGGAAGGAAGGAAGGAAGGAAGGAAGGAAGGAAGTGGGCTTCCATAAGCAAGTTGTAGCAGCTATGATGGCGTGTGTACCCTTCTCACCTAGACACCTCGTCCTTGTTATTAGGATCAGAACACGCATCCTCACAACCTCTTTGCTTTTTTTCTTTTTCCATGTTTATTATCAACCACTAGAATCTCTTCTAATGAGTTACCTTGCTTAACGTTAGCTATATTTAGTGTTTTCCTTGAAGGCAGAGACTCCCCTCACCTTCTCTCTGTGCCTATACACTCTGTTGGCTGGGAAGGTTTCGACAGAGGGCTAATCATGTCTCGTTTATGTTGATTCCAATTAATTTCCATTTCAGAAACTTCCATTTCAGAAATTGGTATTTCCCAGTGTTTTCCTCCCTCGGTTTTGTGGAGGTGTCACCTCAGAGGAGACCCAAACCACCTCCGGAAAGCAGGGGTCTCAGCCTGTCAGTGGAACTTTTTTTCCTGTTAAATGTCTCAGTGTGTTTCGTGTGCCCTAATTTCCAATGGCTGTCAGTTACAATATCAGAAATTAAAACCCACGCAGAAATCACAGTGTCTTTGTTTTCACTGTCTTCCAGTGTCATCTTGCATTACAACATATAAGAAGACACCACCTCCAGTCCCACCCAGAACTACCACGAAACCTTTCATTTCTATCACAGCCCAGAGTAGCACAGAGTCAGCCCAGGATGCCTACATGGACGGACAGGGCCAGCGAGGAGATATTATCAGCCAGTCTGGACTCAGCAACTCCACCGAGAGCCTGGACAGTATGAAGGCTCTGACCGCCGCCATCGAAGCTGCAAACGCCCAGATCCATGGCCCTGCCAGTCAACACATGGGTAATAACACTGCCACCGTCACCACCACGACTACCATAGCCACCGTCACCACGGAGGACAGGAAGAAGGACCACTTTAAGAAAAATCGATGCCTGTCTATCGGGATACAGGTAACAGCCTCCCTTTCTGTCCTTTGAAATAGGAACTTAAAACTAAGGAATGTTAACACTTTTTCTTTCCCCGGAAGATTTGCTTTCTTGCCGCTTGGAATCATATACCTATGTGTAGGACCAGATTTTCAAGTGATTGGCTGTGGACTCCGTATATTGTTAAATGTGACCAAGATTATTAAAGTATTTTCTTTTTTTTTTTTTTTTTTGAGACGGAGTCTCGCTCTGTCGCCCGGGCTGGAGTGCAGTGGCCGGATCTCAGCTCACTGCAAGCTCCGCCTCCCGGGTTCCCGCCATTCTCCTGCCTCAGCCTCCGAGTAGCTGGGACTACAGGCTCCCGCCACCTCGCCCGGCTAGTTTTTTTTGTATTTTTTAGTAGAGACGAGGTTTCACCGTGTTAGCCAGGATGGCCTCGATCTCCTGACCTCGTGATCCGCCCGTCTCGGCCTCCCAAAGTGCTGGGATTACAGGCTTGAGCCACCGCGCCCGGCTATTAAAGTATTTTCGTTGGAGACATTATTAGCAGCTATTATTTTTGTTCTCTAAATTGAATGTGTGACTCAAACTGCAGGATAATTCAAAGAACATGAACACAATCAAACATGAGGTGCTTTTAATTCCTAACACACATTTCTATTTTTAGAAAAAAGAGTGGACTTGCAAGAATAGCCGGGGTCATCGAGCCACATAACAGTATGTTCAACACTATTGAATGACCATATGAGAACAAAAATGCGAACCACTTCCCATAGATGTGGGAGTGAAGGCGAGCAAGACCAAAGTGACTGATAGTGTGGAAAGCAATAACTCACATCACAGCATCATGAGGAAAGAATGTGCACTAGTTTCAGCCTAATCAAGCATTTCATGAAAATGGTAGAAAACTCAGTAGGCTTCTCAGTTCAGTTCACTGTTTTTCTGCTTTTCAAAGATAAGATCAAACTGATTCCACCTTGTTTCTTTTACATCTGTTTAGCTTGGGTTACCCTGCTAGAAATGTTCTTCTATCAAAGCAGAGAAATCATCGTCTCTCTCCATTTTTTTTGTGCTGTATCAGTCTGAGGGTACCCTTTGAAAAATAACTTCTCAATTTGCTGTTGAATAAATCCATCCACATTGAACCCACTCTAAGTCTAATTTAAAAGCCAGGTGTGGCCAGGCACAGTGGCTCACGCCTGTAATCCCAACACTTTGGGAGGCTGAGGCGGGTGGGTCACCTGAGGTCGGGAGTTCGAGACCAGCCTGACCAACATGGAGAAACTCCGTCTCTACTAAAAATACAAAATTAGCCAAGTGTGGTGGTGCATGCCTATAATCCCAGCTACTCCAGGAGGCTGAGGCAGGAGAATGGCTTGAACCCAGGAGGCAGAGGTTGCTGTGAGCCGAGATCGTGCCATTGCACCCCAGCCTGGGCAACAAGAACAAACCTCCATCTCAAAAAAATAAAATTAAAAAAATTTTTAAAATGACCGTTTTAACTATTCTTTTTTTTTTTTTTTTTTTTTTTGAGACGGAGTCTCGCTCTGTCGCCCAGGCTGGAGTGCAGTGGCCGGATCTCAGCTCACTGCAAGCTCCGCCTCCCGGGTTCACGCCATTCTCCTGCCTCAGCCTCCCTGGTAGCTGGGACTACAGGCGCCGCCACGTCGCCCGGCTAGTTTTTTGTAGTTTTTAGTAGAGACGAGGTTTCACCGTGTTAGCCAGGATGGTCTCGATCTCCTGACCTCGTGATCCGCCCGTCTCGGCCTCCCAAAGTGCTGGGATTACAGGCTTGAGCCACCGCGCCCGGCCTTAACTATTCTTACACGTACAGTTCGGTGTCACTAAGGACATTCACATTGTTGTGTGACCATCACTACATTGTGTGTGTTTAGTGGTAATGATGTACCCACTAAACTATAACCTCCACAGGGAGCTAGATGTTTTAACACTCAGTCTCAGAATAATAAATATTATTATTATTTTCACCCAGTAGGATGGAACTGGACTTAAATCCACATATAATTAATTGGGGAGAAAAATTTTTACTTGAGATATTATCTCATGTCTTAAATAGTTGGATATTTTAGTGAATAAAAAAATTGTTCTTCCTCTAATCATCGTACACTGCTATATAAATTATAGCAAAGTACTGAGTACTTTATGTGACTCTCATTTAACTCATCCAATGACCTTACGGCATAGGTGTTAGGATCATCTCTACCCTACAGATGGGAGCACAGAGCGGTTGAAAAACTTGCCCAAGGTCACCTGCTTTTTGTTGACAGAGCCAAGATTATACCGAGTGTCTAACATGATCACATTATACTACTTCTTTGATGTAGAATAATAAGTAAAAAAAAAAAAAAAAAAAAAAAAAGCCAGGCGCGGTGGCTCATGCTTGTAATCCTAGCACTTTGGGAGGCTGAGGTGGGCAGATCACGAGGTCAAGAGATCGACACCATCCTGGCCAACATGGTGAAACCCCATGTCTACTAAAAATACAAAAATTAGCTGGGTGTGGTGGCACACACATGTAGTCCCAGCTACTTGGGAGGCTGAGGCAGGAGAATCACTTGAACCCGGGAGGCAGAGGTTGCAGTGAGCCGAGGTTGTGCCACTGCACTCCATCCTGGCGACAGAGTAAGACTCTGTCTCAAAAAAAAAAAATTAAAGACTCAAAATATTCATTGAGTTTCATTATACATAAATCAAATTTAAATGCAAGTTCCCAAAATTTGTCACACTAGGATCTCAGACTTTCCCTCTTAGGGCCAGAGTTTCCAATCCTTTACCAAAACTTTAAATTTAATTCATACCCAATAGCTAAATACTACATCTACTTATTTTACAACCTCCGTGAACTTAGATTAATTACTTAATATTTCTGTATCTCAGATTCCTCATCTGGGAAATGAGAATAATAATAGTCCTTATTTCATATGGTGTATTTTGGGTGTAGTAAAAATTAATTGATAAAATACATGTAAGGCTGTAAGCACAGTGCCAGGCGTAAGTGTTCAACAATTATTAGATTTAGCTGTTATGATTAATATTGTCCTTTAAAATTATAATTAGCTAAATATGCTGAACTAAATAATCCACAGGCTTTCTCAATTATTATTTTTTTGGACAGAGATCTCATATCCTGCAATTTATTTTACAATTTTTGAAAGCCACTTTATAAATTTAAGTATATTACTCTAGATACAATACTTAAAAGGTGCCATTTGCCAATATTTGGAGCTAACAGTAAAAAATCACAGAGATAAATTTATATACAAAGACTAAAGCTTACAAGATACTAATACTTGATGCAAATGAGCTGGCAGTTCTAGGACCGGTGGGGATGAGGCTTGGACCAGGAAGAGAACAATGTCCTCCATTCTTGTTCGGATGAACCCTGCTTCTTTTCTGTCTCCTTTTTTTTTAATGCATTGAGGATCATGCTTCTTCAGGGAAATAACTACCATGCATCTTCTGAAAAAAGTTTCATTGGATAGTTTTATACCACCGCATAGTGAAGACGCAACATTCTACTTTGGCTGACATCCTAAGCGTTTTTAATTTACATGAGTATAGTCATATGGAATTGGTTAAAATCCCATCCAGGAAATCACAGACCAGGCTCACTTCTTAAACGGAGACAGTTTAATACACAAAATTGGTTACACAGGTATGGGAAGACTGAGACAGCAATAAAAGGAAAAAGAAGGAAAAGGTGGGGTTACCAGAACTTTACAAGCTCAGAAGAAAGGCCTGGGGTAGCCTGTGCTCAGACTGTGAGATGGCAGGGTCAGGTGGTGCTGGGACTTCGGAGTGATGCAGAGCAGCTGGTGCATGGGCTGTTGAAAGGAGCTGGAGGGCCAGGCGTGGTGGCGCACGCCTGTAATCCCAGCACTTTGGGAGGCCGAGGTGGGTGGATCACCTGAGGTCACGAGTTTGAGACCAGCATGACCAACATGGTGAAACCCCATCTCTACTAAATAAAAAAATTAGCTGGGTGTGGTGGTGCATGCCTGTAATCTCACCTACTTAGGAGGCTGAGGCAGGAGAATCCCTTGAACTTGGGAGACGGAGGTTGCAGTGAGCCAAGATTGTGGCATTGCACTCCAGCTTGGGCAACAAGAGTGAAACTCCATCAAAAAAAAAAAAAAAAAGAAAGAAAGAAAAAAGGAAGGAAGGAAGAAAGGAAGGAAGGAAGGTAGGTAGGTAGGTGCTGGAGCCGGGTGCAGTGGCTGACGCCTGTAATCCCAGCACTTTGGGAGGTCGAGGCAGGTGGATTGCGAGGTCAGGAGTTCAAGACCAGCCTGGTCAAGATGGTGAAACCCCATCTATACTAAAAATACAAAAAAATTAACCGGTGTGGTGGTGGGCGCCTGTAATCCCAAGTACTCGGGAGGCTGAGACAGAGAATTGATTGAAGCCCGGAGGCGGAGGTTGCAGTGAGCCGAGATCGCACCACTGCACTTTAGCCTGTGCGACAGAGGAAGACTCCATCTCAAAAAAAAAAAAGAAAGAAAGAAAGGAGCTGGAGGGTGGAGCCATAGCTGCCCTCACATGTGGGAATGATGCTAGAAGGAAGGTGGAAACAGGAAGGAAGTTCCTTCTCTTCTTCCACCTTCCTTTATTAGAACACAACTGGAAACCAGCCGACAAGGAGGCCTAGGAAATGTAGTTTGGGAGTCCTGGCCTCAATGTCAAAGACCAGCTGAATGTAGAAGATGGGCTTGGGGCTGCTAGACAGTAAGCAAATCACCAAAACAAAGCTCTTTGTCCGATAAATAAATAAATGTGCTGTTTCCTTCCATCAGTGTGTGTGTTAAAAGGCCTAAAATGGACATGATCCGTGTGCAATCTTTGCTCCTGTGTTCTTATGGGGGCAACTCATGGCACTCTGATTCTAGAATACTTAAAGATCTAAATTTCTGGCCGGGCGCGGTGGCTCAAGCCTGTAATCCCAGCACTTTGGGAGGCCGAGACGGGCGGATCACGAGGTCAGGAGATCGAGGCCATCCTGGCTAACACGGTGAAACCCCGTCTCTACTAAAAAGTACAAAAAAAAAACTAGCCGGGCGAGGTGGCCCAGGCGCCTGTAGTCCCAGCTACTCGGGAGGCTGAGGCAGGAGAATGGCGTAAACCCAGGAGGCGGAGCTTGCAGTGAGCTGAGATCTGGCCACTGCACTCCAGCCTGGGCGGCAGAGCGAGACTCCGTCTCAAAAAAAAAAAAAAAAAAGATCTAAATTTCTATAGCATAATATGGCACCAAAACAAGTCAAATACTTTATCTGGTGTTTTTCTTGATGCTCTAGTGTTGGGGGCGAGGGGGGCATTGTGGGGACTGGCTGCTTTGGATTTAGAGCAAAGTTGTATGTCTAAACTGAAAGTCATACGCACCATTAAGGATAATTTTTTTGTTTTCTTATAATTACAAAATGAGTAATTCATGTATACAGTATTATTGTAAAGAGTTCGTACAGTGCAGGAGTGTATAGAGCAAAATATGAGATTTCCCTTTCTTTCCCACTCCCACCTACTATTTCTACTGTACTCCCCAAAGGTGACACCTGGCGACAGGTGTTACACGTCTTTTAGTCTTTCAAGAGCAGTTCTGACTACAGATGGGTTTCACGTACTACCTTTAGCCCCTGACTCCTCTACCTCTCGATGGTACCTTATGATTTCCATCTATTATCATTTAACTCAAGTTGCAAAACAGATTAAAAGAACAGCTTAATCCTTCACATTATGTGAAATGCAATGGCTTTCTCTATTCTTTGAATGAAAAATACAAGAAAATTTAGTTATTTGAGATCATACTCTTAAGATTTATTTATTTCCTTTAATACCTGTCCAAGTGTACAGATACGTTAATATTTTATGCTTATGTAAAGAAATAAGTCCAAATGCAGATAATGAAACTTGTCTCTGCCAGGTAAAGTACAAACCAAAGAAATTGTTACTATTCGAAAGAAAGCTTTGAAAAATAATAAGGCACATTATTGGCTATGCGCGGTGGCTCACGCCTGTAATCCCAGCACTTTGGGAGGCCGAGGCAGGCAGATCACGAGGTCAGGAGATCGAGACCATCCTGGCTAACATAGTGAAACCCCGTCTCTACTAAAAATACAAAAAATTAGTTGGGCGTGGTGGCGGACGCCTGTAGTCCCAGCTACTCGGGAGGCTGAGGCAGGAGAATGGCGTAAACCCGGGAGGCAGAGCTTGCAGTGAGCCGAGATCGTGCCACTGCACTCCAGCCTGGGCGGCAGAGCCAGACTCCATCTCTAAATAAAATAAAATAAATAAAATAAAATAGAATAGAATAGAATAGAATAGAATAGAATAGAATAGAATAGAATAGAATAGAATAGAATAGAATAAAATAAAAAATTTATCTTGGATTCATAATTTATTGACTTAAAATAATAAAGGAACACTAAGGAGATAGTTTCAAAACATTTAAGCCTTGAAGACTTTATTTTGACGGCCTTGAAGTCAGCATTAACGTTTATTTGGAAAGAGATTTTTGGAGGGACCTGTCTCCAATCAAAACTAATGAGCCTTATGGAGATCATTTTAATGAATTCCAAAAAGAAGAAATAATCAGTCATGTTTGCCAACCATGACGCATTAAAATTAGAAACGAACACTAAACAGATAACAAAATCTAACCATTTGCAAATATTAAAACATTTAAATAACATTTGGATTACAGAAGGAATTCAAGATTATTTCGAAATAAATGACAGCAGGAATCCTATAAATCATCACTATGGGCTGTGGCCGTAGTTATGATCTAAAAATAATTCCTAGCCCTATGTTCTTTTATAATTAAGGAAGAAATATTACAATATAAAGTGAACACTCAATTTACAAAGCTAGAAAAAGAACAACAGATTCAAAAGAAGGAATTATTAATGGTGAAAGTATAGATAAATTCATTAGAAAACAAAACAGAGCAATGGCAATAACAAGTAAAGTGGAATTGATAAACCAAAATTGGTTATTGAAAAATACTAAATAATAGACAAGTCTGATTGAGAAAGGGAATATAGAAATTAACAATATTAGAAATGAGAATAGTATACGACCTTTTGAAAAATTATAAAAGATTCTTTTTTTTTTTTTTTTTTTTTTTTTTTTTTTTGAGACGGAGTCTTGCTCTGTCACCCAGGCTGGAGTGCTGTGGCCGGATCTCAGCTCACTGCAAGCTCCGCCTCCCGGGTTCACGCCATTCTCCTGTCTCAGCCTCCCGGGTAGCTGGGACTACAGGCGCCGCCACGTCGCCCGGCTAGTTTTTTGTAGTTTTTAGTAGAGACGGGGTTTCACCGTGTTAGCCAGGATGGTCTCGATCTCCTGACCTCGTGATCCGCCCGTCTCGGCCTCCCAAAGTGCTGGGATTACAGGCTTGAGCCACCGCGCCCGGCCAAAAGATTCTTGTGACAACTTAATGCTGGTAAATTTTAAAGTCAAAATAATATAGACACTCATGTATATTACCAATACTGATGCAAGAGGGAGTATTAAAGCTGGGGAAAGAAGTCAGGTGCAATGGCTCATGCCTGTAATCCCAGCACTTTGGGAAGCTGAGGTGGGTAGATGGCTTGAGCCTGGGAGTTCAAACCAGCCTAAGCAACATAACAAGACCCTGTCTCTATAAAAAAAAGAAAAAATTAGTCGTGTGTGCTGGCACACACCTGAGTCCAAGCTACTTGGGAGGCTGAGGTGGGAGGATCACTTGAGCTCAGGAGGTCACAGTGGCAGTAAGCCATGATTTGCCACAGCACTCCAGCTTGGATGACAGAAACCGTCTCTCTAAAAAATAAATAAATAAATAAAATAAAAACCTGGAGGAAGAATAAAGTGCAAAAAAAGTAAAAAAAAAAAAAAAAAAAAAAACCTTTCACAAATGTTACAGACTTGGATCATTTTAACAGGAAAGGTTTTCTCAGCATTCATGAAGCAAATAATTCCTATGTTATTTAAAGCATTTAATATTACAAGAAAAGATCAAGGTTTTTTTTTTTTTTGATAGGGAGTTTTGCTGTTGTCGCCTAGGCTTGAGTGCAGTGGTGTGATCTAGGCTCATTGCAACTTCCTTCTCCTGGGTTCAAGCGATTCTCCTGCCTCAGTCTCCTGAGTAGCTGGGACTGCAGCCACGCACCACCACACCCGGATAATTTTTGTATTTTTAGTAGAGACGGGGTTTCACCTTGTTGGCCAGGCTGGTCTCAAACTCCTGATCTCAGGTGATCTGTCAGTCTCAGCTTCCCAAAGTGCTGGGATTACAGGCATGAGCCACTGCGCCCAGCTAAGGTTCTTAATATATTTTAATCAAATAAGCATAACTCTAATACCTAAATTTGAAAGAACACAAGAAAAAAGAATTATAGAATAATATGCTTACAAAAATAGATGTAAAAATTCTTACCAAATGTGAGAATTAATCAAAGTGTATATATATTTTTAAAAATAATATACCTTTACTGATCTTCTTGGGGTTCATAAGCATGATGACTGGGTCTTCACACAAACGTTTAAGATGTGAGGGAGACACATCTTATTATAATGTCAGCATATTTCCTGTCTGAAGTAAGAAAAATGAAATAAACATTAAAATAATATACTATTATCAAGTAGTGTATGTCACAGAAATTCAAAGTCATTTTAACCTTCGGGGAGAAGATACGGTATCAAGATAGATAGTAAAAAGTATTGCATTTGGTAAAAATCAGAAGCCATTCCAAGTATCAACTTGATAAAAAGCATTTATAAGAAACCAAACTAAAGGCTGGGTGTGGTGGCTCACACCTGTAATCCCAGTACTTTGGGAGGCTGAAGTGGGTGGATCACTTGAGGTCAGCCTGGCATTTGAGATCAGCCTGGCCAACGTGGTGAAATCCCGTCTCTACTGAAAATACTAAAAATAAGCCAGGCATGATGACGCATGCCTGTAATCCCAGCTAATCGGGAGACTAAGGCAGGAGAATCACTTGAACCCAGGTGGTGAAGGTTGCAGTGAGCTTAGATTGCACCACTGCACTCCAGCCTGGGCAACAGAGTGAGACTCTGTCTCAAAAATAAATAAATAAATAAAAGAAACCAAACTAAACTTCTACTTAAAGATGAAATGCTAGAGATATTCCAGAGTCAGAAATCAAGTAATGATGAATATTTTCATAGGCTTATTCAGTGTTGTTTGCCTTTACTGGCCAAGACACGAAGCAAGAAATGAAGTGTAAATATTTAAAAACAAAGCAAAATTGCTTTTATTCGTAGATAATATGCATGTCCACCTTTAAAATTCTAGCAGAAGCGGGGAGGCTGAGGAGGGAGAATAGCTTGAATCCCGAAGGAGTAGGTTGCGGTGACCTGAGATTGCACCATTGCACTCCAGCATGGGCAACAAGAGCGAAACTCCGTCTCAAAAAAAAAAAAAAAAAAAACTAGCAGAAACCACTGAAAATCCAAGTGAAAGAATATAATATAAATATAGAGGAATCAATAACTTATCTATATATTATCAATAAACAAAATATAAAGGTACACAATCCATTCACGATAGTAGCAAAAACTATAAAACAACACAATTGAACTTCAGAAATAATATGTAACTCCTGTTTGAAAACAATATAAAAACTTACCTTACATAAAACATAAGACCTCCCAGCAGCCGGGAGCGTTGGCTCACACCTGTAATCCCAGCACTTTGGGAGGCCGAGGTGGGCGGATCATGAGGTCAAGATATCGAGACCATCCTGGCCAACATGGTGAAACCCCGTCTCTACTAAAAAATACAAAAATTAGCCGGGTGTGGTGGCACGCACCTGTAGTCCCAGCGTCTTGGGAGGCTGAGGCAGGAGAATTGTTTGAACTCAGGAGGCGGAGGTTGCAGTGAGCTTAGACTGTGCCACTGCACTCCAGCCTGGCGATAGAGCAAGACTCTGTCAAAAAAATAAAACATAAAAAATTAGCCAGGCGTGGTGGCCCGCGCCTGTAGTCCCAGCTACTACTCGGGAGGCTGAGGCAGGGAGAATCGCTTGAACCCGGGAGGCGGAGGCTGCAGTGAGCCGAGATCACGCCACTGCACTCCAGCCTGGGCGATAGAGTGAGAGTCCTGAGACTCCATCTGAAAATAAATAAATAACCTCCATGCATGGTCGTGCACATCTGTATTCTCAGCTACTCAGGGGGCTGAGGCAGGAGGATCACATGAGCCCAGGAGTCTTGGGCTGTAGTGCACTATACCAATAGGGTGTCCACAGTAAGTTCAGCATCAATATGGTGACCTGCCAGGGGCAGGGGACTGTCAGGTTGCCTAAGGAGGGGTGAACTGGCTCAGGTCAGAAAAGGAGCAGGTGAAAATTGCCGTGCTGATCACTAATGGGATCAACTTTGTGAATAGCCACTGGACTCTAGCCTGGGCAACATAACAAGATCTCGTCTAGCAAATAAATACATAAAATATAATACTGTAACAAATGGAAAAGTATTTAATATTCCTACACAGGAATACTATGTAGTAAAAAGACAACAATTTCCTGAAAATGAATACAAATATTTAAAGAAATGCCAATAAAAATTCCAACGTGATTTTTATCAGTTGATGGAGGCTAACAGGACGAACTTGACAATTTGATGTTAAAGTTTACTTAGAAGTTAATACTCCAAAATAACCTAGATATTTCTGTTTTGTTTTGTTCTGTTTTTTTTTTTTTTTTTTTTTTTTTTTTGAGACGGAGTCTCGCTCTGTCACCCAAGCTGGAGTGCACTGGCCAGATCTCAGCTCACTGCAAGCTCCGCCTCCCGGGTTCACGCCATTCTCCTGCCTCAGCCTCCCGAGTAGCTAGGACTACAGGCGCCCGCCACCTCGCCCGGCTAGATTTTTGTATTTTTTAGTAGAGACGGGGTTTCACCGTGTTAGCCAGGATGGTCTCGATCTCCTGACCTTGTGATCCGCCCGCCTCGGCCTCCCAAAGTGCTGGGATTACAGGCTTGAGCCACCGCGCCCGGCCTTGTTCTGTTTTTAAATTACTTTTTTTTCTTTTTTTTTGAGACGGAGTCTCGCTCTGTCGCCCAGGCTGGAGTGCAGTGGCCGGATCTCAGCTCACTGCAAGCTCCGCCTCCCGGGTTCACGCCATTCTCCTGCCTCAGCCTCCCGAGTAGCTGGGACTACAGGCGCCCGCCACCTCGCCCAGCTAGTTTTTTTGTATTTTTTAGTACAGACGGGGTTTCACCATGTTAGCCAGGATGGTCTCGATCTCCTGACCTTGTGATCCGCCCGTCTCAGCCTCCCAAAGTGCTGGGATTACAGGCTTGAGCCACCGCGCCCGGCCTACTTTTTTTTTTTTTTGAGAAACTGTCTTGCTCTGTCACTCAGGCTGGAGTGCAGTGGCATGATCACGGCTCACTGCAGCCTCTACCTCTCAGGCTCAAGCAATCCTCCTTCAGCTCCCAAGTAGCTGGGAGTACAGGCGCACGCCACTATGCCCAGCTATTTTTTTTTCTTATTTTTTGTAGAGACAGGGTCTTGCTATGTTGCCCAGGCTGGTCTTTACTCTTGAGCCCAAGTGATCCTCTCACCTCGGTCTCCCAAAGTGCTAGGATTACAGGCGTGAGCCACCCAGCCTAATTATATTTTTTTTAAAAAAGAACTACAGGAGGAGAGTTGCCATATAAAATATCAAGATTGATTACAAAATTTTATTAGGAAAGTCCAGGCACGCAACCAGCACTTTGAGAGGCGGAGGCAGGCAGATCAGCTGAGGATGGGAGTTCAAGACTAGCCTGGCCAATATAGCGAAACCCCGTCTCTACTAAAAATACAAAAATTAGCCAGGCATGGTGGCACACACCTATAATTCGAGCTACTTGGGAGGCTGAGGCAGGAGCATCACTTGAACTCGGGAGGTGGAGGTTGCACTGAGCCTAGATCCCACCACTGCACTCCAACCTGGGCAACAGAGTGAAACTCCATCTCAAAAAAATATATATATATATATATATATATATTTAGGAAAAAGGAGAGGGAAGGTCAATAAGCCTAGCAGATCAATAGGCCAGCAACAGGTCTGTATATATGTGTCACTTAATGACAGGGATACACCTGGGAAAATGTGTTATTAGGTGATTTTGTTGTGTGAACATCATAGCAGGTACACAGACCTAGAAGGCAGAGCATACTACACACTTAGGCTATACAGTATGGCCCATTGTTCCTAGGCTATAAACCTGTACGACATGACTATGCTGAATACTGTAGGCCATTGTAACACAATGTTAAGTATTTGTGTATCTAACCACAGAAAATGTACAGTAAAAATACAGTACAAAAGACACAAAGTGGTACTTCTGCACAGGGCAGTTGCATTATAATCTTATGATCACTATTGTGTATGTGCTCTATCGTTAACAGAAATGTCACTGTGTGTGTCATGACTGTATATGGGAATGCCTATATGAGAATGTATGGGAAAACATATGTGAGTAAAGTTTGGTATCAGATAAAGCTGGCATCTCAAATAAAAATGGAAAATTAGTTAATAAATGGAGCCAGATCCATTGATAACCCAAGGGAGGCAGTATAGGAGGGTAATATTAGATCTCTACATATGTATCTTTGACACAAACATTTCAGGATGGTGGATTTAAGAATTAAATACGAGAAAAAGATAACATGAAAGCATAAAAGAAAATACAAGAGGACTTTAAAAAAATATGCTTAGAGAAAAAGCCTTTCCAAACCATAAAAGCTGGATGTGACTACCTAAGATTCTCTCCAATGAAGGGCAAAGTTCAAAAGACACATGATAAACTGAAAGAAAACATCTGCAGTATATGTAACAGAGAAAGAATTTAGGTTCATAAGCTATAAAGAGATCCTATGATTAAGAAAATAAAAAACAGCCTAATTAGGGAGGAGACTAGTAAAGGATATGAACAGACAATTTACAGATAGAAACAAAGTCAATAATTATTTTTGGCTGGGTGCGATGGCTCACTCCTGTAATCTCAGCAATTTGGGAGGCCGAGGCACTCAGATTACGAGGTCAGGAGTTCGAGACCAGCCTGACCAACATGGTGAAATCTCGTCTCTACTAAAAATACAAAAATTAGCTGGGCATGGTGGCGCGCGTCTGTAATCCCAGCTACTTGGGAGGATGAGGCAGGAGAATCACCTGAACCCAGGAAGCGGAGGTTGCAGTGACCGAGACTGAGCCACTGCACTTCAGCCTGGGTGACACAGCGAGACTCTGTCTCAAAAAAAAAACTGTGCGTGTATATATACATACATATGTATATGTGTGTGTGTGTGTGTGTGTATATATATACACACACTTTTTTTTTTTTTTTACTTGTGATACATTAGCAAAAATTTAAAAGTTTCCCAATATTTAGTACTGGTGAAGATATAGGGAATTGGAAACTCTTATGCACGGACTATGAAAGGATGATAAATGATTTTTTTTTTTTTTTTTTTTTTTTTGAGACGGAGTCTGGCTCTGTCGCCCGGGCTGGAGTGCAGTGGCCGGATCTCAGCTCACTACAAGCTCCGCCTCCTGGGTTCACGCCATTCTCCTGCCTCAGCCTCCCGAGTAGCTGGGACTACAGGCACCCGCCACCTCGCCTGGCTAGTTTTTTGTATTTTTTAGTAGAGACGGGGTTTCACCGTGTTAGCCAGGATGGTCTCGATCTCCTGACCTCGTGATCCGCCCGTCTCGGCCTCCCAAAGTGCTGGGATTACAGGCTTGAGCCACCGCACCCGGCGGATGATAAATGATTTGATAGCATATCCTTTAAAGTTGCACATGCTCAATATTTTCCACCTAGGATTTCTACTTATAAGAATTTTTCCTAAACAATATTTGTACAAGTATTCAAAAGGATACATATGAAATATTATTTGTACTATCATACATAATAGCAATAAAAAGCAAATTACTTTGATACCTATTGCTTAGTCATTAAAAGAAATATCCTCATCCCTATAATCCCAGTACTTCAGGAGTTGGGGCGGGAGGATTGCTTGAACACAGTCATTTGAGGTCAGCCTGGGCAACATAGGGGGACCCCCCCCTACAAAAAATAAGAAAAATTAGCTGGGCATGGTGGCATGTACCTGTAGTCCCAGCTGCTTGGGAGGCTGAGAAGGGAGGATTGCTTGAACCCAGGAGGTTGACGCTGCAGTGAGCCATGTTTGCAATACTGCATTCCAGCCTGGGCAACAGAGTGAGATCCTGTGTCGAAAAAAAGAAAACAAAAGAAATACTTCTGTAGTCAACAAAAGGACTGAGTTGTATTTACTGACACGATAAAATGTGCAGAGATAGTAGTAGTGTTAATGAAAAAAGCATTGCAGAAGAAACATACATAGTATAATCTCATGTGTGTAATTTCAGTATTAATCATTTAAATATATATATACATTTAGACATATATATAAAAGAATATAGACAAATATACATCAAATAATTGACAATGATTCTTAGGAGACTTCCTTTTTCTAAGTTGTATATTTCTGTATTTTAATTTTATATAGCTTACATTGAATTGTTTTTATATTTAGAAACAACATTTCTTAAACACATAGTAGGAAAAAGGAATAAACCTAATAATTCTAAAATTTGGATTGGGACTAATCTGTTGCGTAGGCTATTAGTTCTATATGGGCATATTTTCTATGTAGCTGTAATATACACATAGCTATTTAGAAACTATGGGGTGATATTCAAAGTCAATTATTTAAGGGGAGAAAGATGAAGACACTCTATAGTTTATCTTAATGAGGTTAATATCTAAATCTCCCAATGTCAACAATTGTAATTACAATACATAAATTTTCCTCTTTATTTTCTATGTTGTTATCTTCAAATTCAAAACTTCCAGGCCGGGCATGGTGGCTCATGCCTGTAATCTCAACACTTTGGGAGGCCCAGGCAGACAGAACACTTGAGATCAGGAGTTTGAGACCAGCCTGGCCAACTTGGCAAAACCCTGTCTCCACTAAAAATACAAAAATTAGCTGGGCATGGTGGCACCCACCTGTAATCTCAGCTATTCGGGAGGCTGAGGCAGGAGAATCCCTTGAACCCGTGAGGCGGAGGTTGCAGTGAGCCAAGACCACACCACAGCACTCCAGCCCAGGCGACAGAGGGAGATTACATAAAAGAAAAAACTTCCACGAACACATTTCCATGTAGACTCCCTTCTAATACAGCATTTACAGTAAGATAATTAAGTCTAAGTACAGACTTGCAAATCTATGGAGGAATCTTAGACATTGATCAGCTACCTTGAGAGTGAATAAAATTGCCTTTTACTAAGAACAACAGAGTCAAAGAGCATGCAGCGAAGGTAGTGACGGCTCTCAGAAAATACACAAATACTGACTCAGGAGGTTACAAATTACAAAACATTCCAGTAATATTAGAGGTTTCTCTGATAAAATGTGATGTTCATTTTTCAAGCAAGATGACTGAAATGGAACTACTCTATTTATTTGATGATTTCTGCAGGTGGATGATGCTGAAGAACCTGACAAAACAGGAGAGAATAAAGCACCCAGTAAGTTCCAGTCCGTGGGAGTGCAAGTAGAAGAGGAGAAGTGGTAAGTCCACGTGCATATGCATCTTCTTTTGTCCTGATGTTGTGAAGTAACGTAAAAGTATTTTTCCCCATGATAAATCTACAAAATTCAATGATATTTTCCACTAAGTTTTGGGAGTATTTAAAGTGTGAAGTTGAATCAATATTAGTTGATTCTCTCCTGTACTTGTAATACTAGAGACCACTCCATTTGAGTTTTACTAGAATAGGACTGTAAGCATATTACATACATATAAATACTGTGTGCAGTACTCTTGGGTTGCCAAACTATACCTTTGGGGGAAAAAAAAAAAAAACCTTCCCATTTTTATGAGAAAAAAATTTACCTTATTTCTATTTCTATTCCCAGCACTTAATAGTGTCTGGTGTTTAGTGTGTACTCCATGAATGATGAATGAATGAATGAATGAGGAAGATATTCCCTATCGTTATCCTGAATCACCAGTCCTTTAGATTACTCTTTACCTACTTTAGAGCCTCAGTATCTATAAATGGGAAATGTAGGATTTCATAAGATTACAGAATTTGGGGTCAATAATTTCATTTTGTAAATGAGAACTTGATGGAGAGAGGCGTGTGAATTTCTCAAACTGGGAGGTTCCTGGTGGGTAGAACCATGTTTTATTGATAGTAGTGTCCCCCAGCTTCCAGCGTTGTGATTTGCACCTACTAAATATACAATAAATGTTGGCTGAATAAAGTGAAACTGGAGTTATGGTAAGAGAAAGTGCTCTAGATTATAAATCAGTGTATCATCTCAACTTTGCTACTAACTTTTTGTGTGTTAATTAGGAAGAATCATTTGAATGTCACCTATCCATCCTTCCATTATCCATCCATTCAATAAAATCTATGGAGTGCCTCCTATAATCAAGGCTACATGTAACATAAACTGAAAATCTGAAAAGGAGGAATTTATCAGTTTATGGAAGTGGTCCTGTTTTAGAACCTCTCACTATTGATTGACACTGTACTTTTAAGAGTTGTGTATATATATCATATACATATAGTTAACATATATTTATTAATAAAATATATATGTGTATATGTAATATATATATATATATAGTATGTGTATGTATAATATGACAAAAACCTTTATTACTTTTGCACCAACCTAATATAATTATGCAATGCTGGAAGCCCAGAAAACTGGTACAATCATTCTGGAAATAAATATGACAAAAGTTAGCAATAGTTATACATCTATCCATACCAATTGACCCAAAAATCACACTCATGGGGCTTGAATTAAATTACTCAATGAAAGGTAAACAATTGTGAAACATTATTTATCATTGTAAAAGAAAAACACTAATTATCAAATAACCACTAATAGCATGCTTTTGTAATTTATAGCACCTTACCAAGGTAAACTATTATACAGCTATTAAATATCATTTATTTAGGCCGGGCGTGGTGGCTCAAGCCTGTAATCCCAGCACTTTGGGAGGCCGAGACGGGCGGATCACTAGGTCAGGAGATCGAGACCATTCCGGCTAACACAGTGAAACCCCGTCTCTACTAAAAAAGTACCAAAAAAAACTAGCCAGGCGAGGTGGCGGGCGCCTGTAGTCCCAGCTACTCGGGAGGCTGAGGCAGGAGAATGGCGTAAACCCGGGAGGTGGAGCTTGCAGTGAGCTGAGATCTGGCCACTGCACTCCAGCCTGGGCGACAGAGCGAGACTCCGTCTCAAGAAAAAATAATAAATAAATAAATATCATTTATTTTAAAAGGTGGAGAAACATGGGGAAATTCCCATGATACAATGCTAGGTGAAAAAGTTAAATATATAATATCCATGCATAGTGTTCATGCAGATGGACAAGGACTGAAATATAATACATACAAATGGTAGGTTTAGGAATGACTTTTTTCTTCTACTCTAAAAAGTTTTAGTAATCATTGTTTTTGTGTGTGTGTGTGTGTGTGTGTGTGTGTGTGTGTGTGTGTGTGTGTGTGTTTGAGACGGAGTCTTGCTCTGTTGCCCAGGCTGGGGTGCAGTAGCACAATCTTGGCTCACTGCAACCTCCGCCTCCTGGGTTGAAATGATTCTCCTGACTCAGCCTCCCGAGTAGCTGGGACTACAGGCGCACACCATCATGCCCAGCTGATTTTTGTATTTTTAGTAGAGACAGGGTTTCACCGTGTTGGCCAGGATGGTTTCGATCATCTTGACCTTGTGATCCACCCGCCTTGGCCTCCCAAAGTGCTGGAATTACAGGCATGAGCCACCATGGCGGGCCAGTAATCATTGCTTTAATGTCCTACACATATGTTTCTTTATTAAGTGTTTTAGAAAAAGTTTTGAAAGTATACATTTAGTAGACATTAAAGAAGATGTATTCCTCGCCGTGGGCAGTGGCTCACACCTGTAATCCCAGCACTTTGGGAGGCCGAGGCGGGTGGATCACCTGAGGTAAGGAGTTCAAGACCAACCCGACCAACATGGTGAAACCCGTCTCTACTAAAAATACAAAAATTAGCTGGGTGTGGTGGTGGATGCCTGTAATCCCAGGAACTCGGGAGGCTGAGGCAGGAGAATCGCTTTAACCTAGGAGGCAGAGATTGCAGTGAGCCGAGATCACGCCGTTGCACTCCAACCTGGGCGACAGAGGGATATTCTGTCTCAAAAAAAAAAAAAAAAAAGAAAAAGATAATACAGTCCTCCATCTCCCACCAGCCCAGCTCGGTGCCTTTTCTCAATGATGTAGTTAGTGGTTGACAGCACAGACTCTTGAGCCAGAACACCAAATCCTGGCTCTGCCCCTTACTAGCCAAGGGGCCATAAGCAAATTACTACCCATCTTTGTGCTTTAATTTCCTTATATATAAAAAAGGGGGTTACAAGTAGTTTCCACTATAAGCTAAAAGGAACTCAGAAGTCACCACTCTATCTTAACAAGTAAAAATCTCAGCAAACTAAAAAATCAACATCTCTTTGTGTATCTATCAGAAGGGCACAGGGCACACTGCTTCTCCCAAAATTGGAGAAACAGACAGACAGACAGATACAGATAATTACAACTTACTGGAGTAGAAACACAAGTAGAAATCTCTGCAGGAACCCGCACAGGGTAAGAAAACATAAGCAGTAACTGAAGAATTGTTGGAGGCTCAATATTGACAACTCTGAGAGTTAAAAGCTCCAACGAAACCCAGTCACAAGGAGACCTCACACTTTTGTGAGTTTTACCTCCAGGAACTCTACCAGGTCCTCATAGTGAATATCAGAGAAAAAAATCTCTTTGTGCTTCCAGGAGGGGGAAGGAAAAAAGAACTGCTTTGAAATATGCCGGCATGTTCTCTTATTCACAAGCCCTGCACGCAGCAGAAACTATTTTCCCAGAACCTTTTGCTGGCTGGGGTTTTATCAGAGCCTAGAACCTACCTAGGGGAAGGAAAACACTCAGCTGTAGTTCCCTCTAGCCTTCCACATGGGGGAAGGGACATACCCAACCTCAGCCCCCTTCAGGCATCTTGTCCCACATAAGAGAAAAAAAAAACAACTGAGAAACACTGATGAAGTTCACAGTCCAGGAGCACAGGCTCACCAAAAGGCTGAGACTAATCATAGAACTGTAGAGCGCTTTTCCCTCACCTTACCAGTACATTACTAAATGCCAATTTACCACAGTTCCTTTCACCCAGTACGTCATGCCCACTTTTCAAAAAATTACAAGACATACTAAAGGGTAAAAAACACAGTTTGAACAGATGGAACAAGCATCAGAAACAGAGTCAAATATGGCAGGAATGTTGGAATTACCAGGCCAAGATTTTTTTGAAATTATGATTAATAGTCTAAGGGCTCTAATGAAAGAAGCAGAACATGCAGAGAGATGGAGAACGAAAAAGAATTCTAAGAGAGAATTAAAAAGAAATGCTGGAGATAAAAAACACTCTAATAGAAACAAAGAATATCTTTGATGGGCTCATTAGTAAATTGGACACTAATGTCTACATTTGAGGATATAACAATAGAAACTTCCAAAACTGAAAAGCAAAGAGAAAAAAGACTGATAAAAAGAACAGATTATCTGAGAACAGTGAGACAGCGACAACAGGTGTACTTTATATGAGAGAGGAATACAAGGAGAGGAAGGAGAAAAGAGCAGAAGCAATGTTAGAAGCAATAATAACAGAATTCCCCCAAATTAATGTCAGACACCTCAGATTCAGGAAGCTCAGAGAATACCAAGCAAGATAAATGCCAAAACAAGCAAACAAACAAACTAAAAACAAAATACTACACCTAAGCATATCATATTCAAACTTCAGAAAAATAAAAGACTTTAAAAATCTTGAAAAAAATGAGAGGGAAAGAACATCTTGCCTATAGAGGAGCAAAGATAAGAATTAGGCCAGGTACAGTGGCTCACACCTGTAATCCCACAATTTTGGGAGGCTGAGGTGGGTGGATCACTTCAGTCCAGGGGTTCGAAACCAACCTGGGCAACATGACAAAATCCCATCTTTACAAAAAATGCAAAAAATTATCTGGCTGTGGTGCATGTCTGCGGTCCCAGTCACTCAGTAGGCTGAAGTGGAAAGATTGCTTGAGCCTGGGAAGTGGAGGTTGTAGTGAGCTGAGATCACACCACTGCATTCCATCCTCAGTGACAGAGAGAGACCCTGTCTCAAAAATAAACAAACAGAACAAGCAAACAAACAAAAAAGATAAAAGATAAGAGTTAAATCTGGCCAGGCGCAGTGGCTCATGCCTGTAATCCCAACACTTTGGGAGACCAAGGCAGGCAGATCACCTAAGGTCAGGAGTTTGAGACCAGCCTAGCCAACATTGTGAAACCCCGTCTCTACTAAAAATACAAAAATTAGCAAGGCGTGGTGGCAGGCACCTGTAATCTCAGCTACTCCGGAGGCTAAGGCAGGAGAATTGCTTGAACCCAGGAGGCAGAGGTTGCAGTGAGCTGAAATCATGCCATTGCACTTCAGCCTGGGCAACAAGAGCAAAAACTCCGTGTCAAAAAATAAAAAATAAATAAATGATTATATCTTTGTAGTCACAGTTACTCAAGAGGCTATGGTGGAAGGATTGCTTAGGGACAGGAATTCAGATCCATCCTGGGCAACTGATAGAGTTTGGCTGTGTCCCCACCCAAATCTCATCTTGACTTGTAACTTCCACAATTCCCACATGTTGTGAGAGAAACCTGGCAGGAGGTGACTGAATCATGGGGGAGGGTCTTTCCGGTGCTCTTCTCATGGTAATGAGTGGGTCTCATGAGATCTGATGACTTTAAAAATGGGAATTTCCCTGCACAGGCCCTCTTCTCTTTCTCTCTCTCTCTCTTTTTTTTTTTTGAGATAGAGTCTCGCTCTGTCGCCCAGGCTGGAGTGCAGAGGCCCGATCTTGGCTCACTGCAAGCTCCGCCTCCCGGGTTCACGCCATTCTCCTGCCTCAGCCTCCCGAGTAGCTGGGGCTACAGGTGCCCACCACCATGCCCGGGTAATTTTTTGTATTTTTAGTAGAGACGGGGTTTCACCGTGTTAGCCAGGATGGTCTCGATCTCCTGACCTCGTGAACCTCCCACCTCGGCTTCCCAAAGTGCTGGGATTACAGATGTGAGCCGCAGTGCCCGGCTACCCTCTTCTCTTGTCTGCCACCATGTGACATGTGCTTTTCACCTAATGCCATGATTGTGAGGCCTCCCCGGCCACATGGAACTGTAAGTCCAATAAACCTCTTTCTTTTGTAAATTGCCCAGTATCAGGTATGTCTTTATCGGCAGCATGAAAACGGACTAATACAGCAACATAGCGAGGCTTAGTCTCTATAAAAACACTCAAAAATGAAAAAAATTAAAAGAAGTATATCCAACTTATCGGAAACCATGCAAGAACAGAGTGAATTTTTTTTTTTTTTTTTTTTTGGGGGGGGACAAAGCCCCAGCTGGAGTGCAGTGGCAAGATCTCAGCTCACTGCAAGCTCCGTCTCCCGGGTTCACGCCATTCTCCTGCCTCAGCCTCCCCAGTAGCTGGGGCTACAGGCACCCGCCACCACTCCCGGCTAATTTTTTGTATTTTTAGTAGAGATGGGGTTTCACCATGTTAGCCAGGATGGTCTCGATCTCCTGACCTCGTGATCTGCCCGCCTCGGCCTCCCAAAGTGCTGGGAATACATGCGTCAGCCACCGTGCCTGGTGTGAAATATTTAAAGTATTAGAAGAATAAAAAAAGCAAAAACACCCATCTAGAATTTTGTACCCTGTGAAATTATCCTTAAAAGTGAAAGAAAAATAAAGACGGCCGGGCGCGGTGGCTCAAGCCTGTAATCCCAGCACTTTGGGAGGCCGAGACGGGCGGATCACGAGGTCAGGAGATCGAGACCATCCTGGCTAACATGGTGAAACCCCGTCTCTACTAAAAAATACAAAAAACTAGCCGGGCGAGGTGGCGGGCGCCTGTAGTCCCAGCTACTTGGGAGGCTGAGGCAGGAGAATGGCGTAAACCCGGGAGGCGGAGCTTGCAGTGAGCTGAGATCCGGCCACTGCAGTCCAGCCTGGGCGATAGAGCGAGACTCCGTCTCAAAAAAAAAAAAAAAAAAAAAAAAAAAAAAAAAAAAAAAAAAAAAAGAAAAATAAAGACTATTTCAGATAAATAAAAATTGAGGGAATCTGTTGCCAGCAGACCTTTAAGAAATGTTAAGAAGTTCTTGGCCGGGCGCGGTGGCTCAAGCCTGTAATCCCAGCACTTTGGGAGGCCGAGACGGGCGGATCACGAGGTCAGGAGATCGAGACCATCCTGGCTAACACGGTGAAACCCCGTCTCTACTAAAAATACAAAAAACTGGCCAGGCGAGGTGGCGGGCGCCTGTAGTCCCAGCTACTCGGGAGGCTGAGGCAGGAGAATGGCGTGAACCCGGGAGGCGGAGCTTGCAGTGAGCCGAGATTGCGCCACTGCACTCCAGCCCGGGCGACAGAGCGAGACTCCGCCTCAAAAAAAAAAAAAAAAAAAAAAAAAAAAAAAAAAAAAAAAAGAAGTTCTTTTGAGAGAAAGAAAATGACATAGGTCAGAAACTAAAATAAAAACTTGCATTTTTCTTTTTTTTTTTTTTTGAGATGGAGTCTCACTCTGTCGCCCAGGATGGAGTGCAGTGGCAGGATCTTGGCTCACTGCAACTTCCGCCTCCCAGGTTCAAGCGATTCTCCTGCCTCAGCCTCCCAAGTAGTTGGGATTACAGGCACCTGTCACCACATCTGGCTAATTTTTTTTGTATTTTTTTTTTTTTTTTTAGTAGAGACGGGGTTTCACCATGTTGGACAGGCTGGTCTCGAACTCCTGATCTCTGATGAGCCTCCCAGTTTAGCCTCCCAAAGTGCTGAGATTATAGGCATGGGCCACTGTGCCCGGCCCATTTTTCTCATTCGTAATTGATCTAACAGATAAGTTTGTTCAAAATACCAATAGAAAAATGTATTTAAATATATGTACATTTATTTATTTATGTATAAGCGAAATGAATGGCAGCAATGATACAAGGAATAAGTGGTAGGAATTGGAAATATTTAGTTATTACAAAGTACTCGCAAAACCTGTGAAGTGTCGTAGTGTTATATGAAAGTGGATTGGGGCCGGGAGCGATGGCTCATGCCTGTAATCCCAGCACTTTGGGAGGCTGAGGCAGATGGATCACGAGGTCAGGAGTTCAAGACCAGCCTGGACAATATGGTGAAACCCCGTCTCTACTAAAAATACAAAAATTAGCTGCGTGTGGTGGTGTGTGCCTGTAGTCCCAGCTACTCGGGAGGCTGAGGCAAAAGAATCGCTTGAACCCAGGAGGCAGAGGTTGCAGTGAGCTGAGATCACGCCACTGCACTCCAGCCTGGGCAACAGAGCGAGACTCCATTAAAAAAAAAAAGGTGAATCGGATTCGTGGTAAATGCATAATGCAAACTCTAGGGCTCTAGGGTAACCACTAAAAAGAAGTAAAAGAAAAATAAAATTAGTATGCTAAGAAAGGAGAGAAAATTCCATCATATAAATACTCAATGGAAAATTATTAAAAGCAGAAAAAATGTGAAAGACAAAAATAAGAAGAAAGAACAAAGGCAAAAAAATAGAAAATAATAACAAGTATGGTAGATATTAATCCAACCAGATAGATAATCAGTTTAACCCTTTTCCCATTTAGAAGCCAACACTCATTTAATTTTACATAAACACGCTCTTTGAGGCTGAAGCAAATATAACTGATTTTCAATGTAAAAATAAAATGTAAAAACTGATCTTCGAGTTGTTTCTAAACAGAACTAACATCAGAATCATCTGAATCATCAGAATCATCTATTTCAGAAAAATAGGATTCATCAAATAAATCTTGGCCACAACTCTTTGAGGAAAATGTTAACATCACGTGTAGGAATGCTACGTTTTCTAGGACTTGCCATTTTCAGCCATGGAGAATTACTATATTTTCTAAATGAAAATACCACTACTAAGACCAGAATGCTAGAAATAGGATGATGTCTTTGTTTCCAAAGTCAATATACTAGAGCGATGTGAAAATAATAATAAAAGCAAAATATTTTGTGGCAAAGTTATCTTGGGTTAAAGGCTGCAGCTGCAGGTGCCACCAGCAAGTATTCTCAGGGCAAATAGGAACAGGGTTAAACATTAGTATCTTACATACACCATTAAAAGACAGAGATTGTCAGAGTGGATAAGGAAACAAGACTTAACTATATGTTGTCTGCAAGAAACCCAATTTAAATATAAAGATATATATAGATTAAAAAGTAAAGGAATGGAAAAAGAAAATGTCGGCCGGGCGCGGTGGCTCAAGCCTGTAATCCCAGCACTGTGGGAGGCCGAGACGGGCGGATCACAAGGTCAGGAGATCGAGACCATCCTGGCTAATATGGTGAAACCCCGTCTCTACTAAAAATACAAAAAACTAGCCGGGCGACGAGGCGGGCGCCTGTAGTCCCAGCTACTCGGGAGGCTGAGACAGGAGAATGGCTTGAACCCGGGAGGCGGAGCTTGCAGTGAGCTGAGAGCCGGCCGCTGCACTCCAGCCTGGGCGGCAGAGCAAGACTCCGTCTCAAAAAAAAAAAAAAAAAAAGGAAAAAGAAAATGTCTAGCACTAATAAAAAGAAAGTGGGAGTAGAAATATTAACCGCAGACACAGCAGACTTCCGAGCAAAGAAAATTATCAGTGATAAAGATGATGATAAAGGGGTCAATTCTCAAAGAAGACATACAAATCTTTAACATGTATGCACCTACCAACAGAGTTTCAAAATACGTGAGTTCTAGCTGGGCCCAGTGGCTAATACCTGTAATCCTAGCACTTTGGGAGGCCAAGGTGGGCAGATTGCTTGAGGTCAGGAGTTCGAGACCAGCCTGGCCAACATGGTGAAACCCCCATCTCTACTAAAAATACAAAAAAAAAGCCAAGTGTGGTAGCACGTACCTGTAGTTCCAGCTATTTGGGAGGCTGAGGCAGGAGAGTCACTTGAATCCAGGAGGCGGAGGTTGCAGTGAGCCAAGAGCACTTCAGCCTGGGCAACAGAGCGAGACTCAGTCCCAAAACAAACAAACAAACAAACAAACAAAAACTACAAAATACATGAGTTCTTGAGTTGATAGAACTGCAAGGAGAAAAAGATGTATCTACTAGTATAATTGGAGACTTCAACAATTCTCTATCAGAAATGGACAGATCAAGAAGGCAGAACATCAGTAAGAACATAGTTGAATGCAACAACACTATTAAACTAGACATAGTTAACATCTATAGACGACTTCATCCAACAGCATCAGATGACACATTCTTCTCAAGCTCATATGGAACATTCAACTAGATAGAGCAGAACATATTCTGGGGCATAAAACAGATCTTAACAAATTTTTTTTTTCTTTTTCTTTTTTTTTTAGACAAAGTCTCGCTCTTGTCTCCCAGGTTGGAGTGCAATGGCACGATCTCGGCTCACTGCAGCCTCCGCCTCCCGGGTTCCAGCAATTCTCTTGCTTCAGCCTCCCGAGTAGCTGGGATTACAGGTGCCTGCCACCACTCCCAGCTAATTTTTGTATTTTTATTAGAGACGTAGTTTCACCAGGTTGGCCAGGCTGGTCAGGAACAAATTTTTAAAATTATAAATCATATCATGTCTGCTCTCAGGCCACAGTAGAATTAAACTAGAAATCAACAACAGAAAGATAGCTGGAAATTCCCAAAATACTGAGATTTAACAGCACACTTCTAAATTACAAATGAGTCAAATAAATCTCAAGAACCTAAATATTTTGTAATAAGTGGAAATATGACCTTTTTTTTTTTTTTTTAAGACGAAATCTCACTCTGTTACCCAGGCTGGAGTGCAGTGGCACAATCTCTGCTCACTGCAACCTCCGCCTCCCGAGTTCAAGCGATTCTCCTGCCTCAGCCTCCCGAGTAGCTGGGACTACAGGGATGCACTACCACGCCTGGCTAATTTTTGTATTTTTTTTAGTAGAGATGGGGTTTCACCATATTGGCTAGGCTGGTCTTGAACTCCTGACCTGGTGATCCACCCGCCTCGGCCTCCCAAAGTGCTGGGATTACAGGCATGAGCCACCGCGCCCAGCGGAAATACAACTTATTAAAGTGTATGGAATGCAGCAAGAGCAGTGTTTAGAGGGACAGTTACAGCACTGATTGCTTGTATTAGAAAAAAAGAACAATTTAACATCAATTATTTAAGCTTCCACCGTAGGACACTAGAAAAAGAAGAGCAAATTAAATCCAAAATAAACACAAGAAAAGAAAGAAATAAAATTAGAACAGAAATCATAAAATTGAAAATAGTAATCAATAGAGAAACTCGGCCGGGCGCGGTGGCTCAAGCCTGTAATCCCAGCACTTTGGGAGGCCGAGACGGGCGGATCACGAGGTCAAGAGATCGAGACCATCCTGGCTAACACGGTGAAACCTCGTCTCTACTGAAAAATACAAAAAACTAGCCGGGCAAGGTGGCAGGCGCCTGTAGTCCCAGCTACTCGGGAGGCTGAGGCAGGAGAATGGCGTGAACCCGGGAGGCGGAGCTTGCAGTGAACTGAGATCTGGCCACTGCACTCCAGCCTGGGCGACAGAGCAAGACTCCGTCCCAAAAAAAAAAAAAAAAAAAAAAAAATAGAGAAACTCAACAAAACCAAAACCTGACTCTGAAAAGATTAATAAAATGCTAAGCCTTTAACCAGGCTAACTAAGAAGACACAAATTACTCCTATGATATGAGACACAAGCAATCCATATGCCTTGGCCTCCCCAACGTGTTGGAATTAGAGGCATGAACCACCTTGCCTAGTCAGCAGTTTCTTACAAAACTAAATGTTCTTCACCATACAATTCATCAGTTTTGTTTCTTGGAATTTATCCAAACGAATTGAAAACTTATGTTCACTCAAAATCCTGCACATGGATATTGATAGCACCTGTATTTCTAATTACCCAACCTTGGAAGCAACCAGGTTGTCCTTTAGAAGATAAATGGATAAATCAACTGTGATACATACAGATAAGAGAATATTATTCAGCACTAAAAGTACTAAGCTATCGAGACACAAAAAGACATGGGAAAAGCGTCAGTGTATTATTACTAAGTGAAACAAGCCAATCTGAAAAAACTATATACTGTATGATTCCAACTATGTGACACCCTGGAAAAGTCAGTGAGACAGTAAAAAGATGACTAGTTGCCAGGGGTTGGGAGCTAAGGATGTCTAGGGCAGTGAAACAATTCTGTAGGTATAATAAATACAATGGTGGATACGAGAATATACAATACAAACAGTAACTCGACTGTAAACCGTGGACTTTGGGTGATAGCGACAGCCAGTGCAGGTTCCTGGACTGCACCAAAAGTGCCACTCTAGTGTGAAATGTGGGTATTAGTTGAGGCTGTGTGTGTGTCAGGGGAAGGGGTGTATGGGAATTTTCTACTTTTTGCTCAGTTTTGCTGTGAACCTAAAACTGTTCTAAAAAACCAGTTTATTAATTTTAAAAAGAGGTTGGAGGAAGGTGGATTATAGCATTAACCTCAGTGTGTTGTCCTAGGGTGTTTTGTAAAACTTTTAGAGCAATACCTGATACGTACAATCCTCTGCGTGTTTCCTAGTCTATTAAGCAGTCAAATAGAATCTCTCTAAAGAATGAAGTTTCAAGAAAATAATTATACTGCCTTTTCTTCCAAAAAAAAAGGGGGGAGAAAGTCATCTCCTGTATTTTACTTCAGACATTTCTCCTGCAATCAGCCAGTCTATCTTTCCTTTGTTTTTTTTTTTTTTTTGAGATGGAGTTTCACTCTTGTTGCCCAGGCTGGAGTGCAGTGGTGTGACCTTGGCTCACTGCGAACTCCGACTCCTGGGTTCAAGCTGTTCTCCTGCCTCAGCCTCCTGAGTGGCTGGAATTATAGGTGCATGCTACTACACCCAGCTAATTTTGTATTTTTAGTAGAGATGCGGTTTCACCATGTTGGCCAGGCTGGTCTCGAACTCCTGACCTCAGATGATCCCCCCCCCCCCCAGCCTCCCAAAGTGCTGGGATTACAGACGTGAGCCACTGCCCCCGGCCTCAAATTTCGTTTCCACAAGAATGCTAACTATTGCATTATTTGGTCAGACCTAGTAGCAACCTAAAAAACTTCATACAAGTCATTTTTATAATTTTTTTTAAAAAGTTGAGCATTATTTGAATTGTTGAAGTTTGTAGAATGGTCAGTTCCTCAGTAACAGTAAAATATTTAAAACTCATCCCCAAAACCGTCGGCAGGCCAGTTTTAGTACTTAGCTTTCCAAAGCATACCCTTCTTCAAAGGTCACTTTATAGTTAACCACTGTAAAGTAAATAAGCATTTAAATTGATGTTAATGGTTGTTTTCAGCCTCTCCAAACGAAATCCATTGTCAAACAGGAAGAAGGGATTACCAATACCTTCTGTCTCTAACTTAATTCTTTTACAATTTTGCTGGTTGTAATTCATTTAGATAGGATCTTAAAAAGCAATATCGGGCAGATGAGATTACTTAATGACAGCTAAGGGATTTTTTTTTTTTTAATTATCTGGTGATAAAGATGAGGCTGTTGTTTTCACACTGAATGGCCAGTAACAATTTCTCTCTTCCTTTTTCAAATAAACAGACTGATAAAAGACAGCAACCTAACAAAAAGTAAGAAAAAGAAAGAAAATTGAGCTGAGAAAGAGATAGTGCAAAGAAATGATTAAAAGACCTGTAAGAGGCCAAGGGACTCATTTCCTTTTGACTCAATTACAATTTAGGAACCAAAAGTAACCCAGCAAGGCCCACCTAACTGATTGATCTATTAGGGAGTAGACTTGTAAATTTAGTGTGGTTTTCAGTGTTCCAAATCAAAACAAAAAGAAGTAAGTTCAAAACTCATTAGTAAAAAATAAAATGCACCAGGTAGCCCTGTCTGCTTCAATGAGAGGAGTTGAAATGGAGCATCACAAATATCCCTGTTACATTTGCAGGCCACCATGACATTCTCAGAATGCCATGGATCGCAAATGTCCGTTGTCCATTCTCTGGGGCTGCCTCTCGGTGGGGACCGTGGACAGAGGAATGCTGTCTAAAGATCACTAGTTTAAATGCCGTGGCAGCAGGAAGCCAGGGATAATGAATGCGTATGTCATTTTGAAAGGAGACTGCTTCTCTCAAGCCGGTGCAGAAACCCATCATCTTCATCAAACATTAGCAGTTTTCCCCCAATTCCTGTTTCACAGGTCAGCTAGTGGTACCGCTCTACAGGACACATATAGCATGTGTTTGCTGATATGCAGGACTGATCCTAAGTAAAGCAGGCAAATCTTGGCAACACCTCCCCAAGGGGCACTCACCTCCGCCCGTGCGCCCACGCAGAAGTCTCCAGCATCATGTCCCCATTGTCTCTCATCCTTTTGATGGTCCCCAGGAATTTGTATGAGGTCCTTTTGTCTTTCAGGCTGATAATTAGCAAATCTAGTAAGCCAATCCTTTCTGTTGACTTAGGTGAGAAAGCTAAGAGGCTCCCAGGAGTCTCCCATTTCCTTCCAAAAAACAGTTGTATTTTAACAGTGACTTCAAACTAGACTTTCTTACATTAGTCCATTAGTGACTTTAAGACTCCAGCAGTGGACGCAAAGAGGAAGAATAGTACTGTTTTCATTATAAAAGTAGTATGTAAATTTACTTGGAGGAAAACATATGTTAAACTTTGATGGTCTTTGGAGTAATTTTTTAAAAAACTATGTGTGGGCCGGGCGTGGTGGCTCACCCTTGTAATCCCAGCACGTTGGGGGGCCTAGGTGGGTGGGTCACCTGAAGTCAAGAGTTTGAGACCAGCCTGGCCAACATGGTGAAACCCTGTCTCTACTGAAAATGCAAAAATTAGCCAGGCATGATGATGCACACCTGTAATCCCAGCTGAGGGAGGCTGAGGCAGGAGAATTGCTTGAACTCGGGAGACGGAGGTTGCAATGAGCTGAGATTATGCCATTGCACTCCATCCTGGACAACAGAGCGAGACTCTGTCTCAAACAAACAAAAAACAAAATAACTATGTGTGTATGTATCTTCTTTTTACGTATTATCTACCTTTTCCACAGTAATTACATATTATTGAACAATCCATTAAATGATAAGAAAAACAAAGTAGTATTTACATTGTAAAAATGTATAAATTACAGAAATAAAACAAAGTCCCCCATAATCCTATCCATTAACCATGAGCAAATAAATGAGTATGAGTATATTTTTACCCGCACTTTTCCCACGAATATTTAAAAAGTTGGTGAAAGAATCCTATATATACACTCTTATAACATCTTTAAAATCAACAAACATTATTTTAAAAGTTTTCTTTTTTCTTTTTACTCTTGAAAATTCATAGCAAACACCTCTTTTAATGAATGCACAATACTCAAATTCATAGATGAACCATAATTTCTGCCCCTTTCTCCTTCTGCCGGATTATCAACATTACTTTTAGATGATTTCTGTTTAAAGATGGTGAAAACAAAGGATACACATGTATCTTCGAGGCCTTCTGAAACTAAATGACAATAAAAGGAATTTTTGTCTGTTTTGGCATGAACTCCCAAGGAGGAAGAGAACAAGAGAGAGAAAAACAACAGCAAAATTTAGCAAGCTAGAAAACAGATATGGAAGTGATAAGCGATTCGGCAGACCAGAGAAAACTGAATCGAAAGCTGCTAGTGCAGGACTCCAAGATGTAATTCCATTTAAATTTAAGAACCCGCAAAATGCATGTGGATGGGTGGCACTGGGCGCACTGAAAGTGGGGATGAAGATGGAGCTAAAAAGTCCTTGAATCTGCAGAGCCAAGTGACAGTCCTTCCCTATCCTGACAGAGACTGAGGGTGTCTCTTCTTCAGAGGCTAAAACTAAGGGTCTCTGGCCTGGAGGATACCAGCATAGTTGAGAGCAGGGTGACTATACTGAAAATAGGAGGATTAAGTGAAGATATACAAACAGTGTTGAGGCACACTGCCCTGAGCCTTCCTAGGCTCGCTCAGCCCCCCAGGGTCCCGAATGCAAGGCACAGAACCCTCTACATGGGAGTATGGCAGAGTCCATTGTGGAGGGTTGACCCTTCTGAGCCCAAGACCAAAAGATGCTGACATCAGGGATTTTGCAAGATGAAAGCCCAGCCAGATCATCCTATGTGAAGATTAGAGAGGATAAGCACTTCCCAAAAGCATAGACTTCTAAGCTGGGTTTAGTGTGCTTCTCAAGAATGAGAAAACAAGGATCAGCAAACTCAGGGAGATAAGACAATGGCCAGCAAACTAGAAACAAAAATTGTTCAGGAACATTCAGAAAATTAAAAAGTTATTTTTGAGAGAAAAGAGAGGAAGGGTGAGTAAAGAAGGATCCATGAGGGATGTGGAAGTTGTCAAGGTCTTCCTCAAAGAATCTTCTTATCCACCTAGGAGAGAAGAGAGAAGCGGCGGAAGTGAGAAGTGCTCCTGCTAGGAGTGGTAGCTCATGCCTAATCCCAGATCTTTAGGAGGCCAAGGCAGGAGGATTGCTTGGACCCAGGAGTTCAAGACCAGCCTGGGCAATATAGTGAGACCCTCTATCTACCAAAAAAAAAATTAAAAAGAAATTAGCCAAGAGTGATGGTGAATGCCTGCAGTTCGAGCTACTTGGGAGGCTGAGGTGGGAGGATCGCTTGAGCCTGGGAGGTGGAGGTTGCAGTGAGCTGAGATTGTGCCACTGCACTCCAGCCTGGGTGTCATAGTGAGACTCTGTCTCAAAGGAAAGAACGGAAGGAAGGAAGGAAGGAAGGAAGGAAGGAAGGAAGGAAGGAAAGAAGGAAGGAAGGAAGGAAGGAAGGGAAGGAAGGAAGGGTGTCATAGTGAGACTCTGTCTCAAAGGAAAGAACAGAAGGAAGGAAGGAAGGGAGGGAGGGAGGGAGGGAGGAAGGGAGGGGAGAGAAAAGAAAGAAAGAGAGAGGAAAGAAAGAAAGAAGAAAGAGAGGAAGGAAGGAAGGAAGGAAGGAAGGAAGGAAGGAAGGAAGGAAGGAAGGAAAGGTGAAAAGTGCTCATAGAAATAATAGTGGAACCGTGGCTGGGCGTGGTGGCACACACCTGTAATCCCAGCACTTTGGGAAGCCTAGGAGGGCAGATCATCTGAGGTCAGAAGTTCCAGACCAGGCTGGCCAACATGGTGAAATCCTGTCTCTACTAAAAATGTAAAAATTAGCTGGGCATGGTGGTGGGCACCTGTAATCCCAGCTACTCAGGAGGCTGAGGCAGGGGAATTATTGGAACCTGGGAGGTGGAGGTTGCAGTGAGGCTAGATCGCCACTGCATTCCAGCCTGGGTGACAGAGCAAGACTTCATTTCCAAAAAAAAAAAAGAAAGAAAAAAGAAGGATAGTAGCAGAACTGAAAAACCCAAAAGGAGTTGGAAGATAAATTTCAGAAAAAAGCACTATATATATATATAATGTCTTAGTTTGGGCTGCCATAACAAAATACAACAAACTGATAGTGAGCTGAGATTGAGCCACTGCACTCCAGCCTGGGTGACAGAGTGAGACTCTGTCTTAAAAAAAAAAAAAAAAAAAAAAAAAAAGGTCTGGTTCTGGATCAAGATGTTGGCAGTGTTGATTTCTCATGTGGTCTCTCTCCCTGGCTTGCAAATGGCCATCTTCTCCCTCTGCCTTCGTATCGTCTTTCCTCTGTGTGTGTCTGTGTCCTAATCTCCTGTTTTTATAAGGACACCAGTCATACTGGATTCGAGCCCACCCTTGGGGCCTCAATCACCTGTTTAAAGGCCCTATGGCCAGAGCAGTGGTTCACACCTGCTCTGGCCATAGGGCCTATAATCCCAACTCTTTAAGAGGCTGAGGCAGGAGGATTGCTTGAGCCCAGGAGTTAGAGACCAGCCTGAGCAAAATAGCCAGACCCTGTCTCTTGAAAAATAAAAAAAAATTAGCTGGGCATGATAGCATGTGCCTGTAGTCCCAGCTACTCGGGAGGCTGAGGTGGGAGGATGGCTTGAGCTCAGGAAGTTGAGGCTGCAGTGAGCCATGATTGTGCCACTGTACTGCAGCCTAGGTGACAGTGATACCCTGTCTCAAATAAAAATAAAAATTAAAAATAAAGGCCCTGAGGCCGGGCGCGGTGGCTCAAGCCTGTAATCCCAGCACTTTGGGAGGCCGAGACGGGCGGATCACGAGGTCAGGAGATCGAGACCATCCTGGGTAACACGGTGAAACCCCGTCTCTACTAAAGAAATACAAAAACTTAGCCGGGCGATGTGGCGGGCGCCTGTAGTCCCAGCTACTTGGGAGGCTGAGGCGAGAGAATGGCGTAAACCCGGGAGGAGGAGCTTGCAGTGAGCTGAGATCCGGCCACTGCACTCCAGCCTGGGAGACAGAGCAAGACTCCGTCTCAAAAAAAAAAAAAAAAAAAAAAAAAAAAAAAAAATAAAGGCCCTGGCCCGGCGCCGTGGCTCACACCTGTAACCCCAGCACTTTGGGAGACTGAGGCGGGCGGATCACGAGGTCAGGAGTTTGAGACCAGCCTGGCCTACATGGTGAAACCCCGTCTCTACTAAAAATACAAAAAATTAGCTGGGCACAGTGGCATGCGCCTGTAGTCTCAGCTACTTGGGAGGATGAGGCAGGAAAATCACTCGAACCTGAAAGACGGAGGTTGGAGGTTGTGGCGAGCCAAGATTGCACCACGGCACTCCAGCCTGGGCAACAGAGCAAGACTCCATCTCAAAAATAAATAGATAAATAAATAAATAAATAAATAAATAAATAAATAAATAAAATAAAGGCCCTATCTCCAAATACAGTCACATGTTAAGGTACTAGGTGTTAGGACTTCAACATACGAATTTAGGGAAGGGGCCCATGATTCGGCCTGTAACACATATTCAGCTGTGAATGACATTTCCTAGTCATAATAATATAGTTATAAAAAACAAGTTCTGAATATAGTTATCCAAATTGATAATACAACTATATCAGGGGAATGGAAAAATACAGGGACAGACGGGAAGTGCATGTGTGTATGTGTGTAAGAAAGAGAGGGCAGGCGCGGTGGCTCACACCTGTAATTCCAACACTTTGAGAGGTCGAGGCGGGCGCATCACGAGGTCAGGAGTTCGAGACCAGCCTGATCAGCATGGTGAAACCCTGTCTCTACTAATAATACAAAAATTAGCCAGGTGTGGTGGCACGTGCCTGTAATCCCAGCTACCTCAGGAGGCTGAGGCAGGAAAACCGCTTGAACCCGGGAGACGGCAGTTGCAGTGGGCCAAGATTGCACCACTGCACTCCAGCCTGGGCAAACAAGTGAGACTCCTTTTCAAAAAAAAAGAAAGAAAGAGAGAGAGAGTGAGGAATAGGAGTGGTGGAAAGGTGAGAGAAATCTAAATCTTCAGCATTCCTAAGGACAAACACTAAAAAAAGTTCAAAGATTTATTTTTGTTATTTAGAAATAGTGTTTAAAAGTGGCTGCCTCTGAAGCAGAAAGTTGCTCTATAATTGGGCCAGGCATTTCTATTTTTCATAACTAACCTTTTAGAACAATTTGATATTTTAAAACTGTGCATACATAACTGTGATAAAATTTCCTTAAATGAAATAATCCAGACATATAAAAAATGTTCTCTTTTTTTTGAGATGGAGTCTCAGGCTGTCGCCCAGGCTGGAGTGTGTGCGATCTTGGCTCGCTGCAACTTCCGCCTCCCAGGTTCAAGCGAATACCCCGCCACAGCCTCCCGAGTAGCTGAGATTACAGGCATGCGCCAGCACGCCCAGCTAATTTTTGTATTTTTAGTAGAGATGGGGTTTCGCCATGTTTGCCTGGCTGGTCTCAAACCCCTGGGCTCAAGCGATCCGGCCACCTCCACCTCCCAAAGTGCTGGGATTTCAAGCCTGAACCACCGCACCTGGCCTGATGCAGTGTTAAATAGAAATCATGAGTATGGACATCCTTGCCTTGTTAACTGATCTTAGGTGCAAATACTCAGTCTTTCACCTTTAAGTATGGTGTGCAGTGGCCCGATCCGATGTGTACCACCATGCCTGGCTAATTTTTGTTTGTTTGTTTGTTTGTTTTCTTTTTTTGAGACGAGTCTCGTTCTGTCGCCCAGGCTGGAGTGCAGCGGCGCAATCCCGGCTCACTGCAAGCTCCGCCTCCCGGGTTCCCGCCATTCTCCTGCCTCAGCCTCCCAAGTAGCTGGGACTACAGGCGCCCGCAACCTCGCCCGGCTAGCTTTTTGTATTTTTTTTTGGTAGAGACGGGGTTTCACCGCGTTAGCCAGGATGGTCTCGATTTCCTGACCTCGTGATCCTCCCGCCTCGGCCCCCCAAAGTGCTGGGATTACAGGAGTGAGCCACCGCGCCCGGCCTAATTTTTGTATTTTTTGTAGAAACGAGTTTTCACCATGTTGCCCAGGCTAAGCTTGAACTCCTGAGCTCAAAGCGATCTACCTGCCTCAGCCTTCCAAAGGGCTGGATTATAGGCAGGAGCCACTGTACCCAGCTAGCTTTAGGGTTTTTGTTTTTGTTTTTGTTTTTATAGATGCCTTTTTATCTACTTGAGGAAGCTCCTTTCTTTTCCTAATTTGTTGAGAATTGTGATCAGGAACAGATATTGGATTTTGTCAAACGCTTTTTTGGCATCTATTGAGATGTTAAAAAGTTTTTCATTTTTAGACTATTACTATGATGAATTGCATTTTTTAAAGAAAAATTATAGTAAGATACATATAACACAAAATTTACCATTTAAACCATTTTAAGGTATACAATTCAGTGGCATTAGCTACATTTACAACATTGCACAACCATCATCATGACTTAGTTCCAAAATATTTTGATCATCACCCACAGAAATCTCATACCCATTAGTAGTCACTGCATTCCTTTCTCCTCCCAGTCTCTGTAACTACTAATTGGCTTGCTGTTTCTATGGACTTGTCTATTCTAGATATTTCTTAAAAATTGAATCATACAATATGTGGCCTTTTGTGTGTGGCCTCCTTCATTTAGTGTGATGTTGTGGAGGTTCATCCATGTTGTAGCATGTGTTAGTACTTAATTCCTTTTTGTAAGTGAGTAATATCCAGTTGCCTAGATATACCACATTTTGTTTATGCATTCATCTGCTTATGGATATTTGGGGTTTTAAAAATCTTTCATCTATCTATTTATCCATCTTGAATAGAGCTGCTATGAACATTCATGTACAAGTCTTTGAACACCTGTTTTAAATTCTTTTTGGTATATACCTAGCAATAGAATTGCTAGTTAATATAGAAATTCTTTCCACAGTGGCTGCACCATTTTACCGTTCCTACTAACGATGTATGAGTGTTCCAGTTTCTCCACGATCTGGTCAACACTTATTTTCCTCTTTAAATTTTTTTCCCTTGTGGCAATCCTAGTGGGTATGAAGTGGCGTGTCACTGTGGTGTGGATCTATATATCTGTAATGACTAATCATGTTGATTGCCTTTTCCTGTGTCTATTGACCATTTTTTATCTTTGGAGACATGTCTCGTCATGTCCTATGCCTATTTTTTAATTGGGTTATTTGTCTTTTTGTTGTTGAGTGTTTTAAGAGTTCTTTATATATTCTGGATACTAGATCCTTATCAATATATGATTTGGAAATATTTTCTCCCATTCTATGAGTTGTTTTTCCACTCTCTTGATAGGGTCCTTGGATGCACTACAGTTTTTACATTTGATGAAGTTGGCCAGGTGCAGTGGCTCACGCCTGTAATCCCAGCACTTTGGGAGACTGAGGCAGGTGTATCATCTGAGGTCAGGAGTTCAAGACCATCCTGGCCAACATGATGAAACCTCATCTCTATTAAAAATAGGAAAATTTAGCCAGTTGTAGTGGCTAGCACCTGTAATCCCAGCTACTCGGGAGGCTGAGTGAAGAGAATTGCTTGAACCCGGGAGGCAGAGGTTGCAGTGAGCCAAGATAGTGCCACTGCACTCCAGCCTGGGTAACACAAGTGAAACTCCGTCTCAAAAAATAAAAATAAAAATAAATAAATACACCTGATGAAGTTTAATTTATGTTACACAGGCTGGCCTTGAACTCCTGGGCTCAAGCGATCCCATCTCCTCAGCCTCCCAAGTAGCTGGGACTGCAGTGTGCACCATCCCAGCCAGCTTATTTTTTCTTTGGTTGATTGTGCTTTTTGCTTTCATTGTCATATTTAAGAAGTTATTGCCAAATCCAGGGTCCTCAGGATTTGCTCCTGTAATTTCTTCTAAGAATGTAACAGTTAGCTCTTAAATTTAGGCCTTTGATCCATTTTGAGGTAATTTTTATATATGCTAAGGATCCAACTTCACTATTTTGCATGTATCTATGCAGTTATCTCACATTGGTTGATTTGGTTTTTTTTTTTTAGTTTTGAGACAGAGTCTTGCTCTGTCACCCAGGTTGGAGTACAGTGGCATGATCTCTACTCACTGAAACCTCTGCCTTCTGGGTTCAAGCGATTCTCCTGCCTCAGCCTCCCGAGTAGCTGGGATTATAGGCACCTGACACCATGCCCGGCTAATTTTTGTATTTTTAGTAGATATGAGGTTTCACCATGTTGGCCACACTGGTCTCGAACTCCTGACCTTAGGTGATCTGCCGGCCTTGGCCTCCCAAAGTGCTGGGATTACAGGTGTGAGCCACCTCATCCAGCCACATTGATTGATTTTTGAATGATAATCTAACCTTGTATTTCTGGGATATACCCAATTTTGTCATCCTGTGCAATCCTGTTTATATATTATTGGATTTGATTGGTTAAAATTTAGCTAAGAACTTTTGTGTCTGTATTCATGAGGGCTCTCTCTCTTTTTTTTTTTTTTTTTTTTGAGACAGAGTCTCGCTCTGTCGCCCAGGCTGGACTGCAGTGGCCAGATCTCAGCTCACTGCAAGCTCTGCCTCCCGGGTTTACGCCATTCTCCCGCCTCAGCCTCCCGAGTAGCTGGGACTACAGGCGCCCGCCACCTCGCCCGGCTAGTTTTTTTTTGTTTTTTTTTTTTGTATTTTTTAGTAGAGACAGGTTTCACCATGTTCGCCAGGATGGTCTCGATCTCCTGACCTCGTGATCCGCCCGTCTCGGCCTCCCGAAGTGCTGGGATTACAGGCTTGAGCCACCGCGCCAGGCCAAGGGCTCTCTTTCTACAGTTTTCTTGTCTTTTGTCTTTGGTATCAGAATAAAGTTATCTTCATGAAGTAGGAACTATTTTCTTCTTTTCAGTTTTCTGGATGATTTTGTGTGGAATTGGTATTTTTTTTTTAATTAATGTTTCATTGAAGTCACCAATGAAGCTACCTCGATCTGGAATTTACTTTCAGGGAAAGTTTTTAACTATAACTTCAATTTATTTAAAAGATTTAGGCTATGCAGGCCATTGATTCCTTCTTGTTTGAATTTGATTATTTGTACCTTTCAATGAACTTGTTTATTTTATCTAAGTTATCCAATGTATTGGTAAAAAGCTGCTTATCATATTCCCCTAATATTTTAATATTTATAGAATCTGTAGTGATGTCACTGCTCTCATTTCTGATATTGGTAATATGTGTCTTCTTTTGTTTTTCTCATCAGTCTGCTAAAGGATTATAAATTTTATTAGCTTTTGAAAAGAACCAGCTTTTGATTTCATTGATTCTTCTTTTTTTTTTTTTTTTTTTTTGAGACGGAGTCTCGCTCTGTCACCCAGGCTGGAGTGCAGTGGCCGGATCTCAGCTCACTGCAAGCTCCGCCTCCCGGGTTCACGCCATTCTCCTGTCTCAGCCTCCCGGGTAGCTGGGACTACAGGCGCCGCCACGTCGCCCGGCTAGTTTTTTGTATTTTTTAGTAGAGACGGGGTTTCACCGTGTTAGCCAGGATGGTCTCGATCTCCTGACCTCGTGATCTGCCCGTCTCGGCCTCCCAAAGTGCTGGGATTACAGGCTTGAGCCACCGCGCCCGGCCTTAGCTATTGATTTCTATTTAATTCCATTGTGGTCAGACAACATACTTTTTCTTGAACCCTTGAAAATTTATTGAAACTTGTTTTTGGGGCCAAAATATAGTCTATCTTGTTAAATACTCTGTGTGTACTCGGAAAAAAAATGTGTACTTTGCTTTTTTTTTTTTTTTGAGACAAGGTCTGGCATTACCACCAGACTGGAGTGCAGTGGCTCCATCTCAGCTCACTGTAACCTCTGCCTCCGTGGTCTCAAGGGATCCTCCTACCTCCTACCTACCTTGAAATCAACAGCTAAAAAATATTTGGAAAATCCCCAAATTTTTGGAGACTAGGTAAGTCACTTCTAAGTAGCCCATGGGTGAAAGGAAAAAAATCAAAAGGGAAAATAGAAAGTATTTTAAACCTTTCTTATAGGGCATGACTGCTGGCGATGAATACTTTCAGCTTCTTTTTTTTTGAGATGGAGTCTCGCTCTTTCGCCCAGGCTGGAGTACAGTGGCACAATCTCGGCTCACCACAACCTCACAACCTCCACCTCCCAGATTCAAGCAATTCTTGTGCCTCAGCTTCCCAAGTAGCTGGGACTGCAGGTGCACGCCGCCACGCCTGGCTAAGTTTTGTATTTTTAGTAGAGATGGGTTTTGACATGTTGGCCAGGCTGGTCTTGAACTCCTGACCTCAGGTGATCCACCCGCCTCAGCCTCCCAAGGTGTTGGGATTACAGGCGTGAGCCACCATGCCCGGGCTACTTTCAGCTCCTGTATATCTAAAAAAGTCCTTATTTTGTCTTCATTTTAAAAAGATATTTTTGCCACATACAGCACTCTAAGTTAATGGCTAAGTTTTTGGGTGTTTTTGTTTTTGTTTTTGTTTTTCCAAAGAGGAATGAAGATATCCCAGTCTTGGGTAGGTCATGCGTTGAACAGTACTTAGGTGAATATGCTGTTGGGACCAGTGCAAATCTCAGACCTTCGCTCTGTGCAGTTCTTACCTCTTCCATATGCTGCCATGCAAATTCCAGCTGCCTTGTCCTCCTCATACCCCTAGCAATGTCTCATTAGTCAGGGAGACCACCTCCCCATGGGGACCACTCCCTGGAAACTTGCTCCAGTCAGTCAAAGGTCCCATTTGTTTCCCATATCTCAGAGATCACTGTTCTTCATTGTCTGATATCAAATGTCTTGAAAACAGTTGTTTCATATATTTTGCCAGCTTTTTAGTTGTTTCAGATAATATAGTAAGTTCAGTCATTCTTACTCCATCTGTGCCATGCACAGAAGTCGTCCATATAAGTTTTATTTGGCGTATATGTAAGTAAGGCAAGCCCTGTTATTTAGCACTACTCTCTGGCTTTGAAAGTCTTGGAATGTATTGGAAAAATGTTGGAGTCGTGGGGCCGGGCATGGTGGCTCACGCCTGTAATCCCAGCACTTTGGGAGGCTGAGGCGGGCAGATCACGAGGTCAGGAGATCAAGACCATCCTGGCCAACATGGCGAAACCCCGTCTCTAATAGAAATGCAAAAAATTAGCTGGGCATGATGGTAGGCGCCTGTAGTCTCAGCTACTCGGGAGGCTGAGGCAGGAGAATGGCGTGAGCCCGGGAGGCGGAGCTTGCAGTGAGCTGAGATCACACCACTGCACTCCAGCCTGGGCAACAGTACAAGACTCCGTCTCAAAAAAAAAAAAAAAAAAATTGGAGTCATGGGAACAAAAGAGTATTCTAGTTTAGAGATCCAGATTGAAAGTTGCTTTACCTCTCTGTTTCTAAAATTTGGGAGGTGACTACTATTAACATCAATAACCTTTTTTGGTGTAAGTTCTCTGATTCAACACCACCAGTGTTTCCTCAACTTTAGGGTCGTGTTACATGTAGATAGAGATTCCTGGTTGAAGTTTAGGACCTATGTCGTGGATTTTGCCTTTCTGCTTATTACCATAGTTCCCAGGTAGCTGTGTTGCTGTCATAATCTCCACTTCAGAAACAAGAGATAAGTGAGTAAGTGTGTGGTATAGGTTCTGGCTTCCCACCTCCGTTCTAACTCGGCTACCTTTCCTAAAGTGAGATATTTCTGATGTATTTTGTAATAATTTATAAAGTAATCATCTCCCAGCTTCACAACTGAAAGTGTTAAGGGGGGCAGAAACTTTGCAACTGTATACTCCTTGGTTCCCTACTGACAATGTCAAATTGACAAGTGACAACTGTCATTCTTGGTTATATGGAAAGAAGCTACTGGTCTCATAACAATGTTCTGGAGGCCGGGCGCGGTGGCTCAAGCCTGTAATCCCAGCACTTTGGGAGGCCGAGACGGGCGGATCACGAGGTCAGGAGATCGAGACCATCCTGGCTAACACGGTGAAACCCCGTCTCTACTAAAAATACAAAAAAAAAACTAGCCGGGCAAGGTGGCGGGCGCCTGTAGTCCCAGCTACTCGGGAGGCTGAGGCAGGAGAATGGCGTAAACCCGGGAGGCGGAGCTTGCAGTGAGCTGAGATCTGGCCACTGCACTCCAGCCTGGGCGACAGAGCGAGACTCCGTCTCAACAAAAAAAAAAAAAAAAAAAAAAAAAAAAAAAACAATGTTCTGGAAAGCGAATTCCAGGAGGTTATTTTTCTGGTGTATGTATACTTAATATTTTCATTTGTGCCTTTACAAACGATTTCTCCACTGTCTGGGATCTTTAGAGATCATCGAGTGGAATTGAGTGTTGCTGCAAGAAGTCTTAACTTCAGCATCCAGAAAATCAGAAAACAAAATTTTTCCTAGAATAAATGAATGGCAAACCACTCTGTGGCCTCTTTTTCTGCCTCATCAACTCTGCAACCTTATCAATTTTTGTTAAACAGGTGAAATTGGCTCACAGTGAATGTCTAGAGCAAGCTTTGTGTGTTCAGAGGTGTGTGTACCTAAACGGAAAGCCGGTGTCTTTTCATTGATGTCAGTGGAGTGGAAATGGAAGCAGATGGGTATTTTGATGATTTGCATAAAAGCTTCTGCCCTTTCTGATCTTCTGTTGGTGGAGCAACCTCCTTCTCTCCTAGTATCCTTTTATACATCACACATAACATTTAGACCTCCAGGACATATTTAATGTGAAAGAGAAAAAATGCTGGCATTAAATATGCCTGTGAATGGCACCCACCATTCCAGTAGATCTGTGAATGCACAGACTGAGTCAGAGGTGTTGAAGGAAAGCCCTGGTGACATATTATGAGAGCCACTCCTCCTCTCTAGAAACAAATGCCTCAGTGAATAGGACTGTTACCCTTTTTTTTTTCACCAGTGTTGCTCTGTTTCCATTTGCATTTCCAGAAGTGACCCAATTCTGAGTTTCCTTGCTTCACACATCAAAGCTCACAGCCTTCATAACTGGGTGGAACAAGCAAGTGGAAAGGTAGCATTGTTTTCTCTTATAGCACCATGTCAGCTACTATAAAAGATCTCTTTTGATCACAAGGGACTTAAATATGTGAACATTGGGGCTTGTAGTGATTTGTGCCTTTTCAACTAAGCAGGGTATTAAAACATAAAGCCAAAATTGAGGTAATATCTGACAGGCAGTTCAGGGACCACAGACTTGGAAAGGCCTTTGGCAATCAAAATTCCTTTTTTGTCAACCCAGAAGCTTTGGATCAATCCCCACCCCTCAAAGTTTCCTTGGAGTACCTCACAGCCTAGTACCCACCCTTGAAATTGCACTTGAAAAGTAATTTCTTTTCTTTGCCAAGTTAACAATACCATGACCTAGCCAAATAGTTCCTTACTGTACACCTGAGTTTTATAGGCGTGGCATTCAGATGTTTCAAATTTCAAAAGCCTGAAACTTGGCATAACTCCTGATAAGCCTCATAGCTTCCTTTTTTCTTTTCTTTCCCTTCTTCTTTCTTTCTGCCATCCCTCCCTCCTTCTCTTTCTCTCGCTCTTTCTTCCTTTTTGCTTATTTTTCAAGATCACTTAGTTTGCAAAAAGAAAACCATCTGTCTCACAAGCCTATGGCCTCCATTTGACAAGACTCAATAAAACATAATTGTTAGTGAAACCGCTCATGCTTTGTTTGTTACCTCGGGTCAGTAGCCAAGGAGTGACCTAACCCTCCAGTTGCGGAGGTAAAGCAGTTCCTTCTGGGGCACATTCAATTCAAGGATGTTTTGTTGAGACTCCTAACCAGGGTTCCTATAGTGACAGCCCATTAAAGGTATTAGCACCTGCCCAACTGGTGCTAAAAAGGGGCCGGCAGCACGCTGGGCCATCTCAGAAGTTACCAGATGACAGCACGTCCACTCTCATTATTTTCCATTTCCCCCCTTTGTATCATTTGAGAAAAACATCACAATTATTTGGGGTAGAGAAAATTTTTTTATAGAAAGCGTATCCTATTTTCCTTTGCTTTAAAGACATCTTCAAGCATGATGTTTGTAATCAGAGGAATGATGAACGCAGAGGATTTGAAATAACTGACGGATGTGTGTCTTGAGATAGTTTAAAATCTGGTGATAGGACGGTGTTAACTGTATATAAGCGGAGGGTAGGAGGGTTCCTCCCAGCTGAATTTTTTGAACAAGGGATGCATTATGCCTGTGCTCTCCCATGCATGATTCTAATTGGGAAGCTGATCCAAATTAGTAAACCTAAGTTTACTCTTTTTAGGGAGCTTGAATTTTTTTTTTTTTTTTTTTTTTTTTTTTTTTTTTTTTTTTTTGATACAGGGTCTCACTGTTGCCCAAGCTGGAGTGCAGTGGTGCCATCTCAGCTCACCGCAGCCTCCTGGGTTCTTCAAGCCATTCTCGTGCCTTAGCCTCCTGAGTAGCTGGGACGACAGCCACGCACCACTATGTCAGGCTAAGTTTTGTATTTTTAGTAGAGACAGGATTTTGCCATGTTGCCCAGGCTGGTCTCAAGTGATCTGCCTGCCTCGGCCTCCCGAGATGCTGGGACTACAGGTGTAAGCCACCGCACCCAGCCAAGCTTGAATTCTTGATCTCAGTCTCCTCACGCCCGTGCCTTATTTTGATCTGTCTTTTATTTTACGTAATGAGACATCTCGGTTTTGACATCAGTGAAAGGGTGCCATTTCATAAAATACCAAGATGGTTGCACTTTCCAGGAGTAGCATTTCAGATCCCACATATATTCAGCCTTGACAGAAGGCTTAGTTTAAAATGTCTAAAGGCATGTACAAAGAAAGAAAGAATAGCAGAGTGCTAGCATTGCCCCCTTTGGAACTGGACTTAGCCTTGAAAAGCAGCCATTATGTGAATGAGAGGGATAAAGACGCTAAGTAGAGGCCAGGGGATTCTATGACGGAAAGACTAAGTTAGTCTCCTAATACGTTCATGACTTGAGTCTCATCAGTTGAGTGTCTTGTAGGTCCAAAGCACGGATGTCATAAAGATAATGACTATGCTTAGTTTGCTTAGTTTTTGTGCACAATATCTTTTGTTTAACTGCAACTCTATCAGACAGGGGGACAAGAATGGAACCTCTGCAGTTTACCCACGTATATTTTGATTTGTAACTTGCTGTACAGAAAAGTTGTAGGAAGTGGGGGAGGGTAGAAACGCCCCTAGTTAGAAATATAAACTTGTTTCATAGAAGGAACATAAAGCAACAGCAGAAGTAAATGCTAACAAGTGACTTTCTTCTGGCTATTCAGAACAGACAGAGTATTGTGTTCCATACTGGTTGATCCAGTCTTTGCTTTCATGGTTTTCTGCTCCTTGGGCCAGAATATTGGCCGGCATTTTTCAGAAGTTGTAATTATTACACACTGTGCCTGCAGGGGCATGAAGAGCCAAAGAAGCTTCAAGATTGAAAACTGTGGGTTGGGAAACAGCAAGCCACTGGGTTCAGCTTTTGGGTTTATATCATCAACCAGCAACTGATCAATTCTTTCAAAAAATAAAGAAATTAATCTAGGGACCTCATTTTGTGTTCCTATCAAAATTGCAGAAAAACAATAACAACTGGACTGCACCCTTCACCCAGAAGGAACTTTGCTCATGAAAGACATAAATCATTTTGTAGAGCAGAACGTTCTTTGAAAGCTCTGAGTAGAAGAAAGCACTTGCTTAAGGAACTTAATTGATAGAAACTAGCAGTTTGGACAGGGCTGCCTGAGTTCAAAGGCACCGCTTTTAATCCCTAACTATTTTAATTTTACTTAACTTTTATTTCTTTCTGAGTGACTACACTGCAAACTGCAGACTTCTATTAATCTACTGCCAAGTAATTTTTCTTAAGAAGGTGGATACTTTGCAAGATCCATCGCCAGGAGATGGCTGTCAGGAATGCGGATAGTACAGTTTTTTTTTTTTGTTTTTTTTTTTTTTTGAGACGGAGTCTCGCTCTGTCGCCCAGGCTGGAGTGCAGTGGCCGGATCTCAGCTCACTGCAAGCTCCGCCTCCTGGGTTTACGCCATTCTCCTGCCTCAGCCTCCCGAGTAGCTAGGACTACAGGCGCCCGCCACCTCGCCCGGCTAGCTTTTTGTATTTTTTTAGTAGAGACGGGGTTTCACTGTGTTAGCCAGGATGGTCTCGATCTCCTGACCTCGTGATCCGCCCGTCTCGGCCTCCCAAAGTGCTGGGATTACAGGCTTGAGCCACCGCGCCCGGCCCAGGGTAGTACAGTTTTGTGTAGATAAAAACAGAGGCACAGGAAAGTAGGTCATTCTGTTTTATATGTGGAACAGATTCTGGCTCTGGCAGTTTGCTCTGATTGAAAACAATAAGGAGGCCGGGCGCGGTGGCTCAAGCCTGTAATCCCAGCACTTTGGGAGGCCGAGACGGGCGGATCACGAGGTCAGGAGATCGAGACCATCCTGACTAACACAGTGAAACCCCGTCTCTACTAAAAATACAAAAAAAAAAAAAAACTAGCCGGGCGAGGTGGCGGGCGCCTGTAGTCCCAGCTACTCGGGAGGCTGAGGCGGGAGAATGGCGCAAACCCGGGAGGCGGAGCTTGCAGTGAGCTGAGATCCGGCCACTGCACTCCAGTCCGGGCGACAGAGCGAGACTTCGCCTCAAAAAAAAAAAAAAAAAAAAAAAAAAAAAAAAAGAAAACAATAAGGGACTAGTACTTCTTTAAGTTTGGAAATGTAATGCCTCTGGCAATGCAGGATCTTGGAGCGTGGAGGCTAATGTTTTCATAGTTGGGATTTCATGTTAGTAGAACAGCCAAAATGTCAACTGTTTGCAAGGAGAGTCATCCAATTCACACATATGCAGCTGGAGAGAAAGCTTAGCTTCAGGAGATGGCAGTTAACATTTTGGGGATGAACGGGAAGAATGCAGAAATAGCCTACTGCAGCCAAGAAATGAGTGGTTGTTGGAAGAACCACTTTAGCAAAATTGTTCTTTCTTTCATTGCTAGCACATGAGACTTGTAACATTGCATTCAGACTTTCACACTATGTGGTTTGTTTGTTTTTTTTTTCTTTTTCTTTTTGGCCCATTTGAGAGTTAAGAGTTTACAAAAGTGACTAGGTTGGATAACTTCAGCAGAATTGATTTCTTCAAAACAGCAAATGGGCCAACTTTGGCTAGTTTATCTTCATAAAACGGATGGCCAGAATTACAACATATTTGGTCATTTTGGCCATCTTAATAACTGACACAGATCAATACCTCAGCCACTTTTTTTCTTGACACTTATTCTCTAGAGAAAAAAATTGATTTATTGAGATGCCTCTTCCTTTTGTGACTCTTAGTCTTTCTACAGTCTTGCGAATAACTACTTGTCTGTATTATTGAGGTCATTCTTTATTTTTGATGGACTAGAATATTGGTTGTTATTGGCTTCAAGAGTGTGGTCCAGGATAGTTTTTTAAAAACCCACATAATCTGGTGTATTTAGTGTTGTATAGATATTGTTCAGTGCACTATCGTTTAAGGCTGGCACTACTGAATATGAAACAGTTGAAAATCAACTGGCCAACAAACTATCTTAAAATGGCACAATCGTGAGCTACTCAAAGAAATGTACCACCTCACACATTCAAAATACAGAAATCACAGAACACACATTCTTTCCGAAAAGCAGAAAGTAACACATGTTGATAAGAACGTGGAGAAATGGGAATCCTGGTGCACTGTTGTGGGAATGCAAAATGGTACAGCCACTAAGGAAAATATTAAGATTGTTCCTCAAAAAATTAAAAACAGAATTAGCATGTGATTCAGTAGTTCTACTTCTAGATATATATTCAAAATAATTGAAATCAGGGACTCAATAGATACCCGTGTATCCATGTTCATAGCAGCATTACTCACAATAGCCGAAAGGTGAAAGCAACTCAAGTGGCCATGAATGGGTAAGATAAATATGGGTAAATACATACAATGGGAATACTATTCAGCCTTAAAAAGGAAGGAAATTCAGACACATGTTACAACATGGATGAAACTTTGAAGATGTTATGTTAAATTTAAAAAGCCAGTCACAAAAACACAAATACTACATGATTCCACCGATAAGAGGTACCTAGAGTAGTCACACTCACAGACACATAAAGTGGAATGATGGTTGCCTAGGGCTGGGGGGAGGAGGAAATGGAGCGTTAGTGTTTCATGGGTACACAGTTTCAGATGGAAAAGATAAGAAAGTTGACATGGATGGTGGCGATGGTTGCACATACAATGTGAATGTATTAAGTGTTTAATGCCATTGAACTGTATGTTTAATAATGGTTCAGCTGGTACATTTTATGTTATATATATTTTATCATAATAAAAAATAAGTAAACTATTAGGCCAGGAAGTGACTTTAAAAAAAAAAGATATACAGGGCAGGGTAACAGACACATGGTGCTGTCTTCAGTGGACTTATATTCTGTCATCGTTTCCTGCCTTCTCCAGAGGCCAGCAAAGCTCTTCTTGTATGTCTTCAATGACTTCAGGCCCACACCTTCCTTGCCCATTGTCTGAGAAAGAGTTCCTCATTTCTCTCCTCTTCTCCCTCCCCTCCCGCCTTCCACATGTTCTCCCCTTCATTGCAGGGTTCAGCCAGAGATATACAGGGCGCTTTGGTTGAGAAACACTAATCTCATGGACATCCATGTAAAATGCTCAGACTTAATCTGTGAACAAGGTGTCTTTCATCACCTTGCTAGAACTGTGAAAAGAAAATTAAAGGCACAGGTGAGGGCAGAAATACAGAGCCCTGATAGAGAACTATAAGCTGATGTTTGCTCCCAAGGCTTTGTACCTACATGTCTAAGAGAAAGGTAAACCTTTACCAGGCAAATGAGTTTTAATTTTTTTCTTTTTTTTTTTTTTTTTTGAGACGGAGTCTTGCTCTGCCACCCAGGCTGGAGTGCAGTTGCCGGATCTCAGCTCACTGCAAGCTCCGCCTCCCGGGTTCACACCATTCTCCTGCCTCAGCCTCCCGGGTAGCTGGGACTACAGGTGCCCGCCAGGTCGCCCGGCTAGTTTTTTGTATTTTTAGTAGAGACAGGGTTTCACCATGTTAGCCAGGATGGTCTTGATCTCCTGACCTCGTGATCCGCCCGTCTCGGCCTCCCAAAGTGCTGGGATTACAGGCTTGAGCCACCGCGCCCGGCCACTTTTTTTTTTTTTTTGAGACGGAGTCTCGCTCTGTCGCCCGGGCTGGAGTGCAGTGGCCGGATCTCAGCTCACTGCAAGCTCCGCCTCCCAGGTTTACGCCATTCTCCTGCCTCAGCCTCCCGAGTAGCTGGGACTACAGGCGCCCGCCACCTCGCCTGGCTAGTTTTTTTGTATTTTTTAGTAGAGACGGGGTTTCACCATGTTAGCCAGGATGGTCTCGATCTCCTGACCTCGTGATCCGCCCGTCTCGGCCTCCCAAAGTGCTGGGATTACAGGCTTGAGCCACCGTGCCCGGCCATGAGTTTTAATTTTAAGAGGAAACTATTGAAATCTCAGTTTGGGCTGGGTGTGGTGGCTCACACCTTGTAATCCCAGCACTTTGGGAGGCAGAGGCAGGCAGATCGCCTGAGGTCAGGAGGTCGAGACCAGCCTGGCCAACTTGGCAAAACCCCATCTCTACTAAAAATACAAAACTTAGGTGGGCATAGTGGTACATGCCTGTAATCCCAGCTATTCGGGAGACTGAGGCAGGAGAATCGCTTGAACCAGGGAGTCTGAGGTTGCAGTGAGCTGAGATTGTGCCACTGCACGCCAGCCTGGGCAACAGAGCAGACTCTGTCTCAAGAAAGAAAGAAAGAGAGAGAGAGAGAGGGAGGGAGGGAGGGAGGGAGGGAGGGAGGGAGGAAGGGAGGGAGGGAGGAAGGAAGGAAGGAAGGAAGGAAGGAAGGAAGGAAGGAAGACACTTACTTCAGTTTGCTTTCAGGAGGTCTTAACTTGGTAAGAGTTGCCCCTGGAAAAATGTGGCTTCGCAGGATTCATGGTAGTTTTGGTTCAGGTTAGGTTATGTTTTTCCCCATTTTTTTTTCTTTTATTTCTTTTTTTTTTTTTTATGAGACGGAGTTGCCCAGGCTGGAGTGCAGTGGCACAATCTCAGTTCACCACAGCCTCCATTTCCTGGGTTCAAGCTATTCTCTTGCCTCAGCCTCCCAAGTAGGTGGGATTACAGGCATGTGCCACCATGCCCAGCTAATTTTTTTTTTTTTGTATTTTTAGTAGAGACGGGATTTTTCCATGTTGGTCAGGCTGGTCTCAAACTCCCGACCTCAGGTGATCTGCCCGCCTCGGCCTCCCAAGGTGCTGGAATTACAGGCGTGAGCCACCGCGCCTGGCCTTTCTTCCCATTTCTTTTTTTTTTCTTTTCTTTTTCTTTTTCTCTTTCTTTTTCTTTTTCTTTTTTTTTTTTTTTTGAGACAGAATCTCGCTCTGTCACCCAGGCTAGAGTGCGGTGGCGCGATCTCAGCTCACTGCAACCTCCGCCTCCCGGGTTCATGCCATTCTCCTGCCTCAGCCTCCCCGGTAGCTGGGACTACAGGCGCCCGCCACCACACCCGGCTAATGTTTGGTATTTTTAAGTAGAGACGGGATTTCACCGTGTTAGCCAGGATGGTCTCGATCTCCTGACCTCGTGATCCACCCGTCTCGGCCTCCCAAAGTGCTGGGATTACAGGCTTGAGCCACCGCACTGGGCCCTTTCTCCCTATTTCTAAGCAAATTACCCAGACTAAGATACTAGTGAATTGTTTCCTTACTCATCACCAACCTGAATTTCAGGACTTAAGTCACCCCATATTTGGGGAGGAAGTGGGACACTTCAGGTAAGGAATGATAGAGCTAGACATTCTACTGGCTTTAATAGTTCAGCGCTTTGTCCCACCTATAAAATTTCTCTTGATACGCTTTAATATTCCATACTGAGCAAACATGAGATTCGTGCTCTTCATATTGAAGCTATGACAATCAATATGCTTGCCTCAAGGGTCTACCCCTGCCACCACCACCCCCAACACACACACACACACACACACACACACACACACACACACACACACACACACACACAGAAGATTGAGAAGATGAGACTTCTAATGGTCTCATCCGGTGAGTAAAGTAGAAAGTAGTTTTGCTGCAAGAAATATCCTTGCCAGGTGCAGTGGCTCACACCTGTAATCCCAGCACTTTGGGAGGCCGAGGCAGGCAGATCACTTGAGGTCAGGAGTTTGAAACCAGCCTGGCCAACATGGTGAAACTTCTTCTCTACTAAAAATACAAAAATTAGCCGGATGTGGTGGCATATACCTGTAATCTCAGCTACTCAGGAGGCTGAGGTGGGAGAATCGCTTGAACCCGGGAGGTGGAGGTTGCTGTGAGCCAAGATTGCGCCACTGCACTCCAGCCTGGGAGAAAGAGTGACACTCTGTCTCCAAAAAACAAGCAAACAAACAAACAAAAAAAGAGAAAGAAAAAGAAAAGAAAGAAAGAAATATCCTCTAACTAAATTTCTTTTTTCTATTCTCCCAAGCTTCCGCAGGTTCACTCGATCCAACAGTGTGACGACAGCAGTACAGGCGGACCTGGACTTCCATGATAATCTGGAAAATTCTCTGGAATCTATAGAGGACAATTCGTGTCCTGGCCCAATGGCCAGACAGTTCTCCCGTGATGCCAGCACCTCTACAGTCAGCATTCAGGGCTCAGGAAACCATTACCACGCCTGTGCCGCCGATGATGACTTTGACACGGATTTTGACCCCTCTATTCTGCCTCCTCCGGACCCCTGGATTGACTCTATCACTGAAGACCCACTGGAGGCCGTGCAAAGGTCAGTGTGCCACCGGGACGGCCACTGGTTCCTGAAGCTCCTCCAGGCAGAGCGAGACCGCATGGAGGGGTGGTGCCAACAGATGGAGCAGGAAGAACGGGAAAACAACCTGCCCGAAGACAGTAAGTCATGCCACCCACCGCGCCACACCCGTCCCCTGGGGCTGGGGTTGCTTTGCCTGCGCAGACCTTGTTGTTTTCTTCTCTGCCAGCTTCACTTGTATAACCTTGACGTTCCACACCCCAAACCAGAACACGCAGGAGAGCTAGGCGATTCCAGCTGAGTCCAGAAGTCCCTGTGCAGCCCAAAACCAAGAAAACTCCTGGGGAGACAGATGTAACACTGTCCTTAGCTCCAGGCCCATGACGTTCTTTTTCTCTCTGAAAATACCAAGCTCTGTGTGGAGGTGCTTTCCCGTCTCTAACTTGGTCCCTCTTCTCCAGGATGATCCTGGAATGTCGCTGATTCTCAGAGGATTGAAAATAATTCTAGGCCGGGCGCGGTGGCTCAAGCCTGTAATCCCAGCACTTTGGGAGGCCGAGACGGGCGGATCGCGAGGTCGGGAGATCAAGACCATCCTGGCTAACACGGTGAAACCCCGTCTCTACTAAAAACTACAAAAATCTAGCCGGGCGAGGTGGCGGCGCCTGTAGTCCCAGCTACCCGGGAGGCTGAGGCAGGAGAATGGCGTGAACCCGGGAGGCGGAGCTTGCAGTGAGCTGAGATCCGGCCACTGCACTCCAGCCTGGGTGACAGAGCGAGACTCCATCTCAAAAAAAAAAAAAAAAGAAAAGAATTCTAAACAAAACGTCTCGTGTATCCCATAAATATATACATCTACTATATACCCACAAAATTCTTTTTAAATAAAAAAAGAAAATAATTCTGACTAGCCCAGTGCAGTGGTGCCCACCTGTAGTCACAGCTGATTCAAGAGACTGAGGTAGAAGGATCGCTCGAGTCCAGGGGTTAGAGGCTGCAGTGAGCTGTGATCACAGCACTGCACTCCAGCCTGGGTGACAGAGCAAGACCCCATCTGTAAAAATAAATATATAAATAATGCTAACTTTTTCAAGGTCCATAGATACAGGTACATTGGGAATTTATATTCTTTATGATTTTGTTATTCTCATCAACATACAGCATTAAAACAAGGCTTATAATGTATAGGCCAGTAGAAACCCCCACCTATTTACAGTCTTGTCTGTTTGACGGGTGCTTTCTCTTAGGATTTACAGAGGCAAACCCTTTAGCTGCTAAAATAATACATTTTATAATCTTATTACAATTGAATGGGCTAAAGTGAAATACATGATGCATACATAAAATAAATAATGGACACTATTTTTTGCCCACTATTCTTTTCTTTCTTTTTTCAGACAGGGCCTCACTCCTCACCCAAGTTGGAGTGCAGTGGCGCAATCATGGCTCACCCCAGCCTCGACCTTCCAAGTACTTGGGACTATAGGCATGCACCCCATGCTGATTTTTGTATTTTTGGTAGAGGCGGCGTTTTGCCATGTTGCCCAGGCTGGTCTTGAACTACTGAACTCAAGCAATCCGCCCACCTCGGCCGCCCAAAGTGCTGGGATTACAGGCGTGAGACACTGTGCCCAGCCTGCACACTATTATTTTCAAACTTGACCTTTTAACATTTGAAAAAGAAAAATTAACAATTGAAAAAGAAAAATTATCAAATGATATTAACAGTTGAAAAGGAAAAATTGTCAAATTATCTCAATTCTGAGGCATGTTTTACATGTTTTCAACAATTCTGAAATTAGAATGTAGCTTATTTATAATCAGTATGTATTTTATTTTATTTTATTTTATTTTATTTTATTTTATTTTATTTATTTTTTTGAGATGGAGTCTCGCTCTGTTGCCCAGGCTGGAGTCCAGTGGGGCGATCTCAGCTCACTGCGAGCTCTGCCTCCCGGGTTCAGGCCATTCTCCTGCCTCAGCCTCCCGAATAGCTGGAACTACAGGCACCCGCCACCATGCCCGGCTACTTTTTTTGTATTTTTAGGAGAGATGGGGTTTCACTGTGTTAGCCAGGATGGTCTTGATCTCCTGACCTCGTGATCTGCCTGCCTGGGCCCCCCAAAGTGCTGGGATTACAGGTATGAGCCACCACGCCCGGCCATCAGTATGTATTTTAATGTTGTATGTTTATTTTTCTCTGAAACATTATTATTAAATTAATGCTGGATCCTCCAACTGATGATATTTTTGAAACAAAGAAATTTGGTGGTAGGCATTAATGCCTACTTCATGTCTGTGTGGGAAGGATCTAAAAGAGTATTACTATGAAGTAACTTTTTAGACTTTTTAAATTTACTTTTTCAATTTTTATTATGAACTTTTTCTTTTTTTTTTTTGTGAGACGGAGTTTCGCTTTTGTTGCCCAGTCTGGAGTGCAATGGTACGATCTTGGCTCACCGCAACGTTCGCCTCCTGGGTTCAAGCTATTCTCCTGCCTCAGCCTCCCAAGTAGCTGGGATTACAGGCATGTGCCACAACATGCAGCTACTTTTGTATTTTTAGTAGAGACGGGGTTTGTTGGTCTAGCTGGTCTTGAACTCCTGACCTCAGGTGATCCACCAGCCTCGGCCTCCCAAAGTGCTGGGATTACAGGCATAAGCTACCATGCCCGGCCTATTATGAACATTTTTAAACATGCACAAAAGTAGAGAGTTCAACATGATGAGTACCCATGTATTCATCACCTGCTTCAACAACTGGTCAGTCTTATCTCCCCCATTAGCAGTTATTGTTGTCAGAGTATTTTTAAGAAAATCCAGGGCCAGGTGTGGTGGCTCATACCTGTAATCCCAGCACTTTTGGAGGCCAAGGCAGGAGGATCGCTTGAGATCAGGAGTTCAAGACCAGTATAGCCAACGTGGTGAAATACCATTTCTACTAAAAATACAAAAATTAGCCAGGTGCAATGGCACACGCCTGTAATCCCAGCAACTTGGAAGGCTGAGGCATGAGAATTGCTTAAATTCAGAGGAAGAAGTTGTGGCAAACTGAGATTGTGCCACTGCACTCTAGCCTGGGCACCAGAGTGAGACTCCGTCTCCAAAAAAAACAAAGAAAGAAAGAAAATCCAAGGGCATCCTGTCACTTCCTTATGTAGCTCACACTTACAGAAAACATTTTTTAAAATATAATCATAGGCCGTGTGCGGTGGCTCACGCCTATAATCCTAGCACTTTGGGAGGCTGAGGCAGGCAGATCACTTGAGGTCAGGAGTTCTAGACCAGCCTGGCCAACATGGTGAAACCCCATCTCTAGTAAAAATACAAAAATTAGCCAGGTATGGAGGCGGGCCCCTGTAATCCCAGCTACTCAGGAGGCTGAGGCAGAGAATCGCATGAACCCATGAGGTGTAGGTTGCAGTGAACCGACATCATAGCTACTACACTCCAGCCTGGGTGACAGAGCGAGACTCCGACTCAAAAAAGGTAAAATATTATCATGCATTATCATACCTAAAAAAAAAAACAATAATTCTTTTTTTTTTTTCTTTTTTGAGGCGGAGTCTCGCTCTGTCGCCCGGACTGGAGTGCAGTGGCCGGATCTCAGCTCACTGCAAGCTCCGCCTCCCGGGTTTGCGCCATTCTCCCGCCTCAGCCTCCCGAGTAGCTGGGACTACAGGCGCCCGCCACCTCGCCCAGCTAGTTTTTGTATTTTTTTAGTAGAGACGGGGTTTCACTGTGTTAGCCAGGATGGTCTCGATCTCCCGACCTCGTGATCCGCCCGTCTCAGCCTCCCAAAGTGCTGGGATTACAGGCTTGAGCCACCGCGCCCGGCCAATTCTTTTTTTTTTTTTAAAGACAGAGTCTTGCTCTTGTCACCCAGGCTGGAGTGCAATGGCATGATTTCAGCTCACTACAACCTCTTCCTCCCGGGTTCAAGCAATTCTTCTGCCTCAGCCTCCTGAGTAGCTGGGATTACAGGCACCCGCCACCATGCCCAGCTAATTTTTGTGTTTTTAGTAGAGACAGGGTTTCACCATGCTGGCCAGTCTGGTCTTCAACTCCTGACCTCAGGTGATCCACCCGTCTCAGCCTCCTGAAGTGCTGGGGTTACAGGGGTGAGCCACAGCGCCCGGCCAATGATTTCTTAATAAGATTTAACATCTACTGTAAATCATGTTAAGTAAATTTACTAAATGCACCAAAATAGTGGTGTCAAAGAATAGTGAATTTTTCCCTAGGGGAATCATTTTTTTATGAAATGGAGTCTGGAAAATAACAGTTGTCATCAGATTGGGGATGTCCTCACTGTGTCCACTCCCTCACTCACAGCTCCAGTCTGCTCCTCCTGCCTGACCCCTGTCAAATGACTGACTAGCTTATCGCTTGCCTTTATGAGCAAGTTGGGAAATTCATTAACGGGTTTCTGTAAAACCCATACATGGGTTTTCTTTGCTTTTTCATATTATGAGTGCAAACAACTTGGCAGTGGAAAAGTAAATCTCCTTGACATTTGCCCTTGTTAGTGCCACTGCAGACTCACCTGAGTGTTGACCCCCAAGCACAATTAGGTCTTTGCCCTGGTGACAGGTAAACAAGGTACCTCTCAGCAGCGGAGGGAGCAGGGGTAGGTTTCAGTAAGAAAGTCTTAGTTGGATCATCTTATTCACTTTTCTCCTTGTGGACCTCCTCACGATTTATCAGATTTTCCTAGGAAAAATGCCAGCAACTAAGGAACAGTGACATCCCGTGCCACTGCTCAGCAGCACAAGCTGTCTTTCAGATTTCAATTCTCAAATTTGGTTCTCCTTCTAGCTTCCTGATTGGTGTTCTCTCTCTTTTTCTTGCTTTTTCTTCCTTTCTTTCTTTTGTTTTCTTTTCTTTCTTTTGGCAGAGTCTTGCCCTGTGACCCAGGCTGGAGTGCAGTGATGGGCTCATAGCTCACTGTAGCCTGGACATCCTGGGCTCAAGTGATCCTCTCCCCTCAGCCTCCTGAGTAGCTGTGACTACAGATGTACACCACCATGCCTGGCTAATTTTTAAAAATTTTGTAGAGACAGATTCTCGCTGTGTTGCCCAGGCTGATCTCAAACTCCTGGCCTCAAGCAATACCCCTACTTTCACCTCCCAAAATGCCAAAATTACAGGCATGAGCCACCCGCCCAGCTCCTGGCTGGCTTTCAACAGGACTCTTGGAAACTACTTATCTGATGTTTTCTTTTGCTTGGCCTTTCAATCTGAGACTTGATCTACCTCTCTCAACCCAATTCTATAATGATGTGTGAGGATACTCATTGTATAAAGATTTAGGAAAAACTAAAGGAGGTAGGAAAACAAGTCGATTGTATTCTAATACAATAACATATATTTGAAAGGTTGAAAATCTTGTCAGAAAACCAGCTTCTCAGCCTGTTTTCAGGATGAAAGAGAAACGTATTTGTATTTTGAAATGTACACTGCTGGCAAAGTCCCAAGATAATGAACATGAGGGAACTGCCCAACCATCTGTTGTTCCAGGCCTAATTTGTTGTTCAAGCTGAACTGGGTATCGCCCTGGTGTTCCTGTCATGCCCTGTGTATTTGCCCTTCAGATAATTCCCACATTATTTTATAATAATCGATGTATCTTTCTCCTCTACTAAAAAGTAAGCTTTCTGAAAACAGAAATTATTCTTGTCTTACTCATCTTTTTTTTTTTTTTTTTTTTTGAGACGGAGTCTTGCTCTGCCACCCAGGCTGGAGTGCAGTGGCTGGATCTCAGCTCACTGCAAGCTCCGCCTCCCGGGTTTACGCCATTCTCCTGCCTCAGCCTCCCGAGTAGCTGGGACTACAGGCGCCCGCCTCGTCGCCCGGCTAGTTTTTTGTATTTTTAAGTAGAGACAGGGTTTCACCGTATTAGCCAGGATGGTCTCGATCTCCTGACCTCGTGATCCGCCTGTCTCGGCCTCCGTCTTACTCATCTTTATATCACCAGACCCTCTGACGCATAACAGGGTATTAGTAAATGTGTATTTGAGTCCTTGAAATATTCTGGAAATTCTGTTTTATAAAAGTATTTTACTTAGCAAAACCTTTCTTCCTAATTAGCTAAAAAAATTACTTAATAAGTAATATCTTAGTCATTTCAGGCTGCTATAACAAAATACCTCAGACTGGGTAATTTATAAACAGTAGAAATTTATTGCTTACAGTTCTGGAGGCTGGGAAGTCCAAGATCAAGACACTGGCAGGTGTGGTGTCTGGCGAGGGGTGCTCTCTGTTTTGAAGATGGCGCCTTCTTCCTGCAGCCTCATGATGGAGGGAGCGGACAAGCTTCCTGGACCTCCTTGATAAGCGTAGTAACCCTATTCATGAGGACTCTGTCCCTGAGACCTACTTACCTCCTACAGGCCCCCTCTCTTACTATTATACATTGGCGATTAGGTTTCAACGTATGAATTTCAGACGAGCACAGACATTCAGACCATAGCAAGTAACTAACAGTTCTTGTTGCCAGAAGCTGGAAAGGTGTTCCCGTGACAGATGATGAGCTCTTCTGATCAGGACAAGGATATGGAAGAGAGAGATAGGCACCTGCCACAGAAGTGATGGAAAGCACTTCCGTGTGGGACAGGTGGCTAGTCCAGATGAACCTCATATGTCCTGTCTCATTCTTAAGACACAACTCCATTCCACAAACACTTGAAGCCTTTCTCTATTTTTTCATGCTTTAAGAGACACGAAATAGAAGCTTCAAACTACTAGGATTCCAAAATTCTAGTGAGTGCAGTGGCAAACCCTGCGCCCAGGACAGAGTCACCAGTTTCAAATGTTGCCAATACAGATCAGGGAGAATCGGACCGTAAGGCAGTAGCAACCCTCCCCAGGAAGAAGGGAGAATATCAGCGCATGAAAGAATATTCATCTTGTCCTCACAATACCCCTGACGATGGCCTAGAGACTTTGACAGGTGCTGTTTTATTTGCCCTCACAACAGCTCTCTGGCAGTATCTTGTCCAAGGTCACAGAAATCAGAAGTGTCTGATAGAACAGATACACATGAATAACATTTGACAAGATAATGATACTTTGTGTTGCCTGGCACTGTCCTCCTTAAAGCCCGCCATACAGATCTGTCCCTGACTCCTTGGCAACCACCACTCTGTTCTGATAACTGGGCCTAGAGTTGCAGAGGGCCTTTGTTTCACTAATTCTCTGACTTAACCTTTCTTTTTTTGTAAGAGGGGCGGTAAGGAAGAGAGGCCAATCCCACTTGGCAGGCATAGCCAAATTCTAAGCAACCAGCTTTTGTTTGTTTTAATTCTGTGCACACCAGAAAAATAGCTTTGATAAATGGGTCCAGCACAGATACCTCTATTCCTTGGCCAAGCCAAGGGATGTTTTGGGCCTGCAGAAGAAGGGCCTCTCTTCAGGGTGCCTGACAAACATGGTCCCATAACAATATCTGCCCAGGAGATCTGGTCTTGAAGTCATCATGGAAAGATAAATAGGATAGAGGAAAAAAATGGAAGATTCTAATGACACAATTTATTTTGTGAGGTACCAGAATTATCCCAACTTTTAAATATTTTTAAATGTTTGGTGAATGTACATAATGCCTCTGAATAGTACACTTAAATATGGTTAAAATGGCAAATCTTATGTCTATTTTATCACAATTTTAAAATACCCCCACCGCACGTGGTGGCTCCTGCCTGTAATCCCAGAACTTTGGGAGGCCACGCCATGAGGATTGCTTGAGCCCAGGAGTTCAAGATTGGGCTGGGCAACAGAGACCCTATCTCTACAAAAATTTATGTATTTTTAATTAGGCAGGCTTGGTGGCATGCACCTATGGTCCCAGCTACTCAGGAAGCTGAGGTGAGAGCATTGCTTGAGCCCAGGAGGTCGAGGCTACAGTGAGCCGTGATCGTGCCACTGCACTCCAGCCTGGGAGACAGAGGGAGGCTCTGTCTCAAACAAACAAACAAACAACAAAAACAAAACAAAACAAAAAATAAAAAAATAAAAAAACAAAAACTCAGAAATAGGCAGTAGCAGCTAAAGATAAGCAGAACAACCATGTTCATGTTCATATTCATGTAAGAATGTGTTTTGTTAAATGACTCCCTGAATTCAAAATATAACGCATCCATGGCGCAAAAAAAAAAAAAAAGTTTGGAAAATAACCTGTTTACTCACTGGAAATCTGAGGTTCAGATATTGCATGTGGGGTAGTTGTAATCATCTTTCTCTATTGGAGAGTTGAAGAAGAAAGAGTTCATCTAATTTTAAATAGTTATTTAGTTATGAATTATTTTGTGATGTCATTATGCTAATTGTGACAGCTGCTTTTGGCCTCCCAGGGCTGGAAAACACTTTCCTAGTGCACCTGAAACTGATCAAATATGGGTAACAAAAGGCAGACCGAAAACAAACATTTAGAGTGGCCCAGGAGCCTCAAGCTGTCTTTTGAACAGTGTAACTCTACATTCTTTGGGTGTGTGGAATTACTGTTTTCCCTGATGAAAGCAAAGCAGAGCAAAGACTTTAGTTCTTGTTTTAAACCTTCAACCCCAACCGTCGATAGTACTTTTTTTTTTTTTTTGGCTTGATCATAAAATAAAGAAACTGCAGTGAGTGGGGTTTCCTCCAAGCCAAGACAGCTGACAGAATGCTTGTTCCCGCAGCACTTGAAGTAAAATGATACGAGCTCTTCTTAGACAATGAAGCCCTTGTGTGAAACAGCTGTCTCAGGGAGATGGCTCAGTGCTATTTGACAGTGGCTTGTATGTTACATAGATACGTCTGGTATTATCTAACCGGGGATGAAACGACCAGATGGAGCTGAATGCCTCCAACTAGGAATGCAGTCTACCACGGTGGAGAAAGAATACAGGCTCAGGTTTCAATGGCCCTAAGATGAAATACTGGTGATTGTACTTCGAAATCTGTCTTTGCCTTCTGAATTGTAGACAACGAATACGTGGAAGTTTCAGGCTTTATCTGAAACCAACTGATAAACCTAGAGCATGTGCCGGAGGCAGATTAATTCTTCTACTTTAATTTTGCCTGGTAATAGCATCCAAGCTAGTGAAACTTGGCCTGCAGGCCCCCAGAAGGCTTGGGACCCTTGGCAGCGAATGCGGGGCTGGTAATGACACCTGAAATGGGGTTTGCCTGGTTTCAGGTTTGGTTACAGAAGCTGTGCACAGTCATTGTGACGGTCTATCGGTGCCATCACCAGGGTTTATCTGCCTGGGATTGCCTCTGCTGTGTCTCTGCAGCCTGTGAAACAGTGGATGGCAGACAAAGCTGCATCTGTGAGTTCTGCAATTCATCTGCCCCCAGCCCGTGTGTGTTTCTAAGTGGGGAGCAGTGGCTGCATTCTAGCCTAGCTCCCTTCTGTTTTATTCTCATCTTACTCTTGCAGTGAACCCTCAAACGTCCCTCCCACTCCACCACACACACAGACACACGCACTTGCATGTCTCTTTTTGTAAGCTCCAGACAACCTGAAATTAGTGACCACAGAGGAAGTGGCAGTAATGAAAAGGAAATCGGCTATAATGTGCCATATGTTTTACCTCGAGAATGCTCCATTCATGCCGCTTTGCACAGAGCTGGTGCCAGAAGGCCATTAGACACCATCCTTTTGTGGATGTGCCTCTTGAGGGTGGTGTCTCCCAGCTCAGGAGGGCACGAAAGCATGAAGAGGTGAAGTGATGTGGTTAATTGGGGGCAGAACTGGGCCTGGAAACAGATCTGTTCCTAGGCCAGTGGTGTTTCTGTCATTCCAGAGAAGGCAGAGAGAGGGACTGGTTCATGGAGCAAGACCCCCTATCATTTTCTCCAATAACTATTTCTGTGAAATGTAAATGCAATGGACTGGTGTGGCGCAGTGGCTCATGCCTATAATCCCAGCACTTTGGGAGGCTGAGGCAGGCAGATCATGAGGTCAGAGTTCGAGACCAGCCTGGCCAACATGGTTGAAACTCCATCTCTACTAAAAATACAAAAATTAGCCGGGCTTGGTGGCGCATGCATGTAATCCCAGCTACTCGGGAGGCTGAGGCAGGATAATTGCTTGAACCCAGAAGGCGGAGGTTGCAATGAGCTGAGATCACGCCACTGCACTCCAGCCTGGGTGACAGAGCAAGACTCTGTGTCGAAAATAAATAAATAAATAAACGCAATGGACTTCAAATAAAATATTCAGGTTTTTTTTTCATTTAGATTACCTAGGGAAGCATAAACTAATTCCATTTCATCCAACTTTCAAAGGCTCAAAACTGTCTTTATCTATATGATGTATACGATGTTACTGTTTTGTGGCTGATATAAGTCAAGATATGGATCCAAAGAGTGACCATCTTCCACGAGTGGCCATCTTCCTGGAGGGGATGGGACTGGGAAAAAAAAAATTAAAATTAGCTGAGTTGTTGAAAAATTTGCTCTTTCAAAACAAAATAATGTTTTTTTCTGTTTTTCCCCCCCAGAACACTATGGAAACTCTGGTGTTGGTCTATGGGAAAACTTCTACTAAGAATCCATTCTTTATTCATTAGCCACCAAGTTTCAGCTAAAAACAAAACAAAACAAAACAAAAAAAGCACTGTTGTGCAATGCAGAACAGCAACTGCCAGTCAGGAATGAAACAGATCCACATTTTCTATGGAGACGTTCTGTTGACAGCAGCTCCAGATCACAAGTGTGTCTGAAAAGCAGCTGCTGGGCAGTAGGTTGGGGAAATGTCTGCCACAAGGACACACTCATAAATGAGAATGTCTCCACATGGATAATCCCAATGCCGTGAAATCACACAGACTCAGACTGACAAATTCACATGACTTTCATTTATTTATTTATTGAGACAGGGTCTCACAATGTTACCCAGGCTGGTCTCGAACTCCTAGGTTCAAGTGATCTGCCTGCCTCGGCCGCTCAAAGTGCTGGGATTATAGGCAAGAGCCACTGTGCCTACCTGACTTAATTTTTTTGAAATAAATTTTGTGTATATTTGAGGATTATATGGTATAGGATGCAGATATATAGTAAGTTGGTTATTATGATGAAGCAAATTAACATATCTGTCATCTCACATAGTTACTTTTTTTGTGAAAGAGCAGCTAAAGTCTACTTATTCCACAAGATGCCCTAATACAAGATAATTTAATTAGCTATCGTCCTCATGCTGGCATTAGATCTCTAGACTTGTCCCTCCCATGCATCTCCTACTTTGTAGCCTTTGACCTGCATCTCCCCGTTTCCTCCCCCTGTAACCACTGTATCATTCTCTATCTCTGTATATTTGATCTTATTTTTTTAATTCTTTTTTTTTTTTTTTTTGAGACGGAGTCTCGCTCTGTCGCTCGGGCTGGAGTGCAGTGCCGGATCTCAGCTCACTGCAAGCTCCGCCCCCTGGGTTTACGCCATTCTCCTGCCTCAGCCTCCCGAGTAGCTGGGACTACAGGCACCCGCCACCTCGCCCGGCTAGTTTTTTGTATTTTTTAGTAGAGACGGGGTTTCACCATGTTAGCCAGGATGGTCTCGATCTCCTGACCTCGTGATCCGCCCGTCTCGGCCTCCCAAAGTGCTGGGATTACAGGCTTGAGCCACCGCGCCCGGCCTTATTTTTTTAATTCTAATATAAATGATATAATGCAGTATTATTCTTTCTGTGTGTGGCTTATTTTACTTAGCATAATGTCCTCCAGTCCATCTATGTTGTGGCAAATGACAGGAGCTCCTTCTTTTTTAGGGCTGAATAATATTCACTATATGTATGTGGTGTATGTATACCACAGTTTCTTTCTTTTTTTTTTTTTTAATTGAGACAAGGTCTCACTTTGTCACTGAGGCTGGAGTACAGTGGTGTGATGACAGCTTACTGCAGTCTCAACTGCCCAGGCTCAATCAATTCTCCCACCTCAGTCTCCTCAGTAGCTGGGACCACAGATGCATGCCATCAGACCCAACTAATTTTTAAAAAAATATTATTTGTGGATACAAGATCCCACGATGTTGCCTGGGCTGGTCTTGAACACCTGGGCTCAAACATTCTTCCTGCCTTGGCCTCCCAAAATGCTGGGATTACAGAGAAGAGCAACTGCACCTGGCCTCTTGTTATGTCTCCTTTAGAGAAATGTCTGTTCAGATCTTTTGCCTATTTTTGTTTCTTCTGGTTTTGTTTGTTTTTCTTGTTTTGTCTTGTTCAAAACCTGTGTCAAGGACCTTTGCCCATTTGTTTTTGTTTGTTTGTTTGTTTGTTTTTTAAGACAGAGGCTTGTTCTGTCGCCCAGGCTGGAGTGCAGTGGTGCGATCTCAGCTCACTGCAGTCTCCGCCTCCTGAGTTCACACCATTCTCCTCATTCAGCCTCCCAATGTAGCTGGGACTACAGGCACCTGCCACCACGCCCGGCTAATTTTTTGTATATTTGATAGAGACGGGGTTTCAGCGTGTTAGCGAGGATGGTCTCGATCTCTTGACCTCGTGATCCACCCGCCTCGACCTCCCAAAGTGCTGGGATTACAGGTGTGAGCCACCGCGCCTGGCCGGACCTATGCCCATTTTTAAATTGAGGTTTTTGGGGTTATTTGCTTTCCTGCTATGGAGTTGTAAGAGTTCTTCATTAATTTTGGATTTATAGTCTGCAAACCTCATTGGTTATGTGGTTTGCAAATATTTTTTCCCTGGTTGTAGGATGCCTTTTTATTTTTATTTTTAAAATTGTATTTATTTATTTACTTATTGAGATGGAGTCTCATTCTGTCGCCCAGGCTGGAGTGCAGTGGCACGATCTTGGCTCACTGCAAGCTCCGTCTCCTAGGTTCAAGTGATTCTGCCTCCTTAGCCTCCTGAGTAGCTGCGATTACAGGCATGCACCACAATGCCCAGCTAATTTTTTCTGTATTTTTTAGTAGAGACGGAGTTTCACCATGTTGGCCAGGCTGGTCTTGAACTGCTGACCTCAGGTGATTCACCTACCTCAGCCTCCCAAAGTGTTGGGACTGCAGGCGTGACCCACTGTGCCTGGCCTTTTTATTTTGTCGATTGTTTCCTCTGCTAACAGAAGCTTTTTCATTTTGTACAGTCTCATTTACTTATTTTTGCTTTTGTAACCTGAGCTTTTGTTGTGATATCCAAAACATTATTGCCAAGGCTAATGTTCACGGCCCTTTCCCTTCTTTTTCCTTTGGGAGTTGTGTGGTTTCTGGTCCTACACTTAGGCTATCCTTTTCCCATTGTATCCTCTTGGTGCCCTTGTCAAAAATTAGTTGACTGTGGCCGGGCTCAGTGGCTCACGCCTGAAATCCCAGCTCTTTGGAAGGCCGAGGTGGGCAGATCATCTGAGGTCAGGGGTTTGAGACCAACCTGGCCAACATGGTGAAACCCCGTCTCTACTAAACATACAAAAAATAGCCAGGAGTGGTGGCGGGCCCCTGTAGTCCCAGCTACTTGGGAAGCTGAGGTGGGAGAATTGCTTGAACCCGGAAGGTAGAGGTTGCAGTGAGCCGAGATCATGCCACTCCACTCCAGTCTGGGCAACAGAGTGAGGTCTTAAAAAAAAAAAAGGAAAAATTAGTTGACTGCACATGTCTTTAAAGTAAGTGGATGGACCCACTTTTTAAATTTCCTTTCTCTGTCTTCACCCCTAAAGTCTACAACATTGGGGGAAAAAAAGCCAGGTGGGAGGCCAAGTGCAGCGCTCACACCTGTAATCCCAGCACTTTGAGAGGCCAAGGTGGGTGGATCACTTGAGGTCAGGACTTTGAAACCAGCCTGGCCCGTCTCTACTAAAAATACAAAAATCAGCCGGGCGTGGTGGGCGCCTGTAATCCCAGCTACTCCGGAGGCTGAGACAGGAGAATCACTTGAATCCAGGAGGCGGAAGTTGCAGTGAGCCGAGATCGCGCCATTGCACTCCAGTCTGGGCAGCAAGAGTGAAACTCTGTTTAAAAAAAAAAAAAGAAAGAAAGAAAAAGGCAAGTGGGTAAAAAGAAGGCAAAATTTGAATATAAGGAAATATAATTCATCATCCACAAACACAGCTCAGCTTATCCTAGATAGTGTGACTTCCAGGCTAGTCACTACAAATAGCATGACAAACAGCAATGCAAGAGGAATAATACCCCAGCTAAGACTGTATCAGCTAATTAGTCAACACTATAATTTAAAAAGTGGTGCTAGACATGAGAAAACCTTAAAGAATTAGAATGCTCAGGGATCAGAATATCACAGGTAGTTATCTTTTCTGGTTGATAGAGAATCTGTAAATAACTCAGTTAATTTCAAAACGTATTCCTTCAGTGGAGATAACAGGAGTTAGTTACATGGGCACAGTCTAGGCCATCAAAGAGCTCACGTTCTGGTTGGAAATCAGACATATTAACGGAACATGTTGAAAAGCATGAGCAAAAGGCAGAGACAGCTATGCAGGAGAATTTTAGAAGCAGTGAGGAGGGAGAGGTGAAAGGAGGTAAGGCTTTCTGGCAAGGTACACCCAAGCTGAATCTGAAGGATGAGGACTGCTAGATACAGGGAGAGGGGCTTGCCTAGGGCATCAGGGGGAGGAGACAGTCTCAGCTTAGTGGTTGGTGTGAAGAAGACACTTAGGAGAGAATAGACCTTGGCGATCTGGGAAGCCGTGGGCGCTTGGAGCACGGAAGGAGTCAGCAGAGAGAAACTGGACAGCCTGGCCTGCACCTGCCCTGCTGAAGGGGGCTTCGGGCTTATCATATGGAGCAGGAGAACCAAAGAAAAGTCAGCATGAGAGTTACATGAGATAAGAAAACCCTGTAGTTCCCTTAATGAAACCAAATCTCCAAGATTGTCAAGGGATGGAGAACATTTACGCTATGGATAGATTGATCAAGCCTTGTACCCCTAATTGTAATCAACAAGGGAATCCTGAGGGGAACACAGATTTGGGGAGACAGGAGGTGTTGAGCTGGTGGTTACACATGCTCCTCGAAAGCGTCTGGGGTCAGTACCCAGTGGAGTCACAAATTCGAGAAAGCGGAATGAAGGGAGTGAGTGGAGAAGTGAGCTCGGGATTACATTTTGTGTTCAACATTTACGAGGTGGAGTGAGAGAAATTCTAGCAAGCACAGGGAAGGCAGCATCAGGGAAGGGCAGTGAGCCAGAGACCGTTGTTGGGAGACCCAAGGGATCCGAGTTTCCTTTGTGCCAAAGGCAGAGTCCAGAAGGTGAAGAGGGTGGAGACAGCCGGGTTGCAGGGAGTGGAGACAATGGAGAGCAGAAGAAATGCGAGGGCAAAGGCATGCTGCCCTTTGGAGAATGGGGGTTTGAAGGGAATGTGTTAATTTGCTAGGGTTGCCATAATAAAGTACCCATGGAGCAGGTTGCTTAAACAGGAGAAATTAATTTTCTCACAGTTTTGGAGGCTGGAAGTTCGACAGCAAGGGGCTGGTTCCCCCTCAGGTCGCTCTCTTTGGCTTGCAGACCGCCGCCCTTTCCCTGAGTCTGTCCTGTGTGTGTGTGTCTGTGTTCTCACTTCTAATTCTTTTTTTTTTTTTTTTTTTTTTTTTTTGAGACGGAGTCTCGCTCTGTCGCCCAGGCTGGAGTGCAGTGGCCGGATCTCAGCTCACTGCAAGCTCCGCCTCCCGGGTTTACGCCATTCTCCTGCCTCAGCCTCCCGAGTACCTGGGACTACAGGCGCCGCCACCTCGCCCGGCTAGATTTTTGTATTTTTTAGTAGAGACGGGGGTGTTAGTCAGGATGGTCTCGATCTCCTGACCTCGTGATCCACCCGTCTCGGCCTCCCAAAGTGCTGGGATTACAGGCTTGAGCCACCGCGCCCGGCCCTCACTTCTAATTCTTATAAGGACATCAGTCATAGTGGATTAGGGCCCATGGGAATGACCTCTTTGTAATTTAATCACCTCTTTAAGGACCTTATCTCCAGAGTCACATTCTGAGGTACTGGAGGTTAGGAATTTTACATGTAAATTTTAGGAAAATACAATTCAGCCAATAACAGGGGAGAAGAGGAATTTTATGTTAGCTGGAGGGGACCATAGGGTTGGGAAGAGTTGCCCCACTTAGAATGGGAAAGACTTGAGGATGCTGCCAGACGTCTCAGGTAAGGCACTGGCAGAAGGAATTCAGAGAGAGGGACTGGCTCACACAGCAAGGCCTCAGGGTAGCAGGGACAGAATCAGACCAAGGACGCACGTAGATGGGAAAAGTGGATGTAGAGAAGACACTAGGGTGGGGGCAGAAAGGTTTAGGAGATTGGTGGGGGAGGAGTATTAGGAGAGACAGAACGTTGAGAGTGTTTGCCGTTGTTGGTTTGTGTTGCTTCAACAAAATACCAAAGACTGGGTAATTTTTTTTTAAATTTTATTCTAAGTTCTGGGATACATGTGCTGAACGTGCAGGTTTGTTATATAGGTAGACATGTGCCAGGGTGGTTTGCCGCACCTATCAACCTGTCATCTAGGTTTTAAGCCCCACATGCATTAGGTATTTGTCCTAATGCTCAAGACTGGGTAATTTTTTTTTTTTTTTTTTTTTTTTTTTTTTTTGAGGCGGAGTCTCGCTCTGTCGCCCGGACTGGAGTGCAGTGGCCGGATCTCAGCTCACTGCAAGCTCCGCCTCCCCGGGTTTGCGCCATTCTCCTGCCTCAGCCTCCCGAGTAGTTGGGACTACAGGCGCCCGCCACCTCGCCCGGCTAGTTTTTGTATTTTTAGTAGAGACGGGGTTTCACTGTGTTAGCCAGGATGGTCTCGATCTCCTGACCTCGTGATCCGCCCGTCTCGGCCTCCCAAAGTGCTGGGATTACAGGCTTGAGCCACCGTGTCCGGCCAAGACTGGGTAATTTTTAAACAATACAAATTTACTTCTCATTGCTCTAGTTGCTGAGAAATCCAAGATCAAGGTGCCAGCAGGTTGTGTGTCTGGTGAGGGCTGCTCTCTGCTTCCAAGATGAGGCCTGTTGCTGCATCCTTCAGAGGGGACAAACCCTGTGTCCTTGCGTGGCAGAAGGGTCAGAAGGGCAAGAGGCGGTCCCGTCAACCTTGAGTCCTTTAATAAAGGCACTAACCTCATTCATGACCACAGAGCTCTCATGACTTCATCTCTTCCCAAGGCCCCACCTCTTACTGTTATTGCATTGGGGATTCAGTTTCAACGTACATTTTGGAAGACACACTATCATCTGATCACAGCAGTGTTCATGCCTGATGCCCTCCATTTTCATCTCATAGGAGGCAAGGTTGCTGAAGATGAGGAAATAGGGGCTGAGTTGAGAATGGATAAGATTCAGGAAATCAGGGTTAGAGAGGGAGGTAACCAAACACATCGCAAAGAACTAATGGGCAGCAGTGAAGGATCAGCCAAGTTTAGAGACCATTGGTTTATGGTGTCATCAAGTCACATGGCTAAGCACTATCTGGAAAATAAAATGGAAATATAGCTGTAGAGGCTAGCAGGGTTTATTTGCCATCATCTCTGTACCTGAAGAAGCTGCCATTCTTAAGGAGGGTTCTGACCCTTCATTTTGCAGTGAGTCTGTTTTCCAAGTAAGGCTCTGATTGAATGTCCAGTGTGCTTTCGGGTCCTGTCTCCTCTGTGTGTCTGTGTCACCCAGCAGTCAGTTGGCCACTGTTCGAGCTCTGATGGTTGGAGGAAACTGTGCTAGATTATACAGAGAGGCACTACAATCTGAGCCCCTGAAAAATTGTTATGGATTTCTTTTTTTTTGTTTGTTTTTGAGACAGAGTTTCGCTCTTGTTGCCCAGGCTGGAGTGCAGTGGCGCGATCTCCAGCTCACCGCAACTTCCGCCTGCTGGGTTCAAGCAATTCTCCTGCCTCAGCCTCCCAAGTAGCTGGGATGACGGGCATGTGCCACCACACCAGGCTAATTGTGTATTTTTAGTAGAGACGGGGTTTCTCCATGTTGGTCAGGCTGGTCTTGAATGGATTTCTTATACACATAAAAAAAGAAATTATTCGCCAATCAGTGACACTTGTGAAAATCTGCCTGAATAAAAGCCAGCAAAAAAGAAGGACATCAAATTATTTCACACTACTGGAGAGAGAAGTTGGAGTGTAAAGATATGCAGGAGAAATCATGTCATTTTTTGGATACTGCCACCTTTTAGGTAAATACCCAAGAACTAAAGAATGTAGATCAGTTATAGGAGTTATAATTCCTACTGCATTCTCACGTTTACCTATATTATTCCATTAAGTAATCAGCAATGCTATGAAGATGATATTATGGCCATTAAAGGAAAAAGAGTCTGATCAACTTTCCCAAGATCAGCAGCTGGTAACTGGTGAGCTGATTGTTCCTGAGCCCACACCTACGCTTTTTCCCACACACAGGCATACCTCATTTTATTGGCATTGCTTTACTGCACTTTGAAGATACTGCTTTTTTTTTTTTTTTTTTTTAACAAATTGAAGGTTTGTGGCAACCCTGACTTGACCAAGTCTATCAGCACCATCTTTTCAAAAGCATATGCTCCTTTTCTGTTTTTGTGTCAGATTTTGGTCATTCTCACAATATTTCAAGTGTTTTCATTACTATTATATCTGCTATGGTGATTTGTGGTCAGTGATCCTTGATGTTACTGTTGTAATTGTTTTGGAGCTCCATGAACCATGCCCATATAAGACAGTGAACTTAATCAATAAATGGTGTCTATGTTTTGAGTGCTCCACTGACCCGTCATTTCCCTGTCTCTCTCCCTCTCCTCAGGCCTTCCTGTGCCTTGAGTCACAATAATATTTAAATTAGGCCAATTAATAACCCAATAATGGCCTCTGTGTGTTCAAATGAAGAGTTACAATCTGTCACTTTTAATCAAAAGCAATAAATGATTAAGCTTAGTGATTCCTCACTAAGTCATGTCAGAAAGGCATGTCAAAAGTCAAAATAAGCCAGAAGCTAGGCTTCTTGTGCCAGATAGCCATGTTGTGAATGCAAAGGAAAACTTCTTCTTTTTTTTTTTTTTTTTTTTTTTGAGACGGAGTCTCGCTCTGTCACCCAGGCTGGAGTGCTGTGGCCGGATCTCAGCTCACTGCAAGCTCCGCCTCCCGGGTTCACGCCATTCTCCTGCCTCAGCCTCCCGAGTAGCTGGGACTACAGGCACCGCCACGTCGCCCAGCTAGTTTTTTTTTGTATTTTTTAGTAGAGACGGGGTTTCACCGTGTTAGCCAGGATGGTCTTGATCTCCTGACCTCGTGATCCGCCCGTCTCGGCCTCCCAAAGTGCTGGGATTACAGGCTTGAGCCACCGCGCCCGGCCGGAAAACTTCTTGAAGGAAGTTAAAAGTGCTACCCAAGTGAACATACAAATGATAAGGAAGCAAAACAGCCTTTTTGTTGATACGGATGAAGTCTGAGTGGTCTGGAGAGAAGAACAAACCAGGCACAACATTCCGTTAAGCCAAAGCTTAATCAGAGAGGCATTGTAAATCTCTTCTGTTTTTTTTTGGAGATGGAGTTTCTGTCTTGTCCAGGCTGGAGTGCAGTGGCGTGATCTTGGCTCACTGCAACCTCCGCCTCCCGGGTTCAAGCGATTCTCCTGCCTCAGCCTCCCAAGTAGCTGGGATTACAAGCATGCGCCACCATGCCTAATTGTGTATTTTTAGTAGAGACAGGGTTTCTCCATGTTGCTCAGGCTAGTCTTGACCTCTTGACCTCAGGTGATCCACCCGCATCAGCCTCCCAAAGTGCTGGGATTACAGTCGTGAGCCACCGCGCCTGGCCAACTCTTCAATTCTATGAAAGCTGAGAGGTGAGGAAGCTGAAGAAGAAAAGTTTGAAGCTAGCAAATGTTGGTTCATGAAGTTTAAAGAGAGAAACTGTCTCCGTAATATAAACGTGCAAGGTGAATTCCTAGTGCTGATGGAGAAGCTTCAGTAAGTTATCCAGAAGATCTAGCTAAGATCATTGATGAAGATGATTACAGTAAACAACAGATTTTCAATGTAGACCAAACAGCCTTCTATTGGAAGGAGATGCCATGTAGGCCTTTCATAGCTTCAAAGGACAGGCTCACTCTCCTGTTAGGGGCTCAGGCAGCTGGTGACTTGAAGTCGAAGTCAATGCTCATTTACCATTCTGAAAAACCTAGGGCCCTTAACAATTATACTAAATTTGTGTGCTCTTATAAAGTGTGCTCTATAAGTAAAACAACAGAGCCTAGATGAGAGTATCTCTGTTCACAGCATGGTTTACTGAACACTTTAAGCCCACTGTTGAGACCTGTGACTCAGAAAAAAAGATTTCTTCCAAAATATTGCTGCTCATTGACAATGCACCTAGTCAGCCAAGAGCTCTGATGGAGATGTACATGGAGATGAATGTCGTTTTCATGCCTGCAGACATGACATCTGATTTGGTTTGGTTGTGTCCCCACCCAAATCTCATCTTGAATTGTAGCTCCCATAATTTCCACATGTTGTGGGAAGGACCTGGTGGGAGATGATTAAATCATGGGGGTGGTTCCCCCATACTGTTCTCATGGTAGTGAATAAGTCTCATGAGATCTGGTGATTTTATAAGGGGTTTCCCCTTTTGCTTGTCTATCATCATTTTCTCTTATCTACCACCATGTAAGACGTGCCTTTCACTTTCCACAATGACTGAAACCTCCCCAGCCATGTGGAACTGTGAGTCCATTAAGCGTCTCTCCTTTATAAATTACCTAGTCTCAGGTATGTCTTTATCAGTAGCATGAAAACAGAGGAATACAACATCCATTCTGCAGCCTATGGATCAAAGAGTCATTTTGACTTGCAAGTCTTCTTAGTTAAAAATACATTCCATAAGGCTATATCTGCCATAGATAGTGAGTCTTCTGATGGACCTGGGAAAAGTCCATTGAAAATCTTCTGGAGGATTATTTGTAATCCAAAGGATAAATGCTTCAGGGGATGGATACCCCATTCTCCATGATGTGCTTACGTCACACTGCATGCCTGTATCAAAACATCTCATGTACCCCATAAATATATATACCATGCACCCACAAAAATTTGAAAAAATAATTTAAAAATTAAAAAAAAAAAAAAAGAAAACCTTCTGGAACAGAATCGCCATTCTAGATGCCATTAAGAACATTTATGATTCATGGGAAAAGGTCAAAATATCAACATTAACAGGAGTTTAGAGGTTGATTCCAACCTTCGCAGATGACTTTGAGGGGTTCAAGACTTCAGTGGAGGAAGAAACTGCAGGTGTGGTAAAAAGTGCAAGAGAACTAGAATGAGAAGTGAAGCCTGTAAATGTGACTGAATTGCTATAATTTCATGATCAAACTTGAACAGAGGAGGAGTTATTTCTTATGGATGAGCCAAGAAAATAGTCTTGAGATGGAAACTACTCTTGGTGAAGATGCTGTGAACACTGTTGAAATGACCACAAAGGATTTAAAATAGTACGTCAACTTAGTTGATAAAACAGTGGTAAGTTTCAAGGGGATTTTCACTCCAATTTTTTTTTTTTTTTTTTGGAGACAGAGTCTCCTCTGTTGCCCAGACTGGAGTGCGGTGGCACAATCACAGCTCACTGCAGCCTCAACTTCCCAGGCTCAGGTGATCCTCCCAACTCAGCCTCCTGAGCAATTGGGACTTCAGGGATGTGCCACCATGCCTACTAATTTTTTCTATTTTTAGTAGAGATGGGGTTTTGCCATGTTGCCTAGGCTGGTCTTGAACTCCTGGGCTCAAGTAATCCTCCTATCTTGGCCTCCCAAAATGCTGGGATTACAGGTCTGAGCCACCACTCCCAACCTTGACTCCAATTGTTTTTTTTTTGAGACAGAGTCTCACTCTGTTGCCCAGGCTGGAGTGCAGTGGCATGATATTGGCTCACTGCAAGCTCTGCCTCCTGGGTTCACGCCATTCTCTTGCCTCACCCTCCTGAGTTGCTGGGTCTACAGGCGCCCCCCACCACCCCTGGCTAATTTTTTCTATTTTTTAGTAGAGACGGAGTTTCACCGTGTTAGCCAGGATGGTGATCCGCCCACCTCAGCCTCCCAAAGTGCTGAGAGTACAAGAGTGAGCCACCACGCCTGGCCCCTTGACTCCAATTTTGAAAAAAGTTTTACTATAGGTAAAATGCTGTCAAACAAATATTGCATGCAACAAAGAAATCTTTCATGAAAGGAAAAGTCAACTGATGTGGCAAACTTCATTGTTGTCTTATTTTTAAAATTGCCACAGCCGGCCAGGGCAGTGACTCATACCTGTAATGCCAGCAGTTTGGGAGTCCAAGATGAGGATCACTTGAGGCCAGAAGCTTGAGACCAGCCTGGGCAACATAGCGAGATCCCGTCTCTACAAAAAATAAAAAATGAAAAAAAAATTATTTTAAGAAGAGACATTGCCACAGCCACCCCTACCTTCAGCAACTTCCACCTTGATCACAGCAGCCATCCACGTCGAGGCAAGACCCTCCCTTAGCAAGAAGATTGTGACTTGCTGATGGTTCAGATGACCATTAGCACTTTTTAGCAATAAAGTATTAGGTACTTTTTTCTTTTTTTTTTTTTTTTTTTGAGACGGAGTCTCACTCCGTCGCCCAGGCTGGAGTGCGGTGGCGTGATCTCCACTCACTGCAGGCTCCGCCTCCCGGGTTCACGCCATTCTCCTGCCTCAGCCTCCCGTGTAGCTGGGACTACAGGCGCCCGCCACTGCACCCGGCCAATTTTTGTATTTTTAGTAGACACTGGGGTTTCACCATGTTAGTCAGGATGGTCTCGATCTCCTGACCTCGTGATCCGCCCATCTCGGCCTCCCAAAGTGCTGGGATTACAGGCGTGAGCCACCGCGCCCGGCTGGTACTTTTTTTTTTGACATTATGCTATTGCACACTTAACAGACTACAGTATAGTGTAAACATAACTTTTATATGCACTGGGAAACAAAAAATTCATGTGACTCACTTTATTGTGATATTCATTTATTGTAGCGGTCTGGAACTAAACCCACAATATGTCTGAGGCGTGCCTGTATTGCCCAGAGAGACAGTTAGACTAAAATGAAACATACTAGGTAAATTACAGTGTAGGTGGCAGAAAAATGTGACAAGTTCTATGCAGCATATGTAGCGTAGTAACCTTCACCACGGGGAGCCTGTCAGATGTAATCCATTGCCGGGGTGTCTGTCATGTCCAGGCTTCAGGGTACCTACTTTGAGGATATAAGAAATATGTCTATTCTTCTCTGTTTCTGAGGCCCTAAAGTAAGGTCTGATGATTGTGAAGTCAGGTGTAGTATCCTGTAAGAATTAGAAGCAGTCAGAGAGGCCAGGCGCAGTGGCTCAAGCCTGTAATCCCAGATACTCGGGAGATTGAGGCAGGAGAATCACTTGAACCCGGGAGGTGGAGGTTGCAGTGAGCCGAGGTCGTGCCACTGCACTCCAGCCTGGGTGACAGAGTGAGACTCTTGTCTCAAAAAAAAAAAAAAAAAAAAAGCAATCAGAGAAATGAGCACGTCTGCCTTTTCAGTTCTAGAGACCTAACTTCTCTTGAAATAGGAAAGGATACATATGCTGCTTATGCTTAAGGATTTGTAATCCTGATTTTAACCCAGCAAAAAGATCACCAGCGCACTGAAACTCCTTGCAGCTTTGTCATAGACCCATTGGAAGGGTTAAAAGAAAGTGTTTTTTCTCTTCATCCTTGTTTCTCTTATACTACCTCCTTTTCTCAAAATAACAACCTATGCCACAGAGGTCAGTGGGAAAGAGGAGGTATGTTCTCTTCTAAATGGCTGGGTCTTTGAATGTAGTCAGGAGATTTCAAATCATAGTTTGCATAAAAGACTCCCCTTTCCCACAGCCAAAATAGTTGTTCTTTGCTTCTCACTATGACATATAATCTTTAAAAGAAAAACGGAAATTGAAACTTACACCCACCATCTCTTTCAAGGTGTCCTTGGTTCCTCTCTTCTTTTCAGGATTGAAATTGCCTTGCCTGCCAGTCACTTCAGGTGGAGGGATGTGGTTTGCTCTTGCTTCCTAATGTGGGACAATGATCAGGTCTGGCTCTTGCTTCCTAATGTGGGACAGTGATCGGGTCTGGCTCTTGCTTCCTAATGTGGGACAGTGATCAGGTGTGGCTCTTGCTTCCTAATGTGGGACAGTGATCGGGTCTGGCTCTTGCTTCCTAATGTGGGACAGTGATCAGGTCTGGCTCTTGCTTCCTAATGTGGGACAGTGATCGGGTCTGGCTCTTGCTTCCTAATGTGGGACAATGATCAGGTCTGGCTCTTGCTTCCTAATGTGGGACAGTGATGGGTCTGGCTCTTGCTTCCTAATGTGGGACAGTGATCGGGTCTGGCTCTTGCTTCCTAATGTGGGACGGTGATCGGGTCTGGCTCTTGCTTCCTAATGTGGGACGGTGATCGGGTCTGGCTCTTGCTTCCTAATGTGGGACGGTGATCGGGTCTGGCTCTTGCTTCCTAATGTGGGACGGTGATGGGTCTGGCTCTTGCTTCCTAATGTGGGACAGTGATCGGGTCTGGCTCTTGCTTCCTAATGTGGGACAGTGATCGGGTCTGGCTCTTGCTTCCTAATGTGGGACAGTGATCGGGTCTGGCTCTTGCTTCCTAATGTGGGACAGTGATCAGGCTTGGCGAATTTCTTCCAACTCTCGCACTGACTTATTACACCACTCACCCCTTTCCATTGGCACTGGCTGGGAAATGTTGATAAAGAAATTACATGCAACCTGGCATAGTGGTTCATGCCTGCAGTCCCAGCTGCTCAGAAGGCTATGGCAAGAGTTCAGGGCTATAGTACCCCATGATCATGCCTATGAATAGCCACTGTCCTCCACCCTGGACGACATAGTGAGACCCCATTCATAAACAAATAAACAAATAAATAGAAATCACACTCAGTGGATAAATGGAATGTGGTATATACATACAATGAAATATTATTCAGCTTTGAAAAAGAAGGAAATTCTGCCATATGCAACAACATGGATGAGCCTGGAGGACTATATGCTAAGTGGAATAAGCCAGTTACTGGAGAACAAATACTGCATGATTCTGCTTATATGAGGTATCTAAAATAGTCAAACTCAAGAAACAGAGAGTGGAATGGTGGGTGCCAGGGTCTAGGGGGAGGGGGAAATGGGAATTTCTGTTCAGTGGATCTAAAGTTATGCAAGGTGAATAAGTTCTTGATATCTGCTGTACAACACTGCGCCACCATTAACAAAACTGTATTGTGTACTTAAATATTTGTTAAGAGGGTAGATTTCATGTTAAGTGTTCTTACCACAGTAGAGAAAAAAAAAAGAAGGAAATCACACTCAGATAGCTTCCACTTAAGTAGATTCAGACACAATTTTCAGTGAGTGTAGAGAGAAGAGAGCCCAACTAGACTGGGGTCAGAAGATAGGGACTGGCCACAGCAGGTGTCCCTGGGGAAGAGACTTTGTAGTTTGAGCACAAGTTTTCTCAAATGAAGTTATCTGCTCTGCCTCACAGGGTCCTGTGAGGATCTCATTAGATGCCTGTTTGTGAGTTTTGAAATACCAAGTGGTGATAATTTAAGCAAACACGTATTCACAAAGGCCTCCCAAAAGTTCTTCCTGACTTTACATGATTCACTAACCCAGGCCTGTCCTCTCTATTGTGGGTCTTTTTAAATATCTATTGTGGAGTCAGAGGTTTGAAGAATTGTAAGTGGGGGGGTTTATAAGGAGTGCTTCCTTCTTAAGTAGGAGGAATTCCATTCAACTGTGCTTTCTGTTTTGTTCTGTACTTCCACTGAGGGACAGATTCACAGAGTAGCTGGGGAAGGAAAGGAAAGGGAGGAGTCTATAAGCCTCACCATCAGGTGCCTATACGGTGTCTGGGGAGGCTAGATTTACTTAGATAAAAAGAACTGCCCAGCAATACAAGGCTTACTATCTGATTAAGTATTACACAAATACATGGTATAAATCATGGTTAAATGGCTTGCCTGGGTGACACAGCAGAGATAATTATTCTGTAAGATGCACTTGAATGTGCCCTAAGGGAGATGGGTGGAAAAACTGTTAACCACATCTGGGTTGAACAATCTGTAAAAAAAAAAAAAAAAAGCATGACCAGAATGTGAAAGAGATCAACTCAACACCCATAGAGCTTTAACACCCCCATTCTAACTTTCAGAGAACATCTGCTGCGGTTGGCTAGGGGATCTCAACTGTGCTAGTGACATTGCCCCAATCTAACACTCAAAAAGACCCTTAGCTATCACCTTTCCAGGACCAGAAAAGACACCTTATGAATTCAGTGAGGGGATTGAAATAGTCATTCTCTACTGCAGTGGTTTCCTCTGGGGATGAAAAGGAATGGGATAGGCCGGGCGCGGTGGCCCATGCCTGTAATCCCAGCACTTTGGGAGGCTGAGGTGGGCGGATCACGAGGTCAGGAGATCAAGACCATCCTGGCTAAAACTGTGAAACCCCGTCTCTTCCAAAAAATACACAAAATTAGTCTGGTATGGTGGCGCCTGTAGTCCCAGCTACTCAGGAGGCTGAGCCAGGAGAATGGCGTGAACCTGAGAGGTGGAGCTTGCAGTGAGCCTAGGTCGCGCCACTGCACTCCAGCCTGGGCGACAGAGCGAGATTCCATCTCAAAAAAAAAAAAAAGGAATGGGATAGGAGTGGAGAACATTTACTTTATCTGTAGGGCTTCATTTCACAGGAGAGAGAGAGAAGGGAAAAAGAAAACAAATTCAGCAGGATGCGGTGGCTCATACCTGGAATCCCAGCACTCTGGGAGACTGAGGTGATAGGACTGCTTAAGCCCAGGAGTTCAAGACCAGCCTGGGCCACATAGTGAGACCCAAGGTTGGTTTAACCCACAGATGCAAAACCCATGGATACAGAGGGCCAACTGTATTTTTTTTTTCCACCCTGAAGGTTGGTATTGAACATTTTAGAGTAGTTTTGAAACAACATCGAGATGCTTCTTTCTTCTTCATTTCTTTACCAACTTTCAGCCTTTTTATTTCCACTTTTTACTTCTACTGGTGTTTACCATTTATTGTTTATTAATTTCAACTTCCTCAAGGCATGGGCAACAAATGTGAAATTTACTTATGGAAGAAAGAACTTACCTCACACACACAAGAGTGTCTAATGGAAAAAAACAAAACAAAACAAAACAAAAACTCCATTACAGCTTCTTTCTTAAAATTAAAGTGAGTTTTTAGTTCTCTGGAAAAGAAAGTGTGGAGGATGAGGAAATATGAGTCGTCATCTGCTGCTCCCAAGCCTCCCTGTTTCATGATCTCATTCTAGGCCCAAGCAGTCATCTCCCCACCCTGGACCTAGGAAAGGTCATCTTCTGGACACAGGAATTGCAAGTATCCCACAGCCAGTAGGGAATTTCCATGCAAGGAACATGACAGCAAAAGCCCGGGAAACAGAAGGGCCGCAACTCCACCCCAGATACTTTGCCAGGGCTCTTGCCAGGCCATGCTGAATGAAGAAAGATGTCCCTTGTTTTACTTTTGAGAAGACGTCTGAGTTAGCCCTAACTTATGTGGTTGCATGTTGCCCGAATAATATAGAATAATAATAGAACAGTGCTGTCTCCTCTTTTGAGAATCACTGTCTTACTCAGTTACTTTTATTATGGGAGTCTATTATATAGCTCAGGCATCAGACGTAATTGAGAACCATCAGCTCAAAGTTTTTAGGTAAATCAGAATAGCTGGAGTTTCTGTGATAGCTCCCAGGAGCTGTGGAACCCAGCCATCTGAGTGGAGACCTAGGTACCCTGGTCATAACCTCCCAGGATTCATTCTGAGATTTGCCAGTCTCACAGTCCTACCCTTCAGCAAGATAATTCAGAGAGGTTTCCATAAACCTCAGAGCTTACCTATAGCCGCATGCTCACTTAGGAAGTACCTGCTCCATATACCTTCTCAGAGCTGGAAGAGGTCACCCAGAGAGCATACCTGTCCCAGGAGACCAAGATATCTAGTCACCTTAGATAATCCAGACTTTGTTTTTCCTCTTCTCTTCTAGCCAGGGCAAGTGTGGCTCTCACAGTGGGCACACCCATAGAAGAGGTAGAGGTTTCTGATCCTAGGTAATAACCAATAATTATTAAGTGCCTACTGTAAATCCAACACAGCCCTAAGCAATTCAAATACACTAATGCTTTTAACCTTCTCAACAACCCTCCAGATAGGTACCATTAGCCCCATTTTACATATGGGAAAGTAGAGATGGTGACTTGTCCAGGCAGTAGATGGTAAGGACTCTGGCCCACTCAGGCCCTGTGTCTCCATAAGCTGTCCTTTCTGGGGATGTTAAGCAAAGGAGAGGAGGTCCTGCACAATTGATTTATTAGTTAAAGAGGAAAAGGATAACCATTCCAAGAGATTTTAAAAGCAGAGCAGAAAAATAGTTAAAACTTAGGCCTAAGAAATTGCTGCTAGACAGTTGTCAAGGGAGACCCCTCAAGATCACGGAGGGAGGGGACAGATGTCTGCCTGTGAGCTGTTTGGTGTGGCTGGTGACATATTAGAGGAAATATAAATGCACCGAGTGACTTGTGGGAATGCTGAAATAGTTGAGTAACGCCTACATAGAATGTGCATCAGAAACCATTATCTAGCCTAGCAGTTTAAAACAAATAAAGGAGCAAATTGCTAGAAAACCCTGGGCCAGAATGGAGTTTCTTATTCTTCGATTTCTGTCACTCAGAATTTGTGGGGAATGAGGTTGAGAAAGGCTTCATTCCACTTGGGTGTCTGGCTCTGTAAACTCACAACATCCGGATTGTTTCAATCCTGTACCGTATCTCCCCGTGAAGATTTCCAGAGACGCAAGTGCTCTTCTGAGACGTTCTCCTGCTTTAGTTTTTGATCCCTTCCTTCCCGACCATTAGGGTATGTTGAGAACACCCTGGTGGGTAGCAGGGCAGCTGCACCCAGTCCCAAAGTGTGCAGGCGAGCCCCAGGGACACTGCAGAGCTGGGTATTGCTCAGCAGAGAGCAGCTCTGCTTGGTCTGAGCACGCCTGCCGGCAGCTGAAAGGTGCCTTAGATTGCTGGGGAGACAAGAAGTAACCTGCTTGCAGAGACGGAGATTTTCAGCACAGTGCCTAGGGAATTCACTCTATGTTAACAGGAAGATTGGGCTGTGGAGTGTAAAAGCTGGGATGGCCTTGGTGTTTTCTAGGCAACAGGCTGAACATGTTCACTCCTTAGAAAATACTTCAGTCAGTCACAGCTCTTTCCTAACAGTACCAGTGGCTGAGCTCCGGAAAAGTAAGAAAGGATATGGATGGGATATGGTGAGTGCCAAGAGATTCCCCCTCCAGTTTAATATTGCTTTCCTCGTGTTTGGGCTTGTATTAGAAAAACAAGCCAGCCGACCATGACGGCTGACTCCATCAATCCAAAACTATACTGGTAAACACTTGAAATTCATCCTTGCGGTAAAGGAAGTTTAAAAAAAAAAAAAAGCAGCAACTGTTTGCCTCTTCTCTTGGTAACATCCAGTTCTTGGTAACATCAGTGCTGGAAAACTCCATTGCTCCCAAGAAATATGCAGGAGGAGCATGTGTTTTTCCAAGTTGATTTTATTACTTTAACCCAGGAGCCTCTGTGACATAGACCAACAGGGTAACAACAGTGATTGGGCTCTCTGGGTGGGCATGAGTGTTCAGTGTGCGTGTGTGCCTTTTTCCCTAATTATTACAGCATAACTTCCTCTTTGCTTTACCAGACTAAATCTCAACAAGGAAGCAAGATGTGTAAATTTCTCGTATGTTTGCTCTTTTCAGTTCTAGGAAAAATCCGAACCGCAGTGGGCAGTGCTCAGCTTCTCATGGCCCAGAAATTCTACCAGTTCAGAGAACTGTGTGAAGAAAACCTGGTAGGTAACACTCTCCTTCTACAATTTCCCTGCTAGTGCCATGAGAAGAACATGTTACCAAGACTGGCCCAACTAAAGTAAAACTGATTTTGAACCAAGTCAAGGTCCATTGGAGTCTCTCACTTGGAACAGAGAATTGTCTGATGAATCTTATTTCCTGATTGTCTTAAAATTAAAATATTTATTTTTCACTTCAATAATCTTAGAAGAAAAGATTCAATCAAGTTAAAACTATTTCCTGCTTTTTTTGTAACTGAAAATTTTCCATTTTCCTGGCTTTCACATGGCATCTCTGATTTTATTGTTCTTATCAAAATATGAAGCAGCTTGATATTTCAAAAATAATATTGCCCCAAAAAATCATTTTGGATAGTGATTTTCTTTCTAAAATAGCAGTCAATAACTATTTCCTAATCTGAGTTCTCTGTTTTAATTCAAGAGCCAGAAGTCAAGGATGTTACAAAGTGTGGATCTGATGTCCTTGAGACAGATGAAGAATTCATCCTTCTTGGACATGCAAAAACAAAGCAAAACAGGCTGGGCGCAATGGCTCATGCCTGTAATCCCAACACTTTGGGAGGCCAAGGCAGGCGGATCGCCTGAGGTCAGGAGTTCGAGACCAGCCTGGCCAAGATGGTGAAACCCTGTCTCTACTAAAGATATAAAAATTAGCTGGGTGTGGTGGCGGGTGCCAGTAATCCCAGCTACTGGGGAGGCTGAGGGAAGAGAATCGCTTGAACATAGGAGGCAGAGGTTGCAGCGAGCTGAGACTGCGCCATTGCACTCTAGCTTGGGCAACAGAGTGAGACTTCGTCTAAAAAAATAAAGTAAAATAAATCCCTGCAAGAATAGCTTTTATTGCTCAATTGTTGGTCAAGCTGGGTCTAAAACAAAGAAAATGAAAAGCAGCTTGTTTACCTTGTGGCAAGTGAAAACAATTATTAGCAATCTAAATGACTTAAAATATGATCTTAGAGGTTTTTGTTTTTCTTTTATCCCCAACAATTGACAGGCATGATTTTTGAGTTTTTGTTTTGTTTTGTTTTGTTTTGTTTTGAGATGGAGCCTTGCTCTGTCGCCCAGGCTGGAGTGCAATGGCGTGATCTTGGCTCACTGCAACCTCTGCCTCCCAGGTTCAAGCGATTCTCCTGCCTCAGCCCCCCAAGTAGCTGGGACTACAGGCACATCCACCATGTCCAGCTAATTTTTTGTATTATTGTTATTTTAGTAGAGATGGGGTTTCACCGTGTTAGCCAGGATAGTCTCAAACTCCCGACCTTGTGATCCTCCCATCTCAGCCTCCCAAAATGCTGGTATTTATAGGTGTGAGCCACAGCACCCGGCCAGTTTTGGAGTTTTAACCACTTCTTGTTAACAAGGAGAAATACAGACTGAAAGAAACTTATGTAGACAGGGATCAACCAAGAGAAAATACAAAGTATGGAAAAGTTGGTAGTCTCCATCCCTCTTTTCTTTTTGTAATCTCTCTTTAGGGCTATTCCCACACCCTCCCACTCCCTGCCTAATACACACACATTTATAATTCATTTTCCTCTCTCTCAGAAAAAATAAACTCACCCTTCTTCCAATTTTTCAGAAATTTATTCTGGTTTATGAGATCATTATTGTTAGTAAATGTATTAATAAGTGAATTCAGTCCAAAAAATATTCTATCAAGCTTCAGTTATGGGCCAGGTACAGAACTCCTGCTAATTTGCAAACTTGCTAATGTGTCACAGATCTCAATTAACATGATTCTCTGTGCTTTAAATATAAGAAAGCTTATATAAAGCCGTATTGCTCAAACATGTACATGAGGAATAGGTACATGAGGAAGTCAATGTGTACACGATACAGGGAAAACACAAGACACCTTGTTAAAAGAAATATATGGGCCGGGCGCGGTGGCTCAAGCCTGTAATCCCAGCACTTTGGGAGGCCGAGACGGGCGAATCACGAGGTCAGGAGTTCGAGACCATCCTGGCTAACACGGTGAAACCCCGTCTCTACTAAAAAATACAAAAAGCTAGCCGGGCGAGGTGGCTGGCGCCTGTAGTCCCAGCTACTCGGGAGGCTGAGGCAGGAGAATGGCGTAAACCCGGGAGGCGGAGCTTGCAGTGAGCTGAGATCCGGCCACTGCACTCCAGGCCGGGCGACAGAGCGAGACTCCGTCTCAAAAAAAAAAAAATATATATATATATATATGATGAGCAACTATATTATGAAGAAGAATGTAAACATTGTACAAATTTTAAAGATGAAATTGCAGACAAAAGTTTTGAAAAATTTGCAGATTTCTTTTTTTTTTTTTCACATGGAGTTTCACTTTTTTTTTTTTTTTTTTTTTTTTTTCTTGAGACGGAGTTTCACTCTTGTTGCCCAGGCTGGAGTGGAATGCTGCGATCTCGGCTCACCGCAACCTCCGCCTCCTGGGTTCAAGAGATTCTTCTGCCTCACTCTTCTGAGTAGCTGGGATTACAGGCATGAGCCACCACGCCCGGTCAATTTTGTATTTTTAGTAGACAGGGTTTCTCCATGTTGGTCAGGCCGGTCTCAGACTCCCGACCTCAGGTGATCCGCCCACCTGGCCACCCAAAGTGTTGGGATTACAGGTGTGGGCCACCGTGCCCAGCCCAGAGTTTCACTCTTGTTGCCCAGGCTGGAGTGCAATGGCGCAATCTCAGCTCACTGCAACCTCCACCTCCTGGTTCAAGCTATTCTCCTGCCTCAACCTCCCAAGTAGCTGGGTTTACAGGCGCCCACCACCACACCCAGCTAATTTTTTGTATTTTTAGTAGAGATGGGGTTTTACCATGTTGGCTAGGTTGGCTAGGCTGGTCTTGAACTCCTGACCTCAGATGATCCACCCTCCTCGGTCTCCCAAAGTGTAGGGATTACAGGTGTGAGCCATTGCACCAGGTCCAAAAATGTGCAGATTTCTAGAAAATGTTAACCTCGTTAAAGCCAGCTTTTGACATTTCCTAGTTCCTTATGGGCTCACATTTCTTGGCCACTAGAAGGACATAGGTGGGGGAAGAGAGTCACAATGCTGGTCAAACCAGGCCCCTCCAGAAAAAAGTCAAGAGCCTGACATGTGCCTGACACCATGCTGAGAGCGTTTACATTCCTGGTCTGGTTACATGCTCAAAAAGAACACATGGAGTTGATAGTGACTTTTTTTTTTTTTTTTTTCCAAGAAGGGGTCTCACTCTGTTGCTCAGGCTGGGAGTGCAGTGGCGCGATCTCGGCTCATTGCAACCTCTGCCTCCCGGGTTCAAGCGATTCTCCTGCTTCAGCCTCCTGCATAGCTGGGACTATAGGTGCCCGTCACCTCGCCCGGCTAATTTTTTATATTTTTAGTAGAGAGGGGGTTTCGCCATGTTAGCCAGGCTGGTCTCAAACTCCTGACCTTGTGATCCTCCCGCCTCAGCCTCCCAAAGTGCTGGGATTACTGGCATGAGCCACCTCACCTGGCCTGATAGTGACATTTTAATGACAGTTTACGAATGAGGAAAATGGGCACGGAAAAACTAAGAAACTTGCCCACAGCCCCATGGTAAAAGGCAGAGCCAAGATTCAAATCCCAGTCTATTCGACCACAATCCCTGTAAATCCCACCCAGGATGTGAGTTCACTCCTCCTGCTCATGGAGTGGACTCAGCTCCATGCTCCTTTGCCCCAGGAGGCACCGTGGCCTGGTGCAGCACTGCTTGGGTCCACAGCTGCATGAATGTGGCACCATAATTTGTCAGAACCAGACCCAGCCTCCTTTGATGAGTTCCTATTCTGAGGAGAAAAATCATAGCTCTATTTTGAAAACACTCATTATCACGAACTAGACTCTCAGGCTTAGAATGAATAGACAAAAGTTGGCTTCTTCCAACGTAACTAAACCAAGGACTCCAGCCTCCCTTGACCCTCCCCACTCTCCCCTCCAGCCCCCACCTCTGGTCTCCAAGGCAGCCTGTCTTAGATTAAGGAGTGAGCTGCCGCTGTTGTGCATGGTATATCACACGACTCACTGATTTGGAGAATGGCTGAGCCTAAACGCTTTCTCTCTGTTTCTCTATCTTCTTAATGATGTGGGAGCAAAGAGATTCTTTATGAGAAGGGAACAAATTGCCCATTATACAGAGTTAAATACATTTAAGAAAACACCGGCAGGGCGGAGTGGCTTGTACCTATAATCCCAGCACTTGGGAGGTCGAGGCAGGAGGATCTTGTGGCCAGGAGTTCAAGACCAGCCTGAGCAACAACGTGAGACCCCCATCTCTACAGAAAACACAAAAATTAGCCAGGCATGGTGATGCATGCCTGTCATCCCAGCCACTCGGGAGGCTGAGGCAGGAGAGTCACTTGAGCCTGGGAGGCAGAGGTTGCAGTGAGCTGAGATTGTGCCATTGCACTTCAGCCTGGGCAACAAGAGCGATGCTCTGTCTCAAAAATAAATAAATAAATAGATACATTTATAAATTTATATTTCCCAAAGTGCCTAATAGTTGTAAAGTTCATCAAAAAATAAATTTTAAAGTTTGTAAGTGGCCGGGCACGGTGGCTCAAGCCTGTAATCCTAGCACTTTGGGAGGCCGAGACGGGCGGATCACAAGGTCAGGAGATCGAGACCACCCTGGCTAATACGGTGAAACCCCGTCTCTACTAAAAAAAATACAAAAATCTAGCCGGGCGACGAGGCAGGCGCCTGTAGTCCCAGCTACTTGGGAGGCGGAGGCAGGAGACTGGCGTAAACCTGGGAGGCGGAGCTTGCAGTGAGCTGAGATCCGGCCACCGCACTCCAGCCTGGGCGACAGAGCAAGACTCTGTCTCAAAAAAAAAAAAAAAAAAAAAAGTTTGTAAGTGTTTGATTCAGTATTAAAATCTATTCTAACGATGTCTGAATTAATGAAAGGGTTTCTCTGTAGTATTCTGATTTAGTAAACTAAAAAAAAAAGGTTTTTCAATATTTAGGTTTTCAGAATAGACAGATACAAGCTTTGACAAAGGGCCTTTTAAATACAGTTTGATGTTCCTACAGTCTATTTGGCCTCATTGGTAACTAAAACTAAACTATTCATATTTTGTAAATCAATGAAGTCTTGAGGTCACCAGGCCTACTGGCTACATTGTTTCAGTACATCAATGTACGAAATGATAGTTCAGTGGAATCAGAGAGTGTAGGTACACTGCAGTGTTTTCTTTTCTCTTTTCCTTTCTTTTTTTGAGACAGCCTCACTCTGTTGCCCAGGCAGGTGTGCAGTGGTACGATCGCGGCTCATTGTAGCCTCCCACCTCCCAGGCTCAAGCGATCCTCCCACTTCCGCCTCCTGGGTAGCTGACACCACAGGCACGTGGTCAAAGCTTGTACCTGTCTATTCTGGAAATCTAAATATTGAGAAATCCTTTTTTTTGTTTGAGTTTACTAAATCAGAATACTACAGAGAAACACTTTCATTAATTCAGACATCATTGGAATAGATTTTAATAATGAATCAAACACTTACAAACTTTAAAATTTATTTCTTCTCATGAACTTTAGAACTTTTGGGCACTTTGGGAACTACACATTTATAAATAGAGCTATTTATCTATTTATTTATGTATTTATTTATTTTTGAGACAGAGTGTCACTCTTGTCACCCAGGCTGGAGTGCAATGGCACAACCTTGGCTCACTGCAACCTCCGCCTCCCAGGTTCAAGAGATTCTCTTGCCTCAGCCTCCTGAGCAGCTGGGATTACAGGCATATGCCATCGTGCCTGGCCTATTTTTGTACTTTTAGTAGAGATGGGGTTTTGTCATGTTGGCCAGGCTGGTCTCGAACTCCTGACCTCAGGTGTTCCACCCACTTCGGCCTCCCAAAGTGCTGGGATTACAGGTGTGAGCCACCACACCCAGTGTTCATTTATTTTTATTTTGAGGTAGGCCAATAATATTGGTGCACCCAAGGACTTAAAACATCTTTCCAATCCATTATTTTGATGGTCATCAACCTTGTACTTTCCAAAATTCTGATAACAGTTTTATTAGGGGTTAGTTTTAAAAGCATACACTGGCCTCATGTTGTTATAGTATGTGGAGTTTCACAGTCTATCCAGTTGCTTGAAATACCAAGAGGTCACCAAAACAGATACTAGTTAGGATCTCTTTTTTTTTTTTTTTTTTTTTTTTTTTGAGACAGAGTCTCGCCCTGTCACCCAGGCTGGAGTGCAGTGGCACGATCTCGAATCACTGCAAGCTCCGCCTCCCAGGTTCACACCATTCTCCTGCCTCAGCCTCCCGAGTGGCTGGGACTACAGGCACCCACCACCATGCCTAGTTAATTTTTTGTATTTTTAGTAAAGACAGGGTTTCACCATGTTAGCCAGGATGGTCTCAATCTCCTGACCTTGTGATCTGCCCACCTGGGCCTCGCAAAGTGCTGGGATTACAGGCGTGAGCCACTGCGCCCGGCCCTAAGATCTCTTGTCATTTGGAGGCTGCTACCCATCTAACCATGAATGCCTTTAGCTACTGCTGCAGGTAGTGATGAACAAAGAGTATGACATTTTCAGTCTCCTAGCTGTGTTTTTTCTGTCTTAGGGCATATAAGTTCAGATTTATACATTCTGTTATCCGGGATATGTGGATGGGGCAAAGAAAGTCAATCCTGAAACACTAAAGAATGTTTACTATTACTTAGCAAATGGGTCGTTACAGACTTGTAGATATATGTATGTAGAGATAATGTGTTCTCACATTTGCTATATGATTTTACGGTCAATTTAAAATGAATGGATTTCCAGATGACTTTGTCAAAGCAGTCATATGATAAAATTACTTTCTATGATAAAATTACTTCCTATATTATTAAACATCTTAATTATTAAACACATAGTGCTTTGAAAATCCAATATTTTATTACTAATCATTTGTTTACCCTAGTGTTTTACTTGACATGAATATTTAAACTAATCTTATTTTAGATTCCTTATCTGTTTTCTGAATAAACTGTATGGCATGTAGTTGAATACAAACTCTGATAATAATATACTGTATTTTTTTTTTCAAAAATGGCATTTTCATTTAAATATGGTGTTTTAAAATGCATCCTGCAGTAGATCACACGTTCTGGGGTTTTTCATATGTTTAGACCCTTCCCCCATACCATATTGAATTGATAGCTGTGGTATCACAACAGAAGAGTTTTACAACCTTGACATTTTAAAATCACTGACTCAAACGGATGAGTGTATAAAATTACCATTTGTAACCTCACTTTTACCTCATGTCTGAAAACCAAAAGGAACTCATCCTCCTTATGTTGTTTGAAATATTTGAAAATGCTTCTTTGGGCCTGTGCTTGTCAAGAATTGCCTCTAAAGCATGAATGTTTTTCTTTCTCTTGTGCAGAATCCTAATGCTCATCCAAGACCCACCTCCCAGGATTTGGCGGGGTTTTGGGACATGCTGCAGTTGTCCATAGAAAATATTAGTATGAAATTTGATGAACTTCATCAGTTAAAGGCCAATAATTGGAAACAGATGGATCCTCTTGACAAGAAGGTAGAACAATGTAGATTTTGTATGGTTCATTTAAAAACCTGCACAAACACTGGACAGTCTAAATAGGCTTCTGCATTCAGTCCTGCTGTTTACAATGTGAAATGGAGCTGATATCATATTAATTTCATTGTAATGACAATGTTTACATAGTAATCATTTGGGATATTATCTGTAATATGTTTCAGGCATATTTTTTAAAGAAAAACCTGTCTCTGTGAATTGGAAAATGGGAATGTGGCTTTTTTGTTAATTAAACTTTAAGTTAAACCATTTTAGTCACTGGAAGGAACTGCCTCCATTTTGCTTTTTAAACTAAAATAAATGACATCTTCAGTGCATGAATCCATAGAACAAGAATTCAACTTCCTTATACCCCTAGGATGTGTTTTCAAGAAAAATAGGATGCCCTGAAAAATAACTGACTTTGATAATCATTTCATAAATATAGTAATAAAGAAATTACTGTTGTTCAAGTCTAAAAATATATATACCATAAAGTTTAACAGTAATTATATAAATGTTGGGATTTTTTTTTTTTTTTCAAAAGAGTTTTGTTTTTGGTTGATTTGCCTTGGGGAATATTGCTCACCGGGGTCCTCATGCAACAGTTTAGAAATAAAGACTTAAATTCTTTTACTTTAATTAATCAACTGTAATTTTCACGTTTGATTATGGTGTTCCACGAGGCTCACACAGGTATCCAGCGTCCAGCTCCCCAGGCTGGCATGTCGAACGTGACTTTTTTAACCCTTTGCTTTCCTATGGCCTCAGGTCAAATAATTCCAAGAGAATCAACATCTGAAAATTGAATGGCTGTTCCCTTGAAATGCTGGTGGCCCTGTTCTTTTCAGGTCCCCTCACCCGTCAGAGAGCTAACAGCAATCTAATCCATTCTGCTGCCGCATATCGTGTTTTCAGGGTTCTTGGGGTCAGTGGGCTCCCAGGAAAAATCCAGTCCCAAGGGACCATCTGTAAGTGACAAGAGGGTGATGCTCTCATCACTGTCCCCCATTTCCAATTCTGTCACCATCAAAATGGGGGTTGTAGCGTTAAGTTGGAAAGTACTGTGGATGTACATGTGGCCTCTCACTTGGGAAGCCAAACATTTGCACCCAATCTAGTTTTCTTGAATCTGTGTTTAAAACTATCTGCTAGATAAGCTTTAAATCAGTCTTATTTTAAGGAAACACTACAAATGCGCACACACACTAGTAACTTAGTTTCCAGAGCTAATCTAATTTCTTATTCATTTATTTTTTATTATATATATATTTTTAATAATCATTGTTGGCCGGGCGCGGTGGCTCATGTCTGTAATCCCAGCACTTTGGGAGGCCAAGACGGGTGGCTCACTTGAGTCCAGGAGTTCAAGACCAGCCTGGGCAACATGGTGAAACGCCACCTCTACAAAAAATACACAAATTAGCTGGGCGTGGCGGTGCACACTTATAGTGCCAGCTTTTGGGAGGCTGAGGTGGGAGGACTGCTTGAAATCGGAGAGTTTGAGTCTGCAGTGAGCCATGATTGCGCCACTGCACTCCAGCCTGGGTGACAGAGCAAGACCTTCTCTCAAAAATAAAAATAATAATAATAATTGTTTAAAAAATCAAAATGTATAAGAAAAGGAAAATGACTAAAAAAATCCAGTATTCATATTTCTAAAAATATCTACTGAGTTATTCCACAATGAAGATTTAATATATGTAAGAATTGATATATGTAACCTACTGATATTACATAGTAATGATTTACATAGTAATAGTAATGATTTACATAGTAAATCATTAGTTAGCTTGATTTTTAAGTTTTTTAATGGACTTTGCCTATGATCAGAGCGTTTCATCACCCCATGAACCTGAGGAGAAAAATGAACAAGCATAATCAGACTTGGTAGAATATAGTTTGCACTCCAGGCTCTCCTTTTTTCTCTTTTAAGCCACACAGACTCCACCTTAGACAGCCGGTGGGGCAGCTCCAGGGTGAGAAGTTGAACTAGGCACTTGCTTGCCCTGGCAAGCAGGGAGGAATTGCTGTGTTGAGCATTGGCGTTAAGACACAAAGAGTGCCCTTTGGAGAATCACCGAATCTATATTTTAAGATAATGTTCACGCTTCGTTTTATGAGAATGGAGGGTATTTTATTCAAAATGAAAACATCAGTTTTATGTGCACCCTTTCACAGTCTACAACTTCAACCTTCTTTCCCTAAAAATCCTTTGTGGTCTAGATGCCATTCTTTCCTGCTGCATTTTTTTTTAATGCCAAAGAGATGACTGTCTTTTGTTTTTGCAGTGGCATTGAAAATATCCGCCTGTTTCATAGTTTGCTGCTGATAAGAGGAATGACCTCTTTCATCCTGTGTCAACTTTTCATGGCACAGTTTCTGCCCCTGTGATTGGAATTGCCTCCTGGGCCACCACAGTTATCCCGAGGTCCCTAGTCAGAGTCACCTTGGAACTAACTGAACTCTCGAGTGTAGGAAATATCAATGGCCTGCCTCTCCCGTGACCCTGTATATTGTATATTGCTTGTGTGTTCGTGTGTGGTGTGCAAAAGGGTCTAACCTGGTGTAGCACCAACAAAGCTAAAGAATACAATCTGATACTTCTTCTTCCTCCTTTGGTTATTTAGGTTTGGTGGGAAGGGGAGGGAGGACGGGCCGGGGACAGGGTGGACATGTTTTTAAGCTCTGAACCAAGCTTGCACCCGGTGACTTGCGTCCTTAGAGGGGATGCAGGGGTTCTAAGATGCTGCTGCAGCCGCTGCTTCCTGGCCCATCTCTGGCACCAGGAGGAGTTTGGAGTCTCCAGAGAGAACCACACTCAATGTGCTGGGAGCCGCAGGCTTTCCACAGGGGGCCTTTACAATACCCACTTCCTTCCCTTGGAGAGACCTAGTTCTGCAACCCAGCCTTACCCCGGGCCTTAAGCTGACCGGGATTTTTTTTTTTTTTTTTTTTTTTTTTTTTCTGCATCTTTTGAATACCCAAGCCAGAATAAGGAAGAAAAAAGTAGATATGCAGTGTGCAGATCAGAACTAACCACCCCTAGGTAAAAAATGTGTGTTCTAACTACTGACCTATCCCAGTTTTTCCCAAGCTTGTCCTGAGAAGCTGTGTAATGTCCTGAACCTTCTGCTTTGATCAGGAGAGAAGGGCCCCTCCTCCAGTGCCAAAGAAGCCGGCGAAGGGCCCCGCGCCGCTGATCCGGGAGCGCTCGCTGGAGAGCTCGCAGCGCCAGGAGGCCCGCAAGCGCCTGATGGCCGCCAAGCGCGCCGCGTCCGTCCGCCAGAACTCGGCCACCGAGAGCGCCGAGAGCATCGAGATCTACATCCCCGAGGCGCAGACCCGGCTCTGAGCGCCCTGCAGCCCGGCTGCCGCCGCCAAGTATCTGTCCCCCCTCCCCCTGCCACCCCTCTGCCGGCTCCCTCTTCCCCTCCGAGCCCGTCTGTTTCCGAGCTCAGTGACTTCCACTGTCGTGGTGTGGTTGTCCATCTCGCAGGAGCCGCCCCCCAGTCCCCCCGAAACCCCCCACTTCCCGAACCCGTTTGCCCATCTTCTTCTTCACCGAGCTTCGCCCCCTGTCCTGATGCCGTCACCCTGCCTCGTACTGAGATCCAACCCTTTATTTTCTGGGCAAAGCCAAACCCACCTGTGTAGAAGTGACGCCTTTAGGTCACCCGCCATCCTCAGTTCTCTCGAGCTAGTCTGTTCAGCAATATAAAACCATAGGGTATTTCAGAAATCCAGTATCACAGGGTGATCCTTTGGGACTTACCGTCTTCCACATGAAAGAAACTAGGCCTCCGATTCCCTTTATTTCCCCTAAATGGTTATTCTTTTTAAAAGGCAGATGGAGCACTTTATTCACAACCTCAGAAATCACACCATCTCACTGGAATCCATGAGGGACACAGAGAGAGGGGACCAAGCCTGGCCTGGGGGTGGGGGACCTGGATGTGTAGCAAGGATGGGAGAAGCGAAATCTGCAGGTGCTGGGGGGCACCTGCACACTCACAGCTGCACAAACTGCCTCACTGTTGCTTCATCAATCACAGCTTCAAATGTTTCAATCAGCAGAAGATTGTAAATTCGATCTTTCAGGGAAATTAATCTATTCTGAAAGGCAATAACGAAGCAAGGCAAAGGAGGCACTGATGGTTTAGGATACTACTTAAGGGATTTTTTTGTCCTATTATTAAGAAAATCTAGACCTGAAATGTTTTCTCAACTCTTATTGTACTGTGTATATTTATACTGTTGTCGTGGCGGCTGTTTTTAAGGGGAAAGTGTCGGTTCTATTAATTTGTTAGTGTCCTTCCAGGTGGGCCTACCTGATTCCACATATATAAGTACATATCTGCTTGTAAAGCGCTGTAAATGGCAGCAAGGCTGTTTTCAGAGAAGAGTTTGGGTTTTCCTGCCATCCCTTTGAATGCTACACATCCGTCTATTTTAACCCAAGTAGTTCATATTTCAGATATATTTTCTCCTTTCGTCTCCTCTCACTACTAGAGTCCAGTAGTACCTAGCATAGGATTCTGTCCTATGTCAAATGGCTAAAGTAAATTTTGACCCCAATAGACATGCTGCCTCATTCAAAAGAGCTAGCACTGTCATCTTGAGGTTCCAGGTAGTGAGAGAAGAAATTCGACCTGCCAGGGTCAACAGCCATGAAGAGGTGGGGGGAGTCATGATTCATAAACACTGAAAGAAATCAAGGCTTTTGGCAGAGAGTGTTGATTTAGATTTTTAGTCATGATTGATGGGCAGTATGCATCGGTGTCTAGCTGAAGTTGTCTTTAAATGCCCTTACTCGTCGCAGTTTAAACACTTAGGATGTGGCAATCTTAAGTATCCCTGGCATTTTATGTCCAGCTCACATCCTAAAGCATTAGAAATTAAAAACAAAAGACTTTTAAACACATACATCAAATATGCTTGCACCAGAGAAGCTTTTTAAAATACACTTTCATAGCCAGGTGCTAATTTAATTTTACTTATGAAATTAAGAGAGGTGATGGGTTCTAGCAACAAATATTTTCACGGACATACTCTAAAACCACTAGAGAATTCGCTACCTCTCAGAGCCATCGATGCTTTGAGCTACCTTTATAAACAGGGCACAAATGTTCACTGCTGTGGTTTACAAGAAAAGGGCTACTCACTTATTTTGAAACCAACCAACCAACTTTGAACTAGGGTGAACAAAGCACTTTGAGTGCTTTGTCAAATGGGAGCATACAGAGATTTTGAGCTTCAAGTATTTGCTAGTTTTAAAAAGAATACACCTTTTCTTTACCTTGTAGCAGTAATTAAAAGTCACACAAAGCTTGCATCGAGTAGAGCCAACTGCCACTTGGGTAGCCTATGGTCACATTCAATACTGAGAATGACTTGGAACTCACCGATTAGTATGAAAGAGGCAGCGTTCATCCCAAGACCCATGCTCACAATTCCAGCTCCGTGCCCTGAGGTAGAGTTAAGATTTGGATTAAGAAATAGATTTCCAATACGATTCAAGATCATCCTACAATATTTTCTTTGGAAACTAATTTAGCCCATGATATTTTAAAGAGAGACAAGAGAAGGCCTATTTATCCTGTCTAAGTGAACAGTATTTGTATATTCATAAGCTATTTTTGGTAAGAATTTTAAATCTTTTAGCTCAAGGCCTACAGGGCATCATGACCTTTGCCTTCCTTGAAAATACAATTTAAATTGTACAAACACTTTATAAAAAACTAATTATTGATGTTAGACATGACCCCACACAATGCTGCTTGACCCCTGAAACTGACATTCATGAGCATAAGCTTTGTTACATCGTTCTTTTTGATGTAATTTGTAGAAATGTTTTTTAGTTCATAATGGAAAATGTATGTACCCTGAAAAATTACTTATTTTGTTTAACTTTGGTATAAAGGTGTTGGGCATTTTCTTGGGGAGGGGGGGATTACAAAAGAAGTTTGTCTCCCACATCAAAAACGTTCAAAGAAATTAAGTATTTATTATATTTTTTGCAGATGTTTCCATACAATTCACATAACCTTTTTGTAAAGAGAGATGAAGAAATGGATTAAAGATTTTTAATATTTGAAATGGTAAATAGAACTAATTTATTTGTAATATATTTCTGTTATTTATAGATGTTTCCTTAATGTTTTACTGTGCATTACCACTTTCATTTAAGCCTTATCCTTGTGAATTTACCATTTCTTTTTTAAAACATGTCTAGATGCATATTTTAAATAACTGGAATGTAAATCACTAGCATATCTGAATTCCCAAATGTAATTTTTAAAAATTATTTTGGTTTGGAAAAAAAGATTCATTTGAAAGCCTTCAGATGGAGGGGTGGGGAACATTTTTATGGATTTATGAATTGGAATTTCATAGGCTTATTTACCTAGATTGTGTGTGAACAAAAAAATTGTAAATAGATGAATGTTTCCCATAATGTAAAAAGAAGAAATTAATAAAATAATTAATGCACTGCTTTCAGGTTGGTGTGTTTTTTCTAAAGTCCCACTTCTTCCAAAATATAACTCATTGTCTTTTGAGGGGACTACTTCTGCAGTTAAGAAGCATATCATTCTAGCTTACACTGTACAGCACATGTGCTATTCATTGTTGATGAGGCAGGGAGAACTTACATCCTGTTTAAAGGGGTTTCAATACCGAAGAACTAAAAAGTCCTTTTACTCTGATAATCACTCTCGTGAAGTTTCAGTTCAGAAGCTGAGGCTAACTTTCTATTTTATGAAGGAGTGATGAACTTTTCAAATGTGCAAATTCATGTCAGTTTTACCTGCTTTGATTTCTTTGCATACATTTCATCCACTTTGTTTTCTATACAACTCTCAAGTGTAGGGAAAATCAGAAAAATGCTTTGTAGCTTTCATTCCATCCTTGCAATAATGAAAACTGTGCCTCCCTGAGGTTTAGTGACTTGCCCAATGTGCCACAATTTTTTTTTTTTTTTTGAGACGGAGTCTCGCTGTGTCGCCCAGGCTAGAGTGCAGTGGCGTGATCTCGGCTCACTGCAAGCTCCGCCTCCCGGGTTCCCGCCATTCTCCCGCCTCAGCCTCCGAGTAGCTGGGACTACAGGCGCCCGCCACCGCGCCCGGCTAGTTTTTTTTTTTGTATTTTTAGTAGAGACGGGGTTTCACCGTGTTAGCCAGGAGGTCTCGATCTCCTGACCTCGTGATCCGCCCGTCTCGGCCTCCCAAAGTGCTGGGATTACAGGCTTGAGCCACCGCGCCCGGCGCCACAATTATTAAAAGACAGATCTGAGTCCAGAGCCCAAGGCTTTATTGAGCTCCTTTAGCGCCGTCGCTGTTATTCTTGCCACATTTAAAATTGGTAATTATTTGCCATTGTCAATTTTATCTGGTTTTCATTTAGGTCATATTTGTAAACCTTACTTTATATATATATATAAAAAAAAAAATTTGGCCAGGTGCAGTGGCTCACACCTGTAATCCCAATACTTTGGGAGGCTGAGGCGGGTGCATCACCTGAGGTCAAAAATTTGAGACCAGCCTGGCCAACATGGTGAAACCCTGTCTCTACTAAAAATACAAAATTAGCCAGACGTGTTGGCACATGTCTGTAATCCCAGCTACTCGGGAGGCTGAGTGAGGCAGGAGAAATGCTTGAACCCAAGAGGTGGAGGCTGCAGTGAGCAGAGATTGCACCGCTATACTCTAGCCTGGGTGACAGAACAAGACTCTGTCTCAAAACAAATAAATAAATAAATAAATAAATACAAATTGACCCCCAAAAAGGGTAAATTAGAATTTTTTATGATGTGGACTTGCACTTATTTGTTACCTGAAAATGCCACAACTCTAAAACTTGTTTCCACAGTGCTTCCTCCTAATCCCCACCAACTTTTCACCTACATGCAACAACCTTGGAAATTAGTAAGTACATGAGCCACTTTTTCTCATTTTTGTACATAAGCAAGACTTATGCCAGTCATCAGAATAACACACTGTACTTTTGAAACTGCTTTGAAAGAGGAATGATCAAGTGACTAAATCTCTGTGAGGTTACAAAGGCCTCATTACTTTGGTTCATGCACTGACTATTCATGTAGCCTGAACCGTGATTATACTTTTTGCCTTTTTTTTTTTTTTTTTTTTTTTTTTTTGAGACGGAGTCTCGCTCTGTCTCCCGGGCTGGAGTGCAGTGGCGCGATCTCGGCTCACTGCAAGCTCCGCCTCCCGGGTTTACGCCATTCTCCTGCCTCAGCCACCCAAGTAGCTGGGACTACAGGCGCCCGCCACTTCGCCCGGCTAGATTTTTGTATTTTTTAGTAGAGACGGGGTTTCACCGTGTTAGCAAGGATGGTCTCGATCTCCTGACTTCGCGATCCACCCGTCTCGGCCTCCCAAAGTGCTGGGATTACAGGCTTGAGCCACCGCGCCCGGCCACTTTTTGCCTTTTCACAAATTAATTCATCTGTTTCATCGGGGCTCTTTAAACATTTTAGCTGATCCCAAAACAAAATGAGTTAGCTTTTGCATGTAGAAATCTGAATTTCAGTGAAACCATTTCCCTTATTACAGAGTTCACCCTCCAAAAAAAAAAAAAATGTAATTTAGGTTTTATATACAAATTGAACAAAATTGTTTGTTCTGAACATGACTTTTCTTTTTATATCTTTGAAATCCACCCCTTGAGAATATAAACTGATTTTGCTTTAAATAAATGACATCTTAAAAATCATGGCGTCTGAACGTGTTCATTCTTGAATGCCATTGATCCTAAAGGGTGCTGAAATTTACCTCGGGTTCGCTCAATAGGCTGTTTGACTTGCAGCTGCTTAGCCAAGATCGAATCAACTCATTTTGCAAACAAACTAGTGGCCCTGTCTGAAAACCCTCTCTCAGCTCTAATTCAATTACCGGCACAAGTTTACTTACAGTGACTGTGAGTCACTCATCCTCTCCCATAGTCCTATGCTCTCCTCTGGGTTTACTGCTGGTCCAGGAAGGTGTCATCAGAAAATCGCAGGAATGTGAAGCTCCAGAGTGACTCCTGATTCCGGTGTCTTGGCTTAGACAGCCAAGGGATTATTCCTATAGGTCTTCTTTGTAAATGAGCACAGGCCTTGACTTAGAGAAGATGGCTGAGAGTAAGCAAACGTTTTCATAAATGCCAGCTCAAGCTCTGCCATGCAGTTGATGGAGCTGTTGCTATTCATGGAGCAAAATATTGTCACTTGTGCTGATTACGATTGCCACATTCCCTCTTCACACTTCTTGTCTGTCTTTTTGAAGAAGTAGGTGCTAATTTCATCTGGAAACTTGATAGGTAAATTAGTGTTATCAGCAAGCTTCTTTTGAGATCTCAATGAAGAGGTTCTTCAATGGAAAAACTCTTCCCTTCACTTTGGAAAAGGGGAAGTTGGAGCAAATAGAGCCTGCATTTTTTCTTCTGTCACAGTGGGGGAAAACGCATTCTTCCTGTGGACTCTACAAAGAGATTATAAGCAACAATTTCAGATTTCTGTAGTCTTAAATCCAGATGCTTTTACTGCTTCTGAGGACCAATGCGCTACAAATAAAAACCGTTCCAGCATAGCTACCCTTCAGAGATTTGTAAATATAGTTTTCAGTTGATGAACACTTCCTTCTTTCTCTGAGCAGTTTCAATTATGAAAAGTAAGCAGAAATATCTAAGGAGCTGGAAGATACAATAGATGTCCCCATATGGTATTGTCGAAGAAACATCTCCCTAGGTTTCAATAAAAATATTCTACTAACTGAAAAAGGGAGGGTTCATTTTAGAGGATTTGCGTGTGTGTGTGTGTGTGTGTGTGTGTGCCTTAGGGAGTAAACACTTGCTCTATGAAAATGTGTACCGCTGTATGTGACTTTTTAAAAAATACCAGATTTGTCACACCATTTCCTTTCTAGAATAAAATCAAATGTGCTTTATAACCTCAGCCGGTATGATGTTTGTCTGTAATTCCCAGGTGGGAGAAGCAAATTTCAAAGACAGAACTTGAGCAAAAGTGAAAAGGGGATAGTTTAAATAATTTACCCTTAGATTCCTTTCCTGTTTGGTTTAATTTAACATATTTCCTGAGAAGCCCCTCCTCCTCAACACGCTCCTGGAAAAAGTCCTGCTTCCTTTACTGAGGAGGGGTTGACCTTCTCTCTTCTCTGCAGCCTGGCCGCTGGCCGGAGCAATACCTAGGAGGTCTTGGTGAGCCTGGCACTTCCAACATTGAGTTTGGCAAACATGAAAGCAACTCAAGGGCTCCTGAACTTTTCCTTAACATTAGTCAAGCAAGGAAATGAGTCTGGAATGACTGAAGAGGGATACTTTCCAAGGAGCTGGTGCCTGTGTGTCTAGTTTTGAGTTAATGCACCAGGGATACCTTGACCAGCAGGTTGTTCAAAATGAAATCCAGGGAATCTTGCAGAGAGAGTGAAAACTGATCAATAGTTTGGAACACTGGAACAGTGGAGAGGGGTTGGCACAGGAAAATGGGGATTTGCAAACTGAATTCAAGTGAGGGTTAAGCACTTCGTCAATAATGGTGATGTGGGGAATGATTATTTAGATAATTCTGGGTAATTCTGCAGAAAAAGAAAGCAAGGAAAACTCTATACCAAGGAGGACCTAAGATGTTTTGGCATCAACCTGTTCAAGGGATCCATCAGTGGCTAAACTCATCGTGTTCTTAAGGGCACTTTATTTGAAGATAGGATGAGGAGGCCAATGACCAACTATTCTTCTAGCAAAGACAACACATTAGAATTGAGTTAAATATTCAACTGAGAGAATTTGGGTTAAATATTAAAGAAATGCTTATGTAAAAGAAAATACCAGCTCTCGGCCGGGCGCGGTGGCTCAAGCCTGTAATCCCAGCACTTTGGGAGGCCGAGATGGGCGGATCACGAGGTCAGGAGATCGAGACTATCCTGGCTAACACGGTGAAACCCCGTCTCTACTAAAAACCACAAAAAACTAGCCGGGCGAGGTGGCGGCGCCTGTAGTCCCAGCTACCGGGGAGGCTGAGGCAGGAGAATGGCGTGAACCCGGGAGACGGAGCTTGCAGTGAGCTGAGATCCGGCCACTGCACTCCAGCCTGGGCGACAGAGCGAGACTCCGTCTCAAAAAAAAAAAAAGAAAAGAAAATACCAGCTCTCAACAACCATGAGAAACTCAATACATCTCCCAAGATAAATCCTTCTGACAGAACCGTGTCACTGGGACGAGCCTCCTTAAGAGGGCAGGTCTTCCATGCCTATTAGTATTTGTCTGTTGGATGGTAGATGCATAAAAGACAGGGCTCCCTACTCCATGATCCCTGTTGGCTTCAGCCCAAAGTAGTGATTCCCCAGTAACTCCAGAGTCACAAAGACAGTGGGGGAAGTCCTCACATACTCCACCAGACACACCCAGGTGTCATTTTGATTATCACATTCTGGCTTGGGGTCAGATAGGAAAGCATTTCCCTGGGCTTATAAGATGGTTACAAATATTTCCAGCATTTCTCTTGAAAGCTTGACTCACTCTCTCACCAGCCTCAAAATTTTGCCCAGCAGGTTCAGGGGCAAATGTAACTGGGTAAGAGCCTAGATTTGAAGCCAGATTACCTGGTTTGATCCCAGCTCTACCCTTTACTAGCTGTGTATTTTTGGCAAGTTAGTTCATTTCTCTGTCCCTTATTTTTCCCATTTGTACAATTAGGATGAAAATAGTACCCATTTCAGGCTGGGTGCAGCGGCTCACACCCGTAATCCCAGCACTTCGGGAGGCCAAGGTGGGTGGATCACCTAAGGTCAGGAGTTCGAGGCCAGCTTGACCAACATGGAGAAACCCCATCTCTACTAAAAATACAAAATTACCTGGGCATGGTGGTGCATGCCTGTAATCCCAGCTACTCAGGAGGCTGAGGCAGGAGAACTGCTTGAACCTGGGAGGCGTACAGGTTGCAGTGAGCTGAGATCATGCCACTGTACTCGAGCCTGGGCAACAAGAGTGAAACTCCCATCTTCCAAAAAAAAAAAAAAAAAGAAAATAGTACCCATTTCATAGGGTTTTTATAAGAATTAAATGAATTAACCTATGTCAAACTGTTAAACCAATCCCAGGTACATGGTCAGCACTAAATAAATGTTAAGTGCCATTATTATTATTATTACTATTAATTTGTGCCCTGGCTGAACCGTTTCATGTGTATTCTGTAGCTCAATCCTTATGACAACCCTGTGCTATGAGGTGGTCACTACAAGTGAGTTACAGAACTCCGAGGAGGCTCCCAAGTTTCCTGGCAAGTGACAGAGCGAGTATTTGAATTCAGTCTGACACGAGATCTTTTGTTCACACGTGTGATACGTGCAAGACAGAGCAATTTCTTTGTTGCGTTCTTTTTGCTGATAAAAAGTACACAAGAAAATTTTAAAGACAACAAAAGGGTAGACTGACAGGAGAGCCACTTTACACTCTAGTTGTTTGCTGTGATACTGAATATCTTTGAACAGCTTACTGTATGTACATCCTGTATATTTATTGTATGTATATCCTTCCACATTTATCTATGAATATACAAATGCGTATATAATTTTTTTCCCACAAAATGGTACCATGCTATACATATTCCCTTTACTGTTTGCCTTTTTTATGTTGTAATGTATTCTTCCATTGCAGAAAACTGTGATCTGCCTTTTCTCTTTGACGGCTTCATACGTTTCCATGTTATGAATGAGCCATAATATATTATGTAGTTCATCTATTCATAGACATTTAGGCTGTTTCTGTTGCTCGCTATGATTAAAAAAAAAATCTGCAGTGAAAATCGTTTTATCATATATCTTCAGTACATGTGGAAGTGCATTTATAGGTTCTTTTCATAGACAAATAGACATGCATTTTTGTTTTTAAATATTATTAAATGGCTTTCCAAAAAGGCTGCATTGATTTCCGCTTCACCAAACGTGGATAAGTTTTAGCACCTACCTTTGGAAACAATGAAACAAAGCATTCAGAAAGCAAACTGGAAGAGATCCTAAAAAGAAAAGAAAAAAAGAAAAGAAAAGAAAAAAAAGTCCGGGCACAGTGGCTCCCACCTGTAATCCCAGCACTTTGGAAGGCCGAGGCAGGCGGATCACGAGGTCAGGAGATCAAGACCATCCTGGCTAACACGGTGAAACCCCGTCTCTACTAAAAAATATAAAAAACTAGCCGGGCGAGGTGGCGGGCGCCTGTAGTCCCAGCTACTCGGGAGGCGGAGGCAGGAGAATGGCGTGAACCAGGGAGACGGAGCTTGCAGTGAGCTGAGATCCGGCCACTGCACTCCAGCCTGGGCGACAGAGCGAGACTCTGTCACAAAAAAGAAAAAAGATAAAATGAAGGAAGGGAGGAAGGAAGGGAGGGAGGGAGGGAGGGAGGGAGGGAGGAAGGATCTTTCAATCTTCCAGTTGGCTTTCAATGAGGCTTGGGGAGGGTATCTCTAGAAACGTGTAGGGGAGGTGGTTTTAGTGCAATATTTTCTTTTTCTTTTACTTTTTCTTTTTCTTTTTTGAGACAGAGTCTCGCTCTGTCACCCAGGCTGGAGTGCAGTGGCGCGATCTCGGCTCACTGCAAGCTCCACATCCCGGGTTCACGCCATTCTCCTGCCTCAGCCTCCCTAGTAGCTGGGACTACAGGCGCCCGCCACCCCGCCCGGCTAAATTTTTTTGTGCATTTTTAGTTAAAACGGAGTTTCACCGTGTTAGCCAGGATGGTCTCAATCTCCTGACCTCGTGATCCGCCCGTCTCGACCTCCCAAAGTGCTGGGATTACAGGTATGAGCCACTGTGCCCAGCTAGTGCAATCTTTTCTATAATTCCCAGAATAAAGCCACTAGAACTGAAGGAAGAACTAAGCACAGTCTTCGCCCTATGTGAAGGCATCTGGGAATTGGGTCTATTTGCGCACACCTCACATGCTGGCATAAGAACCCTCTACTGAACAGGGCAGGTGCTCAACATGCAGGACCCGTCAGGAAAAGAACAGAGCAGAAGCACTTGGGTGGTGAGGTTTATGCCACAGGACACCAACTCTTAGGGTTGGCAGTTGCTTTTTTCTTCCTCATCTTCTTATTTTTTAAATGAAATTCTATTTCTAGAAAGACTTTGAAATGCTTTACAGAGTTAAAGCATAAAACACACAGCCACAAAACAGAACAAAACATGTTCTTTGCAGCAACATGGATGCAGCTGGAGGTCATTATCCTAAGAGAATTAACACAGAAATAGAAAACCAAATGCATGTTTTTGCTTGTAAGTGGGAGCTAAATGTTGGGTACATACAAACACAAAGATGGTGACAATAGAAACTAGGATTTTGAAAGGAGAACGTGGGGAATGGGGCAAGGGTTGAAAAACTAACTGTCAGTTACTGTGTTCCCTACTTGAGTGATGGCATCATTAGAAGCCCAAACCTCAGCACCATGCACTATAGCCACGTAACAAATCTGCCCATGTACCCCGAGAATCTAAAATTTAAAAATAATGATAAGAAATAAGAAATAGGGCTGGGCGCGGTGCTCACGTCTGTAATCCCAGCACTTTGGGAGGCCGAGGTAGGCAGATCAAGAGTTCAAGGCCAGCCTGGGCAATATAGTGAAACCCTGTCTCTACCAAAAATACAAAAAATTAGCCGGGCGTGGTGCCAAGTGCCTGTAATCCCAGCTACTCGGGAGGCTGAGGCAGGAGAATCGCTTGAACCTGGGAGACGGAGGTTGCAGTGAGAGGAGATCATGCCACTGCACTCAAGCCTGGGCGACAGTGTGAGACTCCATCTCAAAAAAAAAAGAAAAAAAGAAAGAAAGAAGAAATAGGCCGGGCATGGTGACTCATGCCTGTAATCTCAGCACCTTGGAAGCCAAGGCGGGCGGATCACCTGAGGTCAGGAGTTCGAGACCAGCCTGGCCAAAATGATGAAGCCCTATCTCTACTAAAAATATAAAAAAATTGGCCAGGCATGGTGGTGGATGTCTGTAATCCCAGTTACTCGGGAGCCTGAGGCAGAATTGGTTGAACCCAGGAGGCAGAGGTTGCAGTGAGTCGAGATTGAGCCATTGCACTCCAGCCTGGGCAACAAGAGTGAAACTCCATCTCAAAAAAAAAAAAAAAAAGAAAGAAGAAATAAATAAAGCATATGGCTGGGTGTGGTGGCTCACGCCTGTAATCTCAGCATCTTGGGAGGCCAAGGTGGGCGGATTACCTGAGGTCAGGAGTTCGAGACCAGCCTGGCCAACATGGTAAAACTTCGTCTCTACTAAAAATACAAAAATTAGCTGGGCGTGGTGGTGGGCGCCTGTAATCCCAGCTACTTGGGAGGCTGAGGCACAAGAATAGTTTGAACTTGGGAGGCAGAGGTTGCAGTGAGCCAAGATTGTGCCATTGCACTCCAGCCTGGGTGACAGAGCGAGACTCTGAATCAAAAAAAAAAAAAAAGCATTAAAAAAACCAAACAACTTTTTAAATGAAAACAAAAAAACACTGAAAGACAGTACAAGAAAATTGGTAAATAACATCTTTAAACTCCCAGGTCCCCAGGGTCCCTGAGTTGTGGCCAATAAATAAAAAATGTCTCTCTAGGCTTCCTGGTAGCATTTTAAAAAGTCAGTCTCTAGAGTAGAGGCCATTATTCTAACTAAAGTAACTCAGGAATAGAAACCCGTATACCGTATGTTCTCACTTAAATTGGGAGCTAAGCTGTGGGTACACAAAGGCATCCAGCTTGGTATAATAGACACAGGAGACACAGAGCGGGAGAAATAAAAAACTATATAGCAGGTACAGCGTACCTATTTGGGTGTCTGGTGCACTAAAATCTCAGACTTCACCACTATATAATTCATCCATGTAGCCAAAACAACCTGTACCCCTAAAGCTATTGAAATAAATAGAAAGAAAAAAAAAAGGTGCTTGGAGTGCATTTAGCCACCAAAATATTAACTTGATAGAAATGAAACAGGCAAAGAAAATGACCATGCAAAGTCCTCTTCTTTCAACTCTAGAATAAAAACTGAGCAGAAAAACAAATTGTGGCAACTCCTGCCACCTAAATTTTCTGAGCATAGAATCAGTTTCATAGTTAATTAACATTCTACAATAATACTATAGTTAATGGCTATCAATTTATTAACATTTTATAATTATATTAATTATGGGATATAATTATAAATAATTATATAATTTTCTGTAACTAGTTAATATTCAAACAGGAAACAAGAAAATATTTCCAAAAGCCTATTATGAATACTTAGAATATCTCATAGCAGGCAGTTGGAAGTGCTGTATTTTTTTTTTATCTTTATAAGAAGAAAAAGGTATGTTGACAACTTCTCAGATTTCATTCTATAATTCCTAGCTACACTAGAAAACAAAGATGATTGATTTTCCTAAAAGCCTTTTATCAGGTAGAGGGCATTATGCATACATTATTACCTTATTTAATAAAATGTCTGTTGTTCTGTTAGAAATTTTCTACTTATTATGATGTTATGATGTTGATACACACCATTTGGAAATATGAATTTATTTTTATCCAAGAAATAAGAAGACATTTTCATGTTTGGAAATTTTTAAGAAAAGAGTCCCATTCACTTTGCAGACACCAAAACTTTTAAAACCTCTTCTCTTTCAGAAAGCTACCAAATGATTTTGCGTACATTGCAAACCTAATGTGTGAGCTCACGGGAGCACAACTTGCTAACCACAACATTGATAAATGACCACATAGAATGAAGTACAGCGACTGCATCTTTAAAATCAACTCTCTTGTATTTAACTGGTTTAAGTGACTTTTAGTTCTTGGCAAGCAAGTGGTCCCAGAATAAGGTGGGGTTAGTTCTGACATCCTTGTTAAGTTCAACATCCTTTAGGGTTCAATCCAAGAATGTGTCCTTCTCGCTAGGAAGTAAGCAATATTTCAGTCAGTATTTTTTTTCTTTTCTTTTCTTCTAAAGCAGACCTGACAGATGAGACATCCTGGTTTTCCTGTTCAGACAGGGCCCATATCAGAGCCGGTGACTTTAGAGACCTGCTCGTCTGTGGGCAGGAACTCTTCATTTCCCAGATGCATCCCTTTGTCACGCTCGAGGGTGCCACCCTTTCCGCCCTGCAGCCTCAGCCACTCCTCGCTGGGCAAAAGGCTTATCACCGGTGTCCATGCTGTGACCCCCCTGGACAGTAGTTTCAGCTGCGTTTAAGCCAACTGCTCTGTGCCTTTTAACACACATTATGAAAACTCTTCCTCAGTGTGGAAGAGCACACAGAGGACTTCACGCTGCGGCTGCCATTTTCTAAGGTCTGGTTAATATCTCTGGCCCAGACCTGGAAAGAGTATGCTTTGGCACTGAATTTAAATGACAGTTTCTTTTCTTTCTTTTCTTTTCTGAGACGGATTTTTTGCTCTTGTTGCCCAGGCTGGAGTACAATGGTGTGATCTCGGCTCACTGCAACCTCTGACTCCCGGGTTTAAGCAATTCTCCTGACTCAGCCTCCCAAGTAGCTGGGATTACAGGTGCCCGCCACTACGCCCCGCTAATTTTTGTGTTTTTAGTAGACACGGGGTTTCACCATGTCAGTCAGGCTGGTCTCAAACTCCTGACCTCAGGTGATCCACCCGCCTCGGCCTCCCAAAGTGCTGGGATTACACGCGTGAGCCTTTGCACCCAGCAGACGATTTCTTTATTAAATATAAAACACTGGACTAAGCCGTCCCCACCTGCTTGTAGCCACAGTCTACTGCTTGAAAGGTGAGAAATAGGAAAAAGGCCGGGCGCGGTGGCTCAAGCCTGTAATCCCAGCACTTTGGGAGGCCGAGACGGGCGGATCACGAGGTCAGGAGATCGAGACCATCCTGGCTAACACGGTGAAACCCCGTCTCTACTAAAAACTACAAAAAACTAGCCGGGCGACGTGGCGGCGCCTGTAGTCCCAGCTACCCGGGAGGCTGAGACAGGAGAATGGCGTGAACCCGGGAGGCGGAGCTTGCAGTGAGCTGAGATCCGGCCACAGCACTCCAGCCTGGGCGACAGAGCGAGACTCCGTCTCAAAAAAAAAAAAAAAAAAAAAAAAAAAAAAAAAAAAAAAGAGAAATAGGAAAAAGGATGCACACTGCAAATGCAATAGAAGCAAACCCAACAAAAACTGGAAAACGGCCAAAGCATTCTACCTTTTACAAAATACGCTCATAGACACACAAAGTGATGAATTGGAGTGGAGATAGGCAAAGATTTATGGAAAAGGCGGAGTTTGACTTACAGGCTTTTGACAGCCTTCACAGCAATGATTCTCAAACATCTGCATTCCTAAGAATCGCTTGGGGCCCCCAAGAAGATCCTAACTTTGTAAGTCTATTCTGACAATCCGCCTGGACTTCCCACCCATTCACCCAGTTGAGGCTAATGCCAGAGTTCATGGGCCAGCCTCCAAGACTCTGCTGTCCAGCAGTGCTTTTCAACCTGGGAAGCTCTGAGAAACCTGCACAGCAAATCAATTATATTAGACAAATGTACCTATGTTTTGCATGTTTTTGTGCAGCTGAGGTTGAGACTCCCTACTGCAGAGGCATTTGAAGCAAAAGGAGTCGGCTGAGCCAAGGCCGGGAGGAGGGCAGGAGCAGTGAGTGTTTGAGAACTCAGTCACAGGGAAATAGCATAGCTAGAATGACCCAGTCACCGTGGGAGTTGTATTTTAACTCGTATTATGGGGCAAAGACAAGTAAGAACGAGTGGACTGTGTACCAGAAAAAAAAAAAAAAAAAAAAACTATCCTCACCTAAAGCATTACTAGGAAATGTGTGACCCACTTACTGGTGGGACACAAACAATTTCTTGATTTGTATGTAAGGGGCATTTGTCTGGGGCACAAATGAGTATATCAGTTCGGTGTGAGGTTTCCCGTTGAGGTTAAACTTCTTGGTCAGCCTGGATCTTTGGCAGTCATTCTGAGAATTAGAACGCAGCAGGCAGAAAGCTCAGCATTGTACAGCACATTCCGATATAGTGACTAGCTTATATTGGTTTATTTTCCAAAATATACTTTGCAGTAATATGTCAATCAATGACTATGAAATGAGACTTTTCTGCATAGATACCTAGCACAGAGAATCAGTATCTTATAAGGAATGGCCTAAAATGACAGTTTTCTTTTTTTTTAGAGACAAGTTCTTACCATGTTGCCCAGGCTGGTTTCAAAGTCCTGGCCTCAAGTGATCCTCCTGCTTCAGCCTCCAGAGTGGCTAGGATTACAGGAACAGCGACTGCACCTCGTGACAATTTTCTTATCTACCACTTTCCTGCTTTTATATAACCCCAGAATGGAGACTAATTGGTCACGTGAAGTCCATTTTTAACATAGTAACTAGTACTATTAATTCTCAGGAGCCCAGCACAGTGGCTCACACCTGTAATCCCAGCACTTTGGGAGGCCAAGGTGGTCGGATCACTTGAGGTCAGGAGTTCAAGACCAGCCTGATCAACATGGTGAAACCTCGTCTCTACTAAAAATACAGAAAATTAACCAGGCGTGGTGGCGCCTGCCTGTAATCCCAGCTATTTGGGAGGCTGAGGCAGGAGAATCACTTGAACCCAGGAGGAAGAGGCAGAGGTTGTGGTGAGTCAAGATCGTGCCATGGCACTCCAGCCTAAGCAACAGAGTAAGACTGCGTCTAAAAAAAAAAAAAAAAAAAAAAGGCCGGACGCAGTGGCTCATGCCTGTAATCCTAGCACTTTGGGAGGCCAAGGCAGGTGTTGAGGTCAGAAGTTTAAGACCAGCCTGGCCAACATGACGAAACTCCATCTCTACTAAAAATACAAAAATTAGCCAGATGTGGTGGCATGGACCTGTAATTACAGCTGCTTGGGAGGCTGAGGCAGGAAAATCTCTTGAACCCAAGAGGCGGAGGTTGCAGTGAGGCGAGATTGCGCCACTGCACTCCAGCCTGGGAGACAGAGTGAGATTCTGTCTTAAAGGAAAAAAAAAAATCTCAGTTATAGTCTTAAAGTCTGAGAGGCCAGTTCCTATACAAGAAAAAGATGGTGATCGCCTGTGTCATGAAAAGATCCTCAGATGCACTAGCCTGTGGACAGATACCTTGCTGCAATCAACCTTTATAGCAGTGAGTTTCCTCTACAACCAACCTCAAGATTTCTCTCTAGATACTTTAGACAGGAATGAGATTTGAACAATAAGGAGGGAAACTGCAGATCCTGAATTTTCCAGGACAATTTAGATGTTAATCGATTTTGTCTATAGGTATCGATATTGGTACACATGCAACCCAGCAAAAAAAGTCCTTTGTCAGACCAAGTGTCCTGGTTTTTAGTTCAGAAGCATCGTGTTCTTCCTCTCCTCAAATCACTGCTGCTTCCTCCGCTCTCACATGGAAATCTATGTCGATTTTCCTACAGATTATAATGTGCTCATCTAGTCTCCAGGTTCATCTGCCCTGCTCCTCCCTGCTTTAAAACAGCTCACGGGGCGGCTGACCGCATTTATATATGTACATGTAGACTTAGGTGTGCATACATATCAGAAATTACATGGGCTTTCTGTGGCCCAAGAGGTGAAATTATTTTGAGCTACCCACTCCATTTTCCCTCCTCTCCCCACACCATTTCTCTATCTGTGGAAGCCCAAAGTGATTGCATAGGATTTCTATTAATTCTCCAGCAGAGACTTTAAGCCTGGGGTCTTGTTAGCCTTTGGGTTCCTGCTTCTAGATATGATGCGTCTATTCTGTATCATGTTGATTTGGACCTAAACCCAGTCCCTTCTTCCATGTACACCCACACATACACACTCACGCTCACACATGCATGCAGGCCTAATGACTCCATACATTCAGGATGTGGGGTACAAGGAGAAGAGTAGACGTCAAAAGCACCCAAAAGCAGTCTGCATAAAATAGTTCTTAAACCGGCCGGCACGGTGGCTCACACCTTTAATCCTGGCACTTTGGGAGACCAAGGCAGGTGGATCACCTGAGGTCAGGAGTTTGAGACCAACCTGGCCAACATGGCGAACCCGTGTCTCTACTAAAAATACAAAAATTAGCCGGCATGGTGGCGAGCTACTCAGGAGGCTGAGGAAAGGAGAATTGCTTGAACCTGGGAGGCGGAGCTTGCAGTGAGCAGAGATCGCACTACTGCACTCTAGCCTGGGCGGCAGAGCAAGACTCCATCTCAAAAAAAAAAAAAAAAAGAATAAATAAATAAATAAGAAATTAACTTTACACATTACAATTCTCTCTCTCTATATATATACACACACACACACACACACACACACACACACACATATATATATATGTATATATATGTATGGGGGTGGGAGGAAAGGAGACTTTATTTACATGTAGAAGATGAGTTGACACTTGGCCAAACTGAACATTTGGAGTAGAAGATGTCAGTAAGAAAGCAAGCTCCTGGATCCCTCCCCTAAAATTCTCAGCAATATTGGTGGTTGTAGGGAAGTACTAAATTCTCCCCATCTGGTAAGATGAGGGCTATAGTACATTTAGACACTTTTTAAAATAAAGGGTGGTTGAACTGGAGGCAGAAAAACTTGAAATTTGAAACCTCAAATTCCAAAACTACAAAAAAAGAAGACACAACCACAGCCACCCAGAGCTGATGCAATGAGAATTCACAGGATAATAGAAATAGCCCAAGCCAGAAAGCCAACTTTTCTGTATCTGAAATGTTATTACATGCTCTCTGCAGCAATTTTCCTCAAGTTGAATTTGGGTGAAAAGTTTATAATCCAGGAAAATCCTATATGCAGTTATATTGCCAATAGTTTAGAAATTTTAAAGCACATCCCTACATGTTTATCTTATTTGATTCTCCCAACATCTTCCTAAGTACCTCTCGGGCGTTGGTTACCACTAAACCATGCGGCCTAGTTCAGGAGCTGGGGCTTTTCTTCCTCCACCACTGAGCCTCTGGTGTCAGTTATCCTGCCCTGTGTGGGGTGCCCCTGTGGGAAAAGTTTGGGGCCTTTATCTATAGGATGAACCATGGGCAGTAGGCAGGCAGCTGGAGGAACAGCTGCCTTGACTCCAATAGCACAGAAGGGCGATACTCTCTAAAGCAGAGCCTGCCACCAGGGGTGCTGTAGGGGAGAAAATATTCTTTTCCTTACCCATTGCTAGGTCCATGGCTGAGGCACCTATAGCAAAAGACAGATTATCGAGAGAAAAGCATACCAATTTATTTACATTTCATGTAACACAAGAGCCTTTGGAAACCAAGGCTCAAAGAAACAGGGAAACGTGGTTTTATGTTGAGCTTGATGAAGAGGGGAGAGTGGAGAAGTGTGATGGGACGAAGGAAGTGTGATGTAATAGTAATAAACTAGAGGGAACTTAGCAAGGCCAGTTTACTCAGATTCTCCTCTGTGTCCCTGCGTGTTCATTGATAAGGATTCTTTGGCCTATAATTCCAAAGAATTCCAGTGTGGTGGTGACTCACGCCTATAATTCCAGCAATTTGGGAGGCCCAAGTGAGCAGATCACTTGAGCCCAGGAGTTCGAGATCAACCTGGGCAACATAGGGAGACCACTGTCTCTACAAAAAAATATAAAAATTGGCCTGCCATGCTGGCATCTGCCTGTAGTCTCAGCTACCTGGGAGACTGAGAGGTGGGAGGATCACTTGAGCCCAGCACGTTAAGGCTGCAGTGATTGTGCCACTGCACTCCAGCCTGGGCAACAGAGCAAGACAGCAAGGACTTATCTCAAAAGAAAAAAAGAATGCTTCTTTTCTCTGGGTATAGAAAGGCCACCTCTCACATGAAGATCTTGTGACCCACTCCAGAGGAAGGTCAGAGAATTCTTTTATGGCCTTCTTCAGGGGACAATGGCAGAGAAGATCAGAGACTGAACTTGCTTCTTCAGTTCTCTCGAATATCAAGGTACCATATTTTGGGGTAGTCTGTCCCAAGCCCCCAAACTGCACACAGCGCCTAGCATGGGCCTGGTGTGGAAGACTTTCATTTGCCTGACTCTTTCGCTGTCTCCCTTTGTATCAGCATCTCTCATCACCAGCCCCGACTATCTCCAAGGCCAGGACACCCCATCTTTCTCTTCCTCACCCCTGCAGCACTGGTGACCTTTCATGGTGACCTTGGCCTCATCACCCTCATCCCCTCACCTCACTTCTCTGCTGGGCTGAGTCTGCCAACTCCTCACTTCTCTCATCATCCTATTTTTAAAGCATAAACCCTATGACTTGCTGCTCCATTCCCTCTTTTGATTTCAAAAGTATACTTTGAGTCCAGGTGCAATGGCTCATGCCTGTAATCCAGACACTTTGGGAGGCTGAGGCAGGAGGATCACTTGAGGTCAGGAGTTTGAGACCTGCCTGGGCAACATGGTGAGACCTCATCTCTATAAAAAACAAAACGAAAAAAATCACCAAACATGGTGGTACGCACCTGTAGTCCCAGCTACTTGGGAGGCTGGGGCAGGAGGATCCCTTGAGCCAAAGAGTTTGAGGCTGCGAGGAACTATGACCTTCCCATTGTGCTCAGCCTGTGCAAGAGCAAGACCTTGTCTCTCAAAAGAAAAAAAAATGTACTTTGAAAGCAAAACCAATGAGCAAGACAAATGTCTCTTTCCCTGCCCTTTTGCTATCACACTCCTTGTGGTTCTCAAGGTCTATGGGCATCTCTGACTGAACCCGGAAGAGGATGCACAAAGAAGTGAGGAGGAGGAAAGCACACGACATCATGGTCTTTCTCCATACAGGTGAGATTTATTACCTGCATTTGCATATGAAGACACTGGGATGGAGATTTGCAAGTGACTTGTGCAAGTACAGTCAGGCCATCAGCAGCAGCACCTCTGGAACCCATGCAGGGAGGTAGGGAGGGAGCTTTTACTGTATTGGGTGGCTGCTCAGAAGCCCACAAGGATTGGCTAACATATTCTGGATGTATAACCCTAACTTTATCATCGACTTTATGACATATCAGTAAGATTAAAGCAGCAGGCAGGCCAAGTGCAGTGGCTCATGCCTGTAATCCTAGTACTTTGGAAGGCCAAGGCGGGAGGGTTACTTGAGCTCAGGAGTTTGAGACCGAGCATGGTGGTACACACCTGTAGTCCCAACTACTTGTGGCTGAGGTGGGAGGATCACTTAAGCCCAGCAGATCGAGGCTGCAGTGAGCTGTGATCATGCCATGGCACTCCAACCTGGATGACAGAGCGAGACCCTGTCTCAAAAACAAAAAGCAAAAAAAAAAAAAAAAAGCTCTACAAATAATTCACCATGTTAGTATAATATTTATGCTTCACCAAGCACATCACCATCCATCACCTCATTTATCCTTATGAAATCTCCATGACACAGATGTTATTCCCATTTTATAGGTGAAGAAATTGAGGCTCAGACAAGGTCATGACACCGGGAATTTGCATAATCGAGAATTAAAGACTGTTCTTGTCTTTGAAAGTGAAGGTCATTCTCCTGCATTTGGCTGCTCTGAAATCCTTTTTTGTTGTTGTTGTGGACAAAGAGTCTCACTCTGTCACCCAGGCTGCAGTGCAGGGGGGCGATCTCAGCTCACTGCAGCCTCAACCTCTCAGGCTCAAGTGATCCTTCCACCTCAGCCTCTCAATTAGCTAGAACTACAGGTGCACCCCACCACGCCTGGCTAATTTTTGTATTTTTTTGTAGAGACAGGTTTTTGTCATGTTGCCCAGGCTGGTCTTGAACTCCTGGGCTCAAGTGATTCTCCCACTTGGCTTCCTAAAGTGCTAGGATTACAGGCCTGAGCCACTGTGCCTGGCCTGCTCTGAAATCCTTCATGATTGACCATCCCTACGTCTCTTGGGGTTGTGGGTCATTGTGGCACAAGTAGCTTTAACTCAATTGCTCCATGACTCTCAACAACTAAACAATGTTGTAGGTTTGCTTTCTGTATGCCCCAGTTCACTTTATTGCACCTCACAGTCAGAGACCATTTGCCTAACCCAGGCCAAACATCTTTCAAATGGGTGTTTGTTCTTTTTTTTTTTTTTCTGAGACGGAGTCTCGCTCTGTCGCCCGGGCTGGAGAGCAGTGACTGGATCTCAGCTCACTGCAAGCTCCGCCTCCCAGGTTTACGCTATTCTCCTGCCTCAGCCTCCTGAGTAGCTGGGACTACAGGCACCCGCCACCTCGCCCAGCTAGTTTTTTGTATTTTTTAGTAGAGACGGGGTTTCACCATGTTAGCCAGGATGGTTTCGATCTCCTGACCTCGTGATCCACCCGTCTCGGCCTCCCAAAGTGCTGGGATTACAGGCTTGAGCCACCGTGCCCGGCCGGGTGTTTGTTCTTAATGGCAATTCTATATGAATGAAAAATTTGGATAGATTGTTCCCTGCTGCTACTGGAAAAGTGCTTGCCATAGATGCCTTAGTATTAGACATGGCATGAGAGCCTGTGTCCGTTAGGATATAGACAGTCACAATTAAGAGGAAAGGTAACTGGACCCGGTTGAAACTATAACACAATTTTATTGGCTCTTCTAAGTGCCAAGTTTACAAACCACATAATCCTCAGGTATGGAATTATCTGGACATTTATGACACAATCAGGGCTTGTGGACTCCATTCATTATCTCTACCCTCTTCCAAGTATTTGGTTTCTCCATTGTTCTGGCCTCTGTCCTAGTGGTGCAATGGACACATCAGTTCCTGTTTCCACATCTGTGCATACCTTGTCTGAAGGAAATGAGATCAGTTTTGTCCCAGAGGTCTAGGCTAAGCCATGAGTTTTATTCTTAATGGACTGGTGGAGTGCCATGCTGGAACCAGTCATCAAGGCCAAGGCCATGGATGCACCAATTGACTTAGCCCAAGTCTGCATTCACCCTTCGAAGCCAGGGCGAGTATGACCTTTTCCTGAACAATATGGTCCCCCAAATGGAAAACATGCAGTGTTGGAAAGGAGAAAGGAGGAATGGCTATTGGGGAGGGAACACCAAGTGTCTACCACTGCAGAGCTTCCCACCCCACATGCCCGGGCATGTGGAGTGACTGGGTTAAGATATGCTGAGATCACAGCAGGCCTTGGAGCTCACACAAGGATGGAACAGCCAGAGTACCCAGTGAGATCTCCATCCTTGAGCCATTGTATAGGCTGTACAAACATGTCTACTTTCTAAGCCTGCCATGATAAGAAAGAATTGCCAAGTACTGTGCTACCGAGCCATTTTATTTTCTTATGCCATGAAAATAGGCCGGGCGCGGTGGCTCAAGCCTGTAATCCCAGCACTTTGGGAGGCCGAGACGGGCGGATCACGAGGTCAGGAGATCGAGACCATCCTGGCTAACAAGGTGAAACCCCGTCTCTACTAAAAAATACAAAAAACTAGCCGGGCGAGGTGGCGGGCGCCTGTAGTCCCAGCTACTTGGGAGGCTGAGTCAGGAGAATGGCGTAAACCCGGGAGAGGGAGCTTGCAGTGAGCTGAGATCCGACCACTGCACTCCAGCCTGGGCGACAGAGCGAGACACCATTTCAAAAAATAAAAAAAAGAAAGAAAATGAGGACATAGGAGGAAAGGGAAAGAAGGGACTAGCCAGAGTCCTTTCCTTTCCATCCTTTCACCCAGGCCTTTAGCACGTGATTGGGGCCTGGCTCTTTCTTACTCTCCCCTTCACCCTGCCTTCATTCTAGAGATCCTCAGTGTAAAATCTAGAGAATATACCAGTCTGAAGTAAGATGTGTGTTGAGAAATGCTAGGTGGCTCACACCTGTAATCCCAGCACCCTGGGAAGCCGAGGTGGGAGGATCATCTGAGCCCAGGAGTTCGAGACCAGCCTGGGCAACATAGCGAGACCCCCCATCTGCAAAAATTACAAAAAATTAGTGGGGCTTGATGGAGCATGCATATGGTCCTAGCTACTCAAGAGGCTGAGGCAGGAGGATCACTTGAGTCCAAGATTTCAAGGCTGCAGTGAGCTATAATGGCACCTCTGCACTAGGCAACAGAGCAAGACCTCATCTCATAAGAAAAGAAGTGAAGAGGCCCTGCACAATTGCTCACACCGGTAATCCTAGCACTTTGGGAGGCCGAGGTGGGCAGATTTCTTGAAGTCAGGAGTTCAAGACCAGCCTGGCCAGAAGGCAAAACTCCATCTGTACTAAAAGTACAAAATTAGCCAGGCTTGGTGGCACACATCTGTAATCCCAGCTACTCAGGAGGTTGAGGCAGGAGAATCACTTGAACCCAGGAGACGGAGATTGCAGTGAGCCCACATTGCACCACTGTACTCCAGCTTGGATGACAGAGCAAGACTCCATCTCAAAAAAAAAAAAAAGTAAAGAAAAAAAACTTAGTTACTTGTATGTAGTGTTTCCCCTGTTCTAGTAAAAATAAAACATATATCTATGCGTAAGCAATGAAACAGAAAGTGTGTAATTTAGTTGATTCTGCATCTAAGTTAAATGTGCCTATCTTTCCACTGAAAACTGCTATTGCACAATGTAAAGCCAAGTGGTAAAAATTCATGTGAATAATTTTAAATTGTAGTTTCTCTCTAGTTAAAACAATTTTAAATAGCAAACAGAAAACACCAAGACAAATTGGCAGAGAGGAAAAAGACATTTGAGTACCTTTAATGGTGCTGTTTTTGTGTTTTTGGAAGGGGCTATATATGTGCACTTTGCCCTGGGCCCTGCGAATTCCAGAGCTGGCCCAGGGCTGAGCTTAGACACCTGCATTGGAAAACCACTGCCAGAAGATTCAGTTACACAACCAGAGCTGGGGATCTTGGGTCTATTTCAAAGGCTTCGGAGTCCTCTACTCCTACCTGCCCGCTTCACTGCACACCTGGCCCCTCTCCACCTTTGCCTAAGGCAGTCCTGAACTCAAAGTATTCTGCCTTGCATAGCTGCAGCTCTCTCTCAAATAAGACTTACCCTATGTGTTTAATTTTTATTTTTTTATTTTTAATTTTTTGAGACAGAATCTTGCTCTGTTGCCCAGGCTGGAATGCAGTGCAACAATCTCAGCTCATTGCAACCTCCACCTCCCGGGTTCAAGCAATTCTCCTGCCTCAGCCTCCCAAGTAGCTGGGATTACAGGCACGCATCACCACACACAGCTAATTTTTGTATTTTTAGTAGAGACGGGCTTTCACCATGTTGGCCAGCCTGGTCTCGAACTCCTGGCCTCAAGTGATCTGCCCACCTCAGCTTCCCAAAGTGCTGGGGTTACAGCTGTGAACCACCGCGCCTGGACAAATGTGCTTAATATTAAAGCCTACACTTGCCCAGCTGCTCTGAAACGACAGCTCAGTTTTAAAAGCGCTGCGTCCTGACGGCAGGTGTTGCACGTTTTTATTTCTTGAAGTAACAGGCTCTTTTCTCTCGGTTTCCAAATGCTCCTTGACTTCTCAACTAAGTGTACATTGACACAATCACAGTCACTTTCCTAATCAACTCCTAATCACAGTGGTGCGATCTCAGCTTACTGTAACCTCCACCTCCCCGGTTCAAGCGATTCTTCTGCCTCAGCCTCCCGAGTAGCTGGGATTACAGGCATGCGCCACCAGCCATAGGCCACCATGCTCGGCTCATTTTTGTATGTTTAGTAGAGATGGGGTTTCACCATGTTGGCAAGGCTGGTCTCAAACTCCTGGCACCAAGTAATCCATCCGTCTTGGTCTCCCAAAGTGCTGGGATTGCAGGCGTGAGCCAAGCCCTTTTCTCTGGACAGAAATGTCACCCCAAAAGTTTCAGATCACCCTATGGATGGTTTTGCCCAAAGAAACCAATCATTTCCTCATTCTGAGATCCCCTCTACTGAACCTTTTTATTTGCATTTTCTTCTATGGCAAAATTTCACCTAGGCTTAGGATGAGAGGTATCTTACAGAACTTTCACTGATTTCAAATAGCCTACACTGTTACTAGATCTGTATGTATTATTTATGTCCTTAGAAAGTTAGAGCTTTCAGAGGGCTAAGATATCATCTAATCCAACTCTATGCTTTACTGGTAAGAAAACTAGCTCAAAGAAGTTCGTTTGCTCCTAGCCACCCAGCTAGTATTATGCTGGCCTAATGCTATAGTTAGGTCTTCTGGAGCTAAGTTCACTTCTCTTCCTTCTGTATCAGGGGGCGGCTTCGTTTACTGCATATCAAAATCACAAAAAGCAGATTGAGACTGCTTCAGAGTGTTCTACTTACGTGAGCCCAGGGGGAGAAGGAGAAAATAAATCGGAGGCTCTGGGTGGTCAGCCCTTTAGTAATTAAGAACTGGTGTTGGGCTGGGCACGGTGACTCATGTCTGTAATCCCAGCACTTTGGGAGGCTGAGGCGGGCGGATCACAAGGTCAGGGGTTTGAGACCAGCCTGGCCAACACGGTGAAACCCTGTCTCTACTAAAGATACCAAAAATTAGCCAGGCGTGGTGGCACATGCCTGTAATCCCAGCTACTTGGGAGGCTGAGGCAGGAGAATCACTTGAACCCGGGAGGCGGAAGTTACAGTGAGCCGAGATTGCGCCACTGCATTCCAGCCTGGGTGACAGGGCAAGACTCCATCTCAAAAAAAAAAAAAAAAAAAAAAAAAAAAAAAAAAGACCTGGTGTTATTTTCAGCGTTGTAGGCATGATGCCAGGGGTTAAAAAAAAAAAAAATCACACTGCTTAGTTTCAGGGATGATGATGACCTCATCATCTCTATAACAGCTACCACCATCTCCAGCCTACAGCCCTTGCCTGAAGCCCTCACACTACTTCCTTGTATAACATCATAGGAGAGAAGTAAAGACAGGATTAAGGATCAGGGGGAAGGGATCCTTCCCCCTGATTTGCTGCTGCTGTTTTAAGAAACTGGAGAAACGCAGACTAGAGGTGCAGGAAATAGGCAAGGCCAGGACCCAGCAGGACGAGCTCAGAGGCGGACTTGGGGACAGTCATCTGCCAGGCAGCAGTTGGAAACCAGAGTCAGAACCTGAGCCAGGTAGATTTGCTCATCTAAGATCCAACAATAACATGCATATGTAGGTCAATCAGCTTTGCTCTAAAACTCTAGAGTTTCTAAATTGTTACTTCATTTAATCCTCAACAACCTGGAAATTTAGATATTTGGTTTTTTATACAATGAGAGATGAAGAAGCCCAGGTTTAAAGATGTCGAATGACTTGAGCAGCTACAGAAGTTCAATTCTCTTTCCCCCGTTTCCTTAGTGGTGTTTTTGTTTGTTTGTTTGTTTTCTTGAGACGAAGTCTCACTGTCGTGCAGGCTGGAGTGCCGTGGCACAATCTCAGCTCGCTGCAACCTCCACCTCCCAGGTACAAGTGATTCTCGTGCTTCAGCCTCCTACTCATGCGTAGCTGGGACTACAGGCATGCGCTATCACACCTGGCTAATTTTTGTATTTTTAGTAGAGACAGGGTTTCGCTATGTTGGCCAGGCTGGTCTTGAATTCCTGACCTCAAGTGATCCACCAGCATCGACCTCCCAAAATGCTGGGATTACAGGTGTCAGTCACTGCACCTGGCTACCCAATGGTTCTAAAATATCTCCCAATGCAATATAAAAAATACATCAATTTTTAAAAATTCCAAACGTGGGAGTGTGACCCTGGAGAAGAGTTAAGGGAAATGTGCCTGGAAAGGGAAATAAAGCCCAAGGGCAGCCGGGCGCGGTGGCTCAAGCCTGTAATCCCAGCACTTTGGGAGGCCGAGACGGGCGGATCACGAGGTCAGGAGATCGAGACCATCCTGGCTAACACGGTGAAACCCCGTCTCTACTAAAAAGACAAAAAACTAGCCGGGCGAGGTGGCGGCGCCTGTAGTCCCAGCTACTCGGGAGGCTGAGGCAGGAGAATGGCGTGAACCCGGGAGGCGGAGCTTGCAGTGAGCTGAGATCTGGCCACTGCACTCCAGTCTGGGTGACAGCGCGAGACTCCGTCTCAAAAAAAAAAAAAAAAAAAAAAAAAGCCCAAGGGCAAATATGAACCTGTCATTGAGAGTAAAAGGATGAGAGGCCAAGGGCAGTGGCTCATGCCTATAATCCCAGCACTTTGGGAGGCTGAGGTGGGAGGATTGATTGAGCCCAGGAGTTTGAGACTAGCCTTGGCAACATAGAGAGACCCTGTCTGTGCAAAAAGTTTTTTTTGAAATGGAGTTTCATTTTTGTCGCCCAGGCTGGAGTGCCATGGTGCAATCTTGATTCACTGCAACCTCTGCCTCCCGGGTTCAAGTGATTCTCCTGCCTCAGCCTCCCAAGTAGCTGAGATTACAGGTACGCACCACCACACCTGGCTGATTTCGTATTTTTAGTAGAGATGGGGTTTCTCTATGTTGGTCAGACTGGTCTTGAACTTCCGACCTCAGGTGATCCCCACGCCTCAGCCTCCCAAAGTGCTGAGATGACAAGCATGAGCCATTGCACCCAGCCTGTAAAATTTTATTTATTTATTTATTTATTTATTTATTTATTTATTAGTCAAGTGTGGTGGTGTGCACTTGTAGTCCCAGCTACTCAGGAGGCTGAGGTGGGAGGATCACTTGAGCCTGGGATGGTGAGGCTGCTGTGAACTATAATTGTTCAGCCTGGACAACAAGTGAAACCTTGTCTCAAAAAAAAAAAAAAAAGGATAAGAGCTCAACTTTCTGAAAAAATATCCATGCTATCTGACCTACCACCCTGGCTTAGTAAAGGGTATTGCCACTATGTTTCTAGCTCAGAGTTCGCAATCCACTGCCACAGCCCCAGTTACCATCACCCAAACCTCATCCAAGTGTCGTCTTCATGGACAGAATATGTTGCATTTAGCAGCTGCATTATGACAATAGAGTTCCCCACAACTGAACTGTTGTTACTTCCAGCATTAGACGCAGGCATTAATTTACATATACCTGCATACACATCACTGGAAACGAGCCTGGGCCCAGATTCTCCTTTTGCAGAGAGATTTGATAGCCCCCGGATGTGGATGCGGGGCTTCACATCCTGATACCCGGGGTGATCATCCATAATGCACAATGTGGAAAATGCCCTTCAAGGAAACCGGGCTGTTGTGTGTGAACCTAATGAGCAGGCATGGAAACAGGAAGGCTGAGATTAGAGCCTGCTCTACAGCGTTTTGGTTCCCCGAGCCACTGCTGAGGCTCTGAGAGCTGATCAAAGGTACCTCTGCAGGCTCAAATTAACAGAGTTGGTGAATCAGGCCAGCACCTGCCTGCAAATAGCAGCATATTTCACCAAATCAAGTTAATCTTTTCGTCAAGGCAGGAGGTGGCAATCCTTTCATAAAACTTTCACAAGTTAGGTTTATTCCTGTTGTACCTTAACTTTCTGAAGGAAAAGGAATGAAGGGCCTGTTTAATTTTCCTCCCTTGGAGGTACGTATCTATTTTAACGCTGATCTTTACCTCATGGTGTATACTACTGAAGACCTCCAGCCCTAAAGAACGTGCCTTGTTTCAAAAATGGTGGAGGTTTTGGGGTTGAAAGAGAAGAACGGGAAGGCATTGTCATAAATCTTCACTTTCCTTTTAATGCAGGTGGGATTCATAACTTCAAGTATTTGTATAAGAGCAGTGCCTCACCTCTATTTGGGGAAATATAGCTAAAAAGCCATAATTTTTGCAGAAAGAAAACAGAAAGGCGCAGCACAGAGTAAACTATAGCCACTAGGATAGATCTAAAGATTCTAACAGAGTTCAAATAAAAAACAGAAACTTACTTAAAAAAAAAAAAAGATACTAGCCTAAGGCTGCAGGCTCAGAAAACTGATACCTACAAAGGGAAATGAAATGCATTGAATAATAGATTAAGTGTTAAGTTAATACTTACGCAGAGACGCTTCAAAACAGATTTCTTGCCTTGGAGGAGTTCATTATTTCAGGCATTGGCTAGTCGTAAGACTTAGGAAACCAAGAGGATGTGTCAGATCCTGCAAGTCTCTCCAAGAAGCAGATGTGGTCACAAGGAAATGGAATGGGGGAGGGGAGGGAGGAATTTGAGAGAGCAGAAAAATAAGTTGAGATATTTGGAAAACAGAGCTTGCATATGATCATCTGCCAAAAAAACCCCCAAATTTTTATTGAACAATATAATAAAAATGGAGACAGTTCCAAGTTGTTTCATTTCGGGGATAGGGTGTGGAAAGAGTGTGAGCTCATGGAACACCCCAGGAGTGTGGGCCCCATTACAGCTGGTAACCACAGACAAGCTGAACTTTGAAGAGTCTCAGTTTTCTGAGCTACACAATGGGAATAACATGTCCCATTAGGGTTATGAGGACTAAATATGTATATATGGTATTCAATAAATACAATAATAATATAATAAATAATAATTTCATATAAGGTGTTTGATAAATATATCTTTTCCTTCTCAAATTAATCCAACACTTTATTTCACTTCAATACTGGGTTTACAGATGATACCGGAAAATAACACTATAATGGAAAGGGCTATTTTTATTTATCTATTTGTTTTTGAGATGGAGTCTCATTCTTGCCCAGGCCGAGTGCAGTGGCATGATCTCCTCTCACTGCAACCTCCGCCTCCCAAGTCCAGGCGATCCTCCTGCTTCAGCCTCCCAAGTAACTGGGATTACAAGCATGCACCACCATGCCCTGCTAATTTTTGTATTTTTAGTAGAGACGGGGTTTCACCATGTTGGCCAGGCTGGTCTCGAACTCCTGGCCTCAAGTGATCTGCCCACGTTGGCCTCTCAAAGCACTGGGATTATAGGCATGAGCCATCATGCCTGGCTGGGCTATTTTTTTGTTTGAAGTTTCTTACTTTTAGTTTTTCAATTAACAAAAGTATATGTTTATGGTATACAACATGATGCTTTGATATATGTATACATTGTGAAATGACTGAACCAAGCTGTCAGAGAATTTAAAATAAATGATGTTCTAGATTGTGTAGATTTTTTGTACAAGCAGGCTAGGGGAAAAAAATGTTTTGTTTTGTTTTTTCTCGAGACAGGGCCTTGCTTTGTTGCCCAGGTTGGAGTGCAGTGGTGCAACCATGGCTCACTGCAGCCTCAAACTCCTGGGCTCAAGCAATGCTCCTGCCTCAGCCTCCCAAGTAGTTGGGACTAAAGGTTCACGCCACCACGCCAGGCTTTTTATTTTTTTGTAGACAAGATCTTGCTATGCTGCCCAGACCAGTAAGCCCCCACGCTTAGCTGGGAAAAGATGTTGACTAATGTCATACACGTTGGCTTTTCACAGAATCCTTCAAGTAAATCAAATTTCAAAATGAAAATCAGGCTAGGCACAGTGGCTCACACTTGTAATCCCAGCACTTTGGGAAGCCGAGGCAGAAGGATTGCTTGAGCTCAGGAGTTTGAGACCAGCCTGAGCAAAACAGCAAGACCTCATCTCTATAAAATGTTAAAAGCTAGGCCTGGTGGAGCTCACCTGTAGTCCTAGGTACTCAGGAGGCTGAGGCAGCAGGATGATTTGAGCCCAGGGGCTCAAGATTGCAATGAGCTATGACCACGTCACTGCATTAAAGCCTGGGTGACACAGCAAGATCCTGTCTCAAAAAATAACCACCACCACCAAAAAATCCCTGAAAATCACTGGGAAGAAATTAAAAGCAACAAAACATTAATAATCAGACTAGGTAACAAGTCAAAAAGTTGTTTTGACTTGTTAAACAGGATAATTTTTTAAAAGAGGCATATGTAAAAATTTAATGTGTACCTTTTGTTGCGTTTCAACCTATTTACAGTCTCCGAAAGCCCTATCCTCACATTACAATTTATATGGAGAGAACTTATGCCTTTAGAGTATTAAAATATGTTAGCAACAATTTGAGACAAGATAGGACAATTGAATTTGTCCTAAGATTGTAAGTTAGAATGATCTGATCAAATAAGAATATGTTCAAGTTTCAGTAATTTTCTTTATAAAGAAAATAGTTTGGAGGCTGGGCATACTGGTTCACTCCTATAATCCCAACACTTTGGGAAGCCAAGGTGGGTGGATCATTTGAGGTCAGGAGTTCAAGATCAGCCTAGCCAACATGGTGAAACCCTGTGTCTACCAAAAATACAAAAAAACAGCGGGGCATGGTGGCACGTGCCTGTAATTTCAGCTACTTGGGAAGCTGACGCAGGAGAATTGCTTGAACCTGGAAGGCGGAGGTGCAGTGAGCCGAGATCAAGCTACTGCACTCCAGCCTGGGTGACAGAATGAGACCCTGCCTCAAGAAGAAAAAAAGAAATAGTTTGGAATATTTTTTAAAAACAAAACAAGCTGAAACTTCCTAGAGTAATAGTTTATCTTCTGAAATCCCTCCATGGTATTTTCCTTACCTGTATTTTAAATGTTTGTCTATAAACATGTCCCTTCTAAACCTGAGTAAATTTCCATCATTAGATTTGGTTTCCTTTGTAAGTCACCCACAGTGTGCTTCAAAGGTTGCACATTCTATTGATGTCTATAACACATTTCATTCAAAAACCCCGTTTCCTTGATATTTAGTTAAATCCCTGTACTACTTATTATTTTTATTCATTGATTTCTCATGCTTCCCTTCTTTGCCAGCTGTGCTATTGTAACCATTAACCCTAAGTTACTGCTCTTCCTTCAGCCACAAAGCGTTTGTTGAACGTCTCTCTTTTCAGCCTCTGAATCATAAAACTCAGCCCAGAACATAGCCGTTTTTAATTAGAGGTCACGATTTTTGGAGGTTAAGACTTCACACGTTCTCCTGTTAATGAGCTTAATGAGACCTAAAACTGATCTCTAAACATTGCTTTTTGCTCTCTGGCCAGTTTCCAGAGATAAATTTTACCTTTTGATTTAGTACAGATGACTATTTTGTATTCCTGCAGTGTTTGGGGGTCTATCATTCAGAGGCTTTGCTTTACATATGGTATGAGTTATGTGTATATAGTGCCAAATAGCAAATTTATGCTAAACTCTAATTGAACAAGCTGACCTGGGTAACAAAATAATTCTACAGCAAATTACATTTCTGTAAGACAAATTACATTTCTGTAAGACCCTAATTTTCAGTCCTTCTGGCCAAACAAAAAGACTACAAAAACAATTTTGTTTTGTTTTGTTTTTAGGTCTGGAAAAAGAATGGTCAACTCCCCATGTTCTGGATAAGGACAGAAACAATGGCTGATTTAAAGAATTATTTAAGGCAATGGTTCTCAATCTTGTCTATGCATTGGAATGATTAAGAGATCTAAAAATTCCCAACTCAAGGCCACAGTATTTTTAATTTATTTTATTTTATCTTATTTTTTTAGCTTTCTAGGTGATTCCACTGGTGTCAAGTTTGAGAACCACTGATTTGGAGTTTCAAAGTAACTACAGTAAAATTCTAGTTTCTAGTAACAGTGGATTTTTTTTTTTTTTTTTTTTTCCTTTTTCAGACTAATTCCCTCCGGGTAACAATCATAAAGTGTGAAAAAACAAAAGGTTAAACAAACAAAAAGCTAGTTGAAGGCCTGAAGAGTAACCAAAAGCAAAAACTGGAGGGTCGTCTCCCCCTAAAAGAAGAGAACTTCAAGATGTACAAGTTTGTACCTTTATGCCTGAAGGCAGTTCTCATTCTTCAGAAGGTTACGGGTGGCAGAAAGCTGTGACTTCGGTGGCTTGAGATCTCAAGGACAGAAATGGGGTGGGCAGAGCAGAGCAAAAGTTAAGAAAGTTAGGAGAAGAATTCTGGAAAGAGGGGAACTGAAGAAGGAGCAAATCTCAACCTCTGAATAGAAATTTTGTTGAAATCCCTAGTTGGTTTGTGCAGCAGGGGAGTCGCCAGTGGCCCCACTTAAAGGCAGCAGCCGGAAGCTGAAAACTAATCAGAGACTTCAGCTGTGATTCATTAAGGCTAGTTTGAAGTTTCAGTTCAGGTGAATGAGCTGCTTGAGGACAAAAGTTAACTGTTCAGAGGAATGTAGCTGAATCCATAGTCTTTATTAATGTACCATCCATATTGTCCAGCATATAATAAAAAATCACTGGATGAGTGAAAAAGAAAAAAGCGACCCCCATATAGAAGTGAAATACAGTCAATGGAAACTGATTCTTTTTTTTTTTTTGAGACGGAGTCTTGTTCTGCCACCCAGGCTGGAGTGCAGTGGCCGGATCTCAGCTCACTGCAAGCTCCGCCTCCCGGGTTTACGCTCATTCTCCTGCCTCAGCCTCCCGAGTAGCTGGGACTACAGGCGCCCGCCTCGTCGCCCGGCTAGTTTTTTGTATTTTTAAGTAGAGACAGGGTTTCACCGTATTAGCCAGGATGGTCTCGATCTCCTGACCTCGTGATCCACCCGTCTCGGCCTCCCAAAGTGCTGGGATTACAGGCTTGAGCCACCGCGCCCGGCCGGAAACTGATTCTGATTGGGACATGTTACAATTAGCAAACAAGTATTTACGGCAGCTATTATAAATGCTTATAAGGATATATATTCATAATTAGTAATGAGCAATCTCAGAAGAGAATTAGGAATACTAAAGAACCAAATGGAAATTTTTTCCATGTGAAAAATACTATAACTATAATGAAAGTCCACTGGATGAGTCCATCAGCAGACTGACGACAGAAGAGTTAGTGAATTGCAAATAAATTATACAAATTATTCAATCTAAAACAGAAACAAGACTGAAGAAAAAAAGCTTCAGAGACATGTAGGACAACCTCAAGTGATCTAATGTAAATTTGCTGGAGTTCTAGGAGACAGGAAAGCAAGAAATAAATTGAAAAAATGGCCAAAATTTCCCCGTTTGATTTTAAAATAAATAAAAATTAAAAGATTTACAGATCCAAAAGCTCAATGAACCCCCAGCTAAATAAGTACAAACGAACCATATGTAGGCACATTTTAGTGAAACTGCTAAAATTCAAAAATAAGACAGCCAGAGAAAGACATTACACATATGAAACTAATGATACAAATGACAGCTGGTGTCTCATCAGAAACAATGAAGGTCAAAAGACAATAAATGCCTTTCACGTGCTGTAAGAAAAAAGCTATCAACCCAGAATTCCCCATCAGTGAAATGATCCTTCAAAAATTAAAGTGAAATAAAGTCATTTTCCATGAGCTCATTTTCAAAGCGTTTCAATGAGCCTAAACTTGTCACAAGCAGGCCTGGACTACAACTCTCAAAGAAATCATACAAGCTGAAAAGGAAAGACCTTAGATGTCACTCAAATCTATAGGAGACAATGAAGAACATCAGAAATGGTCAATGTTTGGCAACTATAAAAGATACATACATTCTTTTTTCTCTTAATCATTTGAATGCTGCTTGTTTTAAGTGAAAATGATAGCATTGTACTGTTGTGTTTATCATGTATGTAGCTGTAAATGTATGTGAAAAACCAAGGAAGAGAGGAGAGGGAGCGTGAATGGAACCATACTGTTGCAAGGGTCTGTATTTTATATGAAGCTGTATCATATTAACCCTAAGTGGATTGTAGTAGGTTAAAGATGTATGTTGTAATACCCTAGAAGAACCATTTTAAAAATGTGGTGTATAGTTTATAAACCAATAGAAAAATTAAAACAGAAAACTGTACTTGTACCCCCTAAATCTATAAAAATAGGCCAGACTTGGTGGCTCATGCCTGTAATCCCAGCACTTTGGGAGTTTGAGAAGGGCAATTCACTTGAGGTCAGGAGTTCAAGACCAACCTGGGCAACATGGTAAAATCCCATCTCTACTAAAAATACAAAAAAAGTAGCCGGGCATGGTGATGCATGCCTGTAATCTCAGCTACTTGGGAGGCTGGGTCACAAGAATCCCTTGAACCCAGGAGGCAGAGATTGCAGTGAGCAAAGATCATGCCACTGCACTCCAGCCTGGGCGATAGAGCAAGACCCTGTCTCAAAAAAAAAAAAAAAAAAAAAAGAGGCCGGGCGCGGTGGCTCAAGCCTGTAATCCCAGCACTTTGGGAGGCCGAGACGGGCGGATCACGAGGTCAGGAGATCGAGACCATCCTGGCTAACACTGTGAAACCCCGTCTCTACTAAAAAATACAAAAAACTAGCCGGGCGAGGTGGCGGGCGCCTGTAGTCCCAGCTACTGGGGAGGCTGAGGCAGGAGAATGGCGTGAACCCAGGAGGCGGAGCTTGCAGTGAGCTGAGATCCGACCACTGCACTCCAGCCCAGGCGACAGAGTGAGACTCCGTCTCAAAAAAAAAAAAAAAAAAAAAGAATACTTTTTTAAAAAGAAAAATTAAAACAAAATCAGAGAAAAAGACATTATATATATGAGAATTATATATATAAGAATAATGATATTCTCATATATATCTTAATATATATAATATATAATGTATATATAATATATGATATATATCATATACAACAATAAATGATATATAATATATAATGACATAATGATATATATGAGAATAAAAACATTCAACCTGAAAGAAGGCAGGAAAAGAGGAGCAAAGAAAAAAGCCAAATGGTAAACTCAATCTAAACATAGCCATAATTACAGTAAATGTAAATTGACAAATGTTAAGTAAAAGGCAGAGATCATTAGACTAAATAAAAAAGCCAGACCCAAACTACACGCGATAGGATGAACTTCAAAAACACAAATAGGTGAAAAGTAAACAAATTAAAAAGATATATTGCACCATGGAAATTATAAGCATAAAAATCATTTCTATTTGGCTTTAATATGAACAGCTTTTTACATGTATCTTTTCAATTAAATGTACCTGTTTTTAGATAATGGATTACATTCATTCAACATCTGCTATTATCAACCATGATCTGTAACAACCTCAATAGGGAAAAGATGAAGTAAAACATAGGGAATTTAAGGTGACTTAGTTTTTCTTTTAAATGAGTCATATGGCTCCTTTCCTTCCCCTTCCAGTATGAGTGATGAAACACCGTAACAGGGCAAGCCTTTTAGGACTTGCTCATTTCCCTCACCTATGCTAAAGCAAAATGTTCAGCCTTTGATCTAGCTGTTGGAGCAAGTAATGATTCTTGATCACCTTTGCGTCATTCATTTTTATTAATGTTTATTTTGTTCCTTGTATTTACTTTACTAGTACTTTTTGGGTTTTTGTCTATTTCTGTGACTCTCTGAGGTGGGGCCAGACCACTCTAAGCTGATGTGCCCTAAAAAAGCTGCACCCCACAGGCTAGAGCACAATATTCCCTCACTTCATTTTCTTACACCTCTCGGTAGTCATCAGCAGTTTTCTTCTTTCACTTACCAGAAAAGTCTTTTGAGTTTAGCTCTTTCTACAGTAGGGACTTTCTAAAATAGTTTCAAAATTAGACAAATTTGTGAGTAGTATTTTTCTACATTCTTTAAACAATACTGAAGCTCTGATGGTCCCTCACACTTGGACAATTCGTAGCTGGGGCAGGGCTGGAAAGAACATGACTGTAACAACAAAGAAAGCTCGTACTAAGCATGACTACAAAGAATGGTTTTGTGGCATGTGACAAATCTGCTCAACCATACAAGTGAAAGGAGCAACACCAATTCCCTTCTGGCCATCTGGGCTTTCTAAGTGATTGTCTATCCCAACCAACTCCACTTGTACATAGCACCATTTTTTCACCAACTGTGACCTTGGAAAAGACTCACCTAATAAACTAACAATCCCACCATAGACAGAACCCCACTGTCTATTTCATCATTTTAGATAACATTTTAAGATGTTTTAAAAGGTAATTTCTCTGCAAATAGTATGCTATATTTGAATACAAATGTCTTAACTAAACATACCACTGAACAAATGTTAAAGGGTAACATGGAAAAAGGGCAAGAGATTGCTTGGGTTGTTTTCTTCTGTAAACTTAGCAATAACCAGATGCTTCAAGACTTTTCTTTATAACATGGCCATGTTTTAAACTACGCAGGACAGATCAGTAAGGGATTTAGTGGCTAGCTAAACACTGAAATGATTCATTTCAATTTGCCATGCAGTTTAAGTAAAGCTCTAAGGGCCTGCTATGCCTCCTATCAAGAGTAAATATCACACATCCTGTTTATGCAAACTGGCTTGTTGTCCACAGGTTTTCAAAGAGCTGTTGACACCCCCTAACACTGCACCCTACCCCCTCAGCTTCCTGCTCACTGGGGTGCTATATTCCTCCTCATTTTTTTTTTTTTTTTTTTTTTGAGACGGAGTCTTGCTCTGCCATCCAGGCTGGAGTGCAGTGGCCGGCTCTCAGCTCACTGCAAGCTCCGCCTCCCGGGTTCACGCCATTCTCCTGCCTCAGCCTCCCGAGTAGCTGGGACTACAGGCGCCCGCCTCGTCGCCCAGCTAGTTTTTTGTATTTTGTAGTAGAGACGGGGTTTCACCGTATTAGCCAGGATGGTCTCGATCTCCTGACCTCGTGATCCGCCCGTCTCGGCCTCCCAAAGTGCTGGGATTACAGGCTTGAGCCACCGTGCCCGGCCTTATTCCTCCTCATTTTTAAGAAGCGCCTCCCTCAACAGAAATACTCTGAATTACAACAATTTTTAAAGAAAATACTTTATTGTCATGAAAAAAAGGCATCAATCAACTAGATTCATACTTGTTTGAAAAAAAATGGAAAATTTATTAATTAGACAGTATGTGGGCATCCTGTTCCACATGGGAATGAGAAGATGCTATAGGTTCTCTAAGTATTGCACAGTCTGAAAAAATAACAAAAAAGGGGAAGGGGAGGAAAAAAAAAAATCACATGATATTGGGAACCATCTCACATTATGAATAATCTACCAAGAAACATTTAAAAAAGAAAATCCTTTGTTTCTACAGTAGCTTTGAGTTTATAGTTCTTGGAATGACTGTATTCCATTGAAGACATCTCAGTAACAGGAAGCTGTTTTAGCAATCCCATGTGCAAATATTAATAAAAAATATATAAAATAATGCAATTTATCTCTTGCCTTCACCCCGGCAATCATGACATTTCTGAGAACTGTTTTGCTTGAAAATGGGTTAAGCTGTAAGTTTTGCCTGAAGCTCCATCTCTGCAGCCCGTTTGAGTGCAACATCCACTAGAAGCTGAAATCCACTAAAGTCCTGGTTGAGGTCCGGTGGAGTAGGGGGAGGAGTGTTGAAAAGACCACTCTGTGTATTTGTACTTGGTCCAGATTTACACGTGTCCTCTGGGTACATGAGAGAGGTGTCTGTGAAGTTGTTGGCCGCTATCTGCTGTATATCTGTGTTGTGTCCCACACCAACTGACTGGCAGAGAGAGAAAGGGACATCTTTCAATGTAGTCACAGTGGTATGGCAGATCACCGATGGACGAGCTAAAACTGATCCCGGGGACGACGGCTTGGGAGACAGTGGCCTCCCGAGGGTTGGGTTTGGCCCAGCTGTACAGGAATGAAAAGGGGTCTCCTCTAGAGCTGGCATGAAGTTTTTGATGCCCATCACGGACTCCACAGAGCTCGTTTCAGAAATCTTGGCCCCACGGCGGGAAATTGTGAACTGATTTGGATCTTTGCCATCCTTTCTCAGCATGTCAGGGAGGAGCCTGCGGCGGGCGTTGATGAACCAGTTACAGACCTGAAATCATATCGGTACGCTTTAACACTCGACTCATTCACTCAGCCAACGGGTTCTGAGAACGTTCTATGGGGTACCCAACTGATCTTGCTCTCTGTATTAAAGAAAGCACGAAAAGGCTTACCTGAACTTACAATGTTATTTCAAGGTATCTGAGCTCCGCCAAGAAAGCAAGCTATCTCCTGTCATAAACCTTCTAGTTTCTAATACAAATTTCCTTCTTTGTCTCTTCATACTTAAACCTTTTCAGGATGAAGAAAAAGATATAAAATCTCAAATGCTTAAAAATGATTTGAGAGAGAGGTTTACCTTTCAACTCTCCCCATTTTAACCTATCACCTACTGCCCCAACATTTCAGTTAATCAACTACAGGAACACCTCTCCTTATGAAAAGGGCCACTCCTCCCAGTAACTGATTTTTCCCAGTTCAAATGACTATGTCAACAGACAGAACATGAATAACCTCACTGAAGTCGTCCTTGTTTAAATATCAAACCAGTTTCCTGGGCAATAGAGTAAGGTTTAACCTCCTTTTAATGTCTGTTGCATAAAGGAAGGTTCTTTCAGGCATTAAAGGAAATGTTATCTGACAGATGACTGTCAAGTGTTTCTGTGTTCTCTAAATAGCTGGTTATTAGCTTTTAACACTATCAAGTTTACAATAAAAAGATACTCCTTCTGTCTTTGAGTGGAAAGGAGCTTAATGACTTGACACACAGGAATGCCATAAAATGACTTTGAAAATAAAAACGCATCTGTAAACCTCATGCTCTCTCTCTTTACCTGTAGTGTGGACAGGTGTGTTTGCTGGGACAGCAATGCTTTCTCCTGCTCGGAAGGATAGGCATTGTAGCGATGCTCATACAGCCAATCCCGAAGAATCTGCACTGACTCCTTGGGGAGGTTGCCCCTTCTCCTTCTCTTGCCTGAGCCAGCGGATGAAGAAAGGTCCAAGGGAATGTCCATGCTGTCCTCATCCTCAGTCTCACTGCCAGATGCTGCAACAATACCTAGGAAAGGACAAAGGCCAGTTGTCAATTGCTTTATAAGCACAGCAACTACTGCAAAGCTCACTTAGGCTGACCATTCAGTGTAACCATGCTTTCCCAACAACTGAGAGCGAGGGGAAGGAGCAGTGTTTTCTGTCCTGAATTCAGGGTACAAGTAAAAGTAATTTTGACTAGCACCACACGGGAGGTTCTCAACCAAACGCGAGATGCCTTTTCTCAGGCGCTTTCCTCTAGGATTCATTAACTTCTCACATTCCTTTTGAGTGATGCTCAGAAAACTCTTTCGTCTAATCATTGGAGGAGACAAACTGCACCCAAATGAATAACCTGCCACATTTGAAACACAAAGGGTGCTGTGGCAGTTGGAATGTGCCTACCAACCTTCCTTCTAAGATCAGTGCTAACTAGGAAAAGCAACCTAACCAGTATCCTAAGGTACATTTAAAATGTTACTCTTCCTCCTTCCTCTACCGAAGGTTTGAAATAAAAGGCGGCACTTGCACATTTTTTTCCACAGATATAAGGAAGGAAAATTACATACTACACTGAACCCAGTTAGTATTCTAAAGGTAAAATACATGTTAAAATTTTCTGCTAACACCATGCATGGTCATTGCTTATTCATTGCTATCTACATTGATTCAAAGTTAGACATCTACTTTAAATGGGCAGTACTAGTCACCTTTTATTAAATACAACCACTGATATTTTCAGTTTCATCACACAAAAATATTTTTCTACTACTGGTACTTTGGTAAGGTCAAAAGATGCCTAATGCTAAATGAATTAAAAATGTCTCCTAAATTTCAGTTTCCAGTTTGATCTCAATCTAGAATAGAATACTACATATCAATAAGCAGAGTTTAGTCTTAAATGATTACATGACAAAGGAAACTGAATATGCAAGCCCCAGAGGAAGCTCTTTTGGCTGTAAGTACTTTAATCCTGCCAGAAATTTTAAGAATTCACAAGCCATAGAGAATATTTAAATCACAGACAGACTGGATTCAATAAAGCTTCAGACCTGGCCTTTACAGATATTTAAACATCATTCTGAACTTAAAAAAAAATTAAATAACAAACGCTATTAACTCCACCTTTCAAAAACTACAGCAGGCTACTCCGAATGACTAAAGAAATACATTCTTTTGCTTGTAGACAATCTAGAATCTTAAAAACAGAAATGAATTACAAACAATGGCATGCTTGAAAAAAATCAGCACTTCTATATTAGGGGAAGTAATTAAAATAACAAAAAATGTAAAGGTATGCATTTTTAGCTTTGTATGCTTTCTTTCCTCTGTAGTGTGTAATTTTGATTGAAAATATGACTTGACCTTAATTGAGCCAGTTCACCTTGACAGGAAATAAAAACGGAATATTCCTCTTAAGCTAAACACCATTTTTTTTAAAGGAATTTTTCCCACCCTTGTAATTGACTCTGACTTGGTGACACATTTTTAGTTTTGGACTGCAGGGGGCAGAAGGTGCTGCAGGGTACTCCTACAAAAGGCGGAACTCTCCAAAGACAAAGTAAAGCAAGTTCTAACAAAGAGGTGGATGATCTTGCAAATTCACTTTAGCCCGTGGCTTAATAAACAGCTACAAATAAACCGCACAAGAATCCGAAGTTTTAACTGCCGTGTATTTGATATTTCCCTCCCCTGATGATTTAAGTTTCTGAAGTTTTTTAAAAGTGCCCATTTAAAACGGAAACTACTTTCACTATTGACAAGCTGAGACTTTCAAACCCATGTTGAAATTTGGGTGAAGAGCTATTAATGAAAAAGCTTAAAGATATTACAGCTGAGTTCCTGTCTCACATTGGCTTTGATAATTAAAGAAATCGAACTTTTAAAAAAACGTGTCCAGTTAATTAAATGACTAAAGCAAATCTGAATACAGCAATTTGTTTAAACTCTCCAACATCTGAAAAGCCAGACATTCTTCTCAAGGCTATTATCTCCCTCCTTTTTTAATCCAGAAAAAGGGTGAAAATTTGCTCATTGAACAGTGAATTCCCAACTGTAAGTTGGTAATCACAGAGTTTGAAACAAAAAAAGCCCCTGAAGCCTGCCCTTTGATCTGCTTGCCTAGTTTGACAAGAAGGCTGATCTTTCAGAATAGGTTAGTGACACACAAAAGCAGGTTTCAGTTAAGCAACACCAAACTGCAGCGCGACTTTTCAGTTCATTTAAATAAATGAATGCCAGGCCTCTGGAACTCTTAACAAATATTTCCAATATGTGCACAAAAGCTGAAGTAACAGGAAGTTAAAACTTCAGTTCCTTGGCTACGCCAGCTGATATTTCACTGCAGTAAAACCACGTTTGCTGCTGTCAGGACTGTTTTCATTAAAACTCTCCCTCCTGGTTGTGGCTCAGCTTGGAAAAACAAAGACTTTTTTCCTCCTTACTCATTTCCTATTGTAACAGCGCTTTTGAAAAGTTTCCCGGTTAAGACTTGTTTCCAAACGTGTTGCTTTGCTTACACTTTAAAAAATGTGGCGGTGGGGAGGGTGGGGGCAGAATCACAAGTTTCTTTCACTCTATCCACATACAAGGAAATGTGTGGAAAGCCACAACATGGCCTGAGGATCCCACCGCTCTAAGCAGAGACCAACTTGTTCCTGCACTTTCTTTTTTCTTTTCTTTTCTTTTTTTTTTTTGGAGACGGAGTTTCGCTCTTGTTGCCCAGACTGGAGTGCAAATGCCACAACCTCGGCTCACCACAACCTCCGCCTCCCGGGTTCAAGCGATTCTCTTGCCTCAGCCTCCCGAATAGCTGGGATTACAGGCATGAACCACCACGCCCGGCTAATTTTGTGTTTTTAGCAGAGACGGAGTTTCTCCGTGTTGGTCAGGCTGGTCTCGAACTCCCGACCTCAGGTCATCTGCTCGCCTAGGCCTCCCTAAGTGCTGGGATTACAGGCATGAACCACCGCGCCCGGCCCTGCACTTTCTTTTCTGAGTAGGTCGGTAACATCATGATGAGACAGGGAGGCACGGAGACACTGGTTGTATAGAGACTCCAGAAATAAGATCGATGGGAAAAGTCGAGGTGCACAGTTAGGAAAAAGCAAATTTAACCCAGCAAATTTCCTGACCAGAAGTTCTCCTTTGGGCCGGGAGCAACATCTCTTGCCTGTAATCCCAGAACTTTGGGAGGCCAAGGCGAGAGGACTTCTTTAGCCCAGGAGTTCGAGGCCAGCCTGGGCAACATAGCCGGACCCGCTCTCCAGGATAAAAAAAACAAAAACAAACAAACAAACCAAAAAAAAAAAAAAACAGTATCTCCTTGGGAGAAGCAACAGGAATCGCACACCCAAGCCACCAAATCCAAGGTGTGGTTGGCGACCCCAGCCAAAGAGCAATCCCAAAGGAGGAATTCAACAGTTAAAAACTGGGAGCAAAAAGACTTAGTGGATTTTCCTTATCGATCCTTCTGATTGTTTTTAAGCCATTTTAGGAGGTCTTTTGGCGTCACTCTCGGCTTTCTGGGAGGACACACTATTATCACAAACCAGTCTTACCAAACCACGGGCTCAAGAATGGAGCTGAAAGTGCACTTGTTTCAAGAGAACTTGAAAAGACTGTGGACTTTTATAAGACGGACAGTAAGGCGGGCCCGACTTCCTCAGGAGTCTTTCCAGAGCCGACGGGGAAGGCTCCCCCCTCCCAGGTAGTTTTAGAGGAGGACTGCGGAGGAGCACGGGGAGAGGGAGGGGCCCAAGGAGGAAAAAGCAAGTAGCTTTTGTTCTTCAGAGTTCCTCAGCCTCAAGTGAAATAGGCCGGCCCGCATACTGCACGAGTTAGCACAAGCAAACGAACTCCAGGTCCCAATAACTAGAAATGAGGCCGTGAATCTCACGTTCTCAGGGTCCTGGCCACCCCAGACTACTAGCCAGGGAAACCTAAAAAGGGAAAGAAACCCGGGCAACCTCGGCTCCCCCGACGAGCCCTGAACCAGTCGCAAAGTTTCCCCTTCAGCCCGTCCCCTTTCATTGTTTCCATGAGTCGGCGCCGGGGAGCTGGACCCTATGCGCCCTGGGATGGGGACCGCGGAAGTTCCCACCGATGCGGCCGGCGGGGCCCAGCCTTGGTCCCCAGCTCTGGGCAGAGGGCTCGCGGCTGTGGGAGGCGCGCCGCGGGAGGGGCAGGAGGACCCCGAGAGTGCAAAGGGGGTCGCCAGGGAGGACCAGGGCGTTGGGGGAAGGTAGGCGAAAGTGCCGCGGGAGTCGGGGAGACGCCAGGAAAGCCGTGGAAAAGGAGCACTTAGGATTCCCGAGGTGGGCGGGCGGGCCGTGTAAAGTAATCAGAGCTGCCCCCGCCAGAGCCCGAACAATGCGGGGAGCCCACCCCGGCGGAAGCCCGGCTCTGCGCTAGACTCATCCTTGAAACAGAGCCCTCACTTATTCCGGGGAGGCCCACCACAACAGACAGCGCGTCTCCCTAGACCTGTCAGTCCCCGCAAGGGTCGGCACGGCTTTCACTGGGCGCCTCGTCTCGGACGCTCCCCGCGCGTTTTCTCCCAGAGCCAATTCCCTGTCCCGAGTCCGCCCTCCGTATCGCGGGGAGGGGTCCTTAGGGCGTTCTACCGCCAACGACTACCAGTTGATCCGAGTTTCATGTTTAATTTCACTCTCGCTGGAAAAGCCTGGCGGCAGAGGAAAGCTCCGCGCGTTTCAGGGCCTCCCACAGAAACGCTGCCGAAGGAACCCCGCTGGCCTTGCGGCTGGCCCTCAGGAACGCCCCCCAGCGGGCTGGGTCTGAAAGAATGCGGAGTTCTAAACTCCAGGCGGCTCCCGAGCATGCGCAGTAGCGCCGCCCCGCCCGTCCGCTTCCCGAGCGATTAACTTCTGTTTTGAACCATTCCACATAAATCACAACAGAAACGCCACCTCCAGCCCACGGCGGAACACTCGGGGGACCTCCCAACCAGGGACTCAAAAGTTAACTTCAAAAGGGACTTCACATTCTTTGACCTTTCGGGGTGTTGTGTGTGCTTTCTTCCCCCGCCGGCCTCCCCCCTCCGGTGTATTTTGTTTTTAAACCAAACTGACGGCAAGTTTTAGTTGTAAAGCTTCCAGAACACTTCGTGGAAACAATGACAGCCTTGCTCTTTGCACTTACAACCAAGCCTGCTTGTCACATTTGGACACATTTTGACTGCATGCCGCTTGAAGCTGCTGGCCCTGGGTCCTATCTCTTCCTCCTGCCCCAAAATTCATCGTGGGAAAACTTTTAGAGACTGGGAATTTGTAAAAGTCTGGCTTTCCAGAGATGTTTACACCAGAGGGCGATGAAGGGGTCCAGAATCGCATTCCTTCGATCGTAAAAACACCACATCCCTAAAGAACACTGCTAGGGCCCGGCTGGGAGTAGGGGGGCGGCGGGGGCGGGGGAGTGGAACTTTCAGACAAAGGCGCGGCGGTCCAGCGGCCCCGGCCGCCTCGGGTCCGGATCGGGAAAAACGAGGTGGTGGGTCCTCCCTACTCGGACCCCATATCCCCAGCACACGAGAAAGAGCGAGAAGCCACGCGGCGGCTGGGCCGAGCGTGGGGTGTCGGCGGAGACAATGAAACTTGCAGGCGCACAAACAAGGCACTGAGCGTGTTTCTTGACAACGTGCCAACAGCGTGGAGACGCTCGCCCCACAACAGCCCCTCGTGTTGTGTCTAGCAGGAAAACAGCCGCTGCCGTTTCAGACGCTGCCTCAACAAAGAGCACGGCCGCCGCTCCAGCATGAGAGCCCCTGGGTGGAAAAGTCCACCAAGTGACTCCGCGCGGCGCGGCGCGGCCGGGCCAGCACGTTTCCCCGGACTCGCGTCTCCCGGTGCGCGCAGCCCGCGGCCGCCTTACCTTTCTTGCCTTTCATTCTGGATCTCCCCTCCCAGCGCGAGGCAAGGCTGGGGTCTGGAGGGTCCAGGAACGGGAACACAGGGGACAAGCGAACGTCTCCTTCACAGCCGACTCTCCCGTAACTTGTAGGACGTGCTCCAGCCGTTATTGCTAAACAGGGCGCTCTGATCCCAGGCGTCCGCTCCTTGGGTGGAATTCAAGTGACACTTGGGCTTCCTCCCGCTAGGATCTTCTGGCAGCCGGCCGGGGGCTCTCCCTCGCCCAACTCTCTCCCCTCCCCTCTCCGCTCCTTTGTTCCCTGCTCCTGCTCGGCGCACCTCGGCGCTGTCAGAGTGAGAGAGGCGAGGAGGGAAGGTACAGGAGGTCCTGCCTCCGCCCCCAGCCGCCCGCCCCGTCCCCCTCCCGCCCCGCCGCTCCTCCGCCCCTCCCCCGCACCTTCCAGCCAGGAGGACTGGACCGAGCTCAGCGGTCGCTGTCACTCGTCCCTCGGGGGCGGCGGCGCGGACGCGGGGGGTGGCCGGGTTCAGAAACGCGATCCTTTCCGCTTGCCGCGCACTGACCGCCCGCATCCCTCGCCCGCCGGTGGGGGAACCAGCCGAGCGCCCCGGGTTTCTCCCTTGGGCCTTTCTTCCCGGGGCCGGCGAGGGTGCGTTTGGTTAGTAAACTGCAACAGATGGAAAAAAGGACACCTCCCTTCTTCCCTCCTCCACCCCAGGGAAGAAAAGCCTCCCCGTCTCGTTTTTGACAGCTGCCCCGAACTCCACTGTCCCTGCTCTAGCCGCACAGGACAGCCGCCTCTGATTCAAGGGGCGGGGCACGGGAGGAAAAGTATTCGAGACAAGAACCAACTTCTTCCAGAATGCGCGGCTGCCATTGACACGCGGGCGCGGCGCGGCGCACCCTTCTCCTCCCGGGGCTCTTCCTCCAGCAGCAACAGTGGGAGGTCGGCGGGGGTGGTGGTGGGGGAATGATGAGACACAGCCTCAGCGAACGTCTGTTCCCCCGGGCTAAAGCTGCGAGTTCCGGACTGCATTGCAAGGCAGTTTCGAAATCTGACACGTTGCGGACAGACACTTGTCATGCTCACATGCTCTTTAAACGTCTCTGCCTGGTGGGGACGGCAGGGCGCGCACCCGCTTCGCCAAGACTCCGCCTGACACCCCGAGTCGTCGGACCCCGGCAGCGGCCACTTTTATAGCTAAAGGGTGACCACGCTGTGGCTGCTAATCTGTTTCGGTCAACAGTGTCTGCTTTTAGGACTGGAACCCTCGTAGGGGATCCCTCCTCCCCTCCGGTATTTCAAACAGAAACTAGCCATTAAGTAAACACCCGTTCCTGTTGACTTATTTTGGTCCGCATTAGGAGGGATCCAACAGGAGTTTCTTGATGAAATTGCCCTTTCAAAGACCAGATGCTGTTTGGCTGACTTTAAAGAAACGCATGCCCCCTCCTCTGGTTCTAGTTTTCGCGTGGTTACGTCCTGTTGTTTTGAAGCAAACGAACTGTCACATGCCACACAATGAGACTTCCCCCATCACTTTAAAAAAAAGAAAGAAAAACCCCAAACAAATAAGCCCAGCAGAGACAGCGCCCGGGTCTGCCTCCAGCCTGGGCTCTGTGCTGTTTTTGTTCGGTAACCTCGGTAGAGATCCCGGCAGAAGAAACTCTGTGGAAATAAGATTAAACCCGAGGAGTACTAAGACGGCCAGGGGATAACTAACTCCACTTTGGAGCGTCTGTTTTAGGATTATCCCGAAAATTAGAGCCAGCCTGCCACCCTCCCTCAAAAAAAAAAAAAAAAAGACACCCCCGCTCCGAGAGTGCGTGGAAGCCAGAGTTTAAAAAGCCTGGGTGGTTTTTCCAATTACAGGACTTAAAATGAATCAACAGGGGAAAAAGGCGTCTCTCTAAGAAGGCAGCAACCTTACGATTTTTTTCTTCTGTGGTTTGCTGACTGCTCGGCACAGAAGAGAACACACATCTAAAACGGCTCGGGGGGAACGTGGTCCTGGGGAGAAGCCACCCGCCCGGACGCTGCCCTGCAACTGCCGAGAGCACAGTTCCTTCCCGGACCTGGCTGCAGATGAATCAGCTGCTGCGCCCGGTGCGGGACAGATGTGGCGCAGGGAGGGAGCCAGCGTCCCCGCCGCCCGTTAGAGGGCCGCCTCGCTATTTCATTTGAAGGGTTGTTTGTGGCTGGGATTGGTGGCTCATATCCGCTGGGGAGCCGGGAGCGGAGGGAGGAGAGACGCAGGGAGGAGGAGCCGGAGGCCGGGCGACGCTACGACTCCGCGGCCTGAGTGGCAGGAGCCTCGTCTGGAACCGGGCGGTTACTGGGGAGACGCTTTGTTTGCTAACTTCGAAAGCGGCTTCGGCTGCCTCGGCCGCTTTCTAAGCCACTCCACAAAACACGCCTTCGGTCGGTTTAACCCTGCCTCCCTTCCCCCGCCCGCTTTGGGCAGCTCGAGAGAAAACTGTTTCCCTCTTCCCCGTGGTTCTCCTTGGCCACGCGGTGGCTCTCATTATGTACGCAAAGGTAGCTTTGCTTTCGTCCAAGTGGACTTGGCTAATAATGACTGCGATTCTCAGGCAACCGAGATGGAAACCGAGAATTGCAGAGGGTTTATAGCTTGAAAACAAACTTTCCCGGGGAAGGGGGGAGGAGCGGAGACAATTAAAAGCCTCTTTCAAATTATGGGGAGGAAAAAACGGAGATGTGAACTCACCTTGGCTAGAAGTCAGGCTTGATCGGGCCAATGCACACCTTTTGCCCGAGCAAATCATATCGAAACAGTTATTAAAGCTGGCGAGGCACTCCAAAGAGAAACACTGGCACAATTCTGTGATGTAGCAAAAGCTCATAGCCCACCCGCCCCCGTAGATGCACCCCCACTGCCTCCCACCCCCCAACACTGATCCCAAACTTGTTTGGAGTTTTGAATTCTTGGTGCATTCTGGGAAGAAAGTGCTTCGGGTCAGTGCAACATAACAAAGAAAACAGCCTCAAAAAAGTGGGATTCAGATACCAGCAATTGCTTAGGGTATTTGTTGACTCGTTTCTCTCGAGGTGGAAAAGCAACTTTCAGTTCTAGCTCTGTTAGTCCCTTCCAGTCTCAGGGCCTTGCTATAAAAACGGATTCAATGACTTTTAAGATTCTTTCCAGTGTTTTTTTTTTAAAAAAAGGATATGGATTCAAATTTGCTACATATTATTTGCTGATTCATATGAATGTTAATTGAATTGGGAAATTGCTTGAGTAAAATTGAGGCGTTGCTTGGTGCTGGTGGAGGCTGCTGATAAACGTTTTTCACCATTATTTTTTTTCTCTCCAGACACACATAGTTCCTTTTGGTGTCTTATCTTCTAAAGTTGCCTCAAGGCCAAGCAAAGCAAGTTATTAAAAAGTTAAGTTACTTTTCATAGCCTGCAAACCCTTCAAAGGCAAGAACTCAAATAGAAACTTGGAAGGCAGATAAGCCAGAAAAGTGTACTAATAAATGCACTTAATATGATTATTTTTTGATGCCACGTCCACCAAGTGAAGATTGGAGGATGTGTTTGTTTCTTCTACTCAACAACAATTGATGAAGCATGATTTCCATCAAGGACTGTGTTCTAGGTGGAGAAAGGGTGACTCACCCAGTCATTGGATCTCTTTTACTTCCAGTCTCTGGAAGGCAGATATCTTTATAAAATATGCAGACAGCTAGACTCTAAACACTGGACAAGAGGTCTGTAATCATCCAGTCACATCTCAGGTCAGAGGGTCTTGGACTGCCTAAGAAAGAGCTGACCATTGTCTTAAGAGCCTGGGGCTGGCTTAGAGCCATCTGGAGGTGATTTTATCAGCCCCATCAGGATAATTCTCCTCGTCTTCCTTGCATGAATAATATAACTGGTGCTACTACTTTTGTTTTTAGTCACTTTTCCTAGCCTGCACTTCCCTTCCCAGCCATCCTTTCTCCTCTGTAGCCAAGTCATCACTTCTCTTTACCTAAATGAGTTTTGGAATCCAAGGGATAGAACAGAAAGGCTGGGTGCTGTGGTTCACGCCTGTAATTCCAGCACTTTGGGAGGCTGAGGTGGGTGGATCACCTGAGGTCAGGTATTTGAGACCAGCCTGACCAATATGGTGAAACTCCATCTCTACTAAAAATACAAAAATTAGCTGGGCATGGTGGTGTGCGACTGTAGTCCCAGCTACTTAGGAGGCTGAGACAGGAGGGTTCTTTGAACCTGGGAGACTGAGGTTGCAGTAAGCTGAGATCGCGCCATTGTACTCCGGCCTGGGTGACAGAGCAAGACTGTCTCAAAAACAAAAATAAAAACAAAAAAACGGAAAGATAATTCCTTTAGCACAGGCTTCATTCTCCTTATTCTCAACATCTTGTGTCTACATTATTCTTTATAGTTTATGAAACACTTATTTAATCTCATTTAATGCCCAAACTAGTGATGTTAGTTATTTCTTTTAAAAGTCAGGATCACTTAACACATCCAAATACAACAGAGTTAAAAGGCATAAAACTGGGTACCAAACATAAATTATCTGATTATAAATCAAGTGGTCTCTGGGGAATCCTGTCATTTCAGAAGGTCAGATGGATGTGGAGGGCAGAAACTGAGCTCAGATTATGCCAGGGACACCAGGGCCTCCTGAACACTGGGGGAGGTTGTGCTCTGAAACCTGCCTCCAGTTCTACAAGAAGCTCTCTTTTTTAAATTGCTTTTCTTCTCATTTTTTAACTACAAGAAAAGTTCTCAAAAATTCAAGCAATAAAGAATATACTAAGTGAGACATGGCCAACCTGGTAACTGCCCCCTTCCATTCTTCATTTGGGCATTTGTATATTATGCACAGATGTAATGGGTTTTCCATTGTTATTTGTTCCCAAGTCCCTTCTGCCCGGGATGTTCCTTCACCGCTTGTTGCTCGTCTGACAGTTTCTCACCAGTCAAGACTAGGCCTAAATGTTACTTCTTAGAGGAGTCTTCGCTGATCACCTGACCTAAATTAGGTAGCCCCACTGCCATCGCGTAGCTCAGCGGTTCTCAATCATGCCCTACTGACATTTGGGGCTGGGTCATTCTTTCTTGTGGGGCTGTCCTGCGCATTGTAGGATATTTAGCAACATCCCTGGACACTAATCAGTGTGTGCCAGTAGCATCCTTCCCCCAAGTTGTGACAAACACAGATGTCTCCACATGTTGGCAGATGTTCCATGGGGATGGAAATGGTGGAGGGGGATCATCCCTGGTTCAGAACCACAAATCCAGCTCCATCCTTTATTTCTTCCATAACATCACAGTTTTCAATTATTTTGCTTATTTGACTGGTGGCTTGGTTTTTTCCCTCTGACCTCTCACTCAAATGTATGTTCATTATTAAATCTTTTTCAAATTGGTTTTTTTCATTTAAAAAAAATTTTCATTATTAAATCCGTATGCACTTAAGTGAACAGAGATCACACCACTGCACTCAAGCCTGGGTGACAGAGCGAGACTCTGTCTCAAAAACAACAACAAAAAATAAAAACAAACAAAACCTTTATGCACTTAACAGTGCCTAACACATCATAGGTACCCAATATTTATCAAATGAATAATGCATGAAAGTGAGACTATATGGGAGCTAAATGATAAGAACTTATGAACACAAAGAAAGAAACAGCAGACACTGGGGTTTACTTGAGTGGGGAGGGTGGGAGGAGGGAGAGGAGGAGAAATTTTGGGTACTGGACTTAATATCTGGATGATGAAATAATACGTACAACAAACCCTGTGACATGTTTTCTTATGTAACAAACCTTCTCATGTACCACCAAATGTAAATTCTAAGTTAAAAAACATTTTTTTAAAGACACTTTAAAAAAAAATAAAAATAAAAAAAAGGGGCCGGGCGCAGTGGCTCATGCCTGTAATCCCAGCACTTTGGGAGGCCGAGGCGGGCGGATCACAAGGTCAGGAGATCGAGACCATCCTGGCTAACACGGTGAAAACCCGTCTCTACTAAAAATACAAAGAATTAGCCAGGCGAGGTGGTGGGCGCCTGTAGTCCCAGCTACTGGGGAGGCTGAGGCAAGAGAATGGCGTGAACCCAGGAGGCGGAGCTTGCAGTGAGCCGAGATCACGCCACTGCACTCCAGCCTGGGCGACAGAGCGAGACTCTGTCTCAAAAAAAAAAAAAAAAAAAAGTACTTATTATTATTATTTTCATATTATATTGGCTGGGCTTGGTGGTATACACCTGTAGTGCATAGAGTTAGAGCCTGCAAAGCCTGGAAATTCAAGGCTGCAGTGAGCTATATTGCACCACTGTTCTCCAGTCTGGGAGACAGAGCAAAACCCCATCTGAAAAACAAACAAAACAAACAGAAACCACTGTATTATTATCCCCATCTTACAGATGAAGAAGTTGAAGTCTGTGGGACTTAATTAATTTATCCTGCCAGTATAACCCGTGGACCGATAATCTAAACAATACTAATATTCTGCCATTTGCTTTTTCATTTATTTTCTTAGTAATGAGCATTTAATTGTTTCCAATGTGTAACTCAGCACAAAGAGATAGTGCAATTACATTTGAAATATTTAACAATTGATAGAATATGCGCATCAACCAATTAGAAGAGCCCCTTCTGATTGTGTACTGGGGCATACTGATAATGAACCAGCTGGGCCCAGGAGAATGTTAGTTTGTATGCAGATCTTTTGGGGCTTCTGTAAGCGTATCTGTATGAGTTTCTGGGAGGTGGAATAGTTGCATCAAAATGTGTTTCATTCAGAATTTTGACAGATATTGCCAAATTGCCTCCAAATGATCTTACCTATTTAAAATCTCACCAAAGTTGTGTGAGATCTCTTTCTTTGTGCCCTCACTAACACTGAATATTATTAATCAATTTCCTATTTGTCTATCTTCCAGGTAAGCAAATGGAACCTAATGTTTTTATTGTTCACATTTCTTTGAGAGGGTGAGCCCATTTTTGTGTAGGTATTAGTCATTTTTATTTCTTCTTCTTGCTTATTCATAACATTAGTTTTTAAAGACTTTTTATTTATTTAATAAAAGTAGAGATGCGGTCTCACTATATTGCCCAGGCTGGTCTTGAACTCCTTGGCTTCAAGGAATCCTCCCACCTCAGTCTCCCAAAGTGCTTGGATTACAAGTTGAGCCACTGCACAATCCTGTTCGTAACTTTTGCCAAATTTTCTATTGTATTGGTTTTTTTTGTGTCTGTTCTTTTTTCTTTTCTTTTTAAAATGATAAGAGACAGCCTGTTTTTGTACTAGCTTAAAAGCTCATCTGACAAAGAGCAAAAAGCAGTGAACTAATATTATAAATGCAAGAAGGCAATGTGTCCCCATTTGTTTTAAAAAAATCATTGTTTGGACTAAGTACTATATTTCTAAATACAAATGTATAATAAAAGACCTTCAGGGCCGGGCGCGGTGGCTCAAGCCTGTAATCCCAGCACTGTGGGAGGCCGAGACGGGCGGATCACGAGGTCAGGAGATCGAGACCATCCTGGCTAATACGGTGAAACCCTGTCTCTACTTAAAAATACAAAAAACTAGCCGGGCGACGAGACGGGCGCCTGTAGTCCCAGCTGCTCAGGAGGCTGAGGCAGGAGAATGGCGTGAACCCGGGGGGCGGAGCTTGCAGTGAGCTGAGATCCGGCCACTGCACTCCAGCCTGGGTGGCAGAGCAAGACTCCGTCTCAAAAAAAAAAAAAAAAAAAAAAAAAAAAAAAGAGCTTCAGAATACTGCACCAGTTTTTAACTTATTCCTTTTCTTTCCATTAAAGGGTTAATTCATCCATGTTTCCATTTATCACAGTTACTTCTTCCCAAAGCACTGGCGTAGCCATTTATAATAGCAATAAAATGATGAAATATCTAGGAATAAAATTGACAAGAAATTTGTGCAAGTTTTATGAAGAAAACTTGAAAACCCCACTGAAAGACATAAAGGAAGACAAGTAAAATAAAAGACAACTTATTCTTTCTAGCCAGATCCAATAGTGAAAGTTATGTGAAGATGTTTATTCTCTCCAAATCAATCTTTAAATTCAAAGTAATTTTCATTAAAATACCAACAGGGCTTTCTTTTTCTTTTTAATTGATGAAACAATGCCACAGTTCATTGAAATTAAAACCTCACAGCAGCTGGGGAAATTCTGAAAGAGAAGAGCTCGTGTAGGGGGGGAGCTGGCTGGGGAAGCCTTCCAAAATTTAAAGCATATTTTGAAGTTTATAATTTAAATGTAAAAGTTTTATGCTGGAGAAATAATAAAGAGGAAACAATAAGCAGACAGATTAGAATATAATGGGGATTTAGATTTTGGCAAAGGTGGCTTTTCATATCAGGGATAAATTGAGTTGGGATCATTGACTACCTTTGGTTTAAAAAAATAAAACTAACTCTTCGTTTCTTTTTTTTTTTTTTTTTGAGACGAAGTCTCGCTCTATTGCCCAGGCTGGAGTGCAGTGGCCGGATCTCGGCTCACTGCAAGCTCCGCCTCCCGGGTTTACGCCATTCTCCTGCCTCAGCCTCCCGAGTAGCTGGGACTACAGGCGCCCGCCACCTCGTCCGGCTAGCTTTTTGTATTTGTTTTAGTAGAGACGGGGTTTCACCGTGTTAGCCAGGATGGTCTTGATCTTCTGACCTCGTGATCCACCCGTGTCGGCCTCCCAAAGTGCTGGAATTACAGGCTTGAGCCACAGCGCCTGGCCGGCCCTAACTCTTCATTTCACTCCCTTAACGTAAGTACAATTCATCTGAATGAAAGATCGAAATGTAAAAGTAATTTAAAATGCACCTATGTATATTCTAGAATAGTGGTTCTCAAAGCAGGGTGTGTGTGTGGCAATTTTCCCTTCCAGCGAACATTTGACAATGTCTGGAGACGGTGACTACAATTGGAGAGGAGGTGTTGCTACTGGCATCTAGTGGATAGAGGCCAGGGATGCTGCTCAACATTCTACCACACACACCACAGCCCCTACAACAAGAATTCTCCTGTTCAAAATGTCAGTAGCGCCAAGGGTGAAACACACGCTTCTAGAAGAAAGCATGAGTCAATATATGATCTTGGAGTGGGGAAGGCCTTTCTAATCAGAGCACAAAATCAAGAAATGATAAGAGATAAAAATGTTTATAAGTATTTTGTTTCTTAGAAAGAATTTATGTTTAAGGAAAAATTGTATAAAGTTTTCAAAAGCTAAGAAACTTGGGAAAATAGTTGTAGCACATGTCAGGCACAAGCCCAATTGACTTAATTCATGAAGGGTTTATACAAACCATAGGAAAGAAAAACTCTGTGTTTAGAAAGTTGGACAGCCTGTAGATTCGTATTTTACCTAAAAACGAATCCAGATAACCAAAAAACATGGTGCGGGGGTCGGAGGCGGGGACATGAAAACTTTGTTTTGCTGTCAATGCAACAATAAAGTAAATCAGATTGAATTCATATGGAAAGATCATTAATAGATGTTAAGTTGTTTTATTTAAAAGCAAGGTATAGAGCTCTACAATATTATCCCTTTCGGAAAAAACTTCTGTATGCCTCTATTTTTCTGGAATTATAAGTGTAGAAAGATTAACAGTTACTACCTTTGGGTGATATAAGGTTGGAGAGGAAGACACCAGCCCATTCTTAGACTGACTCGGGGAGCCTACATGGTCATTTTTAACGACTAAATAGCGGTCTGTTGAAACTATGGATATAATTTATGTACTAGTGCCCAAGTATTGGACATTTAGGTTTGGTTCTCATTTGTGTTAAAGGAGATTTTCACAAATCTTGTATAAAAAACTGAGCAGGGATCTGAAATGGGACACAGTTGTATTTAGAGTGGGGAAGGCCTTTCTAATCGGGGTAGAAAGGGGTAAGTTGAAGTCTGTCTCTGGAGTCCCAGAGCCATTGGTGGTTAATCATTAGCAAATGTGAATAACCCCTAATGACACTCTGGGAGCCAATTATTCATTGTCTTTTACAAGAAATAAGAACAAATACTGTCAAACCATTTACCAATCCAAATGGCTTTGGATTTGGATGACCAAATCTGCAAAACTGGAAATGTTAATCCTGATGCAGGTAATCTTTTTTTTTTTTTTTTTGAGAAAGAGTCTTGCTCTGTCACCCAGGCTGGTGTGCAGTGGTGTTATATCGGCTCACTTTCAACCTCTGCCTCCCAGGTTCAAACGATTCTCCTGCCTCAGCCTCCCAAGTAGCTAGGAATACAGGCATGTACCACCATGCCTGGCTAATTTTTGTATTTTTAGTAGAGACCGGGTTTTGCCATGTTGACCAGGCTGGTCTCGAACTTCTGACCTCAAGTGATCTGTTCTCCTCGGCCTCCCAAAGTGTGGGACTACAGACCTGAGCCACCACGCCTGGCCGCCGGTAATTCTTATAGAAGATTTGGCCAACCATTACAACATGGTAAAATAGGGCAAGATGCTTTTTTTCCCAAATGAACTTTATGCTATCAATGTATGGATGATGTCAGCACATCCCTTGAAAGACAGGAAACATTTAAGTAAAAGCTTTCCAATCTAGTGGCATATTTATAAATGAGGGTAATCTATTATCTCCCGAAGTGTTTATCATGTTGCCAGAGAATGTCAGGCAAAAGCCAATACAATTGTTCCATATGGCCCGGCGCGGTGGCTCACACCTATAATCCCAGCACTTTGGGAGGCCAAGGCGGGTGTATCACGAGGTCAGGAGATCAAGACCATCCTGGCTAACACGATGAAATCCCGTCTCTACTAAAAATACAAAAATTAGCCGGATGTGGTGGTGGCAAGCGCCTGTAGTCCCAGCTACTCCGGAGGCTGAGGCAGGAGAATAGCGTCAACCCGGGAGGCGGAGCTTGCAGTGGGCCGAGATCGCATCACTGCACTCCAACCTGGGCGACAGAGCAAGACTCTGTCTCAAAAAAAAAAAAAAAAAAAAAAAGTTCTTCCATACTACCTTACAAGGGAGGAAAACTTACTCGTTTCCAAGTGATTTGCATAAACTTTATGTTTAAAACTTAGGGCTGAGTACAGTGGCTTATGCCTGTAATCCCAGTACTTTGGGAGGCCAGAGGTCAAGAGTTTGAGACCAGCCTGGGCAACATTGCAAGACTGCAATCTCTACAAAAACTAAAAATTAGCTGGGCATAGTGGCACACGCCTGTAGTTCCTGTAACTTGCGAGGCTGAGGCAGGAGGATTGCTTCACTCCAAGAGTTCGAGGCTACAGTGAGCAGAGATCACACCACTGCACTCCAGCCTGGGTAATAGAGCAAGACCCTGTATCAAAAAAAAAAAGATAAATAAATGAAATATTTTTTAAAGCCTTAGATATTTTTTATTTTATTTTCGCAACCCTATTTGGAAGCTTTCCTTAGCAACATGTGTTTTACAGAGTACTTTAGTAGAGCTCCTCTTCAAGGGTGAAATACATGTCTAAATCAGTACTTTTTTTTTTTTTTTTTTTTTTTTTTGAGACAGGGTCTTCCTCTGTTCCCTAGGCTGGAGTGCAGTGGTTTGATCTTGGCTCACTGCAACCTCTGCCTTCCGGGCTCAGGTGATTCTCTCACCTCAGCTTCCCTAATAGCTGGGACCAAAGGTGCCCACCACAATGCCTGGCTGATTTTTATTATTTTTTTTAAAGCCGGGTTTCACTACATTGCCCAGTCTGGTCTTGAACTCCTGGGCTCAATCGATCCGCCCACCTCAGCTTCCCCGAGTGCTGGGATTACAGACATGAGCTGCCACGCCCGGCCCAGTTCATATTTTTCCTTCTCCTTTCCCTGACAGAGGCAACAATTCACACACGTCTACTAGTCCTGAATAAATTTTATTAAAAAAAAATCTTTAGGGCTGGGCGCCATGGCTCATGCCTGTAATCCCGGCACTTTGGGAGGCTGAGGTGGGCGGATCACCTGAGATTGGGAGTTCAAGACCAGTCTTACCAAAATGGAGAAATCCTGTCTCTACTAAAAATACAAAATTAGCCAGGCATGGTGGCGCATGCCTGTAATCCCAGCTACTCGGGTGCTGAGGCAGGAGAATCGCTTGAACCCAGGAGGTGGAGGTTGCGGAGAGCCGAGATCTGCCACTGCACTCCAGCCTGGGCAATAGACCAAGACTCCGTCTCAAAAAAAAAAAAAAAAATTAAAATAGCGAGGTGACTTCAGAAACAAGGACTCTGTTGTGTCCACAGTGTTTTTGTTTGTTTTGCTTTTTAAACTTTTGATTATGGAAAATATTTAATATATCCAACAGTGAGGAGATCCTAGTGTAATAAATCTCCACAGAACCATCACTCAGCTTCAACAATGATCAATTCATGACCCCTCTGGTGTTGCCTTCTCCCTTACACACTTCCTCTTCACCTATATTACTTTAAAGCGAATTCCAGACATCATACGTCTTCTGGATAAGCTCTCATAGAGAATGATCTGGCTTGCCTGATCAGTAACTCCTTATTCTTCAGTCTAAATGACTTGTTTACTAATGGGGTCAAGTAGTCCCAGAATTATGCTCTATTGTCTTTTTCTTTCTAGCTATATATATTCCTATGTTTATACAATTTCTTCTTGCCAGAAAGAACAATTCCATTGTATCTTCAGATGGAACTTTAATGCTTTTAGTTCTACTAGCTTATTTCAGACCAATGACAGAGGGAAAACTTCTCTTTTGGACAGCTCTACTCTTAAATATTTATTTCCACTTCTGTTTGCACTGGTCAGACTACATGTCTTGATTTTTTTGGTTCAGGAAACATGTTCACCAAATCAGTATCTCACTTTGAGATCTCCAGGAAGATTGTTTTACTTTATTGACTAGACAAAATTAATTTTTAGAAAAAATAATGGCTAATGATTTCCTTCGCGCGCGTGTGTGTGTGTGTATGAAATAATGGGAATGGAAGATGAGGGAATGAAGTCTGGAAGGATTTGATACATCCAACATGGAGCTGTTTTTAGCCAGCACATCCAGATGGTGACATAGAAACACAAACAGCCACATTACAAAGTTTTAAAAACGTAACATTCTGACCTTCAGGTTTGAAAAAAGTAGGACAATTTGAGGTAACTTATCTGAATGCTTGTCCTCCCTCCCTCCCCTCCTCTCTCTTCTCCCATCTCTCATAACTCTCGCACACATGACCCCTCAATGGAAGTCACACATCTGTAATTTGTGACTAAATATTTTTTGCTTCACAAGAATCCCATTTGGTTTTAAAAACTAAACCAACTTTTTCAAAAGCAAGGTCTAGATTGCTTGACTTAGGTTCACTTTGCTTTCAACTAATAAAATGATATATTGATTCTATCAGCTTCTTTATGGAAAAAAAATCCAACCACCACCTACACTAACTTCTATTTAATTCGTCACTTGTCACTTTTTTTTTTTTTTTTGAGATGGAGTTTCCCTCTTGTCGCCCGGGCTGGAGTGCAATGGCGTGATCTTGGCTCACTGCAACCTCCACCTCCCGGGTTCAAGTGGTTCTCCTGCCTCAGTCTCCCAGGTGGCTGGGATTACAAGCGTGCATCACCACACCTGGCTAATTTTTGTATTTTTAGTAGAGATGGGGTTTCACCATGTTGGCCAGGCTGGTCTCGAACTCCTGGCCTCAAGTGATCTGCCCACCTTGGTCTGGGATTACAGGCGTGAGCCACCGTGCCCGGCCACTTGTCACTTCTTGTCTGATCACAAAGTGCATTTTCCAAAGGGATTAGTGATTCTATAACCATATGCGCTTTGCCTTCTGTCATCATTTTGCTGAGTTTCCAAGAAGCATTTCTTTGAACCACTACTCCCAGCCAGAAATACAAGCCCTTCCGTGTAGCTTTGAAATACAATTAACAAATAACCTGTTTTTCACACTAAAATTACTGTTTAGAAAAAAGCTTTCTCTCTGATATATCTTCAATATACACTTTCTGGTTCCATTTCTCCCTCAGCCACTCCCAAAATATATCACTTCTTATTTTGCAAATGGTAATCATTGAAAATGCAAAATAAATTTTAATCCAGGAAAAAATAACATAAATTATGTATTGTTGGACTTCAAGATAGGTAAAGATTTAATTAATTTACTGCTAGGAAAAAATCCTTATCTAGTAACAGGTGGCTTAAGCTAGAAACAAGAAAACATATACTGGAATGGGATGTTTATACTCATTCCTCATTGATCATTTTCAGGATAAGAATGCAGATCCCCCATGCTCGCACACCTCCACACACAGAGAAGTCATGCCAACTGTCGACTGTTCTTGAGAAATAAATTGAGAAGGTTTGGAGGATGTGCAAAAAGAGTTGATACTCTTTTTCCTGGGTAAATAAAATGAAGGGTTTATTTTATTTTATTATTATTATTTTTTTGAGATGGAGTCTCACGCTGTCACCCAGGCTGGAGTGCAGTGGCACGATCTCAGCTCACTGAAACGTCCGCCTCCCAGGTTGAAGTGATTCTCCTGCCTCAGCCTCCCGAGTAGCTGGGATTACAGGCATGAGCCACCAGGCCTGGCTAATTTTTGTATTTTTAGTAGAGATGGAGTTTCACCATGTTGGCCAGGCTGGTCTTTAACTCCTGACCTGGAAGGATCCACCCACCTCGGCCTCCCAGAGTGCTGGAATTATAGGTGTGAACCACCACACCCAGCCCACTTTTCTGAGCCTCCCTTTCTCTCCCAGGCTGGCGTGCAGTGGCATGCTCTTGGCTCACTGGAACCTCCACTTCCCGGGTTCAAGAGATTCTCCTGCCTCAGCCTCCTGAGTAGCTGGGACTACAGGAGTGCGACACCACGCCCGGCTAATTTTTGTATTTTTAGTAGAGATGGGCTTTCACCACATTGGCCAGGCTGCTCTCGAACTCCTGACCTCAGGTGATCCACCTGCCTCGGCCTCCCAAAGTGCTGGAATTACAGGCATGAGCCACCATGCCAGGCTGCATTCAGGGCTTCTTTTATTTAACCTGGTGGCCTCTGGATTTACACTCTAACCTACATCCACTCCAGACATTATTCGAATGTTCATAGAAACAAAGCAAAACACAAATTAAAATTGTGTGCCTCTCTTCTGGGATTCAGCTTCATCTGTCGTATACAGTTTGACTATTTGTCACCCAAAATGTAAATAATGCTTATGCCCAAGTTGTGGGGTTATGACTCCTCACTCTTTTCAGTCTTTTGTAAGTTTTCTGCAATTAGCTGGTACTGTCTTACTTTTATCATCATAAAAAGCAATAGGCATTATTTTTTAAGTTAATAAAAAAATTTGCTGAAATAGTGATATTCTCACTTGACAAATATTCCTGAGGGCTCACTATGTGTGAAATATTAACCTGGCTGGTGTGAAAATAAGTAAACAAAGAATAATAGAGGAATGCGCTCAGGCATTCAGAGGAAGAGAACAAACGAGTAGCTTGGGAACTTCAAAAATTGAAGGAAGGCCAGGCGCACTGGCTCAGCTTGTAATCCCAGAAACTCAGGAGGCGGAGACCAGAGACAGGAAGATTGCTTGAGCCCAGGAGTTGGAGGCTGCTGTGAACTATGATCATGCCACTGCACTCCAGCCTGGGTGACAGAGTGAGACCTTGTCCCTAAATATATATACATATATATTGAGTCCTCCTTTATCCCAACCTTACCAACTAGTTTGGGGAAAAGGAGGCCTTTTATTCACAGGTAGCGAGAAAGCAACTCATCAACACATACGCAAAGTTTTGAAAATGAGTACACTCTGCGGCCCAGCAATGACTGGGGATTTATTCTAAAGTCTGGGAGTCTAACTTGACAGCTACAGAAGGAACAGCAAAAGGGAAACCTCAAAAGATACGCTGAGGTCAAGTTACTAGATTGAGATGGGATCAGTGCCTTATTCTACAAGAAATGATGACTATGTGGCAACAGTTGAGGAAGATGAAGTTTGCAATTTTCTCCAGAATCAATCAGAGACAGTCTGGTTAACAGGGTTTTAAGGCCAGGCGCAGCGGCTCATGCTTGTAATCCTACCACTTTGGGAGGCCGAGGCGGGCGGATTGCCTGAGCTCAGGAGTTCGAGACCAGCCTGGGCAACAACAGTGAAACCCCGTCTCTACTAAAATACAAAAAATTAGCTGGGCATGGCAGCATGCGCCTGTAGCTCCAGCTACTCGGCAGGCTGAGGCGGGAAGGAGAATCGCTTGAACCCGGGAGGCGGAGGTTGCAGTGAGCCAAGATCACACCACTGCACTCTAGCCTGGGCAACAGAGCGAGACTCCGTCTCAAAAAATACAAATACGAGACGGGCGGATCACGAGGTCAGGAGATCGAGACCATCCTGGCTAACATGGTGAAACCCCGTCTCTACTAAAAAAAATACAAAAAACTAGCCGGGCGAGGTGGCGGGCGCCTGTAGTCCCAGCTACTTGGGAGGCTGAGGCAGGAGAATGGCGTAAACCCGGGAGACGGAGCTTGCAGTGAGCTGAGATCCGGCCACTGCACTCCAGCCCGGGCGACAGAGCGAGACTCCGTCTCAAAAAAATAAATAAAATAAAATAAAATAAAAAAAAATAGGGTTTTAAAAGATTAAAGTCCTGAAATTTCATTGTGCCTTTGAAAATGGAAATGAGTTTTTCACTTGGTACTTTAAGTTTTTAAAAATAAGACAAGATTGTGCCTTGGTATTTGATGCTTACAGGCATATTACTACAGACACTTAAAGCATAAAAGACACTTTACCATTGCTTAAACTGTAAAAAAGCAATGAATAACCTTGATGAGAAGTGAACCCGCTTCAGGCCAGGTCCACGCCAGAATTAAGACTGTATAACTCAGCTATTTTACTTGGCTTTATTTTTCCTGTTCACACTGCAGAGGTCAAAGGGTGTGAAAGGGAAGAACCTGCAAAATGCTTGGTTCCTGAGGGTCACGGGTCACCAAGCATGCTGGGGAAGCGTTATCGTGAAGTCTTTGCTGTTGTCTAATTACTGCAGTGTTTACCTCCTGAGCCTGCTCATAACTTTCCTTCCTTCCCTCCCTCCCTCCCTCCTTCCTTCCCTCCCTCCCTCCTCTCCTTCCTTCCTTTCTATGTTTTTTGAGACAGTCTTTTTTTTTTTTTTTTTTTTTTTTTTTGAGACGGAGTCTTGCTCTGTCACCCAGGCTGGAGTGCAGTGGCCAGATCTCAGCTCACTGCAAGCTCCGCCTCCCGGGTTCCCGCCATTCTCCTGCCTCAGCCTCCCGAGTAGCTGGGACTACAGGCGCCACCACCTCGCCCGGCTAGTTTTTTGTATTTTTTAGTAGAGACGGGGTTTCACCGTGTTAGCCAGGATGGTCTCGATCTCCTGACCTCATGATCCGCCCGTCTCGGCCTCCCAAAGTGCTGGGATTACAGGCTTGAGCCACCGCGCCCGGCCAATGAGACAGTCTTACTCTGTCACCCAGACTTGGAGTACAGTGATGCAATCTCGGCTCACTGCAGCCTGCGCTTCCTGGGTTCAAGAGATTCTCCTGGCCGGGCGTGGTGGCTCAAGCCTGTAATCCCAGCACTTTGGGAGGCCGAGACGGGCGGATCACGAGGTCAGGAGATCAAGACCATCCTGGCTAACATGGTGAAACCCCGTCTCTACTAAAAATACAAAAAACTAGCCGGGCGACCTGGTGGGCGCCTGTAGTCCCAGCTCCTCGGGAGGCTGAGGCAGGAGAATGGCGTAAACCCGGGAGGCGGAGCTTGCAGTGAGCTGAGATCCGGCCACTGCACTCCAGTCCGGGCGATAGAGCGAGACTCCGCCTCAATAAAAAAAAAAAAAAAAAAAAAAAAAAAAAAAAAAAAAAAAAAAAGAATATATTCTGGGTCCGGTGCAGTGGCTCACACCTCTAATCCTAGAGCTCTGGGAGGCTGAGGCAGGCGGATCACTTGAGGTCAAGAGTTGGAGACCAGCCTGGCCAACCTGGGAAACCCCGTCTCTATTAAAAATACAAAAATTAGCCAGGTGTGGTGGCACACATCTATAGTCCCAGCTACTCGGGAGGTTGAGGCAGGAGAATCGCTTGAACCTGGTGGGGCGGAGGTTGCAGTGTCCGAAATTGTGCCACTGCACTGAGCAAGGCTTGATCTCAAGGTAAAAAAAAAAAGAATGTATTCTGGAAATCACTCCATATCAGTTTATAGAGATCATCCTCATCAATTTATTTATTTATTTATTTTTTGAGACAGAGTCTCGCTCCGTCGCCTAGGCTGGAGTGCAGTGGCGTGATCTCCGCTCACTGCAAGCTCCGCCTTTCAGGTTCATGCCATTCTCTTGCTTCAGCCTCCCAAGTTGCTGGGACTACAGGTGCCTGCTACCATGCCCGGCTAATTTTTTGTATTTTTAGTAGAGACGGAGTTTCACCGTGTTAGCCAGGATGGTCTCGATCTCCTGACCTCGTGATCCGCCCCTCTCGGGCTCCCAAAGTGCTGGGATTACAGGCGTGAGCCACCGCACCTGGCCATCCTTATTAATTTTTTTACTGTTGCATAGTACCCCATTGTTTGGATAGACCACGGTTTAATTACTTTCTCATGTTTGGCATTTGGACTGAAATTCTAAACAGTGCTACAAAGAACAATCTTGTTCACATGTATTTTCATATTATTGAAGCTGTATCCTCAGAACGACTTCCTAAAAGTGTGATTCTCATGTCAAAAAATAAACGGGTGGCTTTGTTAGATATTGCCAAATTCTACTTCGCGAGGGTTGTACCAACTTGCATTTCCACTAGCAATGAATGGGAATTCCTGCTTCTTTCTCCCGTCTTAGCAAACAAAATACAATATGGAAGACAGACATATATTAGGCCCATAGGTTATCTGCACAGCTAACACCAGTCTTTTCTGAGAACCTTCTCCATTATCAGTCTATGGGCTGATTGAATAAGTGGACCCTAGCTGGGCCAGGGGCAGTGGCTCATGCCTGTAATCCCAGCACTTTGGGAGGCAGAGGCAGGCGGATCACTGGAGGTCAGGAGTTTGAGACCAGCCTAGGCAACATGGTGAAACCCCATCTCTATACAAAACACAAAAATCAGCCAGGTGTGGTGGTGTGCATCTGTAGTCCCAGCAACTTGGGAGGCTGAGGTGTGAGAATTGTTTGAGCCCAGGAGGAGGGCGTTGCAGTGAGCCAAGATTGTGTCACTGCATTCCAGCCTAGGCAATAGAGCAAGACCCTGTCTCAAAAAAAAAAAAAAAAAAAAAAAAAGACCCAAGCCAGAACTGGGCCTGAGATTAGGGCTAAGGTCTTAGTGTGTCTCAGGAAATTCAAAGTTGGGCCTGCTCACTTATACATGGCCATATACCAAACAAAATAGATAAAAGGATATATGTAAAAACACTTTCTCCTACTATACTCTCACAACATAGGCTGATGCTGTGACCAAATGTGGGGCGGGGGCAGGGCAGGGCAGGGGGAGGGTGCGGGTTTCCTCACACACCAAGCAAGCAATCAACTCTGCAACATCTCCAGCACACCCCAGTTGGATGTCCTTGTAACTGCCTGATGGGTTCTTCCTGCACAGACTCAATCCACTGAGCCCATAGCATTGCACTCAAGAAAGAGTTTAGTTGACACGATGCTGGCACTAAGCAGGAGACAGTTATCACCCAAATCAATATCCCAGAATGCTTGGAGGTTAGGGGTTTTTCCAGGATAGTTTGGTAGGCAGGAGGCTAGGGAAGCGGCCACGCTGATTGCCTGGGGATGCAATCCTAGGGGTGTGGAAAACAGTCCTTGTATGCTAAGTTGGCTTCTGGGTGGGACTCACCAGACGAGTCACTGGTCTGGGTGGGGCCATCCAGTACTTAGAAATGCAAAAGCCTGAAAAGACATCCCAAAAGGACAATCCTAGGCTCTACAATAGTGATGTTATTTACAGGATTAATTGGGGAAGTTGCAAACCTTGTGACTTTCAGAATAATGGCTGGTAATTATTTAACTACACCCACATCTTAGTAGAATTCAGGCCCCTCTCATCCTCCTAACTTCATGCTGTTCATCAGTTTTACAAGGGGAGTTTAGTTTTTGGAAAGGGCTATCATCACGTAAACTATAAACTAAATTTTTTCCGTGGTTAGCTTGGCCTACGCCCAGGTATGAGCAAGGACAGCCAGTCTGTGAGGCTAGAAGTAAGCTGGAGTTAGCCATGTCAGATTTCTCTTGCTGTCATAATTTTGCAAAGGCAGTTTCATCCTCTAGAATTCAGTTCAGTTCTGACACCATCTCCCTGAAGTAGCATCAAATCTCATGGGTTGAGAGTTCAGTCCCACAAGACAGCCCCACTTCAGACGTCACAAGTAGAAGGTTGACACCAATACTTCTGACCAACTGGCTATACATCAGGGTTCCCATATCCCTTCCACAGGTTTGATTAATTTGCTAGAGCAGCTCACAGACCTTTGGGAAACACTTACTTACATTTACCTTTTTATTATAAAGGATTTTAGAAAGAATACAGATGAACAGCCAGATGGAAGAGATGCAAAGGGCAAGGTATGGGGAAGGGGTGCAGAGCTTCCGTGCTGGCTCCAGGCGTATCACCCTCCCAACACCTCCAAGTGTTAAGCAATTCAGAAGCTCTCCAACCTCCGTCCTTCGGGGGTTTTATGGAGGGGTCATTAAGTAGGCATGATTGATTACATCATTGGCCATTGGTGAACAACTCAAACTTCAGCTACTTTCTCCTCCCAGAGGCTGGGGTGCGGCTGAAAGTCCCTACCCTCTAATCATATGACAACCACTATCCTGGGGCTATCCAGGAGCTCCCACCCACCCACCCAAAGGTCAACTCATTAGCATACAAGGAGATTCCAAGGATTTTAGAAGTTGCTTGCCAGGAAATGGGTAGAAGACCAAGTTGTATTTCACAATGTCACAGGGGGGAAATCTGGTTTGCAGAAGCTGATATGAGAATGACCTCAGTTACTGATGGCTTCTCTATGTGCTGTTCCAGATCCTGCAAGGCGTGGCTGAACTTCCTACCCTTGGATTACAGTAAAAACTTAACTGCATGTGATTCTTTGTAGTTTATAAACATGATGATTGGGTTTTCACACAGATATGCCTCCCTCAAACCTTGGCACATTACTCATCTGACATTAAAAAAAAAAAAAAACTTCCTTTGCTGATATTATTAATGATGATTACTTAAAAAATCATCATAATTAGAGAAATAGCTACAATACAATGAGATATGTACTTGATCATAAACCTCCATTAATGAAGTCACAGCTTGAGTTGCTCTCACATAGACCCATATAAACATGAAAGAATGTGACTTGTCTCTTTGTCACAGTGTGAACATAAGCACTCCAGGGCTACAGCAGTTCCAAGATGTTGGTGATGCAGACCCCTTCTGTATTGTCACTCCGTTGTGGCTGCCCTCTTTAGTTTAAGACAGCTGCTTTAGCTCTCCCTACCTCTCAACCTTTAGGCCACTGGAAAGAGAGGAAGAAAGTAGGGCAAGTGTTTTTTTTTTTGTTTTGTTTTGTTGTTTTTGAGACAGAGCATTGCTGTCTCTGTCACCCAGGCTGGAGTGCAGTGGCGTGATCATATCTCACTACAGCCTTGACCTCCTGGGCTCTATTGATCCTCCTGCCTCAGTCTCCCGAGTAGCTGGGACTGCAAGTGTACTGCAAGTGTGCACCACCACACCTGGCTAATTTTTAAAACTCTTTTTTTTTTTTTTGAGATGGGAGTCTCGCTCTGTCACCCAGGCTGGAGTGCAGTGGCACGATCTCGGCTCACTGCAATTTCCACCTCCCGGGTTCACGCCATTCTCCTGCCTCAGCCTCCTAAGCAACTGGGACCACAGGTACCTGCCACCAGGACCTGCTAATTTTTTCTATTTTTGTTAGTAGAGACGGGGTTTCACTGTGTTATCCAGGATGGTCTCGATCTCCTGATCTCGTGATCTGCCCACCTTGGCCTCCCAAAGTGCTGGGATTACAAGCATGAGCCACCGCTGCCCGGCCTTAAAACTTTTTTTGTAGAGACAGGGTCTCACTATGTTGCTCAGGCTGGTGGAGAACGCTGGGCTCAACGTACCCTCCTGCCACAGCTTCCCAAAGTGCTGGGATTAGAGGCCTGAGTCACCGCATCCAGCCATGCCTATTTTTTCAATAGTACAATATGTGATATACAGTCATGCAACAACGAGGGGGAGACATTCTGAGACATGTGTCTTCAGGTGTTAGGCGGGTACTTAGACAAACGTAGATGGTAGAGCTGACTACACGCCTAGGCATATGGTATGGCCTATTGCTCCTGTGCTACTAAGAGTGATGTAATCGTATCAGTACTAAAGGTGATTGCAACACACTGGTAAGTATTCGTCTGTCTAAACCTGGAAAATGTATAGTAAAAATATGGCATAAAAGACAAAAAAAGGCCGGGCACGGTGGCTTACTCCTGTAATCCTAGTTCTTTAGGGGGCCCAGGCGGGAGGATCATGAGGTCAGGAGAGTGAGACCATCCTTGCTAACACGGTGAAACTCTGTCTCTACTAAAAATACAAAAAAGTTAGTTGGGTGTGGTGGCGGGCGCCTGTAGTCCCAGCTACTCGGGAGGCTGAGGCAGGAGAATGGCATGAACCCAGGAGGCGAAGCTTGCAGTGAGCCGAGATTGCGCCACTGCACTCCAGCCTGGGTGACAGAGCCAGACTTCGTCTCAAAAAAAAAAAAAAAAGACAAGAAAAGGCACACCTATATTGAGCACTTAACATGGCTACAGCCTGCAGGACTGAATGTTGCTTTCCGTGAGTCAGTGAGTGAGTGGTGAGTGAATGGGAAGGCCTATAAAATATTACTGTACACTACTGTAGACTTTATAAACAATACACACTTTGGCTACACTTTATTTTTTAAAAATTTCTTTCTTCAATAATAAATTAACTTTACCTTACTATAACTTTTTTACTTTATAAAGTTTTAAATTTTTAAGAACTTTTTGACTTTTGTCACAACACTAAGTGTAAAAACAAGCACACTGTACAGCTCTACGAAAATATATTCTTTCTTCATGTCCATATTCTATAAGCTTTTTCTATCAAATTTTTTTTTGTACTTTTACTTTTTGTTAAAAACTGAAACACAAACACACACAGTAGCCTAGGCCTACACAGGGTCAGGATCCTCAACACCGCTGTCTTTTTTTTTTTTTTTTGAGATGGTGCCTCGCTCTGTCACCCAGGCTGGAGTGCAGTGGCGCCATCTCTGCTCACTGCAATCTCCACCTCCCAGGTTCAAGCAATTCTCCTGCTTCAGCCTCCTGAGTAGCTGGGATTACAGATGACCACCTCTATGCCCAGTTACTTTTTATATTTTTAACAGAGACGGGGTTTCACCACGTTGGCCAGGCTAGTCTCGAACTCCTGACCTCAAGTGATCTGCTCACCTCCGCCTCCCAAAGTGCTGGCATTTCAGGCGTGAGCCACTGTGCCCAGCCAATATCACTGTCTTTCACCTTTATATCTTTCCCACTGGGAGGTCTTCGGGGCGATAACACTTATGGAGTGTTCAGCTTCTATGGTAACAATGCCGTCTTTTGCAATACCGCCTGAAGGACCTGCCTGAGGTTGCTTTACACTTAATTTTTTTTTTTTTAATAAACAGAAAGAGTACACTCTAAAATAACAATTAAAAATATAGTATAGATGGGTGTGGTGGCTCACACCTGTAATCTCAACACTTTAGGAGGCTGAGACGGGCGGATCACCTGAGGTTGGGAGTTTGAGACCAGACTGGCCAACATGGAGAAACCCCATCTCTATTAAAAATACAAAATTACCTAGGCGTGGTGGTGCATGCCTGTAATCCCAGCTACTCGGGAGGCTGAGGCAGGAGAATCACTTGCACCTGGGAGGTGGAGGTTGCAGTGAGCCAAGATCACGCCATTGCACTCCAGCCCCTGGCAACAAGAGCCAAACTCTGTCTCAAAAAAAATAATAGGCCGGGCGTGGTGGCTCAAGCCTGTAATCCCAGCACTTTGGGAGGCCGAGACGGGCGGATCACGAGGTCAGGAGATCGAGACCATCCTGGCTAACACGGTGAAACCAGGTCTCTACTAAAAAAATACAAAAAAACTAGCTGGGCGAGGTGGCCGGTGCCTGTAGTCCCAGCTACCTGGGAGGCTGAGGCAGGAGAATGGCATAAACCCGGGAGGCGGAGCTTGCACTGAGCTGAGATCCAGCCACTGCACTCCAGCCTGGGCGACAGAGCGAGACTCCGTCTCAAGAAATAAAATAAAATAAAATAAAATAAAATAATAATAATAATAATAATTATATATATGTATACATGTATATATGTAGTATAGTAAACTCATAAACAGGTAACTTAGTTATTATCAAGTGCTAGTACATCAAGTACAGTAGGCTTGTTCACACCAGCATCAGCATCACCACAAACATGTGAATAATCTGTTGCACCACAAAGTTAGGACAGCTTTGACGTCACAAGGCAACAGGAATTTTTCAGCTCCCTTATAATCTTATGGGACCTCCATCATATACGTAGTCTGTCACTGACCAAAATGTTATGACGTACATGACTGTATATAATTTCTCCTCACATCCCATTGACTAGAACCAAGTCACACTGTCAAACTCACCTGCTAAGGAGTGTAAGAAATATAGCCTTTGGGCTGGGTGTGGTGGCTCATGCCTGTAATCCCAGCACTTTGGGAGGCTGAGGCGGGCAGGTCATTTGAGGTCAGGAGTTCGAGACTAGCGTGGCCAACATGGTGAAACCCTGTCTCTACTAAAAATACAAAAATTAGCTGAGTGTGTTGGCGGGCGCCTGTAATCCCAGCTACTTGGGAGGCTGACGCAGGAGAATTTCTTGAACCTGAAATTCTCAAGAAAGAGAATTTGGGAGGTGGAGGTTGCAGTGAGCCAAGATTGCGCCATTGCACTCCAGTCTGGGCAACAAGAGTGAGACTCCATCTCAATAATAATAATAATAATACCAAAAGAAATATAGCCTTTGGTTGAATAGCCATGTGCTAGAGAAAGAGAGAGCACATGTGAGACAACTAGCAGTCTCTGTTATAGTCCACTCCTGGTTACCCAACTATTCATGCTCCCACTTCTTTTTTCTATATATAAAACATACTTTTCTCCCTTCCAAATAAAATAATGCAGTGTTCCATCCAGCTACTGCATTCAGTTCAAAATCTGGGATCTCAGTGATATTAAGTCCTCTTCACCAGGACAACCGATGACTCAGGTGAGCATCTTCTAAAAGACAAGTTATCTGTCTTCCCACCTCCACCCACCAAAAAGATAGTGGTGAATTAGGAATTGCTTAATAAAAGTCCTCTTTCAGAAGAGAAAAGAAACGGAGGGAAAGAACAATCACTGGACTACTACATTGATACAATTTCTACTGAGCTTAAACTGCAGATTTACCAACGTACTATTGCCAAGTACATTTGATCCTGATTCTGCCAGGGAATCTCCTTGCTCATTGTCCTTTCTGGCCCTTGGCTTTGCCTCCAGAAGGTTCTTCCATTAGTTATCCTACATAGCCACATGTGAAGTGACAGTGAAGAGTATGCTCTTGTGTAGGTTCTGTTTGGGTGGCTCCAGGAGATGCTTTAGAAGTTGAAGAGGACAGATTATTAAAGGCCAGTCTTGTGAATTACCAATCTATTTCTGATGTATTTTATTCCATTCATTCAGTTCTTTGGGCAAGTAACCACAGCCATAGATCTTTTCTGGAAAGAGTTCTTTTTTTTTTTTTTTTTTGAGACAGAGTCTTGCTCTGTCGCCCAGGCGGGAGTGCGGTGGCGCAATCTCTGCTCATTGCAACCTCTGCCTGCCAGATTCAAGTGATTCTCCTGCCTCAGCCTCCTGAGTAGCTGGGATTACAGGCGTGCACCACCACACCAAGCTAATTTTTGTATTTTTAGTAGACGTGAGCTTTCACCATGTTGGTCAGGCTGGTCTCAAACTCCTGACCTTGTGATCCACCCACCTCGGCCTTGCAAAGTGCTGGGATTACAGGTGTGAGCCACCACACCCAGCCTTGGAAAGAGTTCTTAAGATTGAAGACTCTCGGCCGGGCGCGGTGGCTCAAGCCTGTAATCCCAGCACTTTGGGAGGCCGAGACGGGCGGATCACGAGGTCAGGAGATCGAGACCATCCTGGCTAACATGGTGAAACCCCGTCTCTACTAAAAATACAAAAAACTAGCCGGGCGAGGTGGCGGGCGCCTGTAGTCCCAGCTACTCGGGAGGCTGAGGCAGGAGAATGGCGTAAACCCGGGAGGCGGAGCTTGCAGTGAGCTGAGATCTGGCCACTGCACTCCAGTCCGGGCGACAGAGCGAGACTCCGCCTCAAAAAAAAAAAAAAAAAAAAAAAAAAAAAAAGATTGAAGACTCTCCTCTTTTACTCACTAGCTGGTATATGGCATGAACGCCACACTTGCAATATTATGATGGATACTCTGAGGCTGTATAAAGCAATATCCTTGGACTGGAAGGCAGCTTTGTCATTCTGGCTGGTTCTCATTGTCTGGTTTGGCAAAAAACACTTGAGAAGCCTTTACAAATCCTCCTGTGATGAAATGTATTCCATTCCAGTCTGCTTTCCAACTATTTCTTGCCTTGGTTCATCAATCTCACAGAACTTAGCTAAAAGCAGCAAAAACCAGTCAAAATACATAAACATTGACATTTCTCAAAAACCCCTTCTAGAACTAAGGGCTAAGGCCCTGACTGACATGTGAACTGTCTTCCAAGACATTGCAGGAGATAATCTGTCTGAAATTAATATAGCTACCATAGCTTTCTTTTGATTAGTGTTAGTGTGGCATATCTTTATTCATCCTTTTACTTTTCACCTGTGTCTGCATATTTAAAGTGAGTTTCTTGTAAACAACATATAGTTGGGTGGTGTTATTTTTATCCACTCTGATAGTCTCTGTGTTTTAATTAATGTATTTAGATCATTCACATTTAAAATGATCATTGATATAGTTGGATTAACATGTACCTTAATTGTAGTTTATTTTATTTTATTGCTCTTTATTCTTTGTTTCCTTTTTGTTTTCCACACTTTTTCTTTCTTGTTTTTTTTTTTTTTTTTTTTTTTTTTGAGACAGAGTCTTGCTCTGTCATCCAGGCTGGAGTGCAGTGGTGTGATCTTAGCTCACCGCAACCTCTGCCTCCTGGGTTCAAGTGATTCTCCCGCCTCAGCCTCCTGAGTAGCTGGGATTACAGGCACCCACCATCACATATGGCTAATTTTTGTATTTTTAGTAGAAATGGGGTTTCACCATGTTGGCCAGGATGGTCTCAAACTCTGCCTGATCTCAAGTGATCCACCCACCTTGTCCTCCCAAAGTGCTGGGATTACAGACTTGAGCCACTGTGCCTCGCCACTTGTTTGGTTTTAATTGAGCATTTACATGATTCCATTTTTTCTTCTTTCTTTGTGTATCAATTATACTTTAAAATGTTTTCAGTCATTGTCCTAGAGTTTGCAATATATATTTACAAATAATATATGTCCACTTTCAAATAACATTCTACAAATTCATGGGTGGTACACGTACCTTATAACATAGAATTTCCAATTCTTCCCTCCCATCCCTTATAACGTGTTGTCATATATTTCACTAATCCATAAGCTGTAATCATCCAAGATATTGTTGCTATTATTTTGAACAAACTGTTTTTTGTTACATGGTTAAGAATAACAAAACTAAAATACATTATTTTAACCTTCATTTCTCAGTACTTTATTTCTCAAATACTCTTTTTTTTTTTGAGACACAGTCTCGCTCAGTCACCCAGACTGGAGGACAATGGCATGATCTCAGCTCACTGTAACCTCCACCTCCTGGGTTCCAGCAATTCTCCTCCCTCAGCCTCCCCAGTAACTGTGATTACAGGCTCCTGCCACCACGCCCTGCTAATTTTTTCACTATGTTGGCCAGGCAGGTCTTGAACTCCTGACTTCAGGTGATCCACCCGACTCAGCCTCTCAAAGTGCTGGGATTACAGGCATGAGCAACTGCACCCAACCCTCAAACACTTCTTTTTACACAGATGCAAGTTTCTGACCTATAACACTTTCCTTCTCTCTGAAGAACTTCTTTTAGCATTTCTTGCAAGGCAAGTCTGTGGGAGATACATTTTGAAGGATAATTTTACTGGATACAGAATTCTAGGTTGCTGTTTTTTTTTTCTTTCAATGCTTTAAATATTTTATTCCACTCTCTTCTTGCTTGCATGATTTCTGAAGAGAAGGCCAACGCAATTCTTCTTTGTGTTTTTGCTCTTGTGGCCCAGGCTGAAGTGCAATGGTGCAATCTTGGCTCACTGCAACCTCCGTGTCCCCGGTTCCAGCAATTCTTCTGCCTCAGCCTCCTGAGTAGCTGGGATTACAGGTGCATATCACCATACCTGGCTAATTTTTGTATTTTTAGTAGAGATGGAATTTCACCATGTTGGCCAGGCTAGTCTCAAACTCCTGACCTCAAATGATTCGCCCACGTCAGCCTCCCAAATTGCTGGGGTTACAGGCGTAAGCCACCGTGCCAGCTGCAATTCTTATTCTTATTCCTCTATACATAAAGTGGTTTTCCTCACCCTCTGGCTTCTTTCTAGGTTTTCTTCTTGTCTTTGACTTTATGTAGTTTGAATATGATACATCCAGGTGCAAAATTTTTGTTATTTATCCTGCATGGCATTATCTTAACTTCTTGGACCTGTGATTTAGTGTCTTTTGTTAATTTTGGAAAATTTTAGCTATTATTACTTAAAAAATTTCCTTTGTTTCTCCTTCAGGAACTCCAATTATGCGTATGTTACACCTTTTGTAATTATCCCACAGTTCTTGGATATCCTGCAGTGGTGTGATCACAGCTCATCGTAGCCTCAAACTCCCAGGCTCAAGTGATCCTCCCACCTCAGCCTCCCAAGTAGCTGGGACTACAGATGAACACCACCTTGCCCAAGTAATTTAAAAAAAAAATGTAGAGATGAGGTCTCACTTTGTTGCCCAGCCTGATCTCAAACTTTTAAAAAAACTGTAGTAAAGGCAGGGCGCAGTGGCTCACGCCTGCAATCCCAGCACTTTGGGAGGCCGAGGCGGGTGGACCATGAGGTCAGGAGATCGAGACCACCCTGGCTAACACCATGAAACCCTATCTCTACTAAAAATACAAAAATTAGCTGGGCATGGTGGTGGGCACCTGTAGTCCCAGTTACTTGGGAGGCTGAGACAGGAGAATGGCGTGAACCTGGGAGACGAAATTTGCAGTGAGCCGAGATTGCGCCACTACACTCCAGCCTGGGTGACAGAGCGAGACTCTGTCTCAAAAAAAAAAAAAGAAAAAAAAATTGTAGTAAAAAACACATACAAAATTTACCATCTTAACTATTTTTTTTTTTTTTTTTTTTTTTTTTGAGACGGAGTCTCGCTCTGTCGCCCGGGCTGGAGTGCAGTGGCCGGATCTCCGCTCACTGCAAGCTCCACCTCCCGGGTTCACGCCATTCTCCTGCCTCAGCCTCCCGAGTAGCTGGGACTACAGGCGCCCGCCAGGTCGCCCGGCTAGTTTTTTGTATTTTTAGTAGAGACGGGGTTTCACCATGTTAGCCAGGATGGTCTCGATCTCCTGACCTCGTGATCCGCCCGTCTCGGCCTCCCAAAGTGCTGGGATTACAGGCTTGAGCCACCGCGCCCGGCCATCTTAACTATTTTTAAGTGTATAGTTCTGTAGAATTAATGTTCAGGGATCTCTGCCATTTTTAATCTTGCAAAATTGAAACTTTATACCCATTAAACAACAATTCCTTATTTCTACCTCTCCCAAGCCCCTGGTAACCACTATTTTACTTTTTTGTCTCTATAGATTTGACTATTTTAAATATGTTATATGAGTTAAATCATATAGGACTTGTCTTTTTGTGACTGGCTTATTTCACTTACCATAATATCCTCAAGATTTTTTTTTTTTTTTGAGACGGAGTCTCACTGTGTCGCCCAGGCTGGAGTGCAGTGGCCGGATCTCAGCTCACTGCAAGCTCCGCCTCCCGGGTTTACGCCATTCTCCTGCCTCAGCCTCCCAAGTAGCTGGGACTACAGGCGCCCGCCACCTCGCCTGGCTAGGTTTTTGTATTTTTTAGTAGAGACGGGGTTTCACCGTGTTAGCCAGGATGGTCTCGATCTCCTGACCTCGTGATCCGCCCGTCTCGGCCTCCCAAAGTGCTGGGATTACAGGCTTGAGCCACCGCGCCCGGCCTATCCTCAAGATTTATCCATGTTATAGCACGTGACAGGATTTCCTTCTTTTAAAGACTGAATAAGATTCCATTATATATTTACAACGCATTTTGTTTATCCATTAATTCATTGACGAACATTCAGGTTGCTTCCACACCTTGGCTGTGGGGAATAATGCTGCTATGAGCATGGGTGTGCAAATATCTCTTTGAGGCCCTGCTTTCATTCTTTTAGATACATACCTAGAAGTGGAATTCCTAGATTATATGGTAATTCTATGTTTATTAATTTTTTGAGGAACCACCATATTGTTTTCTATAGTGGCTGCACCATTTTAGATCCCTACCGCCAATGCACAGGGCTTCCAATTTCTTTACATCCTCATCAATACTTATTGTACGTATGTATGTATGTTTTTTGTTTTTTGCTTTTTTAAAACAGAGTCTCATTCTGTTGCCCAGGCTGGAGTGCAGTGGCATGATCTTGGCTAGCTGCAGCCTCGGTCTCCCAGGTTCAAGCAATTCCCTCACCTCAGCCTCCTGAGTTGCTGGGATTACAGAGGTGTGCCACCACACCCGGCTATTTTTTGCATTTTTAGTATTTTAGTAGAGATAGAGTTTCACCATATTGGCCAAGCTGGTCTCAAAAATTTCTGACCTCAGGCAATCCTCCCGCCTCAGCCTCCCAGAGCTGGGATTACAGGCATGAGCCACCGTACCAGGCCTTATTTATATATTTATTTATTTGGATAGTAGTTATTCTAATGGGTGTGAGGTGGTATCTTATTGTGGTTTTGATTTGCATTTCTCTAATGATTATTGATATTGAACATCTTTTTATGTTTTTGGCCATTTGTATTTTATCTTTGGAGAAATATCAAGTCCTTTACTCATGTTTAAATCAGGTTATTTTCTTTTTTCTTTTTCTTTTTCTTTTTTTTTGTTTTTTTGAGATGGAGTCTTGCTCTGTTGCCCAGTTTGGAGTGCAATGGCATGATCTCGGTTCACTGCAACCTCTGCCTCCCGGGTTCAAGTGATTCTCCTGCCTCAGTCTCCTGAGTAGCTGGGATTACAGGCAGGCGCCACCATGCCCTGCTAATTTTCGTATATTTAGTAGAGGAGGGTTTTCACCATGTTGGCCAGGCTGGTCTTGAACGCCTGACCTCAGGTGATCCCCCCCGCCTCGGCCTCCCACAGTGCTGGGATTACAGGCGTGAGCCACCGTGCCCAGCTTGCTCTTTTCTTGTTGAGTTGGAGACTAATGTGTATATGGAGCATATAGAATCAGATACACACCTAGGGTAGTCCCTTGATGGGAATTAGAAGTCATTATGTGGATTATGAGTTTTGTGCATTTTATCTATCAATAAAGATCAACAAAAAGAAGATCAACATAAAAAAGACTGCTTCATAAGAAAGTAAAGAAAAAACCAACTAACCAACCAACTAACCAACAAACACAAAAAAAATATAAAGCATTCTCCTGACCTAATACAAGCATGATGTCTTCTATATGTGGTGTATGGTTTGCAGTTCTGGTTGCTGAAGGTCAAGAAAAAGATAATTATTCTCAATAAGGTCCAGAAATTTGTGGAATGGGGAACCAACTAAAGCAGAGGTCATAATCTGGTTGCCATTTTCATCTATATTTCCCTACAGAAAGTTAAGTCTTTATGTGGAATGAATTTTGTCATTTAATCTAACTTTGTTTTTTCCAAATGGTTTTCCAATTCTCTCAACATTATTGAGTTTATTTTCCTCCATCTTAATTTATATGCTTTAACCTTACATGAGTTCCAGTGTATTTATGGTTGTCCTAGTCTTTTTATTTATTCCTGTGCCAAAATCACAGTATTATAGCTATTGTACATTTTAATTTATTTAAAAAAATTTTTTTGAGATGGAATTTTGCTCTTGTCACCCAAGCTGGAGTGTAATGGCACAATCTCAGCTCACTACAACCTTGGCCTCCCAGGTTCAAGTGATTCCCCTGCCTCAGTCTCCTGAGTAGATGGGATTACAGGCACCTTCCATCATGCCTATCTAATTGTTGAATTTTTAGTAGAGATGGGTTTTCATCATGTTGGCCAGGCTGGTCTCAAACTCCTGACCTCAGGTTATTTGCTCACCTTGGCCTCCCAAAGTACTGGGATTACAGGCGTGAGCCCAGCCTAAATTTTTAATATCTAAGTAAGAGTCCAATGAGTCCATCTCTCACTATTCCTACTCATCTTTAGTAATAATCCCTTCCCCCTAAATTTTAGCTGAATACACACACACACACACACACCACACACACACACACACACACACACACACACAGTTGGCCCTGGGTTTCCATGGGTTCTGTATGTGCAGATTCAACCAACTGTGGATAGAAAATGTAGTTAGGCCTACTATAGTTGCATCTGTACTGAATAATATGGTATAACAACTATTTGTATAGCATTCACATTGTATTAGATACTATAAGTAATCTAAAGATGATTACAAGTATGCAGGCGGATATGCACAGGTTATATGCAACTATTATGTCATTTTATATAATGAACTTGAGCGTTTGCACATTTTAGTTTCTGAGGTAGCATCCTGGAACCAATTCCCCATGGATACCAAGGGACAACTGCATATGGCTGACAGCTGGAGACTATAGATCCTAGCCTGCCTTCTTGACTGATGTGGTCACGTGACTAGGTTCAAGCCAATGGTGAGTGAAAACGAAGTGTGCAACTTCTAGGTCATCCCCTTAAAGAAATATCTACCTACCTTGGACTTTTCCTTGGGCTAGAATGTGGAAGTGGAGGTTAGCCAGCTTCTACCACGTGGAAAAGACACCAACATAGATAACAGCAGCACAAAATCAGGACCCCGAGTAACTCTGTGGAGTACAGCTTCACCGTAACACTGGGCCCTTGCACCGACAGATAATTTGGGGAGAGGAAAAAAGAACCAACTTCTATCATATGTAAGCCCTATATGTTTTGTCTCTCTGCCTTTAGCTTAACTAACAGAAAGCTGTTAAGAATAACTCCCCACTTTTTTTGTAGAGATGGAGTCTTCCTTTGTTGCCCAGGCTGGTCTTGAACTCCTGGGCTCAAGGGACCTTCCTACTTTGGCCTCCCAAAGTGCTGGGATTACAGGCGTGAACCACTGCACCTGGCCAGAATAACCGTTTTACTATTCCAAAAGTGATATATGCCAACTGTAGAACATTCAGAAAACAGTGAACAAAAAGAAGAAATATAGCATATTTCTTAATAATTCCATTAGTGAGAAATGAATATTTGGAATTATCTATTTTTGTTTTGTGTGATCTCAATAATGATAGATATATACATGAATAGGTAGCTAGATAAATTTAAAATAACAGTTATATAGACAATAATAGATATATAAACACAAATGGGATTATACTTTACATGTTGAGTTGTGATATGCTTTTTTAATCTAACAGTGTATCATGAACGTTTCCATGTAAGGAAATATTTCTCTGGATGTAGTAGAATTTATTTAACAAACAGTCCGAGCACAGTGGTCCATGCCTGTAATCCCAGCACTTTGGGAGGCTGAGGCGGGTGGATCACCTGAGGTCAGGAGTTTGAGATCAGCCTGGCCAACATGGCGAAACCCCTCCACTACTAAAAATACAAAAATTAGCCGGACGTGGTGGTGCACACCTGTAATCCCAGCTGCTCAGGAGGCTGAGGCTGGAGAATAGCTTGAACCCGGGAAGCAGAGGTTGCAGTGAGCTGAGATCGCGCCACTGCACTCCAGACCAGGCCACAGAGTGAGACTCCATCTCAAAACAAACAAATGAACAACAACAACAACAAACAAACAAACAAAACCGTGCTGGACATCTAGAGTGCTACAAAATTTTAACCTCTATAAGTAGTATCAAAATAAACATCTTTGTAAAAGCATATTTGTGCTTATCCATAATGATTTACTTAGGATAAATTCCGAGTGAGATTTTTTTTAAAAAGAGTATCAAATTTTATTTGATTTTATTATAAATCTTTTTGGTGGTGGTGTTGTTTTGAGACAAAGTCTTGCTCTGTCGCCCAGGCTGGAGTGCAACGGGACGAACTCAGCTCACGGTAGCCTCTGCCTCCCAAGTTCAAGCGATTCTCCTGCCTCAGCCTCCTGAGTAGCTGGATTACAGGGATTCGCCACCATGCCCAGCTAATTTTTGTATTTTTAGTAGAGACGGTTTTTCACCATGTTGGCCAAGCTGGTCTCGAGCTCCTGACCTCAGGTTATCCGCCCCCCTTGGCCTCCCAAAGTGCTGGGATTATAGGCGTGAGCCACCCAGCCCAGCCTTATTATAAATCTTAAGCCATTTATTTACCACTTACTTTTCTTAAAAAACACAAGCATGAGAATAAACTAAACACACCCCAGACTTACTAGCCCTTGCAGGACAGGAAGAGGCACTGGACAGAGAGCCTGCGAATGCTTTTCTTTTGTCTTTTTGAGACAGAATCTTGCTCTGTCGCCCCGGCTAGAGTGCAGTGGTGTGATCTCGCCTCACTGCAACCTCTGCCTCCTGAGTTCAAGCGATTCTCCTGCCTCAGCCTCTGAGTAGCTGGGATTACAGGCGCATGCCACAACACTCTGCTAATTTTTGTATTTTTAGTTAAGACAGAGTTTCATCATGTTGTCCAGCTGGTCTCAAACTCCTGACCTCAGGCAATCCACCTACCTCGGCCTCCGAAAGTGCTGGGATTACAGGCCTGAGCCACCATGCCCAGCCACAAATGTTTTTCTTTATACCTAACGTCCAAGCTTCCTCACACATTCTAGGGTTCCATGTTTTGTCACCTCTTACATGGGAAAGGAAGCTGGCTAGAAGATTCATGTGGAAGAAGGTCATAACAACTTTCTAGATATCTGATGCTAGTGGTTTCTACATTCTAGTTTGCAACTCTGAGACACAATATCAAATAAGCACTGTCAAATACCTACTCCCAACTACCCTTTATATTGTTATAAAATTGAAAATTGTCTTTGAAATTGTCTTGGGGACTGGTTACGTTCTCTCACTGTAGCTTTGGTGTATTCCAGAGCACAAACGCTGAAGTCCACATAGAGTCTCCTTGTTCTAGTATAAAAGTCTGTTTTAGGACAATCCCAGGTTCCTACAGTGTTTCTTTATCTCTCTGTAGTGTCTACTGGGTGTCGTATCCTTGGACAGGCTGGCCAAATGGCGGCACAATACACGGAACAACTGGGTCAACATCCCCACTGCCAAACTAGCTCCCCACTCAAACTGGACACTGCCCACAGCCAAGGCTGAGATATAGAAATCAGTGAGACCTTGACCTATCTTCATTCTGAAGTTGCACTCTTATGTAACCAGTCACTCCTTCACCAGTAATTAAATAGAGCTTTCAAAAGGGATTGGGCATGTTCCCAGGAAGCACCCTGGGCTGGAGCTGGAGGGTCCTGGTCTGCAGGCTCTAAAGGGGGCACTGGCAACATTGCTGTCTTCTGGGCACCCAGGATCTCACGAATTTCTCGTTCCATTGGTGGCCTGAGGTTGTGATTTGATTGTGGATCCTCTGCCTGAGAAATAACCCTGTCTACTCCAGCTTCCAATGTCCCTGACTGAACCTCACTCTGTCCCTGATCATTTCGCAATAGGCTTTTGTGCATGATAAGATTCCAATCCTGCTCATCCAGGTGTGTGGACATCGAATGCTCGGCTTTTCGCCTCGGGTTTTGGTAAGCTGGATTGGTGTCCACAGTGGCCAGGCAGCATCGACAGAAGTTGCCACACGGGCCTGGCTCTTAGCTGCTCCAGGATGAGAGCAATGAGCTGCGGGTTGCTGGAAGGCAGAGCCGGGATCATGGTGCCCGCGTTGCCTCTGTCTTGCCCATTGAGGGAAACCAAATATGGCTTCTTCTCCAGGACAGAGGTGGTGACAGGGGTGGAGGAGAAGGAGGCCAATAAGTGAGATTTCTGAGTCAAGGAATATGCAAAATGTTTTACATGCGTTGTCAAATTGCCCTTTAAAAAGAATTTAGAAGTGTAGTGTAGAAGAGTGTCACTTTCTCCTTGACCTTTCTGACACTGGACATTGGGGCTTTCAATATTTTTATTTTTTAGAGACTTGGGGAGAAGAGGTCTCTTTACTTTGCCCAGGCTGGCCTTGAACTCCCGGGTTCAAGTGATCCTCTGATTTCAGCCTCAGAGTAGCTTGAACTACAGCTCTGCACCACCATGCTGGGTTCAAGTGATCCTCTGATCTCAGCCTCAGAGTAGCTTGAACTACGGCTGTGCGCCACCATGCTGCCATAGCTATTATGGGGTTTTGATGAATACAAATTCTCGAAATTCCTTATTTTCTGTTTTCAAAGATCTTTGAAAGGAATGTTGAGAGAGACTTCATCAGGATCTGTTGGTAAAAGGAAACTGGACTTAAAAAGGACGGGGTTCTGAGGTCTAGAGAGGACACAGATGGGTTTATTTTTATTTATTTATTTTTTTTGAGACGGAGTCTGGCTCTGCCGCCCAGGCTGGAGTGCAATGGCCGGATCTCAGCTCACTGCAAGCTCCGCCTCCCGGGTTCACACCATTCTCCTGCCTCAGCCTCCCGAGTAGCTGGGACTACAGGCGCCCGCCACCTTGCCTGGCTAGTTTTTTGTATTTTTTAGTAGAGACGGGGTTTCACCGTGTTAGCCAGGATGGTCTCGATCTCCTGACCTCGTGATCCGCCCGTCTCGGCCTCCCAAAGTGCTGGGATTACAGGCTTGAGCCACTGCGCCCAGCCCAGATGGGTTTATTTAAGTTCACAGAGTAGAGCCAATGGACCATTACGGGAAACAGGTCATAAGAAAGTACCAGATTAGATTCATGGTCGACAGGATCACCAACCCAACTGGGGCTAGACTTAGAAATGAACTTTGGCTACAAAGCCAGAAAACTGAAGGGAGGTGGTAGAGAAGGTTTGAAACATGTGGATCATGCTAGAGTGGCCTAAAACATGGTATAACAAGGTGCAGTAGCTCTTGAATTAGTTGTGTAATTGAGAACATCAATTCCAGACTTAGACTGCCTGGGTTCACAGTAAGTGTTAGGGATTACTGTGATCATTATTTCTATTGACTACAGCATCATATACACATATCCACTGAATGGAAAAGGGTTTAGAAGTATTTAAGTGAGAATAATTACTTAACATTTTAATATAATTATGACCAGTTCAGTAAAGTGTAGAACAAAAATTGAACACATAGCCCTTGGGAAGAGGAGACAAAATTGTCATTTTGTATAAATGATATGATTGTGTATCTAGAAAACCTAAGAGAATTAATTCATGTTTAGTAATGAACTGTGTGACCTTAGGCAAATTATGACATCTCACTGGGCTTGCGTTTTGATCTACACATTAGGATAATAACTATAATTAATTTATAGGATTATTGTGAAAATTTGCTGAGAAAATACGTTTAAAACCTATGACATAGTGCCTGTCATTTGGCAACTGCTAAATACTATAAGATACAGGTGTACTTTTAAAAATCACTCTTATTATTTTTATTATGGCAGCTATAGGATGAATTTGCAAAAATAATTCCCTTAACTGTGTATCTTCTATAAACAGTTAAACCATGAAGGAGAGAAAAGTCTCATTTGTAATCAGAAAAAAAACATTTTTTAATTGAAAAAATTATAGAGACGAGGTCTCCCTGTGTTGCCCACGCTAGTCTTGAACTCCTGAGTTCAAGTGATCCTCCCACCTTGGTCTCCCAAAGTGCTGGGATTACAGGTGTGAGCCACCATCCAGGCTAAAAAGAAACTTACAGAATTATCAAGAATAATCTTTATAAAGAATACTAGACTGTATGAAGAGAACTCCAAAATCTACTCAGAGAAAAATAACAACTCGAATAAGCAAAGGAAACTATCATTTTCCTGAAAAGTTTCAATATTACAAAGATGTCAGGGTTAACAAAATTCAAATCAAATCTCAACCTAATTTTGGGGGGAGAAACTTTAATGATTCTAAATAAATCTCTCTGGATTAATGACTGGCAAATGAGATAATGGTAGTTAGCAAACTTTATTGTACAAGGGCTGGGTCAAGAAGAATAAAAATGTTCATAAGCCATGTTTCCCTCCTTTAACATAAAAACAGTTCCATGAATTTAATTTTTTAAAATCTTCATTCTTTTTTACTCTATTAAATAAAGGAACGCTAATGAGACAACGAGCATTTCTTTGTAGACATTACACTGTTAATAATCTGGATGTATTTGAGAGTTACGTATATTTTATCCCCAGCATTTCTGAATTTACTAAGGGACATTGAATACATTATCTTAGCTCATACCTGGAAGAGCCTTGTGAGGTTTTTGGTTTTGGGGGACAGGGTCTCGTTTTGTTGTCCAGGCTGGAGTGCAGTGACACCATCACAGCTCACTGCAGCCTTGAACTCCTGGGCTCAAGCGATCCTCCTGCCTCCCAAGTAGATAGGACTACAGGCGTGTGACGCCACACTCAGCTAATATTTTATTTTCTTATTTTTTGTAGAGACAGGGTCTCCCTATGTTGCCCTGGGTAGGTAAGTCTGTTTTATTATCAGTTCTAACGAGAGGGGGAAAAACCGACTCATGCAAAGAAACCTGACAAGGGGGCCGGGCGCGGTGGCTCAAGCCTGTAATCCCAGCACTTTGGGAGGCCGAGATGGGGGGATCACCAGGTCAGGAGATCAAGACCATCCTGGCTAACACGGTGAAACCCCGTCTCTACTAAAAAATACAAAAAACTAGCCGGGCGAGGTGGTGGGCGCCTGTAGTCCCAGCTACGCGGGAGGCTGAGGCAGGAGAATGGCGTAAACCCGGGAGGCGGAGCTTGCAGTGAGCTTAGATCCGGCCACTGCACTCTAGCCTGGGCGACAGAGCGAGACTCAGTCTCAAAAAAAAGAAAAAAAAAAAAAAAAGAAACTTGACAAGGGCAAAGAATGAGTCAACGGCAAGGGCAGGAATGCAGTCATGCCACTCAATATAAGGAACCACAGGTCCTGGGGAATACAGCGACGAGAAGGATGCGGCCTTCCTGGGTTTCTCGATGAGGGAGCCCCGCGCAGCACCGAGCATGCGCAGGCCTCAGGATCGCGGCGGGACTGGAACCGCAGGCGCGAGTCGCTGGCTCCCTGCGGCGCTCGGCGAAGGCTGGGCTCTTCCATCAGGCCTGGCCTTTGCCCCGCTGAGGCAAATCACTGTTGTCCTGGAGGTATCTTTCCCCCTTGCAACAGGTATGTTTTTGAAAGATTCCTGACCATGCTTCTTTAAGATAAGCTGGCGTGTGTTTCCTGAACCCTTCCCACCCCGAGGGGCGGGCGGGAGTCAACCCTGGAAGGAGGGGCGTAGTATAGATGCTCTTCCAGGCTGGAAGAGGAGAGGCAACTCCCGCCCCTGCTGCTGCGGTCACTGCAGGTAGCCTGAAAGAGCGAGGGAAAGGGATGGATGGTCAGATGTTCCTAATGTCTGTGTTTGGGCTGATCGCTGGGGCCGAGTAGGATGGAGTATCATTGTGCAGGCTGCTCTTGGTCCCCAACAAGTGTCACCAGGCTCGGAAGCTCCTGCAGGTCTTTTGGATGGAGGAAGACACAGAGGTGGCTGACTTGAGGACCAGGGGCCTTGTGGGTCCCCGGGGGCAAGAGCGAGAGGGCTTGATAGCAAAGGCTTGTGTGGCCCCAACAGGGGAGAGTTTTGGTGGAGGGTGTGGTATAGGCTCAGAGGGAGTGACTTTGTTGGAGACCGCCCGCTGGGCACTGACCAAGCCACGAATGATCCCAGCAGCAAATTTCACCCCCAACAGCAGCAGGGCAAACAGTACCCAGGCAGGCTTGGGGCATTGCCTCTGAGACCTGAGGAGGCCTGAGATACATACCACTCAGGAACGCTTTTATCCTATAGGCATCACAAGGATATAGTAAGTCCTGCCCTTTCTACCAGGTCAAGGAGGAGGAGACTAAATTTGAGAGATAGAGTATTTTACCTGAAAACATTTACTCAACCAGGTAAAGATTTTCATTAGCCCTAGTGGGAAGTTGAACCTCGAATGGACCAAATGTTTACGCTGAAACAAGCCTGTATAAATGGAAAGAAATGGAAATATTGTAATGAGATTAAATCTAGCCTTTCCCCTGCTACCTGGGAGGTGAAGAGGAGCAGGTGTGCTTCTAAATGAGCAAGCAAAGGGAAAATGCACTCTAAATTCTTTGCACATCTGGGTGGTGGTATGAGTAATTTTTCCAACTTGCTGCATCCTATGTCCTGTGTGTTGTATGAAGTGGAAGACTGCATTTAAGATTAAGTGGGCTGGCCGAGCCTGGAGGCTCACATCTGTAATCCCAGCACTTTGGGAGGCCGAGGTGGGCGGATCACTTGAGGTCAGGAGTTCCAGACCAGCCTGGCCAACATGACGAAACCCTATCTCTATTAAAAAAAAAAAAAAAATTAGCTGGGCATGGTGGTGGGTGCCTGTAATCCCAGCTACTCAGGAGGCTGACACATGACAGTTGCTTGACCCTGGGAGGCAGAGGTTGCAGGGAGCCGAGATCGTGCCACTGCACTCCAGCCTGGGCAACAGAGTGAGACTCAGTCTCAAAAAAAAAAAACCCAAAAATGAGCTACTCTGATTCGAGTGAGGTAGGATCCAGGGTCCTGACCAATCCCTGGGACATTTCCATGAAAGTATCTTTGCAGCACACCAAGGCGCCACCGGAAATGATCTGAAAACTACTGCCTTACATGTCACTCCACTCCCAGACCACTTCAACCTCCCCCATTTCCACCCATAATTACTTGGTGTTGAAAGCAGAAAGTCTGACATCAGCTTTTGGGTACAGAGTAAATCACAAACAGGACAGTATGGTAGGAGGAAACATACCAGCTAAATGTAAAGACATAGACATGGTTTAATTGATCTTCTTACAACATCCTAACTACCATTACTATTTGAACAAGTGCTTTGGGGCCAATGATTGTTGAAATATTATGACTTTCCATGATGTGAACATTCAGCCTCCTGGTCAGATCTGAGAGGCTAATGAGGAGGATTCTCTGGGTGAAAACATCCATTACCCATTAAGGCTGTGTGTTCGACATCTGAATGAGAGAGCAGGGTGGTCGAGAGGAAATTCTACAAGAAGTGACAGCAGCAAGCCTGCCAACAGACTGCTCTGAGCTGTTCCCATTCACCCGGTACAGCTGTCTAGAGGATTATGCCAATGAGGAGAGGGCCTTTTGTCACAAACCCTGTCCCATCTGACCATTTGTAAAGCTGCCTCATGAGACAGGGCTGGCGGAGGCTCTGCAGACATTCTGGTGACCCCCTCCTGGACAAAGCAGAACTTCACAAAGAGACTCTCAGAGTGGGAGGACTCTGTCCCACCTTGTGTAGAGCCCCTCTGAAAGTATAATTTTTCAATGGTTCATTATAAGCATACATGCCCTAGGTTAAAAAAAAAAATTAAACGGTACAGAAGGATTTATAATGAAAATCAACAGCTCTCCTCACAGTCCCCATCCCAAAAGGGAAAGTTCTTTTTAACTAGTTGAATCGTCTGTTTTTATTCTTATGGTGATTGCCTCATATCCTTAAATAATATGCTGACGCAGACATTGTTTTGCTTTGATTTATGTTTTTGTGAGACAGGGTCTTGCTCTATCACCCAGGCTGGAGTGAAGTGGCACCATCTTGGCTCACTGCAGCCTCGGCCTCTCTGGCTAAAACAATCTTCCCACCTCAGCCTCCTGAGTCGCTGGGAGTATAGCTGCGTGTCACCATGCCCGGCTAATTTTTGAATTTTTTTGTAGAGATCAAGTTTCATCATGTTGCCCAGGCTGGTCTCAAACTCCTGAGCTCAAGTGATCCACCTGCCTTGGCCTCCCAGAATGCTGGGATTACAGGCATGAGTCACCGTGCCTGGCAGTTGTTTCTTGATACAGTATTTTACAGTTTTGTTTTGTTTTTAGAGACAGGATCTTATTCTGTCATGCAGGCTAGAGTGCAGTGGCACAATCAGAGCTCACTGTGACTTTGAGATTCTTGAGCTCAATCCATCTTCCTACCTCAGCCTGATGGGAGGTTACAAGTGCCATCATCACGCCTGGTTAATTTAAAAAATAGTAATTTTTTTTTTTGACTGGGCGTAGTGGCTCATGCCTGTAATCCTAGCACTTTGGAAGGCTGAAGTGGGCAGATCACCTGAGGTCAGGAGTTCGAGACCAACCTGGCCAACACGGTGAAACCCCATCTCTACTGAAAAAAAATACAAAAAAATTCGCCAGGCGTGGTGACGCATGCCTATAGTCCCAGCTACTTGGGAGGCTGAGGCAGGAGAATTGCTTGAACCTGGGAGGCGGAGGTTGCCGTGAGCCGATACCGTGCCACTACACTCCAGCCTGGGTGACAGAGTAAGATTCCATCTCAAAATAATTAATTCATTAATTTTTTTTTGTAGAAATGGGGGTCTCATTATGTTGCCTCCAAGCCTCAAACAATCCTTTTGCCTCAAGCCTCCCACAGCCTTGGGATTAGAGGCATGCGGCACCTTGTTTGGCCTTAATATAGTATTTTTGGGAACTACCTATTGACTTTCTTTTTATGCAAAATGAAGATTTAGTACACCTTTACCCAGCCCCTTCTAACAATAGAATTATATTCTTATTTTGAATTCCTCTTTCCTTGCATTTATGATTTTAAATTAGCACCTTCATTTCTCATGATGTCGCCTGTTGACATTATCTCTTCCCATTTTCTTTCATCTCTTCTCTTTTTAAGTTTCTTTTTTCTTTTCTTTTCTTTATTTGTTTTGAGACAGGGTCTCGCTTTGTCTCAAAAAAACAAAACAAAAAACAGTTTGCTGGGATACATTCACAGACATTCCAATTCAGTAGGTCTGGGGTAAGGCCCAAGAATATACATTTCCAACAAGTTCTTCCGTGATGCTGGTGCTCTCAGTATGGGAATCATACTTTGAGAACCACTGGCCTAAGGGAAGCATGGCCACTGCAGTAATTGGGATATTGCTTTGGCTACTTTAGGAAGTTTCTGGATTGTTTTGTTTTGCTTTTTGAGATGAAGTTTTACTCAGTTGCCCAGAGTGCAGTGGCACGATCTTGGCTCACTGCAACTTCTGCCTCCTGGATTCAAGCAATTATCATGCCTCAGCCTCCGAAGTAGCTGGGATTACAGCTGCCCGCCACCACACCTGGCTAATTTTTTTATTTTTAGTAGAGATAGGATTTCACCATGTTGGCCAGGCTGGTCTCAAACTCCTGACCTCAGGTGATCCACCCGCCTTGGCCTCCCAAAGTGATGGGATTACAGACATGAGCCAGAGCACCCGCCACTACTTTATTTATTTATGAGACAGAGTCTTACTGTGTCACTCAAGATAGAGTGCAGTGGCACAATCTCGGCTCACTGCAACCTTCATCTCTCGAGTTCAAGTGATTCTCATGCCTTAGCCTCTTGAGAGATGGGATTACGGGTGCCTGTCACCACACCTGGCTAATTTTTGTATTTTTAGTAGAGATGGGGTTTCGCCATGTTGACCAGGCTGGTCTCGAACTCCCGACCTCAAGTGATCTGCCTGCCTCAGCCTCCCAAAGTGCTGGGATTACAGGTATGAGACCATGCCCAGCCCCTGCCACTACTTTAATAGTCACCAAAATAAATAGAATGGACCGGTCTGTCAGGTAGAATTCCTAGCTAGCTGACAGTGTAAGAGGATAGAGAGGCTGAGCATCAAGAGAATGTCCTGGGTCCCCAGGCTCCTTCTATCCATGGCTCTGTCATCCCCTTGGGAATTGCCCTCATTCTCAAGTTTAAAGCGGACCCACTACCACCGAATCTTCATGCTAGCCAGAACGGAGGAATTGAGCCAGTGGAGAGCACACAACTTCTTTTAAAGAAAAATTTACAAATCGCCCACATCATTTCCACTCATATCCTGTTGGCCAGAACGTAGTAACATGGCCACACCTAGGTGCAAGAGAGGATGGGAAAAGTTGCTTCTAGCTTGGTGATTACGTGTCAAGATACGATTTAGAGAAGTTCTATCATAGAAAGGAGGGAGGGGGAGATGGATATTGAGGGGCAATTAACAATCCCTGCTGCAGTGGTTCCCTTCTCCTTTCCAGTAGTTGTTCAGATGTGCACAGGATATAGTTTTAGCCAATGAGACAGGAGAAAATGCCTACTAGGGGCTTCCGGCAAGTTTTCCTTTCTCTAAGGGAGATAGAATATTTTCTTTGGGATTCTGCCATGTTGGATATGAACCCTGAAAGAGCGTGTGCATCTTGTTACCATGAGGGGAGCCTGCCTTTGGATGAGTGAAGATGGCAGAAAGAAAGATGTAGCCTTTTGGCCGGAACCGCCATCTTCCAGTAACTTGTCAAAATGACAAACACAAAAGGAAAGAGGACAGGCACCTGATATATGTTCTCTAGGCCTTTTAGAAAACATGGCGTCGTTCCTTTGGCCACGTAGATACGAATCTGTAAGAAAGGTGATAGTGTAGACATCAAGGGAATGGGTACTGTCCAAAAAGGAATATCCCGCAGGTGTTACATTGGCAAAACTGGAAGAGTCTACAATGTTCCCCAGCATGCTGTTGGCATTGTGTTAACAAACAAGTTAAGGGCAAGATTCTTGCCAGATAATTAATGTGCGTATTGAGTACATCAAGTACTCTAAGAGCCGAGATAGTTTCCTGAAACGCTTGAAGGAAAATGGTCAGAAAAAGAAAGAAGCCAAAGAGAAAGGTACGCAGGTTCGGCGGAAGCGCGGGGCTGCTCCACCCGGGGACGCACACTGCATGAGAACCAATGGGAAGCAGCCTGAGCTGCTGGAACCTATTCCCTATGAATTCATGACTTCATAGGTGTAAAAAAAAAAAAAAAAAAAAAAAAAACCTCTGGACTGTAAAAAAGAAAAAGAAAAAACAAAAGAAGGATGTAAAGAACCCACGCACTTGAAGAATCAGATACTGAATGAACCAGTCAACTGAAGCTTTCCTGCCTATAAAGCTCTTGTTATGTCAGATAGTAAATGTCTTATTTTTAAGTCTTCTTGGTTTGGTTTTCCTGCTGCTTGCAGTCAGATTATCCTAATAAGGTGGCTTTCTACTTGTCTTCCTGTCTTTCTTTCTTTCTTTTTTATTTTTGCATTGTTGGTATCTTTCTATTATTACAATATCTCAAACTTAGTGTAAGATTTTGAAAAATACTCAACTCTCTGTTTTCCTCAAGATAACTTCCTCCTACCGCCTTTGTTACTTGCTGCCTTGATCTGCTGCACAGCTGTCACCCAGGGACTTCCCTTGATTACTTACCTCATTTGAAACCACTGTTTCCTGGATCCTGGTGTCTTTTCCTTGGTTTACTCTTTTGTATTCTTGAGGCATATTGCCAAGTAATTTGCAAAGAAAAGAAAACGTGGGAAGTGAATTTTCTGAGCCCTTGCACACTGGGTCCTGCAGGCGGATTGGCTTCCTTCTCAGATATGGTCTCTCCATGCATCCCTCTGGCTGGAATTCCCTTTATAGAGGAAACAAAATTTTATCTCTACCCTTTTAGGGTTTTGTGGCTGAGCCTGGGAATTAAATTGACATAAGCTGTAGCAATGGAAGAAAAGCATGCACATTTATTTACTGCAAGTTTTACACGGCATGGGAGCCTTCAAAAGGAAATGGAGACTCAAGGAGGCAGTTAGAGATAAACACAGAGATACTGAATTAGACAACGCAAAGTAAATTGTGAAAATGTGACACGTCAAAGGAGCTTGAGCTAGGGTGGTTCGTTGAATAGAGAAGTGGCTAGGAGGATAAGGATTAGTCTAACACGGTTTGTCGGTACAGATTTTCCTTGGCCTCAACTTCTTATCCTTGATGATGATAAGAGTGGTATTTTCCTTCCAGTACAGGGAGGATATTTGTCACACAGGAATTTAATCATCTGCTTTTAATAAACAGTAGGAAGGTCAGAATGATCTTGTTCTTGCTGTTTTTTTCAAGACCCTTAACTCAAAAAAGTCTGTTTGCCAGAGTGGCATATTTATTTATTTATTTATTTATTTATTTTTTTTTTTGAGACGGAGTCTCGCTCTGTCGCCCGGGCTGGAGTGCAGTGGCCGGATCTCAGCTCACTGCAAGCTCCGCCTCCCGGGTTCCCGCCATTCTCCTGCCTCAGCCTCCCGAGTAACTGGGACTACAGGCGCCCGCCACCTCGCCCGGCTAGTTTTTTGTATTTTTTAGTAGAGACGGGGTTTCACTGTGTTAGCCAGGATGGTCTCGATCTCCTGACCTCGTGATTCGCCCGTCTCGGCCTCCCACAGTGCTGGGATTACAGGCTTGAGCCACCGCGCCCGGCCATTTATTTATTTCTTTTTCTTTGAGACAGAGTCTCGCTGTGTCACCCAGGCTGGAGTACAGTGGCACGATCTTGGCTCACTGCAACCTCTGCCTCCTGGATTCCAGCGATTCTCCTGCCTCGGCCTCCCAAGTAGCTGGGATTACAGGCATGTGCCACCACGCCTGGTAATTTTGTATTTTTAGTGGAGACAGGGTTTGTCCATGTTGGTCAGGCTGGTCTTGAACTCCCGACCTCAGGTGATCCACCTGCCTCGGCCTCCAAAAGTGCTGGGATTACAGGTGTGAGCCACTGTGCCCAGCCTGAGTGGCATATTTTGAGTTCCTTCACCTCCACTGTGTTTCTCTAGTTATCACTTCCTTCTCTGTCTTCTAGAAGTTTATTGAAAGATTTAGATCGGTGATCATCATTAGGTCTTCCTTTTCTCTTAATTGCCCTTTGCCCTTAGATTCTGCCCTTTTAATTTCTTTACTATCATTTTAATGGGATCTCAGAAGGATGATCACATAAATAATATGTCATTCCCCCATATTGAATGACAAGTTTTATCCCTTTCTAATGAGACTAATACATAATTCATACTTTGAACCTGAGTCATTAGGTTGGATAATTCACATTACAGTACTCTTGGAAAGACTATAATTTTACTACTTCTAAAAATATATTTTTTTAGCATATAATTAAAAGAATAAACTTTTTATAGGGAGTTTTCATTCACCACATTTCTTGTGTGGGATACTTCCTTTCCAGAGTGTTCTTTAAATTAGGGGACTAGAGTTTCTTTGGCTGAACAAAACTGTACAGCACATAAATAAAATGGTTGTCTATTTCCCATTTACTATGAATAACTCATTTTTTTTATCATTACTGCCAAAAATGTTACTGAACATCCAGGTCACTATAAGTTCGGATTTATAGATACTATTTTTTTAAATTATTGAAAATAAAAAAAAGCTCTTAATTTCCATGACCACATAAAATAATATTAACGGACCACTTAAATGAGCTCATATATACGGGTTGTAAATTAGTATTTTTTGAGAACCTTTGTGCCCCATAACTTTTGTATATTCACCAATCACCAATTGATGCCCTCAATAATCTTTTTTTTTTTTGAGATGGAGTCTTGCTATGTTGCTCAGGCTGGTCTCTAACTCCTGGGCTCAAATTATCCTCCTGCTTCAGCCTCCCGAGTAGCTGGGATTACAGGCATGCACCACCATGCCCTGCTAACTATCTTATGAAGATCTTACTTCTATCATGTTGCTGAGGAAGCAGGCTACCCTAATTACCTTGTGTAAAGTCACATAGGAAGGAATTGACTCGGTTGGGGTTAATTTCCACTTCTGCTGGACCTCAAAGCCTGTGCCCTTTGTACTACGTCATAGACCCAAAGACAGGTGGGTACATCTGTTCCCATGTGTTTTTATTCCTCAGGATTGTGATAGCAAAATATCACAGCTGGGTGGCTTCAGAACACAGAAATTTATCATCTCATAGTTCTGGAGGCTGGAAGTCTGAAATTAAGGCGTTGGTAGGGCCATGCTCTTTCACTGGCTCTAGGGAGAATCTGTTCCGTGCGTTTCTCTTAGCTTCTGGTGTCACAAGCAGTGCTTGTCTTGTAGCTGCATAACTCTAATCACTGCCTCTGTGGTCACATGACATTCTTCCTGTGTGTGTCTGTCTTCACATGGTTATCGTCCTGTACCAGTCATAGTGGGTTAGGAGGCTTTCCCGGTCCAGTATGATCTCATGTTAACCAATTCGATCTTCAGTGACCCTGTTTCCAAATAAGGTCACATTCTGAGGTTCTGGGGATTAGGATTTCAACATATATTTTTTGGGGGGGCACAATTCAACCACAACACCATCTTAATTGGGTTTCCTTCTCTAAAAGGACTCAATTTCAATCACTTACTGATGAATAAATATATGATCAGCTAAACATTCTCAAAATTAACTTATATAAATACCTACACAATTTCCTAAAAGAAGAGTAAAATTCCTTTTGAAGGAAACCTGATGTTTTCATCTTGAATCTGTATTGGAATCATGTCATTGAAATATTTCACCCTAGTGGATGATTTTTATTTTGAGTTAAAATTTTGCAAAGATTGAAATGTACCCAGGAGTTACTGTTATCACATTAGAAGTAACAGAATCACATTCATTCCTAACAAGCCTAGTCTCACAGACAAGTAGTGTAAGAGTATTGAACAGGCCGGGCGCGGTGGCTCACGCCTGTAATCCCAGCACTTTGGGAGGCCGAGACGGGCGGATCACGAGGTCAGGAGATCGAGACCATCCTGGCTAACACGGTGAAACCCCGTCTCTACTAAAAATACAAAAACTAGCTGGGCGAGGTGGCGGGCGCCTGTAGTCCCAGCTACTCGGGAGGCTGAGGCAGGAGAATGGCGGGAACCCGGGAGGCGGAGCTTGCAGTGAGCTGAGATCAGGCCACTGCACTCCAGCCCGGGCGGCAGAGCGAGACTCCGTCTCAAAAAAAAAAAAGAAAAAGAGTGTTAAACAACGCATCGTGGGAAAAACTAGATCTTTTTAGAGTGTAAGGATTTCTTTGTAGTGCTTCCCTCTTTGTAGAATCTGAAGAAAAACAGTAACTAAAATCAGTGTGGAGTTCACCTCAAGGCTGAGTTTAATTACTGTCTTTTAAGTATTTACAATACTATTGTTTGATTGCAGATGGCTCTTCCAGAAATGTCGAGCTGCCCATTATGACTGGATGTACCTACTGTATACTAATATTTTCTTTCTGTTAATAGATAGCAGATTATCTCACATATACAAACAGGATTATTTCATATATGTAAATATTTACAGGCTGTTATTTGTTATTCAGATATCTACTGTATTCCTTATAAAAATGAATGTCAGCAAAAGCTGAATTCCCCTGGTCGAAACAGTGATCTCTCTGGGCTATAGCACAGGGCCCCTCTCAGATGTCTAAAACCATCAAGAGTGACAAAGTCGTACTTTCAAAAAGGTACATATTTACATATGACTTGAATACATAATTTTCCCTCTAGTTGCAGTTCTGTTACTTCTGTGGTTTCATTTCCCTTCACTTACTATCGATCACCGTCCCCCATCATCCACAAAGATAGCCTGAGTATAAGGTAATATCATTTTCTGGTTATACACATTTCTCTTCTAAAATTCAGGATATATGGTAGTTCATGTATTTAATAAAAGTAACCTGAATGTTCCCCGGGTTCTCCAGCTTTCAACGTGCTTGTGGGCGTATGTATGCACTTGGGTATGTGTATGTGGCCAAGGGAACGCTTCTATTTAAAGCCTATACAAAGCAGCTGAAACTCCCACCCTACTTGTCTGCAGCAAGTCCAATTTCCTCCACAGCCGTTTCTGAGTCTCCTTCAGGGTGGGTGAAGGTTGCTTCTCTTTTTCACACTTGCTTTTTTTTTTTTTTGAGACAGAGTCTCACTCTGTTGCCCAGGCGGGAGTGCAGTGGCATGATCTCAGCCCAGTGCAACCTCCACCTTCCAGGTTCAAGTGATTCTCCTGCCTCAGCCTGCAGAGTAGCTGGGATTATAGGCGCCCACCACCACACCTGGCTAATTTTTGTCTTTTTAGTAGAGATGGGATTTTGCCATGTTGGCCAGGCTGGTCTTGAACTCCTGATCTCAGGTGATCCGCCCACCTTGGCCTCCCAAGTTGCTGGGATTACAGGCGTGAGCCGCCACGCCTGGCCCATCCTTTTCACACTTTCATTCTGGTTATCTTGTCTCAGATCTTATATTCCCACACCTCAAGGCTTCTCTGCTATTCACCTCTGGCTGTTTCATAACCATTTCTCAGCCTGCTACCCTTCTCCCTAACCCTTTGCCTCCTACACTAGGTGCAGAGTCATGTGCCTTATTTCTCAAAGGATGGAAGGCAGGGCTGCCATGTTTAGGACTTTACATGGGTAGAGATGAGCACAAGGGAACTGTTCTTCACAAAAGGGAACCTTAAGTCTGGATATCTATTATCACTGCTAGTGCCACCCATTGGCCACACTCCTTCAGTTGAAATCCCCTTGGGCCATCTGTTTTCCATCCCCAGCCTACCACTTTGTTATTCAGGCTCAGTTCCTCCTTTTCATCTCCCTCACTTCTACCACTTTCAGGTACAAGAAGCAAAAATCTTGTAGAAATTATAAAGAAAATCTCTGCTCAAGACAAAGACACTCCCTGCCTTAGTGCATTTTTTGTTGCTTTAACTGAATACCTAAGACTGGTAATTTATAAAGAAAAGAAACTTATTTCTTATAGTTCTAGAGGCTGGAAAGTCCAAGAGCATTGCACCAGCCTCTGGTGAGGGCCTTCTTGCTACATGATAACATGAAAGAGAGCATCACATGGTGAGAAGGCACGAGGGTGAGTGTCATCTGAGGCTTCTCTTCTTCTTCTTGGGTAGCCACCAGTCCTATTGTGGGGCCTCCACCCTGATGACCTTCTTTAATCCTAATTGCCTCTGAAAGGCCTCCCCTCCAATCAGCATTTGAATTGGGGGATTAAATTTCCAACACATGAAGTTTGAAGGGCACATTCAAACCACAACATTCTGTGCCTTTACATTATTGAAAATTATATTAATGACAGCATTATATTATTAAACAACACCTGCCATCTCAGTCTGAAATATGTGCATTCAGATTATTCAACTGCTAGCCGTCCTTAAGAAAAATGAACTGAAAGGGCTCAGAAAAGGTCCCTTCTAGAACAAAATAAAAATATCTTCCAAACTTCTACTTCAGAATGCAGGCACCACTCCAGTTTTAAACTAGCACTTTAAAATTCTTTCTGCTATTGAAATTTTTTTTCTTTTTTTTTAGATTTTCACTCTTGTCACCCAGGCTGCAGTGCAATGGTGTGATCTTAACTCACTGCAAACTCTGCCTCCTAGGTTCAAGTGATTCTCCTGCCTCAGCCTCCCGAGTAGCTGGGATCACAGGTGCCCACCATCATGCCTGGCTTATTTTCTATTTTTAGTAGAGACAGGGTTTCACCATGTTGGCCAGGCTGATCTCAAACTTCTGACATCAGTTGATACACCGGCCTCAGCCTCCCAAAGTGCTGGGATTACAGGCGTGAGCCACAGTGCCCAGTCTCTGTTACTGAAATCTTTCAACAATATCTATTAAAGATCTCTTATGGGTTATGTATTACCATATCAGTGACATGAGAGATCCCAAAGAACAGGGACTTTTTCTGGCCTCCAGAGGATCCATCACATAAGACCACTCACTGAATTTGGATTCTAGTGCTGGCTGTGTTATGTGGTGGCTAAGTGACCTTGGACAAGTCACCTAAGCTCTCAGAACTTTAGTTATCTCACCTATAGAATGAGGAGAATAATACTAGCCTCAAAGTGCTTTGGGGTTTTGTAAGAAATAAGTGAGAACATTTGTTAAAAAAAAGTAAGGACTTATACAACTGTGTGCAAATATACGCTGTTGTCAGTACTAAATCTTGGTTTACTCTAAGAAGTTCTTCTGATGGGCAGACATATCGTGATAAGTATTTTTTATGGATTCCAGGATGTTTCTTGAAGCTGGTTAGAAACTGGAAAGAAGAAAGGGGGACTTTTTGAAGGTAGAGTCACTCATAATATCTCTGCCCAGTTCCCCAACGTTATGTCAGACTTCTGGGCAGATTGGGGTATTATAATTGTATTAGTCAGTCAGGATTCTGCAGAGAAACAGAACCAATAGGAGGCAGATATAGATAAAGATGCAGCTGTAGATATAGATGGGATACAGAGATTTATTATAAGAAATGGGCTCACATGATAAGGAGGTTGAGAAAAGTCCCATGATCTTGCCGTCTGTAAGCTAGAGACCCAGGAAAGTGGGTGGTGCAATTCCAGTCTTACTCAGAAGGCCTGAGATCCAGGGAATCCCACGTTGTAAATCCCAGTCCAGGGGCAGGAGAAGACCTCCCCCAACTCAAGTAGCCAGGCTGGAAGCAAAATGGGGCAAATTCTTCCTTCCTCCACCTTTTGTTCTTTTCAGGCTGGAAATGAATTGGATGGTGCCCACCCACATTAGAGAAAGCAGTCTACTTTACCAAGTCCACAGATCCCAATGTTGATCTCGGACGGAAATACCCTCATAGGCACACCCAGAACAATATTTATTTATTTATGTTATTTTTTTTTGAGATGGAGTTTCACTCTTGTCACCCAGGCTGGAGTGCAATGGCGTGATCTCAGCTCGCTGCAACCTCTGTCTCCTGAGTTCAAGCGATTCTCCTGCCTCAGCCTCCCAAGTAGCTGGGATTACAGGCACCCATAACCATGCCCGGCTAATTTTTGTATTTTGTAGAGACAGAGTTTCACCATGTTGGCCAGGCTGGTCTCGAACTCCTGACCTCACGTGATCTGCCCACCAGGGCCTCCTAAAGTGCTGGGATTACAGGCGTGAGGCACCATGCCTAGCCCCCCAGAACAATACTTAATCTGAGCACTCCTGGTGCAATTAAGTAATTTTAAGACATGTGAAATTAACTATCACAATAATAAACTAAAAGGGGAGGCCAAAGAGCAAACTTTCAAGTGTGTGCCTTGTATGAAAACTGGAGCTCCAGCTGTGCACGGTGGCTCACACCTGTGATCCCGGCACTTTGGGAGGCCAAGGTGGGTAGATAACTTGAGGCCAGGAGTTCAGGATCATCCTGGGTAACACAGGGAAATCCGTCTGTACTAAAAATAGAAAAAACTAGCTGGGCATGGTGGCGCACGCACACAATCCCAGCTACTCAGGAGGCTGAGGCATGAGAATCGCTTGAACCCAGGAGCTAGAGGCTGCAGTGTGCTAAGGTCTCACCAGTGCAGTCCAGCCTGGGTGACAGAGCAAGACCCTGTCTAAAAAAAAAAAAAAAAAAAAAATCAATAAAATAGAAAAAAAAAAAATAATAAAAGAAAGAAAGAAAACTGGAGCTCTGGTCTCCTGGGTAACAGCTGGGTTCCTCGATTCAAAATCTTGTCCTGACACTAGCAGCAAGACCTTGGCCAAGCTACTTAAACTTCATCTATCTCAGTCTCATAATTTGTCACATGTGCACCCAATCACACCTTTTTCATAGTGTTTCTGTGAGGAGTCAATAAGCTAATACACCTAAGGCTTTGGGAGGGTGCATGACAATGGCATAATGCAACAAATGTTAACCACTATTTTATCCAAACAGCCTGAAGATAGAGCTCATCCCAGTCTGGGGGAGACTTTTCCCTTCCCCTTAAGCTCAGGATGCTTAACTTAAACCTTTGAATTTGATCATTGGACCTTATGCTTCTGCCAGCAAATGGTGGGAACTAATCCCCACAATTATTCTCTTCTCACTACCTAGTTATTTCTTTAAATGCAAGCACTCCTATATTTATTGATTACTATTGCACTTGTATAAATACCTTAGTTTTTATTCACTCTCTCCTCACAGTTTGTTTTTCCGACTCTCTGCTGTCATTGTGGTTCCGTCGGCAACAATACTCGACTTGTGTCTTCACTAGAGAGGGCCAGAGAAAGAGAGAGAATTGTCTTCCAGACAATGCTCTTATTGAACATCCTCAAACACTGTGTGTGTGCCTGTTTCTGTTGCTTTGTTGACTCATATCCACCTTGTGGCTTGCCTTCTTTCGTAGACTTTCTTCCCTGTTCCATCTAATCAATGGTTTTCCAGTTTGTGTTTATGGAATGTATTCCTTCCTTATCCACAAACATCTACCTCCACAACCTCAGAATGCATGTGGGTGTGACTGTCAGTAGCAAACAGTAGAGGCATTGTGTCTTGGAGCCAACTTATAAGCATAGGAGGTCCTGGGACCTAAGCATTTCGTTTAGTTCCAAATATGAAAAGCTAGTATCTTTGTGGAACGATCTCAGAACTCTCTGGGGTGAGCAAATGGGAAAGGTCGATAGGCAGTTACAGGTTGAACCTGTTTGGTTTCTTTTTGCTGGAGCAAGGTGAGCACCGTTTAGGGTTTGCTTTCTCTGCTCTGAAGTTTCAGAGCTTCCATGGTGAACTTGGAGGTGAACGAGGTAACTGAGATCAACATTTCGCTCTATCTAAGCAGGGGGCTACTTTGTAAGCCAGACGATCAGCCTAGTATTCTAGCCGAGAGAGGAAAGTTCTCCAAAAGTCAGAGATACTTGGGAAAGCATCACCTTCCCTAGGCCAACGTACTTAGTAAGCTTAAGAATCATAAACCAGCTCCGTGGAACCCGAAAAAGGCAGCTAACTCTGCTACCAAATATTTTTACCAAAATATAAGAGTCAGGGCCGGGCGCGGTGGCTCAAGCCTGTAATCCCAGCACTTTGGGAGGCCGAGACGGGCGGATCACGAGGTCAGGAGATCGAGACCATCCTGGCTAACACTGTGAAACCCCGTCTCTACTAAAAAATACAAAAAACTAGCCGGGCGAGGTTGCGGGCGCCTGTGGTCCCAGCTACTGGGGAGGCTGAGGCAGGAGAATGGCGTGAACCCGGGAGGCGGAGCTTGCAGTGAGCTGAGATCTGGCCATTGCACTCCAGCCTGGGCGACAGAGTGAGACTCCGTCTCAAAAAAAAAAAAAAAAAAAATATATATAAGAGTCTATCATGTGTCTGTCTGCTCTGAGATCTCTCTACCTCTGGTTCTTGACACCGATGCTGAGAAGTCTATGTTTTCTTGCCTTTCTTTCCTGTTTCTAGAATTCTTTTGATGATCTCAATTTCCCTTTTTTTCTTTTTTCTTTTTGTTTTTCTTTTTAGATAAGGTCTCGCCCTGTTACCCAAGCTGGAGTGCAGTGGCACAGTCTTGGCTTACTGCAGCCTCAATCTCCCAGGCTCTAGCCATCCTCCTACCTCAGCCTCCTGAGTAGCTGGGACTATAGACACGTGCCACACACCCAGCTAATTTTGTATTATTTGTTAGATATGAGGTTTCGCCATGTTGCCTATGCTGGTCTCGAACTTCTGGGCTGAAGCTGTTCTCCTACCTTGGCTTCCCACAGTGCTGGGATTACACGTTTGAGCTACTGTGCCCTGCCCTTTATCCGCTTTTAAACTTCATATTACCTTCTAATCATTAAAAATGCACATTATATTCATTTAACATAAGATGCATTTAGAATTTTATTGCGCTTTTTTTTTTTTTCACTTAGTGTATTTTGGGAATTTCTCCATGTAATCAAAATCTTTTGAAAATTTAACTCTTGGCTGGGCGTGGTGGCTCATGCCTATAATCCCAGCACTTTGGGAGGCCTAGGTGGGCAGATCACCTGAGGTCGGGAGTTCAAGACCAGCCTGACTAACGTGGAGAAACCCCATCTCTACTAAAAATACAAAATTAGCTGGGCGTGGTAGCACATGCCTGTAATCCCAGCTACTCGGGAGGCTGAGGCAAAAGAATTGCTTGAAACCGGGAGGCGGAGGTTGTGGTGAACCGAGATGGTGACATTGCACTCCAGCCTGGGCAACCAGAGCAAAATTCTGTCTCAAAAGAAAAAAAAGAAGAAAAAAAGAAAAGAAAATATAACTCTTGACAATTATTTAATATCACAACATGTAGTATAATTGCTTAACCACTCTTTTTTTGACATTTAGATTGTCATTTTTTTTAAGACTTGAAGTCTTTGCCTGCCTGTATCAAAACATTTCATGTACCCTATTAAATATATATACCTACATTTACCCCAAAACATTAAAATTAAAAATAAAAAAAAATAGAGTCAGGTTTCACTATGTTGCCCAAGCTGGAATCCAACTCCTGGGCTCAAGCAATCCACCCATCTAGCTTCCTGAGTAGCTGGGACTACAGGTGCGTGCTGCCAAGCCTGGCCTGTCACTTTTCGATACTGATCTCATTCAGATGTTGGCTGGCTTTGTCATCTGCATGAGATGACTCTTGGCAAGTCCTCTGCCGGCTATCACGCAAAATCCAATAAAGTCATATTAACAGATTAATGAAATCGTGCATTCAGGCATGTCTGTGTTGAAGGCCAGTGGTTTTCACTAATATTCACATCTTCTTTTTTTTTGTTTTTTGTTTTTCTGTTTGACCGTGAGGATACTTATTGAGGTTTTATTGGGTGCAGGGAGAAGGGCTGGATGACTTGGGATGGGAGTAGAGACCCCTCCTCTGGGATCCTGCAGCTCCAGGCCCCCATGGGTGGGGTGAGGGCCGGGGACCTAGGAACATTCTGTGTGGGCCATTGTCTTCTCCATGGTGCGCCCCTTATGCATGGCCCAGCAGCTGTAGCTGCGGGATCTTCACTGTTCAGGCATCAGGCTCAGGTAGCTGCTGGCCGCATACTTGTTGCTCTGTTTGGAAGGCTTAGTGGTCTCCATGTCCTGGGTGATGATGATGCTGTCTGCCTTCCAGGCCACTGTCATGGTGCCCAGGTAGAAGTCACTCATGAGACACACTAGGGTGGCCTTGTTAGCTTGGAGCTCCTCAGAGGAGGGTGGGAACAGAGTACAAAACGGGGAGCCTTGGGCTTGCCTAAGACAGTGAGCTGGGTCCTGCTGCCAAACACGTGCGACAGTGAATGATGCTTGGATTGAAACCCTTAGGGCCAGAACCTGGGGCCAGTCCAGGAGCTGGGCTGGAGCAGAAACAATCATGGTGGAAGGGGAAACAAACATGTCCTTCTTCACATGGCAGCAGGAGAGAGAATGAGCATTCACATCCTCTTCTAAGGAGACTTCTGCCTCTAATAAGCCCTCTCATACCACTCACAACTGATTGGACCAAGGATGGACACCTGACCCAAGACAGGCCAGATACTGTGGTGTGGGCCAGTGGGAAAAGGTAAACTGGGTCACAAAGAGGAACCATTAGAGTAAGAGGCAGCTACCCTAGGGAACCAGAGATGAAAACATGCAAAGAAAAGCTTTGAGGGAGAAACCACGGCTGGAGAAAGACTGGAGATTACAACTCCCAACCTGGCTCTGCCAGCTGGTTTTGTCCCTCAGCTTTGTTGAGCTGTAATTGACAAAGAAAAGTTTTATGTGTTTAAAGTATAATGCGATGTTTTGATATACATCATGAAATACATCATGAAATGATTGCCGTAATCAAGCTGATTAACAATACGATCTTACCTCACATAGCTACCATTTGTGTGGTGTGATGAGAATATTTAAGATCCACTCTCTTTGCAAATTTCAAGTGCATAATATGGTATTGTCAACCATAGTCAGCAGGCTGTACATTAGATCTCCAGAACTTACCCATTTTCTAACGAAACTTCATACCTCTTGACCAATATCTCCCATTTTTCCCACCCCCCAGCCCCTGGCAACCACTCTTCTACTCCCGGGCTCCTATGAGTTTGACTCTGTTAGATTCCTCATATAAGGGAGATCATGGGACATTTCTGTGTCTGGCCTACTCTACTTAGCATAATATCCTCCAGGTTGTCACAAATGATGGGATTTCTTTCCTTCTTAAACTCCAGTAACACTCCATTGCACATATATACCACATTGTCTTCATCCATTTATTCATCCACATTTGTACAGGTCGTTTCTGTACCTTGGCTATTGAAACATATGCTGCAATAAACATGGGAGTGCAGATATCTCTCTGCGAAACTGCTTTCATTTCCTTTAAATTCTGCCACTTGATCTTGAGGAGTTGACTAACTCCTTAAACCTCTGTTCTCAGCTGGGTGCAGTCGCTCACACCTGTAATCCCAGCATTTTGGGAGGCTGAGGCAGGTGGATCACCTGAGGTCTGGAGTTAGAGGCCAGCCTGACCAACATGGAGGAACCCCATCTTTACTAAAAATACAAAATTAGCTGGACGTGGTGGTGCATGCCTGTAATTCCAGCTACTCGGGAGACTGAGGCAGGAGAATCGCTTGAACCGGAGGTGGAGGTTGCAGTGAGCCGAGAGTGAGGCATTGCACTCCAGCCTGGGCAACAAGAGCGAAACTCCGTCAAAAAAACCCAAACAGACAAAAAACAAAAAACAAAACCTCTGTTCTCATCTGCAGAAGATTAGAGATAGTGTACATAAAGTATATATAACACAACAGTACCTCACTAAATGGTGGCTATATTACACATGAAAGTATTTTTTTTTTTTTTTTTTTTTTTTTTTTTTTTTTTTTGAGACGGAGTCTCGCTCTGTCGCCCAGGCTGGAGTGCAGTGGCCGGATCTCAGCTCACTGCAAGCTCCGCCTCCGGGGTTCACGCCATTCTCCTGCCTCAGCCTCCTGAGTAGCTGGGACTACAGGCGCCCGCCACCTCGCCCAGCTAGTTTTTTTTTTTGTATTTTTTAGTAGAGACGGGGTTTCACAGTGTTAGCCAGGATGGTCTCTATCTCCTGACCTCGTGATCCGCCCGTCTCGGCCTCCCAAAGTGCTGGGATTACAGGCTTGAGCCACTGCGCCCGGCCGAAAGTATTTTTTTAAAAAAGAAAAATACTAAAAAATCTTGTGAAATCATCACTTATAATAAAGAATGGCGTACATAGAGGAAGTAAAAAATTTATACAACACAAAAGCAAGGTTTTGAGCTCTTAAGATGTAGTCTGTTTTAATCACCCGTGTTTATACTCAGTACTTAGCTCAGCGCCTAGCAAATGTTTAAGTGCTCAATACGTGTGTATTGCTTTCAATGAATAGCTTCAAATCAAGATTTTTCTTTGACTCAGATATGTAGCTGATTGGGCATTTTTACCCATGGAATTGCCCTGTTGTTACTCACTGAGCCCCCTGTATGTGAAACCACTGCAGCAACTCTAATTTCTCTCTGAAAGATTGGCATTTATGAGGTCATTTTCCCTTCAGTCTTTTCCCCTATTCTTATTTATTCCACCATATTTCACAGGCAAGCAAAACAAAAACAAACAAAAGACCTTTCATAAAAGTAACTTCCCACTGTTAACTCCTCTCCCTGAAATCTATGGGGAAGACAGAAAAAGAAAAAGAAGAATCACAAGAGAGACGAAAATGCAAGCCCATGCAAGTTCCCCAAGTCTTTAACAGGATAGACATATCTATGTATATTTAAGTGAAAAGATTCTGAAAGGACCTGAAAATACTCTTAACTGGAGGCAGGATAATCCAGGGAAAGGAAAGGGAATACAGCTAGGGCACATTTCCATACCAAAGAGTGTGAGGTGTGGTAGACATCTGTTGCTTTTGTCTTCTCAACAAAACCCTCCTCTTTACACTGGAGAATTGGTCTTCACAGATCCCATATGATTCCCATGGGCCTGGCTATGGGGTGGGTATACAATCCACCCCCGTCCAACCACACCACCCCAGCCGTGTTTACACAATGCAATTGGGCATTGACCCAATCAAGTCCAGTCATATTTCTTTCAAGAAATTTAATATAGGAAATACTGGGAAAGGGAGGGAGAGTCTCACTTTTATACCACGAATTGTAAGTTTCTACCCAGGATTGGGACTACCAGCAGCCATCTCTCCTGCCACATGTAATGAACATATTTGTGTCAGGAGAGAGTGAGGCCAAATGCAAAAAGAAGCAGAGACAAACATAACCTGAGAGGAAGAGTGGGAAATAGAAACTTGATGACATCACTTGAACACTTGAATGCACCTGTAACTAAAGCCTTCGGTTGAGCAGATTACAAGGGTAGAAATGAGTTCTAAGTTTCCCAACCCCACCCTACTCCCAACTCCAGGCTTGATAAGTTGGTAAGAAGGTTTTAAGGAAAGAGAGAAGTTACTCTGCACACACATGGGGGCAGAATTTGGGACTGGGGCCACCATCTATGAGAGAGGAAACAAGCAACAGTAGGTCACAAACCCTCAAAGCTGAAGGAAGCTGGTGTTCGTTGATTTCTTGTGAAAACCAATTTTTTTTTTTTTTTTTTTTTGAGACGGAGTCTTGCTCTGCCGCCCAGGCTGGAGTGCAGTGGCCAGCTCTCAGCTCACTGCAAGCTCTGCCTCCCGGGTTCACTGCCATTCTCCTGTCTCAGCCTCCCCAGTAGCTGGGACTACAGGCGCCCGCCTCGTCGCCCGGCTAGTTTTTTGTATTTTTTAATAGAGACGGGGTTTCACAGTAGTTAGCCAGGATGGTCTCGATCTCCTGACCTCGTGATCCGCCCGTCTCGGCCTCCCAAAGTGCTGGGATTACAGGCTTGAGCCACCGCGCCCGGCCGTGAAAACCAATTTTAAAAAACAGGTGTGAGTTTTATAGCTGTGGGAATATGAAGAGAAACAGGGACAGGATTTAGTGGAAATTGTGAGGTCTATGGTTTTTACAGGTCTTGGAGCTGGCTGGGACTTAACCAGTTATCTAGATCTCAAAGGGCCAAGTGACTTCAGCTAACATGTGAGTCACAGATGTGGAAAGAAACAAGGAAAATTCAGCACACACATAATACGTATTCCCAGGGAAAAACCAACAAAAATGGAACAGAAAATTATTGAAAGATTTCATAGGTGATTCTCCTGAAAGAAAAGATCTAAATCTTCAGGTTGAAACAATGTATGGAGAAAAAACTGATGAGTTCTAACAAGGTTAAGACATATCCTGATGAAGTAATTTCAAGGATAAGAAAAAGTCTTGCAAGCATCCAGGCAGAAGAAACTTGTCACCTTTAAAGGGAAAGAATATATATCAGGCGGGCTTTAGACTTCCATATCCACAGCAACACTAGAAGAACAAGATAATGGGAAATTTTGAGAAGAAAAAATAGAACACAAGAATTCTTACTTACCCAGGATATCTTTCAATTGTAAAGGCATGGGAAATAAATTCTTAAATATGCAAGAACTGGCCAGGCACGGTGGCTCATGCCTGTAATCCCAGCACCTTGGGAGGCTGCGGCAGGCGGATCACGAGGTCAGGAGTTCAAGACCAGCCTGGCCAATATGGTGAAACCCCATCTCTACTAAAAATACAAAAATTAGCTGGGCATGGGGGCAAGCGCTTGTAGTCCCAGCCACTTGGGAGGCTGAGGTAGAAGAATCACTTGAACCCAGGAGGCAGAGGCTGCAATGAGCTGAGACTATGCCACTGCACTCCAGCCTGGGTGACAGAGCGAGACTCTGCGTTTCAAAAAAAAAAAAAATCGATGTGTGTATATATATATGTGCAAGAACTTTATAATTTTAGCATTAATAAAATCTTCCTGAAAGAATGTACGTGAAACAACAACTGCTGTCAAAGAAGAACCAAATTAAGAATTTACAAATGGAGGCTAGGCAAGGTGGCTCATACCTGTAATCTCAGCACCTTGGGAGGTTAAGACAGGAAGATTACTAGAACCAGGAGTTCAAAACCAGCTTGGGCAACATAGGGAGATCCCGTTTTTATGAAAAATCAAAACATTAGCCAAGTGTGGCAGTACATGCCTATGGTCCCAGCTATTCAGGAGGCTGAGGTGGGAGGATCACTTCACTTGGGCCTGGGAGGTTGAGGCTGCAGTGAGCCGTAATTGGGCCACTGCACTCAAGCCTGGACAACAGAGTGAGACCCTGTCTCAAAGAAAGATAAATTTTAAAAAAGATGCCAAAGACAATAAAATGGCAGAGTGCTGGAAAGCAAAGAAAGAGAGCAGACTACAAAGCTACAAGTAAATATGCAAGATGTAGACAAATTTTCAGGACCAAAAAGAGGGAAAATACCACAGCCCAAAATATCAGATGGAAGAGAGAATTTTCCTGAAGAAGCCTCTGGAGAAGCTCTACACCCAACAAATTCAAAGTACTGGAGGGGGAGGTGCAGCACCCAGTTCTAGCCCTGGCCTTGAAGAGGACGGACAGCTGCCACTTCCTTCCTCTGGAAACTCTCAGTCCCAGTTGTCATGCTGTGGAAAGCAGAAGCCACATAGAAGGGCCGAGTGAGGGTCCTCCAGCCAACAGCCAGCATCTCTGCCAGCACTGGAGGGAGCCATCAGAATAGCGCCACCCAGTGGAAAACCCTGATGAGTTCAGAAGCATCCCACATCACTGGGGACAGAAAACTGGCCCAACTGAGCCCAGTTAACGCACAGAATCATTGGAGATAGTAAAATAAATGGGCATTGCTTTATGCCACTAAGTTTTACGATTATTACATAGCATACACAACCAAAACAAAGGCCCTGGGGCAATCATAAGTTATTCAAGAATGTCATGGAATTTTTGGGCCAGTTTAACTCTATCCCCTTTTTCCCCCTTCTTTCTCTTCCCCTTTCTTTCTCTCTTCCCTTCCATGGAGCTTTTGAAGATAGATTTCTATTTTTAGTCTTATTAGCATCAAAGTGGGAAAAGGCAAAAAGGTTTCTCCTGACATGTAGGAATTTAAAAACTATGCAACTCCTAATAAGAACTTTACTCCTGTAAAAGGAAAAGAAAAAAAAAAAAAAATTCAAATGAGAACAATATGAAATCTTTTAATGCAGTGACAGATTTAAGGAGGTTCAGGAAAAAAGCAGACACAGTAGAATCTATAGAACTGTGGTGCTGGAGACAGTTTCCTTTGAGTGGTAGGGAGGGCTTTAGTGTCATAGAATGACAGTTTCCTCCTTACAGATCTCCTCTGATTCTGCAGAAAGTGTTGTATATATGGTTATTACACTAAAAGTGGGGTCTAGGGTTTTTAAAAAATCCAATAAGCAAATAAAAAATGCTTAAAGGATGACAGCAATGTTCTTTTTTTTTTTTTTTTTTTTAAAGAATGATTAGCAACAAAACAAAATAATGAATTAAAAGACTTATTTTTTTTTTTTTTTTTTTTTTTTTGAGGCGGAGTCTCGCTCTGTCGCCCGGACTGGAGTGCAGTGGCCAGATCTCAGCTCACTGCAAGCTCCGCCTTCCGAGTTTATGCCATTCTCCTGCCTCAGCCTCCCGAGTAGCTGGGACTACAGGCGCCCGCCACTTCGCCCGGCTAGTTTTTGTATTTTTAGTAGAGACGGGGTTTCACCGTGTTAGCCAGGATGGTCTCGATCTCCTGACCTCGTGATCCGCCCGTCTCGGCCTCCCAAAGTGCTGGGATTACAGGCTTGAGCCACCGCGCCCGGCAAGACTTATTAAATAAGTTCTTGAAACACAACAAAAACAAAACCTGTCCTATAAAACAGAATACATGTAGACTACTCATGGGAAACATTGTAGAAAGCCTAAATATATAAAGAACCACAAAGGAGAAAACCCAAATGGACCCTCCATTCCACTTCATTAGTCTGTGACTCCTGGAGAGAGCACCATTTTTTCAGGTGTCTCATTTGTGAAGTCACAACCCAGGAGACTCTGGCATCAACTCAGATAGAGGTAAATTCTGGAGAAGTGAGTCAACCACTAAAACAACAATCATATTAATGTGAAGTCCTCAGGGCAGAGTGTTTCTCTGGTGTAGTTTAAGATTGAGAGACACAGCCGGGCATGGTGGCTCACTTCTGTAATCTCAGCACTTTGGGAGGTCAAGGTGGGAGGATTGCTTGAGTCCACAAGTTCCAGATCAGCCTGGGTAACATAGCAAGACCCCATTTTTACAAAAATAAAAAATAATTTAATTAAAAGAAAAGAAAAAGATTGAAAGTCACACAGCTGTAAACTAATGAAAGTTCACTTAGAGCAACAGGCTTTGTCATGGGGAAAGAGCAAATCCTCATTTGATTCACCGCTGATCAAACACCCTTGCTGGCACCATTGAAAATGGATGTGGAAGCCACAATTGATGTGATCTCATGGTAGCAAGAGATGTTGACTCAACAACAAAAACCCTGCCACTTCTTACTGTAGAATATGATGTCAAAATAATATTATCATGTTGGGAAAATATGATTTAATTTAGCCACATCTTGACAAGTTTTTCTGTTTATTGAGTCTCTCATCCCTTCTATTTCTTCTTTTAATTTTTCTGTTTTAAAGGTTAATTTGTTTGTTTGTTTGTTTGTTTTTGAAGATGGGGTCTTGCTATGTTGGCCCAGGCTGGCTTCAAACTCCTGGTCTCAAGTGATCCTCTTGCCTTGGCCTCCCAAAGTGCTGAGATTATAAGTATAAGCCACCATGCCTGGCCTTATTTCTCTTTCTTCATCACTAATAAATTATCTGGTATACATGCCAGATAATTGTTGAAGTGTTTGCTATTTCATTTTTTTTCTTTTTTCTCTTACTCATTTCAGTGGCTTTGATGACAAATATTAGCAAAAAACAAATCCATTCAAGGAAAATGCCACTTTCTTCCATGAGTAGCATGTCCACTGTACTTTTATATATAACTTCATGTGGTCTGTAACTTCCATATGGTTAACAAACAAAATCTATATGCCTTTTTTCATGGGATAAAAATCAATGTTTTTCTTGTGTCATTGTAAAACTGAAGCTCACAATTCATAATTTTTTGTGTACATAAGTCTACGAGAAAAAAAGTTGAAGGAATCTTTTTTTCCTTCTGGAAATGCAGTGACATTTCTGGATTCTGGAATCTAGAAATTCTTCCTTTATGTAATGCATATTAATGTTTAAACACATTTGTAGTTAAAATTCCAAGTATCGTGATTATTTAGAATTTAAAATTTCATTACTAGTTTTTTGTTTCAGCACATTGTAGTCTGAGAATGTGTGCTATATGTTTTCCGCTGTTAAATTTTATCACTATTTTCTTCGTTGACTAATACATTTCTTTTTTTTTTTTTTTTTGAGACGGAGTCTCGCTCTGTCGCCCAGGCTGGAGTGCAGTGGCCGGATCTCAGCTCACTGCAAGCTCCGCCTCCCGGGTTTACGCCATTCTCCTGACTCAGCCTCCCGAGTAGCTGGGACTACAGGCGCCAGCCACCTCGCCCGGCTAGTTTTTTTGTATTTTTTTTTTAGTAGAGACGGGGTTTCACTGTGTTCGCCAGGATGGTCTCGATCTCCTGACCTCGTGATCCGCCCGTCTCGGCCTCCCAAAGTGCTGGGATTACAGGCTTGAGCCACCGCGCCCGGCCAATACATTTCATTTATATCAGGAAAAAAGTATATTCTCCATTGTACAACATAACATGCAGCTAGTAAAGTAAGTTTGTTGATATTACTATAACATCCATAGTCTAGTTTATTTGTTGCTTGTGAAATTTGTCAGAGACTGAGAATGATATATTAAAATATCCTGTACTATAGTTCCAGCTACTTGGGAGGCTGAGGTGGGAGGATTGCTTGAACCCAGGAGATCAGGCCTGTGAATAGTCACCGGACTTCACTCTGGGCAACATAGTGAGACCTCCCTCTCTAAAAATAAATAAATCCTGTAGCATGCTATTCATTTCTTCTTCCACATTTATATTTGGACACAATAGTATTCTCTGTTTCCAAGTACATGAAGTGTAACCTTTATCAACTTACAGGACAGTGGTTTCCTTTCAGGAGCAGCTGGGTTCATGGGTATGGCAAAAGTAAAATTAAACTTTAAATTTTGTAAGGTTCTATATAATCTCTGCTTCCTAGAGCATAGTTTCTCTCTCTAAAAGATAAAGAAATAAGCAAAAAATACAGTGAAATAAAATAGCCATTTATATCTCATTTGAGGCTTTTGCCTTGATTTCTTCTCATATGTTAGTGTTGTTATGCTTGCTTTGTGTATTTACTTTTTGTTTAGGCATGTTTGATAAATCTTTGGCTATCTTTTCTTTTCTGATTTATATCAGAAACTACATGATAATTCAGTAGTAAAAAATGTGTTACTGGCAGGGTGTGGTACTCATGCCTGTAATCCTAGCACGTTGGGAGGCCAAGGTGGGAGGATCGCTTGAGGTCAGGAGTTTGAGACCAGCCTGGCCAACATGGCAAAACCCTGTCTTTACTAAAAATACAAAAATTAGCCAGCTGTGGTGCCTGTGATCCCAGCTACTTGGGAGGCTGAGGCATAAGAATCGCTTGAACCTGGGAGGGGGAGGTTGCAGTGAGCCGAGATTGTGCCACTGCACTCCAGCCTGGGTGACAGAGCAGAGCTCTGTCTCAAAAATAAAAAAGAAAGAAAGAAAATGAATTGCTATAATGTGTTTTATTAATAGTCCAATACAGTTTTTTTTTTTTTAAGCAGCATGTTTAAGAAAGTGTAAAAAAATTCAGCATCTGCACTTTTAAGTTGTTAGAAAACTAGGAAAGAAATCACTTTTAATGTTTTCTGATTTTCTTTTTTTTTTTTTTGAGACAGGGTCTTGCTCTGTTGCCCAGGCTGGAATGCAGTGGTGCAGTCACTGCTCACTGCAACCTCCACCTCCTGGACTCAAATGATCCTCCTGCCTCAGTCTCCCAAGTAGCCGGGATTACAGGCATTCACCACTATACCCGGCTAGTTTTTGTATTTTTTGTAGAGACGGAGTTTTTCCTTGTCTGCCTTGGCCTCCCAAAGCGCTGAGATTATAGGCTTGGGCCACTGCCTCTGGCCTCTGATACTTGTTTTTCATGATAACCCTGTAAAATACCATATACTTGGAGGTGGATGCTGTTTTTTCGAGTCAGTCTGAGAGTCTTTGTCTTTTCATAAGGAGTTGAATTTATTTATACTCATTGTTATGACTGACAGCTGATCTTTCTTATGTTATTTTGTCTCATAACTGATTTTTAAATTCTGCCGGTGACTACCTTTAAGCTTTTCACATAAATCAGCATTTCTCTAAATGACAAAGCCAAAGTGACATGGTGCTATGCCCAACTCTCTACCCCCATTCAAGATAAGAAACATAATGCATGTCTGCATTTCTTAACAGCCAAGTGTTCCTTGGTCTTTGTTATTGTAACACATGCATGTAAATCCAGATTATTGTTATTTTCATATTTTTCTATTATATGTCATTTTCTTCAATATCTCCATGAATATAGCTGTAAATATTAGCAAAATATTAACAAATAAAATCCAACTAATAAACAAAAAGGGTAATATATCCTCACTAAGATAATGCAAGCTTGGCCTACTGTTTTTAAAAAAATCAATCAATGCAATTCACCATATTAGCAACAATGATAACAAAACGAAAAGGAGAAATACCATAAGAACATTTCAAAAGGTGCCAAAACATGGCAAATGATATTAATGATTGATCTTTTGTTATAGTCCCAATAATACCTGAAACCTGAAGCTCTGTTTTTTTTTCTTTCTCTGTCCTTAGGTTAGTCATATCTTTTGTTCTGTCTTCAAGCTCACTAAATCTTCACTTTGTCACTTCCATTCTGCTATTGAGTCCACCTTTGAGTTTTTAAAAATGTTTGGTTATGGCCGAGCATGGTGGCTCAAGCCTGTAATCCCAGCACTTTGGGAGGCCGAGACGGGCAGATCACGAGGTCAGGAGATCAAGACCATCCTGGCTAACACAGTGAAACCCCGTCTCTACTAAAAAAAATACAAAAATCTAGCCGGGCGAGGTGGCGGGCGCCTGTAGTCCCAGCTATTCGGGAGGCTGAGGCAGGAGAATGGCGTAAACCTGGGAGGCGGAGCTTGCAGTGAGCTGACATCCAGCCACTGCACTCCAGCCTGGGCGACAGAGCGAGACTCCGTCTCAAAAAAAAAAAAAAAAAAAAAGTTTGGTTATTGTATATTGCAGTGCTCCCCAACTAAAATAACAATACAAAATTAAAATATTGAAACTTATAAGAGTAAAGAGAATGGAAAAAGGAGACCACAAATATCCACTAATATTTGCAAGGTGGTAAATTTATGAAGGAGTTTCTACTACCTTGGCAGGGAATTTGGATGAGCTCCTAATCCTGGCAGAGCAGGGCATCCGTGAGAAGTAAGACAATTATCTCTAGAGAAACTGAGAAACCCAGGACTCAGAGGCACGAGGAAAGGCTCTATGGAATGTGGGTGTCTTCAAGCAGAGCCTGAGAAATGTGCTCCCAGGCAGATCGTTGATGTTGGGAAGTGCTTCTTCTGGTGGGAAGGACAGGAAAGGATGAAATAGGGGAAGGGTGCATTTTCAAACTGTCCATTGCTCTAGGTAACTGGAGTTTAATCCTGCTGGAAAGTCTGAGGAGCCATGTATAATTCACCCTAGAATTACCCCCTGGCAGGACAGAAGAGGATACTGTTTATCAAGGATCTCCCAGTCCCCTCAGATCAAAGGTCATCACCAGGTGGTACATGTGTCAGAATGGCCCAGCAGAAACTGAGCCACATAAGAGCAAAACCATGCTGCCTTCGTAACTATTAAATCGAGCTTAGCCCAAAGCAGCCTGCTTACATATTTTAACTTTGGCCTAAAGGTTTCTCTGTACATAGTAAACCATAACCTAAATGGAAGAGTAAACAGACTGTAACCTACTCTTGTGCCTATCACCAAGTTTTGGCAAATTAAAGGGGGCCAACTGTTCAAACCGTGTTTAAATAAGGCAAACACAGAGCTGTAACCAGTCTGTTTCTGTACCTCACTTCCATTTCGTATTCCTCACTTTCCTTTTTCTGTTTACCTCTTTCCAACACGTGGCTGCACTGGAGTCTCTCTGAGCCTCCTCTGGGCTTGGAAGTCTGCTCAGTTCATGAATTGTTCTTTTCTCAATTAAAGTCTGGTAAATTTAATTTGGCCAAGGTTTTTCTGTTAATGTAACCTTTAAGATCTCTTCCAGCTTTAAAATTTCCTGACCCCATTTTCATCTTCTCATTCACCATCCAGCCATGCAACATGATGGCCCATGACGGCCAAATTCCAACAAGGTAGAATGTTTGCTCTTTACAATTTCCTTAATTTACCAAAAGCATAAACTTCAGGCCAGGGAGATTTAACTGCATTAATTGTCTATTACATGTGGTCCAAAACAATTACTGTGTTTAAAGTACTAGAAAATAACTTACAAACCTCAACATAAAATTTCACAAGACAAGGCTGAGAAAAGAAAAGCTGGGCTCGGTGGCTCACGCCTGTAATCCCAGCACTTTGGGAGGCCGAGGAGAGTGGATCACGAGGTCAAGAGATAGAGACCATCCTGGCCAACATGGTGAAACCTCTTCTCTACTACAAATACAAAAATTAGCTGGGTGTGGTTGTGCGTGCCTGTAATCCCATCTACTCCAGAGGTTGAGGCAGGAGAATCGCTTGAACACAGGAGGCGAAGGTTGCAGTGAGCGGAGATTGTGCCACCACACTCCAGCATGGCGACAGAGCAAGACTCTGTTTCAAAACAAAACAAAACAAAAGAATTTTCTTTCTTTCTTGTTTTTTCACGAGTTGAGGTCTCACTCTGCCACTCAGGCTGAAGTGTGGTGGTTTGATCATGGCTCACTGCAGTCTCAAACTCCTGGATTCAAGGGGTCCTCCTGCTTCAGTTTCTTGAGTAGCTTGGGACTACAGGTGTGGGCCACCATGCCTGGCTAATTCTTTACATTTTGGGGTTATGGGGAACGAGGCCTCCCTTTGCTGCCCAGCCTGCTGTTGAACACAGGTGATCCTTCCACCTCAGCCTCCTGCCTGTCACCGGGATTACAGGATTGAGCCACAATGCCTGGCTTAGAAAAAAATCTATTATCTGAGGAATGCGAGTGCTTTTAAATTATCAGGATCAGAGAGCCATTAAAATGAGACAACAATCACGTCCCCCTTAAGCTATGTATTCATCTCTTGAAACTGTTTGCTATTGCCAGAAGTAGCTATAAATTACCCTAATAATGCCACACTGGACACTATAAGCCGTACCCTATAGGCGAGCAGTGTATAGCCAATCACTAATCCCTGTTATTTCTGAAACCAGAGAGAATTCCTGACAACAACTTTGTACGAGCTCACTCCCTGTCCCTCTTTTTTTGCCTTTAAAAACTTGCTTGTAACAGCGGCTGGACGGAGCTCACATTCAAAGGTTTCTTGGGTCTAAGTCTTCTGGACAGCTGTCTACACTTTGGCTCAGGTAAACTCCTTAAATCTTATTTTGTGCCACAGCCTCCTCCTTTTATGTTGACAAGGTAAGACAAAGACAATGTTAAGCAAACATATGGATAAATCAAACATGCATAGTAAAGAACCTTTTACTAGAGTTTTGTTAATGTGATTTTTCCCATTTTCTTTTGAAAATTTTTGAACCTATAGACATGTTAAAAGAATAGCACAAAGGCTGGGCGCGGTGGCTCAAGCCTGTAATCCCAGCACTTTGGGAGGCCGAGACGGGCGGATCACGAGGTCAGGAGATCGAGACCATCCTGGCTAATACGGTGAAACCCCGTCTCTACTAAAAAATACAAAAAACTAGCCGGGCGAGGTGGCGGGCGCCTGTAGTCCCAGCTACTGGGGAGGCTGAGGCAGGAGAATGCTGTAAACCCGGGAGGCGGAGCTTGCAGTGAGCTGAGATCCGGCCACTGCACTCCAGCCTGGGCTACAGAACGAGACTCCGTCTCAGAAAAAAAAAAAAAAAAAAGAATAGCACAAAGAACTTCTATCATTAGGCTATATTCCTATTTAATTCCTCAGTCCTAAGAAAAAAGGATCTTTTCCTATATAACCGCTTTACCTTGATCATATTCAAGCAATTTGACATTGATATACTATTATCAAAAATTTACTTACTATTGAAATATTTAAAATAACCACCAATAATCAAGTTTCACCAGTTTTCCCAGTAATGCTGTTCATAAATTCTTCTTTTTTAAAAAATCAGGGATTCAGTCTAGGATGAAGTGTTGCATTTAACGTCATGTAACTTTCATCTCCTTCAATTTCAAGCGGTTCTGCTGCCTTTTTTTTTTTTTCTTTTGAGATACAACCTGTGACTGTCCAGGCCAATTGTTTTGTAGACTGTCTTGGAATTAAATTCAGATTATTCACTTTGACCGGCCCAGGTGGTAGTGTGTTCTTCTCATACCAGCAGGTGTGTCATGTCAGTTTGCCCTAACGTCAGGGATGTCATATTTGATCATTTGGTTAAGGTATTATGTGCCAGATGTCTTTTTTTTTTTTTTTGGATGCTCAAAGTTTTCCAAATTTGGCCAGCAGAGGCCTCTTCTAGTAGACTCCTGTGTCTTTTTTTAAATTATTATTAAATGGAGACAAAGTCTTGCTCTGTCACCCAGGCTAGAGTGCACTGGCTTACTCACTGCAGCCTCCAACTCCTGGGATCAAGGGGTCCTCCCACCCCAAGCTCCCAAGTTGTCCCAAGGACAACACAGTGTGGACCACCATGCCCAGCCAATTTTTAAAAAATTGTATACAGATAGGGTCTCACTATGTTGCCCAGACTTGTTTTGAACTCTTGGCCTCAAGGGATCCTCCCACCTGGACCACCTAAAGTGTTGGGAATACAGGCGTGAGCTACTGCACTCGGCTCCTGTGTCTTTTCTACTTGTCTTTGTGTGTTTTTGAACGCTTTCTGATCTTCTCAAACAAAAATGATCCAGGCCTACCTTGTTGTACTTTTCCTACCCCCAAACTGAAATTAGCCTTTTTTCCAGACAGCCCTGGTTCCTTTTAGTGGTATGCTATTTAATGTGCTTTAATATATAATGTTTTTATGTTGTAAAGTGTTACTTTTGGATAGTTTGCAGAATTGTGATAATTTATCTTAGACTCTGTCTCTTTCATCATACATCAATTCTTTTTTTATTTTTTTATTATTTTTTTTGAGGCGGAGTCTCGCTCTGTCGCCCAGGCTGGAGTGCAGTGGCCGGATCTCAGCTCACTGCAAGCTCCGCCTCCCGGGTTTACGCCATTCTCCTGTCTCAGCCTCCCGAGTAGCTGGGACTACAGGCGCCGCCACGTCGCCCGGCTAGTTTTTTGTAGTTTTTAGTAGAGACGGGGTTTCACCGTGTTAGCCAGGATGGTCTCGATCTCCTGACCTCGTGATCCGCCCGTCTCGGCCTCCCAAAGTGCTGGGATTACAGGCTTGAGCCACCGCGCCCGGCCGAGTCTGGCTCTTTTAAGGTTCACTTAAACTTGAAAAATAAGTGTTTTTGTTTTGTTGCTGTTATTGCTCCAGTGCGGTAGAATATCGTTTTAGCTATTTTTAAGTGTGATAGTTCAGTTGCAATAAGTACATTCGCATTGTTATGCAATGAAAAAGGCATGGTTGTAAGTGGCAGGTGTTTTCCTATGGAGGTCTATTTTTTGGGTTGTGTCAATCACAAGGGGAAATCTCTCAGCATATTGTTTTATCTCCTTGACTCTACAAAGATTCTCTGGTTTAGTCTCTACAACCCATGAGGTAGCTGTTATCCCCATTTTACAGATGAGAAAACTGTTCCACCATAAGTTTTGTGTCTCTAGCGCCGGTGGAACTGTCAGATGCCATGGCTCTCTTGCTTGTGTTTCAATAATCAGTTCTTACTCTCCAGTCCCATTTTTATCAAGCATAAAATGCACTAGTACCTCTTATGCTGATTTTATAATCTATCTTGGCCACTATCCCTAGATTCACCCATCAGCAGCCCTATCCCAGGGTGAGTTGCTTCTATGACGGATATACTAGTTGACATACTAGTTGACGTCTGCATTTTTGTTTCGGAGGCTAATCTTTTAGGCAACCTTGTCTCCAAACCTAGAGAATATGAAGAAGCTGGCTGTAAATATGAGTAAGATCCTCAGCCTTCTCCACAGAAGTGAAAGAGAGAGACATCCAGACAAGTGACTGTCCTCCAATAGTCTGTCATAGAAGTGCCATTTAAAAGGGAAAGATGCAGTTCTGTAGAGGAAACTGAGGCAAGCAAACTCCAGGAGGGCAGAAAGTTGATGTTTCTTCATTGTGGAATCCCCAGCTCCTGGAACAGCTTCATAGAGCACATGGGAAAGATCTATCTAAAAAGTGGATGAAGCAAGTGGCATTTGACTTGACTCTGAACAGATAAGCAGTGCTCCAGGCAGGGCCAGCATGTGCAAAGACAAAGAAGGATCAAGACCTTGTATGAACTGTATGCGAACACTTCGGGCCCAATGTGGTGGCTCATGCCTGTAACTCAGTGACTTGGGAAGCTGAGGCGGGATGATCGCTTGAGACCAGGAATTCAAGACAGACCTGCCTGGGCAACATAGTGAGACCCCCCTCATCTCTAAAAAAAAAATTAATTAATTCCCCTCCCAAAAAACATTTTGGGATGTTTCATGTGGTACCCCCATCCTTTTTACCCCTTTACACAAACATGTGCTGGGAGAAACTGTGTTTGAAATGCTGTCTCTAGTGGTAGTATGGACTAGAGAAACGAGTCCTTCAGAAAGTTAGTAAAAATGACTTTTTTTTTTTTCTGAGATGGAGTCTTGCTCTGTCGCCCAGGCTGGAGTGCAGTGGTGCGATCTTGGCTCACTGCAAGCTCTGCCTCCCAGGTTCACACCATTTTCCTGCCTCAGCCTCCCGAGTAGCTGGGACTACAGGCGCCTGCCACCACACTCGGCTACTTTTTTTTTTTTTTTTTTGTATTTTTAGTAGAGACGGGGTTTCACCGTGTTAGCCAGGATGGTCTCAATCTCCTGACCTCGTGATCTGCCCGCCTCAGCCTCCCAAAGTGCTGGGATTACAGGCGTGAGCCACTGTGCCTGGCCAAAAATGGTTATTAGAATGATGGTTCTGAAATACCCTCTGCATGACTCCTTTGTGATATTCATCAAATATTTCTTGTTCTCACCCTCCAGACACATAGCAGGGTTGCAGTTCTCTACTCCACTCCCGTTGACCTTTGGGTGTGGCCCTATGACTTCCTTTGCCCCCTAAAATGTAATAGGACAGAATAGAAACTTTAAGTCAGAGGGCAGAGTCCCCAGTGAATGAACGGGTGGCAAGAAATAAACCATCAATGAATGGAAAGCAAGAAATAAACCTTCTTGTTAGAAGCCACCCTACACCTTCACACTTTATGGTTTCATTTAATCCTCACAGAAGTCCTATGAGGTCCCAAAAAGGAAACCGGGTCCCAAAAAAGGAAATCGGGGTTTATTCACAGCCAACATAACTCTGGAGCTGTGTCCTTCAACACCACGGCCACCAACCCCATGCAGCAATCAAGCATTTGAAATGTGGCTGGTCCAATAAAACACAAACCAGATTCAAAACTGGCACGAAAGAGGAATGTACAAATCTCATTAATAGTTTCTATTTTACCTGCTCTTGGTTGTTGAAAAAAATAGTTTATCTTAATTACATGATGAAATAATATGTTAGAGACATTGGGTGAGTGAAATAAAATATGATCTTAAAATTAATTTTGCTTGTTTATGTTTACTTTTTAGAACAGAGCTACTAAAAATGGAAAAGTACATAGGTAACTTGCATTTGTAATCTGTGCTATATTTCTCTTGGACAGCACTGGTTTACTGGTTTTAGAGTGAGGAAGCAAAGACTGGTCTCTCTGAATCTAAATTTAGGGCTCTTTGGAGCATGTATTCCTCCCCTCTCAAAGGGAATTTATCTGGTGGTGGTGGTTTGACTGTCTGCTCATCTAAATGTATTTATTCATGGATTCATACAACACATATTTATTGCTCAGTTACTGTATACAAAGCTCTGCAGGAGGTGATATGATTGTGCTCTGCCCTGAACTCAGTCCTGCCGAGGACAAAAGTTTTATGGGTGAAGAGCTGATAAATGGCCAAGTTTGAAGGTAAATGAGATGCTAATAGGAATGCTGTTCAGGAAAGGGAAATCTGACCTGGCTTGGAGTAGTTAAAAAAGAAAAACTATTTGAAGACCATACCGCCCCAGCTTTAAATGCAATTTGCTCCTTGAACTTTCCCGAAAATACTCACAATTCATGTAATCTCAGCAAGTCTATACATTAACCCACTTCTACTCTCTACTTGTTACGTTGAAAAGAACTCAGTCACTCTAGATGCAAGTGTTGACCACGTGGGGAAAACACTAAGGAATTCAGCTTCGTTTTGTCCCAGTTAGGCTTACTGAAATAGCAACATCCATGCCATTATCTCAGAGGTGAAAATAACCGGACAATTCTAGTATCTTGTTCTTCAATGATTAATTACTAAAGGGAAAATTATATCCAAAATGTGAGCTGATGAACCAGTATCACATTTTCATTTCTAATGGTTCAATGCTCATGTCAAACCCTTTGATTTGATTTTCTTTTTTTATTTTTTGAAATAGGGTCTTGTTCTATCACCCAGGCTGGAGTGCAGGGGCACAATCGCTGCTCACCCCAGCCTCAACCCCCTGGGTTCAGTTAATCCTCCCAGTTGAATGATTGTTCTGAAATATCCTCTGCAGGACTCCTTTGTGATATTCATCAAATATTTCTTGCTCTCCACCCTCCAGACACATGGTAGGATTGCAGTTCATTACTCCACTCCCACTGACCTTAAGGTGTGATCCTATGACTCACTTTGCCTCCCATAGTGTTGTAGGACAAAACAGAGAACCTTAAGTCAGAGAGCAGAGAGTCCCCACTCTGAGTAGCTGGGACCACAGGCGCACGCCACCATCCCCAGCTAATTTTTAATTTTTTTGGAGAGACGGGGTCTCATTGTGTTGCCCAGACTGGACCCAAACTCCTGGGCTCAAACGATCCTCCCACCTTGGTCTCTCAAAGTGCTGGTACAACTGCGAGTCACCATGCCTCACCAAAACCCTTTGCTTTTCATGTAATCTTTTAACTAAATCTTGTGCATAGTGAGCCATTTTCTTTCTTTCTTTTTCCTTCCTTCCTTCTTGAAAGAACTCGCTCATCACTAAGGGGATGGTGCTAAGTCATTCATGAGGGACCCATCTCCATCATCCGATACCTCCCACTAGATTCCACTTTCAACATGAGATTTGGAAGGGACAGACATCCAAACCACATCAAAGCTCTTTTTTTTGAGACAGAGTCTCTCTCTGTCGCCCAGGCTGGAGTGTGGAGTGCAGTGGTGCGATCTCAGTTCACTGCAGCCTGCTGGGTTCAAGCAATTCTCCTGCCTCAGCCTCCCAAGTAGCTGGGATTACAGGTGCCGACCACCACACCTGGCTAATTTTTGTATTTTTAGTAGAGATGGGGTTTCGTCATGTTGGCCAGGCTGGTCTTGAACTCCTGACCTCAGATGATCCACCAGCCTCAGCTTCCCAAAGTGCTGGGATTACAGGCATAAGCCACCATGCCCAGCCTTCAAAGCACTTTTTTAGGATGTTCTTTATCTTTTATATCTCTCTGCCAGTGATTTTCACAGTGTGATATATAGTCAACCCCACATCAGATCACCCGGAATCATTGTCAGTATTGGGTACAACTTGCCCCATCCCAGAATTTCAAGGAGTGTGGCCTGTGAGTCTGTATTTTTACCAGGTAATTCCTATGTTTGTTAAAGTTGGAGAAGCATTGCTGCTAGTCCAGGAATAAAGAAGTTGATCTCTTGCATTCTCCCTGACAAGATCAAAGGGCAGTAGAAGTAAGGACTAGAAAATATTTTGAAAGTCCTCCAACAGTCAAGGGGAGTGGAGAGGATTATTCATAACCCTTTGGTGCCAAGAAATCTGGAACATCTAAAGCTATGGACTAATGCATCTTGCATTAGCAATTTGGCATGCAGGAAATTTCCCCACCCACAGTGCCAGGGGCACAAGGAGTCTTGGCATCCCTTAAATAAAACAAAGTTGGGATTTTCAAGTTACCCAGGGCTTCTGATTTGCTACTTTGTGTCTGAAAGAAAACAAAATGATTATATTCTTTTCCCAAGGTTGGTGAATATACCTGATAATTTTTCTTAATGGCATGAATGAAACTGTGGCTTCAGGGGAAGCATTGAACCAATGGTTCAGGAAAACGGAAATGGGAAAAGCCCGTTCCTTGGTGAGAAGAGATCAGCCTGTTAGGTGTTGATACAGCCTTTCACTTGCTGTAGCACCGCACCGTCCAGTGTTCTCGGAAGGTTCAGACCTCCTTTGGGGTCCAGATGTAGTTTGGATTCTCTTTAAATTGGGGCATTGGTTGGATGTAAGTACTTTTTAACTTTTTGTTTTGAATTACTTTTAGACTTTCGAGCAGTCGTAAAAATAGTACAGTGTGTTCCCGCCACCCTGCTTCCCCCAGTGATAACATCTTACATAGCCACAGCATATTTTCAAAACCAAGAATTTGAAATATGTGCAGTATTATTACCTACACCACAGACGTGGTCCCTGTTATAGTCTGAATGTTTGTGTCACCCCCAAAATTCGTATGTTGAAATCTTTCTCCAATGCATTAGTATTAATAGGTGAGACCTTTATGAATTGATTAGGTCATGAAGGTGGAGCCCTCGTGAATGGGATTAGTGTCTTATAGAAGCGGTCCTTTGTTCCCCTCTTTCATCATGTGAGGACACAGCAAGAAGGCCTGAGAATGGCCTTACCCAACACAGAATCTGTTCGCACATTGATCTTGGACTCCTCGGCCTCTAGGACTGTAGAAAACAGATTTCTGCTGTTTACAAGGTATTTTGTTATAGCAGCCAAAATAGACTAAGGCAGCCACGTTTGTGTGGCATGTAGGCAAGATGGCTCAGGAGCAACCTTGGGAAGCATCATGTGATACACATTGGATATGTGCACAACACACATAAAACACTAGTTTGGTTGCAGACTCCATTGGTGTTCTGTTTCATAAGAGCAGCCTCAGTGCTCTGTGGAGGGTGGCACCATCTTCTTTTCCATAAACATTAGCCATGCCATCTACTATGAATGGCAGAGATTTTTCAGTTCAAGTTTCTGAGGACTGCAAACAAGTATCAAAGAGCCAGATGTTTCTTTGCATTACACTAGTTTTCTTACCCTGCCTTTTGCCTTACACATTTAATAAATACAACTGTCTACATCTCTATGGTGTTTTAAATTTACAAGACCTTTATATATATCTTAGTTTATTTATCCCTTGCAATCAGCCCAGAAAATTATGGTCCATACTATAATTTGTATTTTATATGTGAGGAAACTGAGTCTTACAGAGGTTAAAAGACTTGGGCCCCAGCCTCCCATTCTGGTAATTACCTCATTACGATGCCTCTTTTATTGTTTCTACTCTCCAAATATTTTGTTATTATTTATTTATTACGCGTATCACTTTAATGAATGAAATGATTCTATAAGGTTTACTGTAAAAAAGAACAGTCCCTTGCACTGCCTTTTCATTCTAGTTCTGGCTATCAAATGTCTAGAAATGTCTTAGTGTATTTGATGTTGCGATAATAGAATACCACAGACTGCGTAATTTTTTTTTGAGACAGAGTTTCGCTCTTGTTGCCCAGGCTGGAGTGCAATGATGTGATCTCAGTTCACCGCAACCTCGGCCTCCCGAGTTCAAGTGATTCTCCTGCTTCAGCCTCCTGAGTAGCTGGGATTACAGGTATGTACCATCACGCCCAGTTAATTTTGTATTTTTAGTAGTGATGGGGTTTCTCCATGTTGGCCAGGCTGGTCTCAACCTCCCGACCTCAAGTAACCCACCCATCTCAGCCTCCCAAAGTGCTGGGATTATGGGCGTGAGCCACCGCACCCAGCCTCGACTTCGTAATTTTTAATGAACAGAAATTTGTTGGCACACACAGTTCTGGAGGCTGAAAGTCCAATATCAGATGTCAGCATCTGGTGGTGGTCTTCTTGTTGCCACATAACACAGTGGAAGGTGCCACATATTGGAAGGGCCAAAAGACGGTGAGAGAGAGCACAAAAAGAAGTGAACCCATTCCCACAATAATGCAGCGTGAGTCCATGCAGGAGGCTAGAGCCCTCATGACCTCACAAACTCCTCTTAAAGATCCCACCTTTTTTTTTTTTTTTTTTTTTTTTTGAGACGGAGTCTCGCTCTGCCGCCCAGGCTGGAGTGCAGTGGCCGGATCTCAGCTCACTGCAAGCTCCGCCTCCCGGGTTCACACCATTCTCCTGCCTCAGCCTCCCGAGTAGCTGGGACTACAGGCGCCTGCCACCTCGCCCGGCTAGTTTTTTGTATTTTTTTTTAGTAGAGACGGGGTTTCACCGTGTTAGCCAGGATGGTCTCGATCTCCTGACCTCGTGATCCGCCCGTCTCGGCCTCCCAAAGTGCTGGGATTACAGGCTTGAGCCACCGCGCCCGGCTGATCCCACCTTTTAATACTGTTACAATCACAATTACATTTTAACATGAGCTTTGGAGGGAAAAACATTCAAATCATAGCAGAAGGAAACTACTCTCAAACTTTCAGCAACAACTGTTGGTCTTCATCTTCCTATCGCTAATAGCACACTTACACTGCTATTTCTTGATTTTTCATTTTTAGGTACCATCTGCTGACTTCCCACATCAGAAGGTAAGGACTTACTTCTTCGCTGCCTCCTTCCATGTCCCCATCTCCTACAAATATTACTTGACCACCTCCCATACTCCCATTACACATCCCAATTTTGAGTACATCAATATTCACTGATTACTATGACTCTAAATGCTAGCCACTGCTGTGTAGCTGAGCCATACAGTATACGATGACATGGAGAAAGATATGAAATGGGGAAAAAACAATGTCAATAATTCTGAGCTGGGAACTGGTTTCAGAGAACTCACACTTTAAATGTGAAGATGTTTATGAATTCCTTAGGTAAAGTGTTTTGCTTATTTTTTCTTTTATATAAACAAGCAATGGTGATATTTCATACATTTATCTCTAAGTAACATTAAAAGACTTTTTCAATAGGCAAAACTTATAAATGTTAAGCAGTGTCATACATTGGTTAGTGGTTTTCTTTTGTTTTGTTTGTTTCTTTTCTTTTCTTTTTTTTTTTTTTTTTGAGGCAAGATCTTGCTTTGCTGGTCAGAAATGCAATGGCATGATCACAGCTCACTACAGGTTGTTTACCACCACACAAGGCTAATTTTTATATTTTAATTTTGTAGAGATGGAGTCTTTCTCTATTAGCCAGGCTGGTCTTGAACTCCCAGGCTCAAGCAATCCTCCTGCCTTGGCCTCTTAAAATGCTGGGATTATAGGAGTGAGCCACCATGCATGGCTTTCTTTTTTTAATGGTACAGAAAATAATGAGATGTCTTATGGTTACAGGCATCTTAAATGTGGGTACTTCAATTTTTTAAGAGTTGGGTTGCCAGGAGCGGTGGCTCACACCTGTAATCCCAGCACTTTGGGAGGCCGAGGCGTGTGGATCACAAGATCAGCAGTTCGAGACCAGCCTGACCAACATGGTGAAACCCCGTCTCTACTAAAAATACAAAAAAATTAGCTGGGCGTGGTGGTAGGTGCCTGTAATCCCAGCTACTTGGGAGGCTGAGGCAGGAGAATCACTTGAAACCAGAAGGCGGAGGTTGCAGTGAGCTGAGATTGTGCCACTGCACTCTAGCCTGGGCAACAAAAGCAAAAACTCTGTCTAAAACAAAACAAAACAAAACAAAAAAGAGTTGTTTTTTTTCCTGAAAAGTTTTTTGGTGACATCTTGTTTTTGTTGCATGGATAAAATATTTGTTCATCTCTGAGAATGTTCCTGAATTTTTTTAAGTTTTCACTTCTCTGTATAGCCCAGGTTTCCTCTGAATTGATTCCCCCGCAACTGATGTTTAGAACTACACCTTTCATATACGAAACTCCCCCTCAGATGTCTGATCATCCCTGGCTTCCTGTCGTTGCATAAAATTTAACTACTAAAAAGCTGTTTGAATACTTTGCATATATGGAAGGGAGCTTGGGCTTGCTTGGAGGCTGAGCTTCCTCAATGAGGACCCTTCCACACCCTCAGTTTCAGGAATTTTAGGTATTTTTCTCTCATGTTGATCGTCTTCCCCAGAAGAAAAAAAAATATTCGATCTCTTGCCTGTGGGGTTTACACCTGACAGCAAACATTCAGGAAGCAACTTGCACACACCCCTACCCCCCAACAAGGTGGGACTCACTCAGCTGAAGGTTTAAAGGGAGGGTCCTAAGGATGTACCCGCCCTGTTCCATTCCCTCCTTTATCTCTCTTCCAGAATGGCACTGCCTTGCCATTTCCCCGGCTGCCTCGTGCTTCCCATGGGAAACCGAGCTGCCTTATGGGGAGCAGAGTCAGCTCACCACTCTTCCTGCTTTTGGCCTTTGCTATTGTCTTCCCTCCTGTACTCTTTGTTCTGTGTGTTTACAGCTTTTGTTTGTCCCTTTGCCATAATTTCAGTCATGTTTCTGGAAGGAGAAGCAGTAAATGTGTGTGTTCAGTCCACTGTCCATCAACAGAATCTCCTCATATTCCCTGGCCGATTGGCATATTTTCAAATTAAGTTGCGTAATTTGCTTTAAGGTCAATATTTTTGGATGATTATTTTCTTTTTTTCCTCCTCACTTTATTCTCTCCAGGGCATAATCATTTTATTTTGTTTAACTTCATTTTTACTTTTATGAGACAGAGTCTCGCTTTGCCGCCCAGGCTGGAGTGCAGTGGTGTGATCTCAGCTCACAGCAACATCCACCTCCTGGGTTCAAGCGATTCTCGTGCCTCAGCCTCCCGAGTAGCTGGAATTAGAGGCACGTCCCGCCACGTCCAGCTAATTTTTATATTTTTAGTAGAGACAGGGCTTCACCATGTTGGCCAGACTGGTCTCAAACTACTGACGTCAAGTGATCCATCTGCCTCGGCCTCCCAAAGTGCTGGGATTACAGGCGTGAGCCACTGCATCCAGCCTTAACTTCATTTTTATTTGGTGAGAGAAAAGAAATTTAATTTTGGAAAATGGAGAAAGGAAGGCATAGGAATCCAACTTTGAGAGTTAGTTCATTTAACACCCACGCAACCCCAGCACCACAGGCACTAGCAACTGTTCCATGGGGAAACGCCAGGAAGGTTCCACAGTTGGCTCCTGGCTGCGCAAGGCCCCTAAATGGCAGATCTGCGAATGTGCTCAAACTCCACCTCGGAGGCTCCTGGTTCTTTGCTGAGAAAAGATGGGAAATACCAGAAGCACGTGGTCAGACGTCTTTGCTATCTTAGACGGGATCCTTTTTAAAGCCATCTTCTAGATCCTTCCTTTCCTTTTACAGCTGTGGCAGAACACATTTCCTCCTTCCCACCTCCCTCAACCTCTGGACCCTTCCTCGGGATCTGTCAGCGCCCACCAGCCTCACCCCTAACCCGGCCAGCTGTAGATCGACAGTCTCAGCTAAGAGCCTCTGTTGGGAAAATCACTGAAGGATTCTGTTTCCCAGCTGAGAGCTGGAAAGGCTGATGTGGGTCATTTGCAGTGATAAAGAGAAATGAAAGTCAGCCTGCCCCGGAAGCCTGAAAGGGGCATTGGTTCTGATGATAAACGTTAAGGTGAGCTGGGTCCCTGAGGCCTGGAGCGGGAGTGAGAAGAGAGCAGACAGAGGCCGGGCCTGAGGGGTGTGGCCCTACTTTGCTGCTGAAGGACGCAGGGCTCATCAACAACAGGGGTCAGTGAGACAAGGCACGCTTTGTCCGACTCTGGAGTGGGACAAAGGGCTGCTGGTTCATTGGGATGGGGAAAGACTGCCAGCTGACTTGGAATTTCATGTAAACAACTGATCATTCTTCAGTATAGCTATGGCCCATGAAAAATATGGGACGTACTTACACTAAAAAAATCTTATTACATATCCAAAATTCAAATTCAGTCGAACATCATGTATTTTTATTTGCGAAATCAAACACCCTCAAGTGGGGGGGCAGATAGGAGTAGCCTCCAACGATAGTTATTACTATAAACCATCTTGAAGGATTTTTTTGAAACAAAATCTTTGGAGGATGCCAAATGTGATGGCTAATTTTAGGTGTCAAGTTAAAGAACTGATAAAGCATTATTCTGGGGTGTGTCAGTGAGGGCGTGTCCGGAGGAGACTGGCGTGGCGGTCTGACGTGCCTAAGTGGGGAAGATTTGCACCATCCAACTGACTGGAGTCCTAGATAGAACAAAATCAGAGGAAAGGCAAATCGGTCTCTTTCTCTCTTCGGGAGCTAGGAAAGCTCTTCTTCTGCTTTTAGACTGAACCCCAGGCTCTCTGGCCTTTGTACTCCAGGACTCGTACCAGTGACCCTCGGGTCCTGAGGCCTTTTTCCTTGGACTGAGCCATGTTACTGGCACCCCAAATTCTCCAGCTTGTAGATGGTCTATCAAGGGACTTGTTAGCCTCCATCATTGGGTAAGCCAACTCCTCTAACATGTCCTCTCTCATCTATTTATCTATCTATCCATCTACCTATCTATCATCTATTAATTTTGTTTCTCTGAGCAACTCTGACTATTACAACAAATACAAATTTTGAAAACAGGAATAAACCTGCTCAAATTGAAGCGGTTATAAGGGGCCTCTCTCCCATTAGCCTTCTCCCAGACTCCCTTTCCTGCAATGGCTGAGGCTCCACAGCCAAATGTAAAAATGCACTGAAGAACAGGCAGCAATGGGAGGAAAGCGGGGTGATTCTTGGGTTATTTCTGCAGCCCCCTTAGGAAAGTCCTGCCATGCCCCTCAGTGGAAATCCTACAGTGAGAGTTGACCAGCTTTGGAGGAAACAGAGGCCTCCTCTGCAGCAGCGCACAGCGTCAGCACCAGGTGGCTGGGTGACATCCCTCATGGGAACTGGGACTCATGCAGCTAATACAGGTTTTCAGTTGGTTTGGTCCTCGAAGAGGCCAGTGTGTAAGGTTTTGCAGGCCTTCTTTGGTGTCTGGAGAGCTGATAGATCAGCCACGATTGGGCATGTAAACATGTTCACTGGACAGGAAGCTTGGAGAGAAAGAAATACCTACCTTCTGCTACTGACATCATTTATGGAGAACAGAATGGTGTGATTTAGTACATGATGAATGTTACTTCTGATACTTACTAATTTAAAAACATTGTTTGTAATATATGACAAAGACTGAAGATTAATTCAAAACTCAAAGGAGTAGGAAAAAATAGAACTACATGCGGAATCCTTTAGTATATTTATAATAATACAAATTAATCTATCATATCAATGGATCCTATAGTAGCAAAGGAATCCTTGCAGCTCTGGATAGTATATCTTGAATTAAACTGATATCTACTTAATGAGATTTTGCAGTGTAAAGGATATTAGGGACATCAAATAACGTTTTGCCCTGATAGAACCAGGAAAGATAAAAAGAAAGATCATCAATGTAAATGAAAAAAGTGTAATGTATGTATCTGATAAAACAGCATAAAAGATAAAGCTTTTGTTTTCTCTCAAGCAGAATGATCTTCAACCCTAGACAGACACAGGCAGAGAGAGCATCTAACTGCTTCAAATGAGAGCAGGGAAGGCTGTTGGCTTAGATGGCACCCCAGAGTCCTGAAAGAACTTGCAGATGTGATCACAGGACCATCTGAACCGGAGAAACCGGGGGGAATGGAGAGACAGCAAAAGACCGGAGATGGGTAAATGAGTTCCAGATTTTCAACACAACAGGAAAGGTGACTTACGGGTCTGTGTGCTGGTTACATTTAATGTTGAGCTTCAGCAAAACTCGGAAACAAATGATTGAAGGGGCTTTGTGCGCGTTTATTAAAGAAAGTAATGACTGCTAGGCACGCTCATGAGTTCCCCGAAACCTGAGCTCGTGCCAGACAACCTTGTTTCCATGCCGCAGCACTCCACTGGACGAGCAGGAAAACATCCTAGTCAGAAATGACTTATTGCAGCAAGACACTTAGCAAAAGTCTCACGTGACATCCTTGTGGACCGAGGAATGTGGGCTGGTGGTTGCAAAGCAACCACATTTCAGGGGACCCACGCAGGGTCCTCCTTATGCCCATGCCACTACACGAAACCTCAGTCACAAAGGTGCAAGGGAGATAAACTGACTGTCACAGAAACAATGGCTAATGAACTTTTTTAAAAAACTAATGACTTGTTTTAAAAAATTTTTGGTTTTTGATCAACAGAACTAAATTTATTCTTGGTGTTATAACTATGGAAAATGGAAAAAATTGCTACTTCTTACTTTCTTATTCCTTTTTTAATTGAATATATTTAAGGTGTAGAGTATATTTTCAGATACTTACCTTTTTTTTTTTTTTTCTGTGAGAAACAGAGCCTCACTCTGTTGTCCGGGCTGGAGCCTAGCAGTGCAACCATGGCTTACTGCTGCCTCCAACTCCTGGGCTCAAGTGATCCTCTTGCCTTAGCGCCCCTGAGTAGCTGGGACTGCAGACACATGCCACCACATCCAACTAATTTTTTTTTTTCTGTAGAGACAATCCTCCTGCCTCAGCCTCCCAAGTAGCTGTGACTACGGGCACACACCACCATGCTCAGCTAATTTTAAAATTTTTTGTAGAGACGGGGTCTCACTGTATTTCCCAGGCGTGTCTTGAACTCCTGGACTCAAGCAGTCCTCTGCCTTTGACTCCCAAAGTGTTGGGATTTCAGGCGTGAGCTACCGTGCCTGGCCAATATACTTATCTTGACATGCATATACATAGTGAGGTGGTCACTATAGTCAAGTAAATTGATATATTGGTACGTTATCTCTATAGCTACTTTTCCTCTGTGTGTGTGAGTGTGTGTGTGTGTGATCAGAGCACCTAAAATCTACTGTCTTGTCAAATTACCAATATAAAATAGAATATTATTAACTGTAGTCCTCACGTTGTACATTAGATTTCTAAACTTATTCATTCAACAGTTACGCAACTTTGTACTCTTTGACCTATATCTTCCCATTTCGACCCTTCCCCTCCCGGCCCCCTTCACCTCTGGTATCTGCCCTTTTGCTCTCTGGTTCTACATACTCAATTTATTGAATTTAGTTTTTTAGATGTCACTTACAAGTAAGATCATGCAGTATTATCCTTTTTTCTTTTTTTTTTTTCTTTTTTCTTTTTTTTGAGACAGAGTCTCACTCTGTCACCCAGGCTGGAGTGCAGTGGCATGATTTCGGCTCACTGCAACCTCTGCCTCCCTGGGTTCAGCGATTCTCCTACCTCAGCCTCCCAAGTGTCTGGGATTACAGGCACATGTCACCATGCCTGGCTAATTTTTTGTATTTTTAATAGAAACGGGGTTTCACCATATTGTCTAGGCTGGTATCATGCAGTAATTTTCTTTCTGTGTCTGGCTGATTTGACTTAGCATAATGTCCCCTAAGCTCATCCATATTGTCACAGATGGCAGGATCTGCTTTTTTAAAGGCTGAGTATGTATTCCATTGTGTATCTGTGCCACAATTTCTTCATCTAGTCATCTGTCGATCGACACTTTGACTGTTTCCATATCTTGGCAATTGTGAATATCGCTGCAATGGATACGGGAGTGCAGATGTTTTACGAGGTGGTGCCAAAAGTATTTTCCAAGGTTACCTGCTACTTGCTGTGACTGATTTTGTTGTAGGCAAAAACCGTCTTATGGAAATGAATCAGTTCAGATTAGGAGCATTACAAAAGCTCAAAATACCCATGGCTTAAATAAGGCAGAAGCTTATTTCTCTCCCAGAGAAGTACAGGGGCTAAGAGCCCATGGCTGCCATGACAGTTCTGTGAAGGCATTTCAGGGCTCAGTCCAACTGAGGAAACAAGACCAAAAACACTCTTCTCTCCCAGACTCCAGAGGAGAGAAGTCAGCTTATTCTGCGTCTGTAAAGATCTTTTATTCCAAGTCAGATGTTAAACACAGAGTGGAGCTGGCAAAGAGCACGTCTTTCCCCCATGAGGAGAAAGGTGGAATCTTGGGCTGTCACTTACATCTCATTGACCTGAACTTGGTCTCATGGCCACACCGGGCTGCAGAGGAAGCTAAAAAATAAAACCTAAAAATTGAAGTTCTATTATTAAACTGGAAGGGAAAAGAAACATGGGGAGGTAATTATCAATCCTTGCCACAACAACGTGAGGGCAAATTAGTCTCTACATGTGTACTGTCCCATATGGCCACCACCAACCACATGTGGCTACTGAGCACTTGAAATGTGGCTGCTCTGCTGACACGATCATTCCACAATATGTGCATGTCTTGAAACATGACATTGTATCCTGTAAATATATAATTATCATTTGTCCATTAAAAACACAAGAAGACTTTTTTTAAATAAGAAATGCTGCTGGTCCAAATTGGGATGTGCTGTAAGTATAGAATACACACAGGATTTCAAAGTCTCAGTATGACAAAAAGAATGCAAAATATTTCTCAGTTTTTATACTGATTACATACTGAAATGATACTATCATTGAAATAATACCCAAATATACTGGTTTAAATAAAATGTTATTTAAATAATTTCATCTGTTCCTTTTTACTTTTTAAAATGCAGCTGCCTGGGTGCAGCGGCTCATGCTTATAATCCCAGCACTTTGGGAGGCCGAGGCAGGCGCATCACTTGAGGTCAGGAGTTCGTGACCAGCCTGGTCAACATGGTGAAACCCCGTCTGTGCTAATAATACAAAAGTTAGCCAGGCCTCGTGGCAGGTGCCTGTAATCCCAGCTACTCGGGAGGCTGAGGCAGGAGAATCGCTTGACCTGGGAGGTGGAGATTGCAGTGAGCAGAGATCGCACCACTGCACTCCAGCCTGGGTGACAGACTAAGACTTCATCTCAAAAAAAAAAAAAAAATAAAATAAAATAAAATAAAAGCAGCTACCATAAAACTTCACATTATACGTGTGCCACACATTATATCTCCATTAAGCAGTGCTGCTCTAGAGTAACCTATACAGTCTTCTGAAAGACTCCAGGCTTGGGAAGTGGGACAGAGATGGGAAATTTAGCAAGAGAACAAAGAGAAACAAAATACTTTCAAAGAGGAAGGAAGGGAGAGAAGGAGAGAGGAAAGAAGAAGGGAGAAAGGAGAAAGGTGGGAGGGAGGGAGGGAAAGAGGGAGGGAGGGGAGGCACCAAGGATGATTAAGTCATGGATGAGTTCTAGACCACAAGGTTGACTTCCCCAAAGGAGTGGGAGGAAGAATGTGAGGAGATCCAGGGATGCAGAAAAGGTGTTGAAAGATGGCTTCATTGAATGAACCAAAAGGAAAACTGCATTTTTGATTTTCCAGGCCTGGACATAAAGGTCTGAACCCTGGGGACTGCACATAGAAAATCCAGAACCAGGGCCCCAGCACTCTGGGGCACTTCCGGGAGCTGCCTCAGTAACTCTATGTCCCTGTCAGTTCTCTACCACCCTGACTCCCCTCAAACTCAGGCAGTGGCCGCAGAAGACTCTGGCAGCAGGCAGAGCAGGGAGCCCTGTACAGTAGTCCTGGTGCCTTGTCACAGGTCCCAAAGTGCCTTGACTGGAAGGCTAGGACTATTGCAGTTGCTGCGCAGTCCCTGTCAAACATAAGCCTGGCCCCACAAGAAAACTGGGCCACACACTGAAGAATGCAAAGAACACTCTTCTGTCTCCCAGAGCTCCAGAGGGGAGAATCTGTTCACTTTTGCTTTTAAATGAATTTAAAAAAAAAAAATCCCAAACCAGATGTTAAGCACAGGTAGAGCTGAAAAAGAAAATGAAAGATTTGGCCATTATCTGGAGAATTTTTTTTTTTTTTTTTTTTTTTTTTTTTTTTTTTTTTGAGACAGAGTCTCGCTCTGCCCCCAGGCTGGAGTGCGGTGGCCGGATCTCAGCTCACTGCAAGCTCCGCCTCCCGGGTTCACGCCATTCTCCTGCCTCAGCCTCCCGAGTAGCTGGGACTACAGGCGCCCACCACCTTGCCCAGCTAATTTTTTTGTATTTTTAGTAGAGACGGGGTTTCACCATGTTAGCCAGGATGGTTTCGATCTCCTGACCTCGTGATTCGCCCGTCTCGGCCTCCCAAAGTGCTGGGATTACAGGCTTGAGCCACCGCGCCCGGCCTATCTGGAGAATTTAAACTGGATAGAGAGCGACCCTAGATCTCCTGTGGGAACTAATTGATCTTGGTGAGTTATTCGCATTGATCCAAAAACAAAACAGAGAAAAAAGTGCTCCCCCTTCATTTTGAGTGTTGATATACAGTGAGAGGAATCCAAAGGTCTCTTTATTCCTGAATAATATTTTCACCAACCATCACTCCCACTTGTTGAGCACAAATGGAGCAAAACATATTGTTAAATACTTTGTGTCATTAGAGGAAAGGGATGCTTTCACTGCCCCTGTTTTTTGTTTGTTTTGTTTTGTTTTTTTAATTATAAAGGCAGTGTCTTGCTCTGTCACCCAGGCTGAAGTGCAATGACGATCATAGCTCACTGCAACCTGGAACTCCTGGGCCCAAGTGATCCTCCCACCTCCGTCTCCCAAGCAGCTGGAACCACAGCCATGTGCCGCCACGCTCAGCTAATTTAAACATTTTGCAAAAGGTGAGGTCTTGCTATATTGCCCAGGCTGCTCTCAAACTCCCGGCCTCAGGCGATTCTCCTGCCTTGGCCTCTCGAAGTATTGGAGTTACAGTAATGAGTCACCACACCCAGTCCAAACATTTTTATAATAATAAGTTTTATTATCATTACTTTTCTTTAAAGGCAATTCAGCTTTTCTAACTCGAAGTCTTTCTGTTGCAACTTAATAACTTTAAAAAGTGTTGTTAAATATACTTTTCAAAGATTTGAACTTTTTGAGAAAAGTTTTCAATTTAGATCCTCTGGAGTTTGTATTGTACATTTCAATGCATTTGGTGTGGCCATATTTAAATAGCCATTATGTTTTCTTTTACTCTTAGCATTAGATAGTCAGGAGTTGCAGGCTTTCTACCAACGTCAGACACCTGCTAATGGGTTTTGTTGACATTTAGAGTGAAATAATTAAGGTACAAAACATAAATGTGGGTAACTGAGGAATTACTACCTGCACAATGAGCTGACAGCGGGTGGAGTGTGAAGCCTGGGGAACTCATGGTTACTGCCAGGCAGTAAGCAAGTAACCACGGTGACTGTGTGGACGTATTCCACCTGGGAAATGGCCCAAAGAGCAGTAATTCCAGAATCCTCTCAACCTGTTCAGACAGTTGGGGTGGAAGGTTTATGACGCTATCTGACTCCTATCTCACTTGGAGTGTGAATATGCTTGTGTCATGACTCACAGGGTTAATTTCCTTTTGAAAGGAGGCTTGTGGGCACGGGCCAGAGGCAATCGCCTTTGAACAACTGCTCCTTTGGCACGTTTTGCTAATGAAGAAGAATGAATGCTGCTATTATTTAATAAGGTTTTTTTTTTTTTGACTTAAGGTTCAGTCCTTTCCATTTTATGGTTTTGGTTTTTCTTTTTCTTTTTTTTTTGAGTCAGAGTCTCACTCCCTTCACCCAAGCTGGAGTGCAGTAGTGCCATCTCAGCTCACTGCAACCTCTGCATCCTTGGCTCAAGCGGTCCTCCCACCTCAGCTTCCGGAGTAGCTAGGACTACAGGCACCAACATGCAGGGCTAATTTCTAAATTTTTGGCAGAGACAGGGCTTTACCATGTTGCTCCGGCTTGTCTCCAACTCCTGGGCTCAAGTGATCCACCCCTTCTGCCTCCCAAAGTGCTGGGACTCCAGGTGTGAGCCACCACGCCCGGCCACATTTTGTGGTTGTTATTTGGCAGTAAAGCTGGAGCTACTTTGTCCCCTAGCTGAAACTAGCTAAGCGGTGATACTAACTCTCTTCTCTGAGTTGGGAAATTCCTGCAGCCTACAAAAGGCTACTGAGGAATTGTCAAGTCAAAGAGTTCTAGAGACCCTCAGTCCAGCTGGTCTTCAGTCCAGCTTGTTTCCCACGTGAGGAATCTGACCCTCAGAAAATAATCAGATACCCGGAGCTCGCTAGTGGCAGAGCCTGCAACACCCACTCCTCTCCAGCTCTCTCTTCAGGGACAGAGAGGTATCATTCTTATTTTTAATGAAAACAGGTGCATATGTTGTAGACAGAATTGTTAAAATATCTAATTGTATTAGTTAGATATGCACTTTTAAATATTAAGCAATAGTTTGGTTTCAACCCGCAAGCCACACAAAAATACGGAAATCCTCCACCTCAGGCCCTCTTCCCTGGTTCCTCCGCCGTTACCAATACGTGAGCCATTCCCAGGATTTGAGCTGAAGTGTGGGGGAGGAAGGAAGCTGTGTGGCAGCCAGTGGAGCTGATTATAGGGTTAGACGTCGCAGAACTAGAACCCGTTTCTCTTCATTCCCAGCCCAGTCATCTTTTACACATTTTTTTCTTTCTTCCTTCCTTTCTTCTTTTTAGAAACAGGGTCTTGGCCGGTCACAGTGGCTCACGCCTGTAATCCTAGCAGTTTGGGAGGCCGAGGAGGGTGGATCACCTGAGGTGAGGAGTTGGAGACCATCCTGGCCAACATGCTGAAACCCCGTCTCTACTAAAAATACAAAAATTAGGCCAGGCACGGTGGCTCACGCCTATAATCCCAGCACGTTGGGAGGCTGATGTGGGCGGATCATGAGGTCAGGAGATTGAGACCGTCTCTACTAAAAATACAGAAAATTAGCGGGGCATGGTGGCGCTCGCCTGTAGCCTCAGCTACTCAGGAGGCTGAGGCAGGAGAATCGCTTGAACCCGGGAGGCGGAGCTTGCAGTGAGCCAAGATGGCACCACTACACTCCAGCCTGGGCGACAGAGCAAGACTCCGTCTCCAAAAAAAAAAAAAAAAAAAAAAATTAGCCTGGTGTGGTGACAAGTGCCTGTAATTCCAGCTACTCGGAAGGCTGAGGCAGGAGAATTGCTTGAACTGGGGGCGGGGGCGGGGAGGTTGCAGTGAGCCAAGATCGCGCCACTGCCCTCTAGCCTGGGCAACAGAGGGAGAGTCCATCTCAAAAAAAAAAAAAAGAAAAGAAACAAGGTCTTGCTCTGTTTGTTACCCAGGCTGGAGTACAGCGGCACACTCATGGCTCACTGCAGTCCCGAGCTCCTGGGCTCAAGCGATCCTCCCGCCTCGGCCTCCTGAGTAGCTTGGACTATAGGCACGTACTGCCACACCCAGCTGGCTTTAAAAATTTTTTTTGTAGAATCATGGTTTTGCTATGTTGCCCAGGCTGGTCTCAAACTCCTGGGCTCAAGTGGTCCTCCTATCTTGGCCTCACAAATTGCTGCGACTACATGTGCACACCATCACATCTTGCCTTCAACAACTTTTAATTGTTCCTTTTACTAGGGAAGTAATAAAATCCCCCTCACACTACTGGTAGGTTGGTTTGATTTCTTTTTTTCTTTTTTTTTTTTTCTTTTCTTGTTGAGATGGCGTCTTTTTTTTTTTTTTTTTTTTTTTTGAGATGGGGTCTCGCTCTGTCGCCCGGGCTGGAGTGCAGTGGCCGGATCTCAGCTCACTGCAAGCTCCCCCTCCCGGGTTCACGCCATTCTCCTGCCTCAGCCTCCGGAGTAGCTGGGACTACAGGCGCCGCCACCTCGCCCAGCTAGCTTTTTGTATTTCTTAGTAGAGACGGGGTTTCACCGTGTTAGCCAGGATGGTCTCGATCTCCTGACCTCGTGATCCACCCGTCTCGGCCTCCCAAAGTGCTGGGATTACAGGCTTGAGCTACTGCGCCCGGCCAAGATGGCGTCTTAGTCTGTTGCACAGACTGGAGTTCAACATGATTTTGGCTCACGGCAACCTCCACCTCCCAGGTTCAAGTCATTCTCCTGCCTCAGCCTCCAGAGTACCAGAGACTACAGGCATGCGCCACCACGCGTGGCTACTTTTTGCATTTTTAGTAGAGACCGGATTTCACCATGTCGGCCAGGCTGGTCTTGTACTCCTGACCTCCAGTGATCTGCCTGCTTTGGCCTCCCAAAGTGTTGTGATTACAGGTGTGAGCCACTGCGCCTGGCTGGTTGGTTTGATTTCTATCAGACATATTTTAATTCTCTACTTTATTTAATGTATAAATGTAGAATTTCATGTTCTTTTTAGTGAAAGAAGTTCAGGTCTTCAGGGTATAATGAGGTCGGAAGGCTTAGTCATCTAGGGAAACTATACCATGTACTTATTATTATCTTTTTAGTGTTGGGATTAGGGTTGCCAGATAAACTACAGGATGCCCCACTGAATTTGAATTGCTAAACAACAGGGACATACTTACACACAAACATTATTCATTGTTTATCTGAAATTCAAATTCCGCTTGGTGTCAGGCATTTCTTTTTGCCAACTCCAGCAGCCCCAGCTAGGAGGTGCCGCGTGAGCTCCTCTCCCTAGAAGTCCTCAGCTGTCAGCTGAGCAATTTGCCAGGCTTGCTTTGGGAGTTGGCTTGAAGTTATTTGGATTTGATGACTTTCTTTCTCTTTTGTGCAGGAATCCACTTACCAAGATGGCAGGAGCAAGTGGTTATCAGAGCCTGCTTTCTAGAAATTCAGTTAAATAAGCAGCCCCCATCTCTTTTTCTCCAATTTCAGTTCTTGGGGAAGGGATTGGTACATTACAGTCATTCCACCTCTTTATTTAATAATTCTGTTTTGCATACCCTTTACTGGATGATCATTCCTTAGAGAGGTTTGCAGTCAAAAGCCCTGTTCTTTATCATATTAAACATCACAGAGTCCCATGTTTTCCTTAAGGAATAAGTGAACAGGAGAGAAGGGTCCTGTTGAGGAAGCCAGGACTCAGAGCATTTCTGCAGACTGAGTCTGGATCCTTTCCTTCAGCCTCCAGGAATACTGCCATCTCCACACCCAGGGTGGTAATCCAGGCAAGGGCTCCAGTGTGTGGCCACCCTGCCACCTACTACCTGTGTGTCCAAATGCAGTGACTCAGCTTCTCTGTGCCTCTCTTTCCTCTATCATTTCCACATGTATAAAATGAGGCTAATGTTGCTACTGTAAGGATTGCATCAATTAATAAATAGCACTCAGTAAATCTGTTAACCAATCAGTAGATCACGCCTTACATGCTGGGCACGTTCCCTCTTCTCTCTAGACCGCAGTGACCCCAACTGTGAAGTGGCTATAGCTAATCCACTTGGTCTATAGGATTTGTAAAGGAACATGTTAATAACCCTCAAGTGACTGCAGAGAATGGGGCCATTCTTTTTGGGAAAATATAGATTGTTTATCATCAGGGATGAATACTTAAAAGAAAATCTGGGAATTTTTTTGTAAGTTACGAAGAAGGGTATGGGAGGGGTTGCACACTTTTGAATGGGAATGCCTCTCTGGGAACTGTAGGGAAATGGGTGACACAGAAGTACTAGGGGTTTTGGAGCTGTTCTGAGTGAACACACGGGTCCAGTGTGGCTACTTGGGGGCAGGGCCCCTGGAATTTATACTGTTTTGCCTACAAAGCTGATTACCCAGCTGCCTCTTCTTTTCTCACCTCCATGATATTATCACCAAGCAACTGACAACAATTAAATCTGAGAACTCAACAAGCACGCACTAAGATAAAAGACCACTGTGCTGTTGTGTTTCAACAGATATAGAGAGAGAAGTGGGAAACTTCAGGATTAATGAAATGTAGAAAATGTCAAGAAATGACCAAAACACTGAAGCACTAAATTAGGAAAAGAGCCTTATGCAAATATTTGGTACCAATGTCTGGTTTATTTTTTTACATTTTTTAGTTTAATTTTTGTTTTTTGATGCAGCCTAGAGTGGGCTCACTGCAGCCTCTACCTCCCAGGCTCAAGCTATCCTCCTGCCTCAGCCTCCCAGGTAGCTAATTTTTCTGTGTTTTGTAGAGGTGAGGTCTCACTATGTTGCCCAGGTTGGTCTCAACTCCTGGACTCAAGTGATCCTCCTACCCTGGCCTCCCAAAGCACTGAGATTACAGTCATCAACCATCGTGCCCGGCCAATGCCTGCTTTAAACAACAGGAATACTTACTTATCAGAACCTTAGAATGGGGTGGGTGTCCAACTGGAGTAAAGTCTGAGTAAGGATGGTTTTGAAAAGCTCCAGGGGTTAAGAGTGACTAACTTAATGTATTTGAAGTCCCATACTTTCATTACATTTTAGTGGAGACAAATTGGAAGCTGGTCCAAGAAAGTCACTCTATATTCTTTGCAGTGTGCTGCATGTTTATATAAACTGTGTGGTCAGCTGTACATCATGCTCATTCCTTGGTATGCATTCATTCCTGATTACCTCCTTTTGTTGCTTTATTGGTTCTGATTTGAAGTACCCTCCACATATTGGATCTAGGTAACTCTTGGGATCAGATGGCTTTCTCCAGCCACGAGAGTCAAGAGGATAGTTTCAAGAGTGGCAAGTGTACATAGCCCCTCTTGCATTGCACAAAGTTAGCCAAATTTATGTCTTTTCCATGTGTACCATATGAGGTGTAAGTTGGAAGGATGAGTAGACTTGGAAATAGAGCTGCAGCGTGTTGGAACCTGCTCATAAGCATGTCGGACATCATAGAGGTTGGAGCCCTGCAGAAGAGAATTGTCATATTCAAATGTTATTGTGAAACCACAGGAAGACAGCTGACTAGGCTGACTAGGCAAGAAGCCTAGTTCTTCTATTACTGAGCACGTGACCTTGTTGGATTATTTTAAGTCTTCAGAATCACAGTTATAACACCACCCATCCTAACTTCCTAAAGAACAAGTGAGCCTGCACACATGTGGAGACCATAAAACCCTATCCAAACTCAATGCATGATTAAATAAGCACATGCTTATGTGAACATATTGTTTAGGTTTAGTTTGCCCTGGAGGTTGTATTTATGATATAGTCTCCAAGGGCAAGAAACCATGTTTCACTATATGCTATTCATGTGTGCTAACTATGAATTCTCTGGAAATGATTCTGTTATTATTACCAAAGGACAAGTGCTATAAGAGAGTTTTATAAAAAACAAACTTGAAGTCTGTCATCTCTATAAAACATTCTTATTTGGGTAAGCAGAGAGGCTTACACACGTTTACAAATGATTTCACTATGAAGTCTAAAATTAGTGACAGCATCCAAAAAGATCTTTGGTGTCTTTCCAAACTGCTCCAAGTATTAGACTCTCCCGAAGGGAGTGTTCCATTCAATCATCACAGAGCTGGCCTATTATCTGTACAGTCTGGGGTCCGTTCTTTGTAGAATTATGACCTCGTCAGGGCTTCCAGAGGTGAACAGTTTCTCAGATTCTGATTCACATTAATCAAATTCACAAGAGAGTGGTATATAAAATAGAATATCAATTGATTGATTAATTACTATAGACTATCAATTAATTGATAGAAATATTGACAAGGCAGATACTCATGTTTGCTGATGAACACATTCATTCCCTGAAGGCAAATCCACGAGGAAATCTTGTTAAAATACTAAGGCTTCCTGCAGAGCGTGAAATCAGAATGAATTTCCGATTCAGCTGGAACCTCCATTTCCAGCTCAGGTGATCCCATCACACTGACTAGTGGGGCCTCCCTCCCTTCCTGTGAGGTTGCTAAATGAATTGACTAGGTCAGGGTCAGAATTGTTAAGATAAAGAAATAGAAGATTAAAATAACAGAAAGCATTGTGCCCAGCAAGAGTAAGATTTGTTTCATGAAACTCGTTTTAATTTAGATAGATAGATAGATAGATAGATAGATAGATAGATAGATAGACAGATAGACAGACAGACTGATGGAAGTATTGGGTCCTATGTGAAAAAAATAATGTGTTTCTTACAGTGACTGCTTTCCAGAAAAATATGTGAACATCACTGCTTTAGAGATGCTAACATCTTTTATTTTTAAGTAAATATTTATTAGGTGCCTATTCTGTAATCTTGTGGAGATTACAGTGTAGGGGAGAGATTATGAGAGAGATGAAAGACAGGCAATAAACAAATACCAATACCCTTTGGGTCCCCTACCTCTTTCTCTAGTCTGATGCCTCCAGTGGTACATTTGCTCTTCCTACTGATAGAGCTTGGGATGGACTCATCCGTTCTCCTGTCCTACGATTATGCTTGGCCTTTGAACTGGCCTGTGCCCTGGCAGGTGATCTCTTAGGATGGATCGGTGCACAGAAGGGGCTGCTTTCAGCCACCACCTGCCTAGTTTTCCTTTTCCTCTTCTTTTTTTTTTTTTTTTTTTTTGAGACGGAGTCTCGCTCTGTCACCCAAGCTGGAGTGCAGTGGCCGGATCTCAGCTCACTGCAATCTCCGCCTCCCGGGTTCACGCCATTCTCCTGCCTCAGCCTCCCGAGTAGCTGGGACTACAGGCGCCCGCCACCTCGCCTGGCTAATTTTTTGTATTTTTAGTAGAGACGGGGTTTCACCGCGTTAGCCAGGATGGTCTCGATCTCCTGACCTTGTGATCCACCTGCCTCGGCCTCCCAAAGTGCTGGGATTACAGGCTTGAGCCACCGTGCCTGGCCTCCTCTTCTTTTTTTTTTTGAGATGGGGTCTCTCTGTGTAGCCCAGGCTAGAGTGAAGTGGCGTGATCTTGGCTCACTGCAGCCTCCACCTCCCAGGTTCAAGTGATTCTCCTGCCTTAGTCTCCCGAGTAAATGGGATTACAGGCGCACACCACCACACCTGGCTAATTTTGTATTTTTAGTAGAGACAAGGTTTCGCCATGTTGGTCAGGCTGGTCTCGAACCCGACCTCAAGTGATCCATCTGCCTCAGGCTCCCAAAGGGCTGGAATTACAGGTGTGAGCCACTGCACCCAGCCTCCTTTCCCTCTTTTAACTCTTCATTGTTTATATCACTCACCCACCTTCTTGACTTGCTCAAGGTCAAAGTCATCCAGTAACAGATCTGACACTAAACCCTGGATCTTCAGACCCCATGTCCAGTACTCTGTCATTCTGCCACACAGCCTATCGAAAAGAAATCTGTTCAACCTGTGGAAGCAGATTACGAATAAATAAATAAATAAATAAAAGAAACCTGACTTTAGAGAACACCAAGAGATATTTTCATGATGAAAGATTGAAGGAGCACCACTGAGATAAAAAAAAAAAAAAATTAAGGCAGCCTTGTATTTATAGTCTTAATATATATCCAACCTAGGAACTAATTTTATTTATTAACTTTTCCGTTCACTCAACCAACCAATACTTATCGAGCCCTACTATGAACCAGGCAGTTTCTAAGTGCCAGTGGTATATCAGTGTTTATTAGACAACCAGTCTCTGCCCTCAGGAAGTTTTATTATCATGATGGGGGGAGGTGGGTGGGTATAGTAGACACAAAGATGCTCCACTTAGATCCCCCTTTAAGAAAGAACTTGTTGCCCAGCTGTGGGGCGTGGTCAGCAGCAGACTCCAGCTATCAGTTCCTTCAGCCCTCAGTTGCGGGCTGCTATTTTGCCCTAGGTTGCCCTTCCCAAGGCAATCCTCACCCAGTGGTTACACAAAGCAAGAGTATAGAGGCCTGGTCATTTCTACCCAATACGGACAACTCTGATGGGCAACATTTGCTCTACGACTCCCTGCCAAATTGGCCAGTGTTTTGTCAAGCCTGTATCTCAATTCAACTTCTCCCTCTGCTCCATTCTGCTTCTCCCATATCTTCCTTTCACAGGTGCTGAGCCTTAATAAATATCCTGCACCCCAGTATCTGCTTTCAGAGAACCCAACTTGCAACAGGGTGTGTGTGTATGTGTATGACTATTTTATATAAGGTGGTAAATGAAGACATTTTTAAAATAAAAGGAGATTTGAGCATCTGAGCAGAAACCTGAAAAATGTCAGGAAGTAAGTCTTACAGATCTGAGGAAAGAACGTTCCAGGCAGAGGGGCGAGTGAGTGCAAAGGCCCTGAGGCAGGGAGCATGTTTGGTAGATGTGAGGAACCACACAGGACCATAGTGAGTTGGAGCAAAATGGAGAAGGAGGTGGAACATGAGACGGAAAGGGCAGTAGTGTGGAGTGGGGAATGGCACCGTCCCACCACGCAGGGCTTTGTAAGCTATGGTAAAGACCCAGTTTTTACTCAGAGATGAAAGGGTAGCTTCAGAGGATTTTGAGCAGAGGATTGACATGATTCAACTTATACTTTAAGAATTTCACTCTGGGCAAATGTGGAAGCAGGAAGGTCAGGTGGGAGGCTATGGTGAGAATTCAGTATGAAGTAAAGGTGACTTAGATCCAAGTAAAAGAGCAGGTGGCGAGAATCAGAGGCTGAATTTGTGTTGAAGGTAGAACCAGTATGGATTGGAAGTGAGGCGTGAGAGAAAGAGAGCGTGGGAAACTTCAAAGGTTTTGGTCTCAAAAACGGAAAGGAAGGAGTTGCCATTTGCTGGATCAGGAGTTAAGTCTGGGACATGTTATGTTTGCAGATAGGATCTGTTATGTCCCTAATTAATATAACTTATTATCCAAAGGAGGAAAACTTTTAAGAATAAAAGAGGATGTGGCAAATAATTTCTGTGGTGTAAACCAGGATTATCCAGAGCAAACCAGAGCATATGACCCTGGGGTAACCCAGGACTCAGGAAAGGGCCCTGCAGCATGTGCTGGGAGAACGGGACTTACGCTGGCACTTGGTCACTGGTGTTAGTAGGTGTATGGCCTGAATGTGTATGTTCACCCAGAATTCACATGGTGAAATCTAGCCCCCATGGTGATGGTTTTAAAAGGTGGAACCTGGCCGGGCGCGGTGGCTCAAGCCTGTAATCCCAGCACTTTGGGAGGCCGAGACGGGCGGATCATGAGGTCAGGAGATCGAGACCATCGTGGCTAATACGGTGAAACCCCCGTCTCCACTAAAAAATACAAAAAACTAGCCGGGCGACGAGGTGGGCGCCTGTAGTCCCAGCTACTCGGGAGGCTGAGACAGGAGAATGGCGTGAACCCGGGAGGCGGAGCTTGCAGTGAGCTGAGATCCGGCCACTGTACTCCAGCCTGGGCGGCAGAGCAAGACTCCGTCTCAAAAAAAAAAAAAAAAAAAAAAGGTGGAACCTTTGGGAGGTAATTAGGTCATAAGGGCTGTGCTCTCATGAATGGGATCAGTGCCCTTATGAAAGAGGCCTCAGGGAACTTGTGAGCCCTTTTTTGCCTTTCTGCCATGTAAGGGTCCGGCAAGAGGCACCATCTATGAAGCAGAGAGCAGGCCTTCACCAGACACCAAATGTGCTGATGCTTTGCTCTTGGACTTCCCAACCTCCAGAATTGTGAGAAATAAATTTCTGCTATTGATAGGCCGGGCTCGGTGGCTCACACCTGTAATTCCAGCACTTTGGGAGGCCGGGGTTGGCGGATCACCTGAGGTCAGGAGTCCGAGACCAGCCTGGCCAACATGGTGAAACTCTGTCTCTACTAAAAAATACAAAAATTAGCTGAGTGTGGTGGCAGGCACTTTAACCCCAGCTACTTGGGAGGTAGAGGCAGGAGAATCGTTTGAACCCAGGAGGTGGAGGTTGCAGTGAGCCGAGATCTAGCCATTGCACTCCAGCCTGGGGGACAAAAGCAAGACTTCTCTCAGAAAAAAAGGAAAAAAAAAAATTTCTGCTCTTTATAAATTATCCAGTCTAGGGTATTTTTTAATAGCTGCCCAGACAGTCTAAGAGGAAAATTGTTTTCTCTACTCACTTTGGTTCAATGGTCAGAGGCCTGAGAATTAAGTAACAATGAACGGATTAACAAAAGAAAGGACAAGATTTATTTACACATACGTGTGAGAATACTCAGCAATGGGCAACTCCCTGAATACTCAAAGGTAAAAGGTTTTGGTTTTTTGGTTTTTACTTTTATTTTAAGTTCAGGGGTACAAGCACAGGTTTGATACATAAGTAAACGTGTGTCATGAGGGTTTGTTGTACAGATTATTTCATCACCCAGCCATTAAGCCCAGTACCTATTAGTTATTTTTCCTGATCCTCTCCCTCCTTACACCCTCCACCCTCCAATAGGGCCCAGTGGTGGTGGTGTTCTCCTCTGTGTGTCCATGTGTTCTCATGATTTAGTTCCCACTTACAAGTGAGAACATGCAGTATTGGTTCCTGCGTTAGTTTGCTTAGGATAATGGTTTACAGGCTCCATCCACTTCCCTGCAAAGGACATGATCTCATTCTTTTTTATAGCTGCAGAGTTAAAGGTTTATATACCAATTTAACAGACAGGTGGAGTGGGGTTTGGACTCCATGGGAAAGTAGGGAAGGTTCTATTGGGCCTTGTGATGATAACGGATAGCTAAATTATCACTCGCTGATGCTGGGATGAGTCTTCTCATACTCAGGAAACTCCCTCAGAGAGGGGTCATAGAAGCTGTAATTCAGGAGGCTCTGCCTAAGTTTAGATAATGTTTCTCTCTGTGGCTGCTGATTGTGAAGATGTTTTGAGTTTAAAGTAATTTTCATACCATTTTGGTGGGCTGTTAATTCCTTTGTTTCCCCCATTTAATACTTCCCCAGGTGTTTCACAAACAAGGAACTGGGTTTATTGCTGTGGAGAAAAGAAAATGGTCGGGCCTTGTGAGGTAAGGATCTGCAAAGGGAAGGAACATACATCAGAACAAATACCAATCAGCAATCAGCACCAAAGACCTAACATAAGCACACTACACCGTATTTTGTCAAACCAGTCTCCTAGTCTTGGGCATGAGGGGTATTTCTATGGAAACACAAAGAAAAACAAAGATTAATGGTGAGAGCAGATGATAGACCCAAATTTTGAGTCCACAGTTCAGCCAGTTGAGATGATTTCTAGACACTGGGCTTGAAGCGTCATTAGATGATGGAGTGAAGATAGCAGTGGCAATCTGACAGATTTCTCAGTTCACAGGTAACTATTTTTGTTGACGGTATAGACATTAGAGTCACAGTCATGGTTACTTCTCAGATCAGATCATGGAAGATGTGGGTGTTCTGGTGAATTTCCTCAGAGGCCCACACTGTTGTAGTGATGAGTCCTTTGAAGTTTATATCAAGTCACTCAACTTCAGTTTGTAGGACTTTGGGCAAAGGAGAGCCACAAGAGAACCTAGACTCTCAGCAATCAGGTTTTAGGTCTCAACAACACCAAGTCAGAAAGGTGAGGGTAGAAATTGGAAATGTTAATTTGGAGCCTGATATTGAAGACAATTAGAAAAAATGAGAATTTGATAAAAATGTAGAAGATGGCAGAATTCGGTCAAATTTATAGGTAGATAATAAAACCTCAAAAGCAATGAACAAGACTAGAATATGATAATTCATGTTTGATGATAGTTTTCTATTGAAACATAAAATTTCTCTCAATCGTTGTCCCTATTTTGATCAAAAATAATCAAAGTAAGATTATTCTTGTTTACAAGTCTAGTCTCATTAAGCTTGGCCTGATTATTTACATAAGTGCATCAAGAAGAGTAATTGAACTCAGAGACTTTTAAAGCTTGCTTTGCTGGAATTTTCTATACAGAATCACAGGTTGGACTTTTAAAAGCCTCTTGAGGCTAGGAAACCAAGCCAGGAACTTCCTATGAGACTTTGGCAATACCTATACGTTTGGGTGAATGCTTCTCTTCTTGAGGTCTCCAAAATATCCTAAGTTTCTTGGACTTGCCAGGAGGTGACCTTATTTACTCTCTTGAGGGCTGGAAACCCTATAAGTCAGGTACCAGGACAGTTTTTCTGAGAGGACTCTGTAAGCACTGGCTCCATAAAGTCAACCTTAGTTTTTAAAACTGTCTGGTAGAAGGGGGAGGGGGTGGGAAGGAGGCCGGAGTTGAAAAACTACCTGTCGGGTCCTATGCTCACTACTTGGGGTGATAGGATCATGTGTACACCAAACCTCAGCAACATGCAAATTACCCAAGTAACAAATTCGCACATGTACCCTCTGAACCTAAAATAAAATTTTAAAAAACTGATCATATCTGATTCTATGCACATCATTCTTAAATATGACATACTAGTCAAAGCCTTATACAGCCAATGTTTCTAATCATGCCTTCTTATAAGAAGAACAAATTCTTATTGAATTTATGCAAATAAGTATGAAAATAAGAGTACTCATTGAGAGTTAATGAATTCTAGAGGGATCAGGCTGAAAGAAAAGAAAAACTTTTCATTTTTGTTACAAACATTTAATCTATGAAATTGTTACAAGTATAGGTAACTTATGAGAAAAGAATAAGAGGTTCCCTAAATCCAGAAAATGGAACGTTAAAGAAACAGAAATGTTCCAAACAAAAGCCATAATTATCTTTCATCAATTCATGTAGTCCCACATAACTAATTCTTGTTCTACGTGATCTTGGATTGGCAGTTTTATGAACCCATTAGCTTCTGCACTAGAGTTCTAGAAACGCTTTCCCAATTCAGTGATATGATTTCAGTTGTTTAAGCAATGCCATCAGAAGCCTGTGCCCCAAAGTACCTGGCATGGTCCTCTTCATGGGTGTCTGAAATAGTCCCCTTTTGTTGAAGATGAAGCATTCTGGCCTGCAGTTGATGGCAAGAGCTTTTAGAAAAGCACTGACATAAAACAATTGTCTGTGGATGACAAAAGACTTAAAATGACCATGGTTAAAAATCCAATGAGTGTTCATTATAAAAATAATGCAATTGGAGAAGAGAATTTGGTTGTTTCGTGGCATACAACATTTAAAATAATAACTGAAGTTGCCACTGATAATATTATACTGTGGTTGTCTAATAGCAGGGATGACTTTACCAGGACACATCATGTCCTGTGAGGGCATTGCCAAACTTCTAGAAATTTTATATAACTTCTGAAATAGTTACAGTAATAATATTTACCCACATGAATATAATTAGAGAAGGTTAAGCATCTCTTCTTCCCTGACAATGCTTTTCATGCAATTCAATATATCAAAAAAACCTAATTTTAAAAAATTGATCTCTTTTTATTATGTAAAATAACAGAGGCCTTCTGGAAAATCTCAAAGTGAATTGAGATTAAAATTTTATCTAGGATTTGAATTTGGGAAGGCAATATATCTAAGATGAAAAATGTCAAAATGTTTGAGAAGAAAAGGTAAATTTTTCATTTCTACTTGATTAAGTAGGATGACAGATTGCAAAACAACAGACTTACCATATTTTCAGCATACTATGGGTTTATCCAGATGTAATCTCATCGTAGTAAATCAAGGAGCATACTAAACGTGTTTTACCTTCACACTATCATAAAGTCAAAAAATGGTGTATTTAACTATCATAAGTTAGGAGCTGTACTTAGTTACCTATTTAATCAAAGTGATAAAGATTTCAAAGGTAAATATAGGAGGTAACATGATTGTAAGGAAAACCTTAGCTCTTTTAAAAATGAGATTTGATTCCCTTAAATAATTGAGGACATCCTAAAAACCACATAGAAAATTATCCAGCTAAGGCAGAGAATCTTTGTTTTATGGGTAGATTACTTAAAAGGTAAGAAAAACTTTTTACAGTATTTTATTAAGAGCAGACCAATAATCCAAGAAATTTTTGTCATTTTAAGAAAGATTGAAAATCAAACTCTAGTTTTGCTTTTGGGTACTATTAATACTAAAGCTCATTTTATTTATTTATTTTGAGACAGAATCTTGCTCTATCACCCAGGCTGGAGTACAGTGGTGCAATCTAGGCTCACTGCAGCCTTGACCTCCTGGGCTCAAGCAATCCTCCTTTCTCAGCCTCTTGAGTAGCTAGGACTACAGGCATGCACCACCACACCCGACTAATTTTTATTTTTTAAGAGATAGGGTCTTGCTGTTTTACCCAGGTTGGTCTTGAACTCCTGGACTCAAGTGATTCTCTGGCCTCAGCCTCCCAAAGTGCTGGGATTACAGGCATGAACCACTATGCCTAGCCCCTTGTGTTTGTTTCCCTTCACTCTTATTATTTTTAGTAGTTTAATTGACTTATATTGGTTATAATTAATTTTTATCATTAGTAACCTTCCTTTTATACAGAAAACTAGACAGTAATGAAAAGTAGACAATTGTGAATTGTCTGCCATATTCCAAAATTCCATAGCAGGCTAGCAGTTTACAAATATATCATTTCATAATCCTTATATGCCTCTTCATAATACAATTTTTCAATATGACAAAAACAAGTTTATTTACAGACCCAAGTATCTTTAGTCTCTTTGTAAAAATAAGAAATCAAGACTGGGTGCGGTGGCTCATGCCTGTGATCCCAGCACCTTGAGAGGCCAAGGCAGGCAAATCACTTGAGCCCAGGAGTTTGAGACCATCATGGGCAATATGGTGAAACTCCATCTCTAAAAAAATACCAAAATTAGCCTTACATGGTGGCGCATGCCTGTAGTCCCAGCTACTTGACAGGCTGAGGTAGGAGGATCACTTGAGTCTGGGAGGTCGAGGCTGCAGTTACCCATGATGGTGTCACTGCAGTCCAGCCTGGACAGCAGAGCAAGACTCTGTCTCAAAAAAAAAAAAAAAAAAAAAAAAAAAGAAAAGAAAAGAAAAAGAAACTGAAAATATATAAACTTAAACTTTGGTTTAATAATGAATGTTTCAGGAGATCCTTACTTAGAAATGATCTAGATTTTTAATGAATATCTATCTATTCATTAGTATAACTCTAAAGTTGCAAGTCACCAAAAAGGTTTTTGAACCTATCTTAAAGCATACATATTATAAAACATAACTGTTAAAAAGCCCGTTCATATAATTTTTATCCCACTTATATCAACTTAATAAATGTATTCTTAACAATTCTGTTTAGGTTGTTCATGGAATTTTTTTCCTTTTTTTCTTTCTTTTTTTTTTTAGAGACAGGGTCTTGCTTTGTTACCCCGGCTGGAGTATGGTGGGGGGATCATGGCTCACTGCAGCAAGCCTTGAACTCCTGGGCTCAAGTAATTCTCCCACCACAACCTCCTGAGTAGCTAGGACTATAGGCATGTACCACTATGCCTGGCTAATTTTTAAATTTTTTGTAGAGACAGGGTCTCACTTTGTTGCCCAGGCTGGTATTGAACTCCTGATTTCAAGTTGGAATTCCTCTTCCCAAGGTTCTGGGATTATAGGCATGAGCCACCATGCCCAGTTAATTTTTTTTTTTTTTTTTTTTTTTTTTTGAGACAGGGTCTCACTCTGTCACCCAGGCAGGATTGCAGTGGCACTACCTTAGCTCATTGCAACCTCTACCTCCCTGGCTTAGGTATCCTCCCAGCTCAGCCTCCTGAGTAGCTGGGACCACAGACACACAGCACTATGCCCAGCTACTTTTTGTATTTTTTGTAGAGATGGGGTTTCGCCATGCTACCCAGGCTGGTCTCAAACTCTTGGTCTGAAGTGCTCCACCAGCCTTGGCCTCCCAAACTGCTGGCTTTACAGGCATGCACGCCACTGCACCCAGCCTCAAAATTTCTTAAGATGTTAAACAAAGCTACCCATCATCTCAAGTTATTTTTCTGTTAACTTATTTCATGTTAACTTATTTTAGGCAATTATCAAAAAAATCAAAAAAGCAAATATCTTAAAATAAATAAAACTAAAATTTAAAAAGTTAAATACTTTTTTTCTGTGCTTCATATGCAAGAAATAATGGATATCGTGCAATTCATTTTTATTGCATCTTGTACAGTTGTTCTTAGGTTAAGTTTATAGTTTTTTAATCTTAAACATCTGACAGCTCTAAGGTTATTTGACTGGTAAACCCAAGGCGAATAAAATGCACGCTTGTTTCATGCTTAATGCTGATAACTTGGAAGACATACCACCTGTTTTTATTAAACCAACAAATTCAATTTAGTCTTATTTACCAAAGATTTACCCAAATTACATGAACTTGAAAAACATTTGGGTTAGTTTCTATACTTTTGAAAGTTTTAGGAATATTTTAATTTATATAGCACATGTTTGTCTAAGCCAATTAGAACTCCTTTAAAGGATTTTAGAAATTAATTTGTCAATACCAATCAGAGATAGGAAAATATCACATGTACATAACATACATATATACATACATACAAACCGGTGCAAATAGAGAACTGATGGCTTTCATCCTAAAATTTTTAGCCATCTGTAACAATAGTCAGCACCTAAGGTGTAAACACAATAATACAAAATTCCCTGGTTTACAAGAGTTGGTTCCCGTCTTTTTTTTTTTTTTGAGACGGAGTCTCGCTCTGTCACCCAAACTGGAGTGCAGTGGCCGGATCTCAGCTCACTGCAAGCTCTGCCTTTCGGGTTCACGCCATTCTCCTGCCTCAGCCTCCCAAGTAGCTGGGACTGCAGGTGCCCACCACCTCGCCCGGCTAGTTTTTTTTTTTTTGTATTTTTTAGTAGAGACGGGTTTTCACTGGGTTAGCCAGGATGGTCTTGATCTCCTGACCTTGTGATCCGCCCATCTCAGCCTCCCAAAGTGCTGGGATTACAGGCTTGAGCCACCGCGCCCGGCCTGGTTCCCATCTTTACTCCCCTTTATACGTTTACCCAAATTGTATCTTTACTAGATGGAATATGTTGAGATTACCAGCTCAATATGAGGACTAAAACTTTCCATGGATATTTACAGGAAAGAGTTTAAGATTTTTTTTTTTTTTTTTTGGTAATCTTACGGAGTTTGTGGACTAAGATGTAGGACTGAGTTTGTGGATTAAGAGCCTGAGCACACATCAAGCGGTTGTGTGGATGTCTCCATATCCCATCTGAGTGGATGAAACATCCATTCTATTTTCAATAAGCCTTTTTAGCCTCACATGATTGTTTTTGGGGTCCCTCAACCCCTCAAGAGCCCCTGTTGAGGGCAGGAGACCTAAAGCTTGAGTGACTGTAAAGAGATGGGGGGACTGGAGTGGGAAAGAAAAGATCTGACAGGGGCAGACAGAGGGATGGAGGAGGTAGGGTCTTGAAGGGGACATATCGAAGGAGCTGAAGGGAACACTCAAGGCAGTAAAAGGAGGTAAGAGAGAGGTTTTAGAGGAGCTGGTTTGGGGAGATCTTAAGTTTTCCAAAAGGGCCACTAAAGTCCCATGACTTTATCCTTATTAAAGTCTCATCAACAAGAAAGGAAGTGGCCAAAGTTACCACCAAACGGAGTTACTCACGGGGCCCCAGCAGAGACCCAGGAGTCTGATGCTTAAGAAGGTTAACGTTTAGCAGCTTGGTCGGAGGTCTGAGATCACTGCTGTCTCTAAATTAAGTGGGGAGTCCTAATCGTTCCATCCTACGCTTGCTGAAAGTGTAGAGAGGAAACTTTGTTTACCCACTGATACAGGTTGTCTGTGTCCCCACCCAAATCCCATCTTGATTTGTAGCTCCCGTAATTCCCATGTGTTGTGGGAGGGACTCAGCTGGAGATAATTGAATCATGGGGGCAGTTTCCCTCCTACTGTGCTCGTGGTAGTGAATAAATCTCACGAGAGCTGATGGTTTTAATAAAGGGGAGCCCCTTTTTGCTGGGTTCTCATTCTCTTTTTGCCTTGCTGCCATGTAAGATGTGCCTTTCGTCTTCCACCATGATTGTGAGGCGTCCTCAGCCACGTGGAACTGTGAGTCCATTACACCTCTTTTTCTTTATAAATTAACCACTCTCAGGTATGTCTTTGTTAGCAGCGTAAAAACAGACTAATATACCCATTTAGGTGCAAAATGTTGGGAGCCTGAGAATTAACTTAAAATAGACAGATTAGCAGGAGAAAATAAAATACAATGTTTATTTACATGCACATGTGGGAGTACTCAGTAATGAGTAACTCCCTGAATAAGCAGAGGTAAAGAATTTTATATCAACTTAAAAAGTGGGAGTAGGGTTTGACCTTACTAAACCCTACTTGGGAAAGTAGAGAAGGTTCTACTAGGCTTTTTTATGCTGACAGGTAGCTGAATTCTTACTTGCTGATGCTAGGGCCAGTCTTCCCCCAATCAAGAAACTCCCTCAGATGGGGATCATAGCAGCTGTAATTCAGTAGGCTCTGCTTAAGTTTAGATAATGTTTATTTTTGTAGTTACAGATTTCAGGTGTTTCTAATTTTATATCACTTTGGAGGGCTGCTACTCTTTTCATTGGCCAACTTTATAAGTCGGGCAAATGACCGTTCTCTAACCAGAGGCAAGAGTTATGGGCCATAGAAGGTTTGCTCTGAGAGAAAAGTACCCCATATAGTTAAGAGCCCAAACACACGATTTGCAGGTAACTCGTATAACCTAAAGTATGTCAGCTGAATTACCTTGCAAGTTGTAAACTAATCAACAAACTCAGAATTCAATTGGATATCATTTTAATACCATATAAAGAGTTATGAAATCCTAAGAATAAGAAGAAATGTAGGAATCAGTCAAATTCAAAGTTCTTTAAAGGAACAAGGAAAACATTTACGCATCTTTGCCAAAGAGATGCAAAATCCAATCAAGTGATGTGAGTGGGGTAAACTCTTCTGAGAGAATCAGAAGGATCTTGGTTTTGGGCTACTTGACCTATCCCTCTCCTGAAATTAAGGAGTAATTGACATAGCAACCACAAATAGAATTCATTTAGTTACCAAAGAACTCAGCCTCCTGGCCATAATCTTTGGTGGTTGTGCAACCTCAAGCTATAGTTACATGGGGAAAATTGTAGCCTGAGTGGGAAGTGCCTTACCCCAATAAGTTTTGAGAACAAAACTCACCGTATTTGTATTTTGGGGTTAAGGAGTTGATACATATTTGATGTTTTATAAACTTGTCATGTTTTAAGATGATTGAGTTATTCTAGCAACTGCTTTGTAAATCCATTTTAAAATACACAAACGCATAATTGATTCTGATGTGTGTAAGTTTATATCCAGGTCTTAATTATTTAAGAGAACTTCATGTTCAACATATTATCAGTTTAATTGAACATATCAAATTTAAAAGAATTATTTAGTGCTCAGGAGGGTTTCATTTATTAAGTCAGATAATTATTTAATAAAATTAAATATGAATTAAATTTATAAGTGCAGTATAAAAGGTTCTAAAATATTTGATTTTGTTTATAAATAGGACCAAGTTTTAATCAAAGTTCTCTGTAGGCAGGATTCAGTGGCTCATACCTGTAATTCCAGCACTTTGGGGGGCCGAGGTGGGTGAAACACTTGAAGTCAGGAGTTCAAGACCAGCCTGGGCAACATGGCGAAACCCTGTCTCTACTAAAAATGCAAAAATTAGCCGGGTGTAGTGGTGCATGCCTGTAATCCCAGCTACTCAGGAGGCTGAGGCAGGAGAATTGCTTGAACCCCAGAGGTGGAGGTTGCAGCGAGCTGAGATCATGCCACTGCACTTCAACCTGCACAACAGAGTGAGACTCTGTCTCAAAACAAAACAAAACAAATAAAACAAAACAAACAACAACCAAAAAGTTCTCTGTAAGATGATTACCAAATTCATTCGACTTAAAAAACAGAATTTGTAAGGTGGACTTAAAAACCTAAGGAAGTATTAGATTGTGAGATTTGTACCTTAATATATTGAATATTAACATAACAATTTAAATTAAATATTTTTTTCCTGCAAACAAATCTAGCTGTGAGGATAATCCAAAACTCACATTTCACATAGGTCACTGTGAAAACTGAAAGTGATAATCACCATGAAAGTACTCTGAAAACTCGAGCATGCTCTGTGAGTATAAGGAATAAGGGAGATGGTGATTGGCTCTGCAGCACCTGTTCAACGCCTCTAGCTGCTCATGGCTCTCCTGTGCCCTTGGAAATGCCCAGTTAGGAAAAGCCCTGCTGTTATGTCTCTGTGTGAGGACTAGGTAGGATCTCAATGGCCATCTAGGGAGAGGAGTCAACCTAAAGACGAAGCCTGCACAATGTGGGGGAAACAGCAGAGGTAGAGAAGGAAGCTGAAGGACCCACCACATCATGACTGGGGCTACCCTATCTCCGGAATTCCTGTGGAAAAGAATACATTTCTTTATGGTTTATATGGATCCGAATTGTGTTTTTCTATTATTTGCAGACAAAATAATCTCACAGACATAATAGGTCATTAAAATCCATAAAACAGTGCTTTCTGACGATTTAAATGAGTAAGTGGCAGAGATGGGTTTGATTCCACTTAATAGCCACATGTCTTTGAGCCAGTTGTTTGACCTCTAAGTGAAACAGCCTCAGTGTCTGGAGTCACACTCGAGGTTCATTGTCTCACGGCCACTGAGAACGATAATGAAGACACACAAAGATTGAGGTTGAGAGCGGAAGTTTAATAGGCAAAAGAAAGAGAAGAGTTCTCTGCTACAGAGAGCAGTCTTGGAAGAATGGGTTGCCGGATCGGTGGTGAAATGCAGGAAGTTTTATAGATGAGCTGGTGGGGAGGCGGTGTCTGATCTACATAGGCAAGAAAGGACAAGAAAGATGGGTTAGACCCGTTGTGCCATTTGCATAGGGCAAGAATCTCTGGTATCCCCTGTCTTAACCCTTTTTATTATCCAGGCCCGTCTCTGCCTGAGCTGCACAGTGTTGCCTGTTTCTTTATTACTGTACACATGGTAACAAAAAAAGGGAAGATGGAGCCCCCATGTTGGACATGGCTGGCCCCCAGGTAGTCCTTTTCTATTGGCACAGCTGCCGTCATTCCCCTGTGCAAGCTTCCATCTTGTTTATCTATGTTTGCAACTCAATTTTTCAGGCTTCTCTTTGTTACAAAAAGAAAAGATTTTGGGGGCTGCTTTTTGTTGGAGGGGAAGCTCTGCTGAGGACTCTTGGATTCTCACTATCTGCCTAAATAATTTCTTTCTACCTCCTGTATCATCAGCTTCACTTTCTTACAGGGTTGTTGCAAATGCAGAGCTATATAGGTAAAGTAGGTAAAGTTTTAGTGTCAATTTCTTTAACTGTAAAATGAGGATATTATTAGTATCTAGCAAATACCAAATGCTAGATACCTAATGGTATCTAATACCTCATTGTTATGAGGATGAAATGAAGATCTATGTCAAGACCTTGGAACAGTGTCTGGTATACAAGTATTTTTATCATTGTTATTTTCAGACTACCAGAGTGGACTGCAAAGACCTTGAGGGAGTGTGTCATAAGAGTTGGGTCTAAAGGTGAAATTTTACAGCCTGGCACGGTCCCTCTCACAGCCACACTATCTCCTATCTCCACTGTGAGGTCTGCAGTAGAGAATTTAGAGAATTTATGGGTCTTTGGAATACCAGTAGTTTTGGAAATATTGCCCCAAGGGATTCTGGAGATTTAAACCAGAGAAGATGGAGTTCGAAAAGTAGTTAATATTTGTCACTCCTTCCTCCTGGCAACATTTATTGACACAGGGGTTACAGAGATGAACCTGACCCTCATAAACTCAAACTCCAGTGGAAGCAGAGAGACCTGTCCTTGAAAAAATGTATGCCAGGTGCTGTGATGAAACTATGCAGAGTGCATAGATGGCCACAAGGGAGAAGGATGCTTCTCTTCCTGGAGGAGTCAGGAAATGACTTACAGGTGAGGTGACGCTTGGGCATGTTGAGTAGAAGCTTGAAAGATTGATTGAGATGGGGAGGAGGCAGGGAGTTAAGGCGGTGCCTTTCAACACTGGCTGCACATTCAGAATCACCTGAGGAACTTCTAAAAAATACCCTTGCTTGGGCCCCACCCCTGAGCAGAGTGATTGGAACCTTTAAGGGTGGGCCCGGGCATTGCCTGTCTTTAAAACTTCTCACATACCTCTAATTTGTAGTCAAGGGTAGAACCATGGATCGAAGAGTAGGATTGGAAAAAAGTGGGTGGTATGGCAAGGTTGGAGAGCTTAAAGAGAGAGTCTGGTTTGAACTGGGAAGACTGGCAGGAGTTATATCATGGACAATGATAAAACATATTGTTTTGCAAGTAGCTTTGTTCCTAATTAAAAACAAAAACAAAAACTAACCCAAACACCACTGGCCTCAGGGGACTGCTTTCATAGAGATGGTAGCATCAGCACTTAATCTTTACTGAATAAATGAATCCACCAAAAACCCAGTCTTTACAAGTTAAACTACCTTTTAGGGGTTTCTTTAGAATCCTTACCAGTTTCTCTTTTCTTCCAGTCTTCCAATCAAAAGTCTGGCTAGCTTTGCAGTGATAGTGAGCGCCAACCAGTATTCAGAATTTTGCTTGTTCTAGAAAGGCACTTCCTCATCAACCCTTAATCTTGGATGAGGCTGGCTGCTCCTGATCTAATTTCAGCAGTTTAGATTTCATCTACACAACTAATATTCTCATTCTGTTAACATTCCCCTAATCTTCTACGTCTACTGTGTAATTTGAGGAAGCAGTTGGGCCCTGAAAGCTCTTGGCAGACCTCTTGTCTGATAAATATTTTAGTACTTTCAGTAGCCCTTTAAAATTGGCAGTTCTTTCTCTAAAGATTCATTCAAGTACATGTGATAATTTGAAATTAACATGCTGCCAGATTTTGCGTTGATACAAGTAACTTTGATAGTGCAGTACCAACAAAGGGATTTTGTCAGCCATGAGTGGATAAACACAGCTGTTTTCTTTACTCATGAGAAGGACAGAAAACTAAAATTATAGGGTAGCCTGTGGGCCTATGATTTAAATTCTTATACTGACTCTTCCAAAGTCTAAATAAATTAATGATGTTTATTGGGTTAAAGTGCATTGCACTCCATGGTATAAAAATCAGAGGTTTTAGAGTAAAGTTGTCTTCATAATTTTCTAAAATAGTCAAAGGAGTGCCTAAAGCTGTTTAATTTCCTTGAAATCCCTTATTGGGTAACAGAAAAACCCATAACTCTCTTTAATTCACAGAATCTTAAGGTATTCTCTCTCTCTCTCTCTTTTTTTTTTTTTTTTTACTAACTACTCAATCGTACAAAAAGAAGAGTATCTTCAAAATATGATCCATAAACTCTCTCCCAATTTGAATATCAAATAGAAGATAAATTTGTGTAATTATAAATAATCTCTGGAGAGGAGTAAGTCTAAAAGAGGGTGAAATATATAGGTAAATAAACATTCTTTTCAGAATGTTAATCACATAGTGAGTTATTTTCTAGTTTTAGCTTGGTAAGAAATTAGCTTGTTCAGTAAGGTATGAACAGCGAATCCCTGTTAATCTTCATTTGTTCATTCATCTATTGAAGGTCTACTTGCTTTTGGGAATGATGAGACACATGATTAAATTACAGTCCTATCTCGGGTCACCTCACAAGTTACTGGGGAAGACAGACATGTAAATATATCATTATAGGGTAGTGTGGTAAGAGATGTAGATAAGATATTGCCAAAGAACTACCAAATTATTGGGAAAAGAATAGCTAGTTTTTAGAAATCAATGCCAATGGATTCGCCATAGAGGAGGTACTGTTTGGACTAATCTTTGCAAGAGGGGTAGTCCTACTTCTTGTGTAGGGTGAGGCACTCAAAGCTATATGCTGATGTCTTCCAGATCTCCATCTTCAGCCTGGATCTCTTCACTGGGTTTTGGATTTGTACATACGGATGTCTACTAGGGAACTACATCTAGAAGTACCTCAGGCATCTCAAAGTCCAAAACAAAACCTATTTATCCCACCAAACCTATTCTTTCTCCCATATTACCTATCTCAGTTAATAATATCACCCTCCATCCAGTCACCCAAGCACAATCTGGTGTGTTCTCTGTGTTCTGGCTATTTAATGCTACAAAATGAACCTCCCCAAAACTCAGTGATGCAGCAATTTCCTACTGTCCTTCCTGATTCTGGAGGTCCATTGGCTCAGGTAGGTAGTTCTTGTTGGGTTCTCTTAGGTCATTAGGGCAGATGTTGGCTGGGGATGCCATCATCTCATGGCTCAGTTAGACTAGCTGCCCAAGACAGCTCATTCCTGTGGCTGGCAGGTGATGCTGGCTGGTAGCTGGGAGCTCAGCTGGGTGGTTTGGGCTTCTCACGGCATGAGAGCTGGGCTCTCACTCCAAGAGGCCCAGACAAACTTTCCTCCAATCTAGCCTTGGAAGTCATGGGAAGTCATGTAGTACCGTTTTGCCTCATTCCATCAGTTTGAATGGCCCAGTCCAGAATCAATGTGAGACAACACTACTGGGTGTGGCTCACTGGGGACGATCTTTAGAAACGAGCTATCAATGCTGACTTTCCCCTTTCCTCCATTTGCTTTCAAAAGTTCCCTAATCTCTCCATCCTAGCTATTAATGTCCTAGTTCTGCTTCTTGTCCCCGACACCTGAATTATTGTAATAAAAAGCCTCCCTCAACCCAGCCACTCTTCCTGACTTCTATCATGCTCCTCCACAATTCATACAAGACACTCTTCTCAAAGATGGTAAGAGATCCTTAAAAAAAAAAAAAATAGACTTTAGGCACAGTGGTAATCCCAGCACTTTGGGAGACTGAGGCAGGAGGATCACTTGAGACCAGGAGTTTGGGACCAGCCTGAGCAACAAAGTGAGACCCCATCTCTACAAAAAAAATTAAAATAACTAGCCTGGCATGGTGGCATGTGTCTATAGATCATCTAGCTATTCAGGAGGCTGAGGTGGGAGGACCGCTTCCTCCCAGGATGGTCCAGGCCACAGTGAGCTATGTCCACACCACTGCATTCCAGCCTGGGTAACAGAGCAAGATCCTGTCTCAAAAGAGAGAGAGAGAAAAAAATAGACTTTATATTTAGCAATATGACCTGCGTAAGAAAAGGGCATAGAATAGAAATGTACAGCTTAACACATTTTTATAAAGCAAGCTTCCTATAACCATAAGAAATCAAATATTGCCAGCATCCCAGAAGCGGCCTCACAATTCCTTCCCAATCACACCCATTCCCCTGCCCCTGCTACCAGAGGTACTGTCTTGACTTTTGTGGAAACGATGTCTTTGCTTTGTTTTACTCTTTTATCACCTAAGTATTCATCTCTAAAATACCTAGGGAACTACATCTAGAAGTAAAATACCTAGGGAACTACATCTAGTTTAGTTTTACCTGTTTTAAAATTTTATACAAATGGGATTATACAATACATAGTCTTGTGCCTGGCTTCCTTTATCCAGAATTGTGTAGATGTATTCATCTCATGCCTGTATCTGTAGTTCATTCATTTCATTGCTGTATAGTATTCCATTGTATGAATACGCTACATGTTATTTATCTATTCTAGAAATTGAGTACACTGATTACTTCTACTTTATTCTTTTTCAAAATCGTTTTTGTTATTCTAGTTTCTTTGCTTTTCTATGTAAATTTTAGACTGATCTTGTCTATATCTACAAAAATCTTGCCGAGATTTTGATAAGAATTGTGTGGCCGGGCGCGGTGGATCAAGCCTGTAATCCCAGCACTTTGGGAGGCCGAGACGGGTGGATCACGAGGTCAGGAGATCGAGACCATCCTGGTCTACACGGTGAAACCCCGTCTCTACTAAAAAATACAAAAAAACTAGCCGGGCGAGATGGCGGGCGCCTGTAGTCCCAGCTACTCGGGAGGCTGAGGCAGGAGAATGGTGTAAACCCGGGAGGCGGAGCTTGCAGTGAGCGGAGATCGCGCCACTGCACTCCAGCCTGGGCGACAGATCTAGACTCCGTCTCAAAAAAAAAAAAAAAAAAAAAAGAATTGTGTGAAACTTGTTTATCAATTTGGAGAGAAGTAACCATTTTTCTTTGTTGAATATTCTAATCCATGAACACAGGATGTATCTTCATTTATTTAGATCTTTTCCAATTTCTGTCATCAGCATTTTGTAGCATTTTGTGCATGAGTCTTATACATGTTTCAAATAAATAAATGAAATGAAATATGAGTCCTGTACATGTTTTGTCAAGAGTACACTGACATATTTCATTTCATTCATTCATTTATTTGTGTATGTATGTATGTATGTATGTATGTATGTATTTTTAGAGACAGGGTCTTGCTGTGTTGCTCAGGTTGGAGTGCAGCGGCGCAACCACGGCCCACTGCAGGCTCGAACTCCTGGGTGCAAAGCAATCCTCTTGCCTAGCCTTTAAACTCTCTTAACATTTTTTTTTTTTAAGAATAATTGGTACCTATTTGACATTATAGTCACAATATCTATTTACGTATAAAGTATATGGGAATAAAAGTTATTTAGAGAAATATTAGTTAAGAGAGAAAGCTTTGTGTTTTACTATTTTAAAATGTGTGTTAAACAAATGCTTTATAAGAAAGAACTCATCTTTTGTTGCAGGATTTTCTAGTTGGCTCAACCAGTTAAAAATAACTTACCTAGGCCGGGCGTGGTGGCTCACGCCTGTAATCCCAGCACTTTGGGAGGCCGAGGCGGGTGGATCACAAGGTCAGGAGATCGAGACCATCCTGGCAAACACAGTGAAACCCCGTCTCTATTAAAAATACAAAAAAAAGAGCCGGGCGTGGTGGCGGGCGCCTGTAGTCGCGGCTACTCTAGAGGCTGAGGCAGGAGAATGGCGTGAACCCGGGAGGCGGAGCTTGCAGTGAGCCGAGATCACGCCACTGCACTCTAACCTGGGCGACAGAGCAAGACTCTTGTCTCAAAAAAAATAAATAAATAAAAATAAAAAAAACTTACCTAAGCAGCATTATTGGAAAGGTAGAAATTTGGTATTTGGTCTTTAATGTCTACTTTATCCACTGAGATTCTTAGTCTGTAAAATGGTGTTGATGCCTACCACTTGGAAATACTAGATATTTCTAGAAGGTGTTTAATGTTTGTAAAAAATTAACATTGTTATTACAGTTACCTGATTGAACACCTTCTTTAGCCTAGGCATTGTGCTGTTTTTACATACATTACCTCTTTTAAGAGTCACAGCAACCCTGTAAGGTACAGATAATAGCACTGTTTTCTAGGTGAGGACCCTGAAGCCACAGGCCACAGCCATGTGGCAGTGGCAATGACCTCCCTCCATTGTCTCTGCTTCCATGCCACCACACTGCCCAAGGGCTCTAACAATTCTTGTCCATTTTTTTTTTTTAAAATCATTCCTAAATCAATTTTAGGATATTGTTTTTACTTTGATTAGGTAGAACTGGAGATTTTTCTATGGTGTTTGGCTGGACCGAAGTGGCTGTTATCTAAGTGTTCTGTTTTGCTAGGCTGTTCCTTACCTGGTCCTTTGACTAGAGAGACAAGACCTTTGTTGTTATTAGGTTGGTGCAAAAGTAACTGTGGTTCTTGCCATCACTTTCAATGGCAAAAACTGCAATTATTTTTGCACCAGCCTAATAATCTTTGCCTGTACTTGCCATCATTTCTGGGTTGTTGACTTCTTCAGCTGCAAGTATTAGCGATACATGGCAAAAAGCAAAGCCAAGCAACTCATCTTTGTGTTACTTGAGTCTCAAGGTTCTTAACTGATCTACTTTTTTCTTTCCACTTTTCAGAGTTTTCTTATGTGTGTTCATATATTATGTCCAGGGTTAACATTGTACCTAACGGGAGGAATGGAGAAAATTACATCTACTCTGTATTTCCTGAAGCAAATTTTCTCTTCCATATTATTAGCATGTATTATAAATGTTCTCTAAATATCTCATTAGTAACTTGAATTCTATTTTACATATCTAATAATAATAGTAGGTGTCCTAACAGAGCCTTTCGAATGGACACCTATGACCTTGTATAACTGGTGAAATAAATTAGGCTGGACCAAAACAAATTTGAAAAAAATTCTACCTCTCCCCTGTTGGCCCCTGGCTGACCCTGTATTCTTCAGCCTGACTCACCACTCCCCTTTTGTTCCTTTCTAGTCTTCCTCTCCAGCCTCTCCATCTGCCATTCTCTAACTTCTTCATTTCCTTTTCTCGGTTTCATTGTGGTTGTTTTAAAAACCATGTCTATGGCAAATATACCCACAGCTACTTTTTAGAGGGCTTAATGACAGTATTTATTAGCAGACTCTAGAAATGTGTTCATGACAGATCAATGCTTATTTTTGTGGTTCAAAGGAAAGTTGTAAAAATTTTTAGAAATTATTAGTATTTTCTTGTGGGAATAGTGAAAGTTAGTTGTGTGTGATCATTTTTTAAGCATCGAAGATTGGAAAGTCTGAAGTTGTATTTCAGGTGTGTTCCAACCTACTGACTTTGAATTCATCACTTGTTGTTACTGAGGGCCATTTTTCTTTTCTGTAAATAAACACATTTCCACCAACTATTCCCGTGGAAATCTAGGAAGTCAGATGCAAATAGAATATGGTTGATATTCTGCCTGAAGCAACATCAAGATAGGGTATGTACTTGGCCCTTCTGGAAGGACTAGCAGGTAGCTGTTAGGGTGAATCCTACTGGATCAGTGAGGAAAATCTGCAGTGAGTTAAACTGAGAAAACTGTGCATGTTTTGTAAAATATAATCTATTTTTCTGAGTCATACTAGGAGCTGCCACGTCACAGGACACAATGCAGTCAGTGACGTGTGTGTTGTGCTCTCAACTGTATCAGTTAAATTACAGAAGGGCCGGACACGGTGGTTCTCACCTGTAATCCCAGCACTTTGGGAGGCTGAGGTGGGCGGATCACGAGGTCAGGAGTTTGAGACCAGCCTGACCAACATGGTGAAAACCCTTCTCTACTAAAAATATAAAAATTGGCCGGGCGCGGTGGCTCAAGCCTGGAATCCCAGCACTTTGGGAGGCCAAGACAGGCGGATCACAAGGTCAGGAGATCGAGACCATCCTGGCGAACACAGTGAAACCCCGTCTCTACTAAAAATACAAAAAAAATACTAGCCGGGCGAGGTGGCGCGCGCCTGTAGTCCCAGCTACTTGGGAGGCTGAGGCAGGAGAATGGTGGGAACCCGGGAGGCGGAGCTTGCAGTGAGCTGAGATCCGGCCACTGCACTCCAGCCTGGGCGACAGAGCAAGACTCCGCCTCAAAAAAAAAAAAAAAATATATATATATATATATATATATATAAAAATTACCCGGACGTGGTGGTGCACGCCTGTAATCCCAGCTACTCAGGAGGCTGAGGCAGGAGAATCTCTTGAGCCCGAGAGTCAGAGGTTGCAGTGAGCCGAGATAGCGTCATTGCACTCCAGCCTGGGCAACAAGAGCAAGACTCTGTCTCAAAAAAAAAAAAAAAAAAAAAAAAAATTAAAGAAGATGTGCCCACTAGGGGACACATTTTCTGAAACAAAATAAGGTACTAAAACACAATGCAAATGTCAGGTGAGTTGTGATATTCTTTTTTTTTTTTTTTTTTTTGAGACGGAGTCTGGCTCTGCTGCCCAGGCTGGAGTGCAGTGGCCGGCTCTCAGCTCACTGCAAGCTCCGCCTCCCGGGTTCATGCCATTCTCCTGCCTCAGCCTCCCGAGTAGCTGGGACTACAGGCGCCCGCCAGGTCGCCCGGCTAGTTTTTTGTATTTTTAGTAGAGACGGGGTTTCACCATGTTAGCCAGGATGGTCTTGATCTCCTGACCTCGTGATCCGCCCGTCTCGGCCTCCCAAAGTGCTGGGATTACAGGCTTGAGCCACCGCGCCCGGCTGAGTTGTGATATTCTTTAGTTGCACGAGCAAATCTAGTTAATTGTTAAACTTCCGACATTAACATATACTAAATTGACAAGCTGACAAATGCAAAACAAACCAGTTAAAAATGAAAGAGCCTCTTTGTTAGGCCAAATACAAGGAAATATGTTAGACTTGGTAATCAATCTTATATCATTTAATTCTGATCTTCAAATCTGTCACTTGCCACGTTTTTATCTATAAGTGACAAAAAAATGTTAAAAAACGGATAATGCTCAGTGTTGAAAAGGGGGGACAGAGAAGAGGCACACTGCTACATGGTCAGTGGCAGGATAAATTGGCAAACATTTTGGAAGGGTAATTTTACAGTCTTCCAAAATTTAAAACACACATCATTTGACCCAGCAATTCTACTACTGGGAATTTACCTTATGGGATACATTTGCAGAACTATTAATTAAATGCATACAGAGATGTTCATCAGAGCATTCATTGTAATGAAAAAATTCTGGACCAGGCACCATGGCTCAAGCCTGCAATCCTAGCACTTAGGGAGGCCAGGGTGGGCAGATCACTCGAGGTCAGGAGTTCAAAACCAGCCTGGCCAACATGGTAAAACTCCATCTCTACTAAAAATACAAAAAAAAATTAGCTGGATGTGGTGGTAGGTGCCTGTAGTCCCAGCTACACAGGAGGGTGAGGCAGGAGAATCGCTTGAACCTGGGAGGCAGAGGTTGTGGTGAGCCGAGATGGAGCCACCACACTCCAGCCAAGACAACAGAGCGAGACTCCATCTCAGAAAAAAAGAAAAAAAAGAAAAAATTCTGGAAATAATTCAAACATCCATTAGTAGGAGACTGATTAAATAAAGTGTGGCATACAATGAAATAATGTGCTGCAGTTAAAAAGATTGAAATAAATTTACACATTTCATGTAAAGACTTCTAAGATATGAAGTGAGAAAAAAAGCAAAATATAGTCAGTATTTAATGTATCATTTGTATAAATGTTTTCGAGACGATACACATATATGCTGATATTTGTATAAACAATTCTTGAAGGATAAATAATTACGGACTCTAATTATATTTAAAGAAAAGGGCTGGAAGTTGACGGAGACGGAGACTTAATTTTATATCATTCTATACTGTTTGGATTTTGTTGTTGTTGCTGTCATCTATGTATCTTATGTTTTAAAGCATCGCCTCTCCCATGGGGAGAGGTAACTGCCTAATACATCCATTCAAATAGTTTATAAAACTCAAAATTTTATAGCCTCATAATTCTAGACTTGAGATCTTCTTGTCTCTTAAATAAGAAAATTGAGGTCGAGAGCATTCAGATGACTTAGACTTGAAAGTGATTCAGCAAGCTGGTGACAAGCCAAGATGAGGCCAGGTCTTCATCTGACATGGCCCCAGGCCAAGTGACTGACTACTGCACTCTGCTATCTTGATTTTGTGGTGTCTGGGAAATTTCTTCAAGTGTGCCTCAAATTTCAATTCATTGAGACCTCAGTGTTAGAGAACCATTTCCTGAAAAATGTCATACATTACATGTCTTCAGCAATGGCCTTAAAGCTAGTCATTGTTTTTCATTGAATAATTTTGAAGCGGCTTAAATACATGGGAACTAACAATCCCCTTCAAACTGAGGTCACTGCTGGTGGCCAGACACCCCTCAGATTCATGGGTGATTCAATACGCCTGCAAAGTGCTGTGTAGCCTTTCAGTCCACGACTGCGTTCACCGAACACACGTGTGAGCTGTCAGGCAGCTCAGGGCATTGCAAGAAGGTAACTAGTAACGCAATTTGCACCTCTTCATAAACTAGTGTGGTTCAAATCTTTCCTCGTTTCCTCATTTTTCAGTTCTTTTTTATTGAGTTGTAACTTACATTCAACAATGTGCCCAAGTCCTAAGTGTTCAGGTCAATAAATTTTAACAAATACACACACATGTGCACACCTCCCTGTAGCCACCACCCAGATCAAACACCCAGGGGTCTTCCTCAGGCCACCTCTTATCAATTTCCCACAAAGGTAACCATTATTCTGGCCTTTAACACCAAAGGTTCATTTTGAAGGCTTCGCTATTAAAAAACAACATCGACAACATAAAACAAGCAACTAATGGCATGGGGTCGTAGACTGGATAAGGAAGAGCAGGCAAGAGTGTTTTAATCTATTTTATTAAAAAAAAAAAAACAAAAAAAACACTGTTACTATCTTTTAACTTATCTTCCTTGCTCACTGTGTTCTTTTAAAGTATAACTGTGTGAAAGATCTTAGATTTAATACATCTCTTTTAAAGGAGAATTATTCTAGACTTCTCTTTTTATGGTTTATTTGTGCCTGAACTTTTGGCATGCTCTAGAGATCAGAGAAAGCCTAACGATGCGGAAGGAGGAAAATAATTTCAGAAGGACATTGATTTTCTTTTTTAGTCTTAAGTTCGATTTTCATACCTGTTCTGTTTCTCACTGCTTTGACTCTGGACCAAAACTTAGCTCTAAATATTCACCAACTGTGTGCTTAATATCGCAGAATATACATATTGAAATATTATTGTTTCTTATTTAATGCTTTAAAATAGCTGCAGGAAGATTGCAGGGTTTCAGCGTAGAGACTTCAGGGAGGAAGCAGGTTCTGAAATGGATTTTGTTTAAAGTGTGGGGGTAATTACTCTGGAGTTCCAAAGCAGGAACTTTAAAGGATGCTAAAATTGGACCAGAGTGCAAAGGGAGTGTCTGTTATGGAACATCAGCGTACTGGGGGTGGGGGTAGCTCCTGATTGTGTGCAACCCAACCCAGAGTTCCACATCTGGCCATCAGCTGACCTAATGTGACCCTTCCTACGAAGAGTAGATGCCCTCTGCTCGCATCTGTTGGGACTGAGAACACTTCACTCCAACACCCTTTCAGCTGTGCTGAAGGAAGCTAACAACTTTCAAGAGGCTGAAGGTGGCAGTGGCAAAGCCTGCTCTGTCCCCTACAGACAGTAACCCTGTCCCTGGACACTTAAAGTCAGAGAGCTAAGACTTCAATAGAAAAGCTTACAAAACAACTGGATGCAAACTTCATGCCGCATCACAGTGAACAGTCAAGATCAAATTCATGGCTGATCTGGTATAAAACTATAAAAGCACCCTTCACTATACGTTCAAAACGTGGACGCAAAACTGGTCATTGATATTTATTTAAAATCTTGATTGTCCTGCCACACCACATACTTTCCCTTTAGACTACTCTCTACAGGTATTTTCTGACCCTATTCAACAACAAATACAAACATGTTGAGAGTGGTGAAAAAAATAGGAGTGCTCTTAACTAGAGGTAAAACCACAAGCTGACACAAAATGATATTTTGCTCTAGATATGAGAATTAGGAGGTGGGAGGCTGATGCTGCTGTCTTTTCAGATGGAGCCCTGGGGGGCCATGGCTGGCCTGGAGCTGGGGTGGCAGAGTCTCTCTCCTGGTTTTGTTCTTACAGAGCGTGACGTCTCCCTGGAGCAAGGTGGTACCACTACCGAGCTCACATCAGTCACTGCACTTCCTAGGAAGGTTTCTGATACAACGCCATTTCCTGTAAGTTGGGATTTTTGCTCACGGGACAAAACAAAGACTACAACTCATCTCTCTTGACCATGGTAGGCATTTAAGTGAAAACCAGAATCAATGATGCCTTGCCCTGGGATTTATATTTTTCTGGAAAAAGAAAAGAACAATCTCTGCCTACATCTGCATACCCAAAAGATGGATATAAAATGAAAGCCTTCCCCACTCCAAAATGGAAGCAAAACTACTGAAGAGTGTTAATGAAAATCAAATGACCAAGGTCATTGACCATGTTATAGTACGTCTGAGTGATGCAGAGGGGTAGTAGAGGTGATAGGGAATAGGCACACACAAAGGGGAAGCTGCAACTTTGTCTTCCTTTCAGGAAGGTGGGCAAGAAAGTGAGTAAGCAATATATGACAGTTCTCCGGACCTGTTAGGTTAGTATTATAATCTGGGAGTAGGCGGGAATGTCTACAACATAAGTGTCTCATTAAAACAAAGAGGAGGGGGCTGGGCATGGTGGTTTATGCCTGTAATCTCAGCACTTTGGGAGGCTGAGGCAGGAGGATCACGTGAGGCCAGGAATTCAAGACCACCCTGGGCAACATAGCGAGACCCCATCTCTACAAAAATAAAAAAAAAAAAACTTAGTCTGGTGTGGTGGCATGTGCCTGTGGTCCTCGTGGGAGGATCAACTGAACGAGCCCAGGAGTTCAAGGTTTTAGTGAGCGATGACTGTGCCGATGCACTCCACCTAGGCAACAGAGCAAAACCCAGTCTCTAAGAATGAAAAGTAAACAAATTAAAACAAAGAAGAGGGGAAAGGAAGTGAAATAAAAGAGTATAATTTTGAAAGAAATAGTTGCACTTCTTCGCTGGGCACGGTGGCTCACACCTCTAATCCCAGCACTTTGGGAGGCCAAGGTGGGGTGGATCACCTGAGGTCAGGAGTTCGAGACAATCCTGGCCAACATGGGGAAACCCCGTCTCTATTAAAAATAATAAAATTAGCCAGGTGTGGTGGCGGGTGCCTATAATCCCAGCTACTCAGGAGGCTGAGGCAGGAGAATTGCTTAAACCCGGGAGGCAGAGGTTGCACTGAGCCAAGATGGCACCACTGCACTCCAGCCTGGGCCACAGAGTGAGGCTCAGTCTCAAAAAAGAAAAAAAAAAAAAAAAAAGAGTATTTGCGCTTCTTTATGACAGCAAGCTGTGCTTAAGCAAGGATGTCATTGGTAAGCGCTTGATAAATGTCGCTACAATTACAGGCATATCTCATTTTACTATACCTTGCTTTACTGTGTTTCACAGGTATTGCATTTTTTAGAAATTGAAGGTTTGTGGCAACCCTGCGTTGAGCAAGTCTATCTGTTTCATTTTTCCAACAGCATGTGTTCACTTCCTGTCTCTGTGTTATATTTTAGTGATTCTTGTAATATTTCAAATTTTTCCTAATTATATGTATTATGACGACCTTGGATGTTACTATTGCAATTTTTTGGGGATGCCACAAACCATACCCATATAAGATGGCAAACGAAATCAGTCAATATTGTGTGTTCTGACTTCTCCACCAAATGTGCCAGTGAGTGGCCATTCCCTCATCTCTCTCCCTCTCCTCGGGCCTCCCTGTTCGCTGAGACACAACAATTTTGAAATTAGGCCAATAAATATGCCTACAATGGCCTCTAAGAGTTCAAATGAAAGGAAGAGTACACATCTCTCTCTTTAAATCAAAAGTAAGAAATAATTAAGCTTAGTGAGGAAGGCATGTCAAAAACCAACATAGGCTAAAAGCCAGGCCTCTTGTGCTAAATAGCCATGTTGTGAAAGCAAAAACAATGTGAAATACAAAAGAAGAAAATGTAAAATGCTACTCCAGTCAACACACGAATAACAAGAAAGTGAAACAGCCTCACTGTTGATATAGATAAGGTTTGAGTGGTGTAGATAGAAGATCAAACCAGCCACTACATTCCCTTAAGACAAATCCTAATCCAGAACAAGCCCCTAACTCTCTTCAATTCTGTGAAGGCTCAGAGAGGTGAGGAAGCTACAGAACAAAAGTTGGAAGCCAGCAGAAGTTGCTTCAAGAGGTTTAAGGAAAGAGGCATCACCATAACATGAAAGTGCAAGATGAATCCCAAGAGCTGATGGAGAAGCTGCAACAACTTATCCACAAGATCTAGCTAAGATAATTGATGAAGGTGGGTACCCTCAACAGTAGATTTTAAATGTAGATGAAACAGCCTTCTGTTGGAAGAAGATGCCATCTAGGCCTTTCATAGCTAGAGAGAAGTCAATGCCTGGCTTCAAAGCTTCAAAAAACAAGCCCACTCTCTTGTTAGGGGCTAAGGCAGCTGGTGACTTTAAGTTGAAGCTAGTGTTCATTTACCTTTCTGAAAATCCCAGGGCTCCTAAGAATTATGCTAAATCTGCTCTTCCTACACCCCCTAAATGAAACAACGAAGCCTGGGTGACAGTATATCTCTTTTTCTTTCTTTTTTTTTTTTTTGTTTGAGACAGAGTCTTGCTCTGTTGTCCAGGCTGTAGTGCAGTGGCGCAATTTCAGCTCACTGCAACCTCTGCCTCCTGAGTTCAAGCAATTCTCCTGCCTCAGTCTCCCAAGTAGCTGGGATTACAGGTGCCAGGCCTGGCTAATTTTTATATTTTTCGTAGAGATGGGGCTTCACCCTGTTGGTCAGGCTGGTCTCAAACTCCTGATCTCAAGTGATATGCCTTCCTCAGCCTCCCAAAGTGCTGGGATTACAGGTGTGAGCCACGATGCTCGGCCAACAGTATATCTCCTTATAGCATGGTTTACTGAATATTTTAACCCCACTGTTGAGACCTACTGCTCAGAAATAAAAATTCCTTTCAAAATATTACTGCTCATTGACAGTCCACCTGGTCACCCAAGAGCTCTGATGGAGATGTACGAGGAGATGAATGTTGTTCTCATGCCTGCTAACACAACATCCATTCTTCAGCCCACGAGTCAGGGAGTCATTTTGACTTTCAAATCTTATTATTTAAGAAATACATTTTGTAAGATTAGAGCTGCAGTAATGATTCCTCTGACAGCTCTGAGCAAATACACAGAAAACCTTCTGGAAAAGACTCACCGTCCTATATGCCATTAAGGATATTGGTGATTCATGGAAGGTCAAAATATCAACATCAACAGAAGTTCAGAAGAAGTTAATTCTCTGGAACCTCAAAGTTGAACCCTTCAAAGTTCATCCTCAAAGTCGAACCCCTCAAAGTTAATCCTCATGGATAAAGTTGGACCCCTCAAAATTCATCCTCATGGATGACTCTGAGGGGTTCAAGACTTCAGTGGAGGAAGGAACATCAGATGGGATGGAAACAGCACAAGAACTAGAATTAGAAGTGGAGACTGAAGATGTGACTGAATTGCTGCAATCCCATGAACAAACTTGAATGGATGAGGAGTTGCTTCTATGGATGAGCAAAGAAAGTGGTTTCTTGAGATGGAATCAACTCTTGCTGAAGATGCTGTGAACATTGTTGAAATGACAACAAATTATTTCAAATATTACATGAACTTATTTGATAAAGCAGTGGCAGGGTTTGAAAGGATTGACTCCAATTTTGAAACAAGTTCTACGGTGGGTAAAATGCTATCAAACAGTATCCTGTGTCGCAGAAAAATCTTTCATGAAAGACAGCGTCAATCAATAAGGCAAATTTCATTGTTGTCTTATTTTAAGAAATGGCCACAGCCATTCCAGCCTTCAGCAACTACATCCCTGGTTGATCAGTAGCTATCAACATTGAGACAAGACCCTCCACCAGCAAAAAGATTACAACTTGCTGAAGGCTCAGATAATCATTAGCATTACCAACCCAAATGTCCATCAATGATAGACTGGATAAAGAAAATGTGGCACATATACACCATGGAATACTATGCAGCCATAAAGAAGAATGAGTTCATGTCCTTTGCAGAGACATGGATGAAGTTGGAAACCATCATTCCCAGCAAACTAACACAGGAACAGAAAACCAAACACTGCATGTTCTCACTCATAAGTGGGAGTTTAACAATAAGAACACATGGACACAGCGAGGGAAATATCACACACTGGGGCCTGTAGAAGAGTAGGGGTCAAGAGGAGGGCGAGCATTAGGACAAATACTTAATGCATGAGGGGCTTAAAACCTATATGATGGGTTGACAGGTGCAGTAAACCACCATGGATATGTATACCTATGTAACAAACCCGCACGTTCTGCACATGTATCCCGGAACTTAAAGTAAAAAAAGAAGGCCGGCCGGGCGCGGTGGCTCAAGCCTGTAATCCCAGCACTTTGGGAGGCCGAGACGGGTGGATCACGAGGTCATGAAATCGAGACCATCCTGGCTAACACGGTGAAACTCTGTCTCTACTAAAAAATACAAAAAACTAGCCGGGCGACGTGGCGGGCGCCTGTAGTCCCAGCTACTCGGGAGGCTGAGGCAGGAGAATGGCGTGAACCTGGGAGGCGGAGCTTGCGGTGAGCTGAGATCTGGCCACTGCACTCCGGCCTGGGTGATAGCGAGACTCCGTCTCAAAAAAAAAAAAAAAAGTAAAAAAAGAAAAGAAAAGAAACCAGTAGTTGCCCCCACTGTCTGTTCTTCCTTTTCCTTAGCAGAAAAATCCACACATTTTTATTGGGCAGAAGGCCTACTCAGAAGAAAATATGTGTATCTACACCAGCGTTGTAGCTAAGTGCAACTGTATTGGTGAAGTCCTATGCAATATGGAAATCTTGTGGGAAGATATTTAAATGGAGTGGACATTCCCATTTCCTCCTCTTCTCTCTTTCTCCTGGCTATAAAGTAGATGTGATGGCTGGAGCTAGAGTGACCATCTGGAACCACCTGGTGAACTTGAGCTTGAGACTCTAACACTGCAGAGTGTCATACCAACTGTGATGACCTACTCAGACTTCTAAGTAAGACAGCAATTAGCTTCATTCTGATTTAAGCCACTGTTACTTTGAGCTTTCTCTATTACAGTCAAGTCTAATCCTAACCGATATATGCTCCCTTCAACTTTTCCTTAGGCACTGGGAGAAAAGACAGAGCACAAAACATGCAACCTCAAACCGAATTTCTAAGAGGAAGATGAGTCTCAGGGCAATGGGAAAAAGTAATAAAGAAAAATAATCAATAAAAATTCATCCACACTATATCTGCAAAAATAGAAAACATGGATAGAGCCCCACATGTTAAAGAGTAGTATGGAGAGGAGGAGTATATGAAAATGCAAAAATATAGCAAAAAAAAAAAAAAAAGGAACGAAAGATTAAAACTGTATCTTGAAAGAAACATACCTTTAAAATGTGAAGAAAAATTCCTAAAACCAAAGTTTTGCAGTCTAGGAAAAGATTTTAAACTACAGATGGCCCCCGATTTATGACGGTTTCACTTGCAATGTTTTGACCTTACAATAATGCAAAAGTGATACACATTCCGCAGATGATGTTTGCTAGGTTGGGTGTATTAAATGCATTTTTTACTTACATACAATATTTTCAACTTACGATGAAAGGTTTATCAGGACATAACCCCATTGTAAGTTGAGGAGCATCTGTGTATGAATTCAGTGAAACGAGAAATCAAAGGTGACGTAAGGCAACAGAAAACTGAGATTGCAATGCGTGATGGTTAAATTTATGTGTTAACTTGATCAGGCCAGGGTGTGCCCAGGCATTTGGTCAAACATTCTAGATGTGTTTGTGAGGATATTTCTGGATGAGACTGAAATTTGAATCAATAGACCAAGTAAAGCAGATTGTTCTCTCTAATGCAGGTCGGCCTCATGCAATCAGTTGAGGATCTGAATAGAACGAAAAGGCTGAGTAAAAGGGAAACTCCTCCCACTTGACTGCTTTGAGTTGGGATGTCAGCCTTTTCCCACCTTTGGACTCAAACTGAAACATTGGCTGTTCTTGGGTGTCAAGCTTGCACACTTTTGCATAGGAACTTACACTATTGCCTCTCCTGACTCTCAGGGTTTTGGGCTGAGTTAAATCTAGACTACAGCCTAAAAATAGTTTTTACATTTGTAAATCATTTAAAAATAGTTTTGACATATGAAATACAAATGTGTCTGTCCGTGTAATTTTAACTGGAACACAGCCACACCCATTCATCTCTTACTATCTATGGCTGCATTTGCTCTATAGGACAAATATGTAGTTGCAATAAGACTGTATGTCTGGCAAAGAGGAATATTTATTATTTTTCCCTTACAGATCTGATTTAAATAGAGCAAAACGTGGAGGAAAATTTAATAACCCTTCCTCTAAACCAAATTGTTTGCGACTTCCTCAAAAATAAATAAGCTAAAAGATTTTGAACAAAAATTCCATAGCTTAGAAGATCTAAAAGTAAACAACCAGACTTCCAAGTTTCAAAAAGAAAAGTACACACTTAAAGCAAAGAAAGCAGAAATCATTAAGCAAAACAAAGTTTGTATTAAAACTATAAATATATTCTGATGAAAAATTAACATCAAGTATATTACATATAAATAAAATAAATGTAGTAAATACATAGAAGAAAAAATCAGATTGGGTTAAAAAAAGATTAAATATCATATATAAGAGAGTTAGAAACAAAGTTATTCAGAAAGATAAAAGGGAGGGCTGGGTGTGGTGGCTCACGCCTGTAATCCCAGCACTTTGAGAAGGCTGAGGCGGTTGGATCACCTGAGGTCAGGAGTTCCAGAGCAGCCTAGCTGAAATGGCCAAACCCCATCTCTACTAAAAATACAAAAATTAGCCGGGCGTGGTGGCATGTGCCTGTAGTCCCAGCTACTTGGGAGGCTGAGGCGGGAGAATTGCTTGAATCCGGGAGGCAGAGGTTGCAGTGAGCTGAGATCAAGCCACTGCACTCCAGCCTGGGTGACAGAGTGAGACTCCATCTTGAAAAAAAAAAAAAAAGAAAGAAAGAAAGATAAAAGGAAACGATAGATTAGTAAATCTCAAGACAACGAAAGCAAAAAGAGATCTGGTATCAACATCAGTCAAGGATGAATTCAAAACAAAGAAAAAGTTGAAAAATGATAAAGAGAAATTTTATGATGGTAAAGGAGTGAGGCTTTACCTATCATAAATCTTTATGGATTAAATTGCATATTCTTCAAATACATTAAGAAAACATTGCAAATGCACAAAGAATTTTAAAAAGACAATAGGAATAAAAGACATTAACTCCTTGGGAAACTCATTTCCCGTTCTTCTTGAAAAATACTAAAGAATAGGCTGGGCGTGGTGGCTCACGCCTGTAATCCCAGTACTTTGGGAGGCCGAGGTGGGTGGATCATGAGGTCAGGAGATCGAGACCATCCTTGCTAACACGGTGAAACCCCATCTCTACTAAAAATACAAAAAATTAGCTGGGTGTGGTGGCAGGCGCATGTTGTCCCAGCTACTTGGGAAGCTGAGGCAGGAGAATGGCGTGAACCCGGGAGGGGGAGCTTGCAGTGAGCTGAGATCGCGCCACTGCACTTCAGCCTGGGTGACAGAGCGAGACTCCGTCTCAGGGGGAAAAAAAAAGAAAAAAGAAAAAGAAAAATACTAAAGAATAGCTAGAGGCCAGGCACAGTGGCTCGGGCCTGTAATCGCAGCACTTTGGGAGGCCAAGGCAGGCAGATCACCTGAGGTTGGTATTTTAGAGACCAGCCTGGCCAACATGGTGAAACCCCATCTCTACTAAAAAAAAAAAAAAAAAAAAAAAAAAAAAAAAAAAAAAAAAATTACCTGGGTGTGGTGGTGCACACCTATAATCTCAGCTATTCAGGAGGCTGAGACTGGAGAATCACTTGAACCCTGGAGGTGGTTGCAGTGAGCCGAGATTGTGCCACGGCATTTCAGCCCATGCGACAGAGCAAGACTCCGACAAAAAAAAAAAAAAAAAAAAAAAAAGAAGAGCTAGAAAATAAGGAAAATGATTATGCAAAAAAATACTAAAAGAGAATTGAAGGAGACTAGTCCTAACAGAAATGAGCATTGATTCCAAAACTTCAACAATTAACTGACCAACTGAGTAGATTAAAAAGTCCAGAAATAAAACAAACAAACAAAAAAGTATTTTTAGGTGATAAAACATCTGTGGGACAAAAGCAATTATTCAATAAAAATTGTTGGTTCAATTCACTAACCATTTAAAGAAAAGTATATTTTAACTCTTGCATTATTCCAAATTAAATTTGAGACAGAAATAGGAAGCAATTGAAAACAAAGTGAGAAAGATTTAAGTACATATTGTTGAAGTAGATCTTCTTTCTAAGCAGAACACAACCCCACAAGCCAAAAAAAAAAAAAAAAAAAAAAAAAAACATTTAATTTGATGAAAATATAAGGTTTCTGTTTAGCTTTAAAAAAAAAATGACTCAATATAGTTTTAGAAAACAAGCAACAGGCCAGGTGTGGTGGCCCACACCTGTAATAGCCCTTTGGGAAGTTGAAGTGGGTGGATCCCTTCAGCCAGGAGTTCCAGACTAGCCTGGGCAATATGGTGAAACCCCGCCTCTACAAAATACAAAAAATTAGCCAGGTGTGGTGGTGGGTCTGTAGTCCTAACTACTCAGGTGGCTGAAGTGGGAGAATTGCTTGAGCCCGGGAGGTTGCAGTGAGCCATGATGGGGCCATTGCACTCCAGCCTGAGCAACGGAGAGAGACTTTGTCTCCAAACAAACAAACAAACAAACCAGGGAAGTAGTTGCCATGCACATCACTGAAAAGGGCTAATTTCATTAATAGATTTAAAATTTCTTATTCAAAAAATATTTGATAAAATTAAGTTTCTGGAGTGTGTGAGTAAACACATTACAAACTCCTGAAAACCTTTTGTTTTATTTTTAAAAATTCTTTATTGAGACAACATTGACATGTAAAAAACTGCACATATTTAAATGATTTGATCAGTTTTGACATATAGATAAATCTGTGAAACTACGACTTGCATGAAAATAATGAAGATATCTGTCACCTCAAACTGTCCTTGTGTCCCTGCAATCTCTCCCTCCCTGACTCCTCTTTTCCACCCCCAGTCCCTAGGCAACCACTGATTTGTTTTTTTGCTCTTATGGATTAGTTTGCATTTTTATCATTGTATATAAATGGAATTATACAGTAATACTGTTTTTTTGTGTGGCTTAACTCACATAAATACTTTGAGATTCATCCATGTTGTTGTATATATCAATAGTTCATTCTTTTTTATTTTTTATTTTTATTTTTTTGAGATGGAGTCTCCCTCTGTCACCCAGGCTGGAGTGCAGTGGCATAATCTCGGCTCACTGCAACCTCCGCCTCCCGGGTTCAAGAGATTCTCCTGCATGAGCCTCTGGAGTAGCTGGGATTACAGGTGTGCACCATGCCCAGCTAATTTTTATATTTTTAGTAGAGATGGGGTTTCGCCATGTTGGCCGGGCTGGTCTCAAACTTCTAACCTTAGATAATCCGCCTGCCTCTGCCTCCCAAAGTGCTGGGATTACAGGCGTGAGCCACCGTGCCTGGCCAATTCATTCTTAATCGTTGAAAAGTATTCTATCATTAGAACGTTCTACAATTCATCTAGCCGCTCACCTGTTGATGGACACAGGTTGGACACAGGTTGAAGTTATTGCAAATGGAGCTGCAATGAGCATTGGCGTACTAGTCTCATATGGACATATGCTTTTATTTCTGTTGGATGAATACCTATCTTGGAGTGGTATATCCTGATATGGAAAAATATCCAAGATATGTCACTAAATTTAAAAATTAAATATAGCATGTGTACTTGAGTCTCATTCTTTTATGTGTGCTTCATCACTAACCACAGTTTGGCTGAACTCCAAATGTCTGGCAATTAAAATCAGTATTTCATTAAAACAACGACTAAAGCAGATGATACCACCGTAGAACGAAACTGCTAAATGGATCGGTGTCAGGTATGACTCTATCTGCTCCCGGAAGAGTCATTGTAATGAAAAAAGACCTCAATTCCACATCACCAGTTCTTCCTGTAACCTAAATACCCTGATGCAGTGGAAACACTACAGCGTTTCTCAAAATGTGCGGGAATGCCAGTAACACACACTCGGCAGCAGGCTGACCTTGGCCGAGGGCCAGAGGTGACAGAAGACAAGAAGCAACAGAGTAGAGGAAGCGATGAGCACAGGCCTGAGGGAGAGGAGTCAGAGCCTTATCTGCGGCGTGTGAGTACGAAGCAACCTGTGGCTGGAAGAGGAAATCACATAAACATTTTAACAAGGAGGCTGCCTCTAATCCTTAGAAGTCCGTGCTTGCCCTCTGAATGACCAAAGCCCACAGAAAGATAAAATTTACAACCAAGCCAGCGGTTTGCTGCAAACGTTAGGGCCACAAGAGACGACCCAGTCTGAAAGGTCAGGGGCCCAAACTTCCATGACCCAGTAAGCTCTGGCCACTGTGCTCAAATGTTCCACTGCTGGATCTTTCCTCTTCTTGGTAAAGTTTGGCTTCATGACTGAAAACACAGTACTGAAACTTGTAAATCATTTACAAATTCTGTTTCCATTTTTCTTGTCTGAGATCCAATTATTCCGGAGCCTGGCAACTCTAAGTTCATCTAATGAATCTGAAAATTCAACCTAATTTGGTATGTGAATGGTGTGGTGTACGAAAGCATAAACACCACATTCCTGCACACAGGTAAATGCACGCGCTGCATTCATGCCCCTGCCGCTGAATTTAAAAACACATCCGGACTACCAAGTGGCCGCCAAGTATGAGAATGCACGGAAACCCTAGGCACTGAATGCAGCCATGTGTCACGTAACCACAGGATGTGTTCTGTGAAACGCATTGTAGGCAACTTTGACATTGTATGAACATCATAGAGTACACTTACATGAACCTAGATGCTCTAGCCTCCTACACACATAGGCTATATGTGATATCCTACTGCTCCAAGGTTACAAACCCGTACAGCATGTTACTGTACTGAATACTATCAGCAACTATAACGCAATGATAAGTATTTGTGTATCTAAACATAGAAAAGATGGAGTAAAAATATGACATAAAAGATTAAAAAATGGTACACTTGTATAGGGCACTTACCATCGAGTTTATACCAAAAACTATAAAGATACCAGTGGGGAACTTCCAGATTGCTCAAATGTACATTTTGGAGAGAACATTAAAAGTTACAAAAAAGAAGGTTGTTTCCATGCAATTCAGAAGATCTAACCACCAGTTTAGAGGGAACAGAGAAATATGGTAATGCCATCATGAGGATGCAATCATCAGAATGTAGACTGCAGGCAGCTGTAGACTTTGCTACTCTAAGTATGGTCCATGGATAGGCAGCATCTGCTTCACCTGGGAGCTTGCCAGAACTGCCGCATCTCAGACCCCACTCCAGATGCCCACACTAAAGCAGAATCTACCTTTTTTTTTTTTTTTGAGACACAGTCTCGCTCTTGTTGTCCAGGCTGGAGTGCAGTGGTGCAATCTTGGCTCACTGCTCATTGCAAACTCCACCTCCTCCTGCTTCAGCCTCCTGTGTAGCTGGGGTTATAGGCACCCGCCACCACACCCAGGTTTTGTGATACGGGGTTTTGCCATGTTGGCCAGGCTGGAGAATCTACTTTTTAACAAGATCCCCAAGTGGTTTGTGTATATACTTTAACATTTGAGAAGTAGCACTCTATTGAAGAAGACATCCAATTTCTTCAACAAATAAATTACAACCAAAAGAAAAAGAGAGAAGGTAACAAATAGATTAAAAGAGATAAGACAGTCTAAGCAACATGACAAGATCCTATCTACAAAAAAATTTTTTAAAACTAGCCAGACATGATGATGTGTACCTGTAGTCCCAGCTACTAGGGAGACTGAGGCGGCAGGATCGCTTGAGTCTAGGAGTTTGAGGCTGCGGTGAGCTATGATCATGCCACTGCACTCCAAGCTGGGTAACAGAGTGAGACCCTGTCTATAAAATAAATAAAGAGATTAAGAGACCTTCAATAAGATGCAGTGTGTGGACTTTGCTTGGATTCTGAGATTTTATTTTTGTTTATTTTTTTATATACAGGTTTTAAAATTTCAGTAGCTTTTGGGGTACAAGTGGTTTTCAGTTACATGGATGAATTGTGTAGTTAAGTCTGAGATCTTAGTGCACCCATCACCTGAGTAGTGCACATTGTACCCAATATGTAGTTTTTAAAAAATCCCTTGTCCCCCTCCTACTTTCCCTTCTGAGTCTCTAGTATCCCTTTTACCACTCTGTATGCCTTTGTTTACCCATAGCTTAGTTCCTACTTATAAGTGAAAACATACGGTATTTGGTTTTCCATTCCTGAGTTACTCCACTTAGAATAATGACCTCCAGGCCGGGCGCGGTGGCTCAAGCCTGTAATCCCAGCACTTTGGGAGGCCGAGACGGGCGGATCACGAGATCAGGAGATCGAGACCATCCTGAACACGGTGAAACCCCGTCTCTACTAAAAATACAGAAAAAAACTAGCCGGACGAGGTGGCGGCGCCTGTAGTCCCAGCTACTCGGGAGGCTGAGGCAGGAGAATGGCGTGAACCCGGGAAGCGGAGCTTGCAGTGAGCTGAGATCTGGCCACTGCACTCCAGCCTGGGTGACAGAGTGAGACTCCGTCTCAAAAAAAAAAAAAAAAAAAAAAAAAAGAAAAAAAAAAAAAAAGAATAATGACCTCCAGTTCCAGCCAAGTTGCTGCAAAAGACATTATTTCCTTCTTTTTCTTGGCTGAGTAGTATTCCATGGTGTATGTATACCACATTTTCTTTATCCACTCACTGGTTGATGGCCACTTAGGTTGGTTCCATATCTTTGCAGTTGTGAATTGTGCTGCATAAACATATGTGTGCAGGTGTCTTTTTGATATAATGACATCTTTTCCTTCAGGCACATACCCAGTAGTGGGATTGCTGGATCAAATGGTATATCTACTTTTAGAAATAGATCTACTTGGGCTGGCTCACGCCTGTAATCCCAGCACTTTGGGAGGCCAAAACAGGCAGATCACCTGAGGTCAAGAGTTCGAGACTAGCCTGGCCAACATGGTGAAAGTCCGTCTCTACTAAAAATACAAAAATTAGCCAGACGTGGTGGCAGAAGCCTGTAATCCCAGTTACCCAGGAGGCTGAGGCAGAAGAATCACTTGAGCCTGGGAGTGGAGGTTGCAGTGAGCCGAGATCATACTATTGCACTCCAGCCTGGGTGACGGAGTGAGACTCTGTCTCAAAAAATAAATAAATGAAATGAAATAAAATAAAATAAAAAACAAATAGATCTACTTGGATGGGTGTGGTGGTTCATGCCTGTAATCCCAGCACTTTTGGAAGCTGAGGTGGGTGGATCACTTGAGTTCATGAGTTCAAGACCAGCCTGGGCAACGTAGTGAGACCTCCATCTTTTTTTCTTAAGATAAATACATTTTTTAAAAAAGAAATAGATCGGCCGGGCGCGGTGGCTCAAGCCTGTAATCCCAGCACTTTGGGAGGCCGAGACGGGCGGATCACGAGGTCAGGAGATCGAGACCATCCTGGCTAACACGGTGAAACCCCGTCTCTACTAAAAATACAAAAAACTAGCCGGGCGAGGTGGCGGGCGCCTGTAGTCCCAGCTACTCGGGAGGCTGAGGCAGGAGAATGGCGTAAACCCGGGAGGCGGAACCTTCAGTGAGCTGAGATCTGGCCATTGCACTCCAGTCCGGGCGACAGAGCGAGACTCCGCCTCAAAAAAAAAAAAAAAAAAAAAAAAAAAGAAATAGATCACTTTGATAAATCTCCATACTGTTTTTAAAGAGGTTGTACTAATTTACATTCCCACCAGCGACGTAGAAGTGTTCCTTTTCCACCATATCCACACCAACATCTATTGTTTCTTGACTTTTTAATAATGGCCATTCTGGCTGGGGTAAGGTTGTATTTCATTGTGGCTTTAATTTGAATTTCCCCGATGATTAGTGATGTTGCGCATTTTTCATATGTTTCTTGGCCATTTGTGTATATTCTTTTGAGAAATTTTTTTTTATGTCACTTCTTCACTTTTTAGTGGGATTATTTGTTTTTATTTTCTTGCTAATTTGTTTGAGTTCCTTGTATATTCTGGATATTAGTCCTTTGTCAGATGCATAGTTTGCAAATATTTTATTTTTGTCTGTTTACTCTGATGATTATTTTTTTTCCTATGTAGAAGCTTTTTAGTTTAATTAGGTGCCATTTATTTGTTTTTATTTTTGTTGCATTTACTTTTGGGGTCTTGGTCAGAAATTCTTTGTTTAAGCCAATGTCCAGAAATATTTTAGTTAGGTTTTCTTCTAAAATTGTTATAGTTTCAGGTCTTAGATTTTTTTTTTTCTTTTGAGATGGAGTTTCGCTCTTGTTGCCCAAGTTGGAGTGCAATGGCACAATCTCGGCTCACTGCAAGTTCTTCCTCCCAGGTTCAAATGATTCTCCTGCCTCAGCCTCCCAAGTAGCTGGGATTACAGGTGCCTGCCACCACGCCCAGCTAATTTTTTGTATTTTTAGTACAGACGGGATTTCACCATGTTAGCCAGGATGGCCTTGATCTCTTGAACTCATGATTCGCCCGCCTCAGCCTCCCAAAGTGCTGGGATTACAGGCGTGAGCCACAGCGCCTGGCCTCAGGTCTTAGATTTAAGTCTTTTATCCATCTTGAGCTGATGTTGGTAGACAGTGAGAGATAGGGATCCACTTTCATTCTTCTACATGTGGCTATCCAGTTGTCCCTGATTGAATAGAATGTCTTTTCCCCAGTTTATGTTTTTGTATGCTTTGTCAAAAGATCAATTGGTTGTAAGTATTTGGCTTTATTTCTGGGTTCTCTATTCTGTCCCATTGGTCTATATATCTACTTTTATACCAGTATCCTGTTGTTTGGATAACTATAGACTTGTAGTATAATTCAAAGTTGGATAATGTGATGCTTCCATATTTGTTCTTTTCGCTTAGGATTATGTTGGCTATTCGAGCTCTTTTTTTGGTACCATATGAATTTTAGGGTGTTTTTTTTTTTTCTAATTCTGCAGAAAAAGATGTTGGTATTTTGATAGAAATTGCATTGAATCTGCAGATTTCTTTTGGTAGTATAATCATTTTCATGATATTGATTATCCAAACCATGAGCATGGGATGTGTTTCCATTTGTTTGTGTCATCTATGATTTCTTTCAGCAGTATTTTATAGTTTTTTTGTAGAGATTGCTTAGCTTCTTGGTTAAGTATAGTCCTAGGCGTTTCATTTTTTTATAGCCATTGTGAAAGAGCTTGAGCTCTTGATTTGACCCTCAGCTTGGTTGTTGTTGGTGCCTAGCAGTGCTGATTCGTGTACATTGATTTTGTAACCTGAGATTTTACTGAATTTGTTTATCAACTCTAGAAGTCTTCTGGTGGAATCTGTAGGATTTTCTAGGTTTATGGTCATGTCATCAGCAAACAGATAGTTTGACTTCTTTTCTAATTCGGATGCTAAAAAGCATAAATAAAAATTTCCTTCTCTTGCTTGATTGCTCTGACTAGGACTTACAGTATTATGTTGAACAGAAGTGGTGAAAGTAGGCATCCTTGTCTTGTTCCATTTCTTAGGGGGAATGCTTTCAACTTTTCCCCTTTCAGTGTGATGTAGGCTGTGGGTTTGTCATATGTGGCTTTTATTATTTTAAGGTGTGTTCCTTCTATGCTTAGTTTGTTGAGGGTTTTTATCATAAAGGGATGCTGGGTTTTATTGAATGCTTTTTCTGAGCCTATTGAGATGATCACATCGCTTTTGTTTTTCATTCTATTTATGAGATAAATCACATTTATTGACTTGTGTATGTTGAACCATCCCTGCATTCCTGGGATGAAACTCATTTAATCATGGTGAATTATATTTTTGATGTGCTGTTGGATTCAGTTTGCCAGCACTTTGTTGAGGATTTTTGCATCTATGTTCATCAGGGATATTGGTCTGTAGTTTTCTTTTTTTATGTCCTTTTCTGGTTTTGGTACCAGGGTGATACTGGCTTTGTAGAATGAGTTAGGGAGGAGGCTCTTTTTCTCAATCTTTTAGGATAGTTTCAGTAGGATTGGTATCAATTCTTCTTAGAATGGCTGGTAGAATTCAGCTGTGAATCCATCTGGGTATTTTTGTTCTAGGTGGTAATTTTTTTTCTTTGCGATAGGGTCTCACCTGTCACTCAAGCTGCAGTACAGTGGCACAATCACAGCTCACTGCACCCATTACCTCCCAAAGCTTAAGTGATCATCCAACCTCAGCCTCCAGAATAGCTAGAACTACATGTATGCACCACCATATTTGGTTAACTTTTGTATTTTTTTGCAGAGATGGGGTTTTGCCACATTGCCCAGGCTGGTCTCTAACTCCTGGGCTCAAGTGATCTGCCTGCCTCTGCCTTCCAAAGTGCTAAGATTACAGTTGTGAGCATGCCTAGCTGCTAATTTTTATTACTGATTCAATCTCACTGCTTGTAATTGGTTTGCTCAGGATTCCTATTTCTTCCTGATTCAAACTAGGAGGTTTGTATGTTTCCAGGAACTTATTCATTTCCTCCAAATGTTCTAGTTTTTGTGCATAGAGGTGTTCATAGTAGTCTCTAATGATCTTGTGTATTTCTGTGGTGTTGGTTGTAATGTCTCCATTTTTATTTCTATTTGAGCTAATTTGAATCTTCTCTCTTTTTGGTTAATCTGGCTAATGGTGTATTGATTTTATTTCTCCTTTCAAAGAACTTTTTTTTTTTGTTAATCTTTCGTAATGTTTGTTTCGATTTCATTTAGTTCTGCTCTGATCTTTGTTATTTATTTTCTTCTGCTAGTTTTGGGTTTGGTTTGTTCTTGTTTCTTTAGTTCCTTGAGGTGTGATGTTAAGTTGTCAATTTGTGACTTTTCAGACTTTTTGATATAGGGATTGAGTACTATAAACTGTCCCCTTAGCACTGTTTTTGCTGTATTCCAGAGGTTTTGATACCCTGTATCACTATTTTCATTCATTTTGAAGAATTTTTAAATTTCCATCTCAATATCATTGTTAACCCAAAAATCATTCAGCAGCAGATTGTTTAATTTCCATGTATTTGTATAGTTTTGAAGGTTCTTTTTGGAGTTGATTTCTAGTTTTATTCCATCATAGTCTGAGAAGATACTTGACATCATTTTGATTTTTTAAAGTTTTTTAAGACTTGTTTTGTGGCCTGTCATATGGTTTATCTTGGAGAATGTTCCATGTGCTGATGAGAAGAATGTATATTGTGTAGTTCTTGGGTAGAATGTTCTGTAAATGTCTGTTAGGTCCCTTTGTTCTGGAGTGTAGTTTAAGACCAGCATTTCTTTGTTGACTTTCTGCCTCAATGATCTGTCTAGGACTGTTAGTGAAGTGTTGAAGTCCCCTACTATTATTGTGTTACTGTCTATCTCTCATCTTAGATCTGGAAGTAATTGTTCTATGAATCTGGGAGATCCAGAGTTAGGGACATATGTATTTAGGATTGTAGTATCTTCTTGTTAGAGTCATCCTTTTATCATTGTGTAATGACTTTTTTTGTCTTTTTTCTATTGTTGTTGCTTTAAAGTCTGTTTTATCTGATTTAAGAAGAGTTACTTCCACTCACTTTTGGTTTTCTTTTGCACAGAATTTTTTTGCCACTCCTTTACCTCGAATCTATCAGAATCCTTATGTGTTAGGTGAGTCTTTCGAAGACTGAAGATATGTGGTTTGTGATTTTTTTATTCATTCTGCCAATTTGTACCTTAAAGTAAAGCATTTAGACCATTTACATTCAACATTAATATTGAGATGTGAGCTACTGTTCCAGTCATGTTGATTGTTACCTATTTTGTTTTCTTCATTGTGTTATTGTTTTATAGACCCTATGATCTTTATGTGTCAAAAGGTTCTGTTCTGATTTATATCAACCTTTTGTTTCAAGCTTTAGAAATCCTTTGAGTATTTCTTGTAGGGCTGGTCTGATAGTGACAAATTCCCTCACCATTTGCTTATCTGAAAAATACTTTATTTTGTCTTTATTTATGAGACTTAATTTTACTGAATACAAAATTCTTGGTTGAGGGTTATTCTGTTTAAGAAGGCTAAAGACATTTGGGAGGGTGAGGCGGGTGGATCACAAGGTCAGAAGTTTGAGACCAGCCTGACCAACATGGTGAAACCTCGTCTCTACTAAAAATACAAAAATTAGCTGGGCATGGTGGCGTGTGCCTGTATTCCCAGCTACTCAGGAGGCTGAGGCAGGAGAATCTCTTGAACCTGGAAGGTGGAGGTTGCAGTGAGCCGAGATTGCACCACTGCACTCCAGCCTGGGCAACATGGCAAGACTCCGTCTCAAAAAAAAAAAAAAGAAGAAGACTAAAGATAGGATCCCAATTCTTTCCGGTTTGTAAATTTTATACTGAAAAGTCAACTATTTGTCTGATAGGTTTCTCTTTATACCTTATCTGATGCTTTTGACTCACTGCTCTTAAAATTCTTTCCTTCACACTGACTATAGTCTGATGACTATGTTCTTTGGTGATATCCTTTTTGCAATGAATCTCCCAGGACTTCTTTGAGCTTCTTGTATTTGGATGTCTAAATCTCTGGCAAGGTCAGGGAAGTTTTTCTCAATTATTCCCTCAAAGAAGTTTTCCACAATTTTTTTTTTTTTTTTTTTTTTTTTTGCTTTTTCTTCTCATTCAGGAACACTGCTAGTTCTTATACTTGTCCATTTTACATAATATCATATTTCTTGGACACTTTGTTCATTTCTATTAATTCTTTTTTCTTTATTTTTGTCTGATTGGGCTAATTTGAAAACCTTTCTTAGAGCTCTGAAATTCTTTCTTCTACTTGGTCTAGACTATTGTTAAAACTTTCCAGCTCATTTTGTAATTCCCTAAATCCCTAAATGTATCTTTCATTTCAAAAAGTTCTGGTTGTTTTTTTTTTTTTTTAAATCTATCTCTTTAGAAAATGTTTCATTTATATCCTGAATTGATTTTTAAATTTCTATATGTTGTTTTTCACCTTTCTGTTATATCTCCTTGAGTAGCTTAATGATCAACCTTTTGAATTCTTTGGTAAAGATTTCTCAAATGCCAGTAGTAGTAGTAATAAACTGGTCATGTAGACAAGACTCAGAACCCCCTGGTTAACCAGAATGATGCAGGCAATGGTGATAGCTGAGGTCATGCACAGGTTTTCTCCTTCCTTGGTGCAGTGTTATTCTACTTGGAGATGCTGTAATGGACTGTCAATTTGCACTTGCCAAAGAGCACCAGCTGCAGTAGTCGCAGTGGGATTTGTGCTTGCCTCAAGTTACCCAGGAGAGGTATTCTGGTGGCTCAGGTAATGGGTGGTACCATAGAGCTCCAAAAAATTTCTGTCCTTTGTGTTAAGCTACCAGAGCAAATGAAGGAGCAAAGCCAAGTGGCGGCTGGATCAGGCCGGTTCATGTCTGGCTCCCCATATGCGGGGTAAGCAGTGGCCCCTGTGGAGGTCACAGAGCATTTCTCTGGCCGCAGGGAGGGGTGCAGCTGCCTCTGCTGCACAGAAGTCTCTGTACAGGGGTTGGGGAGTACCAGGCCCCACCAGTTCCCATGTACTTGGCAAGTCAGGTCCCTCACCTGCAGTGTTCTGCTTGCAGCAGCTCGTTAGAATCCAGGCAGTCTGCATTCAGAACTCAAGACTGCCCCAAGCCATAAGCCTTCCTCAAGGAGACAGCAACCAAAGCTTTCAAGCCACGCCCCTCCCAGTCTGCCCCTGAAGCAGGGGTGCCCAGCTCCTGCACCCGTGGCTGCAGCACATTTCCCATTCACTCCTTGGTTCTGTCCAAGGGAGTTTGTCCCCATTCGAGATTATATTGTGAATCTCATTTGGGAACTTCTGTCAACCTGTGACTGCTGCCTGAGTTAACTGGCAGATTTCTGCACAATCTTCTGTGAGGTAGGATCAGGAATGTCTTCCTTCCATCCTCCCCGGAGCCTGGGAGTGCATGCAAAGCCCATCCCAGTGATGCTTTTTCTCATAAATTACCCAGTGCTCACTAAAATCATCTCCATTGCTGGATAGGGTGAAGTTCTTCCCTCATGGGCCTGGATTGCCAGATTCCCAAGTGGGAGTGTATGTTCCTGATGCAATTTATTCCTGTCTCACACTCTGGGGACTTAGTTTTCTACTGGCTCATGGTGTAGGCTGCAGCCCAATGCTTCTTTCAAAGGGTCTGTGGTTTCGTTCAGTTCTCCTGTTAAGTTCCTGTGTTGCTTCTAGGAGAAAAGTTCACAGCGTGAGTCTCTACACACTGTCTTGTCTTTCCAAGTGGAAGAGGCATGCTAACACTGCCTCCAATCTGCCATCTTGGGAGCAACAGAGTGAGACTTTGTCTCTTAAAAAAAGGTGGGGGCCGGGCGCGGTGGCTCAAGCCTGTAATCCCAGCACTTTGGGAGGCCGAGACGGGCGGATCACGAGGTCAGGAGATGGAGACCCTCCTGGCTAACACGGTGAAACCCCGTCTCTACTAAAAAATACAAAAAAACTAGCTGGGCGAGGTGGCGGGCGCCTGTAGTCCCAGCTACTCGGGAGGCTGAGGCAGGAGAATGGCGTGAACCCGGGAGGCGGAGCTTGCAGTGAGCTGAGATCTGGCCACAGCACTCCAGCCTGGGCGGCAGAGCCAGACTCCCTCTCAAAAAAAAAAAAAAAAAAAAAAAAAAAAGGTGGGGAGGCCGGGCGTGGTGGCTCATGCCTGTAATCCCAGCACTTTAGGACGCCAAGGCAGGCAGATCACGAGGTCAGGAGTTCAAGACCTGCCTGGCCAACATGATGAAACCCCATATCTACTAAAGATACAAAAAATTAGCTGGGCGTGGGGATGCACACCTGTGATCCCAGCTACTCAGGAGGCTGAGGCAGGAGAATCATTTGAACCTGGGAGGTGGAGGTTGCAGTGAGCCAAGATAGCGTCATTGCACTCCAGCCTGGGTAACAGGGTGAGACTGTCTCAAAATAAATAAATAAATAAATAAATAAATAAATAAATAAATAAATAAAACAAAACAAAAAAAAAGGGTGGGAGGGGAACGGTCTTTTTAGAGATATCTGCTTTAATATATATGAACAAATATCAGTGATTTGCCGACAAAATGATTTGTCAGTGATTTACTTCAAAGTAATCCAGTGATGCAGGTAAGAGGGGTGAGGGATAATGATGAAAGGAGATGGGAGGGGTTATAGATGAAACAAGTTTGGCCATGAGCTGATTATTATTGAAGCTAGGTGATGCCTACATGGGGATCCATATATTATTTTCTCTTTGCAGTACAATCCTGACCTGGAGTAAAGTCAAATTTCACAGGCTAAGGGAACAGCCACTCACAGGATGCTTCTTACCCCAGATACCAGCTATTATATGTTCCAGGTTTCCTGAGCCACCTGTGCTTCTGACCAACTGACTACAAATGCAGGGATTCCCACTAACTCCTCAGGTTTAATAACGCACCAGAATGACTCGCAGAATGCAGGAACGCACTATACTAAGGCTTAGAGTTTCATTATAAAAGACACGAATCAGGGGCATCCAAATGAAAAGGTGCAGAGAGCAAAGTCTGGGAGGGTCCCAAATTCAAAGCTTCTTTATGCTCAGGACCTGTCATCCTCCTGGCACACTGATGTATGATTATCAGCCTGGAAGTTTCCGTTAGCTTCCATGTCCAGAGTTTTTATTTGGGTTTTATTTCGTAGGCATGATTGGTTGAATCATTGGCAGTGTGATCAAATTCAGTCTCCAGCCCCCTGCTCCTCCCTGGGGTCAGAGGTCAGAAGTCAGGCTGATATCCACATTGCTCAAAGCCCCAACCCTCTAGTCACATGGATGGCTTTTCTGGCATGTCCAGCCCCTATCCTGAGTGGTATCATTAACATAAACTCAGGCATAATCTGAGGGTATTATTTTATAGAAATACAGCCTTCCACAAATGTTGGAACTGGTTAAAGAGTCTCTGTAAGACTGTAGTCCTTTCATCTGATACTGGAGCTTGAAGTCCAGAGGGCAGGGAGTTAGAAAGGGACAATGGATATAAAGTGAGGAAGATCAAGGAGAGCCTGGAACCCACAGCATGAACTAGAATCCAGCAGGACAAATTGAAACTCATGTCAGTTCATATTCCTTCTGGTGTTGATAGTGGGAACCCATCCTCATGGAACTAAACACACACACACACTGCCCAGGAGTCAGGGAAGCTGAGGGAAAACCCAGTGGAAGGTAGAGCAGGCCCAGCTGCTGCTTCATGCTGATGAGGTGAGTCAGCAGATCAGCAACAATGTGTGTGAGCTACAAAGGGACTGCAGCTTCCCATCTGCTTTCTGAATCTCACAAGAATCTCCCTTGTGGCCCACCATAACCAGAAACATGCAAGAAACAAAACTGTGGAAAACATAGTTCAGCTTAGCCAAGTCAATACATTATAAGGCCACCACACCACACTTAATAAAAAGTAAACATTTGTAAATCAATCAACCAGTGCCTGGAAGTACTATTTAAAAGCCAAGTTATTTCACAAAGTAAACTGAAACACACCTGGTGAATCCCACCCACCACTGGATACATGTTTGCATTGCCACCCATTATTCTTCCCTCTTCTCCTGTAAGAGAGTACCATCTCCTACCAATTCTCCTCCACCTTTTATTCTCTCTCAATAGTCATGCTTCATCAATTAACTTCTGTCTCTGGCTGTTCTATATCTTCAACCTTTTTTTTTTTTTTAAACTTCCCCTGATTCTGTAAATTCCTATAGCAAATAGCCTTTTTTTCCTCTTTTCCATTACAGCCAAGTGTTGAGTACAAAAAGTCTATTCATGCTATCGTTACTTCTATAATATGATTTTTCTATAGTATTTGAGAATATTCAATCTTCTGTAAATAACAAGAGAAACAAAAAAGTAGAACAATAAGTGACACTCATAAAACATGTTGAGGAATGATAGCAAATGTAATAAGTTAGAAATCTTTTACATTAAACATAAATAGCATATACAGAACATATGTTTGATAAGCATAGATTAAAAGAATGGAAATACCAAGTGTGCTACTTGTAGACAGGAAAGGATAGAAGCACCAAGTAAACCTAAAATATTAGTAAAATCACAGATCATATATCCTCCTGAATGACAGCTATGTCCTATTTAAATCAGCTGCTGAATCGTGACAACTATTCTTGCCCCGTGTGAATTCTGTCCAAGATATGCAGATAAATCTACAGCTCCTCAGCACTTTGTTGGTGAGTTTCAGTTGTGCACAGGCTGCTTGTCCTCCATTTCTTTGAAAGAGGAAGCATGTGTTGGCTTCAGGCATGTTCAATTTGCTGAGTCTCCTTGCTCACCCTGGACTCTGGTCCCTGCATCAGACCATGCCATCAGTAGGGAATTCTGATGTGTCTTTGTATGTGACAGAGATAGGATATGAACATTGTGTGGCACAGGATTTTGTTTGTATGACTCTTACATCCAACTTGGATCCTATCCTTAGTGTGATAACTTATCTCAGTTTCCACTTGCTTCTTGCTTTGTGTTTAAAATTTACGCAATAGGCTGGACATGGTGGCTCACACTTGTAATCGTAGCACTTTGGAAGGCTGAGGTGGGAGGACTGCTTGAGCCCAGGAGTTCAAGACTAGCCTGGGCAACATAGTGAGACCTTGTCTCTAAAATAAAAATAAAAATAAAAAATTAGCAGAGCATGCTAGTGTGTGCCTGTAGTCCCAGCTACTAGGGAGTTTGAGGTTGGAGGATTGCTTAAGCCCAGGAGGATGAGGCTGCAATGAGCCATTATGATACCACTGCACTCCAGTTGGGTGAGAGAGCGAGACTCTGTCTCAAAAAAGAAAAGAAAAAATGAATAAATAAATAAACCTTGTGATTTCAGCATTTTAATTTTCTCTCATCCTCTTTTGTGAACTCTAAAGCAGTCTGCCTGATAGTGTACTTGGAGGTAACATGATCAACTTTTCCTGATTTGTAGTTTTTGCACACAAATCCAGTATCCTAGAAAACCCCTCAGTTCTGTGCAAATGGGGACAGTTGGTCACTCTATTTGGAAGTAATTATTACATCAAGTTCATTTCCCACTGAAGCAGTCCCCTTACCTCTCCTTTTCTTCTTCAATTATTGTAATCTGGTTTCTGCAGACACAAATTGCTATGGGTTGAATGTGTTCTTCAAAGTTCATGTGTCGTAAACTTAATCCCCAATGCAACAGTGTTGAGAGGTGGAACTTTTTTTTTTTTTTTTTTTTTTTTTTTTTTTTTTTTTTGAGACGGAGTCTCGCTCTGTCGCCCAGGCTGGAGTGCAGTGGCTGGATCTCAGCTCACTGCAAGCTCCACCTCCCGGGTTCACGCCATTCTCCTGCCTCAGCCTCCCGAGTAGCTGGGACTACAGGCGCCCGCTACCTCGCCCGGCTAGTTTTTTGTATTTTTTAGTAGAGACGGGGTTTCAATGTGTTAGCCAGGATGGTCTCGATCTCCTGACCTCGCGATTCACCCGTCTCGGCCTCCCAAAGTGCTGGGATTACAGGCTTGAGCCACCGCGCCCGGCCGAGAGGTGGAACTTTTAAGAAGTGATTAGGTCATGAAAGCTCTGTCCTCATGAATGGATTAATGCCATTATTGTGGAAATGATTTCTAATAAAAGGGTAAGTTCAGCCCTCTTCCCATCTCTCTCTCATGCTTTCCTGCCCTTTTGCCTTCCATGATGGGATAGTGGAGAAAGAAGGCCCTCTTCAGATATAGGCCCTTCAACCTTGGACTCCCCAGCCTCCAGAACTATAACAAATAAATTTTTGTTCTTTATAAATTATCCAATCTCAGATATTCTGCTCTAGCAGCACAAAATGGGCTAAGACAGCATTCTACCAAAAATGTTTTCACTGGGAGCACCAGTTACTTCCATATTGTCAAAGCAAGTGGACACTTATTTGATTTCACTGAAGCAATTGACATTTTTGTCACATTTTCTTTCTTGAGACTCTTTTCTCTTAGGTTCCATCACATCTCTTGCATTACCTAGATGCTTTCTGGATTTAACGTGGACCAGTTGGATGCCAAGCATCTGTAATTCAGAAAGTTCAAATAAGGGTTATAGGCCTTAAAGAGGAGGTAAAGAGAGAGATCAGAATAGAAAGTTTATTCAAAGGAATAATAACAAAGAACTTCCCAAACCCAGAGAAGATATCAATATTCAAGTACAAGAAAGTTATAGAACACCAAGCAGTTTAATCCAAATAAGACTACCTCATGACATTTAATAATCAGACTTCCAAAGGTCAAGGATGAAGAAAGGACCCTAAAAGCAGTAAGAGAAAGAAACAAGTAACACACAGTGGAGCTCCAAGACATCTGGCGGCAGACTTCTCAGTGGAAACCTTACAGGCCAACAGGGAGTGTTGTGACATATTTAAAGTGCTAAAGAAAAAAACCTTTTATCCTAGGCCGGGCGCGGTGGCTCAAGCCTGTAATCCCGGCACTTTGGGAGGCCGAGACGGGCGGATCACGAGGTCAGGAGATCGAGACCATCCTGGCTAACACGGTGAAACCCGTCTCTACTAAAAAAAAATACAAAAAAACTAGCCAGGGCGAGGTGGCGGCGCCTGTAGTCCCAGCTACTCGGGAGGCTGAGGCAGGAGAATGGCGTGAACCCGGGAGGCGGAGCTTGCAGTGAGCTGAGATCCGGCCACTGCACTCCAGCCTGGGTGACAGAGCGAGACTCCGTCTCAAAAAAAAAAAAAAGAAAAGAAAAAGAAAAAAACCTTTTATCCTAAAATGGTATGTCCAACAAAAATATACCTTAAACATGAAGAGGAAATAAAGACTCCCCCACCGTACCCCAGACAAAAAAAAAAAAAAGCCAAGGGATTTCATCAATGCCAGACCTGTCTTACAAGAAGTGCTAAAGGGAGTTTTTCAATCTGAAAGAAGGGGACATTAATGAGCAATAGGAAATCATCTGAAGGTTCAAAACTCACTGGTAACAGTAAGAACACAGAAAACAACAGAACATTATAACACTGTAATTGCAGTATGTAAACTAGTCGTATCTTGAGTAGAAAGACTAAGAGATGAGCCTATCAAAAATAACCACAACAACTTTTCAAGACATAGTACAATAAGACATAAATAGAAATAACAAAAAGTTAAAAAGTAGAGATGGAGTTAAAGTGTAGAGTTTTTATTAGTTTTCTCTTTGCTTATTAGTTTGTTTATGCAATCACTATTATCAGTTTAAAATAATCAGTTATAAGACTAGTTATATTTGCAGGCCTCGTGGTAACCTCAAATAAAAAAACACACACACGAAACAGGCAGAAAATTAAAACATACCACCAAAGAAAATCATGTTTACTAAAAGAAAGACAGGAAGAGAAGACATGAAACAACCAGAAAACAAACAGCAAAATGGCAGAAATTCATTTTTAACATGGAATGTAAATGGACTAAATTCTCCGGTCAAAAGATACAGAGTGGCTCCCTATTAATAGATCTTAAAAAACAAGACCCAATGATCTGTTGCTTACAAGAAACACACTTCATATATAAAGTTGCACAGACTGAAAATGAAGAGATGGAAAAAGATACTTTATGTAAATGGAAACCAGAAAAGAGCAGCGATAAAAAAAGAGATATTACAACTAATGTTGCAGGAATTCAAAGGATCATTAGAGGTTACTATGAGAAACTCCCTGCCAATAAATTGGAAAACCTAGAAGAAATGGATAAATTCCTAGATGCATACAACCTGCTAAGATTGAACCATGAAGAAATCCAGCAGCTGAACAGACCAATAACAAGTGTTGAGATCAAAGCCATAATAAAAAGTCTCCCAGTAAAGAAAAGCCTAGGACCTTATGGCTTCACTCCTGAATTTTACCAAATATTTAAAGAAGAAATAATACCAGTCCTACTCAAACTATTCTGAAAAATAGGGGAGGTAATATCTCTGAACTCATTCTACAAGGCCAGTATTCCCCTGATACCAAAACTAAACAAAGATATATCAAATAAAGAAAACCACAGGCCAATATCCCTGATGAATCTTGATGCAGAAATCCTCAAAAAAAAAAAAAAAAAAAAAAAAAACTCACAAACCAAATGCAACAACACATTAAAACTTTATTCATCATGATCAAGTGGGATTTATCCCAGAGATGCAAGGATGGTTCAAAACATGCAAATCAATCAATGTGATACATCATATCAACAGAATAAAAACAAAAACTATATGATCCTTTCAATTGATGCAGAAAGGCATTTGACAAAATTCAACATCCCTTCATGATAAAACCCTAAAAAAACTGGGTACAGAAGTAACATATCTCAAGATAATAAAAGCCATATATGACAGGCCCACAGCTAGTGTCATAGGGAATGAGGAAAAACTGAAAGCCTTTACTCTAAGATCTGCAACAAGACAAGGATGCCCACTTTCACCACTGTTGTTCTACATAGTACTGGAAGTCCTAGCTAGAAAAATCAGATAAGACACAGAAATAAAGGGGATTCAAATTGGAAAGGAAGAGTTAAATTATCCTTGTTTGCAGATGATAGAATCTTATATTTGGAAAAACCTGAAGGCTCTACCAAAAAACTATTAGAACTGATGAACAGCTGGATATAATGGCTCCCATCTGTAATCCCAGCACTTTGGGAGGCCAAGGCAGGTGGATCACCTAAGGTCAGGGGTTTGAGACCAACCTGGCCAACATGGTGAAACCCTGTCTCTACTAAAAATACAAAAATTAGCTGGCTGTGGTGGTGTGTGCCTGTAATCCCACCTACTTGGGAGGCTGAGGCAGGAGAATTGCTTGAACCTGGGAGGTGGAGGCTGCAGTGAGCCGAGATCACGCTACTGCACTCTAGCCTAGACAACAGAGCGAGATTCTGTCTCAAAAAAAAAAAAAAAAGAAAAAGAAAAGAAAAAAAGAAAAAAGAACTGATGAACAAATTAAATTCAGTGAGGTTGCAGGATACAAAATCAACATACAAAAATCAGTAGCATTTCTTTTTTTTTTTGTTTGTTTTTGTTTTTGTTTTTGTTTTTGTTTTTTGAGACAGAGTCTTGCTCTGTCACCCGGGCTGGAGTGCAGTGGCCGGATCTCAGCTCACTGCAAGCTCCGCCTCCCGGGTTCATGCTATTCTCCTACCTCAGCCTCCCGAGTAGCTGGGACTACAGGCGCCCACCACCTCGCCCGGCTAGTTTTTTGTATTTTTAGTAGAGACGGGGTTTCACCGTGTTAGCCAGGATGGTCTCGATCTCCTGACCTCGTGATCCGCCCGTCTCGGCCTCCCAAAGTGCTGGGATTACAGGCTTGAGCCACCGCGCCCGGCCAATCAGTAGCATTTCTATATGTCAATATTTAACAATCTGAAAAAAGAAATTAAGAAAGTAATCCCATTTATACCAGCTACAAATAAAATAAAATACCTAGGAATGAACTTAACCAAAGAAGTGAAATGGGCATGGTGGCTCATCCCTATAATCCCAGCAATTTGAGAGGCCAAGGTGGTAGGATCACTTGAGCCCAGGAGTTCAAGACCAGCCTGAATAACATAGCAAGATCTCATCTCTACTAAAAGTAAAAAAAGTTAGCTGGGTGTGGTGGTGCACACCTGTAGTCCCAGATACTCAGGAGGCCGAGGTGCAAGGATCGCTTGAGCAAAGTAGTTTCAGGTTGCAGTGAGTTCTGATAATATCACTGCACTCCATACTTCAGCCTGGGCAACAGAGAGAGACCACCTTGTCTCAAAAAAAAAAAAAAAAAGAGGAAGAAAAAGCTCTATACAAGGAAAACTATCAAATAATGATGCAAGAAATAAGAAATTGAGGACACACAAAAAAATGGAAAGATATTTCATGTTCTTGGATTGGAAGAGTCAATATTGTTAAAAATGTGCATATCACCCAAAGCAATCTACAGATTCAATGTAATCTCTATTAAAATACCAATGACATTCTTCTCCAAAATAGAAAAAAAATCCTAAAATTTACATGAAACCACCAGAGTAAAAGAACCAGAGTAGCCAAAGCTATCCTGAGCAAAAAGAATAAAATTGGTGGAATCACATTACCCGACTTCAGATTGTACTACAGAGCTATAGTTATCAAAACAGCATGGTAATGGCACAACAGATACATAGACCATGGAAAGGAATACAGAATCCAGGCTGGGTGCAGTGGCTCATGCCTGTAATCCCAGCACTTTGGGAGGCCGAGGCAGGTGGATCATGAGGTCAGGAGTTTGAGACCAGCCTGACCAACATGGTGAAACCTCGTCTCTACTGAAAAAAAAAAAAAAAAAAAAAAAAAATTAGCCGGGCGTGGTGGTGCATGCCTGTAATCCCAGCTACTGGGGAGGCTGAGGCAGGAGAATCGCTTGAACCCAGGAGGCGGAGGTTGCAGTGAGCCGAGATGACACCACTGCACTCCAGCCTGGATGACAGAGTGAGTCTCTATCTCAGAAAAAACAAACGAAAAAAGAAGATATACAATCAACAGGTATGTGAAAAGGTGCTCAACATCACTGATCAACAGAAATGCAAATCAAAACAGCAATGAGATATCTATCACTCACCCAGCTAAAATGGCTTCTATCCAAAAGATAAGCAATAATGAATGCTGGAGAGGATATGGAGAAAAAGGAACGCTTGTACACTTTTGGTAGAAATGTATATTAGTACAACCACTACGGAGAAGAGTTTGGAGGCTCCTCAAAAGACTAAACAGAATTACCGTAAGATCCAGCAATCCCACTGCTAGGTATATGCCCAAAAGAAAGGGAATCAGTATGTCAGAGAAATGTCTGCACTCCCATGTTTATTGCAGCACTATTCACAATAGCCAAGATCTGAAAGCAACGTAAGTCTCCATCAACAGATGAATGGATAAAGAAAATGTGGTACATATGCATGGTGGAGAACTATTCAGCCACAAAAAAGAAAAAAGATTTCCTGTCATTTGCAACAATAGAGATAGAACTGGAGATCATTACGTTAAGTGAAATAAGCCAGGCACAGAAAGACAAACTTCACATGTTCTCACTCATTTGTGGGAGATAAAAATTAAAACAATTAACTCATGGAGATAGAAGAAGGATGGTTACCAGAGGCTGGGAAGGGTAGTCGGAGGCAGGGGAAAGTGGGGAGGGTTAATGGGTACAAAAGTAAAGTTAGAGAGAATGAATAAGATCTAGTATTTCATAGTGTAACAGGGTGACTACAGTCGACAATAATTTATTGTACATCTTTAAGTAGTTGAAAGAGTATAGTTGGAATGTTTGTAACACAAAGAAATGCGAAATGCTTGAGGTAATGGAAACCCCATTTACATGGATGTGATTATTATGCATTGCATGCCTGTATCAAAATATCTCATATATGCCATAAATATATTTGCCTACTGTGGACCTACAAAAATAAAAAATTAAAATAAAAAAAAAATGTTTAAAAGTGAACTCGTCATTTTCTCCCCCAAAACTTTGTCCTGAACTCTCTCTCTCTTGACTATACCTCCACCCACTGGGCTACTCCGTAGGCCTGAAAGTGAGTGATCCCAGACTGCTATCCATCCCCATACATGTGTTCCCTGTTGTCTCCTTTAGTGTTCCTAGCATGCTCACCAGCAGCTGCAAGTGACCCACAAAATCAGGCCACTCTGGCATCTACTTGCACTTTCTCCCTTCACTCTCCATCCCACCTGGCCTAACCCTTTAGCTCCCTCCTCCTGGCAAAGTTGGATGCATTTGATACTGCCTTTGCGTGAGTTCCCTAGGCCTTGATCTGACATAGGCTTGGATGCTGATATGGTTTGGCTCTGTGTCCCCACCCAAATCTCCTGTCGAATTGTAATTCCTAGTGTTGGAGGAAGGGTCTGGTGGGGGCGGATGTCCCCCTTGCTGTTCCTTGATAGAGCTCTCACAAGATCTGGTTGTTTGAAAGTAGGTAGCACCTCCCCTTTTGTTCTCTCTCTTCCTCCTCCTCCCACCATGTAAGACGTGCCGGCTTCCCCTTCAGCCATGATTGTAAGTGTCTTGAAGCCTCCCAGCCAAGCCTCCTGTACATCCTGCAGATCTGTGAGTCAATTAAACCTATTTTCTTTATAAATTACCCAGTCTCAAGTACATCTTTATGGCAGTGTAAGAACTGACTAATACAGATGCTGTCTATCCATTTGTACTAAGTTACCTTCAGGTAGACCTGCAGCGACATCCTGATCCCTGTCTTCCGGGGGAGGGAAAGCATGGTGTCACTGCTGTCATTTCTGCAACTGCCCCTTCTTCAACTCACTCCTTTTTGACCAAGGTGCTGCAGGAGCTCCTTAACTAGTCTCCTATAATATAATATTTCCCACCCACAGTATTTTTTTTTCTACTGTTGTCAGTGATCTTTGTTTTTTGTTTTTTGTTTTTTCTGGGGTTGCTTTTCACATTTGTACTGGGGGCCACAGGGAAGGGAGCTTTTCCCTGTCAATAGAGGAGCTCACAGATTCTTCAGCCACTCCTACTTCTTCAGAATCTCCTTCCAATTCATTCATTTTCTCAATCTCCACCACTTCAGCTCAGATCTTTCTAAGAATATGGGTCTCCCAATGACAGGGCCAGGAAGGTGGCATCCAGGCCCAACCAACACAAACACCAAAGTTCTCACCATCTTTGCAGTAGCACTGCTATCAGGAGCCCCCAAACCCATGGTACTCAACAGCCACTTGCTCACATGGGAACATATGCTTGGCCCTTCAACATCTCTGTGGTAAAGTCATAAAGGAAACATAACCCACTTTAACCTCCCTTCAAACTGAGGTGACAACCAGGATTTTATTCCCCTTATGCCAAGGAAGAAATTGCTCAATGGGACTACTTTGAGATTTTCCTACTCTTGCCAAGAATATATCCTTTAGTTAAGATGATTATCAGATGTTTTAGTTTTAACAGGAAATGTAAGCACACACTCTAAAATTTTAAAAAGAAAGTATTTACAATGTAAGTTTTCCTCTCACCCCTGGTCCATGGCTACTAAATTCCCACCACAACAGAAACCAGCTTCTGGTGTGCCTTTCCAGAGATGTTTGAGTTATGGCTGCATGAACACACACATGCATACATGCATGGAACACACATATACATGAATTGATTTCTAAATATAGTATGGACTCTACCTGGGCTCTATTTTAAACCAAAGCCACAGACTTCCCTATCTGCTTTTCATTTCTGACCTCTGTGACACAAGCACAAAAGCTGGAACACATACTTGTCCCTGACTCACACTGCCCTGGCCTGGACGGACAACCCCATCCTGCACCACAGGTCCTCACGGCCAGCCCATCCTACCCCCAATCTGTTATCAGTGTCTCTTTCACAGGTGAGGAGGTAGCTAATTTTGATACCTCTGTCCAATTTAGCCCAGGTACAAAGAAAGTAGGACAGTGCCTTTGTATTTTCTAAATCAAACGCATCTTTTCAAATAAAAGAAAAATGTGCCATGGAAGAGTTTCAAAATCGAGGTCTGTTTTCACATGTTCAGGGAAAGTAGCAAAGTGGTAGCAGTGACATAACAGACACGTGCAACATACGAGGTCAAAAAGAAAAAAATCACAACAAAAATCATACACATAAAAACACAGACTTGCACTGAAAAAGTAAGCAAGAATCTAACCTTTTCCATTTCTATCATTATGGAGAGTAGAAAAGCTTATTTTTCAACTCTTTAAAATTACCTTGTCTGTTTCCTCTTGGTAATAAGCTGGTCACATCCATTTGCCTTCTGTTTCACTTGATTAACTTAGCCCTGGCCAGTGCTGCCAGCCTGACAATGAGCCTGGATTTGCACAGCCAGCCCAGATTTGCACCGCCAGCCCGGATTTGCAGTTCTCTCCAGTGTGGCTGTTGTGGACTGGCAGTGGGCTCTCCTCCAGCCCTCCCCTCCACAGGGAAAGATGGGCTTGCTTCCCATCTGACAGGCAACTCAGGGTCCGCAGCTGTGTGGCAAGCCCATCCGATAAAGAGGGATTCTTGCTCTGGTTGGGTTGGTGTTCTGTGAAGAGGTTGGGGTTGCAGACCCTTTTTGTCTTTTAACAGGGAAAGAAATAGCCAGACTCACAAACAAGGGAGGGACAAAGTTATATAAATGTGATATTGTTCAAGGAGTATGCTGTGAAGATCCCCTAGCTACCTTAGACCTGGGAACTAAGACCAGATTGGGAGCAAGGAGAGAGGCTCACCCCAGAGACACACAAGCCTTTTTTTGCTTGGGAAGAGTTTCTCAGCACCACTGATTAAAATTTGCCATTATGAATGGCGAATTTTCTAGAATTGCTCAGTTTATTCCCATGAATGCAGGCCTTGTTTCCTGCTTGCTTCTCTGTTTACAGACCCTTGTATTTTCTTATTGACATCCTTGGTGTTTTCATACCCATGGGGAAGAGGAGAAGAGGGTGCAGAACTCAAGGGCAATTTAAAAACAAAAGGAAAACTTCTGGAGCTGGGCAGGGCAGACTGATGCCACTGCCTGATAAACTAGGGTGAGACCACAGTGGCTAAGAAGATGCCTGGATTAAGATGCTAGTTCTGGAGGCTTTGGGGCCTTAGTCTTCCAATCTAAGAAGTGGGAGTTTATCTCTCAAGATGCCTTTCAGCAAGTGGCCCCTGCTCCCAACTGTTTGTCATCTGGCAGGAAGAAACACAGATAATATACTGAATTTCTTTAGCTTATCTGTAAAATAATCAGGAAGTCCTGGATATTTTCAGTACAAAACTCTTCAAATTGATGTTTTTCTTTTTCATGTTTGCTTGAGTTCTCAGCTATGTGATTGGCTGGTATGAAGGCGATCAGCGGTGGCACTGAGAGAACTAGCATCACTGTCAGAGCAAGCATTTCTAAAAGCTCTCTTTGACCTCTTCAGTGAGCTGTTAGACACCCGTCGCAGCTCCTGAACAGCTGGTTGGCACCCTGGTAACAGAAGAGAACTCACATTCATTACGTACTTCCAGAGTGCTGAGCATTAAAACACTCCCAGAGAGGAGGCTCCTAGTTTTGCTATCACCCTTGGCTCTCAGATGTAATGTACACGTCAGTAAGTAAGAACTGAATAAATAGATTGTATAAAAAGATTACTTGAGAAAAGTACAGTAAGCACAACCTCCCAAATAAGCCAATCTCAATTTACACTCGAATTATTAAAAAATGCGAGTAGACGAAGGTCTTCAGATTGGTTTTTGCTGTGCTAGTTCCCAGTGTCCACAGGCAAATATGAATCATCATTAAGTTCATTCAGAGTGAGTGTCTGAAAGGAAGCCTGTGTCCTGGCAATACTGCAGTCAAGTGCGACTGGTAAAAGATGAGGCTGGTCTAGAAGACATGTTAGAACAGTTTTATATTTAAACACACCCATTCATACACATCTCACAAAATACTTTTGTACCTTTTGAGACCAGCCTGGCCAACATGGCAAAACCCTGTCTCTACTAAAAATACAAAAATTAGCCGGGTGTGGTGGCATGTGCCCGTAGTCCCAGCTAATCGGGAGGCTGAGGCAGGAGAATCTCTTGAACCTGGGAGGCGAAGGTTGCAGTGAGCCGAGATCACGCCATTGCACTCCAGCCTAGGTGACAGAGTGAGACTCTGTCTCAAAGAAAAAGAAAAAAATGGAAGCTGTCTAGTCATTTGTGCTAGAGCTGTTTTTAATCAGCTTAGGTGCCTTATTAGAGTATATTATCTAGAACTATAATAGATACAGTCCTCAACATTCCTGAGGTGGTAATAATAGCATTCCTATATAAAGCATAATTTTACAAAGTATTTTCATACATACCCACTGGCTCTGTGCTTTAGCCTTCTCATCTCTAAAATAGAAGTAATGGTAACAAGAACGACTTGTTCAAGTCAGTAAGTGGAGGAAGTCTGGTCTTTTCAGTGCAAAGCCCATGATCTTATGTTCACTAAAGGTCGTTACTTCTGTGTAAAAGCAGCTGGAGCCAAGCTGAGATTCTGGTACTTTCCAAGCACTCAATAAATACTTGTAAATGAATGATGGAAAGAGGAAGGAAGGAAGGAAGGAAGGAAGGAAGGAAGGAAGGAAGGAGGGAGGGAGGGAGGGAGGGAGGAAGGAAGGAAAGAAAGAAAAAGAGGAGAGGGGAAGGGGAAGGAAAAGGCAAAAGGGGTAGAGAAGGGGAAGGGAATTTGCCATTGATATTTGTAAAAAGGAGTCCTAGAGATTGTTCCCTACATTTGGGGTTCATGAAATAGTATGAACTTAATTGTAAGACTTTTCATCAATTATTTAAGAAACAACTTTGACAAAGTTACAGCATTACTGGCAATACTGCTGTCTACATACTCATGATTTGGCTGCTCTGGCTCACATTCATTAGGGAATAGGTTAAGACAGTACTATACTAAGAACAATAGTGCCACCTAGTGACACTTCTAGTTATTGTCTCTAAAATTGCCTATGACAACCGTTCTAAAAAAAAAAGAAAAAACTTGAGACTGTGATGTGTGCAATCCGTCATCTTCATCATTTTTCTATACAAGAAACCTTTTCTTGATATTTTAGTATGTGATAAGCCTTTACATCCTCATTCAGATTTCCTAGATGATGTTTCTAAGGGACCATTTTACTGCCCAACTTTTCAGTAGTTTATGTTTCTATTTCAAAAACTGTTTCTTATAATTTAAGAAATATAAATTTATTTTATATTTCTGTTTCTTATATTTTAACACGTATCAATTTTGAGATGCAAATCGGTGTAATTGCTGCTTTTCAGGATACACAATATTAAATATATACATTGTGAGACATTCTGATCAGGCTACAGGTACTAATTATTTAATTAGGAAATTACAGGTTTAATGAGAAGCACCCACCTTGGTCAAAAAGGTTAGAAGTTAGACACTCCTCTAGCTTCTTCAGTTATACAAAGTTGAGCAGGTCAGGTAACTTCAGTAATCTCATCTGTGAAATGGGATGACAATTCCTACTTTATCCACTTCCTAGAGTTCTGAGGCTCCAACACAGTAACATGCTTGTAAAACTGGTTCATGACCATAAGAAACCAGTGGCGGTGTTTCCATAATCATTTTCTTGGGAGGAGCGCAACTGCCTGGGCTCAGGTAGCTGCCCCACTGCTTATTCCCTGTGTAACTTTGAGAAGTTACTTTCTTGCCCCTTGACATTTCATTTGTAGAATAGGGATAATAAAAATACCTACCTCAGACCGGCCGCGGTGGCTCATGCCTGTAATCCCAGCACTTTGGGAGGCCGAGGCAGGAGAATCACTTGAGGTCAGGAGTTCAAGACCAGCTTGGCCAACATAGTGAAACCCCGTCTCTACTAAAAATACAAAAATTAGCCAGGTGTGGTGGTGCACACCTGAATTCCAACTACTTGGGAGGCCGAGGCATGAAAAGCACTTGATTGAACCTGGGAGGTGGAGGTTTCAGTGAGCCAAGATTGTGCTACTGTACTTCAGCCTGAGTGACACTCTCAAAAAAAAAAAAACCAAAAAACAAAAAAAACTCAAAGAGCAGTTGTGTAACGTGCTTAGTACATAGTGAATACTCAGTACATGTTCACTATGGGACCACACACACACACACACACACACACACACACACACACACATTCTCACTGCAGTGGCCATGGGATCAACCAACTTAGGAGATTGTCACTATGTGGTTCTCAAAAGGAGAAAGCTATTAAGTAGGCAAAGTTTTCATTGTCATCATTAATAATACTTACTGGACACCAAAAAGAAACAAGGTCTTGGCCCAGGTGCCTTCCACTACTGGATTCCGCAACACTCTTCCCAAATAATGTAAATGAAACAGAGCAGTGTGTCAGGTCAACATAAGGCAGTCAAGAAACAACTAAGTTTTTTTGTTTTTCATCTTCAAAACTTTTCTCTCAATTTTTCAAATCTGGCTTTAAGCAGATCAGTAAAATAAGCACAGTTACAATTACGCCAGAGATGGAAACAAGGCTGTGCTGGAGGAAACAGGCAGGACCTGGAGAGGCATTTTATAACCATCTCCCCCGCTGAGTCCACGCTGCCCACTCTTGCCTGGATGACGGCAACAGCCTCCATACTGGCCTGCTTCTCTTCGTGCCCCCCATTCTCGACACAGCACCAACACTGATATTAAGAACGTAAACCACCTTTCTTCCCTGCATTTCACACTAGGATTCTGCTCCAGATACCCTCTCTGGACCCTTATCATCCATGTGCTCTCCCGATGCTCCTGCCACGCGTGTCTTGGACAGCCTCACCCTGATCTTCACAGGGGCCCCCGACCTCCTTCCTGTCATTCAGATCTCAGCTTACCACCCCCTCAGAGGCCTTTCCTGACCACCCTGTCATGCCTGCCCGGTTCTCTGCACAGCACTTACCTGATACTGCACATGGATTGTCTCCCAGCAGAGAATGCAGTCTCACAAGGGTAGCATCCTTATCTGTCCCATCCCCGTTATCCCCAACCCTTGCAACAGCGTCCGGCACAAAACAGGTGGCTGACAGTGGTTCAGTGATCAAGACTATCCTGCCATATTTTCCTGTTTCCTGTGAAACACACAGCAATTCTCCACCTGGTTTTGTGACACTTTGTGGTGACTTTAAGCTTCTAAGTGGAAAAAAGAGCCAGATGTGGATTCTTGTATGTTAGATCTTGGGCGGGAGCTTCAGTCTAAACCTCAGGTCTATAAAGTAGAACTGGTACCTCAGAGTCCGAGATTAGGTAATGTGAAAGTTCGTGAGGTGTCCCCTCCTTCTGATGATAAAAGGAAGCCCAGGCCTACACACTGGCCTACTACCCCAAGTTGTGAAGCACCCATATTAAACAACATATAAATGCTCTGGTGTTAAGCAGATAAAATATCATCACAATACTTTTAGAAGGAAAAATCGGTGTTGAACAACGTTGGTTAATTTTTTAAAACTGATTTTTTCCTTTTTCAGATTGTTCTCTTTATTCTCATATTGTTTGGCCTTAAGGATTCTAAATGGGCTCAGAGCAACCTTGTCTTTCGGCTTTCTAGTCAATGTGTTACATGAACTGCCTTCAAACACACAATAGTATCACTTGCTTATTTTAACCTGGGATAGAATTTTCTGAAATTCTGTTCCAATAATTGATTACCCCAAGATTATTTTAAATTTCAATAGTGACTACAGAATTGTATCATAATAGAACAGAAATGTCTTGACTCTTTTAGGCATTTGGGGCTTTTCATAGACAGTACCGTGGTTTCAGCACTGCGAGCTCTGAAGTTAGGTGCCCTAGGTTGGAATTCCAACTCTCATGTCCTAATAGTTAACCTGATCAACTACTCAACTATACTAAGTCCTCCCACTTGAAATACAACGCTAATAAAAATCCCACAAGGCTGTTGGGAAGATTCAATAAAAATTGTGTAGGCACAATGCTCCACATATAATGTACAAGTAATCTTGGGAATTATGCCTCTTCTCAGAATCTTAGATGAATGCAATGTTTAATGTTTTCCCAGATACATTCTACATTTATCATTTAATAAACATCTTAGAGAAGCATGAAAGAAACAATGGCGTAACTAGTTTGCACTGCAGTGAAAGGGTACTTCAAACTTCTGAAGAACACTGTCCCATATATGTGAAAAATCAATTTTACCAAAAAACCTGAGTCATATGAAGTTGAAAACCTGAAAAAAGGACTACCCGCACCTATCACTCATTTGTTTAACTTGCCATTACATTGCATTTGAGTCAGCATAATCTTTATTTCAAAATAACATTTTTATTATATAAAAATGTAAAAATCCAGCAAAACCAGAAATACGAATATATTTTTCTGGGCTTTCACCTTTCTTGATTTTTATTCGCGATCTCTTTTTCAATACAATTTACACCCTCATCCCCATTTCCAGTCTGATTATACAAGTGCTAAGTGGCAGAAAGGTCTGGAATAAATACATCAAAAAGAGGCAAAGCTGTGAAACTAAGTTGCATGCAACAGGTTCTATGAGGGTGGGGGAAGTGTCTGAGAAATAAAACAGAGTAAGATAATGTAATTGGAAGGTTTTAGCTAAAGTTCTTTCAGTCATCTTTGTCTTTTGCTCCATGTTTCAGGATGCGCGTGAACTCGATGTAATTGAAATTCCCCTTTTTGTCAATAGGTGCTTCTCTGTACAGCTCATCCACTTCCTCATCCGTAAACCGATCCCCCATGGTTGTCAGCAGCTCTCTCAGGTAATCTTCCTGAATGGTGCCTGGAAGGCAACAGAAAGAAGAAAGCAGTCATCACTACTTCCTGGCACTTTAATGGTTCATTTCTAAAGCTAGTCAATCTTATAAAATATTTCAGAATATCCACTATCTAGAAACAAAATAAGTTAGTGAACTAAGGCTATATGAACTATATCATTATGTTTTCCAATTATTCTTAGAGTTCTGTGTTAATATTAGATCAAATCATTTAAAAGCTCAGAAACAGATCATATACTTACAAAATTATTCTTAAGCAAATATTTTCCAGAGGTAAAAAAAGAAAACCCTTTCTATTTCAAGAGAAGTACTTCATATAGTCTGGAATGAGGCTGGGCATAAACAAATAGTACTCACCTGTTGCTTCTTCATCAAAGCAAGCAAATGCATTTCTGATGACATCTTCAGGATCTGTGCCATTTAACTTCTCACCAAACATGGTGAGGAACATGGTGAAATTGATGGGCCCTGGTGCCTCATTCATCATGGCATCAAGGTATGCATCAGTGGGATTCTTCCCTGTTAAAAATGCACATTTTAACATTTAAAGACAAAAAAATCTAACTTCAATAGTTATTTCACTATTATTATGCTCCCCAACATATTTTAAAAATTTACATCATTTGACACCAATTTTTCAATTAACTTTAAGAACATTTTTAAAAGATTATTTTTGACAACTTAAAACATATTTGATACATCATAATAAAAATGTATTCCAGGCTTACATTGAAGGTTATTTATTCGTTATGTGAACTTTCTCTTCATTATTTTTCATTAAAAACAAAACAAAAACCTGAAGCCAGGCAGTGCCACATGATTACAACTTTTTTTTTTTTTTGAGACTACAGACATGTGCCACCACGCCCAGCTAATTTTTTATTTTTTGTAAAGACTGGGTTTCACTGTGTTGCCCAGGCTGGCCTTGAACTCCTGAGCTCAAGTGATCCACCTGCCTTGGCCTCCCAACGTGACAGGATTGCAGGTGTGCATCACCACGCCCAGCCTATATCCTGAATGCTGATAACATCAACGGTTCATCAGGGGAGTCGGTTCAATACAGTCACTCAAAAAAATCTAAATATTCACATTTCCAGTTGTGGTACGGATGCCCATGAGTTGGTATGCTTCAAAGTTGTATTTATAAGTTGGCCATTTAAGTTTAAACTATTAGCATGGTTTTGAATTGGGAGCTTATTTTGAACAATGTTAGATATCTTCAAACACTGTTTACACATGTCATTGAACTGTGGTCTTGTTTGGTATTGTTTGTAATGGGAAATCTTAATCTCCATCCCAAGTGTGAACACTTCTTTTAGTGCAGTGGTGAACTCCCCTGACCTTTCCCTAGGAGCTGGAAGAAATCCCCCTGGAATGGCCAGACATGGTGGGAGTGTTTTTGAGGCCCCACGGTGTGGGGGAAGCAGCACTGAACCAACGATCTGGAATACTGGTTTGAATCTCAGTTCTACCACTGGCTGTGGGACACAGGAGGAAGTGGCAGAACTAGCATTCAAACCCAGTATTCCAGATCCTTCATTCAGTGCTGCCCTATGTAGAATGTACTTCTTTTTTTAAAAAGTCTAACACTGACTGATTAAAGTTTGTATCTCAAAGATATCTTCCAACATTAAGTTTATATGATTTTATTAATAGATATTATATCTATTAATCAGATATTCATATCTAAGGAAGCATCTCAAAATTACACCCAACTAAGCCAAAGCTAGAATGACAATCAAAGCTGCAATTATAGTTCATATGTAAGTTTTAACTCTGGGAATTTGGGTGAAATTTAAACATCATGTTGGCATCTATTTCACTGCATTCCAATCCAACCTGATTACACTTACTCAATGCTCCAATATCAAAATTAGCCCAAAATTAAACTCAAGATTCATTGAATAAGTTAAAGTAGCTAAAAAGATCTACTTTCGGCTGGGCGCGGTGGCTCACACCTGTAATCCCAGCTCTTTGGGAGGCCAAGGCGGGCGGATCACAAGGTCAGGGGATCAAGACCATCCTGGCTAACACAGTGAAACCCCATCTGTACTAAAAATACAAAAAATTAGCCAGGCATGGTGGCGAGCGCCTGTAGTCCCAGCTACTTGGGAGGCTGAGCAGGAGAATGGCATGAACATGGGAGGCAGAGCTTGCAGTGAGCTGACATCACGCCACTGCACTCCAGCCTGGGTGACACAGCGAGACTCTGTCTCAAAAAAAAAAAAAAAAAAAAAAAGAAGAAGAAGAAAAAAAAAGATCTACTTTCCTACCTTTCCTACCTCCAGATTTAACCCAATCACTTGCAGCATTTTTTGGGGGGAAGAAAAACTGTAACCAAAAGGTGTGAAGAGAACTCTAGGGTACAAAAAGTTACAGAGATTTAAAATGAATTGGTTTAGGCTAAGCACTTACCGACCCGCTCAAGACATCCAATGTAATCAATCTGTTGATTTGAAAGGTAAATACGTATCTTTTGAAAATTCATATTTATTTCAATTGTTATGAGTACACAGGAGGTGTATGTATTTATGGGGTACATGAGATACCTTGATACAGGCATATAGTGCATAATAATCACATCAAGGTAAATAGCACAGCCATCCCTTCAAGCACTTATCATTTCTTTGTGTTACCAACATTCCAACTATACTGAGTTATTTTAAAATGTACAATAAATGACTGCTGACTGCAGTCACGTTGTTCTATCAAATACTAGATCTTATTCATTCTATCTATACTTTCGTATCTATTAACCATTCCCATTCTTCTCCCCGCCCTTCCCAGTCCTGATAACCATCCTTCTACTTTCCATCTCCATGAGTTCAACTATTTTAACTTTTAGGTCCCACAAATGTGTAAGAACATGTGAAGTTTATCTTTCTGTGCCTGGCTTATTTCACTTAATATAATGTCTTCCATTCCATCCATGTTGTTGCAATGACAGGATCTCATTTTTTATGGCCGAATAGTATTCCATCGTACATAAGTACCACATTTTTTAAATCTGTTCATCTGGTGATGGACACTTCTGGTGTTTTCAAATCATGGCTGCTGTGAATAGTGCCGGAATAAACATGGGAGTGCAGATACCTCTTCAATTATACTACTGATTTCCTTTTTTGGGGGTATATACGTAGCAGTGGGATTGCTGGATCACGTGGGAGAGCTCCTATTTGTAGTTCTCTGAGGAACTTCCATACTGTCCTCCACAGTGGCTGTACTTATTTACATTCCTACCAATAATGTATGAAGGTTCCCCTAAAAAGTAAATATATATGCTAAAGCAAACGAAATATGGCCTGAGAAAGACTCCGTATTTCTCATTTGAGTCCTTGCGGATGAACCATAACCTAGCTTACAGTCCGACAAGACTGAAAACCTAACTTAGGAGTATGAGCCTGTAACAACTGCTAAGTCTTGGCCAATCCCAGCAGCCATACTTCAACCATTCCTACACTGCTGAGTGTTCAAACCATGTTCAAATAAGGCATATGCCGAGCTGTAATCAATCCAGCCATTCCATACCTCACTTCCAACTTCTGTATGTCATTTCCCTTTTTTTGTCTATAAATCTTCTACCACGTGGCTGTACTGGAGTCTCTGTGAATCTGCTGTGATTCTGGGGGCTACCTGATTTGCAAATTTTTCATTGCTCAGTTAAACTCCCTTAAATTTAATTAGGCTGAAGTTGTTCTTTTAACACGTATCTTTAAAAGGATGGGTTTCTGCAAAACAGAAGGCCTCAAAGACAACCTCTGACTCTATCATGACTTGTTCATTCAACAAATATCTATTGAGCATCTATTATAAGCAGAGTATAGACTCGAGAGTTCAATCTTTGGAAGACGGCTAAGTTCCTCAATTTTCCTCAGAGGCCTTCTTCAGTACTGACTTGCCCAAGAATATACTCAGACATTCTGAATGTGAGAAACACTAGGTTTTATAATCTCACTGCAAATCAGATAAAAATCTTTGATTCTACTCTCACCTTGGATAAACAAAAGTTACAAAATGTTAACAATCAGTGAATATAGCTAAAGATGTATAGGTGTTCACTATAACGTTCTTTCCACTTTTTGTAGGCTTAAAATTTTTCAAAATCGTATGTTGGATAGGAATAAGTACACACCTAAACTTTACTTTCAATGTGTTAGGAGAAATAATCAAAATCAAAAGTTAGAAGAATAAAAGCTAGCTAATCATTTTGTAGGCATTAAAAGAAAAAAAAACAAAACCCACCTTTCTTTGCCTTTTTGGCCAGTCAGCCAAGCAGTAGGACAGAGTGCAAAGTCTCACTGTAGGCCATCCCTGACCCGCTCCCAGCCTGCCTCACCCACTCCGCTTTGGCCTATCAAGGTCTCCTTTGCCTGCAGTTCCTTGACTCCCAACTGTAAAATAACTGTTGACTCTGGGCAGAACATGTAGGATGCTCCCTCCTGTCCTTCTTTTTAAGATCAAAAGAAACAATAACAAAATCATAAAAGGAATATTAACACCCATATACCAACATACAAATGGCTGTTTATGTGTGCTTTAAATCCTGTATCTTTACCTTTTCTTTAGTTATCAAAAAAAGTCATACAAAATATTGTGAAAGTCTTCTTCCCTGTTCCCTTTTCCAGTCGCACTGCCCCTCCTCCGCAGAGATAACCATTACTTACTGTCACTCCTTGTTTATAACCCATACTCAACCTTTATTAAGTATATTATTTAGCTATACTTATTTGAAACTCCGGTATTTTGCTGCCTAGCCATGCCCTGGCTTTCCATCTAGAGACCTAAAAAATTTAGCTAACAGGAACGTTAGTCTACCTGGGCACAGCATCTGCCAGGTCCCCAACCTTACAGGCTTATCCCCATATGACTGGCCAAGGCCCAAAATGGCACCTCCCACACCCGGAAATCTCTCTAGAAGCCTTTTGAGACAAGGAGAGAAATATTTGTACATCACACAAAAAAAATGATTCATAAAGAGACAAATTATTATTTTTGGGAAAATTCAAATAAAGAATATAAAGTCTACCTAGAGAAGCAAGCATATCATGCAAATCTTCCTTGTCGATGAAGCCATCTCTGTTCTGATCAATCATGTTGAAGGCCTCTTTGAATTCCTGAATCTGTGACTGGTCAAACATGGCAAACACATTGGATGTTGCGCGCTGAGGGCGCTTCTTGGTGGTCTTGGTCTTTGCCTTTTTGCTCGACATGGTGGTTGTTTAATTCTGGAGTTTAAAAAAACACAAAAACATAAAACCAAAAAAAAAAAAAAAAAAAACCAAAACAAAATTGTAAAACAAAGCAAAAACAGAATACACAACACCTAAAGTTAGTATGTAAAAATATCAATATGGAATTATTACTTCAATTGGGTAGGAATAAGTATGCAACTAAACTTTATTTCCAATGGGACAATTAAATGACTGAGTGCAAAAAAAGCAGTTTTGAAACATTAAGGAACAGAATTTGCCCGGCACCAGTGGCTCATGCCTATAATCCCAAGACTTTGGGAGGCCAAGGTGGAAGCATCACTTGAGACTAGGAGTTCGAGACTTGCCTGGGCAACACAGTGAGACTCCCATCTCTAAAAAACAAAGAAACACAATAGAAATTATTGATGTACCTTCTCCTGAATTTCAGGGGACCGATTTTTATGAAGTGAGAGTTTAAAATATCTAACGATAGCTAGCATCTATGGAGTACTTACTCTGGCCAAGCAGTGTTACGAAGGCACAGGGCTTCCTCAAAGAGAAAGTCTCCAAAGTTGATCTCTTACTCTGACAAAGACTGTCCCCATTTAATCCTCACAACAGTTGCCTATGGTAGGTACTCTTACTCCCATTTTACTACCAGTATAACATAACCTCTCTGAGCCTCAATTTTTCATCAGCAAAACATGACATCTAGTTCAATGCAAAGAACTAAATGAGATAACATATGTAAAAAGACTAATCATGTTCAAAAAAGGTCTCATCTTTATAAATATCAAACCTACCCTTTCATCTTTCTAGCTATCCCTGCATTTCCCTTTTCCCTTGACAAGACTTTCAGAATACCAGTCTAATGCTGAACTGTCATTTTTCCTTCTGTTTTTTATTTTAGAGATGGGGGGTTCTCACTATATTGCCCAGTCTGGTCTTGAACTCCGAGGCTCGAGAGATCCTCCCAAACCACTGGGATTATAGACAGGAGCCACCGTGCCCAGCCCCTTTTCTCTTCTTCCCAATCATTTCTCGATTCTCTGTAATATGGCTTTGGTAGAAGCCTCCCAACACTCTACTGAAAGCCACCAATAATTTAAATATCAAGCAGAAAAGACAGTTGTCATTTCATTTTTTATGTGCAGTTTTATATAATAAATAACACACAAAAATATCATCAGCTCTGGAGTTAGGAAGTCATAAGTTCAAATCTCAGCTCCACCATTACTAGCTACATATAACCTCTGAAAACCTACATATCTGAGCCTAACAGCTTTCAGTGAGTTCTGTGAGTCTTAGCAAATAATCAAACTCAAGGGTGGTCTTAGGACAGCCAAACTTGAAAGTGCTGTCAGCAATGATGGTCTCGCAGACTGTTTCCGTAACTTCTCACAATGTGAAAACAAATGACTAGACAGGTCAATGATTGAGCAGGGGGATTTTTGGACCTGAGTTTCCAGGACTTCCAGTATTGGGATTTTTTTTTTTTTTTTTTTTTTTTTTTTTTTGAGACGGAGTCTCGCTCTGTCGCCCAGGCTGGAGTGCAGTGGCCGGATCTCAGCTCACTGCAAGCTCCGCCTCCCGGGTTTATGCCATTCTCCTGCCTCAGCCTCCCGAGTAGCTGGGACTACAGGCGCCCGCCACCACGCCCGGCTACTTTTTTTTTTGTATTTTTTAGTAGAGACGGGGTTTCACTGTGTTAGCCAGGATGGTCTCGATCTCCAGACCTCGTGATCCGCCCATCTCGGCCTCCCAAAGTGCTGAGATTACAGGCTTGAGCCACTGCGCCCGGCCGTATTGGGATTTTTTATATAAATTTATTGTCTGCTTCTATTTCTTCAAGCTAAAGAACACACACAAGGTGTTTTGAAGCTTGACTTAGTGGTGTAGTTTTGAAGTACACCAGCCTCACAGTCCTTACTCTAACATTCCAACTCCTCACCCTCCCCAAGTACAAGTCCTAAATAAATGTTAATTTTCTTCTCTTCCCTGTAACTTAGTTTGTTATTTGATCTTAGTTATCTCGAAGGTTAAATCAGAGACAGAATGTAGTCTACTAACAAGGCATGTGATTATGTTTTCATTCTTGTTCACATACCAAAACTTATAAGGTTCATTTTAATGCTAAAAATTTTGACTCAATTTCTTCAAGATTAGTCAAGTACGTCTGAAGGCAAAAATATTAGTTCTTTCTCTCTCAGTATCAGCAAGTCATTTTTGTAATCAAGTTATTTAGAAAAAGTTCCCAAAGAGTTAAATATTTATTTTTAAAAACGAATCAAGCCGGGCGCAGTGGCTCACACCTGTAATCTCAACACTTTGAGAGGCTGAGGCCGGAAGACTGCTTGAGCCCAGGAGTTTGAGACAGGCCTGAGCAACAAAGTGAGACCTTGTCCCTACAAAAAAATAAAAAAATGAGCCAGGTGTGGTGGCGCATGCCTGTGGTCCCAGCTACTACTTGGGAGGCTGGGGTGGAAGGATCATTTGAGACTGGGAGGTCAAGTCTAGTGAACCGTAATGGTGCCCCTAACCTCAGCCTGGGTGACAAAACAAGACACTGTCTCAAAAAATCAAATCAAATCAAAATCAGTCAATTGTATCATGCTACTTCTACAGTTAACCCAAAAATATACTATATTTAAACATTTTTGAAGTTTAGTCCGAGTTCTCTAAGAAGCTGATACCAACATAGAATTAAACACCCAAGGATGTTATTAGGGGAAATGCCTGTGAGAAAGAATATGTAGGTAGTTAGCCTGATAAGGTTAGAAAAGCCATCACCATCTGATGGTGACGCCCAAGAAAAGGAAACAGAGAAGGCAAGTTGATGGAAGAGAACAAAAAACAATTCACTAACTGGTCCTAATCAAAATACGTTAGAGCAGATAAAGGCTCAATGTAGTAATACCATATTTTAAATTTGTTTCATACTTCATTTAAAAACAGTGGTACATTTGTATATGTATACGGTACCTATAAAAACACACACAACATCAGCTGAAAAGTGAGGCAAAATTAAATCAAAATAATCAATCTGAAGGGAACTCTGGCCCCCAAAGAAATTACCACCCTCTCTCCTTCCCTTCTGAAATAAGTATCTTGGCTTCCTCCACCTTCTCACTTCCCACTCACTTTTCAACCCACTACAATCTGGCTTTCTGTTTTCTACTGCAACTGCTTTAATTGCCAAATCTGGTCTAAATCTTCTTGGATCAGTCTACTGCATCACACTGTTTTATCCCTCTTTTCTTTGGAGATCCAGCCACTGTTAGCCTGGTGCTCCCTAACAGTAGAAATGAACTTTCCCAGGTGGAAAGGGTCCCAACCTTGAAGAACTTATGCTCTAATGAGGAAGACTGATTATGTATAATGGTGTATTTGACTTACTCTAGGCTCAGTTCTCCTATTTCTAAGACTTCCTCCTCCATTTCCCTCTTAGATGTTTATCTCCACTTAAATATTCATGTTTCCCAGTATTCTGGCAGCACATGGTTTAAAGTTCTTTTCAGTCTGCGTTCCTTGGATGATCTCATCAACTTTCACTGTTCTGACAACACCTACACCTCCCAAATCTGAACCTCCAGGCCTGACCTTTCCTTGGAGCCTCGGACTCACACATCCAAATGCCTGTGAAAGGCACCCATCTGGATACCCCATAGACACTCATCATCAACATGCTGAAAACTCAATTATCTCCCCCCTCCTGAACTTTTACCATCTTTGTTTCCAATCATCTACCCAGTAGCCAGAAACCTAGGAGTCACCCTCCCCAGTCCCTCTCCCTGATGAACCAAGAAATATTTCTCAGAGATGCTCATCTTCCTCATTCCTCTGTCACCACCCTAAACTGGATCCTCATTATCTCTTGTGTAAAATATTTCTATGGCCTCTTCACTATCCCCTTGCCTCTCGGCTCTCTCAAAACTACCCTCAGTGTTCTAGCCAGGGTTGTTTATGAATATGACCTCATCATTCCACTTTTTAAAATCTTCTTTGGCTCTCCACTTCCTAAAGGATAAAGTACCAAGTTCCTAAACATGGCGCATGAGTCTTCCTTTCCCTACTCTAGAATGAACTTTCCAGCCTCCTCTCTCGTCATTCCCTGCTTTGTACTTTTCCTTTAGCAACACCAAATTGCAAATGTCCCCAAGGTACCATGCCATTTCTTATCTTGTATATCTTTGTTCTTACTATTTTTCCAACCCCAATTGCCCTGATCTACTTCTCTGCCTTAGGAACAGAGAGAGAATTAAAGGGCTACTCAACTTACAGCTACTACCATTTATTAAGTGACTCACATGCTGGAAACATTATGTACGTTAACTGAAACAGGCCCCCCTGCCAAGTGAAGAAACTGAAGGTCAAAGATATTAAATAATCTTGCCCAAGGTCACCTCGCGGCAGAGCTAGGATTCAAATCCCATTTGTTACAGGTTGTTTCTCCCTGTATATTTTCTACTTCCTACGAAATACTCTTCTAATTATTTTGAGTTTAGCATAAAATATTTAAAACTTGCAATGCCACCAATATAATTCAACACTGATTTCTGAGCACCTACATTCCTCTAAATGCAAATGCTAGACAAACTGAGTTTTCAAACCAAGTCAAACTATACCAGAGACACCAATGTACAGAATAGAGTTGCAGTCAGTAAATGAAACGTGAATGGCACTTCCTGGAATTGTGCAGTGTAGTAGCCCTGGTTGGATTTAGTCAGGTGGCAACTATCAGTCATGGCTTTCCTTTGAAACTTTGATCTAGGACTGTCCAATTTATTAATGTTTAACAAGAAGCATTCAAAAACAACAACAAACAAAAACACAAAAAACCAACCCAACCCTTAAAGACAGAAAATAGCCATACAGAACACAGTACAAAATGAATGTAATAACCCTCAATAGCAGTAAAAACACTTCTTCCTCCCTCTGCAACCCTGTTACTCTGATATTGCTATAAATTTCTAATATAAAGTGAACTAAAGGATATAAGTAGTACTCAGAGGCTACATCAAAGGCAGGCATGTAGGAATTGATACAGCACTCCCTCCTTATGTGAGGGGGATACATTCCAAGACCCCAGTGGATCCTGAAACCAGGGATAGCACCCAACCCACACAGTAAGCCCTCCATATCCACAAGTTCCACACTCAGATTCAACCGAGAATCAATTGTTCCTTTATTTGGAAAAATACAAACAAAAAATGCAACAATAAAAATACAAATAAAAAATACAGTATAACAACTATTTATATAGTATTTGCATTATATTAGGTATTATAAGCAATCTAGAGATGATTTAAAGTATTCAGGAGGATATGTGTAGGTTATATGCAAATACTATGCCATTTTATATGGGGGACTTGAGCATCTGCAGATTCTGGTATCTGCAGGAGGGTCCTGGAACCAACCCTCTGCAGATCCAGATGAATGACTACATACACTGTTTTCTTATACATACATACCTACGATAAAGTTTAATTCATACATTAAGCACCCAACAGATTAACAATAATCAAATAGAACAATTATAATATACTGTAATAAAAATTATGTGGATGAGATCTCTCTCTGAAAATACCTCACTGTACTGTACTCACTTATTTTCAGACCTCAGTTGACCACAGGTAACTGAAACGGAGGAAGCAAAACCATGGACAGTGGAAAGAAGCATCATGTAAGACTACTGTATTATGTATTATAAGTGGCTGTGGCATCAACATACTTAGTTGATAATAAAAATGTTTGTAAAGTCACTTGCAGTACTGACATGCAAACAGAAACATGGACACCATCATCATTAATAAGTAGAAACTGTCTATGTACTTCAGCATATCTATCGAAGCCTGGGGAAGATGCTCACAGAACACATTTTGTTAGCTACCTATGATTTCCTCAACATCGCTTTGAGGCTTCTTCCTTCAACTATGTGAAGTCAGCTAGAGCAAGTAAATACGGTTCCCAAAGCAGTTAAATCCTCTGGTTTCAATCTTGGCTGCACATCAGAATCACCTCAGAGGTTTCAAACAAGTGATGCCTGTAGCTTCAAGGAAATGGAAGGTCTGGGGGTGGAGCCCAGGCATCTGTAGTTTCAAAAATGCACCAGGTGATTTCAATGCACACTGAAGGTTGAGAACCACTTAGATTGTTAAGTTAACCACTTAGATCACATTGGCTGTTTATGCATCTAGCTGCCCTTAGTTTTTCAATGTTATCATTATGGTTTAATGGAGATGTTGGAGACGTGGATTCTAATTCCAGTTCTATCATTCACAAGTTGTATGATCGCTGGTCATTTCGGCTTTCCCAGGCCTCATTTTCCTCATCCATAAAATAAGTATTAAGTAGATCAGAAGTCATAACCTGGCAGCTACCAAACTACATGCAGTCTGCACAGAGGTTCATTTAGTAATCCGCAGGGATGACCTTTAAAATGCCTCTTTTAAAAATTGAATCAGTTTGCCAACATTTTAAAAAACTGAACATTTTATGTAACCTAAATTTCAGATATTTTAAACAACTGTACTATAAGGAATCACTTGACCAGCGTCCTGGAAATTCCTGTAGGTCGTAAGTGTTCAACAAGCAATCCCCTCTACTCCCTCCATCTCCTTATCCCAGCTGGTATTAGTTTGTTATCTGTCTGGCCCCTCAGAACACTTCACCTTGCCCCTCTGGTCATGGTGGTAGCCAGCTTCCAAGAAAGCCCTCAACAATTCTCATGCCCTTGTGCAGTCCCCTCCAACAATGAAAAGTGTTGACCTGTGTAACCAATAAGATGCTGTGACAATAGGATATTGTGGGCCGGGCGTGGTGGCTCACGAGGTCAGGAGATTGAGACCATCCTGGCTAACACAGTGAAACCCCATTTCTACTAAAAATACAAAAAATTAGCCGGGCGTGGTGGTGGGCGCCTGCAGTCCCAACTACTCGGGAGGCTGAGGCAGGAGAATGGCGTGAACCCAGTAGGTGGAGCTTGCAGTGAGCCGAGATCGTGCCACTGCACTCCAGCCTGGGCGACAGGGCAAGACTCTGTCTCAAAAAAAAAGAAAGAAAAAAAAGATATTGTGAAATGAGGGTGTTTGGCTTTGTCATAATACACCTTGCAGCTTTTTCCCTGCTCTGTGTTGGATCACTCAATCTGCGGGAGCCAGGTCATAAAGACACTCACACAGACCTGTGGAGAGATCCATGTGGCAGGGAATTGAGGATTCTTGCCAACAGCCAGCACCAACTTGTCAGCTATGTGTCAGCCATCTTGGAGGCTGATCTTCCTTCAGATGACTGCAGCCCCCACATGCCACCTCATGAGAGACCCTGTGTCAGAACCACCCACCTAAGCTGCTCTGGCTCTGACCCTCAAAAATTGTTCATTGTTTCTGAGGTGCTAGGTTTTGGAGTCATTTGTTATACACCAATAGAAAAGCTATAAAGCCACTGTCTCCTTGACCTCTTTAATGTTAAAATAGGGCTATGCCTTTATTTCAGAATTATAGTCACAGTCCAAGTTCCAAGGGACCACAGTCAAGTTTGCATAGCACAGGGAATTTTCTATTTCTGAAGAGAAAAGTTTAACTCCTTCTACTCAGTTTCCATTCAAGTTCTGTAGGTCCTTTTTACTGCACGAGTCACCCTTCCTCAACATTCCTATCACCACCATCCTATTCTTTTGGCTGAATTCCTCTGGCTCTGACCAGCAAATCACTTCCTGATTTGCTAGTTATTCCTGCTTTCTAATTAGAGCCTCAAAGCTCTGTCCTTTTTCCTAAGTACTAACTGAAAACCTGGTAGTATAAAGGCACCACTCAAAAACGAGATAATTGAGGAGGGGAGGGAGGAGCTGGTTTTGTGAGCAAAGGATGATAAACAACTCAAATTTTAGCTGGGCCACAGTAGAATGCTAGTAGAGGACAGGACTCTGAGGGGGTCTTGTTAGCAGTGCTGATGTGTGAGCAGAGGCACAAGGTAAAGCCCTCACAGTAGATGAACTCACACAGAAAAGCAGAGAGTAGTTCTTGGGCTGAAACCTAAGGTCATTTTTACTCCACCTCATCTTCTTCAAGGTCTATCAGAATCTTTAGAAATTTATCACGGATTCTTATGGTTATTACTGTAGTCAAGATGAATGTTCTAACTGGAAGACTCAAATGACTGGACACATAAGCAACAGTCTGAAAACAGCAGTCATAAACAGAATTTAGTTTATATCAAGTTAAAATACTTCTGAAATTAACCGCATATACCTAATGACATATAATTGTTTTTATGCTGCATATTTAGGCAAAAAAGATAGCTCTATAAATTATTAGAAGTATTTTTTTTCAAGGAGTCAGACTCAATTTTTTCAACTTTTTTTTAACACCAGGGAAGCATTTCCCCTAGTACTCAATATGTATTTTAACACTTACCACATACATGTAACATTGACATTTCTTTCTCTATCATAGGTTTTATGATCATTCCAGTTGGCTGCAAACTTCCTATTCTGAGCCTCCCATATTATTTTGTTTTACTGCAGTGAAATTTATATAGTCAAATGTACAAACCTTAATCAGTTTTTATAATGTGTATACCCATGTAACTATCACTCCCATTAAGTTACAAATGTTAACACTGTTCCAGAAAATTCTCTCCAAGTTAATCACCATCTCCCATCTCCCACTGTTCAGATTTCTATCCCCATAGATTAGTTTTGTTTTTGAACTTCTTATAAACGGAATTGTACAGTATATATTCATATATATGCCTGTCTTCTTTCACTCAATACAATGTTTTTGAAATTCACCTCTCTTACTGGGTTTATGGCACAAAGTTCACTGCAGCCTGGAACTCTTGGACTCAAGTGATCCTCCTAACTCAGCCTCTTGAGCAGCTAGAACTACAGGCATGAGCCACCATACACAGCTACTTTGCAAGGAGGGGGTGCGGGGGTAGAGACAGGGTCTCGCTATGTTGCCCAGGTTGGTCTTGAACCCCTGGCTTCAAATGACCCTCCCACCTTGGCCTCCCAAAGCACTGGGATTACAGGTGTGAGCCACCATGCCTGGCCATATTCATTCCTTTTATTGCCTTCTGCCTTTCCACTTTGGACTGTGGAACTTAGTAGTGTGCCTTGCACATGGCAGGTGCTCAAATAATCCTAGTTAAGCAAATACATATATATATGTATAGATATATGTATAGTATATATAGTTGTGTATAGTGTGTATATTTAGTTCCTTCCTGTAACAAACAGAATTACACATATATGTTCATTACAAGGTAGGTCCCGGATCTGAATTCCAACATGAGGCTTTTCTCTATGGTCTACCTATGGTTCCAGTCTCTTCCCCAAGAGATCCCTAAAGAAACTTAGCAGCTACCCACTGCTCCATACCTGGAAGAAGCAGTACTAACCAGGGACAATAACTGAGTGCTAAAGATGTGCCGGGCACTGATTTAAGCATTTCGTATGTATTAACACATTTAATCCTCACGACAACTCATCATATAGGTACTGTTACCATTCTCTTCTCTCAGATACGAAAATCAGGGTAAAGAGAATAAACAACTTGCCACACCGCTAGAAAATGGCAGAACTTAAGAGTCAGGATCTGTACTCAGGAAATCTAGCTCCAGAGCTTGAACCACTAGCCAGTAACATCCTGCATACAGGCAGCTGAAATTCTCTACCATGAAAATGTGGATAGCTGGGAGTAATAAGCAATGATACTCCAAAGTTAATGTGTGGAGTGAGGAAGGAAGATCCCAAAGATGCTGGCAAAAAGGGTATGATAAACTCATCCCCAAATATACCTGGAGTCTTTGAATTTTGGGAGAAAGGGAAAACTAGCCCCATGTTGGGGCTCCACATCCTGTTATCTTTCCTAACCTTAGCAACTCTCGTCTGGGGATCTGTCCTTTAGAAGTTGCAGTTCATCTTGTCCAAGCTTAGTCTCATCAAAGCATAAACGCACGAGTCAGCCATCATAAAAGTTGTTTCACTCAACAGAGCCTGAACAAGGCAAAAGCTGTGCTCTTAGTTATGAAGTCCAGGAGGGTCCACCACCTTGGGCAAATGACCTCACCTCTCTGGGTTTCGTTTTTCTCAGTTATAAAACGCAAAGGCTTCACAAGGTAATCGATTAGGTCCTACTGACTGCTAAATGCTTTGATTCTTCTCTTACCAAAAGACCATACCAAATCTACCTTCAAGTAAAGCGGCCAAATGAATCCTCTAAACATCCCTTTCTTATTACTCCCTTAGTGAAGACTCCAAAATTACTCTCTATGGCTTCTTACATAATCTTTTCTTTCTCCTAAGTTTTCAAGACATCCATAAGAAGGTACCACTTAACCTATCTACCCTTATTTGCTACTATTAGTCGTTACAGTTCTGTTCCACACCCGCTGGTATGGGTTCCATACCCCACGGTCTGCTTTTCACAGGAGACAATTCCCAGCTTTTGAGTTCTGCTCTTGTTACCACCTCCCACACATCTAGCCGGAAACGCCAAGTTCTCCCTCCTAGGGCTGAATCCAAGGCCTTCAGTGAGGTCACGATTCTTTTCCAAGTAACCTTTCCCTATTTCTGTTAACTGTCCTTTCTTCAGTCAACACGGATAAACTAAACCTTTACAAGATGCAAGACATACTAAGCGAATTACAACTCTATGTAAATCATTACATTTGAGCCTGTATCAACCACACACTCGGCTACCGGCATGCTAATAGCTTCCTTGGAGGCTTCACCTTAGGCAAGACCGTGCACTAGGAGGCTCCTGTACCCTCCAAAGCATCCAGGACAGTGTTGGGCACAGGGCAGGTACTCCACACGAACACGCCCGGGTGTGCCCTAATCCACCGTCAGGGCCCGCCGCTGCGCCGGGGGGGGGGCAGGCGTTGACCCCGGGGCCGGCGGGCGGTCCAGGGCCCAGGTGTGTGAGGTCACCCAGGTGCTGGAGGGTCGACCCACGCACCGCCGGGCCCCGGCCACCTCTCCAGCAGGGCGTCTCCCCCAGCCGGCTCCATCGCCTGCAGCCTCCCGGCCCCCGGACTTCCGGGCTAGGGTCTCACCGCCAACGCTCCTCCCTCCTCCCTCCACCTCCGGCCCCGTGCCCCCTTCTCAGCCAGCCTGACAAGTCCCGCCGACGCCTGGCCGCGCTGGGGCGGGGTCCCGCCGCAGGCGCGCGACGGGAGGGGGCGCGGGGACACGGAGGCGGCCCGAGGGGTCTCGCGAGCGGAGTCGAGCGCCACTCACCCGGCGCCAAACACCAGAACCGGGGTCGCCCTGAGCGAGACGACGAACGACAGCGAAGAGCGCTAGGCTGTGGCCGGACAGTGGCGGCGCCGACACTTCCTGCCTGAAGGGGCGGAGCGGAAGGCGCACCGGAAGGCGCGGCTGGACCAAGTGGAACAGGGGTGCGCAGAGTGTTCGCGCCCGCGCGCGGGGTCTGCGTGTCAGCCGAGCGGCTGGGCTGCTGGGGCCGGAGGCACACGGCCGGGGTCTTAATTGCTCTTCGGCCTGCTCCGATCCGCTGCGATATAGCGGCTGGCGCTGCGGCGGTCGACCGCAGCCGGGTCCTCGTCCCCCGCTCCTTTGGCAGCTCCGCGGCCCTTCCGCATTCCTGGCCCGCTGGGCGCGGCTGGGCCGGGCGCTGGAATTTGACCCGAGCGGGCCGCGATCAGCGGAGGATTTGGGGTACCCTTTGACCCAGGCGGGGCGCGATCCGCCGAGGATTTGGGGTCGCCTGGCGCCGAACCCTGAGTTGCCAGATTTAGCAAGTAAAAGTACAGTTCTTCTAAATTTGAGTTTCAGACAAGACAGGGTTTAGGGTTCTTCCCATGTAATGTTGAGAAGGTGAGGGCGGCGCCTGGGCGGATTCTTTTCCGCTCCAGAATCCCTTTCTCTTTTCAAACCGCATTCCAGCCCGAGTTAAATCCTTTAACCTACTCCTCTCTGCTTACCCTCATAAGGTTTACGGCCGTATGAGGCTACGGCCACAGCATATGGCTGTTTCATTCCTCTTTTAGCCACAAGAAAGTTTTATTCAAACTACTTTCTTTCCTTTATCAAGAAAATGGCAACGCACACACATACATGCACACACAAAGAAAAACACGAAGCGGCTGGGTGCGGTGGCTCACGCCTGTAATCCCAGCTCCTCACGGAGGCAGAGGCGGGAGGATAGCTTGAGCCCAGGAGTTCGAGACCTGCCTGGGCAATATAGCGAGACCCCGTTCTCCACAAAAAGGAAGAAGGAAACACAAAAAGAAAAACACGAAGCTGCGTTTCTCAGGTTTTGTTCTAGATCATGTTTGTGGCTGTGTTCTTCAAGATCTTTTCCCTCACCTTGAGGTAATCTAGCATTACTTCATCTAGCATTACTAAAATAGCATTACTTCAGGATGGTGGAGGATTGGCAATCTAATAGCAAATCTTTATTGAACTCTTCTTATTGCCTTAACATGTGCTGCATGCTGAGAGATGATTTCAAAGCCTCTTAGGGAGTTTATATTCTAGAAATCTTTGATCAGAAATTCCTAGAAGGGAGGGAGCTTGTGTTCAGCACTCTATAGCAGTTCTTAAACAGTAGCAAGCCTAATAACAGGACTTTAAAAAACATTTTTGAGCCTCAAAACCGGGTATTTGGATTCAGTGAGTAAGGGGTGGAGGATAATTCGAATTTCTGTTAAGCACACATGCTGATGCGGTGGTCGTCATCCCGGCAGCACAGCTCTAAATCCAGTTCATAACTGTATGTATTTTCTCGATAGTGTTAGAAAAGCAATTGCTTAAAAGTCATACCTGGTTCTACAATATTTACCCTTTCCTTAACTGTAGTCTAGGTTTTGGTTCGATAGTTTGAATAATTAAAAAAAATAAGTTTCTAGAATTGTGCTGTCCAATACAATCGTCACTAACCACATGTGGCTAAACTTAAATTCAGTTCCTCAGGTATATTTGATACGTTTGATACCTGGAATGCAGTGGCTATTCACAGGTGTGATCATAATGCACTACAACCTGGAACTCCTGGCTCAAGCGATCCTGTCACCTGAGCCTCCCAAGTAGTTGGGACTACAGGTGAGAGACACCACACCAGTGCGTCTGGCAGTATTAGACACATTTTTTTTTTTTTTTGAAACAGTCTTGCTCTGTTGCCCAGGCTGGAGTGCAGTGGCTCGATCTCGACTCACTGCAACCTCTGCCTCCCGGGTTCATGCGATTCTCCTGCCTCAGCTTCCTGAGTAGCACGGACTACAGGCGTGTGCCACGACGCCCAGCTAAGTTTTGTATTTTTAGTAGAGACGGGTTTTCACCATATTGGCCAAGATGGTCTTAGTCTCTTGTCCTTGGGATCCACGCGCCTCGGCCTCCAAAAGTGCTGGGATTACAGTCGTGAGCTACCTGCGTCCGGCCAGTATTAGACACATTTTAAGTGCTCAATAGCCACATGTGGTTAGTGTCCTTACTGTATGGCATAGAGAGCATTTCCATAATTACAGAAGCTTCTATTTGACAGCACTATTCTGAAGAAATAATTCTAAGGTACATTGTTCGCTCTAGATGCAAAAGAAAAGCCTATATAGGCTTTATTTAATCATTAATAAAAATGTATTCACTATTAAAAATAGCTGGATAGCTAAGTATCTATGACTGGAAAATTGTTAATTATAGCATACCCACGTCCAAGATGATTGAAGTTAAGAATGGTTGAAGAAGCAATGTGACTATGCCAAAACATGAATTCTAATTTCAGTAAATGAAAAACAAGTTGCAAACTCATCACAACTCTAAAATGCATGTGGATAAACATTGGAGAAGTCACAATTCCTGCTATTTGAGCAGACACAGAGAAATCTAGACTAAAAAGATATAGGGACGTGGAAGATGGAAGAGCAAGTGAAAATGGAGTAAGCAGCACGGGGAAAACTGGGCATTTCTTCCATGTGGGATTAGCTACAACAATCGCTTTATGGACAGAAAAGGTAAGCAAACACGACTAAGGACTTGTCAAATCTGGGGGCGTCTCATGTAAACCTTTCCATACTCCACTTTTCTGTGTTGGACACTATTAACCTCCTTACTCTTGACATTAACTAGGTTTCCATAAAACTGTTTTTGTGGCTCCATTTACCTCTCCAAACTCTGATCATTTTTTATCTGATCCTCAAGTCTAGGTGTTAAACCTCTTGCTGTCCTTCCTTTCACTTTGTAGCAAATGGTTTCCTTTCCTTCTCAATTTGCTTTTACTTGTCTCTTATGCTCAGATCTTCCTCCTTTCTTTCCCAGGAGCATTCAATTCCTGCTCTCAAGTCATAGGTTCTTTCATCAAGTAAAATTTGGGGCCTGGAATCCAAATGACCGTATCATATGCAGGTAGATAAGGATGCCACCCCATTAGGTTGGTTTTGTCCGATTTTTTAAAGACAGGGTCTCGCTGTCACCCCAGGCTGGAGTGCAGTGGCACAATCAGTTCACTCCAGCCTCGGACTCCTGGGCTCAAGCAATCCTTCCACCTTAGCTTTGGGAGTAGCTGGGATTATAGGCACCCGCCACCATATCCGGCCAAGTTTTCTTTTTTTTATTTTTATGTAGAGATGGGGTTTTGCTTTGTTGCCCAGGCTAATGTCAAACTTCTGGCTTCAAGCAGTCTTCCTACTCGACCTTCCAAAGTGCTGGGATGACAGATGTGAGCCAACATGCCTAGCCAGATCTTTTGAAATGGTTTGTTTCAAGTTTGACTTTCATCATGGAAACTTTTGAGACTGATTTTTCAGTCAAACACACCATTGAAATGGATGCTTTTACCTTTCTATTGGCAATCATTCTTGTTTAAGCAAAGAATGGTATTACTAAATTAGGAGAATTATTTCATTCAGGGTACATCATTGTTCTTAATGCAAGTTGGTTCGTTGAGCAGTTCTCTGAAAGGGAAACAGGAACCCTGCAAGAGATCATTTTAGTAGTACCTTGTTTTTCATATAGTGGAAACAATGTTATCTGTTCTTCACTGGAGATTCAACAAAGCATATGGTAATTTTTTCTCTTGATATGGAAATTCAATTCAAAAAACAAGATTTTAGCACCATGGCCATAACCTGGAAAAAGTATTTTGGCTTAACCAGTGAATAAAATTCAGTAACAAAAGACAAAGAATGAAGGCAGGTTCTAAGATTCTAATGTTGAAGAGGACAAGAACTAGCTTTGACTAGTCCATCTATTCCTATAGTGTTGGCCTTCTCAGGTTACAGGATCTAGCTGATCTTATTGGCTGCAAAGGCCTGCTGCCCAGAAGGCTTTTAGCAATTGTTTATACTGAATGAGGTAATGGTTTTGTCCAAGGAGAGTCATGATAATCATAGCATAAAACTTGAAGTTATTACAGTAATTGTCAATTACTCATCTTCATGGGCTAATTGTCAACTCTTTTCAACCAAATTTTTCTCCGTTTCAAATATTTTAAAACTCATGAATCTTTGAGAGTGGGAGTTTTGGGCTGGCCATGGTTGCTCACACCTGTAATCCCAGCACTTTGGGAGGCAGAGGTGGGAAGATCACTTGAGTACAGGAGTTTGAGACCAGCCTGGGCAACATAATGAGACCCTGTCTCTACAACAAACTGAGAAATTAGCCAGGCACGGTGGTGCATGCTTGTAGTCCCAACTACTCAGGTGGCTGAGGTGGATCACTTGAGCCCAGGAGGTCAAGGCTGTAGTGAGCTGTGATCATGCCATTGCACCCCAGCCTGGATGACAGAGCGAGAGACCCTGTCTGGAAAAAAAAAGAGAATCCTGAAGCCCTTTGAGAGTCAGATTTTTAAAGCTGAAAAAGAATGAAACTGTCTGCCACTCCCTGATTAACTATGAAACAGTTCTGCATTTCTGCAAATAGTAGAAGTTATTTTTAGGACTGAAATAATGACCTCACTTTCCCAGGCATGTAGGTTCAGCTGTTTTGATTGTGGGAAGGTCAGGAATGTCCAAAACTCTACATGGACTCGTGGTGAATCTCTGCATAAATATCTTTCAATAGGCATTGTTGTGTTAAAGAAGAACTACATATAATAAAAAAAAAATTGCATTGTATTTCCAGCACTTTAAAACATAACATTAAAAAATCTCTCTTTGGTAGCATTCCACAGAACCTTTAAGCCAAAATGGTTTTTAAAAATATGAAAAATTGAAATTACACTCAGTGACCTGGTCTAATTTTAAATAATCAGAAATTACAAAAGTTTAAATAAAGCGGAAATGTTGGCAGGTATGTCAACTTAAGAACTTAGAACTACGGGCCGGGTGCGGTGGCTCAAGCCTGTAATCCTAGCACTTTGGGAGGCCGAGACGGGCGGATCACGAGGTCAGGAGATCGAGACCATCCTGGCTAACACGATGAAACCCCGTCTCTACTAAAAAATACAAAAAACTAGCTGGGCGAGGTGGCGGGCGCCTGTAGTCCCATAGTCCCAGCTACTCCGGAGGCCGAGGCAGGAGAATGGCGTAAACCCGGGAGGCGGAGCTTGCAGTGAGCTGAGATCCGGCCACTGCACAAAAAGAACTTAGAACTACGGAAACTACCATATATATGCCAATTCTACAGGAAATTATTTTAAGAATTGGAAGACAAAGTGCAGAAAACCTGATTAGGGCAGTTAAAATTGGATATGCTTGGGAGGAGGAGGAGGAACGGATAGTAGAGGAGATAGGATTGTTAGGAAAATTGGAGGAAGAGAAAGCTAACAACCATATCATTTTCTAGGATTTCCCTCATCTACCTTTCTTTGAAGATTTGACTAAAACCAACAAAGGCCCAGTATGGTAAATAAGAAGTTTAAACAAGTAAGTATTTTATCATAAAGTTTAATTATGATTCAGAAAAAATTGAGCAAATAACTTTCTCTGAAAAAAATATATTGACTCTGTATAGACCACAGTTATTGGGGGGAAGGGCTGGTAGGTTAAATTACCCTATTTTCTATTCTGAAAATGATATCAATAGAAAGTCCCTTTTCCAGTCTGAGTATAAAGATACATATGCCCAAAATGGCTGAGAATAAATACAACAGGAAATGCAAAAGCTGTAACGCTAAGGGCATGCAAGAGAAAATCTCAAAAATACCCAAAATGGCAACAAGAAACGTTTGGCTGGAATTTGAAATTCTTTCAGTCATCTTTGTCTTTTGCTCCATGTTTCAGGATGCGCGTGAACTCGATGTAATTGAAATTCCCCTTTTTGTCAATAGGTGCTTCTCTGTACAGCTCATCCACTTCCTCATCCGTAAACCGATCCCCCATGGTTGTCAGCAGCTCTCTCAGGTAATCTTCCTGAATGGTACCTGGAGAATAAAGAACAAGGGATCAGAATACATACTACTCTGAGGGTTAATTACAAAGAATATCTATACTCAACTAAGCATGCTGTTCTGTACGTTAAAAACTATAAACATGCAAATATATGAACTACAGGGTGTCCACCTACTTAAAACCGCCTCAGCAGGGAAGTGTCTAGAAAAATGCCCAGATGCTTAGCAGTATCGCTCTGCTCTATCATTCTGCCTCCACATTCAGCTTCTGATCTCTTGATAATAGACTAAACCTATGCCTAAACAAAGTAATAAAAAGCATGGTTAAAGAATATAAGCCTTACGGTTCCTGAAAGTGGCATGAATGGTCACGTGTTATTCTACAAGCAAATAACATTGACCTGCCACGCTAAAATCAACACTACATCATACACATCAATAAAGTGGTACAGTGGAAAGAATACTGGAAACCTGAGGCCCAGTTTTAACAAGCTATTTTATTTCAGGCATTTCACTTTATCCCTGACCTTTGGTTTTCTCAGATGTAAAATGAGATTTTTACTGTTTACAAATCCAATTATTATAACAAATATGGCCAGTCCCAGCACATGCAAAAACATGGAATAAATATTTGAGCACTAACTATGTGGCAGGCACTGTGCCAGGCAGTGGAGGTGTGCGGAGGTAAAATGAAAGGTGTCCTCTTTACTTTGGGAATTTGATACCAGGGTTCTCATAAAACCTGCCTGCCCACAAGAATCAGATGTCACCCCAGATTTATTTTCTGGTATTGGTATTTTTAAGATTTCCCAAATAACTGGCATGGACATGTGGGGAGCCTTTAAAGCCACAGACCATGCTTCCATCAGCAGGCCCTGGCAACCACCCAGTATTTAAACTAGTCCCACTAATGCAGGCAACCCAAGATTGTGCCTTCCTTCACTAAACACACTTGGCTACGCCATGTTGAGTTGGGTGTCATGGAAAATATTCCCTCATTATGTTTTCTCTTACATACACTTCTGCCAAAGGATCAGGCCCCTGTATAGTTTACATGTTGTTTTTTTGAGAGTTAACTCTATGCCACACAGTATGCTAAGTACTTCATGTACATCTCACTTCATTTAATTCTCACAACAACCTTGTGAGGTAGGTAATACTGCCCATTTTACAAATAAGAAAGCAGAGGCTTAGAGAAAGTTAAGCAACTTGCCCCAAATTACACAGCTATTATGTGGAAGAGGAATGTGAAGCCAGATAGTCTAATTCCAGACCCTAAGTTCTACTGGGTGTATTTTAAAACAGAGGTTAAGTGTCAGATTTAAACAATTTGAGAGCTGACAGATACCTGGTAAACACACACAGGATTGTAGTGGTGCCACAGCCTATAACAATTTATACTTCATCAAGATTATTGTTAAAAGTTTTTTATTCAATACATATTTTCTGATAGCCTAACCCTTGTGGAGGTAACATGCTAGGAAAGGGGTAATACAAGTTTCCCAAAGAGGTTTCAAATACAACCTATTCATTGTAAACTACTACTTAGGGCAGAAGCAGAAAGTGAGTGACAAACATGCCAAGAGAACTCTGTTTAAAAAAACAGGTGTAGTACAAACCTGACGGTGTTATCATATTTTAAGTCACTGTATATTTTAGTTATCATAACTAAAAATTAAATCACTTTGTAATTAAAGGTTACCTCTCACTTACCGGTTGCTTCTTCATCAAAGCAAGCAAAGGCATTTCTGATGACATCTTCAGGATCCGTGCCATTTAACTTCTCACCAAACATGGTGAGGAACATGGTGAAATTGATGGGGCCTGGAGCCTCATTCATCATGGCATCCAGATACTCATCAGTTGGATTCTTCCCTAAATTTTTAAAAGGGGTCATAATTTTAATTACATTATAATACATATCAACTATTAATGACAGTAAACATTTTGGTAAGAAAGATTATCATTCATACAGTTTACTGTTTGCACTCATGATAGCAAAACTACTTGGGGGGAAAGTTTTCTTAATGAATAGGGCCTATTAAAGAGTCTGGAGAGTATATGATATTCCATTGGAATGTCAGAAGGAATAATACTGCTTCCATAATCTACATTAGTGTTTTTACACACACACACACATGAACCCCAACCCAATCCTAAGACAGGGTCAGGAATCTGCTGGTGGTCTGGTGGGAAACACCGTTCCACACTTTACTCAAACCATTAGACAGGCTTTACAGAGCTTTAAGACTCATGAAATCAACATGAAAGGCACCGTGGAAATTCTATCCAATAGATTAATATTTAAACTGAGCATTACCCAATGAAGCAAGCATATCATGCAAATCTTCCTTGTCGATGAAGCCATCTCTGTTCTGATCAATCATGTTGAAGGCCTCTTTGAACTCCTGAATCTGTGACTGGTCAAACATGGCAAACACATTGGATGTTGCACGCTGAGGGCGCTTCTTGGTCTTGGTCTTTGCTCTTTTGCTTGACATGGTGGTGGTTAAGTCCTAATTAGGAAAGGAAATACAATAAAAACTAAATCAACATCTAAGATTACTTAAGTTTGAATCAAAGCAATGATTCACAAAAGTACACAGAATCAGCCTTCCTGATATGTTTGAGCTACTCAGAAATGTGTCTTTAGAAGACATATGTCAACAAGATTACATATGACCCGTACTGCTATATAGCTAACAACAGCTGATAACCAAATCTGCTGATTTGATAACAATAAAAAAACCAAGCACCAAAAAAAATTGGTTACCTAGGAAACTCCCAAGTTCTATACTTCAGCACTATAGGGGTGCTGAGGGATACTAATTCATCTTCAGTAGGTCCACCCTTTGCAGCCTTAGCCTAAATTGGCTATTCCATAGTACGGTGGACAGAAAGGTGAGGAACAGTAAGAACGACTAACTGATGGAACAGGTCTTCATCTCCTAATCTCTATTGTCAAATATTGTTCTTCCACTTTCAACTAACATTTTTTATTGTACCCTCACCTCTAGGCAAAAGTAGTTCAAGAAAACTATTTGTTAAAAGGCTAACAGTAAAGTATTAAAAAACTGAAGGGAATTCATCTACAGTTTTTATAGACGTTACACTCTATCCAAACCAGTTTCTTGTATTACAGTCACACTAAATCACTGGAAGTATCTAAGACCTCTAAACAGAAATCAGAGTACAAGCTTTTAAAACAATTTTAAATGTTTTAGAAAACATCTTAAAGGTAGAAACTACCTTTGCTCTCTTATCTCAATTTATCCCAGTAAAATTTAAGTTAAAATTAAAAAGAATGTCCAGTAATACCTAAAATAAAAAGGCAACTTTCCTTTCAATACTCAATCTTTTTTAAAAACTACAAAAATTTGTTTGAAGTTAAAAATTCCATAGTCATCAGACAATAAAATTCTACCATACCATCCTTCAGAGTTGCAGTGAAGATGGTAGCCTGCAAAACCGCTCAGCAGCAAAAGTATGACACTGCATTGAGTTATATTCTTCCAAGCAGGTCTAAAATAGGCACTACTGATTTCACTCTGACCAGGATAACAATTTTAAAGCTTACGTTCTGAAACATTTAGCTATGATCTGGCAAAACACTATGCCACTGCTCTAAAAATAAGTCTGTGGACTGCAAAGAATGAACTACCACCTAGATCTCAGCACTCCACAGTGACCCTAAGAATATGTTTCCGATGTGTTTAAAAAGTAATTTCTTACATTATTTCCTTGATTATAACCACATTGTCGAGACTAAATACAATTACGGAATGATCAGAAAAGCTCTGCCTCAAATTTTTAAAAGCTAAATCTGTTTTCAGATTTTAATAGGAAATTCCACAAAGGATAGTCACAAATTCCAGCCCATCCAATATAGCACCATATGGCAACTGGAATATATTGTTGAAAAGATATATCCTACACAGCACAGAAGTTATGATATATGCTGCTCCCAAATTTCCTAGAATTCTTTAATCAACTTTTAGGATGCTGCCTTTCATGACTTAAACCATTCATAAATGCGTATTTTCATTCTATAACACCTTTGAGGGTAGTAAATCCCATTCATATCTAAACAACATGGGGTTGTACTTTCCTCTCTAAGTGCTGTCGTTAAAAACGGCAAAGAGTTATAGAGTATATTATTCCTCCATCTCTTAAATGTACTCAAGGACTTGCAGCAAGAGGTTGAGACCCAATGTGTGACACATTTACTAGTCCATATCGCTTTCATATTTTAGGCATGTCACGCCTTTGCAAGCCAAAGCACATCTTTAAAAATAGTCTGTTTTGTGTGACAACATTGTCTTTCCCTAATGATGCAGAAATGTCAGCTATTTTAAGAACAAAGAACTGATGAGGTCAAACGGCTGCCACAACTGATTTTTTAATCTATTATATAAAATCTCATATTACTAAATTGATGGGGGTCCTCTAGATACCTTTTCAAAATGTTTAGGTTTGGTTGTAAAGTAGTATGTTTTCTGAATTCTGATGTATTTCCTATTCTTTTAATCATGCACTTTTTTGAATTTGTAAATGTATTATAAAATAGATTTTTAAAGTGAAAAAGTTCTTTTTTTTTGTCAGCACTGACAATGGCCTCATATAGAGCTCTTCTTCAGCATATTCAGTAATCTTATCAATCTTATTATCAACAGTTAATTACACTAATATGTATCAAGTGTCATATTAATTATGTTGAATACTACTTAAGAGTTAAGAAATGTAAGGCATGTGTCCTATCTTCAAGGAGCTTAAAATACAGTTGGGGAGGCAACTATAAAGAAATGAGATGATTGGTTCAACTTATGAAATGAGTCATAGTTTTCATTCCAGAAGTATGACTCTAAACTTAAAACAATGTGTGACAATAATGAAAAATAATTCGTAAGATGGTACATAATAATTAAATGTTGTGAGTTCAGAAAAGATGTTTCTGAGTACTTAAGTGATTGGGGAGGAGGAAGACCTTGAAAAACCCAGTGTGGGATCATTTAGAAGCTACAAGGCATAGTTAGAATTAAGAATTTGGGTGTTAGTCTCAATTCTAACAAATTAAGGTAGTTAATTCTACCAAAAACTGATAGTGTAATGTTGAGCAAGTTACTGCCTAGGCCTTTACTTTTTCGAGGAGGCTGGATTCTGATCTGAGTTATTTTCCACTAGACACCTTTCAGCGATAGGGAGTTTGGCTTCAGTCACTTTTCCAAAATACAGAAACTGTGGGTTTTTTTCCTACCAAACTAAAAGTGTGGGGGGAATAAACAATGGTGGAGGGAGTCAAATCAGGAACAGTGCTATGATCTCAAGGAGCAGATCATTTCTGATATTGTCAGGGTCCTCTTTGCTATTATTCTAGTTTGCTGTTCATTTTACTTTCCCACAAACAACTGAGACTATCACTCTTCATATAATAAGCCTTCAGCAAATGCACAACCCTCATCTAAGTTTAGAAAACTAGGGTATACTCCTTAATCTAAAAAAGTCAAAAGTGCTTTTTACAAAAAGCAAGCTAGGGTAAAATAAATTGAAAAGATTTCCTGTTAGTGTAATTATTCTTTAGGATGCAAAGATCGCCAGGTAAGGACCCGAGGTTTCCAAGTTACGAAAGCTCTTCAGTCATAAAGTCGAGTCTTTATTTATTTATATTTGTTTATTTATTTATTTTTGAGACGGAGTCTCGCTCTGTCGCCCAGGCTGGAAGTGCAGTGGCGCGATCTCAACCTCCACCTCCAGGGTTCAAGCAATTCTCTGCCTCAGCCTCCGGAGTAGCTGGGATTACAGACGCCCCCCACCACGCCTGGCTAATTTTTGTATTTTTATTAGAGACGGGCTTTCACCCACCTTGGCCAGGCTGGTCTTGAACTCCTGACCTCGTGATCCACCCGCCTCAGTCACCCAAAGTGCTGGGTTTACAGGCTTGAGCCACCGCACCCGGCCTGAGTCTTTATTTTTGAAGGATTAAATGAAAGATCTTTGGTGTGAAGGAGTATATGTTGTATGAAACTGTAAAGCAAGGAGACTTAAGAACAGGCTTCTACAAAATAGAAGAGGATTTCAGAAGCATGAGAAAGTGGATGAAGGGCAGTCAGGAGACTGAGTTTACAGATTAATCTAAAGGAGCATAACCTCTTTTTAAGTCAGAGGAGGTGAGCGCTGGTGGCAATGAATCTGTTTATTTTGTGTTTTAACTCAGAATCATCATAGGCTATAACGAGAGATACACAACACGATTAAAGAAAATGTTAGACTAGATTAATAGGTGGCAGAAACAGGAACAGATCCTCAAAGTGGCTTTCCCCACACACCAAAGGACACGAGATTTTTTAGATCTCTTGAAACTATGTTCACTTATAAAATGGGATTAATCCATACCAATATATACATTAGAGTGCTCTGGTTAGAACCCTAGAGTCCAGCATTTACAAAGTGACAATAAATGCAAAATAACCTAGAAACTTTTTCTACAAAACGAACACTCAGATTGATAATATTCTAAGAAATATCAGATATTCTTCAAGAAAAAACTACCATCTTACAAAACACTGCGTAGTGTGATAGTACTTATCATTTGGTCGGCTTTTTAAACCCTGAACAAATACACCGCCTCATTTAATCAATGCACTTAAAAAAAAAACTAAGTTTAATTTATTTTCTGGGTGCTAACTGCAATTTTTAAAAAGTGTATTTTCAAGTTGGTGCTTCCGTTCCAAGTAAACCAAGTTTTCATTTCTTATGCAAACTTCCGGTTGAAGGTAGGATTCCTTCTCTAGGACTGCCACACCCAAAAGTTCTCACCACTGGACAGACAATTGGCTGTTAGGGCTGACTTGCCAGTAAAGCTTCGCTTTTGAAAATAAAGTGCTTTTCTGATGACCGTTGATCAGAGCCCTTCCAGAACATGAAACAAATACCAATAATTTTAAGAAATATTCGCTTTATTCGCCTTTAGATATAAAACTTTTTGCACTTAAGTTAAAATCTCTGCTAAATCCATAGGTCTGTCAAGAAACTGACAGATACATTCATATACCTACTAAACTACTTTAAAAGAAAACACTTCCATGGCGAATTGAATTAGCCCAAACTTTCCCCCCAAATGGGACAAGGCATTATATTTTGGAGTTTTTCCTCGAGCCACAAACTAAACTCCAGATCTCTTTGTCCAAAATTTCATCGCTTAAAGAAAAAAAGTTCTAATTACAGGAGCGGGTACTGAGTTGAAGAACTTCCCAATTTGAGTTGGTTATTCCTACTAAATGTAGCCACACAGCTGCAACAACAGCTGCAGTGGGGGGACAATGGGCTACGTTTTTTGCGCAAACCCTCTTGAATCGGGCAAGCTGACGTTAGAAACAAAAATAGTCCCGGAATCAGCTCTGCAGGGGTCGGGTTTCGCGGGCCCGGCAGTCGCCCAAGATCAAGGCGCCAGTGAGCGAGGCCGCATTTCCCGGGCTCCAAGTTTGGGCACAGGAGCGAAGTTCGGTCTGGGCCACTCCCAGCCATGGCCTCGGATCCCAGAACCGGGGACCTGGGTGGCACACCTGCCCAGGTGCGCTCCAGGCGCCAGGAGCCCCGCCGCCCTCCAGCTGCCCCGCGGAGACGGGTCCCCGGGATGGGTGTCCCGCGCCCAAACGCGAGTGCCACTCACCCGGCACAGCTACGAGAATCCGAGCACCTCTGCGAGCCCCTCGCTGCCGCTATTACACCACCCTACTACCCAGAGAGCCGCTAAAAACCACCGCTTCCGGCCTCCGCTTAGCAAGCCGGAAGGAAGCCCGGTCACCTTTCTTGGCCCGCAGAGTGGGCCAGACTTCACGGAGGGGCGACATGGAGGGAAGTCGCCAATGTGGTCAGCGAGCGCGGTACTGACCAAGTGCACGAGAAGGAAGTGTAAAGCGGGCGACCTAGAATATAGAGCAATATATAATGGTTCGCTGGGTCCTGTTAACTGAGTTTCCGTCTTTTTTGTACCTCTTGTTGCAGTGTTAAGCCTTCCTCCCCCCTATCTTTTCCGCAGATGGTTGCGTCCGTCCTGTGGCTTTGCTTGGTCGCACATTCCATGGCACGGCGAAGGGCGGGGCCGTCGGCCCAAGTCCTTGTAGGGAAATCGAGGAGACGGCGGCGGACACACGTGACTGGCCCTTGCCCCGCCCCGAGGCCGGGCTCCGGCCTCCGCGGTAGTGTGCCTGCACTTGACGCCCCTCGCGGTCTCTGGGTCTCCGCCTGAGGGCCTCGGAGCTGTGTGTGTAGCCCGGGAGTGGACCTTGATGCCAGCTCTGTGTGCAGTGTAATTTTATGAAGAGTCCCGCCTCCTCCATACAGGAGGAAACGTGTGTCCCTGGGGCCCTCAGCCAAGCGTTCACTATCTTTTTGGCCCAGACGGATTTCATAAGGTCACAAGTGGCTGGAGACTTCCTCCCTCTTGAAAAATATTTGCCGTCGTTTTTTCCTGGCAGAGCCTCTTTGACCCTGGCTAACAAAGACAGCCTGACTTGGGTCCCACTAGGCGGGAAGGAAGGCGACTCCCCCGCACCTCTTGCTACGATTAGGACTTGCGGCTTGGTGAAAACAGAAATCAAAACTTGGGCCTATTTCTCCCGAGTTCTCCTTGCCTAGAACAATTCGTAACAATGACTCTTACTAAAGTCCGGGAGGACTTTCTCTTTTTCTTCCCAGAATCCGATAAGGAAGACTTGTCCTGGCCCCCTCAGCTCTCTGACCTCATCTACCAGAGGAGTGAGTGGGATCCTCTAACACTCGAGCCGTCATCCCAGCACTAGGAGAGTGACCAGTGTGGCTCCCGTGGCCAGAACCCTTCTGAAGCTTGGGTTACCCTGTGGCCTTCGCCTTCAAAGCAGGCCGTCACTCGAATCCTTCTGGAATGGACAGTGTTAACTGTCTGTAAACGCTGCGGAATAGTATCTTCTAAGTATTCGTAGCTTCTTTCTTGAGGGATCTCGGGAACATTCCGTATATTAACCACTAGCATATTCCAAAGTTAACTTCGTGATAAAGTCACTGGGGGGAAAAAAAAAAAATCGCTCCAGTTCCACAGGTGATTGAAACAAACATGATTTGTTTCCCAGACTTCCTTGATGGGAAGAATTACTTGGGGTACCAATTAAAAATAAAAATAATTGCGTCATTTCCAACGCACTAAATCAGAGTCTTTAAGGGCAGGTCCTGGGAAGCCAACCACGTAACGGGGGTCCCAAGTAGGCTCTTATCAGCGAGGGCGGGGACTCAGCGAGAGGGCTGGCAGCGACGGGGCAAACCCCAGACAACTGCGCGGCTGCGTTTGTTCCTGGAGCTTGCGAGCACTTGCAGTGCATGACACCTCCACAGGGTGGTGGCCTGCCACCACGAGAGCACCAGCTCCGCCAACGTCCTCTCCTGAGGACACTTTAGAGCGGAAGGAAACGGACAATTCAGTCTTCCCCTCAGCTTGAAGGCAGCATTCTTTTGCTTCTCTTTGAGTCAGGTAATTGCCTTGTCTTCCTCCCACTCAGTCAGCAGGTATTAAACGGCAGCCGCATTGCCAAACACTCTGGTGGGGGCTGTGGCTTATGCTTTCTGGAACAGAACATAGTTGTTGCCACCTTGGGGATGGAGGCGGGGGGAATAGAAAGAATGCGGAGTTAGCGGGGTGTCAGGGAACACGGGTGGAACAGATATAATAATTAGGGTACAGTTAGGGCCTATTGAAGGAGCACAAACGAAGAATAAACTTGTCTGGGAACTAGTGGAAGGTGTCCCCCGGGGGATGTTAAAGAGCTGATTCTAGAATTAATTCAGTGGGGAAAGAAAAGGAGAGAGAGATGCCAGGCACAGGGAGCAGCATGCCTGATTGTCTGGAGGTGATCAGAGGGCCTGGCTGATTGAAGATGAACGGGAATTGTGTGGTCTGTGTTCATTCATTTATTCATTCCACAACTATGGATTTAAAAACGGTTAGTCAACCAATGTGGAAAAATAACATCTCGTTAAAATGTTCTTCAAATGTCCACCTAGTGTTTTGATATTCAGTTCTGATGACTGGACCCACCATCAAAGGCCTCTGACTCTTTCTGATATTTCTACCCTTTTGGACCCTACGGGAGATCTTTACCTCCGCGTGATAATCTCCTTCTCACGTTTTTACTAAAAGTTTGGAGACTTGAATTCTGCTCCAAATAGAGTGAAACAGGGTCTTGCTCTATTGCCCAGGCTGGAGTGCTGTGGCTTGATCACAGCTCGCTGCAGCCTGCGTCTCCCAGGCTCAAGCCATCCTCCCTCAATCTTTTGACCAACACTCAGAGTAAGAAATTTATTTCACTAAGAAATACTTGACTACCTATAATGTTTTTCAAAATTTTCTATTCTGTTCTTTTCAATTCTGTTATTAGTCTGCTTTAGCTGCTGTACAAAATACTATACACTGGGTGGCTTAAACAACAGAAATTTATTTCTCATACTTCTGGAGGCCGGAAAGTCCAAGATCAAAGTGCTGGCCAATTCGATTGAAGGCCCTCATCCTGACTTACAGATAGTCGGTCGCCTTCTTCCTGTGTTCTCATGTGGCAGAGAGATCTCGCTCTCTTCCTCTTCTTCTTTTTTTTTTTTTTACTTTTCTAAATTCTTTTTTTTTTGTATTTTTATTTTTTTACTTTTATTTACTTATTTTTTTGAGATGGAGTCTCACTCTCTTGCGCAGGCTGGAGTGCAGTGGCACGATCTCGGCCCACTGCAACCTCTGCCTCCTAGGTTCGAGCAATTCTTGTGCCTCAGCCTCCCAAGTAGCTGGGATTACAGGCATGTGCCACCACGCCTGGCTAATTTTTTTTTTTTTTTTTTGTATTTTAGTAGAGACAGGGTTTCACTATGTTGGCCAGGCTGGTTGCCAACTCCTGACCTCAGGTAATCTACCTGCCTCAGCCTCCCAACGTGCTGGGATTACAGGCATGAGACACCACACCTGGCCTTTTTTTTTTTTTTTTTTTTTTTGTACTTTTAGTAGAGACAGAGTTTTACCATGTTGGCCAGGCTGGTCTCAAACTCCTGACCTCAAGTGATCTACCCGCCTATGCCTCCCAAATGGCTGGTTGGGATCTCTTCCTCTTCTTATGAGGCTTCAGTGTTAATGGAATTCGGGCCAACCGTTACAACCTCATTTAACCTTAATTATATTTTAATTATATTTCCAGATACAGTCCCATTGGGGTTTAGGCCTTCAACATATGAATTTGGCAGGGAGGGGACACACAATTCAGTCTATAGCAAATTCTATGTCATTTAATTTTAAAAATACCTCTCAAGGCCCACTAAATGTGAGCTTATGATCCACTATTGCAGTGGTTCTCAATGGTGGAGGAGTGGTGCTTGGGTTTTGCCCTGAAGGAACATTTGGTGATGTCTGGACAGTGTTGCTCTTCACAATCCGGACAGCTACTGCATCTAGTGGGGAGCAGCCAGGGATGCTGCTAAACGTCCTACTATGCACAGGACAGCCCTCGACAACAGAGCATTATTCAGCCCAAAATGTCAGTAGTGCTTAGGTTGAGAAAACCCAGCACTAATCACTTGGAAACTCAATATTTATAGTAATCAATTGTTTTGGGAGTACTAGAATTTCTACAAGGACACTATCCATTGCTCCTGCCTCAGAGTAAGCTGTCGTTGTTTTTTTTCCCCAAGTCAGATCTAAAGGGAGAAAAACATGGAATGAACAGTTATTATTATATGTGTCTATTATGTGCTAGGTATTCTGTATAAACATTTGTAGTATTTAATTCTTACAACAACCCTGTGAGATAGATATGATTACCTCCATATCATTGATTGGGACACAAGCTCAAATACTTGAATGATCTGCCCAGGTTTCCCAAAAGGCAATGAAAGAACCTGGATTATAACTCATGTCTCTGATTGTCCAGGGGTAGAATAGAAAGGAAAACAGTAAATATGTGGATATTTATACACATATCTCTAACTCCTAATACAATGCCAAATATCCACAGGTGCCAGTAAATACATGGTAACTGGTCAATTGTTCAAGTGCACATAGCTCGTAAGTGGCCCAACCCAAAGCCCATATTTTATTTTACTATACTGTGCTTTCTCCTTTGGTCCAAAGTAGGAAAATTTGTTACCCAGACAACAGCAAGGAAGCATAGCAGAATGGATCTTGGTATTTACAACCTAAGTCAATGATTTTATATGCATCACTTGCAATTTTTATTGCAAAATTTATTATGTAAGAAACTTTTGAATGTTAAGAGACATGGCTTACATTCTGGTTTTGCCTACCTAAATGGAATTTTAATTCTTCATACATGAAATATGTATAATGTAACAATTAACACTAATCCATTAATTCAGGAAAACAGTAGGAGGAGCTCCTTTCTTTTAAATAAGTGTTTACATAAATCTGTATAATAATTAATTTAGAGCACCAAAACTACAAACAATATATTACAAAGATATATAAGATTCTACATATATAAAGAACTGCTTTTTTAAAAACTTTAATCAAAATTATCATTAAAGTCGGGGATGATAAATGAGATAAAAAATTATGTGAAATTGGATTAAGGGTATTTGGAGACACTTATTACTTCCATACTAGAAAATTTGAAAAAAATAAGTTAAATTAAAAAATAAGTATTTTGGCCGGGCGCGGTGGCTCAAGCCTGTAATCCCAGCACTTTGGGAGGCCGAGACGGGCGGATCACGAGGTCAGGAGATCAAGACCATCCTGGCTAACCCGGTGAAACCCCGTCTCTACTAAAAAATACAAAAAACTAGCCGGGCGAGGTGGCGGGCGCCTGTAGTCCCAGCTACTCGGGAGGCTGAGGCAGGAGAATGGCGTAAACCCGGGAGGCAGAGCTTGCAGTGAGCTGAGATCCGGCCACTGCACTCAGCCCGGGAGACAGAGCTAGACTCCGTCTCAAAAAAAAAAAAAAAAAAATAAGTATTTTAATGAGATGCAAGAACAGAGAATATGAATAAAACAAACAAAAAAAGAAATAAGGATTATATAGATAATAAATTATCTGGCTGTATTAGTCTGTTTTCAGACCTGAGGTCGGGCGCAGAAGCTCATACCTGTAATCCCAGCACTTTGGGAGGCCAAGGTGGGCGGATCACTTGAGTTCAGGAATTTGAGACCAGCCTGGCCAACATGGCGAAACCCCCATCTCTACTAAAAATACAAAAATTAGCTGGGCATGGTGGTGCGTGCCTGTAATTCCAGCTACTCGGGAGGCTGAGGTTGGAGAATCGCTTGAACCTGAGAGGTGGAGGTCATAGTGAGCTAAGATCATGCCACTGCCCTCAAGCCTGGGCTATAGAGCAAGACTCCATCTCAGAAAAAAACAAAAAAAAAAAGAGAGAGAGGCATACCTGAGACTGGGCAATTTACAAAAGAAAGAGGTTTAGTGGACTTACTGTTCCATGTGGCTGAGGAGGCCTCACAATCATTGTGGAAGATAAAAGTCACATCTCACTTGATGGCAGATGAGAAGAGCTTGTGCAGGGAAACTCTCCTTTTTAAAACCATCAGATCTCATGAGACTTATTAACTATCATGAGAATAGCACAGGAAATAATTGCCCCCATGATTCAATTACCTCCCACTGGGTCCCTCCCACAACACATGGGACTTTAAGATGAGATTTGGGTGGGAACACAGAGCCAAACCATATCATTCCACCCCAGCCCCTCCCAAATCTCATGTCTTCACATTTCAAAACCAATCATGTCTTCCCAACAGCCCCCCAAAGTCTTATTTCAGCATTAACTCAGAAGTCCACAGTCCAAAATCTCATCTGAGTCAAGGCAAGTCCCTTGCACCTATGAGCCTGTAAAAGTAAAAGCAAGTTAGTTACTTCCTAGATACAGTGGGGGTACAGGTGTTGGGTAAATATAGCCATTCCAAATGGGACAAATTGGCCAAAACAAAGGGGCTACAGGCTCCATGCAAGTCCAGAATCCAGCAGGGCAGTCAAATCTTAAAGCTCCAAAATGATCTCCTTTAACTCCATGTCTCACATCCAGGTCCCGCTGATGTAAGAGGTGGGTTCCCATGGTCTTGGGCAGCTCCGCTCCTGTGGCTTTGCAGGGTACAGCCTCCCTCCTGGCTGCTTTCACCAGCTGACGTTGAGTGTCTGTGACTTTCCAGGCACACAGTGCAAGCTGTCCGTGGATCCATCACTCTGGGGTCTGGAGGACAGTGGCCCTCTTCTCACAGCTCCACTGAGTGGTGCCCCAGTAGGGAGTCTGTTTTGGGTCTCCCACCCCACATTTCCCTTCTGCACTGCCCTAGCAGAGGTTCTCCATGAGAGCGCCACACCTGCAGCAAACCTCTGCTTGGGCATCCAGGCATTTCCATACATCCTCTGAAATCTAGGTGGAGTTTCCCAAACCTCAATTTTTGACTTCTGTGCACTGCAGGCTCAACACCATGTGGAAGCTGCCAAGGCTTGGGTCTAGCATCCTTTGAAGCCACGGCCTGAGCTGTACCTTGGCCCCTTTCAGCCATGGCTGGAGCAGCTGGGATGCAGAGCACCAAGTCCCTAGGCTACGTGCAGCATAGGGACCCTGGACCTGGCCCATGGAACTACTTTTTCCTCCTGGGCCTCCAGTCCTGTGATGGGAGGGTCTGCTGTGAAGACCTCTGAGATGCCCTGGAAACATTTTCCCTATTGTCTTGGGGATTAACATTCACCTCCTCATTACTTATGCAAATTTCTGCAGCCAGCTTAAATTTGTCCTCAGAAAAGGGGATTTTCTTTTCTATTGCATTTTCAGGCTGCAAATTTTCTGGACTTTTATGCTCTGCTTCAAAACTGAATGCCTTTAACAACATCCAGGTCATCTCCTGAATTCTTTGCTGCTTAGAAATTTCTTCTGGCCGGGCGCGGTGGCTCAAGCCTGTAATCCCAGCACTTTGGGAGGCCGAGACGGGCGGATCACGAGGTCAGGAGATCGAGACCATCCTGGCTAACACAGTGAAACCCCGTCTCTACTAAAAATACAAAAACTAGCCGGGCGAGGTGGCGGGCGCCTGTAGTCCCAGCTACTCCGGAGGCTGAGGCGGGAGAATGGCGCAAACCCGGGAGGTGGAGCTTGCAGTGAGCTGAGATCCGGCCACTGCACTCCAGTCCGGGCGACAGAGCGAGACTCTGCCTCAAAAAAAAAAAAAAAAAAAAAAAGAAATTTCTTCTGCCAGATACCCTAAATCATCTCTCTCAAGTTCAATCTTCCACAAATCTCTATGGCAGGGGCAAAATATCACCAGTCTCTTTGCTAAAACATAGCAAGAGTCACCTTTACTCCAGTTCCCAACAAGTTCCTCATCTCCATCTGAGACCAGCTCAACCTGGATTTCATTGTTGCTATCAGTATTAGCATTTTGGGCAAAGCCATTCAACTAGTCTCTAGGAAGTTCCAAACTTTTCCATATTTTCCTCTCCTGAGCCCTCCAAACTGTTCCAGCCTCTGTGTGTTACCCAGTTACAAAGTCACTTCCACATTTTTGGGTGTCTTTTCAGCAGCGCCCCACTCTACTGGTTCCAGTTTGCTGTATAAAGACATATCTGAGACTGGGCAATTTAAAAAAGAAAGAGGTTTAATGGACTTACAGTTCCACATGACTGGGGAGGCCTCACAATTAGGGCAGAAGATGAAAGGCATGTCTCACATGGTGGCAGACAAGAGAAGAAAAACTTGTGCAGGGAAACTCTCCTTTTTATAACCTCAGATCTTGTCACACTTATTCACTATCACGAGAACAGCACGGAAAAGACCTGCCCCCATGAATCAATTACCTCCCACCGGATCCCTCCCACAACATGTGGGAATTCAAGATGAGATTTGGGTGGGGACACAGCCAAACCATATCACTGGCTCTGATAGTTAACCAGAGAAATGCTGTTTCAACTCTTAAAAGACAAAGATTCCTGATATCTAAGCTGTTTTGAAGTATATAGCCTAAATAGTGATACTATAATAGTTGGTTAATGAATGAATGTAGTGATCAAATTACATTTACTAAATTAATCTTATGACACAAATATTATTTTTGAATCCCCCGAATAAAACTAATACCTAAAACAAAAATTGTAGTTGATGCTTACTTTAGCCAATCTTTTAGTGTCCTCATCTGAAAAAGGGCATAATAATAGTGCCAACTTCATTCAGTAGTTGTGAAGATAAAGCGCGATAATCCATGTAAATTTCTTAGGGAGAAATTTACTACCCTGACTAATTAGTATATGAATCCTTTGTCCACTTGAGTGTAGAAAACAAGTGAAGTGGTTGCACTTTAAATTAACGACCACAGACTTCAAGTGGGCCCTCGATGCCCACATTTCTCTAGTCTTTTCATGCTCCTCTCTCTCCCTTTTTTTTTTTTTTTTTTTTTGAGACAAGGTGTTGTTTTGTCACCCAGGCCAGAGTGCAGTGGTACCATCATGGCTCACTGCAGCCTTGGCCTCCTAAGGGTCAATCGGTCCTCCCACTTCAGCTTCCCGAGGAGCTGGGACTACAGGTGTGCACCACCACGCCTGGCTAATTTTTGTATTATTTGTAGAGACAGGATTTCTCCACGTTGCTCAGGTTTTGTCTTGATCTCCTGAGCTCAAGCTATCTGCCTGCCTTGGCCTCAAAAGTGTTGAGATTACAGGCATGAGCCACAATACCCGGCCCATGCTCTTGTCTATTTGATGTCAGTTTTATAACTTTTGTCTCTTCACACCTCTAACACATTCTATTCTATCCTCACTCTCAATTGGCGACCTTGCCTCTAACTCACTGAGAAGATAATGGCTCTCACAAGTCCCCACCACATTTACTCACTGGCCAACATCTGTCTTCATGCATTGTCCTCCCCCTCCTCTCCTGCTAACTAGAGAGGAACTCTCCTTGCTCCTACAGAAAGCCAGCTCTTCTGTTTTCTTGCTAATGCCACACTAGCAATTCTGCCCTCTCCTGCATCATCAAGTTCTCTCTCTCTATTGGAGTATCCGACATGAATGCTGTAATGTACCCCATATGTAGTAAGCAGACTAAGGACCTCCAAAAGATATCCCTGTCCTAATTCCCAGAACCTGTGATTGTGTTAGGTTACACAGCAAAGGAGAATCAAAGGAGAAGATGGACTGAGGTTGCTAATGAACTGACCTTGAAATACAGAGATTATCATGTATTATCTGGGTATACCCAGTGTGGCCACAAGAGGTCTTAAAAGAAGCGGGAGGAAGAAGAGGGAGGCAGAAGAAGACTGTTAGAGAAAAATGTGACTGTGAAAGAAGGGTCAAAGAGATACAATGTTGCTGGCCTTAAAGATGGAGGAAGGGGTCAGGAGCCAGGGAATGCAGGAAGCCTCTAGAAGCTGAAACACGCAAGGAAACTGATTCTCCCCTAGAGCCTCCCGAAAGGAACACAGTCTCCCTGACAGCTTAATTTTAGTCTGGTGAGACCCACAGTGGACTTCCAACCTACAAGATTGTAAGATGACTAAGTTGTGTTGTTTTAAGCCACTAAATGTGTGGTAATTTGTTACAGCAGCAATAGAAAACGAATCTACCATATCACAAACAAACAACAACAACAAAAACTCTCTTCAGCTACTGTCCTATTTTCTTGCTCCCTTATAGAAAGCTCTTTAAATGAGTCACCTGTACTCACTGGTTCTCACTGCCCACCCCCACCCCCCACCAATTTAGTAAAATGTACATAACATGACATTTCCCATCTTAACCTTGTTTATTGTGTAGCTTAGTGCAGCCCCCTGCCTCCCACCTCCCCCAGGACCCAGGGAGTGAGCTTTGTCTGTATTTACAGCTGCTCCCCATCGCTGGCATAACTGTGTGAGCTCCGCCTGCTGTCAGATCAGCAGTGGCTTTAGATTCTCTCAGGAGCATGAGCCCTATTGTGAACTGTGCATGTGAGGGATCTAGGTTGTGTGCTCGTTATGAGAATCTAATGCCTGATAATCTATCACTGTCTCCCATAACCCCTTAGATGGGACCATCTAGTTGCAGGAAAGCAAGCTCAGGCTCCCACTGATTCTACATTATGGTGAGTTGTATATGTATTTCATGATATATTACATTGTAATAATAATAGAAATAAGGTGCACTATAAATGTAATGAGTTGAATTATTCTGAAATCATTGCCTCCCCGCCCCCCACTGCCACCCCTGCCTCAGTCCCTGGAAATATCGTCTTCCTCTAAACAGATCCCTGTTGCCAAAAAGGTTGGGGACTAAAAGCTTAGTGGATTAAATATATTTGTAATGTTGTGCATCACCACCAGCCAGCTCCATAACTCCTTGCATCTTGTAAAACTGAAATTCTATGACCAATAAACAATAACTCCCCATTCCTCCCTTCCCCCTAGTAACCACCATTCTACTTTCTGTCTAGAATTCTGACCACTCTTGAGTATTTCATATAAGTTATGGAATCATAGAGTATTTGTCTTTTTGTGACTGGCTTATTTCACTTAGCATAATGTTATTGAGGTTCATCGATGTAACGTGTCAGAATGTCTTTCCTTTTTTCTTTTCTTTTTTTTCTTTTTTTGATACAGAGTCTTGCTCTGTGGCCCAGGCTGGAGGGCAGTGGTGCGATCTCGGCTCACTGCAAGCTCCGCCTCCTGGGTTCACACCATTCTCCTGCCTCAGCCTCCCGAGTAGCTGGGACTACAGGTGCCCGCCACTACTCCCGGCTAATTTTTTTGTGTTTTTAGTAGAGATTGGGTTTCACCTTGTTAGCCAGGATAGTCTCGATCTCCTGACCTCGTGATCCGCCCACCTTGGCCTCCCACAGTGCTGGGATTACAGGCGTGAGCCACCGCGCCCAGCCATGTCTTTCGTTTTTAAGGCTGAATGATATTCCATGGTACGTAGACACCACATTTTCCTTATCTGTTCATTTGTTGGCGGACACTTGGGTTGCTTCTACATTTTAGCCATTGTGAGTACTGCTGCAATGAACATGGGTGTACAAACCCAATTCTCTCTTTAGTTTAGTTTTTACTTTTTTCTTCCTCAGTGATCCTTTTCTGACCAATTCCCTCTTGAATCTGCTATAATACATCTTTTTTTTCTGACCACTCCATCAAATGTATGCTCATCAAAGTCACCAGTGACTTCTACATCCTCATAGTCAATTGTCAGTTCTCAAATAGTATTAGAAAAGGTGATCACTCCCTCACCTTTGACATACCTTCTTCTCTGGCTTCCAGGATGCCACACTGTCCTGGTTTCTGCCTTCATTTGTGGTTACTCTTCAATCTTCTTTGCCAATTCCTCCTAATTTCGCTAATCACACGGAGTAGCCCAGGATTCAGTTCTTGGATCTCTTCTCTTTTCTGTCAACCGTCCTTCTGAGCTTACCTCATCCACTCTCATAGCTTTAAATACCACTTATACACTGATCACCAAGTGTGTATCTCCAGCCAAGACCTCTAACCTCTGACCTCTACTTCAGACTCACATATCTAACCTCTCACTTGACAGCTCCATGAGGATGCCTGTTGGGCATCCAAACCTTCACACTCCGAAACTGATTTAATTTTACCTCCAAAACCTGCTCATCCTGTTTGTCTTCTTCATCCTTTAAGTTGCTCAGGCCGAAAACTTTTGACTCACCTTTGCCACCTCATTTTCTTTCCTGCCCCTCACTCAACCTTTCAGTCAATTCTGGTAGGGTTTTCTGTCTTCTTTCGTTTATAGAAGTATCTCCATGGCCTAACACCATAATTAGCACAAGCCTATTAGCGAAGTCCTTCAAAATACGTCCAGAATTTGATTAAGTCTCACCACTTCTACTGCCACTATCCCAGTGCAAGTCATTTTCATCTCAAGCCTGGATTTTTGTTATAGCCTCCTAAAGAGGTCTAAGTAGTTTTCTTACTTCCTTTTCTTCCTGTAGTCTGTTCTCCACATAGCAGATGGAGTAATCCTTTAAATATAAACTGGAGCACATCATTGTTCTGCCTGACACCCTCCATGGTGAAGTGAAGTGTCCTACTACCTCTACTTATGTCACTACGCTGAGTGAAGTGTCTTACTTCACTTAGAGTAAAAGCCCAATGCTTTACCATGGCCCGCAAGGCCCAGTAACTCAGGTTCTGGGAACTTCTCCACCCTCATCTCCTACTTCCTGCCCTCCCCAGTCTGCTCAGCTATATTGACATCCTAAATGCTCCTTGAACAAGTCAGGTAACTTTCCACCTCAAGACCTTTGCATTTGATATTCCTGATTTCAATGCTCTTTCTTCAGATTCTTCACTACTTATGCCCTCAACTCTTTCGCATCTTCAAGCAGATACGACCATCTCAGTAAAGCCTTCTCTGGTCATTCCATTTAAGTCTCCATCACCCAGCTTCCACCTGCAGCGTTCCCCTCTCTCGGTTTATTTTTTCCATTGCACTTTTTACCTCCAACACACCAGACACTTTACTGATTTTGTTTACCATCTATCTCCCCTACTAAGTTCTATGAAGAAGATATTTTGGTCTGCTTTGTTCACTAAAGTATCCCAAGGCCCAGAAAAGTAGTTGGCACATTATAAGTACTCAGTGTATAAAGGTGCATATTTGAATGAACGAATTGCTGGAAGGCAGAATACAAAGGGAAAATGTAGAAACATGAGGCCAACAGGGGAAGCGGGACCGTGTCCTGAGTGACTTCTAAGCCATGTTTCTAAAGGTCAGTAGGATGCCACTGATACGTTGTAAGTATGGGATTAGTATGTTCAGAATCGTACTATTTAAAAATCACTCTAGTAATAGTATGGAGGATCAGCAGAGGGTAAGTCTAGGAGAAGCTCAGGATTTCTGACAGATGGTAAGGCCACTGACTGAAGTAAGGAGGAGAAATAGTTTGGAAGGCAGAGTGTGGTAATGGTAGGAAATGACAATTATCATTTGGGACATTTTGAGGTAGTGGATTAGAAGACAGTACTGAGGCTTTAACCCAAACACAGTACAAAGAGACAAAAAGAAAAAAAATGTAGAAGTGCTATCAGGAATCATGGAGGATGTATTGAGATGACATGGTATATATTTGTATATAGGAAAGCCAGAACAAGATAAAGTGAGAATGATGGAAAAAACAATATTAAAAGTATGTTGGGCCAGGCGCAGTGGCTTACACCTGTAATCCCAGCACTTTGGGAGGCTGAGGAGGGAGAATTGCTTGAGGCCAGGAGTTTGAGACCAGCCTGGGCAACCCAGCGTGACACCCGCGTCTCTTTAAAAAAAAAAAAAAAAATTAAAAGAGGTAATGACAGAGTTTTCTGAAACTGAAAGACAGTCAAAATTTTTCATTCACATGGAGAGTGTACTTTGAATATCAAGCAGAAAAAATAAAATATATAAAATCTATAGTAAGTTCTATCACAATGAAGCTGCAGAACATGCAGGGTAAAAGGGAAATGGTAAAAGTTGCCAGAAAAAAAGGGAGTGTCTACAATGGGACAATAATTAGGCTGGCAGCGTGCTTTCCTGTAGCAACCATGCAAGCTGAAGGTGGGGGAGCAATAGCTTCAAAATGCTGTGAGAAGTGCTGCCCACTCCTTACTGTGTGTGGACTGGGTGTGGCCCGCTGGCAACTCTCCCCAAACGACTCTGGATGCTGGTCTCCTTAGAATCTCTTGGGTCTAAAGATTGATCTTCTTACCTCATATAATTCCTGAGGTGGATAACTAACTAGGGGGTCACAAAATTAATTCCACAATCTTGTAGCATGTCCTGAATAGATGTTCTGACAAAGAACGTTTGCAGCTTTTGGGACATCTCCCACAATTCTAAAATAACAGGAATGTCATGCTGAACATCTTAGTACAGTGAACAATGTTACATAATTTGGGATTTTCCTCTGCTGTTTCATGTATATTTGACTTGCTTCCCAAACTGGCTTGTAAACATATATTACTTTTACATTAGCTAAGTAGAAATTTTTCAATGTATACTTTTAACAATGATAATAAACATTATATTCTTCTTCTTTATTGAGCACGTCCTATGAGCCAAGCTCTCTGCAAAGTGTTTTATTCACATTATCTCTCATTAGCATTAGCTGCAAAGTAATGACTGTCACCTCCATTTTACAGATGAGTGAGCTGACGATTAGCAAGGTCAGTGACCTGTCCAGGATCAGATTCTGGGTAAGAGGAAAAGGCAGGAATATGACGCATGTCTGTTATAACTTCAAAGCCTGACCTTTCAGCCTCTATGCTATGTTGATTGGTGAAACATAGTAACTATTGATAAAAATGACTGTGTTAATCATTTGGAGTGGGAATATTTACTTGAAATGTTGACTTTTTGGTTGTTGTTCTTCCCAGAAAAAGAGTCTGTATGGTCTCTTGCAGAATTTCCGGCAAGGCCCAATTCCACTGAAATCAGTGCCTCTACTTTACCAGCCACCTGTAGATGTATTATGACTTTTGATTGAGTTCTTCTTTCCTCTGGAGAAGGAATGGTAGATGAATCTGTGGACAGTTTCCATTCATATGACTTGTCAGCATTGAACACATAACACCTCTTTTTGCATTACCTCGCAGAGTGTGCGGGGCTTTACCAGGGCCTATTCTTCAGTGTCCTGCCATGTGCTACACAGTTCATTATTTGCTTGAGGAAGAAGAGTAAGCCCTGATAGTAAGGGGGTAAGGGGACATGCTTCCCAAGAGTAACTTACTCTGTTTGTACTCTCAGTATCTTGCAGAGTGCTAGCCATGTCATGTGTGCTTAGTAAAACCTCAGTTAAATCTATAAACTTTAAGAACTTTGGAACAAAAGTAGTAGAAAAAGTAAGGGAGTTTTAGCAAGTGGGTAAATGATGAAAGTAATCCTGTGTTGAAACTCAACCAGATGAATGTTGTTACCAAACTTCCATATGGTCCGCTAGGTCCAAAAAGACATTTTTGTGGTACATAGTTAATAGAAGTGGCCAGATTAGCTATAGACAGATCTTGTTTAGATATAAAGGCACAATAAAAACTATTGTCCAAGGCAGGGGAGAACAATGCATAAAATCTTTAATATATCTATACTAGTTCTTACAGTATTTCTTTCTATTATATGCTCTTTCCATTATAAAATGCTCATTAGGGTCCATGCCTTAGCATGACTTTAAAACACTACAAAGTAACAAAATTTCAAACCTCCAGATCAGATGATACTACGCTTAAAAACAGGAAAATTGGCCAAGGAATGAAAAATATTAATAGAAATAAATTTAAAACTACAGTGCTCAACACATGATTTTCCAATGGTGAAAGATATTATTTATGAAATACAGCTGGAAAATAGATTATTAAAACTGAAAAATATAAACATATAATTAATTTCTCATAGCATATATCACAGTTAATTGCAGGTGAATTATAGGTAAGCATAGAACATAAAGCATAATACGTTGAATAGAATTGTGTAAGTGTCCTTGTTGGGAAGAAGAATAAATATTTTTAAAAATGGCTTTAACTAAGGTATTATTAGAACACAATAAACTACACATATTTAAACTGTACCAAGTGACAAACTTTAATATATGTATACACTTGTGAAACCATCATCACAATCAAGATAATAACACACCCATCACCCCAGAGTGCTCTCAGACTCCAGTGTCCCATTGCTCTCAACTCTTCCCACCTGTTCCCTCCCCCAGACCCACACAACCACTGATCTGCTTTCTGTTACTATCGTTTGCATGAATGTAAGTTTTGACTGGTGAAGTGGTTATTGATTATATGATGGATGGTTCTACTTTGTTTTTTGTTTTTGTTTTTTCCCCAAGATGGAGTCTCACTCTGTTGCCCAGGCTGGAGTACAATGGCGCCATCTCGGCTCACTGCAAGTTCCGCCTCCAAGATTCAAGCAATTCTTGTGCCTCAGCCTCTCGAGCAGCTGGGATTACAGGAGCGTGCCACAACCCCCAGCTAATTTTTGTATTTTTAGTTGAGACGAGGTTTCACCATATTGGCCAGGCTGGTCTCCAACTCCTGACCTCAGGTGATCCTCCCGCCTTGGCCTCCCAAAGTGCTGGGATTACAGATGTGAGTCGCTGCTCCTGGCCAGGTTCTACTTTTAAAAAGCCAAAATGTAATGAAAAAAAGCAAGGAAAGAACTGAAATGGAAACTTTTTGTGATAAATGACAAGTAAAAGCTTAATATCCACACTAGCAAACATTTAATAGAAAGAATATTTTATTTTGGTTTGTTTGATTGCAAGGAACAGGGACAGTCCAGTGGTTCATGCCTGTAATCCCAGCACTTTTGGAGGCCGAGGCTAGTGGATCGTGAGGTCAAGAGATCGAGACCATCTGGCCAACATGGTGAAACCCCGTCTCTACTAAAAATACAAAAATTAGCTGGGCGTGGTGGCACATGCCTGTAGTCCCAGCTACTGGGGAGACTGAGGCAGGAAAATCGCTTGAACCCAGGAGGCAGAGGTTGCAGTGAGCCGAGATTGCACCATTGCACTCCAGCCTGGGCAACAAGAGCGAAATTCCATCTAAAAAAAAAAAAAAAAGGACGCATATTTTAGGAATACACATGACTGGATTACTGCTGAAAACAGAGGTAACTTGAAGGCTTGGCTCTTCAGGTTTTCTCTCAAGGGTCTCATGGGCCAAATGTTTGTTCTCCAATTGCACCTGTGCTTCTTTAAGCCCATCTGTTTTGTTTGCTCCCTACCACCTATCTTTCTCCGCTAACTTTAGTTTGTGGTCCCTCATAATTTCAGCATGCCGTGGCTCATCTGATTCCAAATATACCCGTGGCATACCTTGATTCAGCCTCTTTGACTTCCGTTCCTTCTATTAAGTGTGTTGACACTCAGGCTTTTCAAATTCAAGTTCTCACGGCAGGAGTGTGATTGGCTTGGCTTGCCTTTTTGGCCCAGGCCATTCACTGTTACCTTTGGATCTGAAATGACCCATCACCTAGGATCAAAAAGCAGGGTCACCTGGTTCTAAACATCAGTAGGGCAGCTTTCCTCAGGAAGGGGTATGAGTAGTGCAGGCATTGAGTGCTTTCCTGTCTAGCAAAGAGAATGGTGCTTGAGAGACAGCTGGAACTGGATTCAAATCCCAGCTCTATTATTTAGTAGCTGTGTCACTTTGGGGTACTTGCCTAACCTCTCTGAGCCTTAGGTTTTTTGTACTCATGGAAGGTGTCCAAGTTCTTGGCATTGTGAACAAAGAATTGGACAAAATGCACAAAGCAAGGAAAGAATGAAGCAACAAAAGCAGAGATTTATTGAAAATGAAAGTATACTCCGTATGGTGGGAGCAGCCCAAGCAAGCAGCTCAAGAGCCAAGTTACAGAATTTTCTGGGGTTTAAATACCCTCTAGAGGTTCCCCATTGGTTACTTGGTGTACAGGTGTACCCCCTATGTAAAAGCAGTACTGGCCTGCGATCAGTCTGATTGATTGCAGGAGGGGGCCAATTAGAGGCTGAAGCAAAGTTACAGTTACACCCTATGCAAAGATCTGATTGGTTGCAGAAAGTGACCAATCAGAGACTGAAGTGAAGTTACAAAGTTATAGTACTATGCAAATGAAAACTTGGCCAGCAACCAGCCTGACTGTCTCCCAGAGGCGACAAATCAGAGGCACTTTCAATTTTTCGTCTGCCACTCAGAAAATGGGAGGTTGCAAAGGGATTAGCCTCTGGTCCTTTTCTTACCTGGGCATGGAAAGTTGGGGTTTTCTTTGTGATTGAGTTCTAGGAAGTCAGCATGAATTCGGCCTTAGGTTCCCTGCCTCCAGACCCTGTTCTCCTGCCTCATTTTCATTTTAACTTGGGAATAATAACTGCCTTGAAGAAATTTTGTAACAAATATATAAAATAATATCTGTAAAGCTCTGGTATAGTATCTAGCACACAATAGGTCTCAATAATAATAGCTATTTTATTATCACATTAACAGATTAATAATGATCTCAGGAAAAAGATACCTCACACAAGAGGAAAGCCAAATAGTGGGATAACATTTAAGGACATGGTCAGCCTCACAAATAATTTTTTAAACGCATTTGAGAATAGCTATGAGATACATATCACTTTTTTTTTTTTTTTTTTTTTTGAGACAGAGTTTCACTCTTGTTGCCCAGGATGGAGTGCAATGGTGCAATCTCGGCTCACCACAACCTCTGCCTCCTGGGTTCAAGTGATTCTCCATTCTCCTGCCTCAGCGTCCTGAGTAGCTGGGATTACAGGTATGTGCCACCATGCCCGGCTAATTTTGTACTTTTAATGGAGACAGGTTTTCTCCATGTTGGTCAGGCTAATCTCGAACTCTCGACCTCAGGTGATCCGTCTGCCTCGACCTCCCAAAGTGCTGGGATTAGAGGCGTGAGCCACCGCACCCGGCCACATCTCACTTCTGTTAAACTTGCTAAAATAAACTAAAATTAACCATTCCAATATTGATGGGGCAATGAGGAAAGAGTACATTCATATTTGGTTGATGGCATTATACATTAGCCTAATTATTCCACATAGCAATCTCATAAAACATACCCTCCAATTCATAGTACCTTCTGGGCAAATACTTCCCAAGGAGGTAGTTAAAAAGGAATACTTATATTTGTACAAAATATTTACAGCTTTCTTTTTAATTCAGGCTTTTATCCTTTTCGAACTGAAAGAGACCTAAGAGGTTATTTTTTTTTCTCTTGGGTTGCATGTTAGAATCATTTCGGAGCTTTTAAAAAACACTGATGTTCATGTCTCATGCCAGAAATATGGAGTTAATAGTCCTAGAATATGGCCTAGGCCTGAGTACGGTTTAAAAGCTCCTCAGGTGATACTAATGTACAGCTAGGCAGGAGAACCACTCTTCCAATCTCACTCTATTAGGGGATCTATGAATAAACACGAGCCCGAGAGGCTGAAAGGCCTCTCAAAAGAGGTCACAGAGAGGTGATAAAAGAGCTGGGTTGAAACTAAAGATGCTCCAAGTGCCTGCTTCCAGCTTCTAGTCCTGGTGAATGACTGGAAATTTCCAGGTGCTCAGCACTTAGAGACCAGGTAACAAATTATAGCAGATCAATACAACACATTCATTCATTGTTATTGAAAGGACAGCTGTGGACAGGGTAGGACATTGGTGAGAACCAAGTGTGATACTGGTGCCTCCATTACTGCCCCTCATAGAGAGAGAGCAACTGTCCCCAGCTGAAAGGGTTGAAGCCCCGTGGGTGCCCTTATCTCCTCCTCCAACATCTCTGTTGTGGAGGGTGAGGTTATCAGTGTCCAGGACTGCTGAATGATGGGCTGTCTGTGCTGAGCAGTGATGAACTAGCAAGAGTTCATTTTTAAAAATTGTGATGAAATATGTATAGCATAAAATGTACCACTTTAACCATTTGTAAGTATACAGTTTCTCTGGCATTAAGTACGTTCACATTGTTTTGCATCCATCACCACTACCCATCTCCAGAACTTTTTCATCATCCCCAGCTGCAACTTCATACCCATTAAACATTAACTCCTGTCTCTATAAATTCGACTATCGCAGGTACCTCATATAAGTGGGATCATGCAGTATCTGTTCTTTGTGTCTGGCTTATTTCACTTAGCATAGCGTCTCCAAGTTTAAAAGGCCATTTTAAAAAATTAATTATCCTCTTTCTCTCTGCTCCCCTGTTCTTTCCACCAAATGTCCTTTTCCTTCCAGGTTGAGGACCACCTATCCCTTCTATCAATCCTGGCTTACCCATTCTAGTGTACTCTGTCTTCTTCCTCTTCCTTTAAAGCTTAGTGTTATCTAGTGAGCAGGATAGGAAACGCTAGCTCTGTAAGCTCGTATGTGAGACTGCAAAGTCTGAAGGGTGGTTTTGTTTTGTTCTTGCATCTTCATTTCTGTTTCAGTGTGGACTGAGGGAAGAAAAGGGACTCTTGGGGAATGAGAGAGAAAGAGGAAAACAGAATATAATCACATTTATACTTGGAAACGTAGACCTGTCTCACATGAAAAAATGGTATCTACATTATTTTAGAAATTGTAAAAGTAGAATTTCATCAGAAATGCTTTGTGTTTATGAGGAAATATTGCACACTGTTAAGCATATTAACTCTGGATCTGAATTATCTGAATTTGAATCCTAGCTCTAATACTTTTTAGTTGTGTATTCTAGAGCAAATAACTGAATTTCTCCATACCTTAGTTTTTGTTTTGCTTTGTTTTGTTTTGTCTCACTCTGTCGCCCAGGCTGGAGGACAGTGGCATGATCATAGCTCACTGCAGCCTCGACCTCCTGGGCTCAAGCAATCCTCTTGCCTCAGGCTCTTAAGTAGCTGGGACTACAGGCACATGCAATCACACCCAGCTAATTTTTTTTTTTTTTTTTTTTGAGACAGAGTCTTTCTCTGTTGCCCAGGCTGGAGTGCAGTGGTGCGATCTCAGCTCACTGCAAGCTCTGCCTCCCGGGTTTACACCATTCTCCTGCCTCAGCCTCCGGAGTAGCTGGGACTACAGGCGCCCGCCACCGCGCCCGGCTAATTTTTTGTATTTTTAGTAGAGACGGGGTTTCACCGTGTTAGCCAGGATGGTCTCGATCTCCTGACCTCGTGATCCGCCCGTCTCGGCCTCCCAAAGTGCTGGGATTACAGGGATGAACCACCGCGCCCGGCCTGGTTAGTGCTTTGATGTTTCATTCGGTTAAATAAGGAAAAATAGATTTTAAGTTTTAAGATTTAAGTTAGCATTATTCATAATAGCCTCAAACTAGGCATAATGCAAATGTCCGTTAGTTGATGAATGGAAAAACACAATGTAGTCTATCTTTCAATGAAACACTTCTTAGCAATAAAAAGAAACACTCTGCCAAATCACACACCACCACAGATGAAACTCAGAAACATCTTGCCAAGTGAAAGAAACCAGACACAAAAGACTACATATGGTAGGATTCCATTTGTGTGAAATTTCTAGAAAAAGCTGAACTGTTGAGACAGGTCAGTGGTGGCCCCGGGCATGCGCAGGACCCAGGATTCACTGCAGACAAGCCTGAGGAAACTTCTGGGTGATGGAAGTGTTTTAAAACTGGATTTTGGTGATGGTTGTGTTTTAAAACCGGACTTTGGTGATGGTTGCACAATGTAAAAATTGACTAAACCTCACTAAACTTTACTCTTAAAATGGATTAATTTATGGTGTGTCAATTTTATTGCTATAAACTGTTAAAAGGAAATTCGAAATGAATTGAAACTGGAGACTCAGATCTGCTGATCTTTATTCTGGTTCTTACTTTTAAAGGAAAAAAACCATATTGTTTTTGTAAAAATAACACACAGTCATTGTTGGGAGACAATTCTCCACGGGTCTCTTGTGTTTCAGCACATGTTTCAAGCGAAACTCTGGCTCTCCTTTGTTCCAGCCTGTTTCTGCAGCCTTTGAAGACAGAGGAAGTATCTCCAGCCAGAGCAAAAGGCAGACACGCTTACTATCCAGTGTAACAAGAGTATCTCCCTCTGCAGCAAAGGGCAGGTATGCTGAATGCTCATGATGAAAGAGTCAGGTGCTCTAAAGTCAAGATTTTTCTTCTGTAATGCAGCCCACCATGACTGCAGGTGTCACCTGGTCTTTATCACGTTGTCCTTTGGGAACATGGGGATTGAGGGCTGGCAAACCAGTGAAGAATATGCTGACGCTCAGTTACTGCTCTTGCTGTCAGGAGTAAAGCTCTTTGTCTTGTGTCTTCTGTTAACACCCATGAAACCGTAGCAGGCTCACTTTTTAGCTTGCACGTCGGGTAAAATCTCTGACTCCTGGGTTCTTTTTTGAAAGAATTGTGGTAAAATATACATAACATTAAATTTACCATTTTAGTCATTTTAGGGATATAGTTCAGTGGCAATAAGTACATTTACAATGTTGTATAACTATCACCATTACACATCTCTAGAGCTTTTTAAAAATTAATTTATTTTTTGAGATGGAGTCTCACACAGCCCCTTGGGCTAGAGTGCAATGGCTTGATCTCGGCTCACTGCAATCTCCGCATGCTGGGTTCAAGCGATTCTCCTGCCTCAGCCTCCCGAGTAGCTGGGATTACAGGCACCTGCCACCATGCCCAGCTAATTTTTTTGTATTTTTAGTAAAAACCGGGTTTCACCATGTTGGCCAGGCTGGTCTCGAACTCCTGACCTTGTGATTCACCCGCCTTGGTCTCCCAAAGTGCTGGGATTACAGGTGTGAGCCACCGCGCCCGGCTCACATTGCTCTAGAGCTTTTTAATCATTCCATGTTGAAACTCTACCCATTAAGCAATACTCCTCATTACCCCCTTTCCCCAGCCCCTGGCAACCACTGTTCTACTTTCTCTATAAACTCGACTACTCTAGGTACCTCATATAAGTGGAATCATACACTATTTGTCCTTGTGTGACTGGCTTATTTCACTTTGCATAATGTCTTTAGAGTTTATCCATGTTGTAGTGTGTGTCAGGATTTCATTCCTTTTTAAGGCTGAATAATATTCCATTGTATGTATATACCTTCACAGTTCTTGATGCTAATTATATCTTAAAATCAAGTAAAAAAAATACAAACAAGAAAGTTAAAAAAAAAAAAAACGAAAGAAAGAAAGAAAGAAAGCATATCATCATTTGGAAGTCATTATAATTCCAAATATCTATTTATGAATAGATAGAAAAACAGGTAGAGACAAAAAATGTTAGAAAATGGGCTTTGGGGTCTTGCTTTCTAATACTCACCTCCAGCTCCCTGGCCTGGACTATAGGTGCAGGCAGTTTTCTGGCTTAGGGGTTTGTCCCACTCCCAGAATCTACCCACCAGCTCCTGAGCCTTATAGGCAGGTTAAGAGAGGCTTGCAGCAGTTGGCCTCCCCACAGCTGAACAGCTGATCCCTGGCCACACTGACTCCTAGCCCTTGTTTTTTCCCATCTCTAAGGAGTTCCTATGTCCTGAGGAGTTGTCCTATGCCACATTTAGCACTGGTTAGCACTCCATTAAGTTTTCAGGATAATTACAAATCTGTAAGTGTATAATGAGTAAGTGTAATTGACTAGAGTCTACATCTATAAAAGAATCATAACTAAGTTCCAATAATTGATTCATATGAGCCCAAGTTTTTCTTCTTTAGTTTTATTATCCAGTACATCACCATATGTAATTTATTATGTAGCTAGTTGTAATTCAGATAAATTTGCTGTTAGAAAAACCTGAATCTAGATGATGCTACAGCAGAAAGATCACTTAGGAGATTCTGCTGGGTCTAGCTCATGCTTCTTTTGTCTAAACTTATTTTATATTTGTTTGGAATAAACTCTGGCTTTCACAGGGATCCTGAGAATCAATGAATCAATGATAATATTTTAGTTTTTCCATAGTGTGTGTGGACTTTTCTCATTTTTGTATTTTTAACAAGGATGAAAGTTCAGTAAATATTTAAATGTATTGATACTTGTAGCCAGTACATTTTGACCTAATAAATTATTGTCTGTTACATAAGAAACACAAATGAAACTCTTCTTCTGTAACAGTTCTTCCTTCTAATGGACAGTCCTGGCACATGGTACTCTCTATCAACATAAATGTGTGTTTGTGCACACACACATACACAAACAGGCATACACATACAGTTAAATGGTTGAGAGGCAGCACAGTGTGATATATAGGAGGCTATGCTCTGTGTGGAACAGTCCTGGTTCCATCCTCTGTCACATTCTGGTTGTGTGACTTTAGGGATACCGATCTCTCTAAATCTCAATTTTTTTTTTTTTTGTTTGTTTGTTTCTTTTTGAGATAGGGTCTCTCGCTCTGTTGCTCAGGCTGGAGTGCAGTGGTATGATCTTGGCTCACTGCAACCTCAACCTCCCTAGGCTCAAGCAATTCTCCCACCTCAGCCTCCCGAGTAGGTGGGACTACAGGTACATGCCACAACACCTGGCTAATGTTTGTACTTTTTGTAGAGATGGGGTTTCGCCATGTTGCCCAGAATGGTCTCGAACTCCTGAGTTCAAGCAATCTGCCTGCCTTTGACCTCCCAAAGTGCTGGGATTACAGGTGTAAGCCACCATGTCTGGCTATAAATCTCAGTTTCTTAATCCATAAAATGTTTTCATGATAATCATGTATATGATAATCAAATAAGATCTTGTAAAACAGTGTTACTTCCTGGCATATAGCAAATAGTCATTAAATATTAGCTATTAGGAGGACTTATATCTCCTATTTTTGTTTATTTTTCTTTTCTGCTTTGAGAAGATTTGGGGCAATTTACCAATAATTCTCTAGAGAAACGGCTCACCAGGAATCATTCTAATGGCTGGTGGATAAGACTTGAGAAGAATCACTGCATTCTGTATTGGATGTTTAGAGAACAAATGGATGCTTGGGGAACATAACACTTGGAAAACTCGCCTGTGGCTTCCAGATAGCTAAAATGTCCACATGCTCACTAATAGCAGATGTATGTATAGGAAGAAATTCCAGGCTGAATTTCACAGGTAACTGGATCAGAACTAGGTGGAATAGATTATTTTACATACTTTGAGTAGCTCAGAAGCTAACCCTCTATTACAAGTGAAGACCCATATTGCACTTGAAAGGCCATTTCAAAATATGTAGTTTCTTACCAGCAAAGTACACTGGAGGAGACAGCAATACATGACTACAAGTACCCAGGGTTTGGAATCAAATATCTCTGAATGAAGTTGCGTTTTTGTCATCTACCAGCTGTGTGATCTTTGGCAAATGCCTTCCCTTCTGGAAGCCTTGCTTTCCTCAACAAGGTAATGAAGCTGTACTTTGCAAGGTATGATAAGAAGTCAGTGGGATCATGTATATAAACTGCCTATTCCAGTGTCTGGCACTGGGTAGGTCCTCAACAGTGTTAACTGTAGTGATTATCAAGAAAGTCATGATGAAGTATACTATAATATTGAGTCTGTTCTATATCTTGATAGAGGCTGGGTGCAGTAGCTCACGCCTGTAATTCCAGCACTTTGGGAGACTGAGGCAGGTGGATTACTCGAATCCAGGAGTTTGAGACCAGCCTGGGCAACATGGTGAAACTCCATTTCTACCAAAAGTTAAAAAAAAAAAAAAAAAAATTAGCCGGGTGTGGTGGCACGCACCTATAGCTACTCGGGAGGCTGAGGTGGGAGAATTGCTTGAGCCTGGGAGGCAGAGGTTGCAGTGAGCCAAGACTGCACCACTGCACTCCAGCTTGGGCAACAGAGTGAGACTCTGTATCAAAAAGAAAAACAATTTTGATAGACACAAGTAACCTTTATTCAGTTGATGTAAGAACATAAGAACATATCACTGTCAGAACATAAGGCCAATAGATTAAAATACCAACCTACTGCATACATATAATCTAACAATGAGTTTTTATATTATTGGTGTCAGTAATAATAGCTGATATTTACTGAGTCTATATTATGTAACTGTCACTAGGTCAAGTGCTTTGTCTGCAGTATCACATTTAATCACGACAGCAATCCTATAATTTGGATATTATTATCCCCATTTTATAGACAAAAAACCTGAAGCTTAGGAAGGAGAAATAAATTGCTGAGATTACGTGGCTACTAAGTGCTATCAGTATAGTGGGATCTAGATCTGGTCTGAATCTACAACACAGGCTCTCACCACCGGGTTATACCTCCTCTTCATTGGTCATACCATTTAAAGAACGAAGAAAGGGAATCTCTTATTAGATGGACTGACCCTACTCCGAGTTAGGAAGGATGCAACACTGAGTTGCATCTCAAAAGGCTTTAGTTAATGAACAGGGAATCAAATATTCAGGCTTGGCCAGGCGCGGTGGCTCACGCCTGTAATCCCAGCACTTGGGGAGGCTGAGGCAGGCGGATCACGAGGTCAGGAGATTGAGACCATCCTGGCTAACACGGTGAAACCCTGTCTCTACTAAAAATACAAAAAATTAGCTGGGCGTGTTGGTGGGCACCTGTAGTCCCAGCTACTGGGGAGGCTGAGGCAGGAGAGTGGCGTGAACCTGAGAGGCAGAGCTTGCAGTGAGCCGAGATCGCGCCACTGCACTCCAGCCTGGGCGACAGGGCGAGGCTCCATTCCCCCGCCAAAAAAAAATGTGTGTGTGTGTGTGTGTGTGTGTGTGTGTATATATATAGTCAGGCTTGAAGCTAGGACTTCACCTTGTAAATTTTCCTGAAATGAGAGAAATAGTGACCGTGATGTCAGGTAAAAATTGCCGCCACGTGTAACCCATTTCTTCCTTGTTTTGCCTTTAGTTAGCTTCAAGTTCTTTTTTCACTTTGTATCTTTTAAATGTACTGTACGTGTGTTATTAACAGCATGCCCAGAACCATATCTTGGCATTAAAATTCCATGAAGTCCATTTTGAGAATCATATTACTACACCTATTTTTAGCTGTTAACACAAACCACTCTTTCCATTACACTTTTACATTATCTAATGATAAAGTGACATTGAAAATAGCTCTTGTTGCCAAATAAAAATCCTGTATTTTGTTTAATTGGGCCAGACCCACTGACCGGCATTATGCAATTATATTACTGAGGCAGCTACCTGCCCGTGCCCCTCTCCTCCTCCTGGTTTGGGACTACCCTCCCCATCTGCTGCTATATTTAACTGCTTTCTTGGCCATAAAAGGCTGGTTGTGTGGCCTGACATTCGACTGCCTGACCACATGCATTATTTTTGAACTGGCCTCCAGGGTCCTGTCTTTAGCCCTGCCTCTTAACGTTTTCTTGGATTCAACCTAGGCGGAGTTTTCATTGTCTCATCCAGCTCCTCGGCCTCATCGGAACATTTCCACCACCGTTACTCCTTTGGAAACTGGTAAGTGTGACACTGAAGCAGAAGAATGCACTGGATAGTTTATGAGCTTAGCAGCACTGCAGTGTAAGTGCTTTCTTTCTGTCTTCTGAACTCAGCAGTTTTCTCAAAGAGATGTCAGAATAACAGAGAAATAGGAAAGTAAAGCTCCAGGGAGGGAAACCAGAACAGCCGGGTGCCAGTTGGGCTGGCACAGCTCTTCTCTCACATCACTGTATTCTTTTGAAATTAAGCTGCTGTTCCTGGAACTGTAAGGAGGTCATATTTGCCTCGGATTGAACTGCAAGTGTGTGTTTAATGCTCCTTCCAAGTACGGTTTGGTTGAAATCTGAAATGGATGAGAGACAGGAGGCCCTGTATTTTCAATCCTGTGTGTGCCATACAATGCTCCCTGGTTACAAATTAGACCGAAAGAAGGAAAATTAACTCTGAAGTCACTAGTTTATAATTCAGGGATCTTGCTGTGACAATGCAATGTGGGTCAATGTGAGCGTGCACAATGGTATGGCCTCAAAATGCTTAAGTCATATTTCAGAGGCAACATAGAGCCCCACATAGCGATTTTTCTGGGAATCGTTTTCATCCGCTTTTGCCCTCTAATGACTGCACAAAGGTATCATAAATTACAGCTACGGAATTTGTATTTCTTCCCAAATTCTCAAATTATTATCAGAAAGAAAATTTAGGTCTTAAAGAAACAAAAGTCACTAAAACCATCTTTCCTCCCAACCTTCTCCAGCTGTCATGTGTTGGGGCTAATCCTGGCTTTAGTTAACTTCAAAGGCTTACTTGATGAAGAGGAGGTGGTTGTACCTTTGTTCCAGAGGACAGGGCTGTGACAACAGCAGTGAGGACTTCAAGTCAAACCCTGTTTACTTGTAACCTACTATCTATGTGAGAGGTATATTAAGTAGTATTAAAAATAAATGTATTTGGGAGAAATGAAACAGTAAAAAATAGTATTGGGGCAAGATATTTAAAGATTTTATTTTGTGAAAATAACAGCATTTCAAATCATCTGGGGAGTGAATTTAGTTTATAACATAACAAGGTTCTTTATTATTTATTTGAAAATCATTCAAATAGCATGTGCCATGTTACAATGTAGTATCATAACAGAAACTTCTCTAATATCTTTATAACTGCCTAATATAATTCTGTATTAACATTTTCTAACCCCTTTGTTTTATCAAAATTCATCTAGTAGTTATTAATTATACATGGTAATTATTCTCTATATTTTGTGACAGAAAATAGCCATCTATTTAAGGGTTGAAGCAAAGTTGCTTGCTAGTAGCTATTTTTTTCTCTTAGGAAATGCCACGTAGATTGATATCTTCCATGAGCCCTAAGATAAATATTTCTGGAGTGAAGTTTGCTCGATTTTCTTCTCTAGGGAATACATGCTGACTTTTAAAATAGTTTAAATAAAAAGTAGTGTTAAACTTGACAAAGAATATGCTGAGTTTAGAAGGATTCGTTCTTCATTTTGAATTTTTTTAAAAACGACATTTGGAGAAAACAGATCACTTTAAAACTAATTCTACAGCATTAAAACACTTGGGGGTGGAGCTTTTATAAAACTATTACTTCATCCAGGGTTGTCAACATGGTTGATAGGCCTGCTTCAGTGGATAGACTATTCAAGAATGCTAAGGCAATGTGATGTCTCCCCACCCTATGCTAAACAAACATACCACCTTTGACTTTCAGTAGAACTGTTAGCTCAGGTTCACAATGCCAGCTGCCACCCTGGGAATCGACTCTCTTACCTCTTTATGTAGGGAGACTAGAAGCCTGTATGTTCCTTATGGAGCAAACAGTTTTTTTGTTTTTTGTTGTTTTTTTTTTTCTGCTTTGAGACTATACCTTTGCTTGAAGTGTTTGTGAGATTTGAGAGAGCTTATATATAAGATTAGCATACTCCAGGGTTCAGTTCTAGGACTTTATTTTATTTATTTTATTTTATTTTAGATTTTTATAATAGAGACAAGGTCTCACCATGTTGCCCAAGCTGGTCTCAAACTTCTGGGCTCAGGAAATCCTCCTGCCTTGGCCTCTCAAAGTGCTGGATTACAGGCATGAGCCACCGTGCCTATAATTTTCTTTTCCGTGTATAATGGTTCTCACCTGTTTTCTTTTAGGACTTTCTTTTCCATGTATAATGGTTCTCACCTGTTTTCTTCTAGGACTTTCTTTTCCGTGTATAATGGTGCTCATCTGTTTTCTTGGCTTTTGATACCACCTGTATGCTGTTGACTCCCAAATGTAAATCTGCATCCTGGACTTCTCCCCTGCACTTCAGAGTCACGTATCCAACTTCCCACTTAAAATGTCTCCTCTGGGAGGGCTAACAGGCATCTCAGATGTAGAGCATTAAAATCAATCTCCTGTTTTTCCACCCCAAATTGACACTTTCCCACATTCCTCCCCATCTCAGTTAATAGCAACTTGTCTTTCAATTGCTCAACCTTGGAGTCATCTCTTTCTTTCACATCCTAATTCACAACTTTCAGCAAATGCCATTGGTTCTAACTTCAAAACCTGTGCAGAGCTTGACCACCTCTCACACTTTCACTGCTACCCCTGTCACCTCTAGCCTGGACAATTGCAGTGGACTTTGTATTCTTTTGCCAGGGCTATCATAGCAAAGTGCCATGGACTGGGTGGCTTAAACAACAGAATTTATTACCTTACAACTCTGGATGCTGAAGTCCAAGATGGTGTCAGCTGGGTTGGTTTCTTCTCAGGTCTATTCTCAGGTCATGGATGGCTGTCTTCTCCCTGTGTCTCCACATGGCCTTCCCTCTGTTACATACATATTTGGGTCTTGGTTTTCCTTTCCTATAGAGACACCATCATATAGGATTAGGGCCCATCCTCATGGCCTAATTTTAACTTAACTTCCTCTTTAAGGACCCTATCTCCAAATATGGTCACATTTTGAGGTATTGGAGGTTAGGGCTTCAACCTAGGAATGTTGAGAGGATACAACTCAGCCCTTTCATAAGTCTCCTGGCTTTCACTCTCTTCTCTCCATAGTCCATCTTCAGACGTCGGCAAGAATGAGTCTCAGCTCAGAGTCTTCCAATGGCTTCTCAGCCCTTTCACAGTATTAGCTGAAGTCCTTACTGCTACCTAAATGACCCTACACTACCAGCCCATCCCCCATGCTCACAGCTCACCTCTCTGACATCATCTCCTATACCTCTCCCACCCCAGAACCCCTGCCAATCAGCGGTTCCTGGAGCACGATAGTCATGTTCATTCCTCAGTGCCTTTGCTCTGGTCTTCCTTCTGGAATACTCTTCCCCAGAAAGTCTCATGCTCAGATGTACATTCTAGGGAAGCTATCCCTGCTGAGGCTGTTGAGAATTGCATCCATCCCTCTTACCTGCGTTGTTTTTCTCTGGTTCTTGGCACATTAACCTATCTCATACTTGACTTGTTTTCTCTATTGTCTTTCTCCTGCAGTAGACTGTATGGTTCTGAACAACGTGATTAGAGCAGGTATTTTGTCTGTTTTGTTTACCACTGTATTGTTTTGTTTTGAGACAGAGTCTTGCTCTGTCGTCCATTATGGAGTGCAGTGGCGCAACCTCGGCTCACTCCAAACTCTGCCTCTGAGTTCAAGTGATTCTCCTGCCTCAACCACTGGAGTAGCTGGGACTACAGGTGCCCACCACCATGCCAGGCTAATTTTTGTATTTTTAGTAGAGACGGAGTTTCGCCATGTTGGCCAGGCTGGTCTTCAACTCCTGACCTCAAGTGATCCGCCTGCCTCAGCCTCCCAAAGTGCTGGGGTTACAGGCATGAGTCACCACTCCCAGCCTCACTACTGGATTTGATGGGCTGGATGGTGCCAGGCACACAGTAGGTGCTGCTAACTATTTGTTGAATGAATACCACATGACTCTATCCTTCCACATTCTCCCAGATGAAGTCCCAAATGAAGAATGAAATGGCAGAAAATTAGAAATATGTATTATAGAGAGTCTGAGGAAAAAGCACAATACCAGGTTAGAAAAACTTTGTTTTTCTAGGAAAACCTCCTAGATATAATCTTTTTTAAAAAGGTACAATGACAGGACAAGCCCAGCTGGGCTATGAAGTGGAGAGTTTTTTGAATATCCAGTTATGCTAAACTTCATACCCTTTTTGGTTTCCTCTTTGGAAAAGGTAAGAATATTAATTTTTATTTTATTTTTTTAGACAGGGTCTTTCTCTGTCACCCAAGCTGAGTGCAAGGGTCAATCATAGCTCACTGCAGCCTCGAAGTCTTGGGCTCAAGCAATCCTCCTGCCTCAGGCTCCGGAGTAGCTGGGACTACGGACACACACACCACATCCGGCTAAATTTTTCTTTTTTCTTTTTATAGAGATAGGGTCTCACTGTGTTGGCCAGGTTGACTTTGAGTTCTCGGCCTCAAGAGATCCTCGTTGGGATTTCAAGCATGAACCATGACACCCAGCCAAGAGTATTGATTTTTACGCATTGATTTAGATGACTTGTTCTATGGAACTTGTTCCTTACACTCAAAAAGCGTTGTTTTCCTTCAGGTGGCCCGGTTTCTTCAAGGGGCACAGGATGTCTTTGCCTTTTTATCAGCGGTCCCACCAGCACTATGATCTCAGCTACCGCAACAAGGACCTCCGCACCACCGTGAGCCACTACCAGCAGGAGAAGAAGCGCTCGGCCATCTACACCCAGGGCTCCACGGCCTACAGCAGCCGCTCCTCCGCCGCGCACCGCCAGGAATCCGAGGCCTTCCGCCAGGCGTCCGCCTCCTCCTTCCAGCAGCAGGCCTCACAGTACGCCCTGAGCTCTGACGTCAGTCGGAAGGCGGCCTCAGCCTATGATTATGGCTCCTCCCATGGGTATGTCGGAAGCACTCTTCCTACCTCAGGGAAGAGGCGTGTGCTCTGAGTAACCCTCCCAGTTACTTCTTGTTTCGTATTGGTTTGGTCTTGGTTTTCTGAGGCAGAGTTTCGCTCTTGTTGCCCAGGCTGGAGTTCACTGCAACCTCTGCTGCCTCCTGGGTTCAAGCGATTCTCCTGCCCCAGCCTCCTGAGTAGCTGGGATTACAGGCATGCACCACCATGCCCTGCTAATTTTGTAATTTTAGTGGAGACAGGGTTTCGCTATGTTGGCCAGGCTGGTTTCGAACCCTTGACCTCAGGTGTTCCACCCGCCTGGGCCTCTCAAAGTGCTAGGATTGCAGGCGTGAGCCACCGTGCCCAGCCTCTCCCAGTTACTTCTTAAATACGGCAGCCCAGCATTTCAACCAAGTGTGCAGACAGACCTTGTTTGGGAGTCCTGGGACCCGTGCCTACCTATTTCCCTTTATTGTCTCTTTTAGCTTCACAAAGAGCTTGGTGTTCTCACGGGCGAGCCTTGCTCGTGTTGCCAATTTGCTATTTCTAAGAGCAGGGAAATTTTGCCACAGGTTACTTTAGCAGCAGCAGGGCCAGAAAAGATCATTTCAGTACTCACAGCGGGTTTCCTCGCACTCAGAATGTTTCTGCCTAGATGAGAAGCTGATATATAGAATTTAAAATTCACAGGTGACAGGAGACTGAACTACTGCAAAGATGTATTCTGTTAAATATTTTTTCAATATCTAATAGCAAATACTTAAATTCGGAACTACTATTTATGCCACAAATATTTTCTTTAGCTTGACCATTTGATAAAAACATGGCCCTATTTCAGTCAAAGAAGAATAGGAACCAACCTGTATTCTGACAAAATTAGGTTTATTGACCCAATGCAATGAAGGAGACTAAACACTAGAGGAAAAAGGGCTATTTTAGGGTTCTAGGAAGAGTGGAGCTTAGATGCAGGTCCGGCCTGCAAAGTGAACCCAGGGTGCCATTTCTTTGGAAACAATAAAGTTAAGATAAATATGGACTGTTGCATCCCCAAGCCCCTTATCTGGGACTTCTCACCAGAAGTGGGAATTGAGGCTGCTTCTCTGCTTCAGTGAAGCAACTAAGATCCTGCAGGCAAGAGTGAGATGTTTTACTCTGACTGATAAAATTTTACACAGCAAGCTCACTGATTGTCTTTGATATTAGAGAAGAGTTTCTCAGTGAGTCTATAGTCACTCGAAGAAGGAGGTTACCGTGACACTTTACAACAGCAATGTCCCTGGAGAAATGTCATTTCCTGCTCACTTTGCAGTTGGCTTATCTGTGGCTGCTGTTTCAGCCTGATGAATGATGGGCTGATATTTACTTTCTTAGTCCAAGGCAAGTTTTATTTTCTTCATATTCAGAATGATCCCCTATTCATGGAGATTAAGAAAACACTTGCAAGATACATGTGACTTTTATCTAAATTCTATGGTCCACAGAAAAAAATTGCTGATCTTCAAAACATAGACATTTCTGGGCTATGTGGTCAATAACCACCTTCTGCCTCTAATCCTCTTCTCCAAAGTATCTGGCATAGGTTGCATTTTTTGCTATAAACGTAACATAGTTTTCAGTCTTACAAAATTTAAGTCCACAAAATATCTGGTAGGGCAACTAGAAAAGCTGTTTCCTCTGGGAATCTAAAAAGGTATTGAGAAAATAATAGAGTGGTCAGTTTGACTAGAAGTGACGCATGCTTCCAAAGGCAGAAATTCCTAAATCCCTCTTGGATTTGAGCAGCACCTGATCTACAGCTATCATTTTATCAGTGATGGTGGCCTCCTGGGAGCTTCTGGTGGGTTCAGAAACAGAGCCAGATTCTGCTGGGGTTTACCTGGAATGTATGATGGCAGCACTCTGAAATTCCATTTAAAATGGAACAGGATCACTTCACAATCTCAAGTTCATAGGTCATATTCTGCCATGGGATATTCATAAGGATCACACATTGGCTGCAGATATGGAAATACTGTCACTGAGGTGAATTCATTTCTTCTAGCACTTGCTTCAAACGAACTGCCTTCCAAAGAAAAGCTGGGAGGGATTAATACCAAATGTATATGACAGCCTCAGTTTGTTTCCCTGAAAAACGTTCTGCAGATGTGCTTAAGAACCTCATTTAGGAAAATACATGTAATAGAGAAAGATTACATTTTAAATATCTATTTTCCTGGACTGTTTGTGCTAGGGTTATAGAAGATGGGCATTTTCATTATAAGGCAGTTGTCAAGGTAACTACTTGTGTACTTATTTCATTTCCCCAGCGCTGTAGAATCTAGAGTTTTATGAATTTGTATTTTTAAAGGATCTTTATTTTCTCAACTCTATTGCAAAATTTTATATTAAAATTATTTTAATTGTATACAAATCCTTTTGGCCACATATGCAATATTTATATTTATTCATAATCTGATATATCATTAGTAATTAAACCTTTGAGCAAATTTTATTATGAAAACATTTGCTCTATATAATCCTCAGGAGACTTAGCCATTTTGGCCATAAAGAGCCTTAGACAATAAACTTTCTCTAGGAAATGGAGCTGTAATTATTTTTCTATGTTCAAACTCATTACTTTTTCCTTCCTACTGTGTATATATTTTTGTAGGTAGGTATTTATTATGGCTTGCTGTGTTTGAACAACTTAAACTTTTTGGTAGAAGCATGCTGACCTAGAAACAAGAGGGGGAAAATGCCAATATGTTTTCCTTTGAATAATTCGATGTGAAAGACAAAGAAAGCCAACTCAATCCTGAAGGTATTTTAGTCTTGCTTTTTTTAGACCTTGAACACAGGTGCAGATAATAGTGCAACTTTTTGAACACTTCAAAGTCTTCATAATTCCTTTAGGTTATATTTTTAACTTGCTCAAAATGAAGCAACTTTTTCCTGCTAAATGAAAGCATTCTCTTTGGATTGTGAACAGTGTTGTTGATTAAAACCCCTGGGGTTGGAAATGCACCTCTGTGGAGTGTAAGTGCTCGTCTTGGTCTATTTTTAGCTCTGCTTTGTAGTTAGATGTCCAGGGTTAAAGTGGAAACTATGGAGAGTTACTTGTGCTCAGGGCTTGGCTGACCTTAGTGAGTCTTAGGAACAATGACTAGTTTAGTGTCAGTGCGCTTGCAGTACAGATCAGTTACCAATTGTATTCTGAGCCACGGATTATAAAGTAAATTCTGGACGGCTTACTCTAAATGCCTTTGTTCTTGGTCACAGTGGGAAAAATAAAGAAAATAATTTAGGAAAACAAAAACTCTTAAAATGACAAGATTACTACTGTTTCATGCTAATCAACAAAATATCATCAGGATTAAAGGAGCAGTGTTACTCATGACCACTTTGCAACCATTAGGCAAGGGTTCTTAACCTCTGTCCATGAACGGTTTCAGTAGAGTCTTGGATGATCTGAAATTTTATGCAAAATTATGCACAGATGAGAACTTTTCTGGAGAGAGGGACTGTAGCTTTCTTCGGATTTTCAGGGAGCTCTGTGACTCACCAAAGGTCAGAACCATTGCTCTAGAAAGTCTAAAAATGAATAACAGAGAGTCTAGTGTATGACCTGAGGACCTCTTTCCTAATGCCAATGTTATAAGGACTTAGGATGAAATAAGGCAGATGTTTACAGAAAAGGTGGGATTATGGAAAGCAGGGACCTTCCATTCTTGCAAGTAAGCTGGATCATACATTAAGATGAAAATAATTTATAAAGAATGTTTTCTTATTCTTGTAAGTAGAATGAATGACTTACAAGAATGAATAGCTTACAAACACCAGAGAACAGCACAGCAGGTTTCTCAGGTTATGGGAAGATTTAGAGTTGTTCCTCAACCTTCCATGGTAACAGTAGACATTTATTCTAAACAGATTAAAATTCAGCCTATATGGCATAATTCAGCATTGCATTCTCTATACCACCGAGTCTTTAGAACAGCCTTGAACAGTAGAAATTTTTATCCTCATTTTATACATGAGAAAATTGGAAACCAAGGAGATTAAATGACTTTTCTTCATTACACTAGGAAGTAGCAGAATAGTTATTTGAACCCTCGTCGTACCCAAGTCCCCACCCTTTCCACGGGCACATCATGCCAGTTACGGTCAGCAACTCCCCTTGATCATACACCACTGGGTTTTCCTTGAAGCATCAATATGTAGTTTTGCATTGTGCTTCCTTTGATTTAGCCTTCTTGTAGAGAAGCTATTGAGCACCAAAATAACCAAGATTTAGAGCAGGGTACAGGAGATGGAAGGACACAAATTCTAACAAAGAAAACCCAAGGAGTGTCCATGATTGCCAAGCCTGGAACCTTACAGACACTTTAACCCACCATTTAGAATCAGACATAGATCTTTTCAAAGGAGTCTCAGAGACAGCAGTTTGGGGATAAAAAACACTGAGGCTTGAGTGACTTTCCCTGGACACCCTAACTTTAAACCATGCCCCTCACCTACCCCTATGTCACATTGATCAACCACCCCCAACGTGTCACCCAGATTATAACCTCTTGAAACTCCTAGAGTTGGTGAAGACCATGCTAACATTCAAAGCAGTTATAATTCAGACAGAAGATACCAATGCTAAAAATAGAGAGCACTAAACACAGCAGAGAGTGCAGAGAACTTGAAAGCTTGTTCCATCTCCTACCCCAATATCCTTTCAAAATGTGTTACCAAAGAAATCGGCCTTGTGGACACTTTTGTGTCCTAACCTCAGCTCTGAGCTGCAGATTCATGTCATTTTCTACATATCTATTTCTGTAAAATGAGGAAAATGACTGTCCCTCGTGTTGTGAAGTCGAAAAGAGATAATCATGTAAGATGTTGAGTGTGGTGGTTGGCACAGGGGGAACACTCCGTGAGGTTTAGGCACTCCGAGTCATTTATTCAATAAATATTTACTGAGCGCTAAGCACTGCTGTAGGTGCTTGGGATAAATTACTGAGCACATTATATTGAATTCTGTCCTATTAAGTAGAATTATATTTTATACCAGAAGGTAATACATGTTGTAGAAACAATAAGAAACAGAGCAGGGTAAGAGAGATCAGGGATGTGGGCCAGAAGTACAGGTTAGAATTTTCAAGAGGGCAGTCTCACCTTGTGAGAAGGTGATATCTGAGCAAAGACATGAAGTAGCTCAGAGTGTTAGCCATGAGGTTATCTGGGGAAAATGCACCAGGCGTCAGGGACAGCCACTGCAAGGCCTTACAGCACAGAACAGCATCGAGGCCCATGAGAGGGAATGGGGGAGTGATGGATAGTGCAGGCGGAGAGGATGTCAGAAAGGTGATGGGTGGGGCAGGACTGATCATGGAGGGCCTGTGGGCCGTCGGAGGGAGTCGATATTCTGAGTTAAAGAAGGAATCCATGACAGTTTTGAGCAGGATAGCGACATGCTCTGACTCAGCGGTAATGGCATCACTATGGCTGTTGCAGAAGCAAGTTCCCTTGTTAGGAGGCTAATGCTGTGGTCCAGCCAGGGCCAGATGTGCAGAAGAGGGGATGTGTGAGCAGGTTCCAGATGTGAGGATCTACTGGTTATGGCTGAGTTCTGAATTCCTTCAGATTTCTCTCAGAGCTCCTCAGCGCCCTTAGCCAGGGAGTTTTGAGGCTGTGAAATGATCTGTGGAGATTTTGTGCATGTAACAAATCTTCTGAGACTCTCTTTAGGTGGTATGATGATAGTAAAACCATTTACTTGTTCCCCATTTTCCCAGATTCCATCCATGTCATGTCTAAGAAATGCCTTATTCTTTTGTTAGTGTTTTTCTGGTATTTAATAGGAAAAGCACCTTGAAATAACTATAGTTGTATGGAGACTCAAATCCATCTGGAGACTGAAGTGGCTGAATATGAATAACAAAAAATATTGAACCAATTGACTGTTACTAGAAATGACATTCGCTTAGGAAGCTGCTGATAGTCTGGGCACAGTGGCTTATGCCTGTAATCCCAACACTCAAGGAGGCCAAGGCAGGAGGATTGCTGGAGCCCAGGAGTTTGAGACCAGCCTGGGCAACATAGTGAAACCTTGTCCCTATTGTTGCTGATATATCAAGGTTTTACTTTTTTCCTTTAGAAATGATTTTATTTCTTCTTCTCTAAATAAAATTTTAATTATTATATATAAGAAAAAAACATCATAGTTCATGGGTAACAAAAATCAATACAATATTCTAGGGTTTGTCTTCCAGTATTTAAATACCAACAAAATGATGAGCCACATTATCTCCTATATGGTAGAAGTTCAGAGGGAAATAGCTGTGAAAGTAGAAAAGCCAGAGTTACTTTGTTCAAAAGGCTGTTGCATTATGTTGTTTTTATTTTTTAATAGATGGGATCTTGCTCTGTTGCCCAGGCTGGAGTGCAGTGGTGCGATCTCAGCTCACTGCAACCTCCACCTCCTGGGCTCAGGCGGATCCTCTTGGCGCAGTCCTCTCAGCCTGCAAGTAGCTGGAACTACAGGCACACGCCAGCCACCATGCCTAGTTAATTTTTGTATTTTTTGTAGAGATGGGGTTTCACCATGCTGCTCAGGCTGGTCTCAAACTCCCAAGCTCGGGCAATCCGCCCACCTCGGCATCCCAAAGTGCTGGGATTTCAGGTGTGTGCCACCGCACCCGGCCTGTTGCATTATGTTCTGAATCCCAAAGACCAACCCTAAATCCAAGGAGAGTGGTCCTCTCTATGTACCAGCCTCCTGCTCCAGCTTCCTCAGCTGTAAACACAGGGAGAGAGAGCTAGGATTCTCACTGCTGGTAACAACAGGTTCCCATAATTGGCAATTTATAGATCCATAGAACTGTGGAATGTTAAAGCAAGAAAGGACCAAAAGTTCATATAATATAAGCCCTTCCTTTCATAGATATGTAGAGTGGGGCCCAGAAAGACATGGTTCCTTCTTTGCCTCCTGTGCTTGACTCTTTTGTCAGGCTCTCATGCAGCCTAAATCAAGTTGAGATGGCACCAGATACACTCAGAATGGCATCATCTTCCCTAGGCAGGTGAATCATGCTGTGAGAAGGAAGGCATGTCCTTTTCTAGAGTGGAGTAGAATGAGTCAGCCAGAGGAGGAGGAAGGGCAAAGCCGCTACCTCTCTGGGCTCGGAGGTGAAACATTCGCTCTGTCCCTGCAGGGCCTTGACCTCCACAGTATCGGCACTGGCCAGGTAATGGGGTGTAGCTGAACTTCCACAGAGAGATCTCTGGACTCTGGAAGCCCAAGGGTGCCCTTGCAACAGGCTTGATTTCCCACAGCCATCTTTTAGATGAAACAGGAAAGCAAGAATAAGGTAACTTTTATGCAGTGTCTAGTCAACCCCAGTGACCATCCCAAAGTAGAGTGGGATGTTGGCGTTTGGGCTGCATTATAAATAAGTGAATAAGACCCACTTTGACAAACCCTGGACACACCTCAGTTCACAAAGAAACAACTTTACACTTCATAAGGCATCTCCTGATACTATTGTCAAGTGTCTTTATACTATAATGTCTAGGAAATATGAGGTAAACTCTTTTACTCCTGCTTAAAAACCATAATCTAGTCTGATTAAATTCACTTATGGAATAGTCAGAAGTGAATAAAAACTGAAGGATGTATATAGATAAGAACCATAAGATATTTAATTCTCTCAGAGTTTTACACATTCACCTTTTCTGGAACAAATGAATATTCTGCATTCCCAGGACATTTGTTTTTATATCGTGGCTATACACTAACTGTGGAAAGTTACCGAAAAAGTGAGTAAAAATAGCAATGGAAATTTAAATCATGGAAAAAATAAAGCAATAAATTGAATGAAAAAAATTGTAGTTATATTCCTATTTAAATAGTTTTTTTAATTTAAAAAAAGCTAAAAGTGAGATATTTCTATGGCTAAGAGTAAAATGAAGAGAAGAGATTAGTGTAAGATAAATAATGCAAAAAAATTTAAAATTGAAGGGAAGGTTATTTATTTTGACTTCATAGTATTTATTATGACGCTACCTGTCGGTAAATTTCAAGGATCATGTCGATCTGACTAAATTCATGTTTGTACCATAAGAAACGTTTCCTGAAAAGCCTATTAGCCAAAAGAGGACTCTTTTCAGCTTCCTACTTGTCCACGAACTTTGATGTTCTTCTGAAACCTCCGTGTGTGTCAAGATTGGGAAACAGGAGAATGAAGAATCAGTAGGTGTTAGGCCACCGGGATTGCCTGTATCAAAGGAGGAGGAGCACAAAACCAAACTGCTGTCAATCAAAAGTAGATCCAAAACAACGTTTTCACAAAAGTCCAAAGAACAGCATCATTTTTCAGGTTTTGCAAAGAGGAAATTGTGGCTGATAGAAAAGTAGAGAGTAGAAAAGAGAATGCAAATTCCCAGTGACTCTGCACTGGGTCCTGAAGATGAGAGACATAATTCAGATGCTGAAGCCCTGGAGAGGAGCAGCTAATTGGAGCAAAGACAGCCCAGAAGAGGCCCAGAAAAAGCTGACCCACAGTTTAAAAACATGGCCTCTTTCTCTCTTCCAGTAAATGACTGATCATTTTGCATATATGTGAACAGTACTGAGCTGTAAATGTATGTAAAGATGAAGTTTTTAAAGGAACATTGTTGGAATAGAAAAAATGAATTCAGCTCTTTTGTGGCCACTCAGTAAAGCCTAATGATAACACATAGATAAGTCAGCATTAAAAACAGAGCTTTTCATCCTGGGATGTCCTACCCATCTTTCAATGTCCAGCTCTTCCACAAAGGATTCCCTGATAACTCTAGACAGAAACTCGCTCTCGAGTGTGTGAATTCACATTTTGTTTGCACTGACTTTTGTGGTTACTGGCCTTCCTTCTTTGTGTTCTTCCATCCTTTCTTCCTTGATTGACATCCTATATTTACTCCCTTACTAGACATAAAGCTCTCAGAATACAAGGGTTTTACATTTATCTTTGTATCCTACTCCTACCCCAGTGCCAAACACAGTATTTTACACACAGTAGATACTCAGTAAGTTTTTTTGTCGAATAAATGAAATTGCTACAGAATGTTAATAAACCTGTATTATAACATATAACATGTTATATATATATTGTGAACGATTGAACAAGGAGATTATTCAATAATGTTTGAAATAAACTTTCTCATGCACTTTCTGAAATATCAGCTGGGTTGTATGCTAAGTTTACATTTAACTCTATAAGCAACTACCCAGTGGTTTTCCAAAGTTGTTGTACTGTTTTACATTCCCACAAAAATATATGGAGATTCTAGTTTATCCACATCCATGCCAACATTTATTATTTTCTGTCTTATTTATTACAGCCATTATAATGTATGTGTCATAGAGGTTTGTGTGTAATGTGGTTTTGATTTGCATTTGCTTAATGACCAATTTTGTTAACCATCTTTTTGCATTTAGTAGCCATTTCTGTATCTTCTTTGGTGAAATGCCTATTCAAATCTTTTGCCCATTTTCTAATTGGATTTTTTTCTTATTGAGTTGTCATAATTATTTAAATGGTTTGGATACAAGTCCTTTATTAGATACGTTTGCAAATATTTTCTCACATTCTGTACCTTGTCTTTTCCTTCTCTTTACCACAGTGTCTTTCCAAGACCAGAAGTTTTTAATTTTGATGAAGCTCAGTTCAACAATTTTGTTCTTTTCAAATCATGCTTTTGGTATTATATCTAAGAACTCTTTGACTAAGTCAACACCTTAGGGAGTTTCTCTGATCTTTTCTTCTAAGAGTATTATCATTTCAGCACTTAATATTTAGAACTGTGATGCATTTTGAAGTAACTTTTTGTGTATAATATTGAGTAAAGCTCTAAATTCATCCTTTCACATATGGGTGTACAGTACAACTGATTGCCCCAGCACCGTTTGTTAAAATGGTTATCTCTTCCCCTATTAAATTTCTTGATACCTTTATCAAAAATCAATTGACCATAAATGTAGAGGTTTATTTCTGGACTATCAATTCTGTTCCATTAATCTATATGCTTGTTCTTATACCAGTACCATACTGTTTTATAAAAAGTTTGAAACTGGTGGATGTAAGTCCTCTTAGTTCTTCTTTTACAATATTGTTTGCCTATGTAGTTCCTTCCTATTTCCATATAAATTTTAGAATCATCTTGTCAATTTCTACAAAGAACAAAGTCTACTGGGATTTTGATTAGGATCATGTTGAATCTGTAGATCAATTTTGAAAAAGTGTGTCATTTTAATAATGTTGAGTTTTCCATTCCATGAACATGGAATACTTACTTATTTAGTTGTTCTTTCACTTATCATAATAATGTTTTGTAATTGTCAGTGTACAAGTGTTATACTTCTTTATGTTAAAGTTATTCCTTAATATCTTATTCTCTTAGACGCTATTGTGAACGGAGGTGTCTTAATTTAATTTTTGGATTATTCATTGCTAGTATATGGAAATATAATTGATTTTTGTGTTTTGATTTTATATCCTTGTTTAACTTATTTATTAGTACTAGCAATTTTTGTGTGTGTATTTTTTAGGATTTTCTACACATAGGGATTATATCTGTAACAAAAGGTGGATTTACATCTTTTCAATTTTTAAAAAATTCATTACCCTGACTAGAACCTCCAGTACAATGTTGAATAAAAGTGGTAAGAGCAGATCATTGCCTTGTTTCAGTCTTAAGAGGAAAGCATTTTGTTTCTACCGTGAAGTATGACATCAGGTGTAGATTTTTCATAGATGTCCTTTATCAGGTTAAGGAAGTTCCCTTCTATTTCTATTCTACTGAGAGTTATTAATAAGAATGCTGACTTTTGTCAAATGCTTTTTCTGCATCTGTTGAGATGATAATATGGTTTTTGTTTTTTATTCTATTAATATGGTATATTACACTGATTGATTTTCATATGTTAAATTAACCTTGCATTTCTGGGATGATCTTCATTTGGTTGTATATATTGCTGGATTCCATTTCTTAATATTTTTGAAGGATTTTTGCATCTATATTCATGATGGATATTGGTCTGTAGTTTCTTTTATTATAATGTCTTTGTTTGGCATTGATATCATGTAATACTGACCTTATAGAATGAGTTGGAAAGTGTTCCCTTCTCTATTTTTGGAAAAAAAAAAGATAAATGATTGGTATTATTTCTTTAAGTATTTGATAGAATTCATTAGTGAAGCTATTTGGGCATAGACTTTTCATTGTAGGAAAACTTTAAATTACCAGTTTGAGTTCTTTACTTGTTCTTGATCTCCTCAGATTTTTAAATTTGTTCTTGAGTTAGTTTTGGTAATTTGAGTCTTTATAGGAATTTTCCTATTTTGTCTAAGTTGTCTAATTTGTTGGCATAAAGGCATCTACATTATTTCTTTGTGAGCCTCTTAATTCCTATAAGGTTGTTAGTGATGTCTCTTCTTTCATTCTTGATTTTAATAATTTGTGTCTTCTATTATTTGTAGTCAATTTAGCAAAAGCCTTACTAATTGTCATGATCTTTTCAAAGAACCAACTTTTGTTTCATTAATTTTATTGTTTCTCTGTTTTCTTTTTATTTCCCCTCTAATCTTCATTATATTGCCCTTCTGCTTGTTTTGTGTTTAGTTTTATCTTTTTCTAGCTTCTTATGATGGAAGCTTAGATTATTAGTTTGAGACCTTCTTTTCTAATACAAACACTTAAAAGCTATATATGTCCCTCTAAGTACTGCTTTAGCTATATCCCATATATTTTAATAAGTTATGTTTTTGTTTTTATATAGTTTGAAGTATTTTCTAATTTCCTTTGTGATTTATTTTTGACCAATAGGTTATTTAAAAGTATGTTGTTAATTTCCTTATATTTGAGGATTTTCTAAATTTTTTTCTATTGTAGATTCTTGTTTAATTCTTCTGTTATCTGGGGATATATTTTCCATGATTCTAGTTCTTTTAAATTGATTTAGATTGTTTTGTGAACTACCATAAGAACCTTCCTTGAGAATGTTGAAAACAATAAGTATTCTATTGTCCTTGGGTAAAGTACTCAAGAAAGATCAGTCACATCAAGGTGATTGATAGTGTTTTGCAAGTATTCTATGTTCCTGATGATGTTTTAAATCTAGTTATTCTATCAGTTATTGCGAGTGGAACATTGAAGTCTCCAACTATTATTTTTCGGTTTCATATTTCTTTTAATTCTGTCATTTTTGCTTTATGTATTTTGGGGATCTGTTGTTAGGTGTATATACATTTACAATTATTATGTTTTTCTGAGGAATTGACCATTTTATCATTATGAAATATTCCTCTTTGTTTCTAATAATATTTCTTGATGTAAAGCATATTATGTTTTATATTAACATAGCTTACCATTTGCATGGTATATCTTTTTTATCCTTTTACTTTAACAAATGTGTCTTTAGGGTGTGTCTCCTGTAGCAGCATATAAGTGAATTAGTGGAATCTTTTTTTTTCCATTCAGTCTGACAACTTCTGCCTGTTCCTTGGAGTTTTTTATTCCATTTACATTTAATAAAATTACTGATATGGCTGTATTTATGTCTGCCACTTTTTTTAGTGTATCTCATATCTCTTTAATTACTTCTTTATTGCCTTATTTTGTATTAAATGAAACTTTTTAGTGTATCGTTTTAATTCTTTTGTTTCTTGACTATATTCTTTGAGCTATTTTCCTAGGGATTGCTTTAGGAATTGCAATACACATGCTAACTTATCTCTATCTACTTCAGATAATATATACTCACTGAATACCAGTAAACATAGAAACTTTCCTCTAATATAGCTTCATTTCCTTTTCCCTCCTTTGCACTATTGTCAAGTATATTACAACTATGAATGTTGTAAACCCAACAACGCAATGCAATATTATTTTCTACAATATTATGTCTTTTAAAGAATTTAAGAGAAGGCCAGTTGCAGTGGCTCACATGTGTAATTTCAGCACTTTCAGAGGCTCGAGCTCAAGAGTTTGAGACCAGCTGGGCAGCATGGTGAAATCCCATTTCTACAAAAAATACAGAAATTAGCTGGGCATGGTGATGTGTGCCTGTAGTCCCAACTACTTGGGAGGCTGATGTGGGAGGATGGCTTGAGCCCAGGAGGTCGAGGTTATGGAGTTATGATCACGTCATTGCACTCCAGCCTGGGTGACAGACCAAGACTCTGTAGAATTTAATAGAATATATATGTGTAAAAATTTACATACATATATGCGTATAAGCTTATATACATATAAATTTCTATACATATGTATGTATAAACTTATATACACATATGTGCATACACATGAGTGTATGCGTGTATGTACACACACTGTCTTTTGTATTTACCCAATTATTTACTTTCTGGTGTTCTCCATTTTTTTTATGTGGGTTTAAATTACAATTAAATTACCTTTAATCTTTTTCTTTTTTTCTTTTTTTGAGTCGGAGTCTCACTCTGTCACCAGGGCTGGAGTGCAGTGGCATGATCTTGGCTCATTGCAACCGCTGCCTCCCAGGTTCAAGTGATTCTCCTGCCTCAACCTCCTGAGTGGCTGGGATTACAGGAGTGCACCACCACACCCAGCTAATTTTTGTATTTTTAGTAGAGACAGCGTTGCACAATGTTAGACAGGCTGGTCTCAAACTCCTGACCTCAAGTGATGCACCCACCTTGGCCTCCCAAAGTGCTAGGATTACAGGCATGAGCCACTGCGCCCGGCCAGATGTAGAATTCTTGATTGACATTGTTTTTCAGCACTTACATATGTCATGTCAGTGCCAATATTCCTGATGAGAAGTCTACCATTCACAGTATTATTGTTCCCGTGTGTGTAAAGAATCATTTTACTCTTGATGCTTTCAAGGTTTTTCTCTGGCTTTGACTTTCAACAGTTTGACTTTGATATTTCCAGGCCTGTGTGTCTCTTTCTGTGTTATTCTACTTGAGTTTTTTGAGCGTCTTGGATCCATAGATTAGTATTTTCATCAAATTTTGGAAGCTTTAGTCTATTATTTCTTCAAATATATTTTCCTTCCCTTTCTCTCTCTCTTCTCTTTCTGGCATTGTCATTACTCATATGTTAGTATGTTTGATGTCGTCTCACAGGTTTCTGGGGCTCTTTTAATTTTTCTTTATTCTTTTATCTCTCTGTGCTTTAGACTGGGTAATTTCTATTTTCAACTTTATTGATTATTTCTTCCCTTATCTAATATCTGCTGTTGCGTCCCTCTAAGAAATTTTCATTTGTTATTGTACATTTTAACTCCAGAGTGTCCTTTGATTTTATTTTATAATTTATATTTCTTTGTCGACATTCTCTATTTGTGAGTCCTTGTTGTAATACATTCCTTTAACTCTTTAAACATGGTTTCCTTCAGTTTTTGAACATATTTATAATTGCTGCTTTGAAGTCTTTGTCTGCTAAACCCAACATCAAGGACAACCCAGAGACAATTTTTGCTTACTACTATTTTCTCATTGGTGTGAGTTACATTTTCCTATTTCTTGGCATGTCTCATAACTTTTATTGTTGTTAAAAATGGGACATGTCAGAAAATATATTGTTACAATTCTGAATTCTGAATTTTCCTCAGAGTGTGTTGTTGCTGTATTTTGGTTTGGTCTTTTTGTTTTTGTTTTTGTTTTGAACTGGAGTCTCACTCTGTTGCCCAGGCTGGAGGGCAGTGGCGTGATCTCAGTTTTGTTTAATAATTTGGCTGGACATACTTGTAGAATCTCTTTAACTACTGTGTGGCTGTAGGTGTCTCTGCTCAGCTTTGTTTTGTTTTTTAAATTCTTGTTCTCATTTTTAAGCCTGAATTCCTAAGAATCACACTGTGTTTGCATAGATTAATGGCCAATGAGTGGTCAGACATTGCGCCCAAACAGCTCAAGACAGTAAATCTTCCACCCTCTGGTAGTAGATCTGTGTGTGTGTTGGGGAGCACAGTTAAAGTGTGCTGGTAATTATTTATTTATTTGTTTGTTTGTTTTTTGAGACAGAGTCACCCAGGCTGGAGTGCACTGGTGCGATCTCGGCTCACTGCAACCTCTGCCTCCCGGGTTCAAGCGATTCTCCTGCCTCAGCCTCCTAAGTAGCTGGGCCTACAGGCGTGTGCCACCATGACCAGCTAATTTTTGTATTTTTAGTAGAAACGGGGTTTCCCCGTGTTGGCCAGGATGGTCTTGATCTCTTGACCTCGTGATCCACCCACCTCGGCCTCCCAAAGTGCTGGGATTACAGGCATGAGCCACCGTGCCCAGCCTGTGTGCAGGCAACTTTTAAGTAAGTCTGGTTTTGCTTAATTCCAGGCTCTCTTGCCTGTCCTCTGCACGTGTGCACAGGTTTACAGTCAGCCAGTGATGTGTGGAAAACTTGGGCCTCTCCAATTTTTCCTACACATATTTGTACGGAGAGCTTATGAAGGCCCCTATGACTACTTTATTTTCCAGATTTTCCTGGTAAATTTCTGGCTGATCTACCAATCTGTTGCTTGCCCCAAGCCTGATTGTAACCTCAGGCTAGCTGAGCTGCTGGTCTTCCCTTGTTTGTTTGCCACCTAGATTGCTACTGTTATTGACAACGCTGCTGGATGTGGGGTTTTTATCACATTGTGCCCAAATCAAGTCATTCTTCCCTGGCTGCTCCTTTTCATGCCGTTTCTCATCTTGGTTGAACTACCTTATGGACTAAGCTGGGAGTAAGGGATGGGAGAAGCCTAGGCAGGAATGACACACAGACTCCCGCTGCTCATACGTGAAATTCAGTTGTTTGTTTGTTTGTTCTATGAATAGCCACTTCTCATTGTAGTGTATGCCTTTGATTGATTTTCAGAGCCCTGACTGGTTATTTTTGACAATGTGTTCTATATCATCACTACTTTGGAAAGAGGAGCTGAGGAAATACTCCTTCCACCAGTACTGGAAGTCCTACCTCTGCATCAGCCATTTTTAATCATTCCTCATCTGATTCTGATGTGAAACCAGGGTTGAGAATCTTTGCGCTAGGGTTTGTTACAGGAGGATACATCTTTTTTTTTTTTCTTTTTCTGTTTTTTTGTGACGCTGTCTCCCTCTGTCACCCAGGCTGGAGGGTAGTGGCACCATCTCAGTTCACTGCAACCTCCCTGTCCTGGGTTCAAGCAATTCTCTGCCTCAGCCTCCTGAGTAGCTGGGATTCTAGGTGCCCGCGACCATGCCCAGCTAAGTTTTATATATTTAGTAGAGACGGGGTTTCACCATCTTGGCCAGGCTGGTCTTGAACTCCTGACCTCTTGATCCACTGCCTCAGCCTCCCAAAGTGCTAGGATTACAGGTGTGAGCCACTGTGCCTGGTCATAAATCTTTGTTTCACTTTATTCAATAAACATTTGTTGAGTTGTGTCAGGCACTGGGCACAGTGCTGAGCATATAAAGATCACTGAGACCATCCCTCTTCTCAGGTAGTCACAGGCAGTGGGAAAGACAGAGAAACCAGTAATGTAGCCTAACCCTGAGCACATAAGGATGGGTGATGCTGGCTTTGGGAGCACAGTCAGCGGAGACAGTGCCCACAGTTCATCCTTTCTCTGAAACGTGCTGATAGGCTGTCAGAATGTTTTCAGGAAGTAACACAGCCATTACGCACATCTACAGTTCCCATTATCATGAATACATTTATTCATCCTAGTAAACCTGGAACAGTTTCACCAAATTATATGGTGATTATAAACATAACTTTAAGGGGCCAGCATTGTATTTTATGTTCAGTTTAATGACTTTTTTTGTGCTTTATTTTTAGCTGTAACTGATGATTTCGTAACTTCAATTTAGGTGAATAAATTCAGGAACAACGAATCAACATCAAAGTCATCATGGACAGTATGACGTGGTTTTGTGGCCTCCAAACTGGGGAGTCCACAGAGGCAAGCCACTGGGGCATAGAACGGATGTGGCCTCCAAACTGGGGAGTCCACAGAGACAAGCCACTGGGGTGTAGAACGGATGTGGCCTCCAAACGGGGGAGTCCACAGAGGCAAGCCACTGGGGTGTAGAACGGATGTGGCCTCCAAACGGGGGAGTCCACAGAGGCAAGCCACTGGGGTGTAGAACGGATGTGACCTCCAAACTGGGGAGTCCACAGAGGCAAGCCACTGGGGTGTAGAACGGATGTGGCCTCCAAACGGGGTAGTCCACAGAGGCAAGCCACTGGGGTGTAGAACGGATGTGGTATCCAAACTGGGGAGTCCACAGAGGCAAGCCACTGGGGTGTAGAACGGATGTGGCCTCCAAACTGGGGAGTCCACAGAGGCAAGCCACTGGGGTGTAGAACGGATGTGGCCTCCAAACTGGGGAGTCCACAGAGGCAAGCCACTGGGGTGTAGAACGGATGTGGCCTCCAAACTGGGGAGTCCACAGAGGCAAGCCACTGGGGTGTAGAACGGATGTGGTCTCCAAACTGGGGAGTCCACAGAGGCAAGCCACTGGGGTGTAGAACGGATGTGGTCTCCAAACTGGGGAGTCCACAGAGGCAAGCCACTGGGGTGTAGAACGGATGTGGCCTCCAAACTGGGGAGTCCACAGAGGCAAGCCACTGGGGTGTAGAACGGATGGACCTCCAAACTGGGAGAGTCCCCAGAGGCAAGCCACTTGGGGTGTAGAACGGATGTGTCCCTCCAAACGGGGGTAGTCCACAGAGGCAAGCACTGGGGTGTAGAACGGATGTGGTCCTCCAAACTGGGGAGTCCCACAGAGGCAAGCCCACTGGGGTGTAGCAAGGATGTGTGCCTCCAAACTGTGGGAGTCCACAGAGGCAAGCCACTGGGGTGTAGAACGGATGTGGCCGTCCCAACTGGGGAGTCCACAGAGGCAAGCCACTGGGGTGTAGAACGGATGTGGCCTCCAAACTGTGGAGTCCACAGAGGCAAGCCAACTGGGGTGTAGAAACGGATGTGGTCTCCCAAACTGGGGAGTCCACACGAGGCAAGCCACTGGGGTGTAGAAATACGGATGTGGTCTCCAAACTGGGGAGGTCCACAGAGGCAAGCACTGGGGTGTAGTTGTAGAACCGGATGTGGTCTCCAAACTGGGGAGTCCACAGAGGCAAGCCACTGGGGTGTAGAACGGATGTGGTCCTCCAAACTGGGGAGTCCACAGAGGCAAGCCACTGGGGTGTAGAACGGATGTGGTCTCCAAACTGGGGAGTCCACAGAGGCAAGCCACTGGGGTGTAGAACGGATGTGGTCTCCAAACTGGGGAGTCCACAGAGGCAAGCCACTGGGGTGTAGAACGGATGTGGTCTCCATACTGGGGAGTCCACAGAGGCAAGCCACTGGGGTGTAGAACGGATGTGGTCTCCAAACTGGGGAGTCCACAGAGGCAAGCCACTGGGGTGTAGAACGGATGTGGTCTCCAAACTGGGGAGTCCACAGAGGCAAGCCACTGGGGTGTAGAACGGATGTGGTCTCCAAACTGGGGAGTCCACAGAGGCAAGCCACTGGGGTGTAGAACGGATGTGGTCTCCAAACTGGGGAGTCCACAGAGGCAAGCCACTGGGGTATAGAACGAAATAGTAGCACTTCTTTTTTTTTTTTTTTGAGACGGAGTCTCACTCTGTTGCCCAGGCTGGAGTGCAGTGGTGTGATCTCGGCTCACTGCAAATTCTGCCTCCTGGGTTCATGCCATTCTCCTGCCTCAGCCTCCCGAGTAGCTGGGACTACAGGTGCCCGCCACCATGCCCGGCTATTTTTTTTTTTTTTTTTTTTGCATTTTTTAGTGGAGACGGAGTTTCACAGTGTTAGTTAGGATGGTTTCGATCTTCTGACCTCGTGATCTGCCTGCCTCAGCCTCCTAAAGTGCTGGGATTACAGGCGTGAGCCACTGCAACCCGCTGTAACATTTCTTTAAAAAAAAAAAAAAAATCAAATGTGGTCTTTAGCTTTTTTCTATTGATTGAATGTTTCATAAAATGAGACTATTTATACAGTGGTATATGGATAGAACTTATAAATAAACATATGTAGGTAGTATGCCCTCAATTTTTTAAATTAAGTGTACTCGATCATAAAAGTTGGAGATCCCAGCATTTTGGGAGGCCGAGGGAGGCAGATCACCTGAGATCAGGAGTTTGAGACCAGCCTGGCCAACATGGCAAAACTCTGTCTCTACTAAAAAGTACAAAAATTAGCCGGGCGTGGTGGTGTGTGCCTGTAACCCCAGCTATTCAGGAGGCTGAGGCAGGAGAATTGTTTAAACTCGGGAGGCAGAGGTTGCAGTGAGCCGAGATCGCGCCATTGCACTCCAGCCTGGGCGACAGAGTGAGACTCCGTCTCAAAAAAAAACGTTGGAGATGACTGGTATAGTGAAAAGAACACTAACCTGAAAATCAAGAAGAGATGAGTGCCAGTCCCAGTTCACCACAGAGTCACTGTGTGAGCATGGGTGAGTTACAAGCGCTCTCCAGGCTTTGCTTTCCACATCTGTCAAATCAAGGGCCTGGTATAAATATCCCTGAGTCCGCTTTCAGCTCTCAAATTCTATAAATGGTTTTGTTCTTGCTTTCCTGTTATGAAGTTGAACAAGCAGGGGGTTATAATATTTTCTCTTCAGTATTTGAATTAGATGCAGGTGTAAGTCTACTTCTGAGTTCCTGGAATATTTCCAGAGAGTGCATGTTGTACCTTGGCTACGTCTCTTCCCTGTGGTGCTACCAGTCATAGATGTATGTGATAATGTCCTATACACCAGGATATGTATTTAAAATCTGTTAACTGTAGACATATTAACAAGGACTAGCATAATTAGTGGGGAGTACAAAAAGATGTACCTAGATATAGATATAGTTACAGGCTCATAGATACCTGTGCACACACACAATGAACCCTTGCCTTTTGCTTAATTTGATTGCTTTCATCAAAATTCAGAAAGCTTCAAGATTTAAGCTAAGCACATTAAAAAACACTACATCTAGTTTTAATAGGTAAAGATGGACACCAATCCATACGTATTAAGTTTGGTAACTACTCAGAAGTAAGTTGTTGGCTTATTTTCAAAATTTAAATACATAAAAGCCCAAGGGGTTAGCAAGCCCTTATTTAGCTCTTTGATTTAAGATCAAAGAAATTTAAAATCTACATATTGTATGTAACTCCTCTAGAAACATTTTTCAACTTTAAAATTTGATAGAGTAAGATGTTGGACTTCAGAGGTCATGGATCATGACAAAATAGACTATGGATGTTTTTCTTAAGATAATTATGCTTATGATAATAGTCACTTTCTTTAAAGTTTGTGTCTCTCTGATTTCGTTTTGTTTGCTAGCCTCAATAAATAAATGTCTTAGCATTACTAAATCATCAGTTCGCATTGTATTTTAACATCTAGTTCTTTATATACTCTTTATTAGAAATCAAAGTCTTGAAGAAATATTAGCATAATAAAAGTGGAGATCTTGCATTTTCTAAGCAGTACTATATAACACATAGCATTATAATGCTTTTTACAAATTCTTCTGTTCCAAATGAAATACGAAGTGGAAGCTGATGAAAGGGCCATGAGTCTTTAGCATAAAGTTCAACTATTAAAAAGTCAGCGCCTACATTGGAAGGACATACAAGAAAAAAAGAACAGCTCCTGTGATTTACTTGTGAGAATGGAATACTCATATTATGGCACATTCTATGTAATAAATGCATTATTTTAAGAATTTGTCTTAAAGGATAAATGCCAGAAAAAGGAGCAATGCAATGAAAAGAATAAGAAATCATAGCTATTTTGATGTAAATAAATGTCAAAAAGTAATGAGCTCATGAGAATCTGACTGTAGCCACTAGAATGGGAGTAAAGAGAGGAAAGCAAAAGCAGAAAAACAGGAGAGAAATTAGAATCCAACTATTCAAAACGGGGGAAAAATGAAACTCTTAAGCCCCATAATTATTTTATTTTGGATGGTAATGGAATAAAGAGGTGAGGGAAAATACCACTTTAAACTTAGACCTGTATAAGCACAGCCTGTACTTCGTGACCTGCCGGGGTATAGAATGCAGTCATTTTGCTGCTGCCCAGGACAGCCGGCCAGGAACAAATGTCACCCTGGCTTCCAGTTGGTAACCAATCCACAAGCTTGAATTCAAAGTTCTAACCTTTAGTTTTAATGCTGATCATAGAAAAAGAGATAGATATTCACCTCTGGGGGAGGGGGTAGATAGTGGGGAAGGAAGAGTTGCCATTTCCATGAGACCTCCTGGGAGGATTCGAGGTGCCGCTGCCTGCCCTGCATGTCGAAGCCCTGTGCTACTTGTTTCCTCGCATCGTCATATATCTATTTTGTACCATGTATATGCTTGACCTCTCTTCTGCTTTGGATTAGGGAATCCCTTTTGCTTTTTCAAATGATTTTCGAAGATTAGGAAATGGTCAAGGTTTGGAAGGTTTTTCTATTTCAACTGGGCAGCTTGGCTTTTCCCATGACATAATACCCCTCTTCACCTTGTCTTTAGAGATTCTCTAGACCGGGGGCTTCTAAAAAAATATTAACTTTCTTTTTTAAGAATCGTTTCAAATTTACGAAATGATTACGAGGATAGTACAGAAGAGTTCCTATACAGACCCCTATTGTTAACATCTTTCCTTACTGTGTAGATCAGGGACTTTTAGCCCCGAGTTCACAGATTGACTTCAGGGAGTCCATGAATTCCTGAAGTTTATGCCAAATTGTATATGTTTGTATGAGAATGCATTTCATTTCATTCAAGAACTATACGAATTAACACTATTTTCATTTCATCAATCTCTTTTCTCTGCTATCTCTGCTCTCATGTTTTCCACTTCCCTAGTCATTTTTTTTGGTTTATTAGAACACTAACTACCTCCAAGTGCACATTTGCACCAGTGTGCATAGGAAGACAGAACTGACCGAAGGCTTCTTTACCACACTCTTGTGAATCACTGAGTCAATTGGCATCATGTGTTCACATAAAATATATGAACTCTATTATTTAATAAGCCCCACATCCCTTCAAAGGCAGGAGTCACCTATAATACATAAAGGTCTCAGTGTAAATCAAGGGTTCTACATCAGAATGGATCTATCTAGAAAAGTGTGCATTTTAAATAAGCTCCCAAAAGAATTTGGATGCACCATGTATCAAAACCATTTATATAGTCTGCCTAAATTTCCAACATGACATTAACCCAAAAGGGCATTTAGAACTATCGTAAAAGCATCACTGTTTTCCGTTGAAACTTTAAGTGGGGGAAAAAGCCGTGAAATCACTGGATAATAATCACATAAAATTATCACCGTTTTTCTTTTCTATCTCTATGGAGTTTGTTATTTGAAATCTTTCTAACTCTACTTTGATTCTAAAGATAAAAGATAATTGTAACGTTAGAGATCTAGGATTTGGTAAAATTTCTCCCAAGTTAAAACTTCCTGTATCAGTATTTTGAATGTTGTAAATGCCTTTTTGTTGTTCTTATTGTCTGATGTTAGGTGGTTTATTTCAGACTTACAGATTCCAGTCTACTGTTAGATGATAACTCATCCAAGTTGAGCCCCAAACCAAAGAGAGCCAAGCACAGCCTTCTGTCTGGAGAAGAGAAAGAAAATTTGCCCAGTGACTACATGGTACCCATTTTCTCGGGACGGTGAGTGTGCTTTTCCTTCCTGGTTTTAATTATTAAGAAGTATATAGTAAGTGCTATAGGAATAGCAGATTATAGTCATAATTGCTGTGGACAGATTATAGAAATAGCAGCTAACATTTATTGAGCACTTGTCAGATTATAGTAAAAGCAGCTAACCTTTTGTTAAGCACTTACTATATACTGATCAAGATCTGAGGAAGCTCAGAACCATGCACTGAGAGAGACGTGTTAATTATGTTAAAAGGGATTTCCTTTTCAGAAAATTTGCCATTACGTAGGATGGCTACATGACAAACAAGAATGATCAGAACTTAATGCTGCTTATAAAACTAGCTGGAATGGAAAGTGGATCCTGGGATGCTAGTGATTGGACAGGACAACCAGAGTAAAAAGAAAGCTTCAAAACTATAAAATGCTGGGTGAATTTTTATTACTGTGTGTGTGTGTGTGTGTGTGTGTGTGTGTATATATCTCTCTCTCTCTCTCTCTCTGAGATAGGATCTCACTCTGCTACCCAGGCTGGCGTACAGTGGCACAAACACAGCTCACTGCAGCCTCAACCTCCCAGACTCAGGCAATCCTCCTACTTCAACCTCCCGAGTAGCTGGGACCACAGGCACGAGCCACCACGCCCAGCTAATTTTTTTAAAAAAATTATTTGTAGAGATGGGGTCTCACTATATCGCCCAGGTTGGTCTTGAACTCCTGGGCTCAAGTGATCTTCCCTGCTTGGCCTCCCAAAGTGCTTGAATTGTAGGCACGAGCCACCACACCTGGCCCGGGTGAACTTTAAAAAAAAACCCAAGATGACACGTTTAGGTAGCTGAAAAATATCTTGGTTATCAATGTGGTTTTAATTATTATTCACTGGGGGAAAAAAATCTCATCATAATTTAAATGCCTTGTTCAATGGGAAATAGATTGCTATTTACTTTGAGGAAAACTTCAAACAAAATAATCACTAAATCACAAGTCTGTGTGATGCCAATTTTCTATCTTTATTACATAACATTATTTTTGAGCATCAATAATATTCAAAGGAATCTTGAAAGGAGACTGTCCTGGACACCAAGATTAAAGCTCAACAGGAACTTTCTGGCTCATCTCCTGTTTACTTCTCTTTGAACACAGAGTTACTCCCATAGCTCAGGTGACGCTCAAAGTGAGGCCATCCTCTAAGAGCAAATGTCATGGAAAAGTAGATCCTCTTGGAAGTCAGGAAATAATTTGGTTGTGATTGATGGTGACCTACATCTGTTGCCTGTGTTTTTCTTTCCATTGCCCTCTGTTAGTTCCTTTCTGACTTGTGTCAGAGGCTAATGTCATAATTGCTCTGAACCCAATTAGGAAGGTAAAGGGATAAATAACATTCTATTTTTAGCTTTTTAGCTGATATCTTTGCTCTCTCTGATTTTTTTAAGTGAACTTTCCAGACAAACACGCTTTCGCTGCTAAGTATGCATGTCCAGCCATTTGTCCTCTTCACAGTAGCTTAATGTAACTCACATTCCTTATAAGTGATGGTAGGCTAGAGGGGTAAAGTCTTTTGTCTCAAGTATTTTTCCCACTCTGTTTCAAAACATCATTTTAAAACCACATCAGCTTAACACTAGCCTACGTGACATGACTCCATCTGGCAGGGCACAAAATGAAGCTTCTTACTCCTAACATCTTCTCCCTGCTCTGTCCACACCAAACTATTTGTCTCTTCCGGGCCAGTCTCAGGAAGTGATCATTTACCAAATAAACTGATAAAAGAAGATGTGAGGCCAGGCGTGGTGGCTGTCGCCTGTAATCCCAGCACTTTGGGAGGCCAAGGTGGGCAGATCACGAGGTCAGGAGATTGAGACCATCCTGGCTAACACGGTGAAACCCTGTCTCTACTAAAAATACAAAAAAATTAGCCAGGCGTGGTGGCGGGCACCTGTAATCCCAGCTACTCGGGAGGCTGAGGCAGGAGAATCACTTGAACCTGGGAGGTGGAGGTTGCAGTGAGCCCAGATCGTGCCACTGCACTCCAGCCTAGGAAACAGAGCGAGATTCCTCTCAAAAAAAAAAAAAAGAAAAAAAAGATGTGAATAAAAATTGATTTTCTAGGCTTTATTTCTAGTTCTCCATTATATCTTATATGGTGTCATCACCTATACTCTATTACTGTGTCGAAAATAACATTTCACAGTGGTTTTGGCAGTATTAACAATCTGAGAAGAGGATGGAAAAGAAATGAACATTTGTTGAGTGTCTATTATTATTTGCTGGGACTCATGCAAGGTGCTTTATATAAACCATCTTGCTAAATTCTCCATACAACCCTGCAGAGATATTAATATATCAACGTTTTAGACAAGGAAATCATGGCAGAGTGACTTGCTGAAAGCTGCATGCCTGGGAGGGAAAGAATTGAAAGTCCTATGTAGGCCTAGTCAATGCAGTGGACATGCCCTCTGCACTCACAGTGTGCTTCTGGAAAACACCATTTCCTCTGTATGGCACCTGAAAATTCCACTTATATTCTAATAAATTGAGTAAACTTTCTGTCAGCAAGAGATTTTGAATTGAGACTGTCACAGATTCGCAGAGTACTGGGAGATTTTAAATTTAGTTTTACTTTGTAGTAGTATACTTTTGTCAACATGTTAGCCTCACAGTTTTACTTTTGTGTCCAGATTATAGAAGGGTTATCACTGATAAATCCCGACTTTTACTTAAAGGAGAATATCCCTACTGCCCTGGGTCTAACATTTTAAGTGTAGTTGAGTTCTCGTGTAAAATAATTACAGGTTTTTTTTTTCGAAGTTTGGCTTCTTTGTAAACGGAAAAGGCAAGGAGACTATCACTTCATTTGGCCCTCTAGAGCTGTGCCAACCTATCCAGTATCAGTAGTAATGAGAACTTAAACATAAAGTTCTCTTACTTGGAGCCTGGGGCAAGACTAGCATTGAATATGATCCATCATTACATGAATTGAAACAGATCACAAAGCTCATTTCACATCTCCCTATTGTATGTTGACTTCTATAGAGAATTCCAAGCAAATTCTCCATAGTTTGTTTTGTATTCAGTTAGTAATTCATTCACTTCCTATCTTGTTCAAAAAAGAATGAGAAGTCATTATGTGAGGATACTAAGCTAAAAATCTTTCATCTTCCTCCTCCCCCCCAAATAATAATGGACATATTACTAACATCCATAGTAGGGATTATCTTATTAATATTTACAGAGAGAGAGGAAAAAAATTAAAATTTACTCACTACATTTAGTCAGAAACAACATGGACTCATCTCGTCTGCCAGGTGTTTTAGGAATAGTCCACGAGAAACCCCAAACTTGGCAAATGTGGAATCTTATTCCTCAGCAAGCAACATAGATTTAGATGCTAGGAACTTTCTAACACAATGGCAGCATTTGCTTACATCCTGAAGCAATCATTCTTGGAATGTGTAATTCTGACGTAAGAGGTCTAAGGAGACTCAATTTCAAGAGAATCTTCGATATAATCAATACACTCTTTCACTAAAACATTTGAGGGGCTTTACAACAAAAGGCATTGAAATATGTTAAAATAATTCAAATATTTTTAAACAACATGAATAAATCACAGCACAGATTCTATCATAAACTGCCACAGTAGGCATTGAACTTGAGATGTCACCACTCCCTTACTATTGTCATCAATTATGAATAATAACGAGTCACATTTATAAATGTCACCACTTCCATCACAAGTTTGATAATTTCTTAGTATATACTATAGGTGCACACATAGTATATGCACACACAACATATATTATCTTAGAAAGAAACCCAGTAGTCATAAGGAACCTCATGTAAATTCAGAACTTATTCATACTGCAACAACTCCAGGCAATGCATTACATCAGCAAAGTGACAGAATCCAGATCAAGCTCCTACTCATGTATCAGGGTCACAGGCAAACAAACTAGATCTCATTGGACAATATGGCTTTTCTGGAAAGGAACCACAATCTTTTATTGTAAACAAAATCATGTTTAAACACACTAAGACAATCCGTGAGATGACCTTGGGCAAGTTAGATCTAACTTCTCTGAACCTCGTTACCATATATCTAAAACAGAAATAATAATTTATCTTGGCCGGGCATGGTGGCTCACGACTGTAATCCTAGCACTTTGGGAGGCCAAGGCTGGTGGATCACCTGAGGTCAGGAGTTCGAGACCAGCCTAGCCAACATGGTGAAACCCTGTCTCTACTAAAAGTACAAAATATTAGCTGGGCATGGTAGCAGAAGCCTGTAATCCCAGCTACTTGGGAGGCTGAGGCAGGAGAATTGCTTGAACCCAGGAGGCCGAGGTTGCAGTGAGCTGAGATTGAACCATTGCACTCCAGCCTGGGCAACAAGAGCGAGACTCCGTCTCAAAAAAAAAAAAAAAAAAAAAAAAAAGTTTATCTCATAGGGTTTATATGGGGATGAAACAAGATCATGTATGTGAAAAGCACCAGGGCCATCAGAGGTGTTATTATTACTGTTATCATTATTATTGTTATTTGTTATGGCAAGGAACACTTCTGTACATGAAGCGCCGGCTTCTGATTTACCTGCTTTTTCTATATCGAGTTTTCTTTTGGTGCAGGATACAGTGTCTGAGGTGTGGTACTTTGAACTTAGTAAAAATTACTCAATCTTATCACTGCTATCCACAACATCTACATTTTGCCATTATTGTGTTTTAGTCAAAAGCATGTCAGTGGAATTACAGATACAGAAGAAGAAAGAATTAAAGAAGCTGCTGCTTATATAGCCCAGAGGAATCTTCTTGCTAAAGAGGAAGGAATCACAACATCTAAACAGTCCACGGCATCTAAGCAGTCCACGGTATCCAAGCAGTCCACAGCATCCAGGCAGTCCACGGCATCCAAGCAGTCCATGGTTTCCAAACAGGCCACGTCCACTCTTCAACAGGAAGAAACTTTTGAAAAGAAGTCAAGGAAAGTTGTGATTCGAGAAAAGGCAGAACGCCTGTCCCTGAGGAAAACAGTAAGAAAAGACAGTTTAACATAACTTACAAAGGTGGAAATGCATGTCATAAGGGTTGTGTGTGTGTGTGTGTGTGTGTGTGTGTGTGTGTGTGTGTAGATATAGATGGATTTGTTTCTTTTCTTTTTTTTTCGAGATGGAGTCTCACTCTGTCCCCCAGTTTGGAGTGCAGTGGCGCAATCTCAGCTCACTGCAGCCTCCACCTCCTGGGTTCAAGCGATTCTCCTGCCTCAACCTCTCAAGTAGCTGGGATTACAGGCATGTGCCACCACACCCGGCTAATTTTTTTTTTTTTTTTTTTTTTTTTAGTGGAGGTGGGGTTTTGCCATGTTGACAAGGTTGGTCTCAAACTCCTGACCTCAAGTGATCTACCCACCTCAGCCTCCCCAAATGTTGGGATTACAAGCATGAGCCACTGCACCTGGCTGATTTGTTTCAAATGAAGAATATGTGATTTTTTGGAGAAACAAAACATAAGAAAACAAGGAGAAAGACATTAAAATATTAATATGTAGGTCAAATAAAGCAAACAATAGTTTTAAACTCCATGGAATTTTAGGTTTTAAGGAAATTAAAGATTTTAAAGAGCCTTAAGAAATCCACCTTAGAGGAGTATTTTACTCCTGTAAGTAAAATACTCCTGTAAGTAAAATACTCCTCTATGTAAAATATGGCCAGATGTGGTGGCTCACGTCTGTAATCCCAATTTTGGGAGGCCAAGGCAGGAGAATTACTTGAGGTCAGGAGTTCGAGATCAGCCTAGCCAACATGGTGAAACCCCATGTCTACTAAAAATACAAAAATTAGCCAGGCATGGTGGTGAGTGCCTGTAATCCCAGCTACTCGGGAGGCTGAGGCACGAGAATTGCATGAACCTGGGAGGAAGAGGCTGTAGTGAGCCAGGTTGCACCAGTGTACTCCAGCCCGGGCCAAAAAAAAAAAAAAAAAAGAAAAAGAAATCAAAGATGTTGCTTAAGCTTAGAATGTTAAATGTCAAATAACTACCTTTGTTCTTAAAAGGGAGAAGGGGCCGGGCGGGGTGGCTCACGCTTGTAATCCCAGCACTTTGGGACGCCGAGGCGGGCGGATCACGAGGTCAGGAGGTCGAGACCATCCTGGCTAACACAGTGAAACCCCGTCTCTACTAAAATTACAAAAAATTAGCCGGGCGCGGTGGCGGGCGCCTGTAGTCCCAGCTACTCGGGAGGCTGAGGCAGGACAATGGTGTGAACCCGGGAGGCGGAGCTTGCAGTGAGCCGAGATCGCGCCGCTGCACTCCAGCCTGGGCGCAACAGACCGAGACTCCGTCTCAAAAAAAAAAAAAAAAAAAAAAAAAAAAAAAAAAAAAAGGGAGAAGGGAGTGCATTTTCTCTAAACAAAATTAAGCTTCCAAATGGAAAAATAAAACTTCTGGCTTCTACTTGTTATTTTAGCACCAAAAGTCACTTTGATTTAGTGGTATTTTGGTAATATGTTTGCTTATTTGTTATTTCAGTTAGAAGAAACCGAGGCATATCATGCCAAGTTGAATGAAGACCATCTTCTCCATGCTCCTGAGTTTATCATTAAACCTCGCTCCCACACGGTTTGGGAGAAGGAGAATGTAAAATTGCACTGCTCCATAGCAGGCTGGCCAGAACCTCGTGTCACGTGGTATGTTATCTTTATGAAAACTAACAGAATTCATTACACAAAGTTAAGTTCACCTCTAGTGGAAACACACAGAACAACCATATGCAAGAGTCAGTGAAGACATCTGTAAGATTGTGTAGGTTTCAAAGAGTGAAGAAGGGTATTGAGATGAATTTGTATGTATGGGAAGAAAACACAGTCTTGTGTATATACGCTACCTGATAATACTCTATAATCCTATTATACAAATGGGTCTTTATTTTATATGAAGTATTGCATTTTAGTCAACATATATACTTACCAAACATATGTCTATAACTGCTATGGATGATAAAAGTTAGGTAAAAATTAGCTTCCATCAATGAACTTCACACAGCAGGGCAGGATTTTGTGATCGGAAGCAATACTGCCTTTTACAAAATAACTAAAACTCCCATCTCTACCCCTCATATGAGCTGAGGCCTTAATGTGCCGGCCGGCCTGCCTTCCTTCCTTCCTTCCTTCCTTCCTTCCTTCCTTCCTTCCTTCCTTCCTTTCTTCCTTTCTCTCTCTCCCTTCCTTCCTTCCTTCCTTCTTCCGTCCTTTCTCTCCTCCTTCCGTTCCTTCCGTTCCTTCTTCCTTCCTTCCTTCCTTCCTCCTTCCTTTCTCTTTCTTTCCTTCTTCCTCTTTCTTCTTCTTCTTTCTTCGTCGTTTCTTTCTTTCTTCTTTCTTCTTTCTATTTTCCTTTCTTTCTTCTTTCTTTTCTCTTCTTTCTTTTCTTTCTTTCTTTCTTTTTTCTTTCTTTTCTCTTCTTTTTCTTTTCTTCTTTTCTTTTCTTTCTTCCTCCCTCCTTCTTTTCTCTCTTCGTTCTCTTTCTTCTCTCCTTTCTTCCCTTCCCTTCCTTTTCTCTTCGTTTCCTTTCTCGTCTCTTTTTTCCTTCTTCTTCTCTCTTTCGTTCCTTTTTTCTTTCTCTCTTTCTTTCTCTTTCTTTTCGTTCTTTCTTCTTTCTGTTTCTCCTTTCTTCTCCTCCCTTTCTTTCTCTGCTTGCTTTTCGTGTTCTTCTTTGTCTTCTCCTTTCTCTTCTGTCCTTCTTCTTTTCTTTGCGTATTTCTTTCTTGTCTTTCTCTTTCCTTTGCTTTCCTTTCTTTCTTCTCTTTTTCTCTTCTCTTTCTTCTTTTCTTTCTCGTTTTGTTTTCTTCTCCTCTTTTCCTTTCGTCTTCTTTTTCACTTCTCCTTGTCTCTTTCTCTCCTCTCTCTTTCTTTCTTTTTCTTTTTTCTCCCCTTCCTTTGATCCTCCGCCTCACCCCCATCTCCCCAGTCGGTCTTTCACGAATCTTGGTCCTTTCTTATCTTTTCTCTTTCTTTAATCTTTCGACATTCCTTCTTTTCTTTTTTTCTCCTTTGCATACTTTTTACCAGAGAGCATAAGCAAGTTGCATCAGATTGTGTTTTCTTTTATGACACCAAAAAAAAAGAATTTTGGATGCGCCAGATACACACCCAACAGGGCATGAGAATACTTCTTTCCGTAATGCATAAACACTCTTATCCTCCTTCCATATATACTCGCTACTTGCAGTTTCAGAGCTTTTGTGGGATCCTAAAACAGACTTTTCCTGTCAACCCTAAAAATATCTGCCATAGAGAGCAGAAGTATGAAAATAATTGAACTAATTAAAAAAGATATTTCAGTTTTACTCTCTGGTGCAGGTATTTGCATGTTTTTTTTCTTATCTTCAGGAGTGGTGAGAAATGCACCTTAGGTTGCAATATAAACACTACATGAATGTCACTGTCACCCAGAATGTCTGCCTCCTTTTCCTTTCTTTTCTGTTATTTCTAATGTTGATCAGATACCTGCATAGCACTGTGGAGGTAGCTGACAAGATAAACCCCCTTACTTCTCTAAGGTTATTCTCTTTTTTTTTTTTTTTTGAGATAGAGTCCCGCTTTGTCAGCCAGGCTGGAGTGACAGTGGGTTGTAAATCTTGCTCAGTGCACTCCGCACTCCTGTGTCAAGACTGTTCTCCTGCCGCAGCCTCCAAGGTAGCTGGGACTACCAGGCGCGCACCACCACACACTGGACTAATTTTTGTAATTTTTTTGTAGTAGAGTGGGGTTTTGCCATGTTGGCCAGCTGGCCTCGAACTCCTGCCTCCGAGTGATCTGCCCACTTTGGCCTCCAAAGTCTAGGACTACAGGATAGGAACCAACCGTGCCGCGCTCTGAGATGTTTCTTAAGGGCAACATGGTGAGTTTTTACTTGTAATCTTAACCTGTCTTTGATGATTTTGGATTTACTTACCATTTTTCTATGTATGTGAACTCTTTTCAGGGCTTCTGAATTTGAAACCAACAGAAACAATCAAACTGGCTATGAATTATCAGGGCAAATAATTTATAGTAAACAAAGATGAGAACTGTGGAAACATATTTCTATAAAAATGTAGTTTAAAAAATCAATTTATAAGCTTTAAAATAGAAAAGTAAGTTAGCAATCACTCTGCCTTTGCCTGCCCTTCTCTGTGACTATAGAGTTGCACAATTTGGCCTGTCAAAGGGACATTTCTTCTTAAAAAAACCAATTACTTCACACCTCAAGAAAAAAAAAAAGAAATTCCAAATTTTCCTAGTAGAATGGCCAACACAACAAATTTTCAGCTGCAAGAAATATTAGTAAAAATATTTCTTCTTTCATGAATTAAAATGTATCAATAATAAATGAAGAATTACAGGCCTTTGTTGAATAAATGTGTTTATTACACAGTTTCCTATCTGTGTTTTCCCACTTAAAAAAATTAGAATTAAAGATGATTATCAAAAGGACACAAAGGGCCTGGCGCGTGGACTTCAGGCCTGTATCCCAGCACTTTGAGGGGCCGAGACGGGCGGACTCGCGAGGATCAGGATATCGAGAGCATCCTGGCTAACACAAGTGAACCCCCGTCTCTCACTAAAAATAACAAAAACGAACCGCCGTGCGAGGTGCGGGCGCCTGTAGTCCCCAGCTACATCGGGAGGCTGAGGCAGGGAAATGCGTGAACCCGGGAGGCGGAGCTTGCAGTGATCCGAATTCCGGCCACTGCACTCCAGCCTGGGCGACAGTGCGAGACTCCGCCTCAAAAAAAAAAAAAAAAAAAAAACAAAAGGACACAAAGTAGCTTCTGGGAGATAAATATTCAATTCCTAAGCATTTATTTATTCAGTTAATTACACTACAGCTTGAATAAAAACCCAGCCACATACCACTGATGGTGTTATTAAGCAAAAGCAACTTGATTTCACAAAAGCAGAGCTGAACTTCAGAGATTAGACTCCTTACACTGTGCTCTGTTGATCTGGAAAAAAAGTAATTAAAAACAAAAACAAAAAGAATGGAAACTCTCCAGAAAAATAGGAGATGACCAAACTGTCAACCCTTCAAATTCCAGTTAAATTCAAAAATAGAAATACTGTCCATTTCCAGTTATCCCACTACACGAGCTGAGAAGCGGGGTCAGAGGAGCCCCAAAAACCCTTCACAGGT